>NC_139350.1:32632520-34017520 GCF_055883805.1 Amblyomma maculatum | reverse complement strand
AATAGCTCTGCAGAAATGTCCGGAATTTCACAGTTGCTTCTGAACAGAATCTGCTCTTCGGTTGAGTTATACTATGCATGCCTTATAAATGAACCTGTACACTCTTCATGTGACTGATTGCCAGTGCCGTGCTCCACACTGTGGGGTGCAGCACCACGCACATTTCATTGTTGTGCCACGACACAGTTGACAGTTGGTTTTGAACAGGTGCCAGTGCTCTGTTTCAATCAACATGATACGAGGCGCGCACGGCAACTGATCGCAGGTGATTGAAACTGCTGTACATGTGCACTCTTGTGGTGTATTCACAGTGAATGCCTTCACCCTGCATAATTATCATCCATTGTACTCATTAAAAGTGTTTTTAAACAGTGTTCATGAGTGTATTGTGCACAACAAATCAACCGACACCTCCTTCACATGGCTGGCTGCACGCAGCATATGTGTAAGAATGGCCATGCTTGGCCTTGCATCAAGTGAGAGGAGGCTGCCATTAAGCAGCGGTTATTTCTTGAGATAGCTCTTAAATTTTCAAGCTCGGCTCATAGCACAGACGTTTGATGAACTACCAAGTTCCTTGGCTTCACAGGTTCTCAAGTTGGAGTATATCAAAATGTTTTACATCGGTCCCTTGGGGCCAGCCTGGAAGAGGTACTGGCACTGTGAAATTTATCCTGTGAAATGTATCCCTGTATAGTAACCTCAGGGCAATAGAAAGCCATTTTTCTGAATTTTCTTGCTGAAGAATTTGAGCATGTCCCCAAATTTAGTGCTACTAATTAGACCTATGTTAACCAAATTGTAATTCAAGACAATATCTAGAAAAAAGGTATAGTTTGCTCTTAGAAATTTATTTAGGTTGGGAATAAAAGAAACCTCACGAAGATCTGATGAGCAGTTCCCGAGGTACAGCTGTCCTAAGCAAGCACATAAGCAGAATACTGGTGCTGAGAAAACGGCGCTAGATTGCGAGAATGCCAGCTTTTTTTTGTCGAGATATCATAATGAAATATTTAGGGTAGACTCATAGCATGGACATATGAATAACTACTAAGTTCTGTAGAGCTTTGCAGAAGTGTCAGAAGGAGTCACATCAATCCTCTATCAACGCTTACAGCGCAAGAGCATGGGCGCCAGCATATTTGGTTATGTGGCCCTCACGCCAATGCAGGCCTAAGGGCCTTCTGGTTTCTATGTCTGCTGGCATTTGGTTACAAGACACTGTTCCTGCACTCACTGTAATCAGCGAGCTGGTAGATCATAATGAACTTTGCATGAATGCGCAGAGTATCGGTCGGGGCTGCAAAATATTTCGTCTAACTACCTAGCTGATGTTAGGGCGGTGTGGGTGGAAAGCTGCGATTTTTTTTGCAAACATTGATTGTGTGTTTTTTTTTTGCGTTTTGTGTTCCCCCAAGCCTCTTCTTTTACGTGGAATTTGCAAATGGTGCTTGCATTGTGAAGTTCGTTATGGTAATACCAGGATAGGTAACACAGGGCAAGACAAGGCCCCTGTTCTAAATTTTCTTGCCAAGTTCCATTGTAGCAGATGCTAGGATGCTGGAAAATGTCAGTGCGCTAGTTGACGCCGTGCTTCATGTTGATGGCCTTCACAGAAGGCTTCTGAGCGCTGAATGCATGTCGCATCTTCAGGCATCATGGCTAACCACTCAGCAATTGACATGCGCATGGGGAGATATAGTAAAAATGCTGATCGCAAAAAGCACAAAAGGAGCACACAAAACACGAGAGGAAAGAGCCAGAGCGGATGGCGTCCAGGGACAGTCAGCTGAGACCGTCATGTCTGTGCACAGCAGCCAGTAGCAGTTGCCTGATCCAAGAGTGCACTTAATCCATTCCAGCCTTGAATTCGAAACGCTAGAAACTCAAAAGCTGCCTTGAGGATCGCAATATGAAGTGAACTGCACCGCTGCCGCCAAAGCTGGCAAAAGAAGGTGGAATGATTCACAAAAAAAAAAAGACCAAGATGGTGGCACTCGGTTTGACGAAAGAGGAATGGTGGGCACCAAATTTCGGATATTTTTGGGGCTTACGACTATGGGGCTGCCATGGCTTGTTATATAATTTCCACTAGTTCTGTGACCAATCAGGCATTGATAACTACAGGAAGGATAGTTCATATTCCATACTACTGGACTATATCCGCTTCCAAAAATACCTTTTTTGCGATTTTGCTTTCAGAGGACGTGTCCCCCCTTAAAGAACTTCATTGATGGTCGTGAAGACCTGCTGCTGCAGTGGCCACATTGCCCTTGAGGATCAGAAAACAGTGCAGCAGCAGCGATCACTGAAACGGCTAGCCGAACCTGAATTGCATGGGACAGTTGTTCCTGCGCAGATTGTGCACACTGTGGCAGGTATGACGATCGGAAATTCGCCATTTCCGAAATAAAGCTCATTCGGATAGTTTTTGATTTGCTCCTGCTTCACACCATCCCGCAGCTCTGATTGGGCGCATACATCGAAAGTTGCTTAGGGCTTCACTTTTTTTTTATTGATGGCACTGTGTGGTTCACTACAATGCCTCACTATGCCGTGTGGTGAAGCATCTTAAAAACGCGGGGGGGCTGTTTAGGCAGAGCCATCACTTAATATCGCTGAGTAGCCCTGCGAAAAGGTAGGGAGGCTTTTACGATTTTCGAGCAGTCCTTCAGCCTTGCTGATAGTTTTCACAAAGAAACCGGGAAAAACTCGTTTTTGCTAGTGTTTCATCTCAAACGCAGACAGGTGTTATGCAGGTGTTCATCAGATAAAATTTCTTAGTGCAGACTATTTTCGGCATTTTTTTCATTCCATTCGATACCTATAACTCTAGGTTCATTTGAGCATTTTCTCTGTTCAATTGGAGGCCAAATAAATAGAACTTACTGTAGCTATGAGCAGAAAAATACGCTTAGTAGCAGTTGATGCTGTCAGCCTGCTCCAAAGTGCTCCAACCATGCTCCGAGATTGGACTTTTGCTGCTCCCCAGGCCTGCTCCAAGAAGATAATAATAATAATGGTTCACAGGAAGGGAAAGCCGCAGTATCTGTCACATTTGCTATGTGGACACCTGAACTGTGCTGTTAGGGAAGGGAGGAAGGTGGGAGTGAAAGTGGAAAGAGAGAATAGGGGAGCCGTAGTGGAGGGCTACAGAGTAATTTCGACCACCTGGGGATCTTTAGCGTGCGCTGACATCGCACAGCACACAGACGCCACTTCGTTTCGCCTCTATCGGAACGCAGCCGCCGTGGTCAGGTTCGAACCCGGGAACTCCGGCACAGTAGTCGGGCGTCTTAACACTGCATCACCCCGACGGGGCCTCCAAAAAGGTAGAACCTGCTTCCACCCCTGTTCAGGGCACCCTAGAAGGGATGGCTCCACTCTTATTATGGCCCAGTCTGTTGCTTTTCAGTGAAGCTTTAGTGTTGAGGTTATCACTCTTGTGTTATCACATTTACTTGCGTAGTGAACCCACCTCCCCAATTTTGTGAATGACTTTTTCAAGTGTCTGCTTCTCGTTGTGTGTTCCTCAGTATCTATGTTGTTTACCCCACTGCAGACCACGCAGCATGTCGATTTCGCGGCATGCTTATCTTGTGACAATAGCTTCTGCAGGAGTTGTGTACTTTATGCTCTGCAAGACACTGTGTGCCCTTAAAGGGACTATGAAATAGCTAGAAAGGCCACTGATGAATGTTTTGAATGGGTAGATTGAATTCTTCCAAGCATTCACCCAAAGTACAAATCTTTGGAACAAAGGCAGGGATTTATTATTAATTTTTAAAAACTGATGTTTTGCTTATCTTGTGATGAGAGCTTCTGCAGGAATTGTGTGCTCGATGCTCTGCTAGACATTACGTGCCCTTAAAGGGACTATGAAATGGCTAGAAAGGCCACTGATGAAAGTTTTGAATGTGTAGAACAAATTGTTACGAGCATTCACACTAAGTACAATTCCTTGGAACAAAGGCAAATGTTTATTATTGATTTTTATAAACTGCGTTTTTTTTTAATTTGCGGGCTGCTCGGTTTTCACAAGGCGATGAGAGTTGGCACTATTCTGCCATGAGAACATGTCTTAACTACAGAGAGTGACAGGCTGCCATTTGCTGCAGCCGCGAAAGCTGCTACATCATGGACATACTTCAGTAGCTGTGAAACTTGTCTGCTCGAGTGCTGCATGCACAGCATCCAGGTACCCCTGAGCTTGGTGCTTTGGTTTGCGACGTAAAACTGAGAAGGTGGTGTCATCTGACTGAAAGTGCACACCGGCACCTGAGTGCGAAAAGCGCACAAGCTGGTCCATTACTGAGGTTCAAATTAACGAACTTTCACTGTAGTACCGATTGTACACTTCAGATCGTATTTCAGGAGCAGCACATAAAATAGGCATAAACCTTCCTGTACCGATCGACTGCACAGCAATGGCGTACTGTAGTCCCGTTCGTCTTTGCAGCATCGATCATTTGTGCGGCGTATTGATAATTAAATAGAACATGCGTCAAAAAAATTTGCCCTCAGCAGCATTGCGAAAGTACACAAATTTGCACCGGTTAAATGCAGCACCGGATACCGTCTGGTTACCGCACAGATTCTGTCCACGAGCGCTACAGCCAATGCCACTTTGGTTGTCGTTAGGCCTTGTTTGTTTGGCATCGAAGCCACGGCAGACGGCATTTTGAAATCGGCCGCTTCACTGCCTATCTAGCATAGCCACTTGCGTGTTCCTGTGCACTATTCTTGCGTGTAGCTGCGGAAATCGGTGACAACCTGCGCTGCCGAACCGCGTTTGCCAAGCTGCTTTGCTGATGTTTTGTGCCGTCGATTCTGGTGCTGACAATGTGTACATGTTATGCATTGGCACTTCCTAAACGTTGTATGAAATGACTTTAAAAAACACTGCACTACCCTTTTGCTGATCTCAATTTGTAAGATTTGCGGACGAGTAATTCGTGCTCACCTGTAGTCTGATATGCAGATTTTGTAGCGATCCCTTGAAATGATCAGTCCGTGCTCACACCGGCGGTATGGGCATTCTATTAGTTATGCACCACAAGAGATGCCTCTCACTGACCATCATAAAAGTTCTCATTCTGGCTAAAAACAACAGCATGTTGTACGCGTGCAACTTGCACTCTCGTCTGCCAGCATCCACACAGAGTTGTCGCTATCGCATCAACTCCGCGAGGAGACCGGCTGCCATTGGTCAAACCGCAGAAGAAGGTACCAAAGCTACAGACACAGGAGACTGACCGGAAGTGCGAGAGAAGAAAGGGGTCTTGTAGAAAGCCATAGTCGGCAGGAGTGCATGCTAATTTGCGCTCAATGAGACGGATATGAAGGGAAGTGCTTCTCTGCAGTGGCCACTGGTGTGGACAGCAGCCTGCCTACCTGCAGGCACGCTCACGAACGACCTGGTTTGGTCGGGCTGCTGTCGCACACAATTCCGAGAGCTCAAGAAACTGCAGAAACTGGTGGCTGAGAAATACACGAGACAAGGTTGAAAGCTATGCAAGCGCAGATGATAAAGGAAAGGCAGACACTGATGAATGCTTGGGCATCGCTCGGGAAAACAGGCGCAACAACCGGAAGTCTGAGAACCAAGCATCACCCGATGATGTTTCATAGGCGAGGCGGAGTTACCGAGCTGTTTTTGGTTTTTTCTGGTGTCTTCAGGGGGAGAGAAGTGCCATTTTTATTGCTGGTATCTCCGGTGTTAATGAAGCTATCTGGAAAATTCTTGCTATGAATTGACTTGTGAGGGAGTACCTATCTCGCATCCAATTTGCCTTACCTCATTTTGGCATTTCATAGTCGCTTTAACAGGAGTGCTGGTACCAATGGCTTACTTGGCACGCTGCTGCCTGTCTGGCAGCAGTAATGTATGCTTAGCAAACTGCTGTGCACTTGAGCATCGGAAAGGATTGTAGTAGCTTGAACCAGAGCACTGTAAAACATGCTTTACACTGAAGCACTATGAAGAAAGCAGGACCTTCAGGTTGCCAGCAATTTGGTGAGCTTAAGATCAAAAACGCCTAGCCCTTCTCATATTGCAGTTAACACCTAGACATACACATACTTGCAACAGTTGTGCGAGTTCTTCAGGATTGGTGTTTAGCATGTTTGCTTTATCTCGCCTTAATAGGCCAAGGCCCTCTGCTATCACAAATTTGGATTGTGCCCTGATAACAGTAAACATGAGGTCATAGGCAATGTCGTCATCATCATGTTCTGCACTCTGTGAGGGGCGAGCTGTGGCCGTGTGTCTGTAAAGGAATCTTAGCAGTTAACACCTGTATGAATGGCTTTCCCATCCATCTGTATACTAATTTTTGTCCATTTTTATGACAAATTTTTTGCTTATGCAATCTTTTTGTGACACCATGAGATTTGTATCGCCAAGATTCTGCGGTGTTTTTGTGCTTAGGAGCAGGTATTCTATCGATACAAGTGAACGGCATTTTCTCTTCTGTGTCCTTGAGGTCCACAATGGTAAGATCGAACACCTAACTGCATCGGGGTTTTTCAAATGGATTTTCTTTATTTAAATATGGCGCTAATAAAAGCGCCATTGTGCAGAAAAATTGGCACCGTCATCTTTCTGAGGAAAAAATCGCGAGCATGGTAGCATGCAGGTGATATGGCTAAGCACTGATTGGTGTATTCTATGAGATCATGAGATAACATAACTGGCAAGGGCTCCCACCCGGGTAGCCCTTGACTTGCAAAGACCCTTTATGTGTGAGACAGACACGCTACTTCTAGGCCTATATCCTAGGATATGACACAAAGTGGAGCTTTGTGTCTTATCAGGTGGCTTGTCACATAATGTGGTAGCTTAGGACTGTGTGTTACAAGTTGTGTGAGGTAACAAATGCATGCAGATTTGTAAGGATCTGCAGGTGGGAGCCATTATTGCTATCTCGTCATACCCTTGAATGTAGAGCTTTAGAGCAATTCAAGGAATTTCGGAATGGTTTTGCACTTATTCTCAGATGCGAACTTGCCTTTCTTTTCACACCATTGTCAGTGTCGCTGAAGGCGGAAAGTAATTAATGCCAGTTTTCTTTTTGGCACAGCACAGGAGGACCAATTGAAGACTGCTGTTGATTGCATACCTCCCGTTGTGATGGAATTCATGCAGATCTTCGCAAGAAATGCGAAGCAGGCTTCCATCATTACTGCTGTTCTCAACAAGGTCATCATTGAAGTCCTTAGTACCGAGCGCTCTGGTCGTAGATCTGGCGTTGCTTCTACGTACACTTACAGAGTGGATGCAGCCACTGCGTAGGACAGAGCAGTTGCATCTGAATCCAAGCGCCCTCTGTGTCATGATTTGGAATCCCTCATTCCTCCAAAGTGCGATTCCGAAGTGGGCACAGTCACTGGTGACAACATAGTTACGCCTAGGGCCTCCTATGTCCTGATCAGGAATCGCCTATACTTTCAACGCACATCTCTAAAACAGGCACGGCTACTCCTAAAGACAGAAATTGCATCAAAGTACCACCTGCATACTGAACGGGCATCCTTCATTCGTGCAAAGCATGCTTCTAAAATAGGCACAGCCACTGATAAGAATGCAACTCATGCATCAAAGGTTCTGCACTGCAAATCAAGGGGCACTTCTAAACTGGACACAACCGCTGGTGACACAGCAGGTGCATTGCCCCGCCTGCACCCTGGTGTGAATCCAGCATTTGCTCAACAGAGACTTCCAGACTTCTTGTAACCGGTGATGACATAGAAGATGCACGAAGATGCAAGTTCCTGCTCCCTGTTCATGAATCCAGCATTAGTTCAAGCCCCACGTTTAAACTGGACTCAGCTACTGGTGGGAACACACCTGTTGCATCAGCATCCCAAAGCCCTGCTCGTACACCTAGTAGGAGTGCTTCGAAAAAGACTTGCACCTTGCACTGCCAACAGTGCTTCCTAAAGTTAAATATCTCTTCTCTGCCCTGTAAACTTTGCCATTCATCATCTGCAGAATGTTATTACACACTTACCTATGTTATGAGGGATTTTTTGCAAATTGTCGAGTTAATTTTCTTGAGTGATTACCTTCCATGCCCCATCAGTTTTCCCATCCATCTATTGCACATGTGCCTAGGATGTGAGTAATTGTGTATGAGTTCGTATTCATCGTTTTGTATTTACGCTGTGCACAGAGGACCTTTGCCACTCATTTCTGATCACATTTTCCTCAATAATTTTGTTTGCAAATTTTGGAAGTCAGCTTTTTATTTTTGGTGCGTGCGTGGATAAGACGTATGCTGCACAAATCGCTGATCCATGTTTTTGTCGCTAGTAATTTTAGTTAACTTGGTGTTTTTGCTCTTTTGTGTTCAAAATGTGGTTCTAAAACCTCTGGTCAGAGTTTGGACTGCTCCGCAAGATTGAGGTTGTTCGACTAATGTGAGTGATGTATCATTATTATTAGTGGCGCATTCCTTGCATCTGCATTCTGTAGCAGATGATGTGGAGGACAAACCAAAGTTCCTGCTCCCCGTTCGGAAATTCAGCTTTAGTTCAAGCCCCACATTTAAATTAAATGCAGCCACTGGTGGGAACACACTTGTTGCATCAGCGTGTTGTGCCTTGCTCGTACACCTCGTAGAAGTGCTTCCAAAAGGACTTGCACCTTGCACTGGCAGCAGTGCTCTCTCTTCTCTGCCCTGTAAACTTAGCCATCTACCACCTACAGAATGTTATTACTCATGTATTATGATGCGGGTGACTTTTTTGCAAATTGTCAAGTTAAAAGATTCCTCAAGTTGATTCTCTTCCCCGCCCCATCAGTCTTCCCATCCACCATCTGCAGTATGTTATTACACTTGTTCCAAAGATGCGAGTATGTAATTATGTGAGTTTTCGTATTTGCTGTTTTGTTTTTACTGTATGTGCAGAGGACCTCTGCTGCTCATTTCTGATTACGTTTTCTTTAATAAATTGATTGCAAACTTTTGAATTGAGCATTTTTTTTGCTGTGTGCGTAGACAGAATATATGCCGCACTCATTGCTTATGTAATTTTCGCTTTGGCAAGCACTCGCAGATTATGACTAGCAGCTTACCGGTATCGCTCAAGGGGAAAGTATACAACAGTTGCATCTTACCTGTACTCGCCTATGGGGCTGAAATGTGGAGGCTAACCAAGAGGGTTCTACTTAAGCTAAGGACAACGTAGAGGGCTATGGAGCAAAAAATGGTAGGGGTAACATTAAGAGATAGGAAGCGTGCAGAGTGGGTCAGAGAAATAACTCATGTTACTGACATTCTAGTGGAAATCAAGAAGAAATGGGCATGGACAGGACATGTAGTGTGAAGAGAGGATAGCCGATGTTCGCTTAGAGTAACAAACTGGATTGCAAGGGAAGGAAAGCGTAGCAGGGGTAGCAGAAAGGTGGGCGGATGAGGTTAAGAAGTTCGCAGGGGTCAAGTGGATGCAGCTAGCACAGAACCGGGTTAATTGGAGAATTATGGGAGAGGCCTTCGCCCTGCAGTGGGTATAGGCTGGCTGATGATGATGAACTTTTACTAATAATTTTAATTAAATTGGTGTTTTTGTTCTGTAGTGTTCAAAACGTGGTTTTAGTCTGGACTGTTCTACTAAAGCGAGCGGATTCAACGCATGGTGTAATATCTCGGGTGCTTCGGACAGTGTGGAGGCCCTGTTTATCTTTTCTCACAGAAGGGGTTGAAAGCTTATATGCACCCTGGAGCGTAGTTTCACAAAAGTGGTCGCGCCATCTGGCGGGTAAATAAAAAAGCTTGAAGGTGCTCTTGTGCACTGGCTGTGCTTTTCTGGGATTGTATGGCGTGTGCTTTTTGGGTCGTCTTTTGTACCTGAAGTTGTGTCCCACTTTGTGAGGGCTAGTGGAGCACTTGTTTGTCCAGTTGAGGGCCTAGTGGCATAAAACTATCTGCAACAAAGAAAGGGCGCAGCTTGGCCAAACAGGTGCACCACTAACATGTGGCAGCTCGCTTTGAGGTGCCAGATGGTGTTAGTTCCCTGTCAGGAACATTGAGGGCGTGGTACTGCACAATAAAAGGCTGCCACAGTCGCGAACTGTTGCCAAGTGTGAGGCTGTACAGTTCTTTATTGAAGCTTTTGAAGATGACACGAAGGCAAAAATGGGATGATCACAGTGCAATGAGTCGAGAAACTGCTGTCTGTAAATAAAAATGCAACCCAATTAAGAAACTAAAAATGAGGTTTAATATTTTAGTTGGGATCAAGACAAGATTTCTTTCTGATTGTAAAGGTAGTTTGCATTAGGCAGTTGATGAGATATGACAGTTCAGTGTTCGTAAATGTTTCAAGGTTTGTTGGTTGATAAAATTCCTGCTAGAACTGCACGCATAGTCTTGCCAAAATAAACAGTGCAGCTGAACTCTTGGCACTATTATGCGATAATCTGCTCTGCGTAATTAGCGTATCTTTCACAATGATGACATGACTACTCGTAGACGTGTTGGTAGCAAGTTGGGAGGAATACTGCATGTTTACCAGGATATGCCCACCATTTAGCCATAATTTTGTTTGCCTCGATTTTTCGTGCAATGGTTCATGGTTAACACCAGTGGGCAAGTGCCCTGGGTTTGCCGCTGTTGGGCCTGTTTCTTGTCCGCTGTCCTCTTATCGCTCTTCACGTGAATTATTAGTGCTTATTTGCATTCATTCGTAGAAATGAATTGTCGCTGCACCAGCGTAGTACATGTGAATTTTGTGATGTGCCCTGCTCTAGTGGGTCACTGGTAGGTCGCTTGGCTACTGAACCCAGAGACCTGGATTCATTACCGGACACATTTTGGTGAAAGCGAAATTCGGGACGCCCGTGTGGTGTTAGTGCGAGGTAACATAACCCCAGATTGTTGAAATTTCCAGGCGCCCTGCACTAAGGTGCTCATAACCCAAGATAATTTGGGACGCTAGACCCCCACTCCCCCCCCCCCCCCCCCCCCGATATCAAATCTGTGACCTTAGTATAACTAGACATTGTGTACGCACTGCTTGCTTTCTTTTTCTCCTATTTTATGGCTAAAGCATTCCTAGGCTCATGGAACGAAATCTCGTGTGCGAGACCTGTCATTTTCCGCGAGATGTGTTCTTGTCCAGCATTCCTGCCATCTGTAATGCCACACTTGAATGCACGCCAAGGAATGCCACATGACAGTAGCGATCGTGTACCCTCCAAACTCGCGCTTGCCGGAGCAAGTGGGACAGATACTGCATCTTTCCTTTCCAGTAAACCAATTATATGTAGCACTGCAACGAACGCCGATAAGGCGCGAACAATGAAAGGCAAATGATAGGAAGGAAGGATAGGCTTTCACCATATTCTCTGAAGAGACCTCTATATGACCCCTACTTTTTTAATTCAGACCATTTTATTCGTTCATAGTACTCGTCTCGCCTTTGGCGACCCCTCAAGCTGGCAGTATTGTGATCTGAGGGTGTGTTTCAAGCTGGGTGTCGAACCGAAAACCAGAACCGAACCCAAATTTTCGCCCGGAACCGAACCGAACTTTTTTCGCCATCTTGGAACTGAACCCGAACCAAAACGAATCGGAGGAACTGTTCTGAACCTGTTCGTGGTACGGTTCCGACCCACTTTTGCTGGAAACTTATCTTCATGATTTTTTCTTTGATGGCCGCTTGTAAGCGCTCTCTTCTCGTATTTCCAAAGCTCGAGTGCACACCGCAAACATCACAATTATATTGAAAAATCTCCCCCTTGCAAAACGATGACAAATGCAAAGGGAAATATATTGCCACTTGCATCAACGTTACTAGAACCAGCTTCAGTTTGAAAACTCCCCGCCTCCGCTGTACATTGCGGGCGGCGCCAGGCGGCTTCCTAGGGTAGGTGGTGTTGCGGTCGAAACCGGCTTCCGACTGACGCTGTGGCGAAGGCGAAGGGCAGCATTTCCGAAGTGTTAATTTGTCTAAAGTGACAATGCCAGACTGGATTTTTATTTATCAGCAGCTGCGACCTTGGTAGTCGCAAAAAGGTTAGGAATTAATGTAACATATTGCAACCAACCATTCTTAATGCTGAGCTATATGCATGTACGCGAAAACTCACGCGAGCGCGACGGCGGCACGCGTCGCGCGAAGCCTTCGCGCCAGCAGAAATGCATGTATCGCTTGGCTCGTCGCTCGGATCTGCCGAAATAGAAAATTCACTCGTTCGTCCGGAAGTGCATGGGCGATCATGAAGAGGATACGCGGCAGTGACGTACAATCACCGTACGTCATGCTGCTCATTTCGCGCGCTTTATTTTTTAGTGTTGCCCACGGTAGTGTTGCCTTATGATTTTGCTTTGCCGCGTAAATTTCTAGCTTTGTACCAACAATGGTGCAAAGATTCAACAAGCGTCCAACCTCAATAAAAAAAAATGTCACATGACCACTTGTATAGCTCAAGTTCACACGTTAAGCGCCTCAAACTCAATATGGTGTGCTCTAAATGCATTTTGTTTTGCATGTTGTCCCAAGATAATTCAATTCTTGCAATTGTTCTGGCTGTTGTTGCTTTTGCAAATAGTTTTGCGATGTACTACATCATAGAAGGATGTGTGCTATGCTAGCAACACACAGTTACAGTGGCTAGAACACTGAAGTGTGATTACCGCTATAATTACCGCCAAGCGGCGTCTATGGGGAGCGTTGCAGCCGTTTGGTGATGCCTCCGCTAGATGGCGCACCCACACGCTTACACGTCAGGTCAGCACATGAAATACGTGCTTGAACCCTTGGCCTTGACTGCGCGCGTGATGTAGGCTCCTTGCGTTGTTTTTTGGGGCAAATTCTGTTAGACGTTGTATGATGAATCAGCGACAAAGTCATTGTTTTGTACCTCGTTACAAAAGCGGGTACAGATAGTACTAGGAAGAGTTGTTTTGTGTGCTGAAATTATTGAAAAGCGCAACGCTGCCGTTTGCGAGCTTCTTTTAAAAAAATAACAGCTTTGGCACATTATTTACGATGCAACTGCGAATGGTAATTGATAGAACGATCGAAGGCGGTCGCTCTGAATGTGCGTTCTGGACCATTTTTCTGATCGTGCCAATTGCAATACATGTGTCAAAACCCGTTTCAAGAAAAATAATCATAAGTGACGCTGTGCCCATATCACGCCAGCACGGACATAAGAGCGACGACGTATAACGATCAAGGGGCCACTGCCTTATGTGAGGAGTCTGATATCACGCGAGGGCCAGTTCTTAGCATAGACTTGCTTTTAATCACATGCATGCGCGCACGGAATTTTCTGTCACGTCATAAAGCTTCATGAGATCAGTGGAGTGCCATCAAACGTAGCGTACAGTGTGCGCCTAATCGCGGATCTGGGTCTCCTGGGCGCCGGTTGAGGAACATGTTGTTCGCTATGTAGTAAAGTCGAGTTAAACTATTGAAGAACCCTGAAGACGGGCCTTGCATTCTGAAGTAGTTAATATAATATTGTTACGACGGGGGTAAGACGTCGGAGCGCAGAACAAGACGATAGGGTAGGGAGCTCAGCTGGTCAACGGCAGCGCGTCCGGCACGAGAGTCTTTTTCCAACGTCTTTCTCCTTCAGTTTTGTTCTAAACTTCATCTTCTTCTGTGCTGTTACAATATATATGCACCTGTGTTCAAGGCAGATGCTTTGAAATGTTCACAGGATAATATCGAACGTGAACGCGAAATGAGCGCAGCTATAGGATTTCATTTAAGCATAGCCTGCAAGCATATCGATTCTCGAGGTTTTCCTGATTAATTTAATAATGCCGCTGAAGAACTAAAACAAAATAAAAAAAAAACAAATGGCAGTAATTTAAAACTTTTTTCAATGATTTAGTGCATGCATGCTAACCAATGGAATCAATTCAGCTTCTGTAGCAGAGGTGTCTTTTTCTTTTCTCGCAGAAGCGAAACAGCCAAATTAAAAGGCCCAAGCAAAATCGGCAGCGTAGCAACACATTAATTCCGAAAACAAAATTACAACTATCCCTTAGTTGTAATTCCTAAGCTGCTCATCTATCTACTCGGAAAAGAAAACTCACGGTGAAAAAAAAAATCAGCGGTGGTTTACCTTGGCTAAGCATGGATATACATGCAGTGTTTACAGCCCGTGTTTAGAAAAGTATTGCTTCCTATAGCTTTGTTCTACCACCCACGTTTAGCTAAGTACCGGTTCCTTGGGTTTTCAATAGGATTAAGGAGGCCTAATTAACGTATTTAGTACCACTGTGTCACAGAAGGTGCAGCCAACAGCCCTCAATGCGCCCATTGAAGGAATGGCAGCTTAGCACGTGAAAAAAAAAAAACTTGGTACCTAGATTGCGCAGTGGTCTAGCGCTAGCGCTTTACCTTTACTTTTTTTACCTCGGCCCGTGTGCGCAACTTACTGGAGGCAAGTGTTTCTTGGAGTGATTGCTCGAAGGTTTCAAAGCCACCCAGGCGAAATCCCGCTTAGAATGCGGGTTGTTATTCTTCCACTCAAAACAAGACCATTGTAGAGAATTATAAATTTACACCGGCATCACTTAGATATTTGGCTAATAAATAAGAATGCTGTGTAAAAGCAGAAGTCGTAGTAAGAGCAGAAAGCATGCATCGGATCTTGAAGGAGTTCTCAAACGCTGCCATTTAACCGCGCGGCGAGCAGACGACACGCTATGACACGCAGTGAGCGGACGTGTAAGCGGGCGTCAGCGCCCCCTGGATCTCTCTCTCCAGAGCATCGCGGAAGGGTTGCCGCCGGTAGGGTCCGGGACTCTACCGTCTGCTCGCGCTCGCACCGCCTTGTCGCTCCCTTTTTCGCTCACATGTAACTCAAGTCTTTAAGGTGTAGCAGCTGCGCGCGCAAGATGCTTGGCTTATTTTCGCCAACCGAAAGGCGATACTTTTCTGGTAAATTTTGCGCAATTTGTGGCAACAATCAGTCGCCAGAAGGCCTTCTTTTGAGCAACTGGACGTTTCTGCACGTTTTAGCCAAGACAAACTGTCTATATGTTCAAAAGATTCTACAACAGGCTTTACAATACAACCGCGTTTTCTCCGTCACACCTGACGGTTGCAATAATGAAGTATGAAAATAGCGGCATGAAAAACTTCCGGTAGTGCAATTTGGCAGAATCACTAGTGACTATTCCCAGTTGTAGGTTAAGTAATGTGAAATAAAAGAGCGTGCATGTATATTGTTACGAGGTTTATTTAGACAGATCTTAGGATGGGGGGGGGGGGGGGGGGGGGCGCTAGAGATTAGCACACCAGAGCGGGCAGAACCAGCTTCCTCTTCTTCTTCTGCTTATCCTGCCAAGCTTCTTCTTCCAATACAGGACCGCGGGAAGTGCGTGACAATATGATCAATAGGCAATTTTAACAAGCAGCATTACTTGTTTCTTACCTGCTGTGTACGGAATGTGGGTACACAATTTGTCCGCAGCGGCTGGTAGAGCTTATGCGGATATGATTGCCCTGGAATAATTGTAGTTCTCAGTTGTAACCTGTTAATTAGTACAATTGTGATTATATTTTATGCTGATTGCGTTCTAAATTTATTATATTTATTTTTTAATTCTGATTATACTTTACGCTCCTTTAAGCCATATACCTTTCGATTGCTTATGTAAAGTATACTTGCGCTAGACTAACTACAGGACTTGTTTAGTTGTCGTTAATTAGTTATTTGTGATTAAAAATTTCACTCCATGCTACAGCATGAAATTATATGTTGTTGGAGAGCTTATGAAGAAGATAATTGCATCTCTCTATTCATTGCCGTAACTAGTTAACTGCGATTAAATGCGAATGTTATGCTACAACATCAAGTCCTCTATGGACAACTTCGAGTACGATTGCCCTGCAATTATTTTCACTAGACTAATTGCACTACACATGCTGCCAGGCAAGTTGAGTTGCATTGCGCTGTGAACATAGAAAGCGCGTCAATTTGAAGAGGGATGGAAGCATGGTCAAATGTGGATGAGCGCGCTGTGTACGTCTTTTTTCCCTTCAAGTTTTTCACACCGCGCACTGCCTTTTTTCAGAGTTTTCGGAAAGTAACGGGCCTGGCCCGCGCGGAAAGGATCTTTGAGCGCGCTATTTAGTCGTCCATTGACTGGGTGTGCATAGTAACATGGAGAGGGAGGGACCTTCAAGCACGAGAAGGACTCCTCTTACACACGGACACCCGCCCGCTTTCAAAATAGCTCATAGGCAGGGATAATAAAGTGGTTCGTTTCGTATCTTTCCCGCCACAGTTATCAGGTGCAGTGGCAAATTTGCGCACCAGGCCGCCCACATGAATGGAATCTGTTGACTCAGCGAAGTATAAAAAAAATCAAGGACATAGAAATACTAAATTCATTATTTCTGGAGCCGCTAGGCTTCCACGGGCGTCAAACCAGCGCTTTGAACTCGCGCGCGCGCCGCTGAAACGCCTGCAGCCGCCGGCAAACGCGCCGGCCTAATGAAGCCTGGTTCGGCTGTAGCGCCACTCGCCGCGCAAGGCAGCTGCGGCGCTCCGGAGTTGTTAAACTGAAGCTGGTTCTAGTAACATTGCCTCGCATATAGCACCAGTCTGTGGTGTCGGGCTATCGTTTCATCCCGAACACAGATGGCCGCTGTAATGCGCAATGGCGCCGCTCAGGGAGAAAGTTGCGCCATTGGAGAGCTCTCATAGACATATATTATGGTGAGGCTAACAAAAATAATATAAAATAATATGCTTCTGCCCGTACACTAGGTATAACGGGCTTCGAGACATATATTATGGTGAGGCTACCCAAAAAATGTAAAATAATATGCCTCTGCCCGTGCGAGTAAAGTAATAGCAGATAATTCTTATGTTGAGTTACATATTTAGATAAATAAATATGTAATGTACAAATCAAAAAAGAAACCGCGAATCTTAAAACAATTTTCACGCAATCATTTTATTTGCTTATCGTTCGAAGACATCGCTATTAGTACGGTACGTGCATAGCAGTCATATGCAATGTGATGCTATGCCACCAGATGCAATTTGTTTGGCCGAAACTTTAGAATGATACGCCGACGCTGAGGATGGGAAAGCCGTCTGGCGGATATTTACCGGTCTGTTCTTGAATTGTTATGTGGCAATGAAAATAATCATTATTCCCTCCCCATCCTTCTCTAATCATCAATAACTCATTATAAACATATGGGAGGGGGCAGCGAGTAAAAACATCAGATGGATGACTATATGAATGTCCACCTTTAAATATTACTGGAATAGGAACTATAACTCAGTATTGAAAAATTTGAGTACAAAAATACACCTGAAGATTTTTTTATAGGAACCAGTTTGAACCGGTTCGGACAAGGTCGAACCGGTTCAAACCGGAACGGAATGTGTCTCCGGAGCTGAAACTGAACCCGAAAGGCGTGAACCCGAACCAGACCCGAAAAAATTCCGGTTCGACACCCTGGTTTCAAGCCTTGCGTGAATGGTGGAAAGAGGTTTACTGTAAACCACGCAGGCTATGTATGGGAGTGGTAAAAATGAATGAAGAGAGCGCTTAGCCTTCTATCCCCCGCTGTACGAATTTCTTCTTGCTGCACATGTGCCTAGGTGTAACGAAATTGAGCTACACTTCTGCGATCTGGCCTGTGTAGCGTGTTTTTGTCGGAATCTAATTACAATTGCGGTGGTAAGAAACTCGAACAACGGAAACTGTAAGCGCCGCGCTGTTTGTATCGCGATAGTACCCGAGATATTCCCACCAGTGTACAAGAAGTGTCCACTTGTAAGACACTGAACACTTGATAGTTTCGCAGCAAGCAGAGCCCTTTCCAAAGTAGTGTGGCTGAAAATATAGTTGCCGAGGGCATCCACAGACTTGGTACCGCATTGTGAACCTGCGACGTCGCGGGTACGCTGGCGCTGTTTCCGGATGCTAGCTATGCACTTGCGGCGCTGCAATTGCACAGCCTGATGCAACGACTGAAGGAAGTGCTAGAATGGAGGACGCCCGATGGAGCACTTGTGTGATTGGCGGCACCTCCATTGGTGAGGCGGATGTCAGTGTGCTGGGAAAAACCCCTCTTCGCTGAGTGCTTTATGCGGTGGTAGCGCCGCCCGACAAACTATTTTATTCCCAGATAGACATTTACTTATGGGGTACATTAACACTTTTGGGACCGCAGGGAAGACATCTTTAATAAAATTTTGCATCTTTTGATATAACACTTGGCTATCTCACAGAAGGCTCACAGGGAGCTACTGCAGCAGGCTGGAGTTCCGGACTAAGGATCCCACCCACGCAGTCCTCTTTTCTCTCCCCCTTACCTGCCAATAAAGTTACTGAGAGGCTAAACGAGTGCGCAAGGGACGGCCGTTGACTGCTACTTTGTCTGCCCACCACGCGTATCACTACTTCCTTTGCAGTGTCGCTGCTATGCGGTCTGCTTCTATTGAAGATATTGAAGAAAGGACGTACCTGGGTTAAATATAAGCCTCGCAAGCAATGCACATGGGCTAGAGCCAGTCTAACATTCAGAAGGACGGTTGGCTGTCGTGCGGCTTTCTCCGTACAACGTGGACGTCTGTACGCTTTATATATTGTGCGTTGAGCAGGCTGGTGTATCTGGTGGAACTTCGCAAGTCACATCGCGGAGAACAAGGTGAGGGCCGGAGTGCCGGTGCTGTAACTTTCCTGACAGCCTATGGCGACGAACGGGTGTCCAGACCCACACGTGAACTTGGTCGTAGGTAGCGAATCTCCACCGTGGCCTGTAGCAGCCAGCGTCGATCTGTGGCTGTTCGTGTAGTCCTAATTGTTTCGTCAGCTGCAGGCCGCATTCGGACATTGAACAAAAGTGGCAGAATACAAAGTGCTCTGCAACTTTATCTAAATCGCTATGTTGCGGTGAAACCGCGCCCACAAAGCTTCCGCACTGTTGCCCCTGCATAAGTCTGACAATGGCGCTTGCCTGGCTTCGCCGAGCAACCGTCTGCGGAGGGAGTGAAAGACGTCAACGCTGAGCTTCCGCTGGTGGCCCGTAGAGGTGAAGCCATCCGGCATTTCCAGAGAATGCAGAGGCATAGCTCACTGTGTGGTACATTTTAGTAATGTTAGATGGCACCACGACTGCATTTCGCCGAAAACTCGAGCTTGGAGTCCTTCGCTCCCCCCAACCTCATCCAGGCAGTTCTGATTTAGCACATACTGGGTGAAGCGGGCCGTGAACGCAGTTCCATGGTCGGATCAGATCCTTATCATAGAGGAGGCTATGGTCGGATAGAAGTAACTGCAGGGGCGCCATGACACAAGATGATGATGTGTAATAAGAAATAAGCTTTTTCAATAATACAGCTTGCAAGCGACGTGGTTGATCGCACATAACATGGTAAGTACTATAGCTCATCGCGACCACAATCCAACATTTCCCACTAGATGCCTTTGGGAAACTCGATGCCTACTTATTAGAAATGGCCTTGTGGTGGCGCTATGGGTTGCAGAAGAATTCCAGCTGGTTTCAATGGAGAAGACTTCCATAGTTGACAGTCGTGTTATGTTTCAGCATATGTACTAATAATTTGGTCTAGTCATAAACAATTTTAATGTAGCGGATACAAGAGCACTGCATGGGCCGGAATTACTGGCCCGAGCCCAGAAGCCTCTTGCATTGCCCGGCCGGTCCGAGTTCAAAAGACACCTACCCTACCCAGTCCACCATGTTTGCGGGCCCGGCTTGGGCCGTCAAAGAACACAAGAGCTTACCGGGTTTCACTAAAATAAGAATTCTTGGTATCGCAAATTTAACAACAAAAAAGGCATGACTATATCAGGACAGGTACATAAAAATATTTAGCTTTAGGGTTTTCTTCTCTGGGTTCTCCAGAAACTCCAGCGTCGGCGTTGCAAGCGAAAAATCACGAGCATGCGCTGGAAGTTGATAGTCAGCAGGCCATCAGTGAGGGTCGCGTAATTCCGTTCTATCAAGGTAGGGTTCAACAACTTTTCTCCTCCCTGTCGTAGCGTACTGTAAGCTATAGTTAAAAGGTGATTTTCTGAACGCTACTTAAAAGGTTACGCATATTCATAGGAAGCGTTAGATGATTTCGGTGCAGTTTATTGCATTGCGGAATTGCCGCACCGTACCATACGATGTTGCCTCCTGGCTGTGTTTACCCTTCGGTCAACAGCTGCTTAGATTCAAAAGCATTCCATAGCGCAACCTTAAGAGAACACACTCCCGGAGAATGTAGTGTCGATGCTTGTTGCAAAATGCCAATAAAAAGTAAAAAAAAAGTAGCGCACGTAGGATTCGAACCATTGTCCTCAGCATTAAAAAATGTAGCGCTAATCCACTGCACCACAGTAGAGGCCAGAGGAGGGCGTTTTAATCGCTTTTATTCGCTTTCATAAAGTTCTTGCTTTTTGCCGCTAGGTGATGCTGCTGAGTGCACCCTACTAAGGCTCCTCCATTTTTTTAAAGGTAGCGACAACTACTCGAGCGCCCTCTCGAGGGGTCCAGGGGACAGCGCTAGCAGACGACGCGCCGCACTCTTTCGTGCATACTTCGTACTCATGAAGTCGTGCTCGGTGCACACATAAACCGGTTAATTCAACATATTTCTGTCCTATCCTGCTCAAGAAGCTTCAAAATACAGGAATAATAATTTAAATATGCGTGTGCAGCATAAACGTCAAAAAAAAAAAACGCGGGCGTTAAACAAGCCAGCCCATTCTACTGAACCATTCGCATCAGTACAGCGGTTAGAAAACTATTCATTATTATGCTTTGAAATTAGTAGCGAACTTGAAGTAGAAACGATATTTTAGTAACCTATTGGGCTCGTTTCCTTACTAAAAAATAAGTAGACCGCGAGTTTTCTGCAACTTTTGGGAACGTCGTTGCGCACAGAGCTCTAATGTAATATGGGCGTCATTCCGTTTGTAACCGTTTGGGTATACTCAGTTTTCAACATTTTTTTTTGGCTCGAGTTTATTTCGTTTGCACAGTACACCAATAGATTTAGTTTTTTTTTTCAATTTCTCTGCAGCTGTACATTACCAACGCATGTATATCTTCCAACAAGTAAAAAAAAATCGGGTATGATGCGATACAAAGCTCACGGATAACGTTTTCTCACTTTTCTATTCTTATTTGCGTTATATTGTCTTCCTTATAGCCTGCCGGGCAATAATGTCACCAGTAAGCTTGGATGCCGCCTCTTGAAACTTGCCGAGTCCCTGTGCGCGTTCAGCGGAACTTCGATGCAACGCCGCGAAACTCCTCCGTTAAAACAATGGCTCAATAGCGTTTTACACACACACGGTTGATTTTATGCTTTTTATGGAACAAATCTTTGTTTTTGTTTTTTAATATTTATACACCGATATTTAGCATAGGCAAATATATTGACCTTTTATTTCGATCATTTTGACACATTTGCACCCTCCTGTTTTTCCAATGTTTCATTTTTCATTTATATCAATCAAATGATCAATGCACGGTCTAAATTTTCATAACAAGCATTATCAAGCATTGCATTTTCATTCTGACCATTTTGACACCATTGATTCCACGCGTTATTTGCAGTCTTGATCTGTTGGGGGAAAGTAAGGGGGCGCGACACAGCAGTGACTTTTCACTAGGCATCCACAGTACAAGTAATAGCGACATAGTCATAGCGTTCTTGATATTTTGCTCATGAAATAGTATATGCCCAAACAAAGGTCATCCCGGGCAAGCGAATGGCTTTTTAAGCAGACAGAAGTCACTTCGCATAGTCGGGTATTTTCCGTGGCCATAAAAATCTTACGCCCGATCTCATGAGGCCATAGCTTCCTTCTGTTGCTATTATCGTCACCGCGAGGAATGGAAAATGACTTTTTCGCGTCCTCCGCATGGTTCCGGCAGACGAAAGCACGGCAGCTCGGCGCAGCCGCATGTCACGCGTGTGCTTCAAAATTTAAGTTCAGAGATGTAACTCTTGCGTCCGCACATACACTCCTAAAAAGCAATAGAGGCTTGTGAAGTACTTTTTGCTTAACTAATCGGCCAATATCTCGCTGGCAAGCGCAGATCGCAGTGCATTTCAGCGGCGCAGCGAGCACCGCTGGACCCTTTGGGCGGAGCTTGGCGGCGAAGAGGTCACGTGCAGCCAACCGGCCTATCGGAGGGAGTGGCGGCTGGATCAAGACCTGTCGCTACCTTTAAAAAATGGAGGAGCCTTATACCCTACTAAAGCCCCTCTATCTCTGGAAAGTAGCGAAATTGTAAGATCTTTGCCGCCGTTTCCCTCTCCCGGCGCTTTCCTCCTCGCTCCTCTACGCTCCCCTCTCCAAAGAGAGGGTGAGGGCGGGATTTCTGGTTTGTCGTTGGCTGTCGTTGGCTGACGTCATCAGCGCACGCAAAATCTTGTTTTGCTTGTTTTTTATTTTCTCGCTGCCGCCATTAGACTGCCTCGTCGTACCGTTCCTGTGGCTTGCGCGCGTGCAGTTTCGTGCACGCGATGCCGTGCTGCTGCGCGTTTCAGTGTCCAAGTAAAACAGAAACAGAACATATAATAGTAGAACAGAACGACTGCCGCGCTTTACTGATTACGAACACGGCACCGGCAAGGTTAATTGAGTTGAACTTTTCACAGTCTCACGTGTCACTGACGAACCCATCGCCAGCCGTAGTCGCAACTGTAAAAATTGCTGAGAACTTTTTGCGCAGTAACAGAGAGCGTCTCCTCAAAAATTCAATCAGCACTGCACAACTGCAGGCCCGGATAAAAGATAGCATTTCATTGGTATCTTGCTTCCCAGCCTGCCACGATGTTGTAAAAGAGATTGTGAGTGTTTGCGTGAAAGTACGGATCCAGATTTTTGTCCGAGATGAAGCCGCCAAAATATCTCCAGTGAAGCAGTAAATGCGGTAGCAAAAGCGTAGGCATGCGGGTCGCTGCAGCTCAGATTCGGTGACAGTATGCATTCGTAATTTCATGTTTTATTAATTTGAAACATTTGTGAAAGTTGTGGTTTGAAAATCTGCATACAATTAATATTTTGCCTGTCGCCTGAATGAAGCTGTGAATGGTTCAAAATTTCTGGTAACTGCTTAAATTTTTAAAGATCTTCTCGTGCATATCTGAAGCTTATAATCATCGAAATTAAAATTGGATTGCAGCGTGTGTGAAAAATGTTTGTACGAAAATTATTTGCTTGCGCTTCGTTTTCATATATTTTCACTTCGTTAAGGGTTATCAGCATCTTACAATTGTCTAACAGTGTTTTTCTGTGCATTTATGTTTATTTGAAAATGTGTGTTTTGAATTAATGTGCCTGCGCCAGTCTTAGGACCCTTTTCAAAGCGACCAGTGCGGTGTCAGTAAAATCAAAGATGCTACTTGCTTCCAATGTACAACAGTGTTTATCGCTACATTTCTTCTGTATTTGAAACTGCGTATTTTGTATGTGCCACATCTTACGACCTTTAAAGCAAACCAGTATTGTGCCAATAAAATAAGACCCTATTTTGCCTGAGTCACTTCGTTGATCAGTTGATTTTGCGAAGAAATAAAAGCCACTTTTTTCACCTACACTGCCTCTGATTAGTAGCGGTAGGAACACTGATTCATCATTTTTTTACAGATGCGATTTGAAAATGAAAGCATACAACAATCGACGCTTTTGCTTATAGGTTAGCCAGAAGCGATCGATGTGAGAATTCGCCGGTTTGCCGCTCGCGCGCAAAGATGCAGAAGATTTTTGAAGGGGGCATTGGCTCTCATTCAGGGTCATCTATCTGTCACCCAACACAGATGACACCATAATTGCCTGCTCAGTTTATTTCCCGTTCGTGATGCTTCAGAGTACCCGAGCGCGATGTTGAATGCAAACATTTCTTGCCGTTTTGCGCGTGTCTTCTCCTTCCTTCTTTGTTATTACGAACAATCAGTTCAGTTCAGGCGTTCAGTCGTGTCCGACTCTTCGTGACCCTATGGACCATGTCACGCCACGCTTTCCGGTCTTTCACTATCTTCTTAACATCACATAGCTTCATCTGTAATGCCTCGAGAATGCCATCTAACCATCGCGTTCGCTGCCTACCCCTTCTCCGGCGACCCTCAACCTTTCCCAACATCAAATCTTTCTCCAGCGACTCCTCTCTTCTCATCAGATGACCAAAGTAGCTGAGCTTTAACTTTAGAATTTGACCCTCCAATGAGCAGTCAGGGTTTATGGTCGACAATATCGACTGATTTGATCTTCTGGCAGTCCAAGGAACTCAAGAGTCTTCGCCAGCACCACAATTCAAACGCGTCAATTCTTCGGCGGTCAGCCTTTTTCACAGTCCAACTCTCGCATCCATACATCACAACTGGAAAGACCATAGCACGGGTTATACGGATCTTGGTTGGCAGACTAATGTCTCTGCTCTTTACTAGGCGGTCAAGGCTAACCATTGCTCTCTTTCCCAGAAGCAGGCGTCTCCTAATTTCATGGCTGCAGTCTCCTTCCGAGGTAATCTTGGCGCCCAAGAACAGAAAATCTGTTACAGCTTCCACTTCTTGTCCATTGATGCTCCAGGACTTGATAGGGCAAGACGCCATGATCTTTGTCTTTTTAATGTTCAGTTTAAGCCCAAACTTCTCACTCTTGTCTTGTACGCGCATCAGAAGTCTCTTGAGTTCCACTTCACTTTCTGCTATTAAAGTGGTATCATCCGCATATCTAAGGTTGTTGATACGTTTTCCAGCAATCTTCACTCCAGCTGAAGACTCGTCCAGACCGGCCTTTCTCATGATGCACTCTGCATATAGGTTAAATAGGCAGGGCGACAGTATGCAGCCTTGCCTCACCCCTTTCTCAATCGGAAACCAATCAGTAAGACCATGCCCAGTTCTGACTGTGGCCTCTTGCCCTTCATAAAGGTTCCTGAGGAGACAGATGAGGTGAATTGGAACTCCCATCTCTTGGAGAGCTTGCCACAATCTGCTGTCATCTACGCAGTCAAACGCTTTCGCATAATCAATAAAGCAGAAGTAAATGGGTTTCTGGAACTCTCTTGCTTTTTCCATGATCCAGCGAAGGTTGGCAATTTGGTCTCTAGTTCCTCTGCCCTTGCGAAACCCAGCTTGCACGTCCGGAAGCTCCCGATCCACATACTGCTGCAGCCTACCTTGCAGGATTTTTAACATCACCTTGCTAGCATGCGAAATAAGCGCGATCGTGCGGTAGTTGGAACAATCTTTGGCACTGCCTTTCTTTGGAATGGGGATGTAAACTGACCTCCTCCAATCCTGTGGCCACTGCAGGGTTGTCCAAATCTTTTGACATAATGTATGCAGTGTGTTAACAGCGTCGTGGTTGAGGTTTTGAAGCAACTCAGCGGGAATGCCATCAATTCCGCTAGCTTTGTTCTTAGCAAGGCTGGCTAAGGCCCATTCAACTTCACTCTTCAGGATGCCCGGCTCGAGATCAGTAATCACAACCGTCTTATGTTGGGTTTGCACATCCGGGTCCTTCTTGTACAGTTCTTCTGTGTATTCCTGCCACCTCTTCTTTATCTCTGAGGCTTCAGGGAGGTCCTTGCCTCGTTTGTCCTTTATCACGCCCAGCTTAGCACAGAAGCTCCCTTTGATATCTTTGATTGTCTTATACAGAGCTCTTGTGTTCCTTAATTGCCTGTTGTCCTCAACTGCTTGACACTGTATGTTCAGGAAGGCATTCTTATCTCTCCTTGCTATTTTCTGAAAATCCGCATTGAGAACCTTGTATCTTTCTCTTTCCCCCATACCTTTTGCCATCCTCCTTTCCTCAGCTATTTGCAAAGCCTCTTCAGATAACCAGATTGCTTTTCTGCATTTCTTTTGCTTTGGAACTACCTTAGTAGCAACTTCTTGTATTATATCACGAACATCAGTCCACATCTCTTCGGGCTCTTTGTCTTCTAGATCTAATTCTTGAAATCGATTCCTCACTTCCACAGCATATTCTAATGGAATCTGATCCAGATCATACCTGAAAGGCCTTCTAGTTTTCTGCGTTTTCCTCAATCGAAGCTTAATTTTGGCAACAAGAAGCTGATGATCGGTGCCACAATCGGCCCCAGGCCTTGTTTTTACTGCTTGTATAGCGCTTCTCCATCTCTGCCGGCAAATAATATAATCGATCTGATTCCTGTACACACCGTCCGGTGAAATCCATGTGTACAGGCGCCTCTTCTGCTGTTGAAAATGAGTATTCGCTATGGTCAGGTTGTTTTCTTGACAGAACTCTACTAGCCTCTGCCCAGCTTCATTTGGCTCACCAAGACCGAACTTGCCTGTAATATGTGCCGCTAAAACCAAACATAACATTTTCAAATCGATTATTATTTACCTGTGCAAAGCAGATTTGAAAGGATGCTTTAAAAGGCAGCACAAAAAGCCCCCGCCATTCACTATCATTGACCCTTCCGCGGCGCCCTTCGAGCGCAGGCAGGTTCAGTGTGCCGTGCGCAGCGCTCCCACCGGTGGGAGAGGGAAATCAGAGGAGAATTGAGGAGGAAAGCAGCCGAAGGGAGAAGAGTTTCGCTACTTTCCAGATAGAGGGGCTTTACACCCTACTAGTGTTCCTGTATACACCCTACTAGGGTGCCTCGATGTAGCGCGCCGCCTGGTATCGGCGGCGCGGCACTGGTATCGAGGCTATAGTGCTCTAGAATATTGGGCAGTGTGACGACCGGTGCCGGAGAGCGGGCCGCTTTTGCGATGACAAGAACCGACTCCCGCGAGAGGGCGCGACGTGCAACAGGGGTGCCACGTTCGCCGCTCGGCGCGTAGCGGCCGCGGGATAGCGGAGGGGTGCGGTTCTCTTTGGAGCAATTTTCAGACGCTACGCAATTAGTGTGATAATTAATAAAGAGGCGACTTATTCCAGGTGCTTAAACTGATCCCTGCCATTCTTTTACGTCTATCTGGAGCCATCGTGCACGCTTGGGTTGTCCATCGCAGCAGCGCGCGATGTTTGAATCGCTATCTGAAACTCTCAACATTTCTTCCTGCGGACAGTTACAAATCGTCCAGAAGAGCAATTTGTACTTAATGTTTGCAACGAAGCGTAGTGTTTTGCATTCGTTTTTCCCGTAAGGGAATAAAGGCTACTACCCAGGAGCGCTATTAACACGCGGAGAAAAACAGTGTACATATGCGAATCAAAGCTTGTGCTTCGTAAGGCCTCTTTAGGAGCACCTATTTTATACAAACCTTATTTACGAACACCTGCTTACATTTTGCAGCTTGCGCTTATTAATACATAACAGCGTTTATCTCAAATCGCCAGTAATCTGTAATATATCTCTTTGATCGGCGTTCTTTATGGGCCCTAATCACCGCTTATATAAATTATAAATACAGTGTGCGAGCAAAGCACATTTATTCACTACCGCACCATTTAAAGCACTGTGGTACTTACCGGCAAAAACAAAAATAATAAACAAGGTATACGCGACTCAAGCATTTATTCTTTGTTCGTGATTAACATATACGTATATCACGGACATTTGTTTGCGTGCCACTAACCAAAGGGTGAACCAGCTGTTTAGACGAAAAAAAATGTCAAGTACAGTTACGGCATTACTTCAAATTAAATGTGAAAAATTAAACCCGCCACATACGTAATACGTTCATAGTGGGCACTTGAGTGCGGACGCTTTACTGGCATCAAATGGTAAAGAGCAAACAAACAAAAAATAAAAGCACTGATAATTGCACGTCGAATTGGCAGGTATGATGCAGTTCTTGGCGCGCACCGAGAGAAAGCGGAAAATTGCGAAAAAGATGACGAGCACCTAATACGCAAGCAATTAATATGCCGAAATCAAATGCGGACATAATGCGTGTTTATTCTTTGAGTGTGTGGTATGGAAATATGAGTAATCGACTGGATATACTTGCAACTACTACTTACCGGACTATATATAATCGGGCTACTTGCCGCGGGTGCTCTTTGCAATACTAACCAGACAATAATTGTTAACAAGTTTGATATTACACGTAAAATACTTCCAAGGGATTTTAATTATTTTCCCTTTGGGAACTCTTGTCGTGATTCGCTTACTTCGCAAAGCGCGAAGTCGCAAAAACAAATTAAATCTCATTGCTTCAAGTGGGAGCTTTTTTGGTGCTCCAATTAAGTAGGTAAACTTTTTGAACCTTCACATTTTACAGGAAGTTTGCACAATCTGAAGTGCAAAGCAATCGAAAAAGACCATGCATCCGAGCCAAATGTTTGAGTAAATTGCAACCTAGCTTCGAACCTATAGCGCTATTTTTGTTCGTGGTGAGAAACCGTGCGGCCTCACAACCTCTCTTTCGCAGAAGGATGATCTAGCGGAGGCGAATAAGCGTACCTCTATTTTCCGTCGTTATTTCTTTTTCAAAGCTATTCATTTTTTTTTGTATGTACATAAAACAGGACTAGAGCTATCTTCTGGAGGCAATGACTTGCATATTACCGGTGGCTTTCGCGCCCTAGAATGGAAACATTTTCTTGAAGAATTAGGTCATCTCTACCTCCATGCGGGGTAGTCCACATTTAATTCATTCCAACTGAATGCCGACTTCTCTTGTGGCTTCAGTGACGTACTGTAGTCGGCATAGTTGGCGTGGGAAACAACGGAATATACCATTTTGGACTGTTTTGATAATGGGGCTACTGTGACCAGTTTTAGTCAGTGCTCGAACGCACATGTTGTATGTTTCACTTCTTCATACATCCTGCTTTCACACTGCCCTCTTTTCAAAACGACTACATTTCTGGACGTGAATTAGGTGCTTTAGGAATGCTAAAGCAAGCTGTACGGCGAGTGAAGCGTGCTGTGCGAGTCGTACGCCGGCCCTCTCCAAGCTGTTTTTTTCGGAGCCAACTCCTGTCATGTTACTTCCCCGAGGTGTTGCCGACGGTCAAAATGGAAAATAAATTAGGTGATTGCTAACAGTACTGAGCACCGTTAACCGGCATATTAGTAAAATCTTGTCGCGAACAGCTCGAGACGACGCACAAGCAAACAAGAACGTACAGTCCGCGCGGTATCCGCCCCGCCGCACAGCGCGCATACGAGGGCGCCCAGACGGCTGACACACCAGTTGCTGGTGGCGCCCTCTGCGCTGCGGCGCCTCCGTCATCGCAAAAGCGGCCCCTCGCTCCCATGCATTTCGCGGCGCGGTCGACACACTGCCCAATCTTCTAGAGCACTATATCGAGGCACCCTACGCCCTACTAAAGTCTCTTAGATGGATGGATGGAATATAGGAGCGTCCCCTTTGAAACGGGGTGGTAGCAGTAGCTATCATGCTCATTTTTCTCCCTATATCTTAATTATTGATTTAGAATGGTTAACTAAACCATCATTCTGTTTATTAAATTTTGTTCCTACATTACTAACATTATGTCACTTCTCTGCTTTTAAGCCACCAATCTTCCAGTCGTTTTTTGCTAGTTTCCACCACCGGTTTATTCACCCGGCCACTGTTATCTCTAAACCCCAGAGCTTCAGGAACAGTGATTTCGCCTGCACCAACTTCCGGATGGATACCATTACATTCGAGTATAATATGGGCAATTGTTTCACTGGAGTTTCCACATACAGCACATGCGTCATCTCCATTGTTAAATTTCTTTTTGTAGCTGCGTGTTCTAAGGCACCCTGATCTAGCTTCAAAAAGTAGGGCACTGCCTCTTGAGTTATCAAAGAAATCTTCCTTCCTGATCTGCATTTTCCACTTTCGGTATAATTCCACACTCTGTTTCTTTTCCATCGAATTTATCCAATTTTTACATTCTGTGTTTTTCACCTGTTGCTTAATGCTCTTTATTTCTCCGTCCTTGTTACTAGCATACTTACTAATTAGTTTCCTAGTTCTTTTCCTCCATTGTGAGTCAACGCTTTTTAGGTACAGGCATTTAAATACTTTAGCTGCCCATCTGTTACTGTCCAGTTTCCTCAGGCGTTCCTCATTAATATTTTACTCTGAGCTTCCCGCACTTCGAAAGATGCCCAGCCCATATCTCCCTGTACCGCCTCATTTGTAGTTTTGACGTGGGCACCTAGTGCTAATCGTCCAACGGATCTCTGATTTGTTTCTAATGTCGACTGTACCTCTGATTTTAGGCACAAAACCGCATTTCCGAAAGTAAGTCCGGGCACCATAATTCCTTTCCAAATACCCCTCAAAAGCTCATACCTATTGTATCCCCACAATGCCTTATGCTTCATTATCCCGGCATTCCTTCGCCCTTTGGCCTTAAGTGATTGCTCATGCTTTCCAATGTATGCCATATTAATCCTTCGATTAACCATACCCCCAGATATTTATATTCTGCTACTCTAGGTATTTCAAGGCCTTGTATTTTAAGACCCTGATCAGTTGAGCCGTTGAAAATCATCAGACCCGACTTAACTGCGCTGAAACTGAAGCCTAGAGCGCCCCCTTCGTCTCCGCAATACTTAACTAGAGTTTGCAATTCTTCCAGACTCTCGGCTAGTAGCACAATATCGTCTGCATACATCAAACCGGGGAGGCGCTGCTCTACCGCCTTTCCACCTAATCTATATGACAGGTTAAAACCTAGGTTACTGTCTTGTATCCTCCGTTCCAGGTTTATCACATAAAGCATGAACAGCACCGGTGATAGAGAACAGCCTTGTCTTAATCCTTTGCATACTTTGACCTCCTCCGTACTTCTTATCCCTTCCCACGTAATTTCTACTTTGTTATCCCGGTATATTTCCTGTAGCAACTCTATTATCTCATAACCGATACCTTCTTCTTTTAATATGTTTCACAGGCGTTCCCTGCTTACGTTGTCGTACGCCCCGTTTATGTCCAGGAAGGCCAAATACAAAGCTCTATTTTCCACTCTAGATATTTCGATGCATTGGGTAAGCACGAACAGGCTATCATCTACGCGCCTACCATTTCTAAAGCCGTTCTGAAGTTCTCTGAGTATCTTGTTACTTTCAACCCATGCTTGCACCTTTAATTTCACCGCCTGCATGGCTAACCTGTACATAACAGATGTTATGGTAATCGGCCTGTAGGATTTTATGTGCATCCTGTCTCCTTTCTCTTTATAAATCAAATTCATTTTACTCTGCCGCCAGCTGTCCGGAATTTACGTATTCGTTATGACTGTTTCCAGAGCTTTTGACAACGTTTCCTCCCTTTTTGGACCGAGTTCATTAATCAGCTTGATCGGAATTCCATCTATTTCTGTAGATGTGTTTTTAGGTATATTTTTTTTCTGCCTTTTTCCGGTTTAGATTGGTCAGTTCTAAGCTGCTTTGTATTCTGCTACCTTGTGTTGCTTCCTGATTTGCGGAGATTACCCTATTGTCGCTCTTAAATGACTCGGCTATAACTGATGTGATGTAGTTCACTGCGTTATCTCCCTTTAAACAATTTCCCTCGTTACCTTGAATCTGATCCTGCTTTCTTTGATTCTTCTTCCCTAGCCAGCTTATATGGTTCTAGAATTTTCTTGCTCCGCCTCTAGAGGCATCGTGTATATCAGCCATCCAGCGATCGGTGGACTGTCTTATTTTACTTTGGACGAGGGCCTGCACCTGAAGTTTCTTTTGTCGATATGATTCCCATTTTTGGTCGATTTCCTCCTGAGATACCTGTGCTTTCTTTGCCATTCGGTGTTCCCTTGAAGCAGCTCGTCGCTGTTCAATAGCTTCCCTGATTTCCTTATTCCACCAGCTCCGTGGCTTCCTCTTTCCATTCGAGCGGTTTGCTACTTTAACCTCCTGAATTTTCCTCCTTATGAGTAGTTCTACCTGTTCATAATACCAGTCTTCCATGGGGCTTTTCTCTATTGCTTCCTCTATGTCTGCTGCTATCTGCGCTATTCGATCGTCGTTTAATTTTGCGTTTACGTTTTGTCTAAGTTCCATTTCTCTTTTCATCAAGGGCCCCATCTGCAGACTAATACGTTTATGATCACTTCCCAGACTACACTCCCCTTCTTCGTCTATTTCCATTTTTGTGACCTTGCTATAAATTTCGTGCGACATTAGACAATAGTCAATGGTCGTCTGCCTGTTGCGGAATTCCCAGGTGATTTGGCCTTCACATTTTGCTTCTCTATTTACTATAACTAGATAACAGAATTGATAAACTAAAAGCAGCGCCATCTCTCTCCTCCTCCGGCGTCACCGCTCCCCCTCTCGCGTTTTGACCATGGCTCCACCTACGCGATGCACGGCTAGCGTATGCTATCGCACACTCTTCGGAGCAGCCCGGTAAAGGCTCTGGCACCGGGTGTCACCAGAGCATTTCAGCTTGCATTTTGTCGCAATGTGTTCACGTTAAAATATTTCTCGCAGCTGAAACATCAATACAGAATGTCGACAAGGTATTTTCCGCTAAAAGAGCTTCAGCTGCCAGTGTTTTGCCACACGTACGTGATTTCAGCGTCGGTTCAACTTGCCTTCACCTCCGTGCGTCCGTAGTTCGTCACCCGCTGGCCAAACATGAGCGGCATGCTTTAAAAAGATTTTAACCGGGTGGCAGACGAGAAAACTTTAGCAACAGTCTGCGTATGGTTTCTTTGCCGCTTTGACTGGCTTGCGAGCTTTGAGAAGCGTGACAATAGTTGTCTTCCATGTGTTTTAAACTTCAGCTGCAGATATATCAGCGCTTGTATGCATGGTTTGCGAAATCGAGAACTAGCATACCAAATGAAAGAAAAGAGGAAATGTGTGGATTTATCCGGCCGCCTAAGAGCCGTCACTGTTTCGTTAAACGCGGCGATGCGCTCAAAAAATGCGGTTAGCTTACATTCACGACAAAGACAGCACCTTAGAAAGAATGGCTGACTAGCTAAATGCCAAGGACTTTATTCCATACTTAATCGATGTCTAACGCGAAAAATGTACAAAAAATATGATGCACGGGCATGTGGCACTTGGCAAAGCGAAAAAATGAACAGAGTTTGTGACGGCATATTAGGTTAGGGATGAGCTCACGTAACTCACAGAGCCGTGACCATAGCGTTGAGATGAAGTCCGCTCCCGACCGATTCGCAGCCGCGCAACATTCCTCCACGCCGCATCTCAATTCGCAGATGTTAATATAAACAACTGCTTGCCATCATACCCGTACGGGCACATGTGCTGTACCCGAAAACTCAGCAATATGGCATTTCGAACGAAGCAACTTGAAAAAAAAAAAAAAAAACAGCGCGAAAGAGGCGTAAGCCGTAGCAAAACGCACGAGGATGCGCGCCGCGAGGACATTGTTTTGCACCCGCGGAGACACGTGATGGCGCTCGGCCAATGGGAAGGTGGAACGACGGAGGAAACGCCGGAGAGGATGTGGGCAGCAATCTTCATATGTTGGCGCTACATTCAGTTTATTGAGGGGTTTTAGACCTTACCATTGAGAAAAGTAACATTGAAGAAAACAGAATCACGTGGGAGGGTTGTATGACCTAACAGAGCACCTGACAGCGGAGTTGGCCGGCGTTGTAAACCTGGCTTTTCTTTTGAAGTTGGAGGGTGAGATGAGAAAAATATAAATCTGGCAAGGGTTATTTATTTATTTATTTAGCAAATACTGCCGGCCTGTGCCACATGCCTTAGGCAGGAGTGGGGTACAAACATCCTGGTAAAAACAAGATCGATGAACATTACAACAGAAGCAGGAAACAATCAGAATCAAAACCAGAGCATGCCACACAAAACCGAGTGCAGAGGCAGAGAGTTGACAAACGATGTCTAAGTTGGCAATGAACAAAGGCATTCAACCTGGCCCAAAACGGGGGAACATAAGGGCCCTATGCTTCATTAAGAGCTTGTAAAGATTCACGGATTCGCAATTGACAATGTCTGCGGTTAAACCATTCCATTTTAGTGATGGTATGGGGAAAAAAGGAGTATTTAAAAACATTTGTTTTACACGAAAACGTGGCAACTCTTTTAGAATGGTAGGAGCGTGTAGGGCGACGAGATGTGTGCTCAACTAAAATTCCTTCCCCTATTTTTATTTTACTGTGGTGAAATAAGTAGAACAACTTTAACTTTTCGCGATGACGACGCAAGGCCAGTTCTTCAAGACCTGCGATTTTCAGTTGGGCTGTTCGAGAAACTTTCCAACTGTAACAATTAAATATAAACCTGACTGCTTTGCGTTGGACATTTTCTAATTTAAGTTTGTTTGTTTCGGTCCAAGGGTCCCACACTGCTGCAGCATATTCCAATATTGGCCTAACAAATGTTTTATAAGCTAAAAGCTTTATTTCGTGTGTGGATTGTGCCAGCGTTCTTCTCAGATAGTGTAGTTGTCTTAAAGCTTTTTTTTATATATACGATATGTGCTCGTTCCATCGAAGATCAGAGGTTATGTTGATTCCTAAGTACTTAAAAGTGCTTACAACTAAGAGGGGTCCGTTGGCTATGCGGTATGTAAAACTTAAAGGATTCTTTTTACGGGTCATTGCTATAGTCTTCTTGGAATTTAGAGTCATTTTCCACGTGGAGCACCATTTTTCTATTGCAGATAAAGAATCGTTTAAGAGGAGTTGGTCGTCAGGGCTACTAATTTCTTGATAAATTATGCAATCATCTGCGAATAGTCGTATTTTAACATGCGCGTTTTGAACTATGTCATTAATAAATGCTAAAAAAAAGGGCCCCAAGACTGAGCTCTGCGGAATACCGCATTCTACTGGAACAGCATCAGAAAGGATACCATCAATTACCACACTTTGACGTCTCTGCGAAAGATAGGCTTCAATCCATGAGAGAAGACAATCGTGTTTGAGTATAGGTTTTAACTTCTGCAGTAATTTCTGATGAGACACATGGTCAAACGCCTTCTCGAAATCAAGAAAAACAATATCAACTTGATTATGCCTATCTAGTGCTGCCGCTAAATCGTGAACTCTTGCAATAAGTTGTGTTACTGTGGAGAGACCGCGGCGGAACCCGTGCTGCATATTATGAAGGGTGTAAAAGGGAAATAGGCCGGAAGGAAGATAGTGTTGATTTGTTTTGTTCTTTAGAAATCGGAGTGATTTTTGCAAGTTTCCAATCACACGGCAATTCAGAGCGTTCTAGTGATTTTCTAAACATTAAAGTTAAGTATTTTGCGCACCATTCCGCGTATCATAATAGAAACGTGTTGGGTATTTCGTCAATCCCTGGCAACTTCTTTACGTCTAAGTTAAGCAAGAGAACTAGCACACCTTCCTCTGTTATACAAGTGTCACTGATTGGAGACAAATCGTTAAAAGAAGAACATTGTGGGATGCAGCCGTCATCGTGCGTAAATACGGAGCTGAAGTACCGGTTGAGCGCCTGTGCTCTTTCTAACTTATCGTCCATAATTGCAGTATCTGCAGAAAGACCAAGAATCGATTTCTTGCGTGGCGCGAGATATTGCCAAAACTTGCTTGGAGAAGAAACAAGGAAGTTTTTCAAACGAACAGTGTAGAAATGGTATTTAGCCTTACTGACAGCGTTCAGCAACGACAGGCATAGCACGGAAATCGTATCGGCAGTCCGCGAAGAAGGACGTTTTGAGTGTTGCTGTCTCGCTTTCTTTACTTTACGTCGAAGACGTGCGATATCTTTTGTCATCCATGGATTGCTACTGCGCAAAATTTTCCGTTTTCTTGGTACAAACTCACGTATACATTGGTGAACTAAGTTTTTGAAGAAACGCCACATGCACTCAACTGAGGTGCTCTGTAATCCGTACAAGCAGGAAAAAGAAGAGAATGAGCTGTCGAGTGGATCTAAGATATCGACATCGTTTGCACGTGAGAATTTCGGGATAATGACTTCTACTTGAGCGCTCTAGCTGCGCACGACACGCTTTTTCTCCTTGGCGCCCGCCGGCCGGCTGCAGCAGTGAGTGAAGCGCGAGCTTTTGGGCCAGGTCTGCGCTCCAGGAGTGCACAAAATTTTTGAAAAATTGCGAGAGAAGCATTGAGAATGCCGAAAGTAACGTTCATGAAGAGATTGGTTTCTTTTTAGAACTGTATGAAATGGGAATACTGATAAAGCTTTCAGGCGAGTTCTGTGCTACAGACGCGTTTTAAGTTACATAATAAGGTGTTTTACTTTGTGCCCCTGATCTAGTACTGCTTGTGACTTTGTGTGCTTTTTAGAGCGTGAAATCAGTCACCGCGGTAGAACTTCGGGAAACGATGCAGACTGGGGCTTTGAACTTCAAGATCAGAGAAGGTCAAAGCAGGACTTAGTCTATTTCGCTACTGTCAAGCTATCTGTCTAAGCATAGTATATATCACGTGATCAACCATGAGTTTGTATTATTGGTTAATTGTACATACATTTTTTGAATTAGTGGGCCAAAATAATTGGTATTTAGTAAATTGCAATTAAAACCCATATTTTAGCTGCCGCATCGAACCGTGTATACTGTTGGAATGCTTAGGCCAAGTGGAATGGCACTGTGCTAGTTAGCGATCCGCATTAATTCGAGTTCATTAGTTAATTTTGTATAAAACCAAACTTTGAGCTGTTCCTTGCCGCTTCGGGCCAAGGAACAGGTTGGCCACGGCAGTCTTGATACGATGTGCTGGAGGAATTAAATAATTGTATGAGTACGCGGCCACTCACTGACTTCGTGTGTGGTTAAAAGCTGCAGGGTACACTGGGAGAAGTGGTGGGGCCCTATTGCCGACACACTGCAGTTCTGGGGCTAGGTAAAAGAGCGTAATTTCATTGAACGCAAATATAAAAAAAAAAATATAGGGTGCACTTAAGTCTCCAACGTGCGGAAATGCGAAAGCATATAACTGTCAAATCATTAACTATCGCTATCCTATCTATGACTATATCGACTAATGCCGTCAAGTGACCTACATAACTGTCACTATCCCTAACGAACACTATCACCTCACTATCCGGGCCTATTACTATCATTTACTATTAATATCCGTAACAGTCACCATCATTACCTATCACTATTTATAACCATCACTATTTAATCTGATGCCGTCCCATCACCCATTGATATACCTCAATTTTCATTGACATACGTTGTCAGTCACATCTTTATCATCTCATAATATCTGATGAGACAACGAGCATTGACTTTTATTTCTTACACTTTCTTTTCTCATAAATGGAGGTGGGAAAAAGCAAGCCACAGAAATAACTGACTAATATCATCGCGAGGTTCATGTCTCTGTCGAGAAGGCTTCCTTTGATTCGGGACAGGTCGGTGAGAGAAGATTGACGGAACTGCGTTGGGCCTCAGTTTTTTTTTTCGAGTTCGTGGTATATTGGCGGCTCAAACTGGTCTTCAGTGAAATGTAGCTAGAACATAGAGCGATGAGTTAAACACTCAGGCTAGATGAAAAAAAATCTTGCATACAATTGAAATGAGTAATATGTTACAGGGCTAAGAATTGCAGCTCGCAAAATGTTCCCCTGTTTTTATATCATAACTATAATCACTATTGATTGTTTAAGTTTTGTAAATACAGCAAATTGATGCAATGATTCCGGCTGATTTTACATCGATGGAAAAACTTTTCCCTCAGTAAATGAATACGCGGAATTGCGGTTTTAGAGCTCAAGCTTTCATAGTGAAGGTAACCTGCCAACGCCTAGTAGCCATGATCAAAGTGAAGCGTGTGTGATCATGTGAACACCTCTTGCACACTGGCCGTATCCCTGATAAAACAAAGCCATACGTTTTAACCCACGCATGCGTGGAAGCATGGTAAGACATATTTAAGAATTGAAAAAAAAAGAAATAAAATATTCCGTACGACCTAGCTAGTGCTGATTACCCGCAATACCGCGGGTTTACTTGCCAAATAGTTTTTCAGGGCCAGCATTCATTGCTCCTGAGTAACCGACGCACACTACAAGTACAAGCTGGAAAGACTAGCTCCTCTACAAGCCCCAATTTCGATTTTTAGTAAAGGAGGCCAGGGATCCTAGCATAACCGCGACAAATGCAATCGAGAGGCTGTACTTTTCAAGTTATCACTGACAGCAAAAAGCAGATTATAGTGGCGTATTTCTGACTGTGCAGAAGTCGACAGCGTATGAAATGATGGAGCCTTGCAGAATATTCACCATGCTGCAGCGGACAAGCTTAATTTTATGCAACGAACAAGTTGCCACCGCAAAAATATTGAGAAGAAAGCAGGAAGAATAGAAAACGCAGCCTCATGTAACGCGTTATTACGGGGAGTGAGAAAGGCGCTTTACGTCGCAAACAACTCGGTTCTTTCTAGGAATAAACTTCTATCGACCAATCTTGTGAATCCATTGACTCTTGCGCAAGCCGTCATGCTTGCCTTGAGGTATCATGAATACCACATAACCATCTTCAGGCCGCTTGCTGCAGTTTCACACGCAACGGCACGGCATAGAGCTTGCGCGCTGCAATAAAAGCACAGCGCGCAATATTCGCTCACCGAGTCTAGGAGAAAAATGGCGCGAAGGAAAAAGAAAAACACAAGGAAACCGCCGGACGTGCGTTCGTTTCCAAGGGTAACAGTAGGGAGACCATTCGTTGCGCAGAAAATCGGGCGGAGAGCCGGGAAGGGGCGCGCAAGGAGCGAGGAGGAGGCGAGGAGGTAGCGCGGAGGCGGCAAAGTTCAATTGTTTGCGTAACTTTCAAATTATAAAGGGGTTTTAGTTTAACCATACTTGTGGCGCCATCTGGGAGCCGCCAGGGTAAATGGCGGCTGCGTATTACTACTTGAATCGCTTAAACCTGGGTATAACGAGCGCAAGCATCAGTCATTGGTCAGGCATAAGCTCTATCACACTGTTGCCTGGCGAACTTGGGAAGAGCCGTCGGGGAGGCTCGAGCATACCGAACTTGGTTCGAATTACCGAGGAGGGGTCATGTGGTTGTGATCTCACGAATGAACTTAGCCATCAGAGTGATGGCACAAACCAGATTGGATAAAATTGTTGGTCATATGTGGGGAGCGTGTGAGTGCTTTCGCACAAAAACCGGGCTCATTGTGACACCTGGATCTAGAGTGTGACGTGCTACTTCAAGGCCTGTGCATGGCTGTTGCGGCTCAGCAACAGCCACAATTGCTTGGTTCTCCAAAAATAAAAAGCCTCTCCATCCAACCTCCAACGTTTTCTTTTTTCCTTTTTCAAATTGTACACTACCTGTCCACCTAACCTCCAGTACGCTTTGCAGGTTAGGTGGACGGCGGGTTCGCTCCATGTTGGCTCTCCTTTTTTCTAGGCTACATGACTCTATCGACAAGAATGCTCGTCATCTCAGCTCATTCGTGCTGCTGCTATAAATATAAAATTCCATCTTAACTATCATGCTTCAAAGCATTTTGCTTATGATTGTAATTGCATGTACATTAAGAAAATAATTTCAAAAATGTAATATTGTTGATTATTGTCAAAACCGAGAAATGGAATAATATAATTAAAAAATTGGATTGAATATCATAGCACTTCGCAATAAAAAAGAATGCAGGATAGAGAAAAAGTTTAGCCTTCACGCGTTCTGCCATGAAATTGTCAGGAATAACGAATTCATACCATTTTAAGCTATATTCAGCCCTTTCCAACAAGCAGAAAAAGACTTTATAAGCAGTGACAAGGATTTGGATTTTACGTAATATAAAATTTAACAAAATGCAGCAATTACTAAATCGAGGTTTTGAAGCCTATTCCATAGGGGAAGCCATAAGCGCATGTATATAATAAAACCGCGTTTTTTTTGCAGAATTCAGTACATTTAGGGAGTGATATTACTAAAGTATTTAGCATTGTTTCCAGTGATTTCGATAAAAATTAAAGTTGCGGTAATTTCTTAAATTCGGATCAGTTTTCTATCATTTGCTATTTGTAAAATTTCTGACGATTTCAATTCAAAATAATATGCAGGAGGAGCACACAAGTCTAGAGCTTCAAATTTTTCCAGAAATAAAAAACGGAACATGGATCATATAGAGGAATAATTTTAATGCCAACATATTATTGAATCGTGCCAGAATGCAAGGCTGAATTTGGCAATTTTAAGGACAAGCGCCCCGTTTTTATTTGTTGGAAAATTTTGAACAATGTAATGCAACATTTTTTTAGTCCGTGATATTTCGGAGGTACTGAGGATTCTTTAATGGGATTTATGAAAATAAAAGATAATTTTTTAATTGAAATGAAATTTGTTCTTTTCTGTTTTAGAATTTTGGGCGATTTTGATTTGTTGTAGAGAACACACATAACGGTCAAGAGCTCCAAATATTGCCTGAAAGTAAGAACATGACATGCGTTATAAAGGCAAAAAGATTTAGTGCAAACAACGTAAATGTGTCATGCCTGTATATAAGGTTAAAGTGGATATTTTTGCATCGCGTTGCTCCGGAAACAAAGTTCACGATTTTTACTAAACTAACTACAACAACAAACATGCTTTAATAGTTCTTATAAAGGTAAAAGTTACGTACATTTAGGGAGTAAAAATAATGGAGGAGAAAAGTTTATTCCGCAAGCAGGAAAGCAACAGGTCTTCAAACCTGCAACTTTTTAAAATGTTAAAATTGGCGTTTTTCGTTCTTAGTGATATATTATTTCTTTCCCGAGAAAACTATGCCGGATCTTGTAAAACTAAGGGTCATTCTTTCGTGTAGAAAAATTTGCCTACCACATTTAAAAAATGGTATGGGACCTGAACACCATATATTTAAGCGGTTTTGTTGAGTTTCTTTATGCCTCGCTTGACCTAAAGGCCATTAATGTAGAAGCCAATGCCCACTTGTTCAAACCGAAAAAGCAGATCAGAGGATATCACCTGCAAAATTCAGTAGTGGTCATTGCTAAATTTCATGTGCTTGATCATGTGCGCATGTTCAATGCATCGTTATTGAGGAGGAAGAGCAAATTTAAATTTAAGTCTCTTCTTTCAGCGGCTCATCAGCTCTGATGGGGCGGCTGCATTCAATTTAGGCGAAACGAAAAAGCCGCCCTTCTACAGTGTAGGCCACAGGGTCAGCCTAAGTCAACTTGAAGGCATTGAGCCCTGCGTACAATGTCCTATACTATTAGGTATTATACTCAGCTTTAACAGTATGCGCCTCGGATTAATTACTTTTGACATCTTTGCGGCCGCACGCACACTTTTAGAGTTGTAGATGAGCAGTTTGCAATCTAGTGTGCATGATGCTGACTGCTTTTGTTTCTTATAGAAAATAATAGTTGGAAGGAACTGCTGCTCTAAACTTCTGTTCGGCGAGGATTTGGTATGACCGGGTCATGCACGTGCTACCTAATGTTCATGCAAGGTCAACCACAGCCAGTTTTCCTCGCTTCTCAGGAAATGCATAGGCTATGGAACTGTGTTGATATTCGTCATGTGGCTTATATTATTTAATTTGGAGCTACTTTCAGGGAGATATAATTACGCCCGAACTAAGAGCCAGAATGTTCGGACATCGACTGCCTCAATTGTGCTTCTGGCCTATTACTTGTATTCTTCGTCAACTGTTGTGAGAGTCAGAATAAATAATTCGACATAATTTAATTGGAAGTAGAAGTCATAGATCAATGTGAATAATGCCTATACGGACTGCAGACTTCCTCAAGGCAGTGACGGTGGTATCTTTTGCAGTGGTCTGATGAAGTGTAGCAAAAGCCAGCTGTACGTGACAGTCACATATTGACATGATTTCAGTTAGGGAATAATGTAATTTGTATTTGTGACATCATACGGTTGGGATCTTCTTTGTGAGTGTGTTATATGAATGATTTTTCACACAGATCCTGGTATCACATGCATCATATACAGTTGAAACTCAATTTACCGGAGTTAAGGGGAGCTGTGAATTAATTCTTTAAATCGGGAACTTTGTTAAATCGAGTAAGGCATTTCTCGGTCGTCTAATTTGGTGCATTCGATTATAAGGTGCGGCGATATTCAAAATCTACCTCGGCATCATACTTGCGAATCCCTAACGCTCCCAAAAGGAAATGCAGCCAGCAAAAATGACCGACACCGGTAGCACACAAGAAACAAAAACTATTACACATCAAGAAGAGCCCGAGAAGACTACAAATTTATTTTCGACCAAAGAAATCGATGATCTTTGCCCGCGTGCACTTTGCGAGCAGTGACAGCATCGATTTATCGTAGGTGTGAAGAGCTAATTAGCGCTGTGAGCCTAACAAGCTGAGCTTTTCAGAAGCATGCATTCAAAGGCATGGGAAAATATCCGCAGAAGCACAATGGCACAAAAACCGCACGAAGCATGCCACATAAATGCACCGAATTTCAACACTGCCCCTTGGAATGCGACATGAAACTTTTCTTTACCGTTGGCACCATCTGGTGAATTCAATAGAGGCTTTACAAAAGTTAGCGCCATCTAGTGAAAGAGACAAACTGTGCGCGGCGGCCATGTTTTGTTCAGTCCGCCCGCGCCTCCCATCGAGTACTCTGTCAACGTGCGCCTTCGTGGAACCCGGGCTTGCACCGCAAGGTGCATTGGAATGATCACAAGCGATTGTTTCATTTTTTTAATATCACAGCAGTCGCTGCTAGCACCAAGCTCTATTTGGAGTGATGCCAGTATGTTGCTGCGTACCCTTCTGCAACAAGCGCACCGTCGTATATGCGCACGGAAACAAGGTATACGCGTGTATGCGACCGCTCGTTTGCAATCCTAATCGGTTTTACAAGTGTCACTTGCATTATGTAAAGCATTACTACACGTCCCTCTGACTGGGAGCTAGCTCACAGAACGTGCTATCACCTAAAACAGCGAGGTTCTTTTGCGTGCTATGGAGCCTTGTTAACTTGAAGGATAAGCTTATGTTTCGATGGAGGACACGGGTGAAGGAGCAATACATGTATACCGAACGCTGTAGTTCAAATACGTCCTTTGAAACCTTTTGTACGTAGGTTGAATTTACCATTGTGTATTTGATTTCAGACAAGGGCATGATTACCGAAACTACTTTTCACAGTTGTGCGAAATTGTACTGCTTGGTGCAGAGAGCAATACGGCTGTCTAGTGCGCCCGAGGTGCGTGTTTCACGCTGCAAAAGTGGCTGCCAAACCCGCGGCGTCTAGTAAAGTAGGAGAAGATGACACCCCACTAGTGTGTTGTGATATGCTCACGTCCAGCCCGTTTCGAAAGATGTTATCACGTGATAATGCATGCGAAGTCCGGTCCGCGTCCAGAGTGCGCAGCTCAGGTTTGCATTCTGTGCCTTCATACCTGCCAGTGCGGCCGATAAAATAACGAAGTTTGCTTTTCAATTTTGTGCGCTTTATCGAGTCGTCCGATGGTTCGCTAGTTGACAGCCACCTGAAATTCAGTTGATTTTGTAAATATGCCGATTTCTTATTCCCTCTGTCAGATAGCAGACATTTGAAGCCTTAACCTCATGTGAAAGTGCTGTCATGGGAAGCTTCGAGGAGCTCGGCTGAAACGAAAAGAAATTTGAAAAGTCAACTCACATTACTGCGAAGTGTCAGTGCTTGGTGCAACTGGCTGTGTTCATGGAAGTCAGATTTATAATATATAATACTGTTATAAAACATTAGGGGGACACTTAAGCTCCGCCGTCAAGGGTATGACGCAATAGCGTCTCTCTCTCTCACACACGTTTTCTTTCTTCCCTTTTTGAATTTATAGCTTTTTTTAATTTATATTTCGATTCCTTGTTTCTTTATTTTATTTAACGTTTTATATTTTTACACACCAATACTCAGGGTCAGCAACAATCACCTTTTCATTCTGAGGAATTTGACACCTTTGAACAGATTCTTCAATTATTGCAAATAATCAATTACACATTCTAAATTTTGTTCATTAGCATCACCAAGTACTGGTTTTTCCTTCTCAGCATTTTGTCACCTTCAAACCCTCAATTTCCGAATTTTTCATTTTTGTATCAATTGGTCAATTAATTACAATTATTTTATTATCTCATCATCGCCTATTGCCCACCAATACTGGAAGCAGAAATTACCATGACACATTTTTATTTTTTTTACGCAGCTTCCGATTATTTCGGAGACCCGTGCCAATAACTGCGTCGACGGCATAGGCAGGAAAATGCTAAGCGCCATTCCGACTTACGTCAAATTACGCACGATGCTTTCATCTCAAAACAAATTGCATCCTCGCTCATTTCACCAACAAGTATCCCACTAGTAGCAGTGGGATGAGCGACGGTGATGCGCAAACCAAGCAAACTCGCGATCGTCTCTCATAGTCGTTAAAGTAAATAGCAAAGGCACACAGACAAAAAAATCTGGACATTACAAAGCTCTAGATACTGTATCTGGATACGTATGACGCTGCGCGGATCGACGAGGGGCCTATGCACGACTCGTAGAGCAGTTTGTAACCGCTACGCCTCGGCTGTCAAAATACACTTCTTGCCTCGCTAACAGACACCGCCAGGGGCCGAAGAGAGGTCCAAGCACAGCACACTAGGGGACAACATGAAAAGCGCTGACAGAACGGCGGGCGCTAACGGACGGACACGAAGCGAACCAAAGCGAACGGATGGAGCGAACAAAACATGGCTGCCAGCGCGGAATCAGCGTGCCGCTCATGGTTGCCAGACTTACTTTTGTAAACCCTCTATTGAACACTACAACTCTCGTTTTGCACCGCGCAGTTAACAAAAAAAAACAAAAAAACGCGGAACGAAGGTGCCCCGGGCTGTTACCGTGGGCTCGCAATCAATAAATTTTGGGGTGTTCTCTACAAAATAGACCAAAACTAGCCCCTTTTCAACATCATTTTTCGAAAAAAGGATCGTTAAATCGGGACAGATGGAGGTATTGATTTTGTTATTTCGAGTTAGCCAAAGCATTGAGGATGAATTACATCTTCGTTAAATCGGGTTTTGTAAAATCGAGCTTTGACTGTAGATCATATAGGACCATATGGATCATATTGTCACGTAGTGGTGACGAGGTCGACGACACAAATGAAGGGTCGATGATTGCACTAAAGAAACTTTTTATTTGGGCTGACTTGCGCCCGCAAAAGAACTAAGCAACTCGGCGGCGGCGATAGAAACAAACGTGCTCGTCGATCGTCGAACAAAGAATGCTCGTCACACTCGTCAACGCTCAATTTAAAGGCTGCACAGGACAATCTAGATAACGTCGCAAACAGCTACCAGCACGGGCTGGAACATTGTGGAAAGACACCCGAGTGGCCGGAACCTTCGAGACAGATCTCGGTGCATCTTGCGCTACAACAAAACTGATAAAGGTGTGACTCGCGACATCGAGCATTAACAAACAAAGATAACGGAACTGATACGCTGTCCAGAATCAGAGTGATAAGCCTGTATGCCAGCGGCTGTTAAAAAACAACAAATACAGTTTTGAAGGTTTCGCGGCATTACTCCCCTCTTAAAAAAAACATCGCCTCGATGTTCCAAAACAAAGAAACACCACAGATTCTTTAACGCGCGTAATATGGCTTCAGTCTACAACATGTACAATTTCTGGGCGTGCGCGTCGCCGTTGTAATGCTGACGTTCCGTCGGGAATGACTTCATAGTCCAGTGGTCCGACGCGGCGAATGATTTTGTACGGCCCGAAGTATCGACGCAACAACTTTTCACTTAATCCGCGACGGCGAATTGGTGTCCAAACCCACACTTGGTCTCCTGGATTGTACTCTGCGTGGCCTCGTCTTAAATTGTATCGTCGGCTGTCGGTGTGCTGTTGGTCTTTAATACGCAGCCGTGCGAGTCGTCGGGCTTCCTCTGCACGCTGCAGGTAGGCGGCGACGTCAAGGTTGTCTTCGCTGGTTACGTGCGGCAGCATTGCGTCGAGCGTCGTCGTGGGCTCCCTGCCGTACACAAGCTTAAACGGGGTCGCGCTGGTCGTCTCCTGGACTGCCGTGTTATACGCGAAGATCACGTACGGCAAGATGGCGTCCGAGGTCTTGTGTTCAGCGTCGACGTACATAGCGATCATGTCCGCGATCGTTTTGTTCAGGCGCTCCGTAAGGCCAATGGTCTGGGGATGGTGCGCAGTTGTTCGTAGATGGCTTGTGTGACTGTATTCCAGGATGGCTTGCGTCAATTCTGCCGTAAACGCCGTTCCCCTGTCCGTGATGAGCACTTCTGGGGCGCCGTATCGCAAGAGAATTTGTTTGACAAAAAATTTGGCGACTTCTGCCGTGGTACCATTTGGTAGTGCTCTTGCTTCGGCGTAACGGGTAAGGTAGTCAGTGGCCACGATGATCCACTTGTTACCCATAGACGAAGATGGAAAGGGGCCGAGGAGATCCATCCCAATTTGTTGAAAGGGCAGGATTGGGGGCGGAATCGGGTTTAGTAATCCTGCTGGTCTGATCGGCGGCGTCTTGCGTCGTTGGTACTCACGACACGTCTTCACGTAGTGGGCAACTTCGGCAGGCAGTCGCGGCCAGTAATACTTCTCCTGGATTCGACGCAACGTGCGCACAAATCCGAGGTGGCCTGCTGTGGGCTCATCGTGCAACGCCTGCAGAATTTCTTGCCGAAGGGATTTAGGCACTACGAGAAGCTGCGCGGTGTTGTTGGGTGCGAAGTTCTTCTTCACGAGGAGGCCATTGCTTAACGTGAAGGATGATAAATGTCGCCTGAACACACCAGGAGGGGAAGCGGTCTTTCCTTCCAAGTAATCGGCTAGCGCTTTCAGCTCAGGGTCTGATCGCTGCTGTTCTGCGAAACTGCTGGCGCTTACCGGTCCCAAAAAGGCGTCGTCGTCATCGTCCTTCGGGGGAGCAACGACGGGAGCGCGGGATAAGCAGTCTGCGTCGGAATGCTTCCAGCCCGACTTATAGACTACAGTCATGTCAAATTCTTGAAGTCGTAGGCTCCATCTGGCAAGGCGGCCGGATGGATCTTTCAAATTAGCCAGCCAGCAGAGCGCGTGATGGTCGCTTACCACCTTGAATGGTCGGCCGTATAGGTATGGACGAAACTTAGAAGTTGCCCAGATGATTGCGAGGCACTCCTTCTCGGTCGTCGAGTAATTGATTTCGGCTTTTGTGAGGGACCTGCTAGCGTAGGCGATTACTTTCTCCTGTCCGACACTCTTCTGGTAGAGAACGGCTCCTAGGCCCACACTGCTCGCGTCGGTGTGAATTTCGGTCTCGGCGTTTTCATCAAAGTGGCCAAGTACAGGAGGGCATGGCAGGTGGCGCTTAAGTTCATCGAAGGCTTCTCCTTGCGGCGCTTCCCATTTAAAAGGTACGTCAGCCTTTGTAAGCTGCGTCAACGGTTCGGCGATCCGCGAAAAGTTTCTGACAAATCGTCGATAATAAACGCACAGCCCAAGGAATCGGCGCACAGCTTTCTTGTCGTCAGGCGGTGGGAATTGTGCGATTGCAGCTGTTTTCTTCGGGTCTGGGCGAATACCGTCCTTATTAACGATGTGACCTAGGAACCGGAGTTCTTCGTAGGCGAAGTGACACTTCTCTGCTTTTAGCGTTAGTCCCGATGACTTGATGGCTTCCAGCACTGTCTGTAGTCGTTTTAGGTGGTCTGCAAAGTTTGACGAGAAGACAACAGCGTCGTCCAAATATACCAAACAAATTTGCCACTTCAAGCCGCCAGGACTGTGTCCATTACTCGTTGAAACGTGGCTGGTGCGGAGCAGAGGCCAAATGGCATCACCTTGTACTCATAAAGGCCGTCCGGTGTGTTGAATGCGGTCTTCTCGCGATCTCTTTCGTCGACCTCAATTTTCCAATATCCGCTCTTCAGGTCCATCGATGAGAAGTACCTTGCATTGCAGAGCCGGTCGAGAGTGTCGTCGATGCGGGGAAGCGGGTAGACATCCTTCTTCGTTATGTTATTCAAGCGGCGGTAATCAATGCAGAAGCGAAGTGTGCTGTCTTTCTTCTGGACCAAAACGACTGGTGCCGCTCAGGGGCTGTTCGATGGCTGGATTACGTCATCACGCAGCATTTCCTCAACTTGATCGCGAATGGCCTGCCGTTTTCGCGGCGATACACGATAAGGGCTTTGGCGCAGGGGTCGGTCGTGTTCATGCGTTATAATGCGGTGCTTGGCCAGTGGTGTTTGTCGTACCTTCGATGATGACGAGAAGCACTCCCTGTAGTTTCGAAGAAGACTGCGAATCTGGCTTTTCCTGCTGTGGGTCAATACTGGGTTGATGTCAAGTGTGGGCTGACGGAATTGGTCCGGTGCATCTTCCAGTGGTTGGTCGTGGAGGGCGAATACGTCTTTGAGGTCTGCTAATTCGGGCCGTGTCCTTGTTGAGATGCCGGTATTCTTCAGTGAAGTTTGTTACCAGCACCTGAGCTTGTCCTCTCCGGAATTTCGCGATGCCTCTTGCGATGCCAATACCTCGTTCCAAGAGCAATTGGATATTTCTTTCGACGATGCCTTCAGCGGTTTCGATGTCTGTGCTACCTACGCTGACGGCGACGCTTGATCGGGGCGGCACGGTCAATTCTCCGTCGAGGACGTTTAGAGCGACGTGTTGCGTCGAAGTCGTCGTAGCAGGTATGGCTTTGTCTGCAGAGAGCTTGATGAGCTTGGATCGGAGGTCGATGATAGCCCTATTTTCATTTAGGAAGTCCATGTCTAAAATCACGTCGCGGGAACACGGCTGCAAGACCACAAAGCTGGTGGGGTACGCCCATTTATGGTTATTCTTGCAGTACATCGTCCCGATGGAGTAATCAGGTTGCCACCTGCGGTGCGAATCAGCGGGCCATCCCAAGCGGTTGTAACTTTCCTGAGATGGGAGGCTAACGGTCCACTGATGACTGAATAGTCAGGTCCGGTGTCTACAAGGGCAGTGATTCTGCGACCGTCGATATCAACTTCAAGGTCACTTCTTCGCGTCCTCGCATTGCACATGGGCCTTAGTGTCCGATCTCGGCTCCGTCGTTTCTTCAGGTCATGGCCGGGGCATACCGTTGTTACTTCGCTGGGCGGTGGTGTCTGCTTGCACTCTGGTCGTGTTGTCGTCGATGTCGTCGTGTGGAGCGGCGATGAAATGGTTGCGTCGTCGTTAGTGGTCGTCGTCGGCGGAGGACCTTCGTCTTTTCGCCGTAGAGCAACTCCCCTCCAAAGGTTGCTCTGTTTAGTTTCCCCTGCGCGGGCTTGGGGACCTTCCGCGCATACTCTCATCATAGGTACAGCCTGGCGACGTAAAGCGGGCCCTGTACGGCGATGGAGATCTGAACCGACGGTTTGGTGGCGCAATCTCACCGCTATGCAGATAGTTGTCAATTTCTTGTGGTCGTTCACCTGGGCGTGGTCGTGGAGCGTCGACTGCAGATCCGCGGAGACCGATTCGTGGGTACGGGCAGTGGCGCAGAATGTGGCCGGCCTCACCGCAGTGGAAGCATAATGGCCGGTTGTTTGCAGTCCTCCAGGCGTCGCATTTCCTGGGGTTTGGGGGTCGTTGGTAGGCTTGGCGGGTGGGGGCCAAGGGGCGGTTTTCAGGAACAGGACGGTAGCGGCGAGGGCTCGGAAATTCATCCCGTCGGGGCGCAGGGCGACGTAATGCACCAGCGTAGTTCATTGCTGTTGCCTCTTGTGTTGGAACAGCCGCGGCCGTCGCTTGAGGAACGCCCAGCGCCTGCTGGACTTCTTCACGGACGACGTCCGCGAGCGTCGCCACCTGGGGTTGTTGCGATGATGGCATCAATCGGCGGAGCTCCTCTCGCACGATCTCCCGGATGAGGTCCCGAAGGTTCTCTCCACTTGCAGATGCGCTGGGGTAGTGGCTTGAGTAGTCTTGCTGAAGTGGTCGCTCGTAGTGGCGCATCCGGGTGTACAACGCCTTCTCGATGGCAGACGCTTCCGTTTCAAATTCCGCCACGGTTTTTGGCGGATTTCGGACAAGATTTGCAAAAAGCGATTCTTTGACGCCTCGCATTAAAAATTTGACTCTCTCACCTTCAGTCATGTTAGGGTCGGCGCGGCGAAAAAGGCGCTTCATCTCTTCAACGTACGCCAGGACAGGCTCGTTAGGAAGTTGAAGTCTTGACTGAAGGAGGGCCTGGGCTCTTTCCTTTCGGACGACGCTTGAAAAGGCAGTCAAAAACGCTTCCTTGAAAATGTCCCAATCCTTCATAGCTGCCTCATGATTTTCAAACCAAACTCGGGCATGTCCTTGAAGAACAAAGTAGACTTGCCTGAGTTTCGCAGCGTCGTTCCAGCCGTTGAATTCTGCCACACGGTCGAAAAAGTCCATCCAGTCTCTAGCATCTTCATCCGGTCGTTCATGGAAGCAGGGGGGCTCACGGGGTTGGACGAAAACAACCGGTGCTGTAGGCTGGGCCATTGTCAGCGTCGATGCCTTCCGAGATCGAATGGGGTCAGGCAGCAGACCGTGTTCGGGTTGTAGGCCTTGAAGTCGGTGGCTGTAGGCTGGTCTTCCAGGGCGACAGGAACACGGCTTGGGTCTTCGCTTGACGGATCAAAGGCAGCACCTCCACCAGATGTCATGTAGTGGTGACGAGGTCGACGACACAAAATGAAGGGTTGATGATTGCACTAAAGAAACTTTTTATTTGGGTTGACTTGCGCCCGCAAAAGAACTAAGCAACTCGGCGGCGGCGATAGAAACAAATGTGCTCGTCGATCGTCGAACAAAGAATGCTCGTCACACTCGTCAACGCTCAATTTAAAGGCTGCACAGAGCAATCTAGATAACGTCGCAAACAGCTACCAGCATGGGCTGGAACATTGTGGAAAGACACCCGAGTGGCCGGAACCTTCGAGACAGATCTCGGTGCATCTTGCGCTACAACAAAACTGATAAAGGTGTGACTTGCGACATCGAGCATTAACAAACAAAGATTACGGAACTGATACGCGGTTCAGAATCAGAGTGATAAGCCTGTATGCCGGCGGCTGTTAAAAAAGCAACAAATACTGTTTTGAAGGTTTCGCGGCAATATAGATCAACGTTGCCTGATCTCATACATGTGTGCCTGATGCAATAACCTCATACAATCTCTATTGGTGTGAGATCATACAAATGTCATTCGCATTTTGTAACAGGGATCCTTCAACAAAAACGATGGTAAACGAGTGCGTTGCTTCATTTAACAGTGCGGATAATAGTTTCGCATGTATTAAACATATCATATACGATAATATAATTACATAGCAGTCTTAACCCGAGAAGCACTTTATACATGATGTTTTCGCTCACGTGGGAAGCGCACTTCAATGGTCAATAGTGGATCACAGCCATCTGTCGTCTGCTCTACAGTGCACACATGAATAAAGTTTCTCGTCTTTAACAAAGTTTGCTTCATGGAAATATGCGACAGTCTGTCCAATCTTCAAGGCGGAATACAGGCGGTAGGTCGAGATGTTGCGGCGTGAGCGCGTACACGTTCAAGAGAAAACGCGCGTCGCACGTGGCGAAAGCAGCGAGCGGAGCCAGTGACGTCCCAGTTTATGCCTTCCTGTCATAGATGGCGCTTGTCATCACGAGCTGTCAGCTAGGTTAGGTTAGGTGCAGCCTAAAGAATAGATTTTAGCTCTTTGTCCTAGCGGACTGGTTTTTCGTGCCGGCAGCTAGGTTTTCTCGGCGTTCATTCTTTAACTATATTCTTTAGATAAATATTCTTTTTTCTAGGCTATTGGCATGCGCAAAATGAATTTTAACGCGTGTTTGCAAATCGTTTTTGTGTCTCCCTTTTGCAGTTTGTACTTTCTGAGAAGTCGTAGTAGAAATAGTTCATTTGATACATGCTCAAGATGTGCAATCAAAAGAAGATAAAGTGCACTCAGTGTGAGGCGCAGGTTAATCTCAAGGAAACGCGTTTTGACCCTGTTAAAGTAATTAAGGAGGTTAAAGTAGCAAACCGCTGGAATGAAAAGAGGAAGTCACGGAGCTGGTGGAGTAAGGAAATCAGGGAAGCCATTGAACAACGACGGGCTGCTTCAAGGGGACACCGAGCGGCGAAGAAAGCACAGGTATCTTAGGAGGAAATCGACCAAAAATGGGAATTGTATCGACAAAAGAAACTTGATGCACAGGACCTCATCCAAAGTAAAATAAAGCAGTCCACCGATCGCTGGATGGCTGACATACACGATGCCTCTAGAGGCAGACCTAGAAAATTCTGGAACCATATGAACTGGCTAGGTAAAAAGAATCAAAGAAAGCAGGACCGGATTCAAGATAACGAGGGAAATTGTTTAAATGGAGACAACGCAGTGAACTACATTAAATCAGTTATGGCCGAGTCATTTAAGAGCGACTATAGGGTAATCTCTGCAAATCAGGAAGCAAGACAAGATAGCAGAATACAAAGCAGCTTAGAACTGACCAATCTAAACTGGAAAAAGGCAGAAAAAAATATTCCTAAAAAACACATCTGCAGAAATAGATGGAATTCCGATCAAGCTGATTAATGAACTTGGTCCAAGAAGTAAGGAAACACTGTAAAAGCTTTAGAAACTGTCATAACGTATAAGCAAATTTCTGACAGCTGGCGGCAGAGTAAAATGAACTTGATTTATAAAGGGAAAGGAGAAACGATGCACATAAAATCCTACAGGCCGATTACCATAACATAAGTTATGTACAGGTTGGCCATGCAGGCGGTCAAATTAAAGGTGCAACCAGTAACAAGATACTCGGTGAACTTCAAAACGGCTTTAGAAATGGTAGGCACTTAGATGATAGCCTGTTCGTGTTTACCCAATGCATCGAAATATCTAGAGCGGAAAATAGAGCTTTGTATTTGGCCTTCCTGGACATAAACGGGGCGGGGCGTACGACAACGTAAACAGGGAACTCTTATGGAACATATTAAAAGAAGAAAGTATCGGTTATGAGATAACAGAGTTCCTAAAGAAAATATACCGGGATAAGAAAATAGAAATTACATGGGAAGGGATAAGAAATACGGAAGCTGTCAAGGTAAAGGATTAAGACAAGGTTGTCCTCTATTAGCGCTGCTGTTCTTGCTTTATATGTAAAACCTGGAACGGAGGATACAAGAAAGTAACCTAGGTTTTAACCTGTCATGTAGATTAGGTGGAAAGGCGGTAGAGCAGCGCCTCCCCGGTTTGATGTATGCTGACGATATTGTGCTGCTAACTGAGAGTCAGGAAGAATTGCAAACTCTAGTTAAGTATTGCGGAGACAAAGGGGATGCCCTAAGCCTCCGTTTTAGCGGAGTTAAGTCAGGTCTGATGATTTTCAATGGCTCAAGTGATCATGGTCTTAAAATACAAGGCCATGAAATACCCAGAGTAGCAGAATATAAATATCTCGGGGTATGGGTAAACGAAGGATTGACATACATTGAAAAGCATGAGCAATCACGTAAGGCAAAAGGGTGAAGAAATGCCGGGATAATGAAGCATAGGGCATTGTGGGGATACAACAGGTATGATGTTTTGAGGGGTATTTGGAAAGAAATTATGGTGCCCGGGCTTACTTTCGGAAATGCGGTTTTGTGCCTAAAATCAGAGGTACAGTCGACATTGAAAATCAATCAGAGGGCCGTCGGACGATTAGCACTAGGTGCCCACGGCAAAACCACGAATGAGGCGGTACAGGGAGATATGGGTCGGGCATCTTTCGAAGTACGGGAAGCTCAGAATGATATATTATATGAGGAACGCCTGAGGAAATTGGACAGTAACAGATGGGCAGCTAAAGTATTTAAATGCCTATACTTAAAAAGCGTTGACTCACAATGGAGGAAAAGAACTAGGAAACTAGCCAGTAAGTATGCTGGTCACAAAGACGAAGAAATAAAGAGAGTTAAGCAACAGGTGAAAAGCACGGAAGGTAAAAATTGGATAAATTCGATGGAAAAGAGTGTGGAACTATACCGAAAGTGGAAAAGACAGATCAGGAAGGAAGATTTCTTTGATAACTCAAGAGGCAGTGCCCTACTTGTTGAAGCTAGATCAGGGTGCCTAGAACACGCAGCTACAAAACGAAATTTAACAATGAAGATGACGCATGTGCTGTATGTGGTAACTCCAGTGAAACAATTGACCATATTATACTCGAATGTAATGGTGTCCACCCGGAGTTCGATGCAGGCGCAGTCACTCTTCCTGAAGCCCTGGGGTTTAGAGATACCAGTGGCCGGGTGAATAAACCTGCGGTGGAAGCTAGCAAAAAACGGATGGAAGATTGGTGGCTTAAAGGCAGAAAAGTGACATAATGTTAGTAATGTTGAAACAAAACTTCAATAAATAAAATGATGGTATAGTTAACCAACTTAAAACAATAATTATGATATAGGGGAAATATGAGCATGATAGCAACTGTTACCAGCCCGTTTCAAAGGGGACACCCCTATATTCTATCCATCCATCCATGCAGCTCCGCCTGGCGATGCTTTGGAAGCTCTGCTATATCTCTGCTATAGGAGGTGGCACTAAATATGCCTGAGCGTAGATAAGGCAGAAGTGCAAATTGGTTTTCTATATGATCCTGTAATTGTGTAAGGCTTCCAAAATTCAATGATGCGTTTGCTCATTCTGTCTGTTCTTGTTAGTGCATAGCTGAGCATTCCTCTGTTTTTATTATGTTACTATGAGGGAGCTTGGGAATATGTTTTGAGTAGGTCACAAGCTAATTTACGAGGTTCAGAACGACTGCCGTCATTTACTGTGTGTGCGCGTATGTTTGTGTGTTCAGTTCAGTTCAGTTCAGTCGTGCAGTCGGGTCCGACTCTTCGTGGCCCTATGCATCGTGTCACGCCACGCTTTCCGGTCTCTCACTATCTTCCTAACATCACATAACTTCATCTGCAGCGCCTCGAGGATGTCATCTAACCATCACGTTCGCTGCCTACCCCGTTTCCGGCAACCCTCAACCTTTCCCAACATCAAATCTTTCTCCAGCGACTCCTCTCTTTTCATCAGATGACCAAAGTAGCTGAGCTTTAACTTTAGAATTTGACCCTCCAATGAGCAGTCAGGGTTTATGGTCGACAATATCGACTATATGATCTTCTGGCAGTCCAAGGAACTCTCAAGAGTCTCCGCCTGCACCACAATTCAAAGGCTTCAATTCTTCGGCGGTCAGCCTTCTTCACAGTCCAACTCTCGCATCCATACATCACAACTGGAAATACTATAGCACGAGTTATACGGATCTTGGTTGGCAGACTAATGTCTCTGCTCTTTACTAGGCGATCAAGGCTAACCATGGCTCTCTTTCAAAGAAGCAGGCGTCTCCCAATTTCATGGCTGCAGTCTCCTTCCGGGTAATCTTGGAGCCTAAGAAGAGAAAATCTGTCACAGCTTCCACTTCTTGTCCCTTGATGCTCCAGGACTTGATAGGGCAAGAGGCCATGATCTTTGTCTTTTTAATGTTCAGTTTATGCCCAAACTTCTCACTTTCTTCTTGTACGCTCATCAGAAGTCTCTTGAGTTCCACTTCACTTTCTGCCATTAAAGTTGTATCATCTGCATATCTAAGGTTGTTGATACGTTTTCCAGCAATCTTCACTCCAGCTGAAGACTCGTCCAGACCGGCCTTCCTCATGATGCACTCTGCTTTTAGGTTAAATAGGCAGGGCGACAGTATGCAGCCTTGTCTCACTCCTTTCTCAAGCGGAAACCAATCAGTAAGGCCATGCCCAGTTCTGACTGTGGCCTCTTGCCCTTCATACAGGTTCCTGAGGAGACAGATGAGGTGAATTGGAACTCCCATCTCTTGGAGAGCTTGCCACAATCTGCTGTGATCTACGCAGTCAAACGCTTTCGCATAATCAATAAAGCAGAAGTAGATGGGTTTCTGGAACTCTTGCTTTTTCCATGATCCAGCGAAGGTTGGCAATCTGGTCTCTAGTTCCCCTGCCCTTGTGAAACTCAGCTTGCACGTCTGAAAGCTCCCGATCCACATACTGCTGCAGCCTACCTTGGAGTATTTTCAACATCACCTTGCTAGCATTCCAAATAAGCGCGATCGTGCGGGAGTTGGAGCAATGTTTGGCACTGCATTTCTTTGGAATTGGGATATAAACTGACCTCCTCCAATCCTGCGGCCAATGCAGGGTTGTCCATATCTCCTGACATAATGTATGCAGAATGTTAGCAGCGTCATGGTTAACGTTTTGAAGCAACACAGCTGGAATGCAATCAATACCGCTAGCTTTGTTCTTAGCAAGGCTGGCTAAGGCCCATTCAACTTCACTCTTCAGGATTCCCGGCTCGATATCCGTAATCACAACTGTCTTATGTTGGGTTTGCACATCCGGGTCCTTCTTGTACAGTTCTTCTGTGTATTCCTGCCACCTCTTCGTTATCTCTGAGGCTTCAGTGAGGTCATTGCCTCGTTTGTCCTTTATCACGCCCAGCTTAGCACATAAGTTTCCTTTGATATCTTTGATTGTCTTATACAGAGCTCTTGTGTTCCTTATTTGGCTGTCGTCTTCAACTGCTTGGCACTGTATGTTCAGGAAAGCATTCTTATCTCTCCTTGCTATTTTCTGAAAATCCGCACTGAGAACCTTGCATCTTTCTCTTTCCCCCATAACGTTTGCCATCCTCCTTTCCTCAGCTATTTGCAAAGCCTCTTCAGATAACCAGTTTGCTTTCTTGCATTTCTTTTGCTTTGGAACTATCTTAGTAGCAACTTCTTGTATTATATCACGAACATCAGTCCACATCTCTTCAGGCTCTCTGTCTTCTAGATCTAATTTTTGAAATCGATTCCTCACTTCCACAGTATATTCTGATGGAATTTGATCCAGATCATACCCTAAAAGGCCTTCTAGGTTTCTGCATTTTCCTCAGTCGAAGTTTAAATTTGGCAACAAGAAGCTGATGATCGGTCTTGGGAGCCTTACGATGCACCTGACAAACTGTGCACCGGCCCACTTTCATAGTGATGTCCGCATCAATCCCTGGCCACCACACGTGACTGTGGGCCACTAACTTCATTTTTTCAACACCCGGATGACACTCATGCAGCAGAACCAGCACAGCTGTTCGTAGCAACTCAGGCACTACCACCCAATTTTCATGTAGCACACAGTCTTCCATCACCGAGAGCTCCTCCCTTCGACTTGCAAATGGCCGAAAATAATGTCCGGGCGGCAAGTGCCCTCCCGACCACAACACACTACGCAGGGGGCCAACACGGGGTCGCGATCAGTTTGTGCCTCCACTGCCGAGGCTGACAGGACATGTGGGTATGCACCTTCCAACATGAAGGTGCCATGGATCCTGGGCTCCTCTGGTGGCGCCTTAGCGAGTGGCAGGCGACTCAAAGCATCAGCATTTTCCAAGCTCGCCCCTGGTCTGAAGCACAACCGGTAGTTATATCCACTCAGCATCAGGACCTATCGCAACACTCTTGGTGAACTTTGAAGTGGAATTTGGTTCTCATGACCAAACAGTCCCAATAATGCCTTGTGGTCGGTGATAATTTCAAATGGCCTTCCCCACACAAATTGATGGAACTAAAACACGCCAAAAATAACTGCCAGTGCATCTTTATCCAACTGACTGTTTTTCTTCTCAGCAGCTGTTAGTCTCCGAGAAGCAAAGGCTATTGGCTTCTCCTCTCCGGATGGCAGCCTATGTGTCAGTTTAACTCCAATGCCATACGGCGACGCATCGCAACACAGCAACCAGGGCAACCTTGGGTCGTAATACACCAACACTCTTGCTGATAACAGCAACTGCTTGCTTTGTGAAAATGCTGCTTCCTGTTCAGGTCCCCAGTGCCATGGGACTCCGTTCTTAAGCAATTGGTGCAGGGGGTGCAGTACTGTTGACAACTGTGGTAGGAACCTGTAAAAATTAAACAGACCCAGGAAGCTCTGCAACTCCCGCGTTCCAGTCGGTGCCGGTGCTCGAACAATGGCTTCAACTTTCTCTTGTGCTGGATGCAGACCATCCTTGTCGATGACAATCCCAGGTACGCTATGCTTGCTGCGGCGAATACACATTTCTGGGCCTCCAGCTTTAACCCTGCATCACTCAGCCATTTCAACACTTCCTCCACATTCTTACGGTGGTCCTCTGCTGACACCACAGCAACTAGCATGTCATCGAAGTACACGACAGTCTTTCGACAACCGCAAAGCAAATTCTCTTCGCGTTGGAAAATTGCCGGTGCTGATACCACTCCAAATGGCAGTCGGTTGTACTGAGACAGTCTCTGCTGGGTAATAATAGTCACATACTTCTTAGAATCCTCGTCCAGCTCCACGTACTGGTATGCGACTTGAAGGTCCAACTTCGAAAACAACACGCCTCCTGCCAGCTGCGCCCAGATTTCCTCGACCTGTGGCACTGGATATGTCTCAATATCGGCTGCTCGGTTCACTGTGACCTTGAAGTCTCCGTACAGCCTAATGTTCCCGTCCTTCTTCAAAACGAGCACCAGTGGTGCCGCCCATTCTGATGTCCGCAATGGTTTGATAATATCTTCTCTCTGCAGACTTTGTAGCTGCTGGGTCACCATGTCTTGCAGGAAAAAGGGTACTGGCCGTGGCCTGAAGAACCGTGGCTGCGCTTCCTCGGGTACTCTTATCTTGGCTTTCACTCTTGAAAACTGTTCGAGACTTTCGGCGAACGCATGAGGGAACCGATCTACCCAGTCCTGTATATATTCGACTGCGTTAATGGTGAGCAGGTTCTCAAGCGGCATGCCAAAAGCTTTTGCCCAGTGTCTGGCTAGTAGGGCCCGTGAACCACCTCTGACGATGAACAATGGCAGTTGTGCAACCTTTCTTCCAAACTTAGCAAGCACTGACGCTTTCCCCGCGACCGCTGCCTTGTGTCCAAAGTAGCCTATTAACTTGAAATCAGACTTCTCCATAGCCATAATCGAAAAACGTCTCGTGAATTCCGCTCCGTCCATCACCGAGTGGACTGCTCCTGTGTCAACCTCTATGCGTATCGACTGACCATTGATTCTAACCATAGCGTAAATAGGTGGGACTCTCGGCTCTAGGACATTCACACTGTCTGGCTGTGGCCTGACGGCGGTGTTCGCTGGTCTTATCTCCAGTAACCACAGATTATCGACGTCCGTTTCTCCGTTCTCGTCTTCGGGTGGCGTATCTACCGGTTGTACGGCCATCACCCCGCGGCGAGGTCGATATCTGGCCGGTCCTGCTCCTTGCTGCCTGTTCTGTTCAGCACATCGCAGACTTGCCCCAGGTTCCTGCCCGCCCGTGCATTTTTTGCTACGTGACCTTTCTTCTGGCAAGCAAAGCACCGTAAATTCCTAAACCTGCACGAACGCTCGTGGTGCCTTCCGCTGCAGCGATGACAATCACTGTCCGCCTCGCCGCCTTTCGACACGCGGTGAACGTTCCCCTCCTCAGTCTGCTCGGTCATTTTGGCACCCGAACCGGCAGCTTCCATGCAGGTGGTGATTTTGACCGTGCAGTCCAGCATCAGCTCTGACTATTTCAGCAGCCGTCGTCGCATTGCATCATTCTGAATAACATGCACGGTCCAATCCCTCAAGTTGTTCTCTAGCTCCCCTCCAAAATCGCACAAATCCGCCAGCTTACGCAGTTCGGCAACGAACTCCTTGACTGGTTCTCCGTCCCGTTGAACTCGGCAGTGAAAACGATAGCATTGTACGATCACCAACGGTTTAGGCGCATAATGGATGGTCAGCAACTGGATGCTCTCAGTGAGGGGAACGTCACTTGGCCGTCGGGGTGCCAGTAAGCGACGAAGCAGTGAATACGTCGGCTTTCCGCATGAGCTGAGAAACAGCACGCTTCTTGCACTCCGGGACGCTGTTGGCAATGAAGTGCTATTCAAGAATCTCCACGTACTCCTCCCATTCCGGTCCTTTGCCCGCAAACGGTTCCAACTTCGACATCACGGTCGACATTACTCTGGTTACTCCTCGTCGCCCGTTGTTACAAGTGTAATACACTTTTATTAACCTCAACTACATGCAGTCAGCATGGCGGTTGTCCAACCAGCCCTAGCTCTAACCCAAGCACACGGAACACAGATTACCAGACACCGCATGAGACACCGCATTCAGTCCAGTCAACGCCCCCGTCCAGTCTGCCCTCTGCACGCCACCTGGATGCCCACTCCGTGCCGCTGGTTACCGACACAACACCTCGGCGGCGCTAGTTACCACCGCAACACTTTTTAAATTTTTAATTTTCTCATTTAATTTTTATACACGAATACATAGCACCAACAAACATTCGTTTTAATTCTGAGCTCTTTGGCAACTTTGTACGCATGATTTATTATTTTCAAATACTTCATACATTGATGGATCAATTACACATGCTAATTTTAACTTAGCATCATCAAGCCGTGAATTTTCATCTGAGCATTTTGGTGCCGTTCATATCCCTTTTTCAATTTTTAATTTCAGTTCACCAAATAATTAGCTAGCTATAATGAATTCATTATACCATGAAAAGGAAATAACAAGAATAAGATTGGGATGGAGCGCATTTGGCAAGCACTCGCAGATTATGACTAGGAGCTTACCGGTATCGCTCAAGAGGAAAGTATACAACAGTTGCATCTTGCCTGTACTCACCTATGGGGCTGAAACGTGGAGGCTAACCGAGAAAGTTCTACTTAAGTTGAGGACAACCCAGAGGGCTATGGAACAAAAAATGGTAGGGGTAACATTAAGAGATAGAAAGCGTGCAGAGTGGGTCAGAGAAATAACTAAAGTTACCGGCATTCTAGTAGAAATTAAGAAGAAATGGACATGGGCAGGACATGTAGTGCGAAGAGAGGATAATAGATGGTCGCTGAGGGTAACAAACTGGATTCCAAGGGAAGGAAAGCGTAGCAGGGGGCGGCAGAAAGTTAGGTGGGCGGATGAGATTAAGAAGTTCGCAGGGGTCAAGTGGATGCAGCTTGCACAGAACCGGGTTAAGTGGAGAAATATGGGAGAGGCCTTCGCCCTGCAGTGGGTATAGCAGGCTGGTGATGATGATGAATGAATTCATTATCAATTACCAATCAATCATCAATCGCGGGAACCATCACATTACCATGATACGATTTTTTATGCAGCCCTCAACATTTTCAACACCCGGGGCTGACAACTACTACTAGTACTACTACTACTCCTACTACTACTACTACTACTACTACTACTACTACTACTACTACTACTACTACTACTACTACTATTACTACTACTACTACTAGTAGTAGTAGTAGTAGTAGTATTACAACTGCTGCTACCCTATTGAAAAAAGTGTGTATGGTATTTGTTTGATCTAACACAAATGAAGTTGCATCATGTTATTGCATCCTGCACATTTGATCTATATGATCCATATGATCCTACAAATGTGATCCATATGATATATATAATACCAGGATCTCTGTGAGTAATCAATCGTATACACTCATACAGATCCTAACCATATGATACCACAAATGCAAATTACATTATTCATTATTATAAATCATGTATATATGTGACTGTCAAGCACAGCAGACCCTAGCAACACTTCATCATACCACTGAAAGAGATTCCACCGTTACTGCCTTGAGGAAATATGCAATGGTTATAGGCATTATGCGCACTCATCTTTGTCTCTTTCTTCCAGTAGAATTACCTTAAAATATTTATTCTGATTCAACAGGTGGCAAATAATACAAGTAATATGCTTGTTGTAGCACATGAGGCAGTCGATGTCCGGCCATTCTGGGTCTTAGTTCAGGCTTAATTAGTGCTCCCTGAAAGTAGCAGCGAAACTAAATAATATAAAGCCATATGGCGAATATCAACACAGTTTCACAGCCTATGCATTTCCTGAGAATCGAGGAAAACTGGCTGTGGTGGTTCTTGCATGAACATTAGTAGCACGTGCATGACCCGGTCATACCAAATCTAAATCTTGGCAGAAAAGAAGTTTAGGGCAGCAGTTGCTTTCAACTGTTATTTTTTATAAGAAACAAAAGCACCGACCATCGTGCACACTACAAGAAAACTGCTCAGCAACAACTCTACGATGCGCATGTGGCAACAGAGATGTCAAAAGTAATTATTCTTTAATCCGAGGCGCATACCGCTACCGCTAATAAGACCTAATGGTGTGCAAAAGTTTTTCTCTTTCTTAGCCGTGCTATGTTATTTTCAAACAGCATTTGGAGCTCTAGACCCCTAGGTGTATTCCCCACAACGCAAAAAAACAGCAAAAACGGGTTAAATTTGATTGCAATAAAGAAATATTCTTCGATTTTCATTTAAATCTCTCAATAATCCTCAATACCTGGAAGTATCACGGAGCAAAAAGTGTTGCATTATAATGTTTACAAACATAACAATAAATACAAAAGTGAGTGCTTGTGTTGAAAATTGTCAAATGCAACCTTCCATTCTGACACGATTGAATAACATGTAGCCACTGAAATTATTTCTCTATATTATTCAGATTCCGTTCTTTATTCCTGGAAAAGATTGAAAATCTAGATGTTTGTCCTTTCTGAAATCGGTCGAAATTCAGAAATAGCAAAAGATGGAAATATGATACGAATTTAAGAAACTACTCAATTTTTATCAAAATTTCTGGAAACAATGCTAAGTACTTTAGTATTATCAGTCACTTAATGTGTGGCTTTATACAAAATAACAATATTGTAACAGTACAGAAGACGAAGTTTACAACACAAGTGAAGGAAAAAGACGTTGGAAAAAGACTCGTGCTGGACGCTCTGCCCTTGACTAGCTGAGCTCCCTGCCCTATTGTCTTGTTGTTCAGCGCTCCGACGTCTTACCCCCGTCGTAACAAATTGGTGGTCAGGTGCTGGGTACGACTAGCCTCAAGACGCATCCTCAACCGCTGGAGCTTCGTCGGAGCCGTCGCCTCGCTGGTCTCCCACCCTTTTCAACGAGAATGCAGCAGACTACCGAGCAGCCCCGAACATCAACACGGGACCCTCTACCCCCGTCTCGCGATGTGCCGCCGACCACCACGAATATGACGCTACCGTTTCCCGAGCCTCGTTCCTTTGCATGGCCAAGCAGGGGAAGATGTTGATGACTGGCTCACTCATTATGAACGTGTGAGCCGCGATAGCCGCTGTGATTCGGTAGCTAAACTAGCCATTGTTGTCTTTTTCTTGACTCAAACCGCCTTGATGTGGTATGAGAACCACGAGGACTCCCTGACAACTTGGGAGAGTTTTGTCGAAGCAATCAAGGAATGTTTCGGTGACTTAGCTGCAAAGAAGAAACAGGCCGAGCAGACACTTGCTCAGAGGGCCCAGGCAGCCGGAGAAACTTGCACCACCTACATCGAGGCCATACTGAAGTTGTGCAAGACCGTCGACAGCAGGATGACTGAAGACGATAAAGTAGGCCATCTGCTCAAGGGCATTGCGGAAGATGTCTACCACTTCCTCATTGCCAAGGAAAACTTGAATTTGGTCTCTGATGTTATCCGACACTGCCGAACATTCGAGACCCTAAAGACTCGCCGCATTACACCGAAATTTGGACGGTTCGCAAATGTCACTACAGTGGCTAGTATTGAAGAATCGCCATCTTCAAGCCTCCTGTGCGCCATCGGTGTAATCGTTCGAGATGAGATGTCGCGACGCGAGCAGCTTGCCCGGCCCAATGGCTTCGGAGGTGACGTATATGCTCTTCCAACCTATGGGGGTGCTTGCCCGCCGATGTCCGCGAATGTTACCGACTTCACCTGCAGCGAAGACCTATACACTCCGCGACCAAGACCGGACGAGAGTTACCAACAATTCTCTTGCCATCAGCGTAGAGATCCTCGTCCTTACTCCAGTCGTACATAGCGCCGATCGCCGGACAACTACATCGTCCCGGAGCCACCATCTAAATATTCGTCACGGCCTACCATGCAGAAACCAGCTGACACGCCACTTTTTGATCGACCTCTTCCGGTGTGCTACCGGTGCGGTGTCTCGGGTCACATTTCCCGCTACTGCAATCGGCGCGCATCATTCAGGAATCCCCCGACGGCATCGAACCGACGCACCGTGTAGCCCTACATTAACAGCTATCGGCCAGAACATCACTCCCGGAGGGGCCGTTTTCAGAACGAAGGGCTCCGCAGCCATTCGCCAGCGTCGGACCGTAGCGTGACACCACCTCCGTCATTTAGTGTGCGCCGCTCCCCGTCTCCACGGCGCCGATCTCCGCCACCAATGACGGAAAACTAGCCCGCGCGGCCAATGGAGGTGAGGTCGCTGGACAATGTGCGCTGCTACCTATTATTCCTCCATCTGTGTGCATGTTAAAGAACAAGGTAAAAGTGATTGTTGATGGTTTTACAACGACGGCGTTGGTAGACACTGTGCTACAGTTTCAGTAATGAGTTTAGATTTTAAGAACCTTTTGAAGTACAAAGTTATGTTTGTTTGGGACAAAACTGCTAATTTTTATGGAGTAAGTGGAGAGTTATTGTATCCGGTTGGGGTATGCAGCGTTAAAGTTTCTTTGGGGGGCACAGTATTTCCGGCGGAGTTTGCAGTACTGCCCCGATTTACACACGACGTAATCTTGGGAATTGACTTCCTGCGTATGTGCGGCGCCTACAGTTGATTGCCGAACGGGAGAGCTAAGTGTTAGTGGTTCTCTTCCTCGTGAACTTTTGGAAGAGACGTCAAATTATGAAGACGTTTTGTGTGTGTGTGATGAAGTCGTCATACCGGCACATTCTGCAGTGTGTGTCCAGGTGTCCTGTTCCCGTTCTTTAACGACTCTTTGAGGCTACTGTGGCGCCTCTTAATTTACAGTGCGTAAAGCAAAATGTCTTAGTGCCGCATTGTTTGCTTCGCGTGAAAGAGGGCAGTACCGGACTGTGGACTATAAATTGCTCATTGGAACCAGTTATTTTTCCAGCGGGCTCCAAACTAGCTTCATGTAGCGCAACTCTCCCGAATTGTGCAGCTGTCGTTACTCCTTCCCTAGACAACCCCGCTACTAACTCACCTGCTGACGAAAAGCTTCTTCCGATGATCAGCGCGTCGTTGAACAACGACAGATATTGAAGAACCTCTTGTCCCAGCCCCTACCCGTCTTTGATTCCGCGCAGTCCGACGGCTCGCAACGTTTTCCGGTGTCGCGCGCACGCCACAGGATTAACACGCGATCTGCCCATCCGATCCGTCAAAAGCCGTACCGTGTGTCGCCATCAGAGTGTAAGATCGTCACCGAGCAAGTCCAAGACATGTTGAACAGGGGCGTAATCCAGGAATCCTCCAGTCCTTGGGCTGCTCCCGTGATATTGGTAAAGAAAAAAAGACGGAACATGGAGGTTCTGCATCGACTATTGTCGCCTCAACTCCATCACTAAAAAGGATGTGTATCCTCTCCCGTGCATCGACGATGCCATAGATTGCCTTTTCTCCGCGTCTTATTTCTCTTCAGTTGATTTGCGATCGGTGTATTGGCAGATTCCGATGGACCCCGTTGACAAGAAAAAAACTGCATTTGTTACGCCGGACGGCCCATTTGAATTTAACGTGATACCCTTTGGCCTATGTAATGCGCTGGCCAGAATTGAAAGATTTATGGACACAATACTTCGTGGCCTTAAGTGGGAAATCTGCATGTGTTATTTAGACGATGTTATTTTCGGCCAGACTTTTACTGAACATAACACTCGACTCGCTATTGTTTTAGATTGCCTGCAGAAGGCTGGTCTTGTCCTAATTCCAACAAGTGCCGTTTTGGTGAACGTCAAGCGCTGGTACTCGGGCATCTCGTCGACCGCGATAGAGTTCGGCCAGATCCACAGAAGACTGCAGCAGTTTCAGCATTCCAATGACCACAGACTCAATAGGAGCTCCGCAGTTTTCTGGGGATGTGTTCCTACTTTCGACGATTCATCCCAAGGTTTGCCGACGTTGCCTACCCTCTGACATCCCTTCTACAAGAGGACGTCCCTTACGACTGGATCTCAGATCCAGTCGAAAGGGATCTGGATCTGAGATCCAGATCCCTTTCCACCATCTAAAGATCCTTCCACCAGATCCTTCCACCCACTAAAGTTTCTGCTTACGTCACATCCCATACTACGGCACTTCAACCCCTCCGCTCCGACTGAAGTCCACACTGATGCAAGTGGGATTGGTGTTGGCGCTGTGCTTGTGCAACGTTCGGCAACAGGCGAGCATGTAATTGCGTATGCAAGCCGTTCCCTCAGCAAACCTGAGCGTAACTACACTGTTATGGAGCAGGAATGTCTCGCTGTAATTTTCGCTGTTCAGAGGTTTCGGTGCTATTTATATGGACACCATTTCACGGTTGTGATGGACCATCATGCCCTATGTTGGCTCGTGAACCTTCTTGATTCATCTGGTCGTCTGGAACGCTAGGCCCTTCGTTTGCAGGAGTACGACTTCAATGTTTCGTACAAGAGTGGCCGCAAACACGCTGATGTAGTCTGTCTTTCACGTCTTCCTCTTCCTACGACTGAATGTGACTGCGGATTTCGATAATTACATCACCTCCATCGTGCCCGAGTTTCCCGACGCCTCGGCTCTGCGGACTGCGCAAGAGACCGACATAAGCCTCGAGCCACTGCTTGCGGAGGCACATGATTCCACTGCTTCCAGCCCTTTTTTCTCCGTGATGGCCTTTTGTACAAAAAGGCTTACTGAAGCACCGGCACGAATTTTCTGCTTGTGGTTCCCGAGAGGTACCGCTCGTGCATTTTGCGTGCCATGCACAATGACCCAACTTCCGGTCACCTGGGCTCTGCACGAACGCTCCAGCGTGCCCGCGACCGGTTTTATTGGCCAAAGATGCGCCGGACGACTGAGCGATATGTGGCGAGCTGCACTGAGTGCCAACGACACACACATCCGACGTCCACGCCACAGGGCCTGCTGCATCCTGTGACTCCACCACGTGGCGCATTTGAGAAAATCGGAATCGACCTTATAGGTCCCTTCCCGAAGTCATCCGGCGAAAATCGTTGGATCGTGGTTTGTGCCGACTATCTCACCTACTATACTGCGAAACGGCAGCTCTTCCTTCAGCCATCGCTCCCCACGTGTCCCTGTTCTTGCTCCGTTCTGTGATCCTCCGCCATGGACCTCCGCGAGTGATCCTCAGTGATCGAGGTCGCCATTTTATGGCAGATGTTGTGGAAAAGCTTCTCCGTTTGCGTGCGTCGTATTTTCGGCATTCCACACCATATCACCCTCAAACCAACGTCTTGACGGAGCGCACAAACCGCACACTCACAAACATGCTATCTATGTACATCGCGTCTGACCACAAGAATTGGGATACTATACTGCCGTTTATAACATTTGCATTCAACACTGCAACACATGAGACGACTGGCTACAGCCCGTTCTTCCTGCTATTTGCTCGTCCTCTTCGGTATTGTCTAGACACCATTCTTCCCTTTCTCCATCCATGACGAACCGTGCATCGCGGAAACTCTTTGTCAAGCCGAAGAAGCTCGCCGTCTCGCCCGTTTGCGAATTCTCGCTTCGCAAGAGTGTTCAAAAGCTCGGTACGACAGCCGGCATAGCCATGTGTCTTATGCCCCTGGAGACTTAGTGTGGCTTTGGCGACCTCTCCAAAAGCGTGGTTTAGCGCAGAAAATGTTGGCGCATTACGCTGGCCCTTACGTTGTGCTTGAGCGCGTCAGTGAAGTGAACTGCCAAATAGCACGTATGACAGCTAGTTGTCGTCGCTCAGTCAGAACCGAAGTTGCCCATGTCGCCCTGATGAAGCCGTGTCACTCTCGTAGAAAGGACTTAACTACCTCACCCGGGGGGCTTCGTCTGCACAGGGGGAAAATATAACAGTACAAAAGAAGACGAAGCCTACAACACAAGTGAAGGAAAAAGACGTTGGAAAAAGACTCTAGTGCCGGACGCGCTGCCGTTGACTAGCTGAGCTCCCTGCCCTATCGTCTTGTTGTTCAGCGCTCCGACGTCTTACCCCCGTCGTTACAATATAAATAAAACATGATTTTACTAAGTAAAATCATGTTTTATCGGTAGTTCAACGGCTTTCCGAGGAACACACTATTACCAATTTTGAACCCTTTGCCATACGACTTGCCATTACTCGAACAGTAGCAAGACAGGATCGGGCTCCGTGCACCTACCATGCTTACACAGATTCACAAGCAGCGTACGCTGCATGCCGCGCAGGGGGAGCAGACTATGCCATTCTGAACGCTATTCGAACACAAGCCCGTCGCCTGAGAGAGGAGGGCAACACCTTAATTATCATATGAATTCCTGCACACGAAGGAATCACTGGAAACGAAAAGGCACACCAGGCAGCGCGCGCAGCAGCTCTTTCCGCACCTTTGCCTGGATCCACATCCGTTTCCGCTTCGTGGCCCCCTAAGGACGTTACGCATCCGTCGTCGCCTCATATGGATAGGGCGGAGACATGGCATCGATCACAACGCTATCGTCGAAGCATACTCCAGCACTTGGCCAACCCTGAGCAACTATATCGCCGCCCAGATAGCTCATTCCGGGGAGTGGAGGCAGTACTCCTTCGCCGAGCTCAGACTGGTCAGCTTCTGTCACCCGCGAAGCTGCACCTCATAAACCCGCAGGTATACCCTTCTCCTCAGTGCCCGACATGCCCGGCCAGAGGCACGGCCGAACATCTCCTGTGGAGCTGCCCTACTTTTGACGCAGTACGGGAGAGAGCACTCAAGTCCCTGGGCGGGCTTCGACCTGCAACCCTTCAGGCATGGGTCGATCCCCCATCGCACATCGGGCTACCAGACGCAACCCGGCTCTGGCGAACTTTTCTTTCTTACTTCAAGGAAGAAGAAGGACCAGGCCATTACTTCGCGGAGCCGACCTCGGGACGACCCTACCTCGAGGAAGAAGTGGACACCGGTCCCTCATATCTATCCCAATCTTCACCCCCACTCCCACCCATACCCTCACCCCCACCCTTAACCGCTCCCCCACCCTACATTCATGAAGCAGCTCAGTTCTGCCGCAAGGTAAACGCCTACCGTAAGCAGAAATAAAGACGTAATAAAAAAAACATGATTTTTTTATATGTGCTCATGGCTTCCCCTTACTGAGTAGGCATCAAAACTTCTATTTAATAATTGCTGCATTTAGTTACGTTATATCTTATGTAATACCCAAAGCCTTCTCAATGCTTTTAAAGTCGGTTTCTGCTTGTTGGCAAGGGTTGAATATAGCTTAAAACGGTATAAATTTGTTATTTCTGGCAATTTCATGGCAGAAGGCAAGTGAAGGCTGGTTGTTTTTTCTATACTGCCTTCTTTATTATTGACAGGTGCAGCAGTATTCAGTCCCAGTTTCTTAATTATAAAATTCCGGTTTTAGATTCTGGCAATATTTAACAATACTATATTGTCACGGACAACAGGGCTAGACGTGACTAAGACGACGGGAAGAAGCTGAACCAGCAGGCAAAGTTCCGCGCACAGCACGCGAGACAACTTCGGTGTCCTTTTCTTCCAGGTGCCACCTAAAAACATCAGGGACACAAGGTGGAATTACTCCCCCTACTAAAAAAAACGAAAGCACAGACTGGGCGCGAGCGATGGGCGATGCAAGTCAGCACAGAAAACGAATATAAAACGGAGGCGGTGCCCTACACAGCTAAACGAGTGCATAGTACACTGCACATTACTGCGTGAAATACGGTTTCATGCGGACAACGTGCACCACCTCGGAGCGTGGTTGCCGACGCGAGGTCTGCACAGTACCCGCTGGAAGGACTTCGTATGTCACTTCTGTGACACGGCGCAGAACCTTGTAAGGTCCAAAGTATCGCGACATCAGTTTTTCAGACAAGCCGGGCCGGCGCACCGGTGTCCACACCCAAACTTGCTCTCCTGGTTGGTATGTGACGTGTCGATGACGGAGGTTGTAGCGACGCGTATCCTTTCCCTGCTGTTGCTGAATGTGGATGCGGGCAAGTTGACATGCTTCCTCGGCGCGCTGAGCAAACTGCTCAGCGTCTGGGATGAGAGGATTATCCGTGCAGCACGGAAGCATGGCATCTAACATCGTCTGAACGTCGCGTCCATAGAGCAGGCGAAATGGAGTAAAACGCGTAGTCTCTTGGATGGCAGTGTTGTAGGCATATGTGACCTACGGGATAATCTCGTCCCAGGTCTTGTGCTGCGAGTCTATGTACATTGCAATCATGTCGGCGATCGTTTTATTGAGTCTCTCCGTGAGGCCATTCGTCTGTGGGTGATAAGCAGTGGTTTTGCGATGGCTCGTGTGACTCAGCTCAAATACGTCGTGCATAAGTTGTGCCGTAAACGCCGTGCCTCGATCGGTGATTACTTGGGACGGTGCGCCATGGCGCAACACGATCTGCTGCATAAAAAACTGGGCGATCTCAGATGACGTGCCACGCTTCACCGCCTTGGTTTCAGCATACCGTGTGAGATAGTCGGTCGCGACTATAATCCATTTGTTACCGACCGATGTCAGCGGAAATGGGCCCAGTAAGTCTATGCCGATTTGGTCAAACGGTGTTCGGGGAGGCGCAATAGGTTGGAGCAAACCCGCTGGCTTGAGAGGTGGCGCCTTTCGACGTTGGCACTCACGACAGCCTCTGACGTAGCGATGAACGGCGTCAGCGAGTTTAGGCCAATAATAGGCTTGACGAACTCGGGCGAGTGTGCGTGCAAAGCCCAAGTGACCAGAGGTGGGCTCATCATGGCAAGCAAAAAGGATATCGGCACGGAGGTCCGCTGGCACTACGAGGAGGAACGCTCGGTCAACAGTGCTGGAGTTCTGTTTGTATAGAACGCCATTCCGGACACAGAAAGCAGACAGGTTCCGAGCAAATTGCCGAGGGATATCAGCAGCGCGACCCTGTAGATGGTCAATGACAGGTCGAAGGTCCGGGTCAGCTCGCTGTCGGGTCTCTGAAGCACTCACCAGTCCAAGAAAACCGCTCTCATCGTCCGTGCTCTCATCGACTAAACCGACGGGTGCGCGCGACAGCATCTTCGTGCTTCTGGCCAGATTTATACACAATGGTGTACTCAAATTCTTGGAGGCGAAGACTCCATCGTGCTAGGCGCCCCGATGGGTCGCGGAGGTTAGCCAGCCAGCACAAAGAATGATGATCGGTGACAACTTTAAACTGGCGGCCGTAGAGGTAAGGCCTAAATTTCATGGTTGCCCACACAACCGCAAGGCATTCCTTTTCCGTAGTGGAGTAGTTTGTCTCGGCGCGGGAGAGCGTGCGGCTGGCATACGCTATTACCTTTTCGACGCCAGCTTGGTGTTGAACGAGTACAGCACCAAGGTCGATATTGCTGGCGTCGGTGTGGACTTCGGTGTCAGCGTCTTCATGAAAGTGCGCAAGAACAGGGCTTGTTTGCAGTCGGCTGCGCAGCTCCGCAAAAGCCTCTTGTTGCTCGGCGCCCCACACGAACTGTGTATCATCGCGCGTGAGGCGAGTCAGGGGGGCGGCAACTTTGGAAAAATCGGCGATGAAGCGGCGGTAGTACGTGCAGAGACCCAGGAAGCGTTTCAAACTTCTCTTGTTTGCAGGAACGGGAAATTTGGCGACAGCAGAAGTCTTGTTGGGGTCTGGCCTAACGCCTGCGGCACTCACAAGGTGACCAAGAAACTTCAACTCTTTGTAGCCAAAGTGGCACTTCTCGGGCTTGAGCGTCAAGTCAGCTGACCGGTGGGCATCTAATACTGCGCGCAGGCGTTCGAGGTGTTCTTCCAAAGGTTTCAGAGAATACGACAACGTCATCGAGATAGACTAAGCAGATTTGCCATTTGAGGCCGGCGAAGACAGTGTCCATCATGCGCTGAAAAGTAGCCGGCGCTGAACATAGGCCAAAAGGCAGCACTTTGAACTCGTATAGTCAATTTGGGGCGCCAAAAGCTGTTTTTTCGCGGTCCCGCTCATCGACCTCAATCTGCCAGTACCCACTCTTTAAGTCAATGGAGGAGAAGTACTGGGTGCGACGAAGCTTGTCGAGCGAATCGTCGATACGGGGCAGTGGATAGACGTCTTTTTTAGTGATGGCATTCAACTTTCGATAATCGACACAGAAGCGAAGGGTCCCATCTTTTTTATTTACCAGCACGACAGGGGATGACCACGGGCTGTTAGATGGTTGTATGACACCATCACAAAGCATCTCCTGAACTTGTGTCTGAATCGCTTCACGTTCCGTCGTTGAGATACGGTACGGCTGCTGGCGGATAGGGCGGGCGTCGTCAGGAGTAATGATGCGGTGCTTCACGAGAGGCGTTTGCCGTACTTTCGATGAGGGCGCAAAACAAGTGCTGAACTCTAGTAGGAGGGCACGTAGCTCACGATTCTGTATGTCCGAGAGATCCGGACTAATATCAAGACGGTCAAGTGGGGGCTGCACAGTGCTAACAGCCCCAAACGTAAAACATTCAGAAACATCCGCTAAGGAGTCAGCAAACGCGATGGCAGTAGCACGAAAAAGATTCCGGGGTTCGTTGGTGAAGTTAGTCACCAGGAGATCAGACCGGCCGGCGCGGAGGTGGATGAGGCTGCGCGCTGTACAGATGCCGTGGGTGAGCAAAAGTGACTGGTTGCCTTCCGCGACCGCATGCCTGTCACGCAGTTCGTCGCAAGTAACAGTCACAAAAACACTGGCGCGTGGCGGAATCAAAACGCTCTCGGCGGAAATTCGAAGGGCGGTGCGGCGTTGGCGATTCTTGGTGTCAGTATCAGCAGCTTTCTCGGTTGAAAATGTCACTGTGCGCTTCCGGAGATCGATAATAGCTCCATACTCCCGGAGAAAATCATCCCCAAGGATAACGTCACGGGAGCAGTCAGGTATAACGAGGCAGCTTACAATAAACGTGGAGCTGCGAATTTGAACTCGTGCCGTGCACAGGCCACAGGAGTTACGACATGTCCGCCAGCAGTGCGAATCTGCGTGCCCGACCATGGTGTCATGACTTTTTTTAGAAGCGCTGCTAGCTTCCCGCTTATAATCGAAAAATCCGCGCCAGTGTCCACCAATGCGCTAACCTTATGGCCGTCGAGAAGCACGGGTATGTCCAGCGAGAGTCTATGTTCATGCGTAGGAACTGTCGTCGGTGCCGTAAAATCCAGATCGCTCACAGGTCGCCTTGTCAGGGGGTCTTCGTCACGTCGATTGCAAGCGGCCTCGGCCCCGGAGGTCGCTGTCTTTAGTTTTCCCGGTGGGAACTTGGCGAGCGTCGCTGCGCCGTCCAGGATGATCCGGGCTGCGACGATGGTCGGCGTGGGGACGTGGATCGTGACTGCCGCTGAGAAGTTGGCGCCATGCGCTGCTGCGCTAAGTAGTCTTCAATCTCTCGGGGTCTTTGGCCTATTGCAGGGCGACGCATGTCGATGGGAAATCCGTGAAGTCCAAGGTGTCGATAGGGGCACTGGCGATGGAGATGACCTGGCTCCCCGCAATGGAAGCACATGCGCTGGCGATTTGGGGCGCGCCACAGGTCCGCCTTCCGCTGGGGTGGTCGTCGGTTGTCGACGAACGGCTCAGTGTATGCGGAATACAGTGAGCCTTGATCGGTTGGCGGTAATGGCGCCGAAGCAGGGGCAGGGCGTCGCGCCATATCTGCATAAGTTGGACGCAAGTACTCCGTGGGGAAAGGTTGTGGATCAGCGGACGCTACCGAGGGCTTCAACGCTTGAAGCTCTTCGCGGACAATGCTAGCAGACAATATTTTGAAGACTATTTTTCTAATGTGCACTTTAAGTGTATTATAAGCAAATCGCTTTGCCGCACGAGTTTTGGCGGAGTTTTGGTGGTGTTGTGGGAACATACCTAGTGGTATAGAGCTCCAAATTCTGCCTTAAATTTACAATATAACCTGCGTAATAAACAGAAAATATTTTAGTACAAACAACACAATGAATCATGCCAGTATGTATGGTTGAAAATGAACATATTTGTAGCGCGCTGCTATCGAAGCAAAGTTTGCAATTTTTACTAAATCAACTGCATAATCAAAACAAGCTTTTAATAGCTCTTATAAAAGTAAAATTTAATTAGACGTAGCGAGTAAGAAACACTGAATTTAAAAGTTTAGTGCGTAAACAGCAGGTCTCTAAACGTGCAACTTTTTGAAAAGACAAAAATCTCGTTTTCCATCTCTAGTGACATAAGATTTTTTCCGAGGAAACTACGCCGCATCTCGCAATACTAAGGGTCATTCCTTTGTGTCGAGACATTAGCCCACGACATATAAAATTTTCATTTAAAACAAAAAAAAAGGTCATAGGACCTCGATTACCGTTTTTGTCCGAAGACATCCAATTTATTTTCATTTTGTATCTTCAAAAAGGCTGGTTTAGGAAATCTGGTGAATAAAAAATATAATCGAATATATAAGTTTTTTCATGCCTTCTGTTATCCTAAAGCCCCCTGTAATATCACAACCGTTATCCGTTATTTGCAGCTGAAACATCACAAAAGGAATCCGATTGCAAATTGTTCACCAGTTAAAAAGAAGTACGAGATAACCCAAGCATATACTATTGTGGAATGCAATAAAAAAAAAAGAGCAGTTACTAATTAGAAGCAAATAAAGCAATGATATGCATCGTGTGTATTACTCCGCTTAACAGTAAACAAAGTCGATTTTTATCATTTTAATACATTTGACAAATTATTCCCTATGCACATAAGAACACTACTAATCCACGCATCTAATGCCTTGCGTGGATGACCTCGTTTGATTCCAATGCGCACGTCACTCCGAAACAAGAAGAAATCGAACTTGAAAAATTTGTCGCCTACAGAATTTTTAACGAGTATACCACAAAATTCCACTAGGTGCTCCATCTGTAGTCACATCACCTAGCAAGTGAAATGGGATAACTGAGAAGAAATCAAACACTCACCCTGATCTGCATTTTGCTTTTGTGCCATCTTTAATATTTTTTAGGCAGGTTTTTCCATTGATTATCCTCTTGTTTAATTCCCCTTCCAACCACAGTACACATATCTTCTAGACACAGAATACAAGTGATTCGACTCAATCGATCCATTTCTACTTAAAAATCACTCCAGATGAGCATTTAAAAAAAAAGCATGTATGTTAAGGATAAATCACTCACAAAAATAAAAAAAACAAGATCTAGACAATAAAATGAAATTATCACATTCAGAGCCACACGAAAGTGGGGGCCAGATAGAAAAGGAAGCGATGAAAGGCGGTTACTGAACAAAGACAGTAGAAGGAGGTCCATCATCTATAGGACTAGGAAATAAAATTAGGGCCCATTATAAGGTGCCTGCAGCAGTTACAGTGGTTCAGCTTTACCTATTTTGTTTTTAACTGCAGTGGTTGCTATAAATAATATGGCAGTTTCTCGGCATCTCAGATACCCACATTGACAATTACATATCCAAGAAACCGAGCAACAGTGGCATATTATTTGCTGCTGTTAATAGAAAGACAGGCTGTCCTATAAATGCATGCACATTTCCCCTCTTTTTGTATCTTGACTGAAAGTAACTGAACAGTGGGTGTTGCTAGAGGTCCAGCGTCCCTAGGAAAATGGAACGAAGTTTTGCTTCTAAGAAACAAAGGTACAAAATGAAACAAATATGCCTGCAATAATAGGATGATGACCTGCTTTTTCATCAACAGCTGTAAACAACTTGTCATAGCTAGTCAGTTTTTTGGATGGGGTTGCTAATGCCAAAGCTTATAACTCAGAGTAATCTGAGTAATATTTATGGCAGTCACGGCCTTAAAAACACTCCAATACTGTAATTATTCAACCGCCTATCTACGCATATTGTTCATTAAAGGACCGTTCACATCTGATTTCAGTTAGTATTTTCTACTCCCAAATGATGTCTGAGATATTAGAATAATTGGACCGCTGCTTGGTATTTACCTCGGACTCTGAATAATTTATAACAGAATTTCATTTCTTCGCATATTCCACGTTCGGTTTCAACATTTCTGCGATGAATATGACGTGCACTTCATGCATACGGCTCCTGAGGCACAAAGAGCTGTAATTGCCAAACAGGCGGACCTGATGTTCTGACTATTTCGCCAGAAAGTGCGCGCCGTAACCGAGCGCTTCGCGAGTGATATATCTCGGATGGCATGGCCGCCCTACATAGGCCGTCAGTGCACGTGGGCGTTGTTTACCTTGCAGTGACACGGACGCAGTGCACACGCGGCATGTGTGCCTTTTTGCTTGTTTTGTTATTATCTTCCTCCTCCGAACAGCGGCTGCCCGCGATTGGGAAAACGGTCCGATACAGCACGTGAAGAAGCGAGGTTGGAGGGGGGGGGGGAGGGATGGAAACTAGGGAGTCGATTGAGAAATTTTTATAACGGAGCTCACTTGCGCTGTTTAGGGCTTTCAATTCAATTCAATTTTCTCATTCAAAATGGGAAATAAATTTGACTAAATTATAGCCTGATCATCAAGCGGTGTGGCACATATAATTCCGCCCCACTGTAAAATCCTTTTGCACAGCCCGCACGGACAGTTTTCAAAACGTGCGTGAACGTGAAATCAAAAAACCGCCCTGTATACACTATTAAAAGTACAAAAACTGAGCAAGCACGGATTCTTGCGAGCAGAATAGATGCTGTCCGAAATGTATATATCTTTACTAGTTGATTGCGACGCACCGCGCACTCCAGACAAGTTGCGCAAATAGCTGCCTTGAGCGTTCGATCGCGCTTTGGTGGCACCCACACCTGGGCTCGTATTCCGAGTTTGCGTCGTTATCGAAAGTGTCGCTATCTCCCCGACCTCGAGTCAGCGGATTGATGGAAACGCCGAAACATGATGTTGACACCTCTTCCGGTTCCGTAGTGGCAACATCCGGTTCCGGCGTTTTGACCAATCAGATGACTCGAGGTCACGTGAGCTAGCGACACTTCGATAATGAAAAAAACTCGGAATAAGGGCCCTGTTATGCACGGCTGCTCAGTTTTCAGCGCGAATGTTGTACATATCGCAGCTAGCGAAATAGGTCCACGCACTCCCTTGCGTGTAACCCTAACCAAAATTTGTCCAGACCTTGAAAGTCATGCTTTGCGCAATTATTTCGAGCAGGATATGAAAACAGAACATTTGGTATTGGTAGGAGATTATGCAGAATCACGTGTGGGGCAAAGGCATGCTGCAAGGATACATATTCACGGTCTAAGATGACGACGCTCACTGCCCAGTCAACCACGGATATCCGTGGTACGCCCGATTAAGATCAGAAGCTCCATTGCCATTAGAAAACATTCGTAAGGCATGCTTACAGACGTCCAAATTCGAATATCCGCATTGGAGATTCGGTGCATGTCCGAGGGGCATCCATTATTGGATGACAAGCGGATGTCCGCACGTGGAAGACGTCCGAGAGGTATCCGTGAACGTCCGTCTATAGCTGGCATACACATTTATTTGTTCTCACACAAAACATTTGAACAAAAGATTTTGTTGCGGAGATGAGGAAATTCATCTTACCCCCTTTCTATTATTGTTAAACTGATTGCTCGAACTAACTGAATACTGCTACTTCAATATGGCGCTGATATAAAATAACCTCATCTAAATTAATTATGTGACATTATAGCATTTGATCTGATAATACCGTTTTTAATCTAGCACTCTTACTTGCCGAGGCATGCACTCTTCTTTCAGTGAAAAGGAAACTCCTGTCAGGCAGCACAGCTGGCACTGTATAACAGACCAAAGTCGATCCGATCCAATCTGGCAGGCAAGTTTTGGCGCCGTTTGTCGCGGGAGTGGCGGGTTTTGTTGTCCCTTGGTGCTTCTTTATAATTTTGTTTTTCGAGCTAATTTTGTGTTGTTTGTTTATTGTGCAGTTATTCGACTGTGCTATCAAAGCGATGTGCCAGTTATGCGCTAGTCGAGACCTTCTTCTGGCCCTGAAGCTTTCGTAAAGAGACAAAGTGTCGTTCTGCATCTGATTTCGCCGAGACATTGGTGCTTTGTTGCTTTGGATGAAAAGAGCTGCTAGTCACTCCCGAATTTAACACTGCGTGAACATTACTTTTCGGATGTTATTACAGGATAGATGAAGGGCTGTAACACAGTTGAAACCTACTGCGCACTTTGTTCGCTGTAGACATGCCTGTACCACAAAGCTCCGGAAACGACTGCGTCGTACCCCTCTACTCTATGTGTGTTTCTTATTATGAGCGTTTAGTGGCGTTTTAGTGGAAACCCTCAAGGCAATGCGGAGTTTTGGGATGAGGGAGCAATTATTACGTCCACCTGTACCCGTGCACAGTCGCATGGGGACAAAGAAAAGCTCGTAGACATTTCGTAAAGAAAAATTCGTCCTTAGGTGTGAATCGTGAATGATATGTAGTTTCATAGTTGTGATTCAGTGGAAGGCGCCTAAAGCATAATATTATAACGACCAAGACTTTGCAGTGGTGCGCGACTTTGCTATCTTTTTAATTCTTATTTTCTTTTTTTTCCTTATTTTGTAGATGTGTCTTGCCCGCGAAGCGGATTGGTGCCGAAATACTGCTATAGCTACGTCATGGAGAGAACAGGTAACCTGAAAATGCAATAAAATTGCTTGCAGAGTGACTAAACATGTACTGCACAGTATATTGCACTGTGCGGTAGAATTGTACCGGAAAGTTGAAAGGTTCTGTTAGATTTGGTGGCTTTACTCATATTCTCCACTTAAATCCTTATCTTCGTGCATAGAATTTATTATGATGATGCCATGCATTGGTGCAGCCTTGACAAACATGTCACAGCGGCTCAATGCTGAGCCAGATTGGAGGGCTTAACGGCACCATTGTAGTTACAGGTCCCTGGATTGTGAGTGGACCGCTCTTCGTTACTCCTTTGGCGCTTTGGTTTTTCAGATATGCTGTCCGTGCCCTTGCTGCATGATTTGTCAATGAACACAGGAATAAGGGCGTAACGACTGTAGTACAAAAGGAGAGAGAACTGGCAAGTGCATATTATCAGCTATTATTATGAAAACAAGGAGCCAAACTTCTTCCTTCACACCAAAGCAAATGACGTATCGCTATCTCAAAAACCCTTCTATCACTCACGCAAAGGGTGATAAACAATTATTTTTTCCTTTTTAAGAAATAAACATATGCCAAACAAGCCAAAAGCAGCCTCCACCCAGCACTCATGAAGTGGCACATTAAATTTTAGTGGCTTTTTAGATAAATAAAGAAAGGCCGCAGATGTGTCAGCGACACTTCGCTAGCTATGCACAGAAATGAAATATCTTGGAGCATTTTAGTGTCTAATGTGAGGGTCCTGTGGCAACTCTGTTTTGCTTTGTGTGTAGGTGTGCGCGACTAGCGACTGCTTCTGGTCTGAATGTGTGACTGTGCGTTTGCTGTGTTTGTCTGGCTTTGTTTCTTATGGTGGATACTGCTTTGGCTAAGATGTTTGGTACCTTTTCATTTTCAGAAAGGTAAAAAATGATTGTTGATTAGCTGTACGCACGGGTGATAGATTTTACTACATTGCGATGTGTCATTGGCTTGGGTGGGGTGGAACATGTTTGGCTCCTTGTTTTCATGCACTTGTGTCATTTCTCTCCGTGCTGTCGCCGTTGCGCGGCTGTTCTTGTCTATAATCACTTTCAGCAGAGCATAGCAGGACGAGTACAGAGCATTGAGGAATATACAGGACAAACAAGCTCCGAACCCAACAATTAAAAGAAAAAAATATATAAAGTGACGGCATGTAAAGGGTGCAAGAATACCAAGGATAAAATTAGGTAAAACCAGTGACGAAAGGAACCTCCTCACGTGAAAGGAAAACGGAGGCTGTGCTCACGCATTCAGCCTTGAGGTTTACGATCATGGCGGCTTCCACTATTCCGCATGTGAGCTTGTTTTGGCACTTTTTCAGAGGGGTCGTTTGTTCAAAAACAGGTGAAAATTTTGCATTGCTGTCACATTTGCAACTGTTCACTGCATATTTCTGGACAGTGAGCATTTAATATCATTGCTGTGCTTCATTATTATTTTATTGATAAATACGACAAAGAGAAACACTCATACTATATAATACAAGAATGCCGTCACAGCATGCACAGAAATCATCATATACTCCGTTCCACTATCTTCTGAGGAGGCACACATTTGCGAAACTGGCAGATTTATCAATAAAAGGCTAATTTATAGAGTGCAGCAATGATATTAATGGTTCATTATTGTTTAAAGTTTCACAAATGTGACAGCAATGAAAAATGTTCCCCAGTTTTTGAACAAACACCATTCTTAACAAATGCCATAATAAGCTGGCACGCAAAATAGTGGAAGCAGCCATGATCGTGAAGATCAAGGATGAATGGGCTAGCACAGCCTGTTTTCCTCTCAAGCACAGATTGCATTCATCTGTGGGTTTATCTGATTCTGTCCTCGATTTCATGTCACCCTTTACATGACCTAATTTTATATACATTTTTTTTTCTTTTAAAGGGACACTGCAGCACGTTTTGCAAAAATTGGGCTTTAGCAGAAACCCACAGCTTGTCATGCTACGAACTCGAATATCCGATTCTGACCAGGCAGAAAAAAGCAGAAATAGCCTTTTTTCAGCAGAAATATGCAGCCCGCGCGGTGGGGCTTACCGCGGGTCGCGCTGCAGCCTGTCGCATGACGACATCATGAGGACCGGGGAACCTGCTGATGCGGCTCTTTCGCTGCGCTGTGGGATGATCGCCGCTCTCTGCGGCTTTGTGAATGTCATTATGGCACTCCATTTCCACACGAATGACCATTGGGATTTTCACCTATGTATCCTTACCAGATGCGCCCACAACGATGCAGCACTTCCGTTGTGAAAACTTGCTTCGGTTATTGTAAGGTATCTAAAAAATTGTTTTGTCATTAGCAGAAGCTATACTTTGTCTAACAAGATGTTTGTAGCCCAGCGATAGGTATAGGCATCCCGGTCCAATCAGGATCACGGGCACTACAATATTCAATTGTGCTCCTACACCCCTCTCGCCCCCCAAAATGGGGGGGGGGGGCAGTAGAAGCACAATTCTCTATTATTGTGTGCAGAGGCGAGAGGAACTTAGGAGCACAATTGCAAGGGCTTCTCTGCCTTTCGCAGTGCTGCAGATATATCTTGTGAGACGAAGTATACATGGCCCTCCGCGCGTATATTCCTGGGAAGGAAGGGCAGCGAACATTGCCCTATCTACTAACTGCGTCTCAGGCTTCCCGTCCCGCCCAAAAATTCATTGTTGTGAAAAAAAGGACCCAAGGATTAGTGTACCAAATCCTGCTTTGAGCGCCAGTGGTCCTATTTTGGGGAAACGAATAATTTTATAGAAAGAATGAAGCAGTACACAGCTGCTACCAGACAAATGAACACTAAGCGAAGCACGGTTGCCGAGCTCTGCAATGCATGCGAGACATTGATGAAGCCGTTGTGCTGGAGACCAAGTCAAATGCGTGCAGAATGAGGCTTGGGTCATAGGACATTTAGCAGACTTAGAGAGCCTTTCCCTTTTATCTTAGGATTATATACGTTTCGTGAATTGACGGCTGACGTTTGTTGAAAGCCAAACGGCAAATCCGACGCACCCATACCTTTATGAGAAAACGATTTTGTGAAATGTGTTTTCTCACAAGAAACTCGTCGTTTTCATGTATACCTTAATTTGCATCGCCAAACAACACAGGACTATTACAAGGACGAGGCAGCAACGGATGCAACATCACAAGGCCATATATGAACAACTTCGATTTTTGCTTTGCTTGCACGCATCGAAGCAAACCTCGCTCTGTGCGCTGCTTACCTGAATGCGCCTATATACGCATCTGTGCGGTACACGCCTTATCTTCTAATAACGCTCCTGTAAGGGATCCACGAACATATCAGACATGTGCTGTGCAGGAAAGGATCTCGAAAAGTCTTCACAACCTAGCTGCGACGCAACAGTGGGCTCTTCTTAATCATCTGCTCGTTCGCAAAGATCATCAGCGCGTGCTGCTGATGAGTTGTCCATGTTTGGCACAGAAGCCGTTGCGCGGAGCTTTTGCGCAAAAAAAAAGACGCGAATACAACCCCGCGCTGATGCTGTCTGCCCGTCTCATCGCGAGATTGCACTCCATGAACGGATCGCAATCAACGCTAAACGCAACGGTTCACATAAAAATGAGACCTGAATACTCAGGAATTAATCGAACTAAGAATTCAAGCCTTACCTCCCTTTTATTCATTTAATAACCGCTGTTCTAGGAAATGGTAACTGGCCCGAGGCGTTTGTGCAAGGAAATAGAAGGAAATGCTTAATGATTCAGCCATGCCTTTTTGACAAAGGCCTATAGAAATCGCATTAGGAACAAACTACATGTAGTCACATTCACGAAAATGCTTCGAATAGAATGTTTACTTTGGTCGGCTTGAATTTATCTCTCTTCTCAGTAGCACCGCATTGCGCCGCGAGCTTTTCACTCGATTGAAGACTGCATCGTTGCGTCCACAAATGTTCGTGCATTCGAACACATGCAGAGCTGTGTTGTATCAGGTGCACAACACTAAGTTGACGTGTTTTGAACATCCGCAACGCATACAAGACGAGGAACAGCGCACGCCGAAAGCTCCCTCTGTTGGCTCTTAATGCTTGCGGCTCCTCACAGTGACGTCACGTTGGACAGAGAAGCGAGGTTTCTCTCTCCGCTTTCCTCTTCTGTAGCAGTCCCGCGGGGCGCGGGAAATTTGAACACGCTTTCAGTCAGCGATTGCGCAGGTGCGTTATGCATAATCGAAAAAATAACTTCACAGACGTGATCAACGAATAATCTACTTCAACAATCTATAGTATTGGCTCATTTAAAAACCGCTGCAGTGTCCCTTTAGGTCTGGTTCAGTGCTTTTCGTCCTGTGTGTTTCTCCATGCTCTGTCCTCGTTCTGTTATCTGCTGCGGAAACTGATGAAAAACCAACTAGCCCGACAGCTTGTCATCTGTGTATCGTGCACCAATGAGCCACACGATCTGTTATTCGTCAACGAACCTTTCATACCGAGTAATTTTGTCAAAGACCATGTTTTGCAGCATAATTACGTCTGCTAGTATGCTGCATATTTGTATTACATAAGTTGATTTCTCTCACTTCATTCCTTTAGCATATGTTGTGGAGGTGACTGACCTGTGTTAGCAAGCAGCAAAGTGTAGTTAAGTTGGAACTGTAATACAGGTTCCTTTCCCTCATATAATCAGCACTTTGTTGTTACTTTCTGCAGTTTGCAGGCAGAGGAATGTCCAGCCTAGTACAGTGTACTCCTACCTACTGCCGATGCACTGAGCCACAGATAACTTGCAACTCTTTGGCAAGAAATAGCATGAATCTGTCACTTTTTATTAGGCTGTCAGAGTGCTGATATTTATATCATCTGCGTAGCATAATGCGAAGGCTTTTTACGCTAAGGTATGTGTTTGCAGTGTGTTTGGAAAAGAAATATATTGTAGTTCAGTCTTGCCGCAGTGGTGCAGTGGTTAGGGCACTCGACTGCCGTACCTAAGTAGGTGAAATCAAATTTCGACTATGGTGGCTGCTTTTCTATGGAGACAAAAAGCAAGCTGCCTGTATGTAGCGTGATGTCGGTGCATGTTAAAGCACCCCAGGAGGTCGAAAGTTTCGGAGGCTTCCACTATGGCGTCTCTCATAGCCCAAGTTGCCTTGGGATGTTAAACCCCATAAACCAAAGCTATAATGCACTTCAAGAAATAATCTTCTGTTGGTTATGGGTTATGAATTGTGGAAGTCTGTTGCTTATGGGTTATGAATTGTGGAAGATATATACGCTTGCTCTTCCAGCTACATATGCTAACTTTATGAGTTGTGGGTTCGGATCCTACTGACAGCATGTGGCTGTATTTTCTTTTGCTTTCTAATCAACCAAGTTTCAGCCATAAAATAATAATTGTTCCCTATTGCTCAACACTGCAAATTGCAAAGTATGGGTACTTTTATTCTTTCCTTGGTTTTAGTTATGGTTGGAGTTCTTCGTGTCTATAACTTTGTACTAATCTTTCTGGCAGCCATTGATGAAATGTGTGATCGATGGGATGTTGCAGTCCTTGCACAGTTGCGTGTCACATCTGGATACATGAACAGTGTGCAGTGTGAAATGTTCCTTTAGGTTCTAATAAATCCTATACTTCCTCTCGAAGCCGTTTGCAGCAAAGCCAAGAGCAGGGCCACCTGGCCCAATCCTGGCACCTCTGCATTATAACAGATATGTGTGCTCCTACTGTTGACCCAACTAATTGACGGAGGGGGGGAGGCATGTTGGAGCACAATTTATTATAGTGCATGGGATCTACATGGCTCAGGTCATCTTTTTCCTGTCACAGGGCTTCTGAAAGGGAGCATCAGTTTCTGAATGACACATTTTGCTTGATACCTGCTACAGAGTAAAACTGTCATTTTGAAAGCATTCGTCTTACAACCCCTCACCTGAAATTATATGCTAGTTTTTTTGTACCTTTAGAAGAGTTTCTCTTATTTCATACTGTCTGGCATACACTGCCTTATAAGAGAGAGCAGTTACATACACAGCAGAATCTATGCTCTTTCTTGCCTCACAAGCCGTGTGATGTCAGGCTATAATTTAAGGCAGCCCCAAATGGTAACCTGGCTTTCAGCATCGCATATTTCAGCATCGCATACACAATGCTGCGGGGGTAGGCAAAACGTCTTCTGGAGGCTTGATGTTGCTTTCGCATTCATTGTTTTAAACATACATACTTAAAGGCAGTGCACGCCTATTATTACAATCGTAATAGTAAATGCTAAACAGTAGTGAGCTGTTATATTTTCTCCACAATCAATTAGAAATAATCTCCTCTCAATATTTCTTTTCTTTTTCAAACCTCTGCAAGCAGTACTTGGCGCTGCACCATACTAGTTTTACTGCTTGCTTCATTTTATTTTGTGTACTATGGGGGGGGGGGTGCATTGCAAACAATTATGTAATGCCACGAGTTTTCATTGGTATGTGGTATGAAAGTTACGGAAATAGTGGGTTTCATCTTTCAGTAATATTTTCATCACTGTCTAAAATTTCTTAACTTTTCACTGATGTTTTTTTCTTCAGAAAAACATCCCATCTCGGACTAAAAGTTCAACAGTGAGAATATTGCCTGCACACAGTAATCATTCCACTGCATGGAACTTGTACTGGTGCTCGGACTTTCTTTAAGAATGAAAGGAAGCATTAATATGAAATGAATAAAATTATTTGAATCGGCTTTGCAGTGACTAGTTTCATTGCGGTGTGCATCTGACGTGGCTAGGTGTGTCCGAATTTGAGCATCCCATGTGCTTTTATACAATCCTATGGCCCCAGCCCAGTTTATTATTAGGCTGCAGTCAACATTTCACAATTCTTTTACATATGCATGGTCATATGTATGCAAAATTATTGCAATTTGTGGGCTTATAGTGAGGTCATAGTATATTACTGGATATTATTGGCTGTGATCATTGAGGCCTGCTTTATCAATCGACAGAAAGCTTCATATTCATATATCCTCCGTAGGTGCGCTGGGGATATCCGACACGGATGTCCATGGGAGATCTAAACAGTTTCATTTGGACATCTGTCGGATGTCCGTGGGAGATCCATAGGAGATCGGCGGATCTCCCACGGGCATCCGTATATCCGAGAACGGACGTAAGTCGAATGTCCTCTGGACGTACGGTGGTTTACTGAGTCCGACAATGGCGATGTTTTCCTGCCGTTGCTGTATTTCGTACACCGGAGACATTCCACTGCTCTGCTATTCACAAATATGTAGCAAGCACAAACCGGAGTACATGTAACATGCAGAGGCGTAAAAGAACAAAATTATACACAGGACAATGTAAAAGAGAATTAAAGGAAGAAATTGAAGAAAGGCGTAAGAAGCGTTTACAGGTCTTGCAGGATCTCCAACAAGATCTGAACTTTGAAGTGAAAGCTTATGGAGGAAGCAACGTAGCCGGACAGCAACAGCCACAAGCGCTTGGTAAAAAAGCCTCCCCGTCCACCCTCCAATGTTTCGTTGTTTTGCCATTGTTTGCTCCAGATTCTCTTGGGGATCGTAGATGACATAACCCTACTTTCTGCATTTACTCCCCGGTCCGCCGAGTACAGTGCTCTCTACCCTGAGATAAGTGTTGTCACAGCCGTTCGATGAGAGCGTACTAGATGCGGCCTGCTGCGTCGCGCCGCCGTCAATGGGTAAGCGCGTCCATGGGGAGTTTACAGTTGCGCCCGCTATTTCTGCTGAGGGCGCCACTGTTCGGGCGGACGTCGCCGCCGCGGTGGCCTACTTTAAGGCCCCAATATAGTCCGACGTTTTCGACGCGAGTGGCAGAGCCGGCGACGTCGGCCACGCTACGTCGGCTACGACGGGCGCGTCTAGAAACTGCCGCCTCTACAGTCCGACGCAGTGTGGCGCGCCCAGCGTGCACGATGCCGCAGCGCGCATGCGCGGAAGGCGCTCTCAAGCGGTGTGTTTTTGGCGCGCATTTTCGAGCAGACGACACGGCTCCCGCGCAAATTTCGTCATCACGGGTCTTGAAGTCTATCAAATTGTTCTCGCACAATGCCGCTGACGGGCGAGGCAAAAGCTAAACTTGCGCTAGTACTACTGGTGCACCGCCTTAGGCGCAAACGTAGGAGAACCATGTACATACGAGAGATCTTCGAACAGAGGCCACACCTCGGCGAGTATCACCTCCTCGTACAAGAGCTCCGACGAGTGGACCCGGAGTATAATTTCAAGTATTTCAGGTAATGTAAGGCATTTTACAATATTCCCATCTCTAGGTTGCTTAAAACAGTTTAATCCTGCATGGTATTAAGTTGCTGCTCTTCTTTCCCAACCAAAACCATTTTATACGCCGACGCAAATTCACGCAACACGGGCAACGCGCACTGATTGTCAGTAATCTGTCTGCGCGTGCAGAATGACCAAGGCATCGTTTGACCGCCTACTGCAGCTCGTGTACCACAGAATTTTGCATCCTCCCAATCACCGCAGACCAATATCTCCAGGAGAAAGACTGGCTGTCACATTGAGGTGAGTGCAACACTTGAAATATGTATGCTGTGCATTGTTTGCTCCATACTACAACCCAAAATAACTTGATTACCTCTAAATGAGGTAGAAAAAAAGTTGCTTTACTTGCTTTGGTTAGTACGTTTAGTACTGCTGTAAGCTTGACAAAAATGCTAAGAGCTATATGAGCAAGGAAATTCTGTTGCTCCAGACCTATATATGAATAGAAAGTGTGCACATCCCATTGATTTCAAGATTTCTAACTCCTTTCAGGTTCCTCGCCACTAGCTGCAGCATGCAGGACATTGCAATGTCCTACTGCATGCACACGTCCACAGTGCAACAAATACTCAAGGAAATGTTACCTGCAATATGGGACTGTCTGTCACCACTTGTTCTGCGACGCCCAACAACAGCAGAGTGGGAAAAGATCAGACAGGCATACAGCAGCAAATGGGATTTTCCCAACTGCGTTGGAAGCATAGACGGCAAGCATTTTGCCATCAAGTGTCCGGATAATAGTGGGTCTGATTTCCACAATTATAAGGGATTTTTCTCTGTTGTGCTTCTTGCAGTGGTAGATGCCGACTATCATTTTCTGCTAGTTGACACTGGTGCAGAAGGCAGGTTTCCAGATGGTTTCATCTTTAAGGAAAGCATCATCAAAGAACAAATAGAAGATGGAACGCTGGGTCTGCCTTTGTCAGCAACTACGTGGCCTCCTTGCATTGTGGGTGATGCTGCTTTTCCTCTGAAGACCTATTTAATGCGTCCTTATCCTGGAAAAAACTTAGAAGAGAAGAAGAAGGTTTTCAATTACCGGCTGTCGAGGGCACGAAGGTGCGTTGAGAATGCCTTTGGCATTTTAGTTTCACGGTGGCGTTCCTTTCTCGGCACTGTAGAGGGTGATCCTGAACTGCTGACCAATATGGTGAATGCAGCAGTGTGCTTGCACAATTTTCTAATGTTAGATGATGCATACTGCCCAGCTGGCTACAGTGACAATGTGAATGGAGAAAATGTGCAAGAAGGCAATTGGCGACAAACAGTCATGGAAGTCAGTGGCAGCAGCAGATGCTTGACCGCTGCAAGTAATCGCTCAACTACAACAGCTTTGGCCCTGAGGGATGAGATTGCCGACTATTTTATGTCTGCAGCAGGCTCGCTCCCTTGGCAGCTGAACGTTGTTAGGAGGAGCTAAAAGGCATCAGCTACTGTTCTGTGAATATTCTAAGCATATACTTGAGAAATAATCTCTTCTTGCACTTTTTATTTTGTTAATTATGTGACGAGCTTCATTCTCTTTCTGCAGTTTTTATTTTGGGAAGTACCCTGTAGGCTTCATTCTGTTCAAGTGTATCGCTCCCCACTTTGTTGTTTTCCCATGTGTTGTACAAAATTGTGCTCTGAAAAATACATTCGTTTTAACTTTTTCTGCCTAAATTCTTTGTACCCTAAAAGTCGCACTGTACATGCTTCATATTTGTTTGATGTTCAGAATTTTTGTTCATCAACGATTTGCAAAAGTGCAAGTGCATTTGTGCCATGCATTTGACAGAATTAAATATGCTTACTGAGTGGAAGTAGTAGCATTCTATTTATTGTATAACAACTGATTTCAACTTCAAAGGTAGCTGTCGCAAAAGGCTAAGGTCTCCCAGCAGTTCGGACATTCCTTAATTAGGTGTCCTGCGACCTTACAGTTCTTGGAATTCCAGAAAAATATCAGGTAATTTTGCAGTGCAGGGCCTCAAAAAATTAACCTGAATCAAATTTGTCACTCAGTAAGGTGATCAGACAAAACTTTATTGGGTGAAATCACAAAATCTGTCTTGATTACAAAATTGACACTGACAATGGCTACATTTCCATACTGAAAGAAGCTGAAAAAAATTTCCAGGCTGTAGAGTACCTGAATGGTATAATAAACACTTCTCTTCCATCATGAACAGCCTTAGCTTCATATCACATTATTCGACAAATAAGTTGTAAAAATGCAGATCTGAAGTAGATATAAAATGAACAAAGTAATGTAAGTGATCAACCAGCAAAAAAGTATAAAAATTCATAAAAACACTAGGTACCTACAGAAGTAGCAATGTTCTGCAATTAAAAAAAAACATCTGCACAGGCATCATGCCGTGCTTGAATGCAGTGTTTCATCTAGACTGAGCCTAGTTAACGGTGTTCTGCAACTTTATCGTAACAGTCTCGGAAACTTTTCCCACCTGTCAAGACGGGAAATTTTCCAAGACTGTTCCGATAAAGTTGCAGAACACTATAAAGCGAACACAAGTGGTAAAAATAAGCAAAAGAATATGAGGAACATGCCACCACATTTAAAATCACAAACTTTGCACAGTGGTTTATCACAAGCATATAAATTCTCGTGCGGCCATTGCTGCCTATATTGAAACAAACAACTTGTGCAATACAGGATCTGTCCTTAAAATAACCAGACTACAGTCATGGCATTGCACGTGTTCTGAGAAAAAAGGCACAAGATGTGTGCCTGTATCACATGTGTAGAAATAGAAAAATTGCACTTATAATGACTACAAGTTGAATCAACAAGTGTTATGAAGTCAAAAAGTGTTCAAGAAGCTGCAAGGCACAAAGGATTAAAAAATGAGAATGTACACACACTTGTGCATAGTACTGATTGCATGGTTCGCCCTTTTCTTCCAGTCAGTGCATAGCTCTACTGAGTTCTTTTATTTTTCATCTCGTATTTTGGAAAAATGTACGAGGGTGAAAGCAGGCTCAAGCATTTTGGAGCAGCTCAAGGAGCAGGTTTGGAGCAATAAAATAAGAATTTGTAGCATTCAAATTATGTTTTGGAGCATGATTCTAAGGTCAAATGCCTTTAATAATTGCAACTAGGTGTTCTGACATACCAAAATACCAGATTTGATTCCTTTCTATTCAACGTTCAAAGCTTTGCCGACTACACCCACATCACTACAAACAAGAGAAGACAAATAGCAAAAACATGTACATACAGATATTTAAAGTACCACAAGTGACCTGAGGAAACATTTGGAAAAGACTAGCAGCAAACTGAATATTTTCTTCTACACTTCATAACTAAGTCTGACTGTTTTAACATGATAGGTTTAAACGTGGAGTTCACTACTTTGATGTGCTCAAGCACCAGCACTAGTTTGGAGTTGACATCAATGAAAAGCACATTTCAACTCTCTGTCTTGTGCATATCCGTTTTGAACACATACCTGCGCTGAAAAATTCCAGGGTCAATAGTACCTTTAGGAAGGATAGATGGCACTCAAGGATGGTATTTTCCACCTCCAGATTCTTTCCCTTCATAGCTATTTGCCAGTGGCTCATATTTTCACATGAGCAACACCAGCGCTTCCTTAACTTAAACACATTGGCGATAGGCCCGTGTCGCTTTCAAACACTCTTGAGAACATGTCAAGTGAATGGCACTTTTGTGCCGTCACCCCTTTATGCTTCAAGTATTGATGTAGGTTTCACACTCTTGCTACTAAAAAAGAGGCGCGATGGTGAAGTACCTGCTTGTTTTCACAGCTGAACCCTTAGAACAATTAGAGTTGTACTGTGCTGTCCGAAAACTTTCCTAGTGGCTTGAGATACCTGCTGTGACTGCTTTGCTCATTTCTCTCACTACTGACAATTCAAAAGGCTTGGAGAAGGTAACTGCCATTATTGTGCTGTCTTTGTTTCGACTATAGCGGCCCCTAGAGTGTGTACTCAGAACTCACAACATGCTGCCGCCCTAGTGGGCTTCTCAACGTCACTTAACCAAATTGCATCAAATCACATTTTTTTTAGGAAAGATCACGATTCATAAATAACCCCTGTGCAGCAAAAATCTGTGTTCTGCTAAATTTGATGGCAAAAAAAAAAAGAAACTGAATTTTGACCTACTGCACCTGGAATTCGGAAAGCACTTGCATTAGTTCAACCTTGCACCGGGCGGCCACACGCCCCTCCATCTTGTCCAAGGCTAAAGCGATTGACAGGCCAAATGCTTCATGTTCCGTCATTTTGTGCTGAAGGTGTGCAAGCAATTGCTGCTCGAAGGCATCATTAGGTTTGCGTTTTTTCCTCGCATGAACAGGCACCTCCCGAGCTGGCACTGCAAACTGCGGCTCATCATCAGGCAGTTCTGGAGGGGCTGGCATGTATTCATCATCTGCGTTGATGCTGTCAGCAGGCGATGGCACCCTTTGCTGTATTGTATTGAAAATTGCCTCTGCCGAGGTTTCGGCATTATCCGGAACTGCCGGCACAAGGTTGCACGTAGTCCTGCAATAAAGAAAGATTCATTTCACTAAATCAACACCATCTTTTAAAATGAACGAGAAAAATGTGCAGCCCTAAGTGAAAACAAAACTTGAATTGCATTGTCGTCTTCAGTGGCAGATAAGTTTTTTTTTCTTTCCATTGCAACCCTACTCCATCTTCAGGTAACTATTAAAATGCATGCAGTGGGGAAAACTTGTTAAAAAAATATTCGAGCCAATTGGAAATTAAAAATGGTTCACTTTGGTTCCTAATTACGAACCCAATTGGACATTTCAGTGCAATTGGTTAGTCCAATGGTGATGAACCAAATGGTTTTGCAGATAACAGTTGGGCATTCCATATGCATTTTCCAATGAAGTTTAACATTCATATCTAATTTTTCAAATGGCCTCAAGCTTCCGTCGGGAATGTAACTACCTTTGCTAACCCCCCCCCCCCCCCCCCAGGGTTCCGAATGATATATCTCCCAAACGGCTGGTTGGTTGGCCTCAGAAAACTATCCACATGCCCACTATGGACGAGTGTCAATTTGCCACAATTCATTCGTGCATCCTACAAATGGATATAGGTTCTTGGACACATGTAGCAGGTGTAGCAGGCGACACTGAGTGACTGCCAAAGCTCAGTCAGCCGACACAGGTCGTGGGATTTCAAAGCATTCTTTGCAAAGTGTCAGGGCTGATTTTTTTTTTGTCGATCTAGCTTTCTGATCAAGCCACACCAGCGACAAGACAGGAGTTTGTATTCACTGCCTTTGCGCACTCAGTGCAGAGTGCAGACTCACTTTCTCGGTCGGCCGCAGCTTTTGTAAAACTCCATCGCCTTCGCAAACTCCCAGGTTGTGCGGGACACGAAACCGCTGCCGCTCCGTGTAGCCATTTCGACAGCCTTCAACTCCCTTGTATAACGGTCTCGAAGGCGCTTCCAAAGCTTTTGGCATTCTTCCACTGAATAAATAAGGGAAACATCATCGTTACACCTCCTTGAGCAGTCGCGCACTGCAGCGTAGCGCTCACCTGTGTCCAGGCCACACAGCTGACAAATTGCCTCCCAGGCATTTTTTTTTCTTTCTGCATCCCTGTAATCCAACCGTTTGATGTCGTATACGCAGGGATGCGCCTGAATGCCTTCTAACAACCTTTCTGCCACTGTGTCAGAAAAATCTGACATGGTTTTGGCGCGGTTGGCACGTTCGCTACCTACACAGTGGGCCGCCATACTGACCTACTTCTCATTCCGCGCGAGGAATGCTGGGATGCGCGGCCGGCGCGGTCGGCGAAAAATAGGAGCAATTCTATTTGCGCGTCGGCGACGTTGGGCCGCGCCGGCACGCGCGCGCTACGTCCGTCACGCCGTGACGCTGGACTATAGACCTCGGTTTTTCGCCGACGTAACGTCGCGGAGGCCGGCGTGCGCGCGCGCGTGCGTTACGTCGGACTATATTGGGGCCTTTAAACGCGTGGTTTGCTTCATATTTGGACGCATTCGCATCGTGTCTATGTGGTCAACGCAAATTTTTTTTGTGTGCACGTGTGCAAGCACGTTAACGTAGAGACGGGGCGTGTTTGCTTTTTAAGGCGAAAGCCTTTCTAAGCTCATGGAACGAAAATCTGCGCAGAAGCTGTGCGTCGCATCTGTGCACTGATGTGTCAATCGCAAAAAGCGGACGCGCGAGGAGGGAGGCTAAGAATGAAAGTGACGATGGTGATAGGTAATGAATAAAAGTTATAAACAGACATCGATAGAGGTAATGACTAATGCTAACAACAAATAATGGTGATTTATAATGACTAAAATGACTCGTAATGACCAATATGTAAGACCACGACTTGCAATGACCGCAATTGATTGGAAATGACTAAAATGCTTAGTGAGGTGCGGTTATGACTGCAATGACTAGGCATGACTCATCACTACTGCCAATGACTATGAAATGACCAATATGTCAAACGACGACTTTTATTGACTACAACTGATTGGAAATGAGTAAACCTGCTTAGCTATGAGTGGTACGAAAGTCGAAACGGGGCGCGTTTGCTTTTTAAGGCGAAAGCCTTTCTAAGCTCATGGAGCGAAAATCTGCGCAAAAGATGTGCGTCGCATCTGTGCACTGATGTGTCAATTGCAAAAGGCGGACGCGCGAGTGGGGAGGTTAAGAATGAAAGTGACGATGGTGATAAGTAATAAACAGACATCGATAGGAGTAATGATTAATGCTAACGACAAATTATGGTGATTTATAATGAATAAAAATGACTCGTAATGACCAATATGTCAAACTACGACTTTTAATGACCACAATTGATTGGAAATGACTAAAAATGCTTAGTGAGGTGTGGTTATGACTGCAATGACTAGGCATGACTCATCATTACTGCTAAAGACTACGAAATGACCAATATGTCAAACGACGACTTGTATTGACCACAATTGATTGGAAATGACTAAAAATGCTTAGTGAGGTGTGGTTATGACTGCAATGACTAGGCATGACTCATCATTACTGCTAAAGACTACGAAATGACTAATATGTCAAACGACGACTTATATTGACCACAGCTGATTGGAAATGAGCAAACCTGCTTAGCTATGAGTGGTAAGGACTACGACTAGTCAGGCATGACTCATCATGAGTACGAGACGACCAACAATCAAACGTCGACTTGAAATAACTGCAAATAAGGCAAACGATATGAGATTAAGAGACATCTAAGAAAGCCACCAATTTTTGTGCTGTGCTCACTTCAGGCAACGGCAGCAGCAAGGAGTGTAAATGCACCCACTTCCTCTGAAATGAAAGCTGCGCTGAGGTTAGCAGGTCCAGATACTGAAGCATGATGCCCAACCAGCTGCCGGTATATTTGCTACCAGGGACAGCAGATTGGGCTTGGTGATTCATTAGACGTGGCGGGAACACAGGAGAAGACGGCACAACAGCGCTGGTTGTGTCGTCCTCTTCCTGTGTTCCCGTCATGTTGTTATCGCTGTTAACCTATAGTACCGGGGACCCATGTAGCTGAATTTTATTGGACCAAGCACGGTAAATCAATGGCCAATGCTTCCATAATTGGCACAATGCTGGACACCAGTCAAATTTCTGCTTGGATGTGCTGACAAGCATACCATTGGCCATGCTAAGGAAGACCAAGCATGGACAATAATTGGTAAGGTCATGGACCATGCCAACACCTACATGTGGAAACCATATTCAATCCAAGAAGTTTCTTTCATTGTATGCCAAGCATGTTGACCAATGTTTATTTTAACATCTTCCTAGCACCTTTTTTCAGCAACAACCAGTTGCATCCACCCTCCTGTAATCTTATCAAACATTTTACACCTGTACTGGTTTGGGGCCACCACTTCCGGATATAGAAAATATATATAGAGACCTTCTATGAGGTCTGAAAATACGCAATATGGCCACCTGACAAGCTGGTGTGAAAATGAAATAGTAAGCAGTTGATAGCGATGCTGCAATCTTCTTGCAAAGTAAAGTGCTAGGTACTCTTGAAACAGGTTTCCAAAGAATTCATGCAAGTTTTCCATATATATGATGCAATCCGACTTGCTGGTATGAATGGTAGGCATAATTAATGGCTTTGTGTATTTTACAATTCATAAGCTTGAATATCTGCAAATCCAACAGGAATATTGTTTGGTATGTGATGGATGAGTACTGCAAAATACACCACACTCAAGTAGTACACTGATTTTGTGCACTTTTTTAATTCAGCCAAGCGATTCAATCAGAGCTAGTTGCATAGTTTATGCACGTATTGATGCTGCAATGACACGACGCCTAGTGGTGCGGCCCCCGTCTTGATCTCCTGCAAACATAAGTCACCTTTTGTTGGCATCTGCGGCTCATGACTCCGTCATATCAAAAAGCCTGCGTGTCGCACGTGAAAAAGAGAATACATGCACAAAGTCAAAAATATAGCGCTTTGAACACTGAAACAACTCAACAATTACTTTGCGTCTTTTAAAAGAAGCACACATACGAAAAAAAAATAGAGACTTAATGAAAAAGCTAACGCAAACGGCCGGCGGCGTAGTTGGGCATCACGTGAGCGTTGTGCATACCACCCTTACGATTAAACGTTTTTTCTAAAGCTTTTTTTTTTTCATAACGGCCATGACCTGCTAGCGCTACCGGTCGATAGTTGCAATGGCAAATACGAGCCGCAAAGCGCTATATATCTCCGATGAACCACTCGTTTATTCGCGCCAAAATTCAGCGCAGATAGCAACGACCTTCAATGTCACGTTTACACGATTACTCTCTTAATTTGGTCAGAACCTTGTGCGCAGCTTGAAATATCGGTGACGCAAACGACGATAGCGAACAATGCAAGCGACGAGCAGAGTTCAATTTGTGATCGAACAGCTGAGCACATTGGCCAAACCAGAACTGAAAATTATAGATTCCGTCGTACGCCCGTATGCCGTCTGTAGGCCAAATTTCAGCTCGAAGAAGTGAGCGGTTCAACCGAATGAACCCTTTGCGGTGCAAAAGTGTTTATGTTCCCGCCAAAACCACTTGTTTTCTTTAGAGTATTAGCAATTTCGAATGTCAATCCGCGTACCTGCCCAAAGTGGCAATTACAAACTCTACTAGCCCAGGAATACACGATATAAGCAAGGTTCGGTTTCCAAAGCTGCCCGACGAGTAAATTTCAGGCTTAGCTTATACTAAGCAGCTCCAGTAGGCGACACACGTGCATCGACCGACCAATGTCTGAGGTGGGGACTAAGTGAGAGACGTGCGGCGTGCCCAGGCGGACGTATCCAAATTGTTAAAGCAAACTACTTTAGGGTAGCTTCACAAGTTGCCATGTGTAGTCTGCGTAAAACATTTCGTTTTAGTTAAATGCCATTTTAAGAGGTGATTTAATTCTACAACTGAATTTTTTTATATGAGCTATTTCTTTCATCGGCGTTGTTCGCCGGCTTCGTTCGCACCACCACATGGCTCGCACGAACCCAAGCTAGCATGGCTAGATTGTCTTATTAGCGCCTGCACGTCAAAAGAACGTGCGCGAAACGTGCGACTAAATGAAAAAGATTGTAGGCAGGTGTATAGACCATGGCAGTGTATATATGGGATGGGTGTGAGACCTATATTCTGTGAATTGTGGGATCATGCACGGTGGCCAAACAGTTGCTATGCTAAGTGACTGATTATTTTCCAGTATAGTTGGATTCTGCATGGTATCCGAACTATTTCCTATCAAAAGTGCATAGTGTTGGCCAAGTATGCTGGCCACCGAGAGGATTTCAAGACGTGTCTAATAACAGGCCATCGGCCATTGCTGCTTGGGGCTGGCCAGTAAACTAGGATTTTATTGCGATAGCAATACTACGTCATGTTTTGGCCCGTCGTGTAATCCCGGGAAGAGCCACGTTTGACCACGAACAGCCTCTAAGAAGACGAAGAAGACTAAGATGACGAAGAAGATGACGAAGACGACGAGGAAGACGGATAAGAAGACGAAGAAGACGACGAAGGAAGGGAAAAACGCTCGGTCACCCGCAGCTAATGCTTTCGCTCCTCATCCTGTTCAGCAGCATTGAACCCTTCTCATTCATATTTGGGCTGGTAGCTTACGCTCTCGCGGCATACTCTTAGAGGATGAGCTTACGTGTCCCCAATAATGTAGCACCTTACACTGATAGGGTGAGATAGAGGAATAACGTAGCAGGCAAAGGAGCTTCTGCCGTTGCTGTCGCAATTCAACTAGGGTTAACCAGAACTAAACCACAACTAATGTTTTAACGATGGTTTGTGAAGCAGATGAATGCGTTGAGGTTGCACCAGAAGCTTTACTCGCAGATTATGCTGCGAGGGCATGTCAGAAAAACGTACGAAGGGATTTTTTTTTTATATAAGCATACAATTTGTTCTAAATTTCCTGCTGGTTTGAGTCTCCTTGCAAGCAAAAAGGCCTGTGCATACAGTATTTATTTATTTATACTCTTGAGACTTTTTGAGCAGACGCGATAGAGTCAAAAGCCCCGTTCCAAAGAAAATTCAGCGCCCGCATTGTCACCGAAAAGTCGGAAAGATGCCTCTCTCGCAAGAGGAACTTTTGATGGTGATATGATAATACACATGTGGCGCAATGAGGACACATGACGTGTTCAAGGTGGCAGGTGCAACTCAGAGAGCGTCAATAAAATGTAAGGGTTAAATGGGAATTCAAAGTGGGACCCATAGATCCCAAGTCATGCACACTACTTCTATAGGACACGTATGCACGCTCGTACGGCTTCGGTAAAGTGGGCCTTTATGTATGTGCCGGGTGCTATTTCATATAATGCGATGGCTTACGACTGTATTCTAATTACTATGCGACAGAAGCGGTAATTAAGGAATGTGGTGAATAAGCGGGTAGCAAAGTGCGGGTATGCTAATTCCGCAAGGGGAGTTAAGAACCTCAAGTTTAGTTAATAATACCAGGTTAATTGTTGCTTTATGAGATAATTCGTAATAGTTTTCAGGCGACATGTCAGTCGTGCAAGAGCCTGTACTCCTGAGCCAACTGGATCAGCTACGTGCTAATGAAAAACAAGGAAAATGGAGGCTTGATTTACCCTGCAAAGGAAGAAATCAAGCTTTGTCAGCCTACGTGCGCCTTCATTAACCGGATAATGAAATCTCAAGAGGTCCGGCAAAGCAGCAAGCTGTGTAAACGTCGGATTTCAGCAATGTTTCCTCCCTGTACACAGTTTCTGCAGCTAATCTGTGAAAACGATGACCATGCCTACGCTGAGGACCTATGTAAGATATTTCTAAGTAAGTTGCTGCACCCACTGATAGCGAACTGGGCCGGAAATGTCAACTCAACAGTGGAGGGACGCTTAAGGCTATGGCATACAAATCTCTCTGAAGGAAAGTTCTCCGTCCCTGAATGTTAATTTGCTTCCTCGTTTGTTTGTTTGACCATGTAATAAACGTACCTAGCTGCTCTCTAAAGCTCGGCTGCAGTTGCGCTCGGAAGCGTTTCATAACTTCGCAATACTGAATGTATTTTCCTAACTTATGGCAGTTGAAATCCTTGATGTTCCATGGAAATGTGCTGAATATTACATTCTTGTGATAACAGATAAGAATGAGTTCCACAACTGAAACACTCGATGCGCGTTCTTCCATTGAAAATTACAAAGCAGCAAATTTATGTGGGTTCGCGAGCAGCAAACAAAAATATGCATGAAAAGCTTTAGGTATTTATACGTAGCACCTTGAGTCAAACCGGCACTACGAAGCCCGCTTACTTTGACCGGTCTTGCACAATGCGGGCAGCCATGACAGATACCGTTCTGGCAAACAAAGTCTAAGGTCTCCAACTAAGGCGTAGATCCCAGGTTATCATCTGATTTTACCTAATAAAGGTCTTCCTATTTCCACCGAAACATTTGTCAGAGAATGAGACTAGAAAGGTTGCTATAAGTCGCACTTTCAGAGAGGTTGCTCACAGTAGGACCATATATTTTATTGAATAGCTCTGACAGCTAAGAACAGGTTGCCATCAACTTTGTGTATACAAGCTGTATGCAGGAATGAGAAACTGTATGAAAAACACACGCACGAAATTCACGACATAGTGATTTAATTAAATGTTATGCATTTGGCTACAGTGGCCGCTGAACAGTATCGAATTGTACACAGCCGGGTGACATTTTCAGGTGACAAACAACTTGAACTGAATGCAACATCGCGGTAATGTGAGCATTCCAAAAGACTGGTCTTGAACTACCGTCACATTACGTTTTCTGGTGTACAATCCAGTATGCATCCTTGCCGAGCGGCGCTAAGTGCTGACATGCTCACACTAGACATGGCAGTATATACGAATGAGTGTTGCTAAACTGTGTGAAACGGAGCTCTTATATCCCTAAAATAATAGGCTCCTATTCCGCCGACGCCTCACTCAAAGCGCAGCCAGGCGAGGCTCTCCGCGCGCGGCTCTCCCCGAGCGGTGGCGCCGCGGCGGTGACGACGGGAAGTATAGGCGCCTCTCGCCGGTTTTGGGCGACGCAGCGGGCCGCACCTAGTGCGCTTTCATCGAGCGTCCGTGGTTTTGTCCTCCGAGAAAACCGAGACGACGGCAGACTGAGAGCTACAAAGGGATAGGAGAGAATGAGGGAGCGAGCGAGCCCCCGTACCATGAGCCTTGTATATATGAGCCCGACGCAGGCGGGTTGAGTAGGGGCACGGCCGCTCGATGGAAGGGAAGCGCATCGAGCGGCCATGAGCCAGCCCGACCCCTTCGGGTTTCCATGAGCTCGTTTCTGTCGGGCATAGGGTGCCTCGACGGCGACGCTGGTATCGAGGCACCCTAGTCGGGCAGAGATCGCTGCTACTCCTTGCGTCGAGCAGGTGAACCAGGCGCAAGCGGGAGAGGAGGATTGCTCAGACGAACAGCTCACGGTACCGTCTTGGCCCAGCAAGGAGGCAAGAGAGGAGGCACCGGCCCGACGCGTCAGGGTATACATGCTCCTCACCCAGCCGGTAGGGTCGAGCCAACCTACCTCCTGCAGTCGGGCTGGCGGGACCCGGCCTGAGGGTCCTCTAGCTCTACCCCCTAGCGTATACATGAGCCCGACAGCCGGTTTTCAGCCCGACAGGCTCACCCGACCCGACTTTGTCGGCCTCATGTAAACCCCCTGATAGTAAAGCCCTTCATAGAGATACGTATCCCTCTTGGGCGCGTCGACCGCGCAAGCTGTACCAGCTGTACGCGTAAATCCTGACTCTCTCTCTCTCTCTCCCCCCCCTCCCCCCGTCCCCTCTTTCAAAGCACTGGTCTCGCCGGCCGCGTTACTAACAAAAGGCATGGGGCCTCGTGCGCTGCAGCTGCAGCTTTGGCCGTACATATGGCGCCATCTGAGAGGCGCCACCGAAAAAGGCGGCTGTCTGGATCCGTAGTCGTGGGTGGTGTGTTTTAATTTCGCCTGTATCCACGTAAGAATAAAAAAATAAGCGCTGACAGAAACAAGAGCCTCTGCTTACTCTTGTCTTTTTATGGTAATTTTCAACCTCATATTGCACCCATTGCTTTTCATTTCGGCTGCGAATTTCCCATGTTTTTTTCCAGGACTGCACGCTACGTTTCTTTCAAGCATGCACGACCAATCACTTGTTTGTATCCATCGTGCGGCATGCGAAAAAAAAAAAACGGGGTAGTTTTTCTTTATTACTACTGGATCCGGCGAGAATTTTTTTTAACCGACTTAACCGACTTTTTAACCGATAGTTTCCAGCTGTTCTCGGCGCTCGCTTTTGGGAAGACTAGCCTGACATGGAAGCACGACATTGGGAGCATTGCAGGAGTGCACGCGTTCATGGCTCCCCGCAAAGACAAACGTCCTTTAAAACTAACAGCTCGACTTACTGCTGTGTTTATGGGTACCATAATAGTTATAAAAATACCGCCGGGAAGCAACCGAAAATTTAGTTTTTCGGTTTCCTTGGAAATCATACGAGAGCGACGTGACTCATCGTTAACACTTGGCCTTGCAGATGCAACTGGCATCCTTGATATTGCGTGCGTTTGCCAACAACTACATACAACAAAACCGAATTACATATGGGGGAAACAGACGCGGAAAGGGCCGAATAAAACTCACCTTCGAGCGGACGTAGTAGGAGGCGCTTTTCATTTCGGCGGCGCATTTTTCGAAGATTTATGAGGGCCCCTCTGCACTGTGAAGTTTCTCGCGCACTCCATACACGTTCTTGGATTCGTACAGTTTCTCACCGCGCACCAAGCAGCTATTTTTAAAATGAGCCTCAACATTCTCGGTGGCCCGAAATCCACAGAACAGCACGCGTCGCGGACCTTGCTCTACCATGCCTATTTTTTCGGCGCACTGCACTGTCACAAGTCGCCACTCGTTTCGGCGCATCGGGTAGAAAATCAAACAGCGACAGAACTGCCAAACGCCGAAAAAGCATGTATAGCCCGGCGCCTTAGGGCACATCTCCAGATAAAACCCGCGCTTGTCCCGTTCTGCAGAAGAGTTTTTATTTTTAAGAACCTTTCCATTGACCGACGGTACCCAGCCGTACTCGGCTCTCACTTCTGGGGTGTCTAGCATGCCGCCTACACATACATCGCCACTGAGGGGAAAATCCAGTGCTGCGTATTGCACACTGGCTTTGTTGTTTTATTCATCTCCTTACTTTCAAAATGCCGTATTGCTCGGGTTCCGAATTCTTACTTCAAAGAAAAAAAAAAAAAACGGAGAGCCGCCAGCAGGAAGCGCCGGCGGCCGTCTTCGCTTTGATTTGGGTTTATATTTCAACAATAACATATGGCAGGTGCAGTCAAAAGTAAATGGAAGGTCCGACAGCGTGGCAAACCGTGTCGCAGCGCTTTCTAATGCCGGCTCTTTTAACTGATTAGCTCGGTTGCAAGGAAGCGGCGCGCTCTATCAGCAGACCTTTATCGCTGGTCACTTTCTGCGGCTGGAACGGAGGATTGTTGCTTTTCACATGCGACGCCACGGATTTTTCTGGCGCTACCGTCGTCGTGTTCGAGGACAGATTCGCGCCGTTTGAAAACAGCTGGCAACTCGCGTGTGCGGCCTCGGGCACACATGGCAACAACCACTGCCACGACTGTTTAGTTATGCTTTTGCCGTGAGCGGCGTGTCGCAGAGCGTGTTTTTTCTTGTTTTAGGTTTCATGGCTTCTCCAGTGTCCGCTCATGAAATGAGGACCAGCAATAAACAGCCCTCGCTTTTTTTGCTGCCTTCATTTAGTTTATCGTAAGTTGCGCATATACCATAGCATATGTGATAAAAAATACGCACAAAATAATTCAAAGGACACGATGCTGGTTTATTTTGTGTCTTCTTTGTAACAGATGACGAGATGAAATACGCGAAATGCACGTATTGCTAACTGGTCAGGTAGTAACGCATGCTCAGCACGTCAAACGTAACAAGGGGAATATTTATTTTACTTCGTAATAAGAATTTCGTCGAATTACTTTCACAAGAACAAAAAATGCAAGGTCAAAAGTAAACGCGGTTTATAAGTAAACAGTCGTGGCAGGGCTCGCTGCCAGGCTGGTCTATGGCCGCACGCGCCAGCTGCCGACTTTTTCAAATGGCGCGAATTGCTTTTCAAAGACGCCGCAGGTAGCGCCTGAAAAATCCGTGGTGTCGCATGTGAAAAGCATCAAGCATCCGTTCCAGCCGCCGAAAGTGACCACCGTTACGCTGCAGATAAAGGTCTGGGGCCGAATTACGGACTCCGCTCACAAGTTTGTGAGCGTGACGTCAAAATTACGAAGTCGTGACGCAGCCTTGAGACGTCAATCGTGACGAAGTACGAAATCATCCAATTACCAGCGATATTTAGCGTGGCTCCGCCCTAGTAGTCCCGAATCCTCGGCAAAGGTTGATGCCACAGTGTGGCACAAAACTGAGCAGGGATGTCTCCTAACTTCTTCTAACACGACGCAACTAATACGCAATAATAAAACAAAGATTTATTTTGGCAATATACTATTTTTAGTATTGATTAACATTGAGCTGAAGTTGAAGCGTTCTTAGTTTTGTAGTTATACTTGTTATTAGGTAACTTTTGTTGCCGCGAGGGTGCGCAGGCGGCGTCATGGCGTGCACATGGCGTCCTGCAAGCAAACAGCTGATCCCCCGAGAAGGTGCTGCTTTTTTTAGCGTCGTCGGTCATCGAAGTACCGTGCAGGTGCCATGAGCATGCTGAAAATCTAATAGAATGCAGTCGAAGTTCAGGGCCTGCAGCGATAAAATTTCATGGAGCGCTTGACACGGAAATGGACAAAGACAACTTGCGAAGGTGTTTTCGATCGGCGCCAACTAGTATCGATGAGAAAAGTGCTGAAAGTGCAACGTGCAAGCTCTGTGGTTCTATTTGTTTCTCTTTAGGGAATGCAAGACGACTGTGAAGCATGTAGTGTAGGCCAAAATGAAGCTCTGTACTTGCATGATCATCTGTTTGTATGTAGCTGGATAGTTTAGGAAAGTGGCTGCACAGCAACCATCATCATAATCAGCCTGATTATACCCACTGCAGGGCGAAGGCCTCTCCCATATTTGTCCACTTAACCCGGTTCTGTGCTAGCTGCATCCACTTGACCCCTGCGAACTTTTTAATCTCATCCGCCCACCTAACTTTCTGCCGCCCCCCGCTACGCTTTCCTTCCCTTGGAATCCAGTTTGTTACCCTCAGCGACCATCGGTTATCCTCTCTTCGCACTACATGTCTTGCCCATGTCCATTTCTTCTTCTTAATTTCCACTAGAATGTCGGTAACTTGAGTTATTTCTCTGACCCACTCTGCACGCTTTCTATCTCTTAACGTTACCCCTACCATATTTGTTCCATAGCCCTCTGGGTTGTCCTCAACTTAAGTAGAACTCTCTTGGTTAGCCTCCACGTTTCAGCCCCATAGGTGAGAACAGGCAAGATGCAACTGTTGTATACTTTCCTCTTGAGCGATACCGGTAATCTGATAGTCATAATCTGCGAGTGCTTGCCAAATGCGCTCCATCCCAGTCTTATTCTTCTTGTTATTTCCTTTTCATGGTCCGGATCTGCGGTTACTACCTGTCCTAAGTAGACATATTCGCCTACTACTTCCAGTACTTCGCTACCTAATATAAACTGCTGTTCCTTCTCGAGGTGGTTGAACATTACCTTAGTCTTCTGTATATTGATTTTCAAGCCTACCTTTCTACTTTTCCTGTCTAGGTCATCAATCATTATTTGCAGTTCATCCCCCGGGTTGCTTAGCAAGGCAATGTCATCAGCAAATCGCAGATTACTGAGGTATTCTCCATCTACCCTTATCCCTAACTGCTCCCATTCCAAATCTCTAAATACTTCCTCTAGACAAGCTGTGAATAGTATTGGGGAGATTGTGTCTTCTTGCCTAACACCTTTCTTTATGAGAATTTTGTTACTTTCTTTATGCAGAACTATGGTTGCTGTGCAGCCACTATATATATCTTCCAGCACTTTCACGTATGGCTCGTCTACCCCCTGATTTCGCAATGCCTGCGTCACCGCCGAGGTTTCAACTGAGTCAAATGCTTTTTCGTAGTCAATGAATGCTATGTATAAGGGCTGGTTATATTCCGAGCATTTTCTATCACCTGATTGATGGTATGGATATGATCGATAGTAGAGTACCGTTTCCGAAACACTGCTTGATCCTTTGCTTGATTGCAGTCTAAGGTTGTCCTGATTCTATTAGCGATTACCTTAGTAAATACCTTATACGTAACAGACGGTAAGCTGATTGGTCTGTAATTTTTAAGGTTCTTAGAGTCCCCTTTCTTGTGAATGAGGATAATGTTTGCATTCTTCCATGGTTCCGGTACCGTGGATGACACCAGGCACTGCGTATACAGGGTGGCCAGTTTTTCTAGCACGATATCCCCCCGTCCTTCAGCAAATCTGTAGTTATCTGATCCTCTCCAGCTGATTTCCCCCTTTTCATAGTTTCTAGTGCTTTCTTGACCTCGTCCTTCGTCCCTGGTGGAACGTCTGACTGTTTTTCCCTACCGCCAATCTTATTACGGTCCTGACTACTTTGGCTACTGTAGAGATCTGTATAGAACTCCTCTGCTACTTTGACTATCTTGTCCATATTAGTGATGACGTTGCCCGCCTTGTTCCTTATCGCGTACATCTTGTTTTTCCCTATGCCCAATTTCTTCTTTACTGCTTTAGGGCTTCCCCCGTTCTTTACAGCATGCTCAATTTTCTCCATGTTATACTTCCTTATATCGGCCACCCTGCGCTTATTGATTAGCTTTGATATCTCGGCCAATTCGATCTGGTCTGTTCCCCACCCGCGGCACACTTGTAGTAGGGGAACCGCTTTTAGAATACCAGAAGCAGTCGGGTGCCGGCGCCGTGCAGACACGGGCACCTGCAAGTGATTATCCTTGGGCGCGGCCCTACACCTACCTTTCTACTTTTCCTGTCTAGGTCATCAATCATTATTTGCAGTTCATCCCCCGAGTTGCTTAGCAAGGCCATGTCATCAGCAAATCGCAGATTACTGAGGTATTCTCCATCTACTCTTATCCCTAACTGCTCCCATTCCAAGTCTCTGAATACTTCCTCTAAACAAGCTGTGAATAGTACTGTGGAGATTGTGTCTCCTTGCCTAACACCTTTCTTTATGGGAATTTTGGTACTTTCTTTATGCAGAACTATGGTTGCTGTGCAGCCACTGTCATGGGAACATGTGTAGCGGAATGTGCTGCTGGGTGCTCGTATGTATGGCACCCTTCGTACTGGCCGGTAGCGAGTACCCAAATGACCCTTCGGCCCTTTTTTTACACTGCGACTTTGAGCAGTGCGAAAGGAATTTTATCCTGTCTGCAGATGCGACAAAAGAGCGCCCGAAGAAGCATTCAGGAGTCGACTTGGGTATTGTGCTCAGAGCGGGAAATCCAGAAGCTCCCCTTTAATCCGGCGCCAGGCCTGCAGAATGGCGGCTGGTTGATCTTTCCCTTTCCATGTCGTTGCTCGTAGTGGTAAACACGGGAGGCGCGGGGCAGTGCACTGTGGAAAGGATTCAGCCAGCAGCGGCAGCGTGGATGAGGCGACGGTGTGCGGGAGACAAGTGGGAAGAAAGTCTCACGAGAGGAGAGGGTTCGACACCCTCACAGGGGAAAGAGTTTCGCTGGGCTTTGTAATTTGTATTGCTAGTGGGGCCCTGGGTTAGAGGCTAAGGCCAACGCATGAGGCTGTGCTCATCTAGCATATTTCCTTATTGGACAGTTGATGTGTGGGGCTGGCCTCTGAAAATGACCGCCCCTATTTCTTTGTTTTGTGAAGGTGTAAAATGAGACGTGATCCAAGAGTTCAGTCCAGTCTGAGCTGGGGCTCCATGCGCATATGCATATAACGCGGCTGTTCTGCTTAGGCTCTAACCAGTTAGGTCGAAGAGTAAAGTAGCGCAGAGTGTTGTTTTGCAAATTCCAGTTTTACTCTGTATATATATATATATGTCATGCTGTAAATATATGCTCTACCATCATCATCTTTAAGTACGCCTCCTGGTCTTCTCTACGCCGAACTACATAACAGGAAGGGTTTAAAGAACCTTCCGAAAGGGAACGAACAACATAATTTCTCCTGTAGGCTTGAAAATCATTATGCAGAAGACTAAGGTAATGTTCAACAGCCTCGGGAAGGAACAGCAGTTTACATTAGGTAGCGAAATACTGGAAGTAGTAGGCGAATATGTCTACTTAGGACAGGTAGTAACCTCAGATCCGGACCATGAAAAGGAAATAACAAGAAGAATAAGACTGGGATGAAGCGCATTTGGCAAGCACTCGCAGATTATGACTAGCAGATTACCGGTATCGCTCAAGAGGAAAGTATACAACAGTTGCATCTTGCCTGTTCTCACCTATGGAGCTGAAACGTGGAGGCTAACCAAGAGAGTTCTACTTAAGTTGAGGACAAACCAGAGGGCTATGGAACAAAAATGGTAGGGGTAACGTTAAGAGATAGAAAGCGCGCAGAGTGGGTCAGAGAAATAGCTCAAGTTACCGACACTCTAGTGGAAATTAAGAAGAAGAAATGACATGGGCAGGACATGTAGTGCAAAGAGAGGATAACCGATGGTCGCTGAGGGTAACAAACTATATTCCAAGGGAAGGAAAGCGTAGCAGGGAGCGGCAGAAAGGTAGGTGGGCGGATGAGATTAAGAAGTTCGCAGGGGTCAAGTGGATGCAGCTAGCATAGAACCGGGTTAAGTGGATAAATATGGGAGAGGCCTTCGCCCTGCAGTGGGTATAATCAGGCTGATGATGATGATGAGTTTAGGAAAGAACATGATCATGGGAATGCTTCCACCCCTGCCGTGACTGAACCCGAAGCCTTTATTCACTGCAGTGCCACCGTGACAGGGCTTTCGATGTAGCTTTCATTGTAGTGTGCTCTGTATTTTTTTTCTTTGTTCTCATGACTGAGTTGCTTTGTTTTTGAGCGATACCTTCTGCCCACACACCATTTGCTTGATGCATATGTGATGTGTTTGCACCAGTTTATATACCTATGAGATTTTCTGCTTACGCTACAATCACTGTGAGCACTAAAACTCGCAATATTATGCATTCAATTTGTCAGCTTTACACTGTTTAGCATTAAGAAAATGGTTTCTATGCGTCCTAACAGTATATGCAGGCCTGTAGTCCTGGAAGGTTCACTAATGGAGACTACCTTATGCAAACATTGTACATAGCACTACTTGTGTCATGTTTCTGCACTGTTAAGTGCCATACTTTGTTTCCTGATTCTGAAATGTGCCAAACCTATGACGACTGCTATGCAAGCCTGTAATCATTAAGCAACTATTCTTTTGTGTCATGCCTCTAAGTCGCAGTTTTATGCACAATACTTTCATTTCTTGTTTCTGAAGTGTGTCAGACCTGCGATGAGTACTGTGCCAGCTTACAGGCTCTAAGAAAATTATTAGTGTATGTCTTCTCTGTGTAGCACAATTGTGCAGCACGTGCAAATAACTGCCTGTGCTATTGCAGGCAGTTGGTTTCGCTGCTGCATATTCAAGCGTGTGAAACGCTGCAGGAAAATAAAGGGGCACATTCGATACACGTGCTTCTAAAAAACTTCTGTGAGACTTTCCCATTCCTATAGGCATCACAATTGCTGCCTCGTTGTGAAACACTTTAATGATGTACTCAAACGCATGCACACACACAAACATCAACATGCACGGTTGCAAGCAACAGTGAATGGGGGGGGGGGTACGAAGACAAATTTGACTTGACAGATGAGGTTCGAGAAGATTCATCTTTAGCACAACAGGTTTCTGGCACAGACATCAAACGAGAAGGCGCTGCACCTGGCTGCCTGTGATGAGTTGGTCAGCTACATGTGGTATATCATAGCCGATTGTTGCGCTGGCATTGACGCTGCAGCTGTTGCCGCACCATGGGCAGCTGTGCCAGCCAGCTCTGGTGGCAGGTTCTGTGGAACAGGCTAACATGATTCTGTATGGCTTTTCCCTAGAGGTATGCATGGCAATAGTGATCCCACCTCCAGGTAGCCGGTACACAGATGTGACCCTTTCTTGTCCAAGCCAGCAGCACCCTCCTCGTCTGCAGGCAGGAAGACATCCAAAGAAGTTATGCAACACGGCACATGCTACACGCTCTGGCTGGTAGAGGAGCGTCTAGTATTTTCGCAAGCACTGGAAGCTGCTCTTCAGCACGCCTACGCAGTTATCCACCAATAACCTTGTGGAGGTGTATGCCTTGTTCTATAACCGTTATGGAGAGTCCGGACTGGGATGCCATGGCACTGGCAGCCATGTCTCCAACAGGTACCCCTTTCACCAGTATAACCGAAAATGGCACGCTGTTAAGCACATTCTTCGTCGTTGTCGACCTCAACAGCCTCATAAACTTTAACAGCCTTGCTGACACAATGGAAGAGTCGCATCAAGTAGCTCATTGCCAGGTTTTGCTGACGATGACATTCATGGGCGTGCAGACAATGAATGATTGAACGTTTCAGCAACACTGCTGTAAGGACAGCCTTGCACTTCATATCGGTATAAATGGTGCCCCATTCCTACTCAATACAGGCCTCAAACACACGTATTCCCATCTTCGTTTCTTACGTAGGCATTTCAACAATGTACGACGTGTCTTACGTTTTAGCTTTTATAAAAGTCCAAGAACGGTAATACATGTGAGTCATGTACAGCCTACCGAAACTAACAGTGAGCAGCCCTGCTCACTGTCGTGAATTTGACGTCTCGCAGAAGGCCTGCCTCGGCCTGTGTCATGCCTGTGTGCAGCCGAGAAGGCCGCCAGAAGAAATCATCATGCCAAGATCTAACGTAGGGAGGTTCATGGCCCAAATCATGTTGGCATCTCATATCTGAAAACAGGGACATCACAAGGCTACTCGTAGACGCCCGATGGGCCGTCGACAATCGCGACGACGCCCGGTATGCTGCCGTGACGAAGGAAGCCTTTCTTCGCCGCCGCCCTAGCTGCACGCCGCAAACGCTTTCGAACTGTCGGCTGCGCGAGGCCGATGTTCGCCTCGTTGCCAGTAGCGGTTTGGAAGCCACTAGCAGCTCGGAAAAAGCGCAGTGCACACATTATCTGCCGCCGCATAGACAGCGCACTCGGCCGCACACACCTATCTTAGTTCATCGCTTCGCACAGTCACTGTCCTATATCCTTATCGGGTAGGAACATGCGTCGAAACATCTCGCCCGGCACGTTAAACAGTCTTCGTACACCGTCCTTCGCCGATGATCGCGTCGGGGCGCCGCCGCTACCGCCTCACGAGAACGCCGGCCGCCGCATAGATCGCCGCCATTTTTCCTGTGTGAGCGCTCACAAACGAGTTGTGAGCGGCTCGCGTCGCTCACAAACCCCGCTCACAATTCGCCGGTAGCCAACGTCATCACTTCAAGTGTGTTCATGACGTAAGCAGCAGACGTCGATGACTTAAAGAAAGGCCACTCCCGCCGTGTTGCCGCTGGCCAATAGGAAGATTGTGAGTGTGATTGTGAGTGTGAGCCGTCTGCTGCTGATAGCGCGCGCCGCTTCCTGGCGACTGAGCTAATCAGTTACGAGAGCCGGTGTTAGAAAGCGCTGCGACATAGTTTGCCACGCTGTCGGACCTTCCATTTACTTTTGACTGCACCTGTATATGTGTCTCTTACGTGCGCGTATGGCACGAGGCCGGAAATTACCGAAAAAAAAAAATCGTTATAACACGTTTGCTGCTGTGAAGCGTAAACTTCTAGGGTGCCTCGATGTAGCGCGCCGCCGCGCTGGTATCGAGGCACCCTATAAACTTCACGTTCACTCTGCCACCTCTCCGACGAGCTGACATACCCGTTGCGAGCGCGCAGGCAGGAGATGGCGTCACTTGTTCCAGAGCAGTGACGCCTCCATACCAGCGCACCAGGCCAGTGTCTCCTTGAGTTATTCGTGCCTGCAGCGTTCGGGATTTTGCCTCCCGCCATACACTCTCCCACTCCCTTTCTCAACAGGGCGTAATCATAGCTTCGCCTCGCAGCCACGTCGCAAAGTCATTCTCTAGCAGCATGGCCTCTGAGATCACCCCCGCGTGCGCACGTTTCGCGTGCGCGCGGGGGTGATCTCAGAGACCATGCTAGCAGACGCTCCTCGCGCCAGCGGAGCAGCCGCTAGCAGGCAACTTCCGTGCACTGTAAAGGTCTCGAAGGTGTCTGAAACCAATAGACAATCAAAAATGGTCTACGCATGCAAAAGCGCGCCTGCAAATGTCTCGCACGCGCGTAACACACGTATTGGTACAGGGCGTAACACTAGCGTCACCACACAGTCCCTCCGTGAAACAGACAGCCAATTTCAATATTACGGTGACTGGCGCGACGCTGCAGGCACTGTTCTAAAGGAGGCACTGACCAGGCCCATATGTCAGCCATTAGGCACAGTACCCCTGCGGACATAACTAAACGGAGCACGCTATTTGCTTCTAAAATTTCTGACGAGTTGCGTAATTGAAACTGGCAGTCAGGGTATGTGCTAAACGGTAGTAGACACCAGTGCCCTTTTATTTGGACAATATTGTTTTCTTATCTCCAGTGCAGAAGGTGGGATTTTAATGTGAATGGAAAAGCGTGCTCCGTTTACTTATGTCCGGTAGGCATAGTGAGGAGGTCGTTTTGTTACGCTGAGAAAGAGCTGGGGAACGAGGCTGATAAATGTTACATGTGTATATATCAAGTTCCTGACAACCTGACGCCAAGTCGGCGCAGAGAGATCAAAGTCGTAGTATGGCCCGTATAGCGTTTCGAATAACGTATGAACTTGTGGGAACCCATGCAGTTGCGTGCGTTGACAAACACGCGGATCTTTTTCTCTTCTTTCGCTTCCCACTCCTAGTAACCGCTCCTTCTCACTGGTATTTCTTTATGCCTTTTCCACCGCGCAGCGCGGTTGGAATAAAAAACTAAAATGGTAACCTCGAGAGTTTTCCTGCGCGTCATTTTGCAAGCCATATGCCTAGAAAGCACGCACAGCGCATTAGGTCCTTTCCCCAGCTAAACAGACGACGCGGCGCGAAGTGCCTTATGGATAATGCAACTGCGCTAAAAAAAATGTGACTGTGAGCATGACCGTTTGTTCGATCAACTTCCCTTGAGCAATAAAGCGGTTACCTTCTGAATGTCTCATCATCGTGCTATGGTCACACAGCTTCGTTTTGTAAGCGCGTTCTCACTGACAACTGAAGCTGTACTAGAGTTTAAGTACTCCAGCTGCTTTTACATCATTTGATCCATCTCAAAAATCCTAGGTGTACCACAGGGCTATCTCAGATCTCCCAGAATAAAATAAAAAAACGTTCGTGGTAGTGGGTATAAATATTCGTAATCTGCCGAATATTTCTCGGGAAAAAAATGCATCCTGAAGCGCGTGTTGAAATATATGTCTTGGTGTAATGCAGGGATCAGAATTGTTTTACACTTACATTAATAATATTACTCGATTTACATATTTTCGTACATATTCACATGTTCCTTCACGCTCAAGCTTAATGCAGAAATGAAAAATTTCGTCACTAAATTTTCTTTATTTCAATACCTCGCTGAAGGAACAGCGCAAGGGATGGGACACAGGGACACAAGGAAGCACAAAAACAAACACTGTCTCTGTGCCCCTGTCCCTTGCGCTGTTCCTTTACCATGCAGAACCAACTAGCCTGCCAACTCGCTCTTATTAATTTCAGTACCTCGAAAGGGCGCTATTTCTCGGCTTGATTTCAAATGCAGTGCTGATATTGTGGTTGAATAAATCATGTTCAGAGACTGCCAAGATGCGCTGTGCTTTAAAGAAGAAATAAATTGTGCTCATGATCTGTATTTCTGCTTGCAGAACAAAAATAAAATGCGCGAAAAACAGCAATTTCCAGAAACATTGGTTGCAGGATGAACGCACTGGGTCTCCACCTAAAAATATTAAGCTCTGCTCATAGTTCAATATATCTTCTTCTAACTCGATATAATTTATTTGAAATAGTTTTTGTTTTCAGCTGGAAAATATATACTTTTGTTAGTTGAGCAGTATTGCAGCGCAGCGCGCAACACACCTCGGGCACTTCAACAATTTTTAGTGGGCTGATGGTGCTGCTGGATTGATCAATGCTATAATCCGCACAAAAGGGGATTTAGTGCTACATGGCAGTAAAAAAATACAAATTAATTTTTTGTCATTGCCGTCTATGCGTTGGGGTATTGGCCAAAGAAAAAAACTCCTGTGAAACTTGACATCTCGTTTAACTGGCTGCACGAAAGAAGAAAACTGTACAGAAAATCGCATGGACGACCGTTTAATTCGGAGTCTCGCAACAAGACACCGTCCCCGCCGCCGCCTGGCCTTGTCCCGCTCCCCCCTTCCTTTGTCTTCTCTCTTTTTTTTTACTTCCTTCGTACTTGGTAGGCGTCCGGCCTGTGTGGGGTCTTTGAAGCTCGTATAGCCGCAGCGGACATATGGTTCCGTTCAAAAAAGGCGGCCGAAACAGGTCCCATTCTTCCAGTCTAAATCTCGCCGCCTCATCAGAGCCCCCTCACGGCACCCTTGCCGGTTTGAATGTCGTTGAAGTTCGGCCGCCAGCGCGTCCACACACATACACAAGCACGCACACACGCGCATGAACACACATTCACAAGCAGCCGCTCGGCCGGCGTTCAGGGCGGTGAAAGCGCCCGGAAACAAGTACGTACTAAGTCTCGGGGTACCCGCTTCGGCTTTGGCGTTTCTCTTTTTGTCCCCGACACAAGTTAGCCGCGGTTTAACTCCGCATTAACCGATCATTGTGAAAGCACTGTTTATTGGCATTGTTTGGCACGGTTAAAAGGAGATGACTTTTATTTGCCCTACATTATTCCTTTAGTAAATTGTCCTAATTTTGTTGCATTAACTGTGTGATTCCTTCAACCATGTATTATGCAGTGTTATTTTATACTAAAGTTCTAAATTGATTGCGTTCACCAAAGATGTAAGTCCAAAGCTGTGCAGCGCTCCATTAGGTTATTTATATCATTCAATTCTCCTCGCGATACATTTTACAACCTTTAATATGCCCAACAACGTATCCTTATTTCTCAAACATTGTGACACCCTGCTCATGTTGTCTACAGAAAAGGTTGTGTGTAGTGTAATACTAAAGTCATGGCAATGATTTCAATGATGGATATGACACAATTCTGACCTGAAAACCCACATGAATGATCCCAAATGACATGGACTTTCAGTATCACACAAGGTATGTGATGTCAACGCCAGTTGTATGAGAGCTGAATGAGACGGGCGACATACGATGTCGTATGGCTGACGATACCACGTAGCTTATATGACCCAAACAGAAATAATTCGACCTTTGTATTAGGTCGCACAAAAATATCATCTTTATCGTTCATATATCGTTCAAATCATACACATCAATCAGCTATCACACAATTCTCATACCTTTCTCGTACGGTTACTTTAATAGGGTACTACTACTGCTACTAATACTACTGCTGGTACTACTAGTACTAGTACAACTATATGGCTCCCATCACTAACCCCCCCACCCCGCCGACGACTTTTAGACCAAGAAGCTGTATAAGCTATCGATTAAAAGGGGATGATGTGGTGTCGTCTTGATTTGCTCGCACACGACTCCACACAATCGGGATAATGCGGTGCACATAGAAAGCTTATCTCCACCAGCCGCGATATAAGGAAACTGGGAATAAAACACCTGGTTTTGCGGCACTCGCCTTTCAAATGGTGTGTCTGCGCGTCCCCACCGAGAATTCAATAAGGCCGGTGAATCACCTTCTCTACCAGTAGCGAACGTCACAAATTACCAGAGGGACGATAAATGAGCAGCAAATGAATCTACGCGTGCGGGTATGAGTAAAGTGGCGAGGGGTCACCCCCTGACTCGACTCAGATCTGCGCTCGCACTTTCATTTTCTGCACTTTATCACCATCCGCAGTTGTTACGCAGGCTGCTGGAGTGCGCTGGTCTTGTCAAGATCTTGGTGGTGACGGTCGGCGTCTTCTTTTAAGCCATGACTCTACCCTGACACGACAGTGTTTCAAAGTTTCTGAAGGTAAGATTTTATTTCTTACCTCTCCAACGGGAAGGACTTCCAAGAATGCCAAAAGAGCGCGACAACACGGCTTAGAAGCAGACCATCTGGGTTCTAAACGTTTGACAACGACTGTTGTAGACATCATAAAAAAGAGACATACTCAAAAGGGGTTTGACAATAACCAGGCTTTCGTCAAGGCAGCACATTTCGTACGTATATTTTATTGCGAGGATTTGGCACCTCAGCGCTTAGTTCCCTGGATGGTTATCATCACCTTCTACTCCCTTCGAGGGGTAAAGACGGGCGGTCTAGCAAACTTGATGTTACCTTCACGCGACTTCGCTGTCGTGTTCCTCAGCTGAATTCTTACCTCTGAGGCCTCGTCTTGCAATCTCTCCTTTGTGCCAATATTGTGTTGAGCCGGAAACAATTGAACATAATTTGCTCTTTTGTCGCGGATGTACATCGCTCAGGAGGCGGTTCTTAGAAATGCCATCAAAGAAACTTATCTTGCGCTTGTCTTCAGAGGTTATTCTGCCCCTTACCGCTTCTATTCTGGGACGTGCCGAAGAGAATGTTTGCTCTGCCATACAAAATTTTTCTTCTAGAACCAAAACGTTTTTAATTATAACTGATTGTTATAACTCTTTAGCCATTATTTTTGATAACATTTTTGTTATGAATAATCATGTTTTTGTTTTTTTATTTTTTTTAATCTTAAAGCTCAGTAAACCCCACTACCACCTTCAACCTCCGTGAACCTGATTTGCGCAAATTTCTAATCTCAGTTCTGCAGTATGGAATCTGAGATTCTGTAACAACAGCGGCTATACCCTTCTGATTTCGACCAAGCGAAAAAGAAGTGCGCGCACTGCGTTTCGAGCTCATGCGGCTCGAGCCAAGGCCGACTGCGCGGATCTGGATTCACCTAGCAGCCATACCTGCGGTTCTCTCAGCTGCAGAACACTCGGTTCCGTAAGTCTGGCATCTTGACGCCTTTCCGAGGTACGCGCGCTCTTATCGTAGACATCGATGGTTTGGCATAGCCGACTCAACAAAGCTTCGGACCCTAATGGTGACGAACAGGGTTGTCTGTATGGATGGATGATAAGTAAGCAGGGAGCAATGAATTGATGTCACCATACCCTTTAAGCAACAGTCCAATAGAACGCACATGGCAGACTAGCCGTGCAGTGGGCAAACTTATGGATGCGGTTTACGGTGACCAAGATCCAGGTCCTTGGTAGTTTTCAGGTCATGACCTGTCATCAAATTGTACTGCTCGTTTTGGTCTAGGTTGTCGCGCAACGTTTTTCGCAATGATTCGGCTGCGACGTATCATGGCAAAGTATACTACCGGTGATGTCGTATCGCACGTGTCTGTTGCGCGCCGCAAGTGGTTCAGATGCAACGGGACATGTATTTCTAGAATAACCCCAGTTTAGATATTTGGTTTGCGATCCGAAATTATTGGATGACTATTTTCGTAGGCCACGGATGATTGCTCTCGAACCCATAGGGGCCCTCGACATATATTGCAATTCGAGTCTTCGGCATCCATTCCCTCAGCCCGGTCAAGTGCGGTTTTCACTAGTAGAAGTAATATGGAAGCAGAAACCCTAGCCCATGTCGAACCTCTGTTGCAGCTCTGCACGCCGAGGTGCTCGTTCGTGCGCACTGCGCTCTCAAAATCGATGTCATTATTCTTAGACGTTTTATTGCCCTAAAAATTGCACGCACTCATCGTCGTGCGGCGTACGTCCCGGTTTTCGAACAGCCACAGGCGCTCGATCGGTACTTGTAGTCACAGGCCCGTTTGTTCTCTTTCAGTTCGCTTCTGCCCACTCTCAGGCAAGGCAACCGTGCAAAGTGCCAGTATCCAAACTAATTAATTACATCTGCGTACTGACCAGCGGCACCTGAGAGCCATGCATGACACCTCGAAAATGGCTGTGTTGTCATATGGTTAATGTGGGTATCAGCTGCACACAAAATTGCTACTAAGCACAAATGCACTGTACAGCTCATTAGCGCGGTAAAAGCAATTGATATGACACTGTATTTATCAGAATATTAATCGCGGCCAAGCAGGCTAGAAGGTAGGTTGAACAGACGGGAATAGTTATGGCAGGACCAGTTCATCTCATATAGCGTCCACTGGATGCTATGATTGTAGGTTCTATTTAGACGTATGTGCACGGCACTTTATCTTATCGCTGACCTCCAATTTAATATGCATGTTGAGTCTGCCTCTATCTATCTTAAACCCTGATGGCGTGGCAGGAAAACTGGCAGACAAAGAACCATAGCCATGCCTACAGCAAACTGGCCACCGGGCAGGGCCAGTTCGGCAACAGGAGAAAAGGTGCCTGTAGAAGATACTGTGGCAAACGGACGAACAGAAAGCTATACGTAACGCTGGCTAGCAGCGAAGCACGAAACTATCTGGAGTGCATAACTTTGCATTCGGGTGAGATCCTCTATAGCCCTCGAACATCGTAGTTTGCGGTGCCTCGACAGTCACCTCTATTCAGTAGAAGAATCGCGAAAGGAACAGAGAATTTTCAAAAATTTCTCGCTGTTTCAAAAGTTTCTCGCAGTTCTACAGGACGACACACAACGCCGGAGTGAAAAAAAAAACGGCGCGAAGCACGTGGTGTAGATGGAAGCCCTGTAAGAAATGATCAGCCATCGTCCTCAACAAGGTTGCGGATGGAGGGAAATTTAGGACTGTAACAATGTTTTTTTCACATGCATTTAGAACCAGCGGCGCTTATGGCTAAAATGTAGGGGTACGGTGCGAGTAGGCTTCAGAGTGTTGGAGAGAAAAATGGGCTCATTCGATTCGAACTCTCGTAACCATGCAAGCATTTGAGCAAATGCAGCGCCCGCTCTAATTGTCATCTGTGCTTCGGAGATTCGACTGTCTCCGTGTTGTAGAATTCCCAGCCCAATACAAAAATTTAAGATTAGGAGGGACAGTTTTTCATCATAATGATTATGGACAGGGAACTGTCACTTGTGAAGCACATGTGACATGCACGCACGGAAGACATTTAGGTTTCAGGATTCCACATTACCGCCGCTTCCACATTTTCTTGCAGGCGCCGCGGACATGCAGACCAAAAGGAGACATATAAGAATGAAATCTACCCGGGCCTCACGCCTCCGGGCGCACCGCTCGAAAAGCAAAAAGTAAGAGAGCCTTCCGTGATTGTGCACGAGCGCTCTGTCAATAACGCGCGCCAGTCTCGCTGCAAGGAGCCTCAGTGCCGTCAACGGTGGTATAATTGGCACGCTCTAAGGAATGTCCGGTCCCGCCAGCGGTGGCGTAGCGGTAGAACATCCGCCTCGCATGCAAGAGGACCGGGGCTCAAATCCCGGTGGCGCGCAATTCTCCACCAGATAAAAAAATATTCCCCGTGTCGATGGAATTGCATAAAGAGGTTTGGGTTGCGACCTAATGTCGGTGAACACCTCGGGCAACGCACTCCCTCACCAGAACAGAAGTTGGCCACCCTGGTGCAGTAATTGGCCGCAACCTCTCATGATAAGTTTCGTAAAACCCCGACCCTCAGTCACCAGCTGCTGCGGAACAACTGACCACGGTGGCGGTCAGACCTTTGACGCAGCAGGGGGTGCTAAGAATTCCTGGCTCCGCTGGACAGGCCGCAATTGGAAACGGATCATGACAACGTTTAACCCTAGAACCCTAGATAGTGAAGCTCAGTGCTGTTAGAGGAACTAGAGGGTATGAAATGGGATGTCAGGGCTTAGTGAGGTTAGGAGGCCGAATGAGGCATATGCTGTACTGAAGGATGGGCATGTACTTTCGCAATTACGACTAATAACTGACGGTTGCACAGGCCTATGCACCTACATGTAGTTATGATGACCAGGAAGTTGAAAGCTTCTACGAAGATGTACAATCGGCAATGCGAAAAGTAGAGGCGCAGTATAACTGTACTAATGGGCGACTTCAATGCCAAGGTAGGGAAAAAGCAGGCAGGAGACCAGGCAGGAGGTGACACTGGCATTGTTTCTAGGAATAGCAGCGGGAGTTATTAGTTGAGATTGCAGAACGTAATAAGTCAAGAATCATGAATACCTTCTTCAGCAAACGGAAGAACCGGAAATGGACATGAAAAAGTCCTAACGGGGAGACTAAAAATGAAATTGACTTCATACTGTGTTCAACCCCCGCCATTATGCAAGATGTAGAGGTAATCGGTAATCGGGAAAGTGCGATTCAGTGACCACAGGATGGTGAGGTCCCGAATTAGCTTAAATCTGAAGAAGGAACGCAACAGATTAGTAGGAAAGAAACCTATCAAAGAATTAGCGGTGAGGGGGAGGGCAAAAGAGTTCAGGATCTCGCTACAGAATAGATATTCAGCTCTAATCGAGGATGGCGACATTACTCTAGAAGCAATGAACAATAACTTCAGAGATGTCATTACTGAATGTGCGGTAGAAGTAGGCGGTAGGATAGTTAGAGGGAATACCGGTAAGCTGTCTAAGGAGACAAAAGATTTGATTAAGAAACACTAAAGTATGAAGGCTTCCAGTCCAACAGACCAGATAGAATATCAAAGCTAATTAATAAGCGCAAGGTGGCCGGTATAAGGAAGTACAACATGGAGAAAATTGAGCATGCTGTAAAGAATGGTGGAAGTGTAAAGTGGAAAAGAAAAAATTCGGCATAAGCAAAAACCAGATCATCATCGACGCGCTTGGTAGAAAATGGCTCGGGTGTAATGCGTAAAAGGAAAGGAACAAAAGTTGCTGTGAAGAAAGAAAATATATGGGGCATTGTTTCGGATGAAAACGACCCCATTAGAGCACTTAAGCTTCGCTATTCAGGGTATCATGAGGCAGCTTAAATGACTCCCGTCTGCTGGTCTCCATCAGGATCCTCTATAGTGGTTAGGGAGCCACACTTAGCGGGAACACGGCTCCGCATGGCTGAACACATTCGGAAACCTACTGCGCCCAATACGGTGGCAAACCGATGCGGAGTGGCCGACGACACTAAGCACCACATCGAGCAAAAACGTCTTGTGCGCCACTATGCACTGATTCATTGCGGAGTTAGATGCAATGGCGCTCCACAGATGCGTGGCCACACGGAGTAGCGTTCCCGCTAAGTGCGATTGGCACTGCAGGTGCATTTTGCTGCTCCGCTGATCTTCATCATCATTTATTTATTTATTTACCCTCAGGGCCCAGGGGCATTACAGAGGGGAGTAATGCCTCTGTACTTTCATATACATAAGAGTATATGAAAGTACAGCAAAGTTACAGAAAAAATACACCAACTGCAGGTGGAATGTCACTCTCATATTGCTCAAATTAAACCGGTCCTGGGATAGCTTCATTCGCTTGACCCGTTGCAACTCATCTGAAACACCTGACTTTCTGCCGCCCCTACTATGCTTTTTCTATGCTTTCCTTCCCTTGGAAAACAATTTGTTAACCTTAGCGACCATCGGTTATCCTCTCTTCGCACTACATGCCCTGCCCATGCCTACGTATTGTCTTTGATTCCATCTAGGATGACTTGACTCAAGTTACTTCTCTGACCCGCTCTGCATACTTTCTATCTCAACGTTACACCGACCATTTCCCGTTCCATAGCTCTCTGCGTTCTGTTTACCTTAAGTAGAGCTCCTTTCTTTAGGCTCCACGTTTCATCTCCGTAGGTGTATACAGGCAAGCTTCCACTGTTATGCACTCTCCTCTTGAGCGATACCGGTAAGCTGCTTGTCCTAATCTTCGAGTACTGGTCAATTGGCTCCATCCTAACCTTACTCTCCTATTTATTTCTCTTTCATGATCCGGTTCTGCGGTTACTATGCTTGTCCTATGTAGACATATTGGCCTACCCCTTCCAATTCTGCAGTACCTATTGTAAACTGCTGTTCCTTCCGGAGGCTGTTGAATATTGGCTTAGTACTCTGCATACTAACTTTAACCCAACATTTATGCCTTTCCGGTCTAGGTCATGACTAATTTTTTTAATTCATTGGCAATGTCATCAGCGAATCACTGATTACTTAGGTATTCTCGACAAACCGTTATTCTTAACTGCTCCCATTCCAAGTCTGAATACTTCCTCTCAGCAAGCTGTAAATAGTACTAAGAAGATTGTGTTTCCTTGCCTAACACCTCTCTTTATGAAAATTTGATTACTTTCCTTATGCAGAACTATGGTTTGGTTCGGTTTATACGGTTTAACGTCCCAAAGCGACACAGGCTAGGAGAGACGCCGTAGTGGAGGGCTCCGCAAATTTAGACCACCTGGTGTTCTTTAACCTAGTAGACAACGCACAGCAACATGGTCGCCTAGTTTTCCGCCTCCATCCAAAAGCAGCTGGCGCTGCCTAAATTCTATCTCATATCCCTGGGCACAGTAGTTGACCGCCCTAACCACGGCACCACCACGGTGGGGTATGCAGAACTGTGGTTGTTGTGCAGCCACTATAGATATCTGATAGTACATTCACGCAAGGCTCATCTGTTACACCCTGATTTCGGATTACCTGCATGGCTGTCGAGGTTTCGATTGAATGAAAGGCTTTTTAATAATGAATGTTATGTACAGGGTGTGGGTATATTACGAGCATTGTTCTGCCATCTGGTTGATGGCATGGATATGATCAAAAGTGGAGTAACTTTTTGAAAACTTGCTTGATCCTTTGGTTGATTGAATTCGTAGCTTGTACTGATTCTATTAACGATCATCTTAGTAAATACCTTGTACATAAGTTACAGTAAGCTCTTTGGTCTGTCATTTCTCATATCCTTAGCGTCCTCTCCGTTCTTTCGTTATTCTGGTACGGTTAGTGTCATAACTTCATTGCCTATACAGGGTGCCTGTTTTTCTAGCACGATATATCTTCCGTGCTTCAACAAATCTGTAGTTAACTGGTCCTTCCCAGCCGCTTTCCCCCTTTTCATAGCTCTAAAGGGTTTATTCACCTTGCCCCTCGTTACTGGTGGAACGTCTCATTGGCTTTCACTACAGCACACTTTATTATTGTCGTGCTTCCTTCGGCTGCTGTATTGGTAAGTATAGAACTTAATCACTAATGTCTTAATTTGTGCCTGTGTTATCTTGCACATACTCGTGGCTAGCACATTTGCTGAAAGACTTCTCCGGACATAGATAATGATGCACCCGCTTTACCAAGCCGCATGGCAGCAGCGTGTCTGACTACGGATCCTGGTTCATGGTTCGATTCCCTACTCACCCAGTCCAATGTAAAGGGCAGGCGGAGTTGGCAGCTCCTGCCATCTTGGCAATGTCATGACATCACTAATATCTTAATTTGTGCCTGTGTTATCTCGCACACACTCGTGGCTAGCACATTTGCTGAAAGACCCCTCCGGACGTAGATAACAACGCACCCGCTTTGCCAAGCCGCAGCAAAATGAAATGTTTGCATGGCAGCAGCATGTCTGACTCGGGATCCAAGGGTCCTGGTTCATGTTTCTATACCCTATTCACCCACTCCAATTTAAGGAGCAAGCAGAGTTGGCAGCTGCTGCCATCTTGGCAATGTCATGACATCACTAATATCTTAATTTGTGCATGTGTTATCTTGCACACACTCGTGGCTAGCACATTTGCTGAAAGACCCCTCCTGACATAGATAACAACACACCTGCTTTGCCAAGCTGCAGCAAAATGTTTGCATGGCAGCAGCATGTCTGACTCGGGATCCAAGGGTCCTGGTTCATGTTTCTATACCCTATTCACCCACTCCAATTTAAGGAGCAAGCAGAGTTGGCAGCTCCTGCCATCTTGGCAATGTCATGACATCACTAATATCTTAATTTGTGCATGTGTTATCTTGCACACACTCGTGGCTAGCACATTTGCTGAAAGACCCCTCCGGACATAGATAACAACGCACCTGCTTTGCCAAGCTGCAGCAAAATGTTTGCATGGCAGCAGCATGTCTGACTCGGGATCCAAGGGTCCTGGTTCATGTTTCTATACCCTATTCACCCACTCCCATTTAAGGAGCAGGCGGAGTTGGCAGCTTCTGCCATCTTGGCAATGTCATGACATCACTAATATCTTAATTTGTGCCTGTGTTATCTCGCATACACTCGTGGCTAGCACATTTGCTGAAAGACCCCTCCGGACATAGATAACAACGCACCCGCTTTGCCAAGCCGCAGCAAAATGTTTGCATGGCAGCAGCATGTCTGACTCAGGATCCAAGGGTCCTGGTTCATGTTTCTATACCCTGTTCACCCACTCCAATGTAAGGAGCAGGCGGAGTTGGCAGCTCCTGCCATCTCGGCAACGTCATGATATGTCGTGTCGTCACACGACCTGGCGGCCAATCGGTGCCCGACCATCAGTCAGCTGCCAACGGCGGGATCGTGATTTTTTCGCTTAAAACGCCAAAAATGCCCGATTTTCTGGACAGCGGGGCCTCTAACGCGGCGGGGTTAAAATCTGCCGTCAATGCTGTGAGCTAAAGAAGCGTCGAAAATATGTGTACGGGACAAGAGAGGCGCAGTAAAGTGGTTAGTGTTTGTGTTAGCAACGAAATGCATGTCCGCGAACGAAGTTTTTCAAAAGGAGCCATTAACGCTACCATGAAAAATATTTAAAAGGGGAGTTTAAATTTTTTTTTTCAATGATATGTGTCAGTACTGCAGTGTAGCCTTTCATTGGCTGAAAATGATGCGCCGAATCGTTAGGACGTATTTCGTTATCTTGGTGAATGAAATGCAACTTACGAAATGCAGTAAAGTTGCGAACATAGAATGCAAAGGTTATGGCGTTCAATTACTCTGCCGAAGGATGTGAGATGGAATCCCGTCCCCGACGGCCGCTCTTCAATGAGGCGAAAAGCAAAGCCGCCCGTGTTCTGCGCGATGTCTGCGTACATTAAATAACCCCTTCCATGGAGACAGAAATAAAGCTTTTCATAATTTCTTGGATGTCCGCTAAGACATCATTCATGCTTTTAAGCTGGAGTATTAGGCCTTAAAGATATATGCGCATAACCGTTGATGCATTGTAACGCATGTACATTCCACAAATGTTGATTTAAACGTCCATCGCATCCAGACGCTTCATCTGTGTACAACGTCGTATTTCTCTCCGCTGCTCGCTATGTCTAATTTAAAAATAGGCACCTGAAGACGAGCGCCGGGAGAGTAGTCTAATTTATTAGTCCACAGTGGGGATCGTCATCATTGCAGCTAGTGACATTTGACGTAGTTTGGATATTGCGGCACGAAGCGCATTTCTGTTGTGTAGCTTTGTGCTCTCTTATTGTGTGCTCGTCTGAGAACTTTTTTTTTGTTTATTCTCAAATAGAGCCCCGGTGCCGACCAAGGCTTCCCAGGACAAGGAATCTAAGACGGATAAAGGTGTGTAGTGATTTCTATAGGAATTTCTGGAGCTGACGCAAGCGGGGCACGCCTTCTAACATTTTTCACCCGTTGGCTGTTGAAACTGTCTGTTGTAGCACGTGCATGCTGGCAACAGTCCTAGCACATTATCTCCTGAACAAATAGCCTTTCCTTATATCCAATAGGAAAGACGTGACGTAATTTAGAACGGAAGAGGCTGCTTCATTTAATGTTAGTCCGTGTGGATAGTGACTTCTAATAAAATGCAATGTTCATCGCGTCTCACAATGCTCGGGCGTGTTCTGTGCAGTGGGTTATAGCTTCACTCGCTCAGTAAGTGGTTCAACTATAATCAGCTGTCACCTCAGTCTGCAGTAAATTACATGCTACTTCTCGAATGTAACCAAAAAACATGTATTCACTTTTGTGATCGCAAGCCATGCTGAAACTATGTCGAGCATAAGAGCGATTTATATTGCAAGGTAAGAGCAAGCAGTTTCGCGCACTTGCATCGTGCTACACCAACATTCTACTGGCAATGCAGGAAGATGAAAGCTGATTGGGAAGGTCCGGTAACAGCAGATCTGTATAAAAACGGTAGGGGAGGTCGGATTGGTAAAACTGGCCAACCAGTGTACCTATGCGCCTGCCCCATGACAGCAATAGCGTGCCAGAATCTTTGAAGAACTGTAATAATACCTTAATCCTTGAGAAAGAGATGTAATATCCATAACTTCCCGAAAAGTGCATTTTTTATTTGGAGTTGCTGAAATTCCACTGAACCGGTCAGTGTATCCGCGCACCTGTTCTCGGAAGGCGTCGAAGTTTGTGCAAATAACGCTTTTGCTGTTATGAAAAACATTTCACACTGATTTTTTATTTCTCCTAGAGGACTTATTATGAAAGAAGGATGGGAATATTGGACGATTGTCTTGCACAAAAAAATGCACATATGCAGGGCATATAATCCCAATGAATTACACTTGTTGTTCGCTAAAGGGTAATTATTCTACTAAAAGTAAACCTAGCACGAGGCGCAAAATCTTGAGTGGACTGGTGAGATTTGCAAGTTTGCGAGGATGAGCTAGACGCAGCTGCAACAGGACCGAGTTAATTGATGGGAGACAGGTCTCTACTGTAGAAATGGTTTTATCAGGCCTCTTATATTGATGGCAACAGAATAGTAGTTTCAATCTGGGCTACTCTCATGTAGATAAAGGATTACTGCCAAGGGGGGCTTTGAATTTGTCGCTAGCGCTAAATAGTCTACAGCTGTAGCCTTAGGATCAAATACGGTGATCCGCCTTTTGCTCAATGCATAATTTGTACCCAACCCTCATGCATTGAGTGAGGCAGAAAAATGAACTGCGCTGAACCTGTGCAGTCTGCCTGTATTCGTGGGCACAACAATAATGTTTTGGACAGATCCCGCCATTAGATATCCAGCCGCGATATCGTATAAGTGACGGCTATTTATTGCGGTAGCGTAGATGTCTAATCCGGAAAAAATGTGTTGCTGCTCAGGAAGCTCGGTCGTTGCCCGGTGTGAACTGACTTCCCCAGGCGCAGTATTTCTCTAGTCGGCCGGAGAGGAGTAATGTCCCCAGTCCTGAAGAGGCAAATATACTTTTGGACATATCATCAACTCATCTTTGTAGCAATCTCAAGATGTTTTGCAGGGAATATGCAACCATCAGGTTAATGACTCGTAAATGTCATGTGCGCACTGAGAGGCGCAGGGTTTCAAAAACAGAACCACGACAGAATGGCACACGAAAGGAGCATTGTAAAGGAACGAATAGGAAGTCTTGCAACGTGAGTGGCTCATTGCGGCGAGCGCAAAGTTTTATGCGCGAAGTTTAATAGAAGGTTTATTTAAAATTGCTTATACAAAATTTTGATGTCTGGGTTCCAAGAGCCGCGGAAGGGTGCTTGCACTCCAGACTGGTTGATAACAATCTTTAAGGACCGTGCCTGAGTGAACTGCCAGGCATGTATTGTATAGGATGCTATGGTTTCAATCAGTTGCGTTACTCGTGTTACAAGACTTTTCACTTAAATGCGGAGGTGTTTGAAATTCCCGCCTTAAGTCGTTTAGCCGTGGTCATGATCCTGCCGACCAATCAGAATTTTTCGAAACACCTCTCGTCGACTGGATAACGTCCGCTCTTCCCCTAAAGATATTGCTTTAAAATACTTCCGACGAGGTCTGAGGGATGAAGAAGAAAGTCCCAGGTTCCGACAGCAGACTTTCAAGGCGGCTCGATGCTGGTTGACGGTAGGGCACTCGCACAATGGGTGTTCGAGAGTTTCCCGTAGGGCACCACACAGAACACACACAGCACTGATTGCACCACGGAAGCTATGCATCCCGTCTGCCGTCCACTCACAACCAATGCGGAGTCGGAGAAGGCAAAGTCAGTGCACTCAAAACATGTGCGTAGAGGAGACAGATGCGCGTTTTAGCAGCCACACGTCTGTCCCACAGTGATGCTCGCTGTCCGATCTGTGCGCCAGCTAAACAAACGGCTGCCCTCAGGCTGCTGCTAGCCTTCCTGGAAGCGACTAACTCTGCTGCCTCCTTCTGTAAACTGGCTGGGCGCGTCTCGGCTGCATAACGTCAACGACCCCCTCCCCATAAATGCCTATAGCCCACTCCTCCCTATCCACCGACCATCTTCAACTCATCTCCTCTTACATCCCCCCCCCTCTGCATAGCTCCGTTGCGGTGGTTCCTAGCTGATTCTAGGAGACAATTATTCGGCTGTGCCGCGCATATTTTACACATTCCCTACTACACCCCCCCCCCCCCCCCCCCCTAACACAGAACCTCGTGTTCGACGAGGTCATGCGCCTCTCAACAATTTTCATTGGTTCCATTGGATTACGACAATGTCTCTTGAAAATCTGGTTAGGCTAAGAGATGATTCTTTTTGGTTCAAACGCAAAAAAAAAACGATGCTAAAGTGCACTGGATGCAAATTTATTCATTCAGATAAACCCATAAGAGGTCTGTAATCCTGACAGGACGTCAGGATTACACACACACGGTGACGGATTACAGACACCGGAATACGGTGGAATTAGCCGCATATTGACCAAGTATGCTGAGACATGTGCCCCTTTTATTAGCGCAGCCGTGCAGTTGGATACATTGTCCGCCATACCGTGCACGCCTCTGCGGACCACGCGGCTCCACTTCCTCGTCTTATGCTAGTGAGCTCTGCCTGTTCATTGTCTACGCCCACTTAGGGCGGTTACTTGGTTAGGTATACGTTTTTTCGGAACAGTGAGGAAACTGACTTGAAACTACGTACAATGATTATAAAGACACGATTACATTCGAGGTTTCCGCAGCATTTTCGTGCCTGCCGCAAAATTCGGATCACGTGTCTGTCACAGCATCCTTTCGGTCAAGTCACCAATGTCATGACACTACAGTTTGTAAAAAAAGTGGGGTATGTTATCATATGACGCGCACTATTAACCTTCCCAACGTGTCACACGCTAATATGAGGGATGCCGTAATAGGGGCCTCCTGGTTAATTTAGACCATCAGACAACCCGAGAACTTGGGAGGTTTTAGTTCAGTTTATGAGGCTTACCATCTCGAAGCGACTCTAGCTGCGACGTACGCTTTAGTGGATGACGCCGAATCGTTTCGACCATCAGCGATTCTTTAGCGGTCACTGACGTAGCACTGTACGCGGGCGCATGGCGTTTCGCAGCCATCGAAATTTTGGCGTCACGCCGAGATGAAACTCGGGTCGTCAGTCGCAGTTGTCGAGTATCCAGACCAGTGAGCTACCATGGCGAGTGACCTGAGCATTTTTCAGTGCAAGTTGAGAGCATTTCAGGGTGAAAACCTCTTTTTGCTCATGCGTTGCATGTGGAGAATACGTGGTCAGCGAGTGAACAAAAATACGGTGCGATTTCGTGTCAAAATTGGGACGTTAGCATTCGTTGTGCAGCTTCTTAGGGTGGTGTCATACCAGTTCACTTCTCAATTAGTAAGCACGTGCTAGTCGACTTGGATTGCGACAGTGACTCGAACCAACGAAATATGCACCTCCATTCCTTGACTTTAATTGCAGCTGTAGATGTCCTGCAATACGAGAGACAGATACTGTGGCTTTCCTTAACAAAAGTCAAACAACCCAATTATTTTATCACTTTGAGAAACTTGTGGCCATCTTTCAACTTTTAACCGTCCATCTAAATCATGGCAAACGGAGTAAAGTACTGCTTTTGCGCTTCTTAATTGCCTTAAGTTGGATTACACCCCTGCTAATTTCTTTTTGCCTCACAGGGTCATCACTTAATTTCGTCACATTCTGGTGGTTACATTTCCATCTACAGTGACAAATTAATATAAAGCTCAGTGCTTTGGTGAATCGACGTTTAGTAGTGAAAAAAAGGGCCAGGCTAAAGTTGAAGTGACATTTGAACGCACCAGAATACATTTTAAAAGGAAGCAAAAGCACAAGCAATTATATTTTGGAAAAACAGTTTTGTTAGAAGGAGCCGACAACTGCATTCTGAAACAAAGATTGAAACCAGGCCCTAAATTTATCAAGGAAATATAAACCGAAAACTCCCAGCCCTTTTACACTTAGTATAGGAACAGCCAGTATGTGATTCCTCGGGGATTACTAACCACACCGGAAAGGTTAATAGGAAACTGGGAGTGGGCTGTGGCATCTGGACAGAAGGTGTCCCGGAGCTTCAGGCTGCTTGCGGAAATCCAGGCGCAAACCCAAAAGGGAGTTCTTCAGTTGTAGCGCATTGCAAGCTGGTCGAATCCGGCCATGGTTAGATTCCAGCCGATCGGCGGCAGTGAGTGTGACTATAACGTACGTATTCCTAACAAGTTGAAAACGACGCCTTTAAAACATCGCACAACCATGACCAGACTGCGCCACGTCTGGCATGTAGCTGATACAATGGGAGTGGAGAATGAGGTGTTAGATTCGTGTAGTTATAAGGGCGTGGTTACATTGTTATGCCTAAGAGCAATGCTCAGTAGCCTCTGGAATTAACGGCAGTTTAAATAGCTATAGAGTGACTGGAAGCAGCAAAGGAATACGTCTGCAGTGGCTGAAGACCACAGCACGAAAGAGAAAGAGAAGAATCAGATTAGGATGGAGTGCGTTTGGCAAGGAGCCGCAGGTTATGAATGGCAGTTTATAATTACTGCTCAAGAGAAAAGTAGACAAGAGCTGTATCTTGCCGGTTTTCCACATGGGTCAGTGACATGGAGGCTAACAAAAAGGATCCAACTTAAATTGATGAAATGCACAGAGCTATGGAAGAGGAAATTATAGGTGTAACGTTGGGACTGGAAGCGGTCAAGAGAAAATCTGCATTTAATGACATTCTAGTTCAAAACAAAGAAAAGAAATCGACGTGGGCTGTGCAATACGTAGTGGGAAGGCAAGAAAACTGATGGCCACTAACGGTGAGAGACTGTATTTAAATGGAGGTAAGCTTATCATCTGCGGCAAAAAGTAGGTGGGTGAATGAGGTTATAGAAGTTCACCGCAATTTTATGGACGCAGTTGACGCAGGAAGAGGTTAGCTGGATGGATGTGGAAGATATATATGCCCTGCGCTGATGGCTGGTCAAGCTGACGGTAATGATCAGGAGGGGGCGCAAAATCAGGATAACTATCGGTGATTGAAAAATGGCGTTGGTAAAAGTTTTGAGCTAAAACAGCGATATCTGATGGTTTGCATGCTGTTCAGGCGCCGCGTAAGACTTTGCAGCATCTTCTTTCGGTCCTGCTTGCCTGAAAAAAAAGAGAACTTACATTTTCGTAGTCTTGCAGCATGGGCAGAAACACAGGAGCAATACAGTGCGTATCCAGCGAAGAATAAATACCTCGCATGCTGTCGGGGGCGCCCGTCTCAGTTTTCTCAATACCGAGTTTGACACTCATCAGAGATTGCAACTCAAAAGGAAACACAGCTACATAACGCAGCAAATAATCTGCATGTAAGTTAATTTTGTTCTGAAAAAGAGTGGAAACTGTTCTCAGAAATGCTATTCGAACTGGCGGTTTGCAATGCGCTCACAAACACAACATAAATTCATTGCACAAGAAGCCCATGCGTGCTTTGCATTTTTGCGTTTTATGACTGCTTGTTAGTATACTTCTTGATCTGAATATGCGGCAACGTGAAAAAAAGGAATATACTTTTCGGTGACCCATTACCGCGAAATAGATAGCAAAAAAGATGCGGAATTCAGATAATAAAAATCACAAGACTAGTACTTGAAGTATGCAGCAATATTCTTTGAAAGCTCTCTGCATTGGACTAAGTGTACTAAGTGACTGTGTACAGTGTTCTGTTTTAGCTGTATCCTGCCGGAAGTTTGGTTTTACAAGTGCCGCCTCAACTGCACTATTGCCGCCCCGCATTGTGACCTGCACCTCCCTACATCATTTACAATCGCTTTACTGAAACTTACTAACTGCACTACAGAACACCTTAATATGCAATGTATTTGGGTATCAGTATTTGGCTTATTCTTTGTAAAGCATTGCCGAGAATAAATATTAATAACAATAGTAATACTAAATCAATAATTGAGTTATAATGGCCATTTTTGCTGTTTTATACAGACAACGAGAAGAAGACAAAGGACCTGGCAACCTGGACCTTGCTCGTGATCTTCGCAGACTTAACGGCGTTTTTCGCCAGAGCTTTCAACGCCATGCGGGCAAAGATTTTTAATTGAAGACCCCAAAGGGGCTGTGTTTTTTTTAGTGTATGTGTGTTGGTGTTTTTGTGTGAATGTTCTGAGTGTGCAGAAAGCCTTTTTCCTCTGCTTTCAAAACATGCATTTGGTTTACCAATGCTGCAAAGGAAACTACAGGGGAAAAATTGGCTTTCGACCTCAGCTTGTTCCAGGAAATGCAAAGTTGTTGAAATCCTGTGGCACCTGGAGAAACAGAATCGTCTGAGATGCTTTAAAAAGAGATGAATATTAGCATATTTAGGCATTAAGAGTTGCGTGAATTACATATATAGTTTACTGGGTACACCTCATTGAAAAGTGTATAAACGATAAAATGCATCCTGCGAACTCTTTTATGAAACATGCTTTCCTGCTGCGACTTTTTGGATAATTATATGAGCCGAGTCAGCGGTTCAGCGAGATCAGCGAAGTTATCGATAAAACGCCGGTAGTAACTGCACAAGCCGAGAAATCGGCGAACAGCTTTCTTGACACGTGGAATCGGAAATTCCGCAACAGCGGCAATCTTGTCAGGGTCGGGGTTCACGCCGGCGGCGCTGACGACATGGCCGTGAAATTTAAGCTCTCGGTAGCCAAAGTGGCATTTCTGTGGCTTAAGTTTCAGGTTAGCGGATCGAAGGGCTTCGAGTACTGACCGCAGGCGCTTAAGATGTTGTGCAAATGATTCTGCGAAGACCACCACGTCCTCTAGGTAGGCTAGGCAACACTGCCATTTAAGGCAGGCGAGGACAGTGCATCATCCGCTGAAATGCGGCCGGCGCGGAACACAGGCCGAAAGGTAGAACTTTAAATTCGTAAAGGCCGTCTGGTTTGACGAAGGCCGCCTTCTCACGATCTCGCTCATCGACCTCAATCTGCCAGCAGCCACTTTTTATATCGATGGACGAAAAATACTTTGCACGCCGAAGGCGGTCGAGAGAGTCGTCAATCCGCGGCAAGGGTAGACATCCTTCTTGGTTACGGGGTTCAGTTTGCGGTAATCGACGCAAAAACGTAACGTGCCTTCTTCCTTTTTAACTAGAACGACCGGGGAGGACCACGGGCTATTGGAAGGCTGGATAACCTCATCTTCGAGCATTTCCTTCACTTGTGACTTAATAACTTCGCTCTCGGTCGAAGAGACGCGGTAGGGGTGCTGGCGGATTGGGCGCACATCATCGAACGTCACGATCTGGTGCGATGGGAGTTTGATTCACATTTGACGACGATGTAAAACACTCTCTGAATTCGAGTAACAATGAAAACAGCTGGTCACTCTGGCTGACCGATAGTTCTGAGCTGACATCGAGATTGTCAAGGAATATGGGTGGTGGCATGGTTTCTGTGGACAAGCACTCGGAGACATGAGAGATGCGTTCGGCGAAAGCTACGGAAGTGTCACGAAAAAGGTGCCGATACTCGTGCGAAAATTGGTAACAAGTACTTTGGACTGACCACGGTGAAGATGGATCAAACTACGGGCCACGCAGACTCCTTGTGTCAACAGTAACGAGACGTTAGTTTCGGCTATTGCGTCTCCATAGTGAAGGGCATTGCATTTGGCTTTAACTAAGGTGCTGGTTCGGGGTGGCTAAGTTACAATGTCCTCATAAACTCGAAGCACATTGAGTGGTTGCTTTGCACCGCTGAAGGCCACTGCTTTCTCAGTAGAAAACGAGACCTTAGAATCCCGGAGGCCAATATAATTGCGCCATATTCACGCAGAAAATCTACGCCCAGAATCAGGTCACGCGAACAGCTTTTCAGAACAAGACAGCTTATCACAAATGTTGACTGTTGAATTTGAACTCTGGCCGTGCACATGCCCAGAGGAGTAATCAGATGACAACCCGCAGTGCGAACGTGTGTGCAAGCCCACGGAGTCAAAACCTTCTTGAGAACTGCGGTAAACTGGTTGCTCAAAATAGAATAATCAGCGCCAGTATCCAACAGAGCTGGAACGTGGTGACCATCCAGTACTACGGGTATGTCCAACGAAAGCTGCTAGCAAATGTCAGGCTTCTGCGTCTCAGTGCTTTGCGTCGGTGTACGCGGTCTGCTTCACCTGCAATAACGTCGTCGTTGCAGGTGCGTTGTTGCGGCATTCGTTACACCGGCAATTCTTCGTCGTTTAGGGTGCGTGGTTGCGTCGTTTGTTCCACGGGCATTTCGTCGTCGTTGCGGGTGCGTTGTTTCGTCGTCGGTTCCACCGGCAATTCGTTGTAGTTGCAGGTGCGTCGTGGTGGCGTCGAGGTGGCGTTATGATCGATAACCGCGGACTTGTCCAATGTCGATGTGTAGTCTTTCCGTGTCCGCATCGATGGGGGGTCTCCCGCGCAGCGATGTCCAGCGAGCCTACCCCCGAAGGTCGCTGGTTTCAGTTTTCCCTCCGGGGACTGGGCGATCGGCCCTGCGCTGCCCATGAGGAACTCCTAGCAGATGGCGACGGGCGAGCCCTTGGTGACGGTGATCTAGATTGTCGCAGACGAGACGGAACAACCCGGCGCTGATCATTGACGAAATCTTCAAAGGCTCGAGGCCGTTCGCCGTAGCGAGGCCGCGGAGAATCAGCGGAAAACCCTCCGAGACCCAGTCGACGGTAGGGACAGCGCCGATAGACATGACCCGGTTCGCCGCAGTGAAAGCATAACGGCCGTCGGTCGGGAGTACGCCACTCGTCTGCTTTCCGTGTAGGCGGTCGGGAATCCGTGACGTACTAGATCACGGGGGCTGCTGTTTTCGGCACAGCTACGTTCGCAGGAATCGGGAACGGCGACGAGGGCGGAGAGTATTGCAACACCTGGGAGTATGTCGGGCGGTGACACTCAGGATGCGTAAGAGGAGGAGCATGACGAGGTTCACCGCTTGGAAATGGAGGCCGGAGCGCTTGCTGCACCTCGTCGCGGACAAAGCTCGCAATGGAGGCAGGAGCTGGTTGAGATGTGCCATATATCAGTCGGAGTTCGTCGCGCACAATCGAAAGTATGAGCTCCCGTAGTGCTGATGTGCTCATGCTATGCGATGGGAACTCAGCAGAGACGGAGGCGGCGTGGATGGTGCGATCCTGTGCCGAAGCTCGCTGCTGAATCACTTTTTCTATAGTGGATGTTTCCGCAAGGAATTCTGCGACAGTTGTCGGCGGGCTGCGCACCAGGCCAGCGAAAAGCTGCTCTTTGACGCCACGCATGAGGTAGCGCAGCTTTTTGTCCTCAGACATCGTAAGATCCGCACGCTTGAACAGGCGCGTCATGTCTTCGATATACGCCGCGACGGTTTCGTTGGGCATTTAGATCCAAGATTGTAGAGCGCGTTCGGCCCGTTTGCGGCGATCTGAGCTACCGTAACTTGCCGCAAGATGACGTTTGAACTCACTCCAAGAAGACAGCTGCTCTTCATGGTTCTCGAACCACGTCCGAGCGCCATCCTCGAGGATGAAGTATATATTTCGAAGCCGTGCGGCGTCATCCCAGAGTTTGAATGTAGCTACCCTTTCGTAGTACTGCAACCAGTCGTCGACGTCTTCGTAGGTGTCCCCGTTAAAGGTCTTTGGGACGCGGGGGTTCTGAAACGTCGCGTAGATGGGGGTCGAGCCAGGCATTGCGACGACGTCGTGGTTGCCGGTAGTTATGTCTGATGGGGCAACTCAGGTGGTAGGCCTCGTTGCCTGCGGCTAGTGCGGTGAACAGGCGTTTCCTTGAATATATGACCAGCACTCCTTTTTAGCGTAGGAATACGGGAGGCAGACTTCACCTCCACCAGTTGCATTTTGCTATACATGGCTGAGCATCGCTTTAAGAAAGTTTGAGGAATGGGTATGGTGAAGGTGTTTTCAGCTACTTTTTTCTGTGATTATGAAGTGAGCAAGCTCTTAAAAATTGATGGACATGTTCGACGCCTTGTTTGTCTATTTGTTCTGGTAAAATTACAAAGTATTCATGTAATCAGTATTTATCACCAAGGAATTGCATCAAATACACACGGTAATAGAAATAAGAGGCAAGGTGAAATAAAAGTAGTCAGTAGCGCAACCCACAGGGTTCAAGTGCACAAAAGGGTCCGCAGTTTTGGAATATCACGATGGTAGCGCCATACAGAACCTGAATGAACAGGTATTTACGAAAGGCTGTTATATTTTCACGATGTTTTATACTGCTGGGGACAAAAGTTTCCAGGACACGAGAAAAACAAATTTGGCGTACAAACGTCACATTCTTTGGCAACATCTTGATTTGATATCTGATGTCGAAGCATAAGAGTCCGTCTGGTCTGCGGAGACCAGATGACAGAGCTACTGGCTTCGATTCCTGATTATGCGTCCTGTGAACGTTTTTCATCAGTAGTACGTAGCTCTGTTTGGCAAGAGATATGTGGAAACACCGATTCTCTTGACTGCTGCGGAACCGGTTCCGCTACTGCTACCAACGCGCTGGTACACAAAGAACACAAAGCAGTCCAGCGAACGCCAGTGACTGTTTAGTGGAAAGGCATTCAAGGTTTGGATTATTGGGTTTACAGTTCCAAAGCGGAAGTTTGGAATGACGAAGTAAAAAAAAAAGCTTTATTTCTTTATGAGGAGGACTTTCAGATCGGCTACTTAACCTTATAACTGCGAGAATAGCTTTCCATGTTCCAAAAAAATGTTGCTCTGTGTGCTCAAGCTTCCGAAAAGCATTGCTTGTTCTTTCTCATGTCGTCGGCAGGTGCTTCAGGAGATAATGCCTCACGACAAAGACAAGTTAGTCCAAAACTTCAATGCCTTTCCTGGAAGGTTTGATTTCAGAAGTTCAACGTTCCAAAGAGGCCAACTTTATAGGCAACCTGTAATGAAGTTTGCTGTGGCGACCGCCGCGCCATAACACATATCTTAGCGAGATGAGCAAATACTTCTGAGGCTGCTTTTTAGGGCGTTTTCACGCCACCTGCATGAGCTTACAGGAATCGTATTGCACACTCTGTCGAAGCTTTGCGTGGCGTGTGTCAGATAACTGGGCTACATTCAGAGCGCCTGGGCAAGGACGTCCTCATTCACACGCGTATATATAGTGCTGCTGAACATGATCGGTCATTTATCGCGAACCAAGCCGCTGAAAGCAGCATTTTTGAGTCACGCTGCGTGACAATTGCATCCCTACCTATGCAGTGCAGGTTCCCTATAGGAGATGCCGTAGTGACGGGCTACGGAAATTTCGACCTGGTGCATTTCAACGTGTACGAACATCTGACAGAACACGGACGCCTTGCTTTTCGCTTTCATTGAAAATCAGAAGCCAAGGCCAGGATTCGATCTTCTGTCCTTGGGTGGAGAAGTCGGGGGCCCTAAACACTGCGCCACCGCGGCGGGGTCGTTTATAGGAGAGCAGCGGCTTGCTCGAAATTGTTTAGAGCGCAGCGCCTTTGCGTGAGCTTCTGGGTTTCGCGTCATTATCTCCGTTGTCCCTCGTAACGAGCTCCGAAGCCGGGGCAGCGCGCGCTCCTGCCGCCACTATTCGCCGCTGCGTGTACCCCCCCCCCCCCCCCCCCTTCCTGTATGGAGGCGACGGTGTTCTACGGTTGCCGAAGCGCCGGCTCGGCATCAGCGGATCACGGTGCATACATCCCAATTCGAAGAGTCACGTTGACTCGACTCTCTAGTGGCATCAGCAGCATCTGTCAGTCGCTTTTATTTCTTGGCCGCGCAACACAACTATGAGCCCACACGCTGCCTGCCACGCGACCTCCCGATAACTTAATTGCTTCTCCTTCAATGCCACACCTGTGCGGCGGCAAACAGAGGGCCGGATCGGTCGCGGCAGATCTCGATATGTGCACCGCCCGAGCCGAAACGCCCACTGCCGTTCGCCACTGCGAACCGCCTGCCTAAATATTGTCTGTAATTGTACGTAAGTACATGTCTTTCTCGAATTATTTGCCTCAGTATACGGAAAAGATGAAACAGCTGATGCGCTGCGCCCAAATTTCGAATTAGGAAGTAACGTTATCGCCGGTAATTTTTATACAGGTTGTAATATAGGCGTTGGTTTTCAAAGTGGTCGTTGCTGATTGTGTAACGTTTTCTCGTGAAGAGATCAGCCTCTAATCTGCATGCTGTGTTATTGTAAGCCGATAAAATAGGGCTATGGTACATCCCGTAGGCACACCTTACGCACCCGTATGCAGTTATGCTATGCTTCATTTCAGTTTCAACGTGCTCTGAGATGCAGTGCGCTTAATTGCTGGTTTTGAGAAAAGCTGATGCAGGTAATACATCTGTTAACGTGGAAAAAAGTCTTTAGTAATTTTCATGGAAACATGAAATGCAGCTTCTGATGTGAATGCATAGCAAAGCAGGACCAATTCTTCGGCCAGATGTTGGCCAGGACATTTCTGAGACCTTTCCACCCAAGATAAGCAGTACCGTCTTTGCCAAAAGTAACCAGGCTGCATGTTTTGCTTCTCGTTTATGTTATAAAGACGACATGGATTCCCAGAGGATTGCAACTTGTTGAGAAGTGAGGAGAGGAGCTCGCCTTTACTTTGCATAGATTTACAGCTTCAGAAGTGCTCCGAATTTTCTGCTACCCGACGTAGATGTGGAACACGCAGCCTTGTTACTTTTGGCAAAGACGGTACTTTCAAAATACTGCGCCAGAAGAGTTCTCAAGCTCAGTTGAAATCGCATAACTATTATGGCGAAGCCAGGAGGCCAAGGCACTCCCTCTCATTTTGTGCATCAGAATGTCGTTCCAGCATGAAGGTATTGTTTTTTTCTAGAATTTGCAATATTTGAAATATTTGTAATTTCGGATATATTTCAGACAACTGTCCGCAAGAAAGGTTTAAAATCGAGAAAAACGTTTTCATTTACAATGCATCGCCTTTCAAAGGAAGAAGCATCTATAAATGCCATAAGCAACACGAACGACGACCGTTGGGGGTCCTGCACGCCCAGCAGCGATGAGCACCGTCGTGCAGCCGAACATTTTGACGCAATGATTACACGTACGCTTTTGCCCGGTAGCCTTTTTGATTGATTACCAATTTTACTGATTACCAGTAATCAAACACAGAAAAAAATTCTGAAAAAGTACCAATTGCAAGTAACTGATTGCGTACAACTCTAACAAGGATGAAGGTGGTGATCAGGAGGGGGCACAAAATCACCTGTGCAGATGCGAGCCCGATAAGTATGTCGGTGATTGGAACATGGCGATGAACAAAGGTTTTGAGCTAAAACAGCGATATCTGATTGTTTGCATATCGTCGTGCGTAAACCTTCCAGCGTTTTCTTACTGTCAAGCTTGCCTGCAAATTCAAGAGCTTTTACATTTTTACAGTCTTGCAGCTTAATCAGAAGAACAGGAGCAATACAGCACGTATCCAGCGGGGAATTGATAAATACCTTGCATGCTGTCGGGTGCGCCCGTCTCAGTTTTCTCAATGCCGAGTTTGACACTCATAAAAAAATGCAACCTAAAAGGAAACACACCGTAATAATTTAGTAAATGATTTGCATGCAAGTTAATCTTGTTTTGAAAACTATAAATAAACAGTTCGCATAAACGTGATACGAACTGGCGTTTTGTTTTGCGTTCACAAACACTGCATAAATTAATTGCGCAAGACGCCGCTACATTTTTTGCGTTCATGTGTGCGAACGCCGCCCAAAATTGCAATTGTTGTCGGTAGTAAATCGAATATATTTATATAATTTTTTTTTCGCGAAAGCAGATAATCCTTTACTGAACCGAGAAAGAAGTATAAAGATAACTAGAAATGGTTGTCGAGAAGGCCCATTTCATGCACGGTGGTCTCTCCTCCGATAATCTTCAGTACTACCACAACGTCCCGCCAACACCATTAGTTCAGTTCAGTTCAGTCGTTCAGTCGTGTCCGACTCTTCGTGACCCTATGGACCATGCCAGGTAGCACAGAATGTGGGGCCCCAGTAGGTCCGATGTAGGCAAGTGGGGCTGGGGCAACCATCATAAAACCTGCATCGTCCCCGATGGGGCAAATGTGGGCAAGCCCCATTTGGGCTTGCCCCTGCTCCTCCTGCATGGGTCCCATAGCGGCGTTTCTTGGGCTAATGCAGAGCACATTCCTGCATCCAGACCACAAGGGTCCCTTGCCGGGTATTTGAGGGCAATCCAACCTAAATGTGGGCTTTTTATGGGAAAGCCCTCATAGATCCGAAGTGAGGCCGCCCCCATTAAATCTTTGTGGGACCAACATCGGCCGTAGTGGGGCAAGAAAACGGACATACCCACATGCTGCCCAAATCGGCCCCTTGTAGGTTACTTGAGGGCAGGTGAAATAGGAATAAGGGCTCAATTTGGGCAAGCCTTCGTGAAGCCCAAATGAGGCAGCCTTAGCTAAACCGCTTTAGGTCCCACATAGGCTGTAATGGGGCTGGAAGGCGGGCGTGCCCGCGTGGTACCAAAATCGGTCCTTTGTGGGGCTTTGAAGGCCCGCGCAACAGCAGGTGGGCTCTAGGTTCAAAAACAACGTCCAGCCCAATTGGGGCTGCCCACATAAAACTGCTTTATATCCCACATGGGCCGTAATGGGGCTGGAAGGCGGGAGGGCCCGCATGATACTAAAATTGGTCCCTTGTGGGGAATTTGAAGGCACGTGCAATAGCAAGTGGGCTTTAGGTTCAAAACCAACACCCAGCCCAATTGGGGCTGCCCACACAAAACCGCTGTAGGTCCCACATCGGCCGTAATGGGGCTAGATGGAGTGCGTGCAATTTGCGTAATCATTGTTTCCAACTTTTATTTGCATTAGATGTTGCCCTAAAATACTATTATAGATGATTTGTATAACAGTTGTGGCCATGTTTAGTCGATTAGAAATTTACATGGCTTTAGTTCTCGCGCTCGTGCAAATTGCGCTACGTATACTAAACAAACTGATTGCTAACTGTTGCCTCTTATGTGGTTGCTTTGGACAGCCTGCAACTCGCAGTACAATATTACTGTTCAGAACACACATCTCCATAGCCTGAACAAGATGTACATGAAGTCATTTCGGCTAGATGAAAGATGAATTATTGTAAAATTTAATATTGTGGCTGTTTAGAAAGTGCAGACATTTATAAAGTAATTACTTAATTATGTGCCTAAATATTGATTGGGAAAACTTGGACTAGGGCTTTCCATCAATTTCCTACGTCGGACCCCTATGAGAATAATGTGGGCAAGCCCAAGTGTGGCTAGCGCTATAGAACCCGCATTGGTCCTATGTCATTTTCTGAGGGGCTAACTGAAATAAAAAAAAATGTTCCTCCAAAGCGGCTGCCCAAATCGGTCCAAAGTGGGACCATCGCGGGGAGTTCGCGGGATGTGCCCTTTTAACAATGCCGGAAAAATGTGGGCAGCCCCGCAAGGGCTGCCTGCATCGGCCCCTAGTGGGGCCAATTGGGGCTTTGTCGACAGCCCGCTTCGGGCCTACGTCGGCCCCTCTTGCAGCACCCACATTGAGCCCACCGGGGCTGTCCTGCATTGCCTACATCGGGCCCACCGGGGCCCACCCTTCATAGCCCACTTTGTGCTACCTGGGATATGTCACGCCACGCTTTCCGGTCTTTCACCATCTTCCTAACATCACATAACTTCATCTGCAGTGCCTCGAGGATGCCATCTAACCATCGCGTTCGCTGCCTACCCCTTCTACGGCGACCTTCAACCTTTCCCAACATCAAATCTTTCTCCAGCGACTCCTCTCTTCTCATCAGATGACCAAAGTAGCTGAGCTTTAACTTTAGAATTTGACCCTGCAATGAGCAGTCAGGGTTTATGGTCGACAATATCGACTGATTTGATCTTCTGGCAGTCCAAGGAACTCTCAAGAGTCTTCGCCAGCACCACAATTCAAATGCGTCAATTCTTCGGCGGTCAGCCTTTTTCACAGTCCAACTCTCGCATCCATACATCACAACTGGAAAGACCATAGCACGAGTTATACGGATCTTGGTTGGCAGACTAATATATCTGCTCTATACTAGGCGGTCAAGGCTAACCATTGCCCTCTTTCCCAGAAGCAGGCGTCTCCTAATTTCATGGCTGCAGTCTTCTTCCGAGGTGATCTTGGAGCCCAAGAAGAGAAAATCTGTCACAGCTTCCACTTCTTGTCCATTGATGCTCCAGGGCTTGATAGGGCAAGACGCCATGATCTTTGTCTTCCTAATGTTCAGTTTAAGCCCAAACTCTTCTTGTACGCGCATCAGAAGTCTCTTGAGTTCCACTTCACTTTCTGCCATTAAAGTGGTATCATCCGCATATCTAAGGTTGTTGATACGTTTTCCAGCAATCTTCACTCCAGCTGAAGACTCGTCCAGACCGGCCTTCCTCATGATGCACTCTGCATATAGGTTAAATAGGCAGGGCGACAGTATGCAGCCTTGCCTCACTCCTTTCTCGATCGGAAACAAATCAGTAAGACCATGCCCAGTTCTGACTGTGGCCTCTTGCCCTTCATACAGGTTCCTGAGGAGACAGATGAGGTGAATTGGAACTCCCATCTCTTACACCAACACCATTAATCTGGTTCAAATAAAATTTCAAAATGACATGTTGACTGTGCTAAAATAATCGCAACGTGAACTAAAAACATTCACATCGTACAGCGCGCCGTCATGGACCCCGCCACTCCAGCTCAGCCGTATCCACGACATCAGTACTCGAGCCGTCATTCTCCAGTGTGGCTCTCAAAGCTTACGTAATCGCACGAAGTTTTAGAGCGCAGCTCTTTGGCGCCCGTTCCTGCGATTTGCGTCGTCGTCGCCGTCGTGCCTCGTAACCAGCTACGTCCCTCTCAGACCCCCAGCTCAGGCCCCCTATTTCCCGCGTGATCTCAGATTGCTGCACGCGCTCCTGCCACCACCATTCGCCGCTGCGTCTACTCCCCCCCTCCTCCTCCTCTTCCTGCGTGGCGGCGAAGGTGTCCTCCGCTGGACGAAGCGTCGACCCACCATCAGCGGATTACGGTGGGTGCATGCCAAGCCGAAACGCAGAGCCGCGTTGTCTTGACTCGCTAGCGACGTCAGCGGTATCAGTCAGTCGGCGCTGTCTCTTCGCCCCACAACGATCCTATGGGCCCACACGCTGCTTCCCGCAACTTCCTGACAACGTAATCCTCACTTTATTTCTCCAACCACAAAGCTTCCTTCATGACAGTCAAGAACTGTTAGTAGAGTGTTTTTTCAATGAATATATGTGAAAAATTAAAAAAGTTGTCTGTGATTGTAAATTCATGTCTTGCTCGAAATCTTTGCCTCAATCTATAGAAAAGGTGAAACAGCTGATGAGCTTTGCTCAAATGTTGCATTAGGAAATAACGTAATCATCGGCAAATGTTTCGATCAGGAAGTCTTCAAAAAGGAAAGTCGTCCTCGCGAAGGCGTGTGCGTTTGAGAGACCACCTGGCAGGTGGTGTTTTTTTTTCTTCTGTTGTAAGGTACCTGTGGATTTTCTGTTTCATACGACAATGCACCGGAGAGGCGACGTTACATGCAACGACCTGAGAACGTCAAGAGAGATAGAGCAGCGGTCCAACAGCCAGGTCTCGCGACTAGGAACAAACCTCCTCTTCCTCTTCTCCAGATTCTTGAGCAGGGTTCGTGCTAGTGAGACTACTACAATCACCCTTCGACGAAGGATGAGGCATCCTGGCAGCTCAAGGAGAACAGTTAACGTTGGGGCCATAATAAGCCTTCAAACGATTGACGTGGATAATTTCGCGGCCACGGCGACGCAGATCCGACGAGGTGGCGACTGGTTCGATGATGTAATTGGCGCGTGAAGTCTGCTAAATGATGTGGTGGGGACCATTATACTGGAACAGAAGTTTCGTGGACAGGCCGGAGGGGGGGGGGGGAAGATGCGACCCAGAGCCAAACTTGGGAGTCTGGTTGGTAGGAAGGAGCTTATAATGGAGCCTTCGAGGCTCACTTGCTGCCGTCTTTCTGTCTCTGTGGTCAATGCACGTCACAACTGGCTTCATTCTTCGGCATACTTGACAGCCTGAAAAGTGACCTCTATTCTGACAAGTCCAGGTGGTAGGGGAGACTCGTGTCCATAGTGCAAGTAGGGACGTCCCATCCGTAGAAAAGAAAGAAGGGGGGAACGCCATGGTAGGTTCAGTAGAGGTATTGTAGAGGTAGGTCGCAAATTGAAGATTTTGTCCCAAATTAAATGGTGGTGGTCCACATGCATTGCGAGCCTATCATGCAGGGTGCGATAAAAGCGTTCAACTAATCCGTTCATCTAAGGTTTGGTTTGTGGGGTTTAACGTCTCAAAGCGACTCAGGCTATGAGAGACGCCGTAGTGGAGGACTACGGAAATATCGACCAACTGGGGTTTTTTAACGTGCAGTGACATCGCACAGCACGCGGGCACCTTGCTTTTCACCTACATCGAAAAGCGGCCTACGAGGCCGGGATTCGAACCCGCGTCCTTGGGAACAGTAGTCGAGCGCCGTAACCACTGCGCAACCCCGGCGGGGCCGTTCGTCTAAGGGTGGTAAGGCGAATTTGTACAATGAATACTGGACACTCCTTAAAACTGCTTCGATGACGTCGGAAAGGAAGACACGGCTACGGCTATTCAGCAGTTCTTTAGGAGCTCCATGCGGAAAGGTGAGGTGACGGGGAGTGAACGGCGCAACATCACCAGCACAGGCGGATGATAACGCTGAAGTTTGGGCAAGTGAGCGAGTCGATGGCTGCAATGACATGACGATGCCCCGCAGGAGTCGTCGGAAGGGGATAGTAAACATCGATCCCAACGCGGTTAAATGGGCGAGAAGGGCTCGGGAGTGGTTGCAGAGTCGGTGTCGTAAGGCAAGGCGGTGTCTTCCGACAATGACAGGCTGGGCAACTAATACCGGAGACGCAACCGGGCGTATGTTTTCAATACTCTAGCATCAGCGCACTGCGAGTTGTGAAAATCGGCGCATACGTCTGAACGCATGTGCCGACAAATAGTGAGAAGCCATTTCCGCCCCTCAGACAGGTAGTTGCGACAGTAGAGCCGGCCATTAACGGATTGCAAAACGTATCTAATAAGACGCGAGGCTGTCCAATGACACAAACTACAAACTGGCAGCTTCCGACACCCCCTCTTATACAGAAGGTTCTTTCCGGAGCAGATAGCCCCCATGTGTAAACACTGCTCAACTTCAGTTACTCTCATACACATGGCGTGGACTTGTGCACATTACAATTAAATCAGACAACTAAAACACCCCAGAGACGTGGGAGTCTCTCCTGCGTACTTCCGAGCCAGCAGACCAGCGCTACGACATTCTAGACCCCTTAGAATGTCGCAGCTAGGTGGAGGCTGCGACATTCTAAGGGGTCTCCGCCGATCTCCTCTAAGCCAGCGCAACCGGTCCTTTGACTGGTCCCCTGTTCATGGCCGCAATAAGAGTTCACCAGCACCACCTTGCCGTTGCAGAGCTCTATAAGCAGAATGGCAGGAACGAGAACGGAAAGCGATGAGAGCTGCAATCCAATCGTCTCATCGTTGTTCAGAAAGCTTAGCGGAGATGTGAAGGGAAAAATCGAAAGCTGCGATGGTGTTCCAGGCGCCTCACTCTCAATACGCGAACGGGAAAGGGTGCCAGCATCAGAATTCTTGATGCCAGAGCAGTAAATGACACGAACGTCGTGCTCCTGCAGACTGAGTGCCGAATGAGCAACGTTCTTTAAAGATGCACGGGCTCTTCAAATATAATATTCAGCATAGATCATGGTGGTCCGTCATGATGTAAAATGGACGACCATATACGTAGGGCCACAAGTTTTCCAAATGGCCAGATGAGGACCAGACGTTCTTTTTCGGTGACTGAATAGTTTTACTCGGCCTCAGTGCGCGACTTGTTTAAGCACCACGTATTCGACGCAGTCTGGTTTCTGCTGGGCGAGTACAGCCCCAGGACCGACTCCACTGGTGTCAACGTGAATTTCGGTCGGAGCGGCAGGATCAAAATTACTTAGAAAGGGGGGGGGGCGGCTGACATGAAAAGGCGGCATAGTGTAGTGTTGGCTTTTTCGCATGCTGGCGTCCACGACAAGATAGCGTAGATAGTATCGATGAGTGTAGTTAGAGTGGCGATGATTAACACAGAGTAGCGAATAAAGTGCCGGAAATACGAGCATTAAGCCCCAATCTACACTCAACCTGGTTCCACATAAAGTTCCAATTAGTAAGCGGAACTTCTTTTTTAAAAGTTCCGCTTATATATGTGGGACAGTGTTCCAGATAAAAGTGGAGTGTATATGTGGAACAATGTTTCCGTTAAAATTATGAGTTTTATGTGGAACATACATGTAAATGGAACACCGTTCCACGTATTCTGTACGGTGTTGTTTTAACCTCTGATGGCTTCTCTTGGAAGAAGGCAGCAGAGCAGGAAACAACCAGGACTTCAACTCTGGGTGGAAAACTTCGCACCGGACTAGGTACTCTAAGTGTATTCAGGGGGTTGTTTATCAGATTCCCTTGCATTGTGGAAAGAAACATATTGGACAGACAAGATGTCTCAATGACAGGATTTGAGAGCACGCTATGTCAGTATCGGACGAGTCTGGCCCTAATCTGGCGGTGCACTGCAAAGACTGCGTTGTTTGTAGAGAGCAAAAATGTCCGGCTGACCTTCACAATGTAAGGTTATGAAAAAGATGAAGGATAAGTTAGCAAGGAAAATTTATGAAGCATATGCAATCTGTGACTTGGGAGACCAATGTGACAGTATGCCTTCAGTGGTTTTGTTGAAGAAGGAATTAGAATTTCTGCGCAAACTGGCAGGATGTTAAAGACAATGAAGTTGGCTGCAGACGTGAAGGGAAGGGAGAAGATGTGCGGTTTCTTGTCAATATAGTCAGTGCAGCGTTGTCTTTGTGTTTGTGTGTGCTTCTTATGATTTGTGTTGTTATCTGCTCTGCTGCCTTCTCCCAAGAGATGTGTGACCAACTAGCTCAACGTTCGACTCTATTATTGTTCCTCTGATGGCTTCTCTCCTCGGCATCGCTGTCCGACAGGGGTGCCCAATTTGCTTGGCGGTTGAGCTATTCGATGGCTTCACTGCTCGAAGTGACTGCCCAGCAGGAGTGCCCAACTGCTTGGCTGTTTTTCTCGACTTCTGCTCAACATCACTGCCTAACAGGGGAGCAAAACGAGCTTGGCAGTTGAATGCAATCACATTGCAGTTTTTTCGTGTGCTGGGGACGCTGATATTGATTCCGTTTCAGGCAGAAGTTAACTGCATTACATGAGCTCTTGTACATGTGAGACAAACGTTTCCACCATCGATGCTACTTGTTTACTGAGAAGTATAGTGTTCAGTGCTTACGTGACCCCACGTCTGCTCAGAATTGACGTATGTTAGCTGCTGCTGAAGTACTTTCAATCACAGGAAACAAACGTGCAGGGGTTTAATGAATAGCCGAATGAAATGAATAAAAATAAATTTTTCAGATAAAAAGATCAGCAGAATCCAGTACACAGTATCAAAGAAAAGTGAACAATGGTTTAAAGTGAGCCCCAGTTCGCAAGCGAACGTTCGGGCATTACTTCTCTTCATCTTTACATGGCAACTATCACTGGCAGGTTTATGTAGGTTTTGCCGCAAAAATAATAAACGTGGTTGAGGGCAGACAAGCATTGCGAAAACGAAAGAATGTTTTCTTGATGATTTTTCAGTACTGAGAACTCATTGTTTAATGACTTGCAAAATAAAATAAAGAGGCAACAGCAGGAGAAAAAAGTGCAAGGCTAAGCGTACTCTTGATGTACAGGCACTCATAAAAGCTTTCCTTTCAGAACAGAAAAATTAGAACAAGAATAAATCGTCGCAAATCTACGCGTACAGCAAGGACCTGAATGGTGTTTTGATCGCTTCCTTGTGTGACCGTTAAAATCCATCTCTCAATGTCGGGAAGCGCTTTTAAATATAGGCAATAAATTTGGCTGTTCATTGTTTTAAAATTCCGAAAGCATTGTACATTTCTTTGCTGCTGTTGCCATTTTATTTTATTTTGTAGGTAATCAGAATCTTCACCCTGCTTAAGGTCAAGTAATAGTGGAAACAAGTTCTTGAGAATGTCTGCGGTCAACCTAATATGCTTTTTATAGCTTTGCATTCTACCTTGAAAAACCAAAGCGTACAATTATTATTAATCACAACCATTATGTGTAGTGAGGCGCTCAAAATTGAAATAATGAAAGCTACACAAATGGTGCCCTTTATAGAAAGCTATGCGGACGCAAACATATTTGTCATATGACTACAATTGCTTACATGTGAATCATAACATATATGAGTAGATAGTTGAACGAAGTCAACCATAAATGTTTCTGACCTCCGCGAATTACAAGAACAAAGACAAAGAGGTGACACCAGGAATAAACCTTGAAATGGGGTTTGCACTGTAATGTGTGCATAGGTTTATTGAATAAAATATTCTTGATCGTTTGATTACATTATTTATTTCTGCTAAGCGATAAAGCGATATTTAAGGTGTTTCGTGATTTCAAGAAATGAGATGCGATATAATTGAAAAGGCACAAGGCAGTGAGATAGTGGCTTAGCCACGAGAGGAAGTAACACTGCAGGAATAACATGAGTAAACATAAAAATTAAGGAAACAATAGGGATATCATGTAGTGGTTGGCTTGCTAGTTCATTAGCAGAAGTAGACCGTGCAATAGTATCAGGGACAAAAGCGGAGATGCAAACAAAGTGCCTCTGTGTGCGTTCTTATTTCTTGTTCTAGTCACTAATCCGCTGTATACTGTCGAACCAGCAGGCAGCGTGAAGTCTTTAAAGTAGTTGTTCTTAAAACAATTTGAGTAAGAATACAAAGGTGTGTGCGACACAGAAGTTGATCACAAGGTATATCAAGTATAAATTAATTACTTGGCCATTTGCAGAGATTTTTCACCACAGGCGATTTACTCAGGCATTTCACATGGACATTAAAGGTTCCCATACTGCACAGCAAAAACCGGGCTTGCAAAGTAATCTGTACACCGAGTTGTTTATGTTAACAGAAAAAGTGTACTGCAGGAACTGTTCACATAGGTTTGCTGTTTATGTTCATTTTGTGGCCGATAAAGCAATCAGTACCTTACAAACAGCATATCAAAGTTTGTAGACATTGAATAAATAAAACATTTACCTTAGCAACAAAACTTCGTTGCTAGCTTTCGCAATAGTACCTCAGTGACACATGAACATTTCGTAATCCGCGCTCACTTTCCACCTGGAGTAGTTCCAGCTTCTGCGCTACAGCGCAACAGATTTCAGCTGTAAAGTAATGAGACATACCTAAGTTGTCTGCCTTTCACAGAGTATGGGTGAAAGCAATCCTAAAGACAGGATTGCCTTGTATTTCCCCTCATGTAATACCCCTATCTGGGCATTTGAAGTTTACGAAATAAAGAATTTTGGTATACCAGGCCAAGGATGAATGCGTGGTCAAACATAAGTACAAAGCATGTTCAATGCTAGTTTCAGCTGCTAAGCGAAAAGTATGTTTCTCACACATAACTGAGTCCTTCCTCTGTCACAGAACTACACGGTCCAGGTGAAGCTCCATCATCTGCGTTTGTTCCCTTCAGCAAAAAAATAATAATGTTTGTGTTCTATTCTAGTTATAATTACAAATAATATGCACGCCATTTACCAGCATTATTTGTGACAACTAAGTGCTGCTTTATATATTATGCAAGTCAGTATATTTGTATTTACTGTCTCTCGTACATCGGGCAGATATTGAGTTCATATTTATGCATTGCACTTCTATACAAAAACGTGCTTGGCTGAATTTAAGAAAGTAGAATCAATGAAATATTAGCGGGTGAAGATTGGTATTTATATATTACATCCTCTAGTAAGGCTCTGTACAGCCACTTGAAAGGTTACACAATGCAAAGTAATATTCGTGACGTTTTCCTATGTATGCATTGATTTGTGTGTTTTGCTTTTGAAACCTTCAATAGCCTTATTCAAATTTATACATTTGTGGCGAGATGGAACACAACTCTTCTGGGGCAAAGGTAGCTTTCAGGTGGAAGTCTTAAAGCTGCAGCTTTTGTTCCTTTTCCATAAGCTTGGCTTCCAATATGTCAACTGTAGTCTGAAAACGAAGTTTTGGCTCAAAAGCAAGCTGAAATCATACAATTATCATGGACAGTATGGACTAATTTTTGTAGCCTTGCTTCTGTACCAGAAAATGTTTGCATTACTCTCAGCAAGACCACACATCTCGCTGCTATCACCTATTCGCCATGTTTTGAAAAAGTCGCCATTTAGCAAACAAAATTTGATACTGCCTTTCTGAGCCCATGCAAACACAAGCAATATTTTGTATTGAAATATATTATTGGCAAAGCTCATTTCACTGTTCTCCACCATTCCTCACATATTAATTTTCTGTCGATTTCCTGTAGGATACGACTGCCTTTATTGCATGCTTTGGCACAGTTAACCTACATCATTTTCATGCCAATAGTCATTTTCATACCAAGCGGCCTCTCCGCTACCCACTTATATCTTCTGCCACAGTTGAACAATCCATTCTTTGAAGAATGATGTTAAAATGACGGACTGTAATAAGATATAAAACATAGCTGTGAAAAATGTACACAACTAAAACCACATGCACAAAAATAATATCACTTATCGGCTGATATCAGGAGCAACAAAGGAGATATATCATGCTGAGATGAGTTGTACTTGAGTGGTATATAACTAATTCAAAAATAGATTGGGATACCAATAGGGTACAGCTTTAATCTTGCTGACCGAGTACTAAATTAATCAGAGTAAAATGGGCCTATTAGTGCACGTAATATGTCTGCACAATTTGGTGTTCTTTTGTCTTATAAGGATTAACACAGCAACGCGACACAGGTTGTCATGGATTGTTTTGTGGTCATCTAGGGAAACTGACTTCGCGCACACATTAGAAACACAATTCTTGCCTCCGAAAAGCAGCCGCCGCGACCAGAATAGAACCTGCGTGCTTGCGTTCAGCAGCCTTTATAGTTCTTTGCTTAAAGCAGAGACTGCGCTTCATATAGGCTGCCTTTTTCGAAAAAGTTTGCAACAACGAGCTAAAAAAAAAAAGACGGCTAGCATGCAATCCACAGCATATCATGAATGTGTGCGAAGCGGTTTGGTTTGCATGAGGTAGGGAAACGATACTACCTGTTTGTGACGAGCCGTCGCGATTTCAAGCAAAGCGCAACGTAGTCAAGCGGTCAGCACTTACCTAGGCACTAGGCTGTCTTCAGGGTATAGTGGCGGGGCCCGAACCTTGCGTGTTCTTGATTCGCATCTAACTAAAATCAATTACCCGCGGCCTTTTGGACTCTATAAACAAGGTGTCGCAGTCGCCATTTTAACGGAGCTTCGAAATAAATGAGCTTTCGTCTGGTTTAGGTGCGACAAGAAAAGAAGAGCACTGAGGATCGCAACAAAGCGAAGTCGTATGGCTAATAAGGCGCTCTGATTCGTAGACATCGGAAAACGTGCTTATGGCATATCGTGATGAAGCGCTTAACGCCGGTTTCGTTGTCCCATGTGTAAACGGGTAGCCGTGTGCCCTGCAGACTCCTACGTCACCTGAACGTTTTGAGCTTCCAGTTTCGTTCGCTATCTTGCAATCTTCGGCAAGGCTCGGACTCGGCTTCACGGAATAAAGCGGACGGTCACGTCTGCCTGATAGTGGAAGGTATACTACATGTTTAGTGCGCTTAGGGAGAATGAACTTTCTGTGGCGAGCGCCATGTCGAGCTTTTTCTAAGAGGACGCTCAGTCACATACGATGGGTAAGGCTACTGGCGCATGCTTGTAGCGTGATCCACATGGTTGCAGAAACTTGTTCGCCAGCGTTCGTTTTCGCAACGTTGAGAGCAAGAACTTGCGGTATAGAGAACTTGCATGTTCTGGCCGGTGGTTTTGCGCCAATCAAGTTTAGTTGGTTTGGCTTATGAGGGTTAGCAATAAAGCAACTTGGCCAGTAAAATGGAGGGATCCATTTCCACTCACGCACGCGGCAGCCTGATTTAGCTTTCATCGATGCGGACAAAGACCGCCACCGCTTCGAATGGGATATTGAGGGCGTCGTACACAATTCACGGAGTGCCTCAACTAGTGTACCAATTAATGTTCGAACCAAACCATGCCAGCCGCATTTGCATATAAAGGCGAAACGTAACGGGCGCCGGTGTGCTGTACCGTTGCCTCCGCGGTTAGCTCCGGCAGCGCGCTCGGAGCTCATCACAGATGACACGGCTCTACAGTGTCCGCGCGCATGTATACCGACACCAGGCGGTGAAATGAAGGGTGCCGTTGCAAGCTACAGGCCTTCATTATTTCAATTCTTGAGTATAACAGCATATCTATGCAGAATTTTTCCGCGGAACGTGTCATCAAAGAGTCTTTGCCCGCGCCCTCCAAAATCGGCCATCTGGACACACGAAATATGACCTCATCTCAATTTAACCAAAAATGGTGTCCAACCTAAATTTAATATCGGCAGTTCAATTATGCCCTCCAAATGTAGGTGGTCAACCCCAAAATCTTGGCCATCTGGACACCCGAAATTTTACCTCATGAAAATGTGACGAACTCAAGCTCAGGACAAGTTCACTTTCACTCTATGGCCAAAAAGAAAAGAGATATTAAAACAAGAAACCACAGCGCAATGAAGGTTTGTAAGCAAAAAGGAGTGCGGAAAATGCAGTTACGAGGTACATTTTTCTGTTTACGTCTTGAAAAGTGCGGGTTTGAAAATTGAGTAATATGCAAGTAAAGAAAATCGATTTAGGCTGATTAGAAATACAGAGTACGCTTTTAGAAGATGTAAGAGGTTCATATTTTAATACATTCGGCAAAGGGTATCGTACCATCTGGAGATCATATTGGTTCGTGTGTATGGTACCTACCACGGTGTTGTTTTTCCAGTGTTATCAGCGATGAGATGGAATTTCACATCTGCAATTTTCTTGAGTTAAGGGCCGCTTTATTTTTCATCGCTGTCTGATAAATTGATGCATGAGCTCAATTACATAGACTAGCAACTGGGACTGAGGTCAGCTTCACAAATATTGTCCTCCTGCGTGCGTCACAATTAGCATGTAAAGGTACGCACACGGCTATTTTGTGTAATGTGTATTGGTCACGTTGGCAGCGGTTGTTGTGCCCTAAAGTAGGAATAGCTTAGTGAAGAAAGAGTGGTAAACTGTAATTCTTTGTTTACGGGAAGACGAATTCCAAGCATGATAAAGTCAAACGTAAGCGCTAAGGCCTCTTTTTCAGGTAGTCATCTGAGCTCCACACTTCTAACGCCATTTCGACAGTGCATGCGAATATGCACACGAATATTTCGTTAATCAATTTTCTTTGAATCATGTATAATTATGTGCCCTTCTTTGACATGTAATCAATCATCTATGTATTTCGGGTCATATGGCAATAATATCGAAAGACGAAAACGTATTTAAACTCAGCTGTCGACGCGGCTTTTCCAAAGCAGTGTTCCTTTTTCGGCTACGAAGAGCCGGAAAAAGTAAAAAGAAAATGTATGTAATAAACATCTGCAGCCCCAAAATATACGAGACTTACACCACCTTATTGCACATAATTAAAAGCCTGTGCCAATATTCCAGACAAAAATAGAGCGTAATCAAGGCTGATATTTTTATCTCTATTGCTACAGACCCCGTCAGGGCGAAATATTAAGTAAATTTGAGAAATACAACAGAAATATTTACACGTAGATAAGTGGAATGCGATCAAGTTGGAAAAACGGCTGTTTCATTTAAAACAGTATGATCCAGTTAATACGAGCTCGTTCCAGTTACAAAGAGGGACAAAAACGCGACATAAGTGCAGCGTTCCACATACAGCAACCCGATAGCATCTGGTTCCAGATAAATTATCGGGAAGAAGTGGTTTAGCTGGAACATATGTGGAACCGGCGTCGTTTATGAAGAACCAAAATTAAGAGGTTACGTAGTTCTTTCAGCGGGTAAGGTTTAGGAAACTCCGGAACGGCAAGAAGTTTTGCGGGGCCAGGGTGAACACCAACCTTGGAGACGACGTGGCTCAATATACTGAGTTGATTAGCGGCGAAGCAGCACTTCAAATTTAGTCGAAGATTACCATGAAGGCAAGTCAGGACGCGTTGTAGGCTATGGAACTGAGTAGGAATATCCTTTGTAAACACCACGACATCTATGAGGTAGCATAGAAAGGCGGGCCATTTCAAATTACTCAAAACCATGCCCATCACACACTCGAAAGTCACAGCAGCGTTGCACAACCCAAACAGCATCTCGGTGAACTCATAAGCCGTCGGGTGTGACAAAGGCGGTCTTCTCGCGATCAGGTTCTGTCCAAGAGGAAGAACTCCGCTCCCTGCAGAGATCCTAATCATAGCCTCCTGTATTATCCATTCCCGGTCATGGGCGCCGAGATCAAAAGATGCTTACCATCGCGTTGGAGGCCGCGGTGGAAGAAAGAAAAGTGCTCCGTCGGCACACCGGCGCTGCGGCGAGATAGTGGCCACTCCTGCGCGCCGCTAAAGGCAGCACTATAAAGTTTTTAGAGTGCTATGCTTTCCGCCGATTCTGCGGGCGTTCCTATAGACAGTGGAACACGTGATGACATTTCGCGGCCTCTATCAGGAGTGAAAGCTATAGCATACAAATATTCCTATTTTATATTATTTAAACGTCTATCGAGGCGCAGTTAGGAACATTCATGCCACTTACTGTCCAAATCACGTGATTTTTGAACGCGGAGAGACGCGTCGTCTGCTTTGCATGGTATGCAGGAGCCTCTTTTGGTAGGCAGGCTCATCTGACAAAGAATCGTTTAATAATTTTGAGTCGCCAACACCTATTTCTGGTGGTATGATCGTCAGCTCAGCTGACAGAGAAATGACGATGTCTAGGGATCAACTCGCGCATTCCCTTCCACTGTAACTCTAGGTTGATGCCTTGATCAGCTGTCTTGAATATTTCGTGCATTTGCAAAACAGCCTACCTACGCCCTAATTGGAATAGTTAAGTGCTTTTGACGTGGCTGCAGCCGTGGATAAGCGCCCTGCAGAGAGAAGGTATCACTGCAGGTAAAAGGTAAAACTGCGCAAATAGAACAGGGCAAGAGACGAAGGAACGACACGGGCGCAGTACAAGAATGACAACACGGGCGTTTTTGTTCCTTCTTCGCTTGTCCTGTTGCATTCGTGCAGTTTTACCGTCTACCTGCAAAGAACCAACTAGCCGTCTAAAATGTTCTGCTAAAATATCACTCTCCGACGCTCTTAAAGACGGAATTCATTGCGCAGGTCTATCAGGAATCTTCCCTTAGCTAAGAATTGTTTCAAGTGCCCGAGGGTCATGTATGCATCAAAATAAAGTGCGTGTGCAAGGCGCGCCGTTGAAACCTCTGTAAAAGAGCGGCAGAAAAAGGCCCCTGTAATGGTGCTGCCTCTGGCGGTCGCGGTTTCTCAATGTTACACTAAATGGCCGCGTCTCGTGTCTCTGTCGGATTGCCTTCATTGCACCTGAGGGAGTCCGAGTGGGTGGGTGGGAGGCCCAAATTTAGAAGCGCCGCTTCACGGCGCGCGACAAAACTATGTGTTTCAGGTTTCAGGGTTTTTTATTTTCAGAAATGTATTACACAAATTAGTATGATTTATTTGGTACAGAAGGAGGACCCAAAGCGAAGCTGTCAGGGGGACCTCCTAGAACAAAATGCTTAAACAAAATTCACAAATATGGCAGAAATTGAACATTAAAATATGTTAAAATTCATGAACATCCGTGGCGTTGATATGATTTCTCGCAACGGAACGCTCGCATCGCAATGTTTGCTGTCGTGCTCGGACAGCAGCAAGTTCTTCTGATTGCGCCAGTTAAGCCACGGCCGGTCGCGAAGGGAGCAGAACCAAGGTATATGTACTATGGTAGCGAAAGCTTCTTAGACGCCCATACGTTCAAAACATGGCGGCTCATGGGAATCCAGCCCCAATGAAAACTGAAGAGGGGGGGGGGGGGTATAGTATTGAATGACGTCACACACACGTTTACCTTGGCGCGAATTATAAACAAGTCTTTTTATAAAACCTCCGCGTGGCATTGACGAGCTTGCACCTTTTGAAGGTTGTTACCTTTCAGCGCGCGCCAACCTTTCCCATCCAAATGAACTCGAGTTGCTGTTTACGCCCTTGTTTATGAGCATTGGAGGGTCAAATTCTAAAGTTAAAGCTCAGCTACTTTGGTCATCTGATGAGAAGAGAGGAGTCGCTGGAGAAAGATTTGATGTTGGGAAAGGTTGAGGGTCGCCGGAGAAGGGGTAGGCAGCGAACGCGTTGGTTAGATGGCATCCTCGAGGCACTGCAGATGAAGTTATGTGATGTTAGGAAGATGGTGAAAGACCGGAAAGCGTGGCGTGACATGGTCCATAGGATCACGAAGAGTCGGACACGACTGAACGACTGAACTGAACTGAACTTATGAGCAGTTACTCAAGCACAATGAAAGTGGTTCGCAAAGGTGGTTGCATAGTAAGTCAACAACACTTCCAAACCTAGATAAAGCATGCAAATTCATAATGTAAATACTGCTGCGAGTCATGCAAGTACTTTGGCCATGTACTTCGTCCCTCAACACAGCAAAGTGTGGTCCAGGAACACTGGTGCGACCGGGCAGTCGGGTTGCGTGCCCAGTTTGCAACAAGAGTGTACTAAGCGTAAAATTATGGTTTTCATATTCTTAGTTTATTACACCAATCAAGAAAATACAGCAATAAAGCACAACAATAAAAATACATGCCACAGACATCACAAACAGTAGCGCCGTTTAAGCGGGCTAATCATCTCACTAATCGCAGCCGATGTATGGAAAAGGCTTGTAGTGCCACAAAACATCACCAGATAAGAACTATGTATAGAAAAGAAAGCTATTACGGCTGCAATGGAGATAAAAATGACATGAAAGTAGGCGCATCAAGACACACGTGAAGCGTATAGCACTGGGATTACTTTCACATTTCAAATCTTCGGCTGAAAGATACAGCAGTTTTGAAGGCAATGGTCCAGGCAGCTTTAGCATCATCAAACGTGCTTAACAATGGAGCATTAGAGCATACATTGAGTCTGTGTGGAACCTCCAGACCTGCTTCTGATCAGGAACCAGAATTTGAGGCTATTGTGATTCATCTATTCGACAGAGTGCAGCTTACAGTAAGGCTTGCGGACGTTAATGCGGCAGTAAAAAAATGTAATGGACATTTCTCACAACTATACAGTATGTTAAAACACAGCCATCTCATCACCTCAAACAGTCATCTCCTAGCATTCTAAGGTGTAGCGACAATACATAACTATCGCTAGAGACACAAACATGCACTACAACAAGCATAAAGAATGGCATCAGCTAAAATGCCTAGCTTGAATTTCTTGCAAGACATAACCTTATTCAGATATTCAAGCCATTGACACCAATCTATGTGATATATGTAGAACGCGCAATGAAATAGTTTTGACCTTGAAAATGATGTAACTTCGAAAGCATCTTCTCTATCGATTTAATTACGAAGTCCATCATTTCCTCTGCAAGCAAACCAATGCAGGTTTACCCTCACACAACTATAGCCAGCGATTTCCCCACCTCTGCTTGAAGCACGATAGAGAGACTGCAGTATATTAATTTTGATCTCGTTTGTGTGTATTCAATATTCAATTCACTGTTCCATGAGTGTGCTCTAGATTTGACTTCGATGTGGTGTGTCATGTGACTGCCCTATATATACAGTGGCATCTCCTTTATTAAGTGAGCTTTGGTTCCACATTCCCTCTATGAGCCCAGCTATGTTATTCTGTGAGCCATAGTAGCCTCCCAGTTACATAGACTATGACCTACATGTTCTTTTCCCACGATATTGCAGGAAGATATGATAAAAACCGGCTCACTCACAAGCATACACCTGCAAACTAGGATGTAAGAACAGACATACCCTCAAAGTCTCCTTTCCCGGGTTTTTCCTATACTCGAGCACAGGAGCACTGGCTCTGATTGGCAAAGTCGGCTCTCTAGCTTCAACTCGCATTTGTGCGACCCTGTACCACACCTGCGGCCTTTCATAAACTAAACGCAAGCCAGCCAGCAAAGTAGACAATGCTGTTCTCCGTCATTACAGGTGGATAATCATTGGTCGAAACTTCTACTACAAGTGGCAAAGATGCAGCGACGGTACAAAGAGAAAAAGCAGGTGCGGAAAAAGAAACAGGGAGAGTTGCCAGGAGATCATAGCTGCGACTTTCAATTTGAAATGGTTACTAACTAGAAGATGCCTAACTGCTGCCTGAAACTTTCGGCAACACGAGTTGCTGTTCGCTCCCGACTTTGACCTAATAATTGCAAAGGTACTTTCAAGCGCATCCTGGTTTAGATGCCTGGTTAGGAGGTATGCCAAACCATACCGAGAAGCCAAGTGGTTCCACAACATCGGCAAAGCCCTCATAGTTTGGTAGAAGCCACGGATGCAAGGAGGCTTCCGTGCACAGCCTAGAGCTTCAATATTCTCAAAACCTGCAAGTCAGTCCTCTACGAACTCTTTGTGGACAGGCCCTGTACACATTGCAGAGGTGAAGGGATACTTTGCATACCCCTGAAATACGTTTAGGCTGTCAGAACATGTATCCTGTGAACAAATCTTACTGTTTGCATAGCCTCAGCTACCAGCCCAACAAAAAAACTTAAAGGTCTACTGGACAATAACCTCACACAATCTGATAAAATCGCATAGGCTTTCATACGATGTACATCATTATCATAAAATACCTTCTATAATTTATGACAATGTGCAAAAAACTGTGATTCCTTATGAAATTATATGCGACTTGTATGTGATTTCTTATGTTGAGTGAGATTGTGTGAGAAATGAGGTTATTGTCTCATACAATTTTTTCAGTACGGAGGTGCTGAAATGTTGCCAAACTGCATAATGCAGCGCAGTGGTTACTGAAAATCGTTCTGCGAGCTTCACAGGTATATTTGATGCAAAAGTCAAATTAAAATGACGGTCGCTCAAGTTTTGAATGTATCGAATTTGCATTTCTTGGTTCCTCTCGTAAGCCTGTCGTATCTATGAACTTTTGATTGTGTCATTGCCCAATCTGAAATTATATTTGAAGAATATATTCCGGAAGCACTTGAACAAATGTGGAGCATCACAAAAGAAAAAAGTGGTTCACCACTGACGGATAGGTATGGGTTTTTAGGGGTTACGAAGTTCGATAACAAAGATACATTTTAATTCCCCTGATCACAAACTACAGCCACAGTTTGTAATCCGGTTGCAACCGCTAAGTTGTACCACTGGAAAAGGTCACGCAGAACACTCGCAAGTGCTGCTTTATACACAAAGAAATAGCCAAGAGGCTGCTCCCGCGGTGTGCACATATCTTTGGCCATGAACACAAGAGCCTTATTTGCAAGATTTCCCCCTTGTGCTATACTATACTATTCAAGACCTTCAAATCTGTCTGACACTGGGTTGTATGACAGTTTCTTTCCAACATGCATTTCATCGAAAATTATAGTGCAAGCCCTGTCTTTCTGCAGAAAAGACGCTGCCCTTCTCTTGATAAAATCGAAAACTGCAGGATATAATTTCATCTTCAGCGGTATATGCGAAAGCCAGAGCAGCGGGGAGCAAATAAATGGACGTTTTAGGAGTTCCCTGCATTACCTATAACCTTTAGAGCTGTGAAAGTAGAGGTCTAAATCAAATGTTTTGTTCTGGTTGTATCATCTACAGTCAAACCTGCTGGTGTTGCTCATCTACAACTGCGCCTCTACAAGACCAGCAACCGTTGGGGGTCACATGCTCAAGCACAGTTTCTACCACATAAGCAGCAGTCTCCATGCATCGGTACTGGAGCAGCTACCCTTGCAGTCTCTTTTTGTGGTCACGGAGCTGCCTGAGCTGCGTTCTGAGCTTGTAAAGTGGCCGCCTTTCTTGGTGGGGCTGGTGAAAGGTCCTGCGAGGTGAAGAAAAGCAGCAAAGCAATTAGCAGCTGTCGGGTTCAGTACATGTGCATATATCCTTACAGAACCAGAAAATGCATGTCAGTGTGAAGGCGTCGAAATGTTTGCAACACCAACCATCACAAGAAAGCGATGAACTGCTGCGCAAAGGCTCTGGGGATGATGCAGCACACAAAGAAAGTGCTGCAAGCTCTCCAATCGTGTTGGTGTGTGCAGAGGACGTGCATGCCCTAGCGTGCGTGTGGCCCGCTGCAACAGCAGGAAGTAATGCAAGGAGAAAATAAAGCTATAGCAGTTTAGAAAGTGCAGCCAGAAACCAAACAATACATAAAATATTTTTGTAAGCCCGTAAAGCAAAACCAGCACTTACAATGATCTTCTATCAAGGCATTGCCCTGGATCCGCGCTTGACTCAGTGAAGAACACTGGACGTCTGGGATCTGTAAAGCACACGGTCAGGATACTGTACCATAGTTCTGCCACGGCCGCTCGATGGAAGCGCACTGGGTGTGGCCTGCTGCGTCGCGCCGCCGTCAATGGGCAAGCGCGTCCTTGGAGAGTTTACAGTTGCGCCCGCTATTTCTGCTGAGGGCGCCACTGTTCGGGGACACGTCGCCGCCGGGGTCGCCGGCTCTGAGCGCGCGGTTTGCTTCGTTTCTGGACGCGTTCGCCTCGCGTATGCGTGGTCAACGCAAACTTTTTTGTGTGCGCGTGTGAAAGCTCGCTAACGGTAAGAACGTTAAGACGGGACGCGTTTGTTTTTTAAGGCGAAAGCTGTTCTAGGCTCATGGAATGAAAATCTGTGCGCAAAAGCTGTGCCTGTAATCTGTGTGTCGCATCTGTGCGCTGGTGTGTCAGTCGTAAAAAGCGGACATGCAAGGAGGGAGATTAAGAATGAATATGATTGATGGTGATAGGTAATCAATAAAAGTTATAAATAGACATTGATGGAGGTAATAACTAATGTTGTGACTAATATTGATTAATAATGCCTAAATTAATTTGTAATGACCAGTATGTCAAACTACGACATGTAATGACCGCAATAGATTAGAAATGAGTAAAAATGTTTAGCGGTGTGTGTTAATGACTATAATAGCTAGGCATGACTCATCATTACTGCTAATGACTACGAAATGACCAATATGTCAAATGACGACTTGTAATGACCACTACTGATTCTAAATGAGTAACCTGCTTAGTTATGAGTGGTAAGGACTACAATGACTACGCAGGCAGACTCATCATGACTGGGAAACGACCAATATATCAAACGACGACTTGAAATGACTGCAACTGTGGCAAACGATGAGAGGCAAACAATAGAAGGGCAGGCTTTCGTCGTCCTCCGCTTAAGAGACATCTAAGAGACCTTCTAATTTTATTTGTTGCGCTCGCTTCAGGCAAAGGCAGCAGCGAGGAGTGGAAATGCACTCGCTTCCCCTGGAATGAAAGCGGCACTGAGGTTAAAACGTCCAGATGCTGAAGCATAATCCCCTACCAGCTGCCGTTGAATTTTCTGCTAGGGACAGCAGATTGGACTTGGTGATTATTTATAGGTTGACCGCCCAAATAACGTGACGGGAACACAGGAGAAGAAGACGGCACAACCGCGCTAGTTGTGTCGTCCTCTTTTCCTGTGTTCCCGTAATGTTGTTTAACCTATTTAGTTACCAGGGAGCTGGGCAGTGAACTAGAATTTTTAACGATGTGTGAAGTAGATGAACACGATGAGGTAGCACCAGAAGTTTTTCTCACAGGTTATGTTGCGAGGACATAAAAAAAAGGTATGATGGTTTTCTTTATATAAGCATACAATTTGTTCTAAATTTTGCCGCTAGTCTGAGTGGCCTTTGAAGCAAAGTAGCCTGTTCATACAACATTTGTTTGTACTGTTGAGACTGTTTAAGCCGATGCGATAAACTGAAAAACCCCGTTCCGCAGAAAATCCGGCGCCCGCTCTGTCGGTGGAAAGTAGGAAAAATACTTTTCTGGCAAGAGGCACTTTTGTTGGTGATATGGCCAGACACTTTTGGAGCAATTAGAACACATTACATGTTCAATGTGGCAGGAGCTGCCAAACCAGAGAGAGTCAATAAGACGTGAGGGTGAAATGGGAATTGAAAGTGGGACCCTTAGATCCCAAGTCAGGCACACTATACTCCTATAGGGCACGCTCGTACGGCTTCGGTAGAGGGGCTTTATATACTTATATTTAGGGTGCTATTTCATATTATGCGGTGGATTAAGGTTGTATTATATTGATATGCGACAGATGAAGTAATTAAGGGATACGGTAAATAAGCAGGTAGCAAAGTGCGGGTACGTTAACGAGGCTCCGCCAGGAGACTTAAGAACCCCAATTTTTGTTTATCACTACCAAGTTGTTGCTTAATTTATGCGATATTAGGTAATAATTTTGAGGCGGCATGTCAGTTGTGCAAGAGACTGTTGCAGTAAATATGAGTCAACCGAACCAGTTACAAGTTAATGAAAACCAAGGACAATGGAGGCTTGAAGTACCCCGCAAAGGAAGAAATCAAGCTTTGTCAGCTTACGAGCACCTTCATTAACAGGATAATGAAGTCTGAAAAGGTCCGGCGAAGTAGCAAGCTGAGTAAACTTTTGATTTCAGCATGTTTCAAGAAATGTTTTCCGCCTGCGATTGTTAGTTTTCTTCCTTTTGTTTTGTGTGTGGCCATGTACTCGGCTGCTCGCTGAATCTCGGCTGCAGTTGCGCTCTGAGGCGTGAACATTCTTGCGATCACAGGTAAGAATTAGTTTCACAACAGGAACACTCGATGTGCGTTCTTCCATAGAAAATTAGAAACCAGCAAAATTATATGAGTTTGCGAGCAGCCAATAAAAATAGTAATAAAAACGTTCGGCGCATATACGTAGCACCTTGATGCAGACCGGCACTATGAAGCGCGCTCACTTTGACCGGTCATGCAAAATATGGGAAGCCATGGCGGATAGCGTTCTGGCGTACAAAGTTTAAGGTCTTGAACTAAGTCGAAGATACCAAGTTATCATCTAGATTTTACCTAATAAACACCTTCATATTTCCACCGTAACATTTGTCAGAATGAGATAGAAAGGTTGGTTACCTGTCGCATTGCCACAGAGGTCGCTCACAGTACGAATTTTTTTAATTGGATAGCGCTAACAGTTTCGAACAGGTTGACATCAATTTGTGTATAAAAGGTGTATGCAGGAATGAGTAAACGGTATAAAAATGATATACTTAATTCGTGACCTAGTGATTTAAGTGGTTATGCATTTGGCTACCAAGGCAGCTGAACAGCTTCGAATTGTTCCCAGCCGGGTGACATTTTCATTTGACAAACAACTTGATCCGAATGCAACATCACGGTAATGCGAGCACTCCAATCGAGTGGCCTTGAACCACTATCACATTAAGTTTTTCGGGGTGCACTCCAGTATACATCCTTGCCGAGCAAGCGCTAAGTGCTAACATGCTGGCACTAAGACATGACAGTATGCACGAATTCATGTAGCGTTGCCAAATTGTATGAAGCGAAGCTGTGATATCCTTAAAATAACAGGCTCCTACCACGCCGACGCCTCACTCAAAGCGCAGCCAGGCGTAGCTCTCCGCGCGCGGCAGCGCGCTACTGTCCCCGAGCAGTAGCGCCGCGGTTGTGGCGACGCAGCAGGCCGCACCTAGTGCGCTTGCATCGAGCGGCCGTAGTTCGGCCCCATCCCTCCTTGCATTGTTCCGAAAGATTGGAAATAACAATCACCTTATAAGGTGAGTTGCAGTGATTGGGACTCCTGGCTGTGCATGCACCCCTTTGTATCCGCTTCATTGGACATGACGGCTATTAATGGAAAGCAGTGTTTGCCGATGCTAATCTTCTGTGTATAAAATATTAAAAAAAATGTGCAATACTAATGTAGCATGCCCCCGCCGAAGGAGCTTAAAGGTTTGCCCCTAATTCTTATTTTACCTCAGTCATTATTGACAGTGTTTGATTGCACAAGGGCAAACCGTTAAGTAACAGGTAAGGAGCTGGGATCGAAATATTTCGCATGATATTTAGGATGTGTTAGATAAATATACCCACTACTATTTCATTATGTTTTGACACAATCCAATTGCCTTGGCACGAAAGATTTCATGTGTCTACTTTAATTTACCTTACTTTTCTTTCAGGCTACACATGCAACAAGCTTTCTCGGTCGAGTGCCCCAAAACCAAAATCCACGCACTCAATAAAAAAACAAAGATAAGCATCCAGATACATTGGACACAAGACGATACTGAGAACGCTGAGCAGAGAAAAGTTGGCCACCTCACGCACGAAGTTCCAAACCCTAATGCGCCCCCCACCAGGCTCACTTTCGATGCCCGCTCCGTTGTTCCCATCTTATCATCCTCTTTAAGGAAAAGTACACGTGCCCTCATTCCCCCGTGTACATTCTCACTCCCTCGTAACTTAACGAGATTAGAGTAGGTTTCCCTTAGAAGATAAGAGCTGGGGCGGTCCTTACCCCGTCGGTAACATGCCGATGGGAATCGCAAGCTGACATCGGACCAATCACATGCCCGAAGTGTTCCACACCAGCTGCAGAAGTGGATGTTCGCCACCTGCTATGGACTTGTGCAGGGACAAGTGCAGCAAGGACACAGATTCTGCGCGAAGTGGGACTAACCACAACAAAGGAAGAAGACTTTTTCTAAATGGCTCACCGACAACGCTAAGAGCGGGAGCCTACTCCGGTTCCTCACGGAAAACCATTTACATGAGTTTCTATAATATGCCTTATGGCAAGCTTGCGTACAAAAAAAAAAAAGAAAAAAAAATTACTTAGCCAGGCTATACCAGAAGCCTCCAATTGCACTCCTTATGCAGGAAATGCATCTACTGATGTTTGAGAAATAGAGGTGAATGATCAGATCTCCATTATTGTTATATAAATTGGATCATTTGCAGTCATATTACTTGATTACTACTGCACAACAGCTGACATAAGCAGCCGCCAACTTGGATGCTTACACCAGGACTAATAGCTCATTAATATGTGGCATATTTAGTGCCTCGGATTAAACTAATTAACCCAATGACTCTAGTACATGCCGTCAGCAACCTGGTTGTAATCCAGCAAGGTTCACATTTTGTGTGCAGTCAACAACTGTGACACAACTTGTCAACTTAACAACTTTTCTACACTCAGTCAACAACTTGGAGTCTTGCAGAAGAATTAGTGCTGCGTTGACTATCTGTGCTAAGTCAACAACTTTAGTACATGTCAGTCAACAACATTAGTACACCCAGTAAAAAATTTGGAGCGTCACTATTTGATAGGTGTCGACTGGATATCAACAACATTTGCGTGTCCTTTTTGTGACACGTTTATTGATTCAGTTTACGTAAGTTGTGAGCGACTCACCACTGGCGCGACCTGTCGCTTACAGCTCCACCGAGGCCAAGCGGCCAAGCCTAGTGTGGTGTGTGTGCGCGAGTGTCAGTCGAACGCGTTCTTCGGCACGGAAACTTTAGGCTGAGTAGTGGGGCACCATGCCTCGTTAATAAAGTTTGTCTCCAATATCTGAGCACTGTTTAATGCCGGACGCCTTGCCCAACTTCCGCCCAGCCTTTTCTCAGCCTTAAGGTCTCGCCCATGCCCTCACAACTGGCGCAGTCGACCTCGAGCCATGCCGGAAACGTCCCCACTCGCCCCCTTGACGAAGTAACTCGCCTTCCTCTTTGTCCCGTTCGCTTCTCCCGCCCGCCATATTGCCGCCTCCCCGCCCTATGAAGCCTTTCACCCTCTTCGCCTCAGACGTCTCGCCTCTTCGCTACTTGTGCTGCCCGGCCGATAGAGTGAGTAGCTCGCTCGCTCTGCGTGAATTCTTCGCGCTGCTCCTCTTTCGCCGCTTCGCTTGTTGCGCTGCACCATGGATCGCCATGCCCCTCGTGAACTGGAGCGAGGCTACGCCAGAGGACCTCGCGGGCTTTACTGCAGATTACCTCAGTGAATAGCTGGCTCGCCGAAATCTCCACGCTGCCGGATCGAAGGAAGACGTCATAAATCGCCTTCTAGCCGACATCGCCAATAACCGCACAAAGCCACCCCGTTTGCTTCCCACGAACTCTGCCGCAACCACCCAGCGCCCCGACCCCGTGCCGCTTTCGACGAGTCTCGATGCAGCACAAACAACTGATTTGCTCACGAGTTTACTCCAGGAATTATTCCATGTGTCACAGCGCCCTGCAGCCCCGCTTCAAGTCCCTACTCTGCTATAAACCTGTCCGCTTCACTTTCAACATACAGTGGTGACGGCAGCATATCAGCGTCTTACTGGATTGAAGAGTTGGAGCGTGCGCGAAACCTGGCTTCATGGGAACCGTCAACACTTCTCGCCGTTGCCCTGGGGAAACTTCGTGGAGCCGCATCTGATTAGAAATCCGTAATTGGCTGCCAATGCCCAACATGAGAGAGTTTCAGGCAGGCCTTTTTAGAGCAGTTTAGTGCAAGCTCACGTTGCTGCAGTGGCAACAGGCAGTTACTTGTCGCATGCAAGCCCATAGAGAGAGCCTTGTTAACTATTCTCTGGCGGAGGTCAAGCTATTATCTGGTTGCCCAGTCGCCCTCGCCAACCCTTAGCGCATAGAATCTGCCCTTCAAGGCATTGCCGAAGGAAATCTGGCTACCATCATTGCTGGGCAACGTCCAGCCACAGTCGCAGCATATATGGAAATAGCTACTCAACTTGACCAAACATTAAGCCATTCATCTCTTCGACTCACGCGCACAGAGAGTTCAGGTGCCAAGATACAAAAGGCCAGGCTACAAGCGCCACAACGCAGCACAGAGCGCATAAACTCCCAGTCTTGGTCAGACAGAACTGACCGGCCACAGCGCATTTCAACTCTCCCGCCAGACCAACGGGATGCTCGCTACCACAATATCTCCACTAAGCACTGTGCCCCTGCCTACCGCCATGGCCAGAACCTGGCAGACGCTGTGTGTTTTCAGTGTCGTCAAAAAGGACATCTCGCATTAAAGTGCCCATCAAAATTCACTGCTTCAAAGTCTACCGCGTATCCTTCCCCAGCTCTCCACAGCAGCCCTTCTGAGACCCTTGATAGATCACTGGTTCAGTGTGCCCTTGTCAGTGCCATTATTGCCGGGATTGGCCAAGTCGATGCATTTCCTTGCCCCTCCTGCCCTGGACAAGAGCTCCCTTAGTCATCGTGGGAGGAACATCAGTAATTCCTGCTGGTGCCATCTGCTTAAAGATTTCTGTTGGGCCCATCACTGGTTTGGTTGAAACAGCTGCCCTTGACAATAATCTCGTACCACTTATCTTTGGTGAAGACTGGTTTTTTTCAAGCCACGCACAGTTAGTATTTCAGCCACCCATGCCTATTGAAATCCGCTGTTCTCCAACAAACACAAGTGTGCGGTGCCATGAACGACTGTTGCCTAAGATGTCAAATACTGTTCTTCTCCAAGGGTCAGCTTTTGACCACTAAGTGCCTGGCCACGACAGCTCAGCAGGCCTACAACGACTGCCTCTTCCCGAACCAGACGAGCCCTCGTAGGTAGCATTGTCTTGCTAAGAAGATGTTTCAAACAATTGGAACTACCCCTCCAAATCCAAGCAAGCTGCTTTCCTAACAGTTGAGGTTTGCATTGATCCATCCTTGCCCACCGCACAGATTGGTAGCTACTTGCAAGTGCCTCAGCTATAAGCAATTGCAAGCCACCTGTCGAAACATGCTGAAGTATTCGCTCGTGGAGAGGATGACTTGGGTCTGTACGAAGGTGTGGAACATGCCATTGACCTTCCTGATGCCGTGCCATACAGTCGATCCCCTTACTGCTATTCTGCTGCAGACTATCGCTTCCTAGAAGGCCAAACAAGCACACCTCTATGCAAAGGCATCATTCTCCCAGCCTCAGGACCTTGGGCATTCCCTGCAGTGGTTGTTAGCAGAGGTACTAAGAAGCGCCTCTGTGTTAACTATGTGCCTCTAAACAAGATGACAGTGACTGGTGTTCAGCCCCTTCCAAATGCGGATGACATCATGGATGATATTGCTGGCTCGTCGTACTTTGCCTGCCTTCCGCTCAAGTTTGCTTACTGGCAGGTTCGTGTCCTTGAATAAGGCAGAGCAAAAACTGCTTTTATTACCCACCATGGCACTTTCATGTGGACCCGCATGCCATTTCGACTGAAGAATGCACCTGCCACTTTCCAGCATTTCATGCAATCCATTTTCACAAACTTGAACCCCATTGAAAAAGTGTGGTGTGCGAGTCTACTTAGATGATGTTCTGATTTTTGCGCCAAGTTTTCAAGAGTTTGTTAGGCTACTAGATGAGGTACGCCGCCTCCTCCGCTTCAGTGGATTCAAAGTTTCACTCGACAAATGCAAGTTTGCCTTGGAGTCTATCAAGTTATTTTTGTTCATTCTCAGTAAGAACGGCAAGCAACCTAACCCTGCCAAAGTGGATGCCATTCTAAGAATTCCCCAGCCTACGAACAGCAAAGCAGTTTTGTCATGGCTCTAGACAGCAAACTTCTACCGCCGCTTTGTAAAGGATTTGTCAAGGATTGCATCACCTCTTTAAAGTCTGATTCGGTCTGGAGAGTTTTCCGGGACCAGTTCCTGTGATGAAGCTTTCCAACGAATCCGCATAGCATTAACAGAAGCTTCCGTGTTGGGCCATTTTTATCCGGATGCTCAAACGACTGTAACAATGGATGCTTCGGGAACAGCAGTTGGTGCCGTGCTCTCCCCGAAACAATGTGGCAGAGAAATTGTCATTGAATATGCCAGTCGCGCACTCACTGCTGATGAAAAGTTACACAGTATTGTTTGAGAGTGCATTGGCGTGCATTTGGCAGTCACTATCAATTTCGCCACAACTTATTCGTAAAAATATTTTGCCTGCTCACAACTGGACTCTTGCATGTTTGACTGCTAACATTAGGCATTCACTTCGTTTCACAGCCATGTTGATGGACATTACTGAGTTCGAGTTTACTGTGAAGCACCATCCTGGTCGCCAAAACGTGGTTGCTGACATGCTATCCCGCTTACCAGAAGCAGTCCTCCACCAATCACAGCCACTAGCAGCTGCACAAGCAGCAGACAAAGAATGCCAGGATTTTCGTCGCTCTCTGTCATCTACAGAATTGTCAGAACATGACATTGCCATTATTGATGAGATCCTGCACCATACTGATGTGACTACAGGCACACAAATCATTCTAGTGCCAACACACATGCGCCAAGCTGCACTGGAAGTGGTTCATGACGGTGCAGGCCATATGGATGTTGCCCGGAGCCTGGCCAAAGTGAGAGAATGTTACTGTTGGTCGAACATTGCAGCCTCAGTGACTCGCTACGTCACAGCCTGCCAAATCTGCCAGGTAAGCAACCGCCTTGTGTCTAAAGTGTTGGAAAAATGGGCCTAATGCTAATCTCAGTTGTTCCTTTTGCCTTAATTGGCACTGATAACATTACAACGTCAGTATATTTTAAATGTTGAGTTCTCCACACGCTTCATCGTTCCAGCAGCCGTGGCTTCAACGTCGACTTAAGAGGTCGTAGCCCATCTGCAGTCGGTGTTCTTTTGGTTTGGTAGCCCTGAAGACTGCATGTGTGACCATGGTGCAGCCTTCGAATCTCACCAGTTTAATCAGTTCTTGCGCATGCATGGTGCAGAGATTCACTACTCGGTCGCATACTGCGCAGCCAGCAATGGTGTTGCCGAAAGAAGCAATGGAACTTCAGTTTCCGTTCTTGGGAAGCTGTGCCCGAACGACCCTGCCTCTTTCCACAGCAAACTTGAAGAAGCTGCATTTGCCATCAACTCAAGCTACAGTGCCAGTAGCCGCTTTTCTCCATTCGAACTACTTTACGGGTAGGCCCCTAGCTCCCATATCAATGCCACCGTCCCGCAGCAGCCAATACACTTCAAGACCGCCTTATGTTGCCACAGAACCGGACTGTCGCATCAGGCAATACCGAAGAAGCACAAGCGAAACGAAAGACAGCATGTGATCAGTCTCATAGAGGTCACTCATTTCAAGTCGGCCAATTCGTATGCGTACGCCGCCAAGAACCCGTAGTAGATTGTACTAGAAAGCTAGCTCCTAAACTCAAAGAAATTTACCAGACCACCGACCAAAAGACTCCTGCGACATTTGTGGTCACCCGCATCACTGGAAAAGGACCCCGGGATCGACCCTACGAAAGCGTGGTGCACGTCTCTCAACTAAAGCACTATGTTCCACCATATGTCGAGCCCTACATCGGCCAGAGCCAGACCTTAACGCGTGAGCCTTATAGTTCTCCTAGTGGTATTGGAAAGGACATGTCCCCACTAGCAGTGTGTATGGACATGAAATCCCGCCTCAAGTACCTTCATCGAAACTGCGCCGTCAACATCGGCTACCCGAGCGCTGGAAAGAATACTCCCTCTCTTAGTGAGCGCCTCACGGCACATTTCGTTGCTTGACCAAAGGGACTTGGTCTAGCTGCGAGGGGCTGGATGTGAGCGACTCACCACTGGCGCCACCTACCGCTTACAGCTCCACCGAGGCCAAGCGGCCAATAATAGTGTGGTGTGTGTGTGCCAGTGTCAGCTGAACGTGTTCTTTGGCGCGAAGACGTCAAGCTGAGTAGTAGGGCACCATGCCTCGTTAATAAAGTTTGTCTCCATTACGTCAGCCCTGTTCAATGCCGGACGCCTCGCCCAACTTCCGCCTAGCCTTTTCTTAGCCTTAAGTTCTCGCCCATTCCCTCACAAAGTAAACAACTGGAACACACACTTTGAACTCATTTTTGCAATCGCGGGCATAATTAGACACAACACAAGCTTTGTACGCCTTTCGTTTTCCGTGAATGCACGCCAACATGCAGCGGTAACGACGAATCCGTGCTGAGGCGAGCGGCTGCCGCTTGATCGGATGCCGCCATGTTGCCGTAACCCAAGTGACCCATGGCGGCTTTGGACGAACGCTATCTTCAAAAAATAGGGGCCGCCCCAAGCGTAAACCCAAGTCGTCAGACGACCGCTCGCCTTGATCAGCACAGATTCGTCATTACCGCTGCATGATGGCGTGCGTTCATGGCCAACGAAAGGCGTACAAAGCAATGTCTAATGATGCCCGCAATTGCAAAAATGAGTGTAAGGTGTGTCTTCTATACAGGTACGGTCGAAACTTAGCTGCCGCCTACACTACTGCCACATTTTTGTTGTGGTAGAGTAGTTCTACTCAGTGCAAGAAAGGGCGCGGCTGGCGTATGCAATTACCCTATCGACACCGTGTTGTTGAATGAGGACAGCGCCAAGTTCTACGTTGCTTGCATCTGTGTGCACCTCTGTGTCAGTATCGTCATCGAAGTGTGCAAGCATTGGGGGAGCCTGGAGACGCTTCCGTAGCTCGTCGAAAGCTGTCTGCTGTTCGCTGCCTCACGAAAATGCTGCATCACCCTAGTTAGGAGCGTGAGAAGGCTAGAGAGTGGAGCAAAATTTTTGATGAAGCAGCGATAGTAGGAACAGAAATTCAGAAATCGCAGGACTGTTTTCTTGTCTCTGGGAACTGGGGATGCTACAACAGCCGTGAGTTTCTCAGGGTCAGTCCGGATGCCTCCAGTACACACAACATGCCTCAGAAACTTCAATTCAGAGAAACCGAAGTGGCACTTTTCAGGCTTGAAGGACAGATTGGCGGACCAAACAGCATTGAGGACAGCTCTGAGATGGTACAGATGTTCTTTGAAAGTTGCAGAAAAGATGATCACATCGTCCAAGTAAACTAGACATGTCTGCCACTTCAGACCAGTTAGTACCGTGGCCATCATTCTTTGGAAGGTTGCTGGAGCGCAACACAGCCCGAAGGGGAAGACACGAAATTGGTAAAGCCCGTCCGGTGTGATGAAGGCAGTTTTTTGCCGCTCCCTCTCATCAACTTCAATCTGCCAATAGCTATTTCTGAGATCGACTGAAGAAGAGTACTTAGCATGTCGAGGTCTGTCCAGGGAATTGTTTTTGCGCGGTAGTATATAAACATCTTTCCTTGTCACGCTATTTAGCTTTTTGTAGTCGACGCAGAAGCGCAGTGTGCCATCTTGTCTTGACGAGGACGCAGGAGACGACCATGGACGGCTTAATGGTTGGATGACGTCATCGGCGAGTATCTCTCGGACTTGTTTCTGGATAGCGTCTCGCTCGCGAGGAGAGACGCAATAGGGCTGTTGATGGATGGGACGAGTGCCTTCATGCGTAATAAACCTATGTTTCACGATGGATGTTTGTCGCACTTTAGAGGACGATGTGAAACAAGCACCAAACTCAAGCAAGCGGTCCTGCAGCTTTTTTTCAGCGTGCGGAAGACCTGGATTTAAGTCAACTCCCCTGACTGCATTTTCTTGTACTTTAGACATGGTTTTCTCGCAAGTAAAGCATTCAGCAACTTCCTGAACGGCGTCTATGTACACTATGGCTGTTCCAAGGAACAGATGGCGATGCTCATTGCTGAAATATGTTATGAGCACTTCTGTGTGATCGCCAAGAAAGATACCAAGACCACGTCTGAAGCACAAGAGATAGATTAAGCTCGAAAATTCTGTCCCCGCTATGGCTTACCACAGGTAATTCTCGCGAGGATACTGGCGCGTGATGACACTGTGGCGGTATCCTCGGCGATTCGGAGTGCAGGCCGAAGCTCACTGAGCTCAGGCTTCTCTGTCGCCACCTCTGTGGAGAACGTTCTCAGAAAATTCGGTGAATCAGTTGTGGCATCGCGCTGGCGGAGAAAATCAATTCCCAGGATAACGTCGCGAGATCCTTCGCGCAGAACGAGAAAAGTGGCAGCGAATGTGCAGCCACGCACCGTAACTCGGGCCGTACTCATACTACCGGGTGCGACAACATGACTTCCGGCCGTATGTATGTGGGGACCAACCCACGGCATTGTCACTTTTTTCAGGGCCATCGTCAGTCGTCCGCTAAGATTAGAGCAATCCGCCCCGGTGCCGATTCACGCGCTGAGTTCCTGTGCGTCGACGAGAACAGGGATGTTCATGGAGATCCGGTTGTTTGTAGGGCCCACCGATGTCGAATTGGGATTAAAGTGGTTTACTCGGTGTGATGGCGGGTGCTGTTCGGTGTTGCGGTGATCTGCTTCAAAGGAATTCAGCCGGTGTGGAGATGGGAGATGTTCTACGATGTGGCGGTCAGTTCCAGTGGCATTCAGTCGTTGCGGCGGCGAGAGATGTTCGGGGTTGTGGCGGTCCGCTTCAGAGTGATTCCCTCGGTTGGATTATAAATTCTGATCGGTGATATGGCGAGGCGATACAATCGAGGCGGCGGTGGAAGCTTTTTGGCGAATAGGTGTTCGGCGGCTTAGCATGTGAAGGTTGCCGGAGTTAGTTTTGCCGACGGGGCTAGAGGAGGATCCACGTGGTGCAGTGGCATAAGGGGATCCGGAAGACGATGAGCGACGAGGCGATGGTGACCGCGATTGGCGGCGTGGCGTAGATGGCGAAAAGGCGTGACGGGTGATGTAGTCGGCAATTTCATGTTGCCGCTCACTAGGCCATGGACGAGGGCTGTCGGGGGAAAACCCGCGGAGTCCCAGTTCGCGGTAAGGGCCCCGCTGGGAGAGGTGACCGGCCTCGCCACAGTGGTAGCAGAGAGGCCGCCGTCGATGTGGAGTGCACCAAAGGTCACATTTCCGTGGTGCCTGGAGCTGCTCCTCCCAGTATGGTGCCGGTTGAGCAGCGTGCACCGCAACCACCGGATGAGTGTACTTCGGTGGAGAAGAAAGTGGGGCAGGACGGCGTAGCATATCCGCATAGGTCACCGGCTGAATGGGTGCCGGTGAGCTGACCGGAAGATTGGTGCCCTGAGTGCGCTGGACTTCTTCGCGGATTACGCTACTCAGGGAATCCACATCATGTAATCAGGGACTTGGGAAGCCCGACCAGGTGGAGAGTGTGGCCTCGAGATTCTCGAACCACGTCCGGGCCGCGTGCTCAAGGCTGCAATAAACGTTGCGGAGGTTTGCCGGGTCGTCTAAGCTGTTAAATGCGGCGACCCGTTAAAACTGAGCCAGCTAGTCTTAGGCATCTTTGAATTTGTCACCACGGAATGGCCTTGGGAAGCGAGGTGTCTGCAGGGTGACGTAGACGGTAGCAGCAGGAGTACTCACGGTATGAGTTGGCGGTGACGTTGCAATATCTGCTGGAGTGGTCTTCACTGGCTTTCCCTCAATAGGAAGCGAGGTGTCTGCAGGGTGACGTAGACGGTAGCAGCAGGAGTACTCACGGTATGAGTTGGCGGTGACGTTGCAATATCTGCTGGAGTGGTCTTCACTGGCGTTGCCTCAATAGGAAAGGTCTCGGGTGACAAACCTTGAAGCCTACGGTTTGCATGATGCACAGGGGTGGTCACGAGAGGTAGGTGGGATGAGTTTTCTGCCCCAGAAGGAAGCATTGAGGGCAGCTCCACCAGTGCCACGACCCAAAGTGCCTCAGACGAGCGGACGCGGAGCGACATATAAGCAGACCCACGAAACGTTCTCTAAGCGTTCACGCAGCATTCTTCGAACAAGTCCGGGGCGAGTGCTCGCCACGCGCCAACCACTTCGTCTTTGTTGCGGCCCAGCGGCGAGGCCACGCGATGCTAGGCACGTGACAATACGTATCTGGATTGTCGGAGTGCGTTTGTTTGCGCTCGTGCAGTAATGTAGCACCTTCCTAAAGCGCGCCAACGCTGGGACATAATAGGTTGCTATGGTTGCGGATGGAATCGCCACGCAAAATTATGCGGGGTGCATGCACCGGGAGGCCTTGTGGTTCGAGCGACTCATTGCGAAAATTCGTTTCATCGCGACGAACAATTTCGTTTTGATGCGTCAGGCGAAGCGGCGCCAACAACCCGTGCTTTTAGGTAACAATCTTGAACGGCCGCGTCGGAGTGGTTGACGGAGCATGGATAATATAGGAGGCTATACGCCAACTGAGCAGGTGACGCGCGCATTTTGAGAAAGAGCTGGCTCTCGCCTGGGTGGCCGAACGCCTAAAATAGTGACGAAGAGAGTTTCACGGAACCGGCGCACATTTTAGTTGAATCAGCGCCCCGCGAAGGTGGCGTCCAATAGTGAGTTCCTGAATATTTGAGAAACGTCTCCTTTTTCTCGCGAAAACAGCGCGTAGCACTGAGCGCATCGCCGTCACCCGCGGCTCATCACTCAGCGGCGACGGTGACGGAGAAGCAACTGCTGTTCCGTCGCTCTTGTCTGCTGCCCTTCCGCCGCCGCCATAACACGTAACAAACAAGTGATATCGTTCACGTGCAGCTCGGATTACCATCGCCTCGTGCTGTTTGGATTATGGCCGTGGATCGGGGGTGTTCACGTGGCTTCGGCTTCGGTGAGCTGTTGCTTTCTTGTTTGAGATGAGAGGGAAAGGCGGGTAGGGCATTTTTTTCCTGTGCGGCGTGCACGCACGTGCTTCCTGGAGAAACAGCCGCTATGGCACCCGCCTCGTTGACTCGGCTTCGGCAGTTTGTATTTTTCGCTGCTACGCCGAAAGTCATTACTAATATGAATATGTGCGAGGATCCGAATGCCGAAAGTCATTACTTATGAATCGGCGTCCAGGCTTTGCTGGGCGCTTCGGAATTACGTTCAAGACGAAGGAGGCGGTCGTTCGCTTTCTAGCTGATTCCGTCGTACGTGTGAAAGATGTTGAGATTTGTTTGAGTACGACGAAGTTCGCTCCCGGTTTGTTACAGCGTTTGGCTACCCGTCCGATTAGTCTAGAGGTGTGAAAGGGCCGAAATCATGTCTATCGACTCTATAGACCGTTTACAGAGAGTAGTTTCACTCTCCTCAACAAGTGGCGCCACTAGTACGGCCACCATTGCTGGCCTTCGGAACCCATCGGCACGCAGGGCGGACTACTGCTGTGCATCTTGTGTAAGAATGCCGGCTGACTTTTAAACACCGCTGCTTTGATGCAGAGGTCATCTGTATACTCGAAGTATTGGACGAGGAAGTAGAGCCAATGAACCTGTTGTTTATTGGCGGAAGAACAGACGATGCTTTCTATATAAGGTGCACATCATGGCCTAGGCCACCATTTTTCTCATAGGTGTATCACGAGTTCATGTTACTTGCTGGGACAAAAAAGAACGCGTGAATTGTAGAGAAAGCCTATGCCTCACGCACCAGCTCCTTTTAGCACCGTATTGCGTTAGTGGCTCGCATGCTCACCCCACCGCTTCCACCAGTTATTACGTTTGGATAGCGCGCCTTGGTATCGCACCGCTGCTACCAGTTATTACGTTTGGGTCGCGGGCCTGAGTATCGCACCGCTGCTAGTAGTTATTACATGCGGCTCGCGGCCCCTCGGTAGCGTTGGCCTGGTGGCTCCGTGGCTCGGCGGACGGCATCAACGGTCCCAGCAAAGACGAGGCGCCATCTAACGAAACAACCTTTACTACAACATCATGAAGGAACGGGCAGCGAAGCGGAACCGGAGAGAACACAGACACTCTCACACAGCTGGTGTCTAGCGTCGTGCCAACGGCTCGTCAAAGTAGTCTCTGTCGCAGCGGAGTCTGCCGCTGCTTTTTATAGGCATACCAGTTCACAGGGAAAGGGGGAAGCCCTCACAGGGAAGGGAGAGTCAAGCACGTTTGGACATGACGGGATGACTCAAACGCAGGTGGTCCGACCGCATCTCCTCCACCTCCTGCAGACGGGCGAGGGCGACGCACTCTCCCTCGAGGTCCAGGCTTGGCCAGCTTTTGCACACACACGCACGCACACACATTTGGCGCGTGGCAGGATCACGTCGAGACTTGCCCGCGGAAGGAAGCGTTGGGTGGCCGATGAACGGCGCCGAAATGGCCGATCCGCTCGCGGTTCTGCCTGTTGCTATGCGGTGGCCGTGCCAGCTGTCACACTTGTCGGTGGAGAAACGTAACAGACTGCCCCGCCGGGGAAGGGAGATCCCGAAGGGCAGGGGACTGCATCCGCTGTCCGGAGGGATCGGGAGGTTGCTGCTAGCCGGGGTCGTCCGACTCTGTTTCTCTTGAGCCAGTCAGCCTGAAGAAGTCCTTGTTAAGTCCGGGTTTCTAAGGCACTGTGCAACTTGTTTTTAGGAGAGATTTCTGACAACCCAGAACGTCACAATCACGCTAAAAACTCAACCGGTCAGTCAGCAAGCACGGCACAATCTTCACTAAGCTATGCCAGACTATTTCCCTCTTACGCCCCCATCTACATTAAAGGGCAGCTCAGCAGCACTTGGAACGCGTCCACAAATTTGAAAATTGCGCTTTCAAAAACATCTATTTCAAACAACGATAATACAATATAAATGTTCAAAATCCTATGTCAGGAAGAAAAACACCAACAAGTGTAAACTGAGGCATCTTCTCACATTATGGGCTCCGACTTAAGCCATCGGCGTTACCGTAGAGATCACCCTTTTCACTAAAGCTTCGGCTGTCCGTTTTACGGAACCGTACCTTCCTGTTTCTGTGCAAAGAAACGCATGAGCGTGGGTCGCTCACTTTTCTAAACAACCTATCCCTCTCCTTACGGGTCGCGCACCAGTCGCGCCTTTTCTCGGCCCGGGCGCATTTGTGCATTTGGGATAGTCTCTTTTTCGGGATAGCCTCAATTTGCTCCATTCCATCTCGCGCCTGCCTTTCCGCTTTTTTCTGTGGCAGCACTGGAACACAGGGTTTCGTCTTTCTTTTTGCAATTGTTTGAGTTCGCTCTCCTTACGATGGCAGCAATCTTTCTCGCGCCTGCCTTTCCGCGTTTTTCGGTGGCAGCACTTGAATACTAGCTTTCTGCTTTCGTTTGGCGCCATCTCTGACAAGCTAGCGGTAACGGTTCTAGCGGTAACCGGAGCTAGTAGGACACCGGTGTCGTCTGAGTGGTCAAAGTGTGGTGCCGCGTCTGATTCGCGGCCAGCAGCGCATGACTCACTTTCAGTCAAATCCGAACGACAACCGCTCCTTTTCAGTCCCCTTGCTAGGAATTTGATCTGGCGGCTCGCCACTCAGCGCGTCGCCTCGCTCAGAACTAACCGGCGCACGATGAAGCTCCTTCGACAGCTGGGGCGCTTCGGATTGTGTGAGGACCATGTGTGCCACGTCCTCACTGGGGATGCTTTCGCGAATACAACCTAGCGTGGTATCGGGGCACGAACGATTCTGAGTCTGCTCTGGTCGCTCGCTGTCGCCTTCGCAAGTCTCGCTCTCTACAGCGTACGCGCACTCCTCGCCGGTCTGCCTTGGCTGATCACAACTCGCGGGCTGCGCTGTTTCACTGATCGGCACTTCGTTTTTCTGCGTGCTCTGTTCTACGACACAGCTGATTTCGGAAACCGAAATTTTCTCCTCTCCTAGCTCGTTTCCAGCTCCGTCGCGCTGTACACAAGCTTCTGCTTTCGACTCGAGAGGCGGTTCAGTTATTACCAGTTCCCCATTCTCATTTGATGGAACTGTATCTTCTACAGCTACCTGGGTCGGCGTGCAGTTCACCTCGCTGGACAGCGTCCCTGCGGATTTCCCGCCGTTGGAGCCGGCGCTAACCTTCTCAGCTAGCGGCTCCACCAAGGTACCAGGATACTCATCAGTTCGAGGCTCGATCGGCTCGCTACTGCGGTCACATTGCTCGGCCGTTTCCACAAGCAGTTTCTCACACTCCGGTGCAAGTTCGATTTGCTCCGAAACTTCCGCACCGTCTAGCCATTCGCTTACAGCGGCTTTCAACTGAAACGCCAAATCAAAGTACGTCGTGTTACAATGTTTCTCGCTCTCATATCTTTTCCGAAGATCCTGAGGCATTATCCGATGTCGTATCAGCAATGACTCTTTTAGTGCATCGTAGTTCACCTCGCTGGACAGCGTCCCTGCGGATTTCCCGCCGTTGGAGCCGGCGCTAACCTTCTCAGCTAGCGGCTCCACCAAGGTACCAGGATACTCATCAGTTCGAGGCTCGATCGGCTCGCTACTGCGGTCACATTGCTCGGCCGTTTCCACAAGCAGTTTCTCACACTCCGGTGCAAGTTCGATTTGCTCCGAAACTTCCGCACCGTCTAGGAGGAGTCGCCGGAGAAAGATTTGATGTTGGGAAAGGTTGAGGGTCGCCGGAGAAGGGGTAGGCAGCGAACGCGATGGTTAGATGGCATTCTCGAGGCATTGCAGATGAAGCTATGTGATGTTAAGAAGATATTGAGAGACCGGAAAGCGTGGCGTGACATGGTCCATAAGGTCACGAAGAGTCGGACACGACTGAACGCCTGAACTGAACTGAACTGAATTTTTCAAGCGGTCGCCAACCAATCGCTTGATTTCTTCCGACGCTTCAGCGGAGAGAAGAGCTACCAACATCTGCGCCCAACTATCTCGCTCGAAGCGTTTACTTCTGCAGACATTCTCGAAGTCTGTTAAATACTCGGCCACATCCTCGGCAATGAGGAACGGTGGCGGACCATCTCGTGGTATTGAACCGTTACACTGAATGGCATTGCAAGCTTTAATCCTTTTCACGCTCATTCTATGTGCTGCAATCTCCAGCTGCATCAGTTTCCTTACGCGGGCGTCCTCTTTCTCGTGACGTTCCCTACGTTCACGCATCTCTTTCTCGTAACGTTCTCCACGTTCACGATCCTCTTTCTCGTGACGTTCACATTCCTCTTTCTCGTGACGTTCACGTTGATCTTTCTCGTTACGTTCTCTACGTTCACGTTCCTCTTGATGTTCGTCAATGATCCCAAGGCATTCCGATAGCTCGTCATCTTCAACTTCCAACGCAAGAATAGCCTTTAACACTTCTGGTTTTCTGAGTTTGTCTGACAAATCCAGACCCAACTCCTTCGCAAGCTCCAGCAATTTCGGTTTGCGCAACGACTTCAAATCCAAATCCATGGCTGTTCCGAGTGCTACCTTCTTTACTGCTCACTATTGCCTTGCTGAAATGAACCCAGCAACAATGACAACATAATTACCAGCTCGGTTCTCTACTTAACAAAAGCCTGGCAAAACTCAGTAGAAGAAAGTCCCGCACTCACCAAACCTCGCCGCCAAGAATCCAACGCAGTCGTTCCGCTGCAGGCAACCAGCCATCACACAGGGCTCGATGCTCTGCTCCCGGCTTTCCGCTGAGCTGCTTGTTTCACGGGTCACGCCTGGGACATCTCCGCTCTTCCCACCAGATGTTGCACCTCGGTCAGGCCTGGCTCGTTTCACCGACCACGGTCACGGCTTGGTAGTGTTCGTTCCTCCGCTGTTCACCAGTTGGACGATGGTATCGCCTGGATCGTCCCTCTGACCACGGCTACGGCTTGGTCGTCCTCGTCCCACCGCTGCCTACCAGTTATTAGGTTTGGGTCGCGTGCCGGGTATCGTACCGCTGCCACCAGTTATTACGTTCGTGGCTCGCGTGCTCAGCCCACCGCTGACGCCAGTTGTTACATGCGGCGCGCGGCCCCTCGATAGCATTGGTCTGGCGGCTCTGTGGCTCGGCGGACGGCATCAATGGTGCCAGCAAAGACGAGGCGTCTTCTAACGAAACAACCTTTACTACAACATCATGAAGGAACGGGCAGAGAAGCTGACCCGGAGAGAATACAGACACTCTCACACAGCTGGTGTCTAGCGTCGTGCCAACGGCGCGTCAAAGTAGTCTCTGTCGCCGCGGAGTCTGCCGCTGCTTTTTATAGGCATGCCAGTGAACAGGGAAAGGGGGAAGCCCTCACAGGGAAGGGAGAGTCAAACACGTTTGGACAAGACGGGATGACTCAAGCGCAGGTGGTCCTATGGCATCTCCTCCACCTCCTGCAAACGGGTGAGGGCGACGCACTCTCCCTCGAGCTCCAGGCTTGGCCAGCTTTTGCATAGACACGCACGCACACACATTCGGCGCGTGGCAGGATCACGTCGAGACTTGCCCGCGGGAGGAAGCGTTGGGCGGCCGATGAACGGCGCCGAAATGGCCGATCCGCTCGCGGTTCTGCCTGTTGCTATGCGGTGGCCGCGTCAGCTGTCACACTTGCCGGTGGAGAAACGTAACAACCGGCAGTAGCCATGGGAATGCGAGAACGACCCTGACGTTTTCTGAAGAGTTGTATATTGCGCCACAGCTGCCGAGTTGTTTTCGCAGGGCGTTAAGAAGTACTTGACGTGGCTATTAATGTATATGCATTTATAAGAGTTGATTGTGCAGAGAATAAAAGTCAGTGTGGGCATGTCAGGGAATCTGCTTACTTTAATTAAGTACTGTTATTAAGACATGCGGTATCGAATCCCGGCCTCGGCGGCTGCTTTTCGATGAAACCAGAAACCCAGGCTCCCGCGTGCTGTGCGATATCAGTGCACGTTAAAGAACCCCAGGGGGTGGGAATTTCTGCATCCTCCCCTCATAGGGAGTCGCTTTGTGACGTTAAACCCCGCAAACCAAACCAAACTTTAATTAGACAAGCACTGCTGCAATATATGTAATAACTGCTGCTTTTATAAAACTAGTACACGGGCCAATGATGAAATTTACCATGATAAGATTTTTTATATCCCCGTTTGCTTGGTCTGCCTACTGTGGGTTCTGAATTCCGATGCAGTTTCTAGTCCCTTTCGCCTGAGCGCAGGTGAACGCCGCTGAGCGCCTGAAGCGGCTCTCAAGCAGCATAATAGTCTTTTGAAGCCAGGACGTTTGCAGAAGGCAAAATTATACTTTATCAATTGACAGAAATTACACGTGCGTGCATATTGAGCAGTAAATATTGTGCACAATGTTAAATGGTGAACATTCATAATGCGTCTCAGCCAGCACGATCTGAACAAATCGTTTGCCCTTTGCGCAAGAAAATAAAAACAAAGCTTGAGAGGATAATAAGTTCGTTATTTATTTAGTTTTACGAACAATGTTTTCCACAAAGAGCGCAAGAGAGGGAATTGGTAAAAAAAAAACGAGACGACGGTTGACGGTTTGTTGAAACGTTCAAGCCAATGCAGACAGGAGGACGCAATAAATGAAATACGTGGTTAAATCAAACATTTTTTAGCACCTACACACACATTATGAGCATTCACATGAAGTTTTTTGGCTGTCTACAAGCTCGTTGTAAACAGCGATAGCGGGTACGCCGCACATTGCAGCCGAGTACCAGCGTGTCGAAAGCCGTCAAACCAGAAGGCCCGAAGGCCGGCGATGGCGTGTAGTGACTCGCGTGGCATGCGTCCGGCATGTGCCGAAGAGAAGGAAGCAGCGCCGGCACGAGAGCTGAGGAACGCTCGTGACTTTCGCCTCGGCCGGACACTGTCGCCGCCATCTCTTCAGCTTCTCCTCGAATAAATGTGGCCGCGGTCGCCCCTGCCTGGCGATCTCTACATTTTGTGTGACCCGGAGAACCGTGCCTTCACGCCGGTGACCTCCTAGGATGGCTTATTGGCAAGGCCTGGTTTTCGACCCGCCGCTTGCGATGTTCCAGCCTGCAGGCGTCGGCGGGCGGTTCGCTCAACTGGAGCCTGCCTTCATCACGGTTAATTTTGCCCTCTCGTGCTGCAAGCTTAGGACGGTACGTAGCTCTTCGCCAAGTTCCCTCCCCAAAACTGGCTCGCCGCAGTGCTTTGCAGCATCCATTCGGCCAGTTCGTTGTGAGAACAAAGCCTGCCTTCGGCGCCGTCGCATGCACCACCGACACCCTGGTGAACGTACCACAACTAGCCCGCCCGTTCAAAATCAGTCTTTGTCAGCCGACCTTCGCAGCAGGCAGAAGCGACTCAGCCTGCCAAACTTCAATGAAGACACAGCCTGCTCAATTGCATCAGATCTTGGATACGCGCGCAGCGTCCTAACTTTTCCAGTCACAACTTCAGTTCTGACAAGCGGAGGATTCAAGATGCTGCCGCACGCTCAACAGTCCTGCTTCCTCTACCGCTATGTTTTACTCAGCCGCGACCTGCTGAACAGCCATTGAAGAAACCTGCTTGCCCTTTGGACTACGACTTGGACACGAACTTAACATGTACTTATGTGTATAGCCTTCTTGATAGTTTTTTTAGAGCAGTGCGTTTTGCTTAGACTGCGAGTTTCTTTTCCTTTTTCTTTTTTTTCGACCAATCGTTTAGGAGAGGAGCCGTGTGTAGCGACTCGCGTGGCATGCGTCCGGCACGTGCCGAAGAGAAGGAAGCAGCGCCGGCACGAGAGCTGAGGAACACTCGTGACTTTCGCCTCGGCCGGATACTGTCGCCGCATCTCTAAGCTTCTCAAATAAATGCGGCCGCAGTCGCCCCTGCCTGGCGATCTCTACAGGCGTAAGCGTCACATGATCAAATATGGCAGCGCCCATGCGCTCGCGCTGTAAAGGGTCTATAGCATCAGCTCTTTCAGCCGACGCTGTAGACCCGAGCCCGGCCCGACTGGGAGAGGAATTGGGCCCGGCCCGGCGATTAAATTTAAGGCCCTAGCCCTCCCCGGCCCGTATGCTATAATTGCAGTTGAAGTGATGAAAAAGAAAATTTCAGAATGATAAATTTATCGAAGATCATAAGATGTTGAGTTCTCACGTTTAAAATGACAAATTTGCTGAATATATAGGGGCAGAGGACGTACGTATAATTAACTTATTGCGCAAATACAAGTTATCCATTGAAAAATGCATTTGCGGCGCTCCAGGAGAATGAACCCGGTAGTGGTTAAGTTTCTTTCGGTGCTACAACTTGCGGCTGGAAAGACTAACACGTTCTTTGATAGGAAAGCAAGTGTTCGGTAAGCAGCTTGTTTGCTTCTCCTAAAGTGCGCAAGTTCTAAGCCTAAACAACGGGTTTATTTTGTGGCCAAGTACTCAGTGAGAAAGTTTTGCAACAAGAGGAAACTTTTGCACCGCAGGTGCTTTGAACTATGTCCCGCTTCAAACAAAGCCATGTCGAGACAGGAGTAAGTCGCAATAGAGACGTGTGATAGACGACATCGTGGCTGCGAAATTTGAAACGGATACTTAAAAATCAGCGCCGATATTACCAAATCGGAGATGCTAAACTCGAAACTAGATAGCCCACAAGAGGCCCCTTTGCTCGATCACTGATGGCTACAAAAGATCCATTCGCAGCGATGAGAGGGGAGAGGAAATCGCACTACAGTCGTGTTCGCGCTTTCGCAAATGTTGCATGTGTTCGTGAACGGGGTTTCTGGCCTGGCCAATACGAGACGAATATACCTTGGCACGGGCCCGGCCCGAGCCCGAGCGAAAGGCCTTCCGAGCGGCCCAAGCCTGGCCCGCGTGCCAGGCCGGGTACAGGTTTTCGGGCCGCCCGGGCCCGTGCACAGCTCTAGATGAGCAGGCCGCTTGGCTTGTCTATGACCTTGAGGCGTTCGGTACGGATTAGGCTAGGAGATGGAGCATGTTCCGGGCTTTCCGGACGCGCCTAGCGGTAATCTGAGGATCAAGATGGATATGGCAAGGGCAGTTCTTAATCTACTCAAGGTCGGTAAAAGGGTCGTGCAGTGTGAGTACAACAGAGTGACGCGTTTTTGCAGCTCGTGCGGCCGCGTGGGGCATTTCACTGCGGCGTGCTCAATTCCCAAATGCGGGCGCTGCGCGCAGTACGGTCATAAGATTTGTGACGCCTCTTGTGTGCGTTGCGGCGGTGGGGGGGGGGGGGGGGGGGACTACGGTATATTGCTCTAGAATATTGGGCAGTGTGACGACCAGCGCCGGAGAGCGGGCCACTGTTGCGATTACAGCCACCGACTTCCGCGAGAGGGCGCCACGTGCAAGTGGGGTGCCACGTTCGCCGCTCGGCGCGTAGCGGCTGCGTGGATGGTGGGGGCGGTGGGGGCACAGAGAAGGGGCGTGGTTCGTTTTGGAGCTATTTTCACAGTCTATACAATTGGTGCGATATTTAATAAAGAGGCTACTTATTCCAGGCGCCTAAACTGATCCCTGCAATTCTTTTACGTCTCTCTGGAGACGCCATGCACGTTTGGGTATCCCTCTGGAGCAGCGCGCTATGTTTGAATCGCTATTTGAAACTCTATCAATGTTTCTTCTTCCTGCGGACAGCCAGAAATCGATCAGACGAGCGATATGTACCCATTGTTTCCAACGGAGAGTGGCGTTTTGCATTAGTTTTTCCCGGAAGTGAATAAAGGCTGCCGCCGAGGAGCGCTCTCAGTACACGGAGAAAAACAGTATACATGCGAATCAAAACTTGTGCTTTGTAAGGCGTCTTTAGGAACCCGTTATATTTTACAAACCTTATTTACGAACACCTGCTTATATCTTGCAGCTTTCACTTATCAATACATACAAATTTTCATCTTAAATTGTCAGTAGTCTAATATATCTCCTTAATCGATGTTCTTTCTGTGCCCTAATCACCGCTTACAGAGATGACAAAGACAGTGTGCGAACAAAACACATTTATTTATGACCGTACTAATTTAAAGCACTACGGTATTTACCGTGAAAAAATGAACGTATATGGACTCAAGGATTTATTCTTTGTTAGTGATTAACAGATACATATATAGCGGACATTTGTTTACATGCCACTAACCAAAAGATGAACCAGCTGTACAGAAGAAAAAAAAATACAGCTATAGGACAATACTTCAGCGAAAATATGAAAACTTAAACCTGTCGTATACGAGGGAACGCGTTCATAGTGGGAACTTGAGTGCGGATACTTTACTAGCATCAGGAGATGTAATGAACCGAAAAAAGCACTTAATTGCGCGTCGTCTTGACAAGATGATGCAGTTCTTGGAGCACACGGAGAGAAAACGGGAAAATTCGAAAAAAAACATAACGAATACCTGAAACGCAAGATATTAATATAAGGCCGAATTCAAATGCGGACACTAATGCGTGTTTATTCTTCGAGTGTGGGTTCCGAAATATGAGTAATGAACTGTATATACCTGCCAAATACTGCTTACAGAACTATAATCGGGCTACGGCTACTCTTTGCGGAACTAATTATGGATATAATTGTTCTCTCAAGAAAACTATAGCAAGGTTGACATTACACGTCAAATACTTCCAAGAAAATTTAATCATTTTAATGGGGTTACTGATGACAAGCTTTAAGTTAGCGCTCAAACGTGCGTGTTGTACATTTGACTTCTTCATACATCCTGTCGTTTAAACGTTTCTAAAACTAAACTTATATCTTTCACCCGTCGTACCGCTCGCATTTCAACCACTTACATGCTCAATGACAATGCTGTTGAACTAACAAACACTTACAAATACCTTGGCGTGCACTTTCAGTTTGATCTAACATGGCATCACCATATCGACCTCACCCTAGCTGCTGCTAACCGTTCACTTGGTCTTCTTAAACGTACTCTCAAACACGCTCCTATCCATGTTAAAAAACTTGCTTATATCACTCTAATACGCCCTAAAATTGAATATTCTGCGGCTATTCGGGTTCCTGATCAAGCCTATGTTATCACCAACATCGAATCCTTGCAGAACCGTGCTGTGCGTTTTATTTTTTCAGACTACTCACCTTTCACTAGCGTCACAGCATTAAAACAACGTGCTGAACTGGAAGACTTATCATGTCGTCGTAAACACGCTCGGTTAACACTTTTCCATAAGCTTTATCACCATCCACTACTGCGCAGTGATTTGTTTCAGTCACCTGATGTCATTTTTCCACGACTTGATCATGCTTTCAAAGTTAAACGCGCCAAGTGTCATTTATCATCTTATGCCAATTCATTCATACCTCGCACTATCATTGAATGGAATAACTTGCCATCGCACATCGCTACAGAAACTAACATAAATAAATTCCAAGAGCCACTTCGCTGTGACGGAAATGTGTAGAATATTTGGTGTTGCTTTTCTTTCCTCTTTTGATGTTATATAACGGTTCTTATTGTAATTGTTGCGAATTGCATCGTGTTTTTTTACAATTGTATCCCCCCCCCCCCTCTATGTAATACCCTCCTTTGGAGGGCCTTTAGGGGTAACCTGAATAAATAAGTAAATAAAGCAGCGCAGGACTTTAGAGGCTCCAAAATACCGGTGCAGCAGTTTCTCGCACAAGCCTTTGTGGCGCACGGGGGTCCACACCCACACTTGGTCCCCTTGTTTGTAGTGAACTTGCCTGTGCCGAAGGTTATAGTGTCGAGCGTCGGTGGCATGCTGCTCCTTGATGTGCAAGCGGGCCAGCTGACGGGCTTGCTCGGCCTGTTCTGCGAAACGGGCGGCATCGGGTTCCGCCTCTTCATCCCCGCACGGGAGCATCGCGTCCAACATCGTGCGGGCCTCCATGCCATATACGAGACGGAACGGCGTAAACCTCGTGGCTTCCTGTAGCGCCGTATTGTAGGCGAAGGTGACATACGGCAGGATCTCGTCCCACATTTTATGTTCAACGTCGATGTAAATTGAGATCATGTCCGCCAGAGTTTGTTGAGTCGTTCCGTTAGGCCATTTGTCTGAGGTTGGTACGCTGTTGTTGTGCGATGCTCGGTACGGCTGAGAGTTAAGGTGTCCCGCAGTAGCCGTGCAGTAAACGCCTTTCCTCGGTCAGTAATGATGGTCGACGGTGCAGCGTGTCTGAGCACAATCTCGTTCATAAAGAATCGACCAACTTCGCCAGCAGTACCTCGGGCAAGGGCCTTCGTTTCAGCGTAGCGGGTTAAGTAGTCTGTTGGCGACTACCATCCACTTGTTTCCGTTCGAGGATAAAGGAAATGGGCCTAAAAGGTTCATGCCCACTTGCTCGAAGGGTGTGAGGGGTGGTTCGATAGATTGTAACATGCAGGATTGCTTGAGCGTGTGTGTTTCGCAGCTGGCATTGTCGACAAGTCTGTACGTAACGTCTAACGCTCGGAGAAAGATGTGGCCAGTAATAGTTCTGCCGGACTCGGTTTAGGGTGCGTGTAAAGCCAAGATGACCTGAAGTTGGTTCGTCGTGGCAGGCCAAGAGGATTTTGTGCGTTACATCAGCCGGTATGATTAGCAGGTATGTTGTTGCACTCGACATAGAATTCTTCTTATAAAGCATCACATTGCGGAGGCAATACTACGACAGCCCCCGAGCAAGATACCGGGGTATTGTAGGATGCCCACCTTCAAGATGGTCAATAATCAGTCGCAGCTCGGCGTCGACACGCTGTTTGGAAACGAGGTCGCACGTAGCGACTGCTCCAAGGAAGCTATCGTCGTCGGTGGCATCTGACGAAGGAGGGCCGACGGGCGCGCGGGACAGGCTATCAGCATCGGTGCGCTTTCGGCCAGACTTATAAATAACATCGAAATCGAACTCTTGCAGGCGCTATGCCCGACGTGCTAAGTGGCCACAAGGATCCTTTAAGTTTTTCAGCCAACACAGCGAGTGATGGTCAGTGATGATACGAAACGGTCGGCCCTAAAGGTACGGGCGGAACTTGGCAGCGGCCCATACTACCGCCAAATGTTCTTTTTAAGTGGCGGAATAGTTGCACTCAGCACGGGAAAATGCACGGCTGGCGTAGGCAATTACTTTCTCGACCCCGTCTTGGTGCTGAACTAGAACGGCACCAAGGCCGACGTTGCTTGCATCCGTGTGTAACTCTTTGTCGGCATCATCGTCTAAATGTGCGAAGATCGGGGGTGACTGGAGCCGGCGTCGTAACTCGTCAAAAGCCACCTGCTGCTCGGCGCCCCAGGAAATTGATGCGTCATCTCGAGTCAGGAGTGTCAGAGGGCTGGCCATCTGTGCAAAGGTATTGATACAGCGACGGTAATAGTAGCACAGTCCCAAAAACCGTCGGACTTCTTTTTTGTGGGCGGGGACGGGAAAGGGAGCAACGGCAGCAAGTTTCTCAGGGTCAGCTCGGATGCCATCAGCACTCACGATGTGCCCAAGAAACAGCAATTCGGTAAACCCGAAGCGGCACTTTTGAGGCTTGAGAAAAAGGATGGCAGACCGGACGGCTTTGAGGACTGTTCTCAGGCGGCGCAGGTGTTCCGTGAAGGTCGGTGAAAATATTATCACGCCGTCGAGATAAACAAGGCATGTCTGCCACTTAAGACCTGTGAGCACAGTGTCCATTATCCGCTGGAAGGTGGCAGGAGCACCGCAGAGCCCGAATGGGAGGAAGCGGAATTCATAGAGCCCATCTGGTGTTACGAAGGCAGTTTTCTCACGGTCCCTCTCATCAACTTCAATTTGCCAATAACCACTCCTGAGGTCTATGGAGGAGAAGTACTTGGCTCGGCGGAAGTCGATCGAGAGAGTCGTCGATCCGTGGCAGCGGATAGACGTCCGTGTTTGTCGTGCTCTTAAGTTTCCGATATTCAACGCAGAAACAAAGTGTTCCGTCTTTCTTTTTAACGAGGACTACAGGCGACGACCATGGGCTCCTTGAAGGTTGAATGACGCCATCGGCGAGCATCTCTTTGACTTGTTGTTGGATAGCGTCTCTCTCCCGAGGAGACGCACGCTAGGGCTGCTGATGGATGGGTCGAGTGCCTTCATGCGTGATAATCTGGTGTTTAATGACCGCGTTTGCTGCACTTTAGACGAAGACGTGAAGCAAGCACGAAACTCCAGCAATAGATCCTGGAGTTGCCTCTTTTCAGCGGAGGATGACAGCGTGTACGGCATCATCCGGTTCGGTGCTAGGCGTAGCTTCCTCGGAAGCAAACCATTCGGCGACTTCCTGTACATGGTCGACGTAAGCAATGATAGTGCCACGGAACAGATGTCGATGTTCATTGGAGAAATTGGTGAAAAGCACCTCCGTCTCTCTTTTACGAAGGAAACAAAGACCTCTTGCCACAGAAACTCCCAAGGTAAGTGAGAGGGAGACATTAGGCTGAACAACTCGGAGGCCGTGATGTGGCTCGTCACAGGAAACTCTGGCGAGGATATTGGCGCGTGGTGGCACTGTGAGGCTATCATCGGCGACTCGCAGCGTGGAGTGGGACCCACGGTACTCATGCTTTTCGGTGGCCAGTTTGGTGGAAAACGTCACCAAGCGGTGCGAGAGATCTATAGTGGCACTGTGCTCACGAAGGAAGTCGATGCCAAGAATAAAATCGTGAGAGCATTCGCGTAAAACAAGAAAAGTCGCGACAAAGGTGCAGCCTCGCACCATAACCCGGTCTGTACACATACCCAGTGGTGCAACCACATGTCCGCCTGCCGTACGTATGCCTGGTCCGTTCCATGGCGTCATCACTTTTATCAGTGTCCTTGTAAGTCGCCCGCTAAGGATAGAATAATCGGCTCCTGTATCAACTAAAGCACTGACCTCCTTCTTGTCGACGATAACAGGGATGTCCAGCGAGACCCGGCCAAGACCAGGGCCTGTCGACGTAGGTTCGGTGTGAAGTGAACGGTGTGGCGGCGGAAGATGTACGGCAGTTGGGTGGTCGGCGTTGGGACGATTCAATGTCGACGGCACGTCGGAGTGAAGCGAGCGGTGCGGCGGCGGAAGCTGGGCAGCAGTTGTGTGGTCTGCGTCGGGGCGATTTAAGCGACACGGCGGTTATAACTGGTCGGCGATGCGGACGACGTCGGGGCGATCTGGTCTGTGCGGCGAAAACTGGACAGGAATTCAGCGTTCGACGTCGGGGCGAATCGAGCGGTGCGGCGGTGGAAGCTTTGCGGCGAATCGGTGTGCGGCGGCCTCGCCCCCAAATGTCGCCGGAGCTAGTTTTTCCGACGAGGGCTCGAGGAACCACGGTGTCCAGCGGTATACCGTTGCCCAGAGGGCGAAGAGCGACAATGCGAAGGCGAGCGCGACTCACGACGAGGAGAATGCGGCAGACTACGCTGGAAGGTAATGTACTCGGCGACGTCCTGACGCCGCTGAGCAGGCCGTGGACGAGAGCTGTAGGGGGAAAATCCTCTAAGGCCCATCTGGCGATAAGGCACCGCCGGTAGAGGTGACCTGCATCGCAACTGTGGTAGCAAAGAGGGCGGTTATCTGGAGCGGGCCAGAGATCAGTCTTCCGGGGCGCCTGGCGCCGATCTGCCCAAAAGGGGCAGCGGTTCCGCAGCGTGCACAGCGACCTGAGGTGGCGTGTAAGGCGAAGGGGTAGGTAGCAGGGCTGGGCGGAGTGTGACATCAGCATAAGTCATTCGCTGGGTGAGGCCCGGGGTTGGCGGTGGAACGACTGCACTTATCGGTGGCGTGAGTGCGTTCTGGACCTCATCATGGATGACGCTGGCCAGGGAAGCCGCGTCAGGAGTAAATGTCCCATGAAGCTGCTGGAGCTCCTCGCGAACCACGGTGCGAATGAGGTCGCGAAGGGAGCTCAGATCTGCCCGGGATTGTAGTCGGTGCGGTCAGTCGGCGGTAGTGTGGAGATGGAATTCAGTGGCCGAGCGTACTGATTGCATCGCTGATGTAGCAGTTTTTCCATAATCACAGCTCCAGCCAGAAACGCGGCGGTGGTGGTTGGCGGGTTCCGCACGAGGCCGGAAAAAAGCTGGTCTTTAACTCCGTGCATCAGGTGCCGCACCTTCTTCTCCTCACTCATGGACAGGTCGGCGTGATGGCAGAGAGGCATGACGTCTTCAACGTACATTGCGACCCTTTGGTTCCGACGCTGAACTCGATAGGTCAAGGCACGCTCGGCGTTCTCTCGGCGGTCACTGTTGGCGTACGTACCGAGGAGCTGGCTTCGGAAGGCCGGCCACGTAGAGAACGTGGCCTCGCGTTTCTCGAACCATGTCCGAGCAGTGTCTTCAAGGCTGAAGTAGACGTTCCGCATTTTCGCAGCGTCGTCCCAGCCATTAAACGTCGCGACCCTTTCATAGTGAACTAGCCAGTCCTCGGTGTCTTCGAACTGCTCACCGGGAAGTGGCTTAGGGGTACGTGGGGCCTGAAGAATGAGACAGGACTAAGGGGTGGAAGGGACTGTAGTGGTACAGGCGGGCGATGTCGTTGCCATAGCCAGGGTCTCTTCGGGAAGAGGGAAGGCCTCGGGTGGAAGCCTCGGAGCCACAGGCCTGTACGATGAACAGGAGTGGTCACGAGAGGCGGCCGCGTCGGGTCATCCGCAGGAGAAGGGATCATCGATGGCACCTCCACCAGTGTCACGACTCAAACTACAGGGAGCCGTGAAGTTGCATGTAGACGGGAATCCGAGAATAAGGTCGGCTTCTAGTTCCGATCACAGAGTCCAGCACCAGCGCGCCTCTCGAACCAACAACCACTTCGTCGTCGTCGGCATCAAGCACGGCAGTCGCGCTGCGCTATGCACATGGCAATATAGAACTATTTGGGCCTGTGTACGTACTACAAAATCGTCAATGCCGGTAAACAGCAATAGACTTGTGAGGTGTGCATCGCGGCAGCTGCAACGAACCTTTGTGTGGCTGTCAGTGGTACGTCATTGCTCGTCGGATGGCTTCGCAGCTAGTACGATTAATTTTTGACTGCTGCAGCAACTGTTCAATCGCTCACGGCAGAATCATTGATTTGGGTGAGTGGTTCCATTTTCACCTAAAACGCAGCAACGACTGACGTAGTCTTCTTTTTTTGTTGCTTATAAAACGTGCATTTTCTTTGCTGATTTGTAAAGTTCGTTCTGTAACTGCACTTCGTACCTAAATCAGGTATGACTGACTTATTACGCGAGAATTTGTGTTGATGAGTCTAGTTACCTGTGATATTGGTTCGGCTCGGTGGTTCGGGTCGCTGGGTACCATCTATGAAAAGTACAGATTGGTAATTCAGCTCTATAGGTTTGCCCGTTCGCATGCGCGTTGGCGCCTTGGTGACATTTGCGTCTTCTTTTACTTTGAGATGAGCACGCTTAAAATGCGCGGCTATATCTCCGTTCTCAATTAAAACTCGGCAATTTTGCGTGTCTTTTCACTCTGTCGATTGACCTTTTCGCCGTAAGCGTACTGCGCTACAGCCATGCGCGTGTACAAAATACTGAATGTGTGGCGGTACCGACCCATAGTCTGTGGATTACGCGATATGTCAGACAGCCTACTGGTGATTCAGTGTAGTACGTACGGCTTGCAGCGACACTATATACCATGATGAAATTTCGCGCTTTTTGCGCGATGATTTCTACGTGCGTTTTACTTTGTATCCTGCCTAGGTGGTTTATAATAAGAGACTGGAATTTATGAAGTGCAGCAGCATAGTTGACAGCATTTGCTCGAATGGTTAAGTGGATTGAATGCACCAATGCTCAAAACAAAACGCAAAACAAGCACTTGAAGACGCAGAAAATTGATTCAGCGAGCACGATATTGTTTAATGAAAAGCGTTATAGGTCTAATTGAATGCCTAAATTTGAAGCTTCGTCAATACCGCGGGAGATGTGGCTAGCATCTGATCGCATCGAGACAGACTGTTTGTACCAGGCTCTTATTTCATTTCTGACGCCTCAGTTTGCCGAATCGCCTTATACACGAGCTCGGCGAGCTTCCTCAAGTTGAGCGACTATACTACACTTTCCGACCTTTGCTTGCTTAACTGTTGCATTCTAGCTAGTTTTTAGATTGGAATGAAAAAAAAAAAAACACACACGCAAGCTTAGGCCTCTGGGAATGCCCACCAGTCCGTCTCGTTTTCTTCGTGTACCACATGTGTTTCACTGTGGTGAGAATATCAGTCATGCTTAAAGTACGAATTTTTGCTCACTGACTCTAATTTAGCAGTCCACAGATCCCACTGCCTGAAGAGTTTCAAGTGATTGCACCTCCTGTATATACCTGTGCTGAACACACTTGCGTTTACGCTGGAGGAAGTAAAGAAGTGATCTCGATTAGCAACGGCAACCTTGTAGCCTCACCTTCTGCTTGGTGACGTATTACATAAAAACCTCGACTATCCGCCGGCATTCCGCCATACTCATCTTGCTGCAGGAGATTGCCCTGCCCGACACTGTAGTTCCACGTGGACTATACTGACTAACCTACTTAAGAGCCTGTTCCTGCTCTTTTTGAAATGAATAATGTGTTCTAATTTTCTAGAAAAAATGTTTTTCAATTGTTCACTTTCTGATATGTTGAAGTATATGAACACAAGTTCATGTATTATGCGAGTGTCGTCAAGCATATAGCACTGCTCATGTTACAAGTTATTGCTCATGTCATTGTGCATCTGTTAATAAGTGACTGGAAGAGTCACGAAGGGCTTTTGTTTACATAATCAAGGTAAGGTGTGCTGAATTCGTTGATGTTACGCACCTCTGAAAAAGCTCTTAGGCACACATATGTACATGTGCTGTTTAGTCAAGATGTTTAAATCGATTGATCCCTGTTAAGGTTTGTATGTGGCCGAAATGTTTAAAAGAACTCATGTTATCTGTACTGCTTCTATCCCTTTTCTTGATATTTTATTGTAGTCATTTTAATCTTTCTTAGTGTGATAAAATATGTGATCACATTATTGCTTTCTCTAGTATTTTTATCATTTATAATTTGTGTCTGTTGTATTACTTACACAATGTCAAGTTGACTTTGCACTTGGTGTTGAGTAATTGGGCTTTTATTATGCTCATTTTAGTTCTACAATCACAGCGCTTATTTTTTTATTTACATTGCAATAAGAGCGATATGTTGTAGACAAGCTGTTTTCGAAGCGACTTCATCTGAGCTTGCTTTATTGAGTTGCTTGATCAGCTTGGTTTTGTTTGAAATGCCACCAGTAATGCTGTATTATGCGCCCATATTTCAGTGCATTGCATGCCCATTTATTGCAATATATGTTTTTGCAAAACGTTTGCAAAAGTGATGCCTTGAGCATACCTGCATATGTTACGTTCCCTAATTTTTCTTTAATGTACACAATATTTGGGAAGTTGGTTATGTATTTTCTCTAGCCTTAAAGATGTTGGAGTCCGTGAACAATTTGATTATCATATCGAGGCTTATCATTTTTCACCTCTCTCAACCATTCTCTTGTTTGGCAAATTTTTGTTTCATTGAAATCGATATCGTGCAGACCTCTGTATTTTATTACCTTCAGCAAGTTGCAATAAAAGGTTTGCGATATTTATACCAGCCATTATGACGTACAAAGGTTACGCATTTTGAGGCACGTAACCTATGCCTAACTTGATGATGTATACCTTTGTAAAGGTTACAGCGCTAAAAAAAGCTGCGTAACCTATGCATAAAAAAGAAGTAACCTTTAACATTTGCAACTTTTACAAAGGTTAAAAGAGGAAAGGTTATATGTGTAACCTTCAAATTATAGGTATACTTCGATGTGAAAATGTGCAGCATTATAAAGGTTACCCAAAGGTTACCGTGTTTAGCTTGTATTGACAACCGTTGAGCCCGGGGTGTGTCACAATCGCACATGTCTAAAACGAAGAACAATGAAACTGCTCCGCATTCATTCCTACTTACGAGGTCGATATCAGCTTATAAAGGCATTTCGCAAAACATTTAAAAAATTCGCTTAAATTTTCCGCGCACTTGGCTGTATCCTGGCGACGTCAGCCATGACTTACCTGCTGTCTCTTCTGTGTCATGTAGCGCAGTACTAAGGATAGAACAATGATGTCGATAGCAACAAAGACCAGGAAGAAACTATGCTGCTAAAGAAAGATAAGTTTTCTTTTTTTGCTGCGGTGGTAGGAGAAATATTCAGTTGGCATGTGAATTGATGCCACCGCGGCTGAAAGGGTTAATCCAAGTGCGAGGATGTGGGTCCGCTGGTGGAAAAAGAAGCTTTTGAGCAACTGCAGCACCCGCTCTAATTGTAATCTGTGTATCGGAGATTCGACTGTCTCCGTGTTGCAGAATCCCCCGCCCAATATAAAAATTTAGAGAGGAGGAGGGACAGATTTTCACAACGATTATGGACAGGAAACTCACTTGTGTAGCATGTGCCATGCACACATGGCAGACATTTGGGTTTCAGGATTCCACATTACCGCCACTTCCACATTTTCTTGCAGGCGGTGCGGGCAGACTCCAAACGGGGACGGCTCCGCGTCCGGCCTAACGTCGCTTCGCGCTTGCGGGCGAACAGCTCGCACAGCAACACGTAAGAGAACCTTCCGTGATTGTGCACGAGCGCTCTGCCAAAATCACGTGCCATTCGTTGCTGTAAGGAGCCTCAGTGCCGTCAACGGCGGTATAAATAGCACACCCTAAAGAGTATCCGAGAGCCGCGAGTAGGATCTAAGAATTTAGTCGTGCCGTTTGTCAGCAGAGTTGGAGTATGTCGAGAGCGCGAGTTAATTTTCACTTGAGTATTACGTGACCTTGGGGTAGCCTATCGTATATTTTACAGAATTCGGCAGCGCCTGAGTTATGCCAAGTAACGCGCAAAAAAAATCGGCAGCGCGAAAGCGGAGGGCACAGCGAAAATCTTTAGGAAGGTTGAAGAAATTCTGCGTTTTACAAAGAGTGCAAATGCAAATATTGTGTCGTCATCGACGTGCTTGCAGTAAAATGGCTCGGGTATAACGTGTAAGGCGAAAGTAACAGAAGTTGCTGTGAATAAAGAAAATATATGGGGCGTTCTTGCGGATAAAAACGACCCCATTAAAAACACAAGCTCAGCTACTCAGGGCATCATGAAAAAGCTTAAATGACTCCCGTCTGCTGGTCTTTATCAGGATCCTCCATAGCGGACAAATCAGCCACACCTAGCGGGAACACGGCTCCGCATGGCTGAACCCATTAGGAAACCTACTGCGCCAAAAAGCTGTGCCAAACTGATGCAGAGTGGCCGACGACAAGAAGCACCCCGCCGAGCTCAGTCGTCTTGTGCGCCACCCTGTACTGATTCATTGCCGAGTTAGATGAAATGCCACTCCGCAGATGCCTGGCCACGCGAAGTAGTGTTCCTGCTAAGTGCGATTGGAACTGCACATTCACTTTGCTACTACCTACATCGTCATCATCATCATAAGCCAGAATATACCCACTACAGGCGGAGTGCCTCTCCAATATTCGTTATATTAACCCGGTACGGTGCAAGCTGCATCCACTTGACCCTTTCCAATTTAAACTCATCCTAAGCACCTGACTTCCTGCCGCCACCTGCTATGCTTTCCTTCCCTTGGAAAACAATTTGTTATCCTTAGCGACGATAGGTTATCCTCTCTTCGCACTATATGCCCTGCTCATACCTATTTATTGCCCTGGATATCGTCTAGAATGTCTTGACTCGAGTTACTTCAGTGACCAGACTGTACAGACTTCCTATCTCAACGTTACACCGACCATTTCCCGTTCCATAGCTCTCTGCGTTCTCTTTACTTTAAGTACAGCTCCTTTCTTTAGCCTCCACGTTTCGGCTCTGTAGGTGTATACAGGTAAGCTGCTACTGTTATGTACTTTTCTCTTGAGCGATACCGGTAAGCTGCTTGTCAAAATCTGCGAGTACTGGCCGATTGCGCTCCATCCTAACCTTACTTTCTTAGTTATTTCCCTTTCATGGTCCGGTTCTGCGGTTACTATGCTTGTCCTAAGTAGACATATTCGCCAACCACTTCCAAATCAGCACTACCTATGGTAAACTGCTGCTTCTTCCCGAGGCTGTTAAATATTAGCTTAGTAGACTGCATACTAACTTTAGCTCTAAATTTATGCTTTTCTTGTCTAGGTCATCCCTCATTTTAATTCATCCCCTGATTAACTCAGGAAGGCAATGTCATCAGCGAATTACAGATTACTGATGTATACTCGATCAACACTTATTCCTAACAGCTCTCATTCGAAATCTCTGAATACTTCCTCTCAGCAAGCTGTGAATGGTACTAAGATCGTGTCTCCTTTCCTAACAGCTTTCTTTACAAAACTTTTATTACTTTCCTTATGCAGAACTATGGCTTGGTTCGGTTTATACGGTTTAACATCCCAAAGCGACTCAGGCTATGAGAGACGCCGTAGTGGAGGGCTCCGGAAATTTCGACCACGTGGTGTTCTTTAACCTGCCAGACATCGCATTGCACATGGGCGCCTAGCTTTCCGCCTCCATCGAAAAGCATCCGGCGCTGCCGCATTTCGATCTCACAGCCCTGGGCACAGTAGTCGACCGCCCTAACCACGGCACCACCACGGTGGGATATGCAGAACTGTGGTTGCTGTGCAGCCACTATAGATATCTTATAGTACTTTCACACAAGGCTCATCTGGATACACTCTGATTTCAGAATACCTGCATGAATATCGAGGTTTCGACTCAGTGAAATGCTTTCTCATAATGAATTTTATGTGTATGGGTTGGTTATAGTACGAGCATTGCTCTGTCATCTGGTTGCTGGCATGGATATGATCAATAGTGGAGTAACTTTTTGAAAACTTGCTTGATACTTTGGTTGATTGAAGTCTTAGCTTGTACTGATTCTATTAACGATCACGTTAGTAAATATATTGTACCTAACTGAGAGTGAGCTGCTTGGTCTGTCATTTTTCAAATCGAGTGTCCCTTTTCTTATGAATTAGGGTACTGTTAGCACTGTTCCGTGATTCTGGCACGGTCGATGTCACAACTGCATGGCCTATACAGGCTGGCCTGGTTTTCCAGCCCGATATCCCCTCCGTGCTCCAACAAATCTGTAGTTACCTGGTCCTTCATAGCTATTTTCCCCCTTTTCATGGCTCCAAATGTTCTCTTTTCCTCGTTCTTCGTTACTGACGGCACGTCTCATTGGCTTTCACCACAACACACTTCATTACTATCCTACTTCCTTCTGCTGCTGTATAGGTCAGCATAGAACTCGTCGGCTACATTTACAATATTGTTCATAGCAGTGATGACATCTCTAGTATGGACAACTAATCACTTGATCAGTAATATGTTTGTTTGTTCCTGTGTTATCTCGCACATACTCGTATCTGGCACATTTGCTCAAAAGACCCCTCCGGACACAGATAACAACGGACCCGCTTTATCAAGCCGCACCAAAATGCCTGCATGGCAGCAGCGCGTCTCACTCGAGATCCAAGGGTCCTGGTTCATGGTTCGATTCTGTACTCGCCCACTCCAATGTAAGGAGCAGACGGAGTTGGCAGCTCCTGCCATATCATCAACGTCATGACATGTGGTGTCGTCAAACGATCTGGCGACTAATCGGTGTCCGACCATAAGTCAGCTGCCTACGCCGTGGTCGTGATTTTTCGGTCACAAGGACAAACATGCCCGATTTTCTGGACGACGGGGCCTCTAACGCTGTGGGGTAAAATCTGCCGTTGGTGCTGTGAGCTAAACAATAATCGAACAGATGTGTACGGGATAAGAGAGGCGCAGTTAAAGTGGTTAGTGTTTGTGTTAGCATCGAAATGCATGTCCGCGAACGAAGTTTTTCAATAGGAGCCTTAACGCTATCACGAGAAATCGTTAAAAGTGCAGTTTAAATTTTCCTCTAACTATATGTTTCTGCACTGTAGTGTAGCCTTTCATAGGCTGAACATGATGCGAGGAATCGTTAAGACATATTTCGATATCTCTGTGAATGAAATGCAACTGTCGAAATGCAGTAGTATAATGCAGTGGTTATGGCGTTCAACTACTCTGCCGAAGGATGTGGGATGGAATCCCGTCCGCGGCGGCCGCTCTTCGATGAGGCTGAAAGCAAAACCGCCCGTGTGCTGTGCAATGTTTGCGTACGTGAAGTCCTCCTCCCATGGAGACAGAAATAAAGATTTTCATAATGTTTTAGATGTCCACTACCACAGCAATCATGCTGTTGAGCTGGGTTATTACGCCTTAAAAAATATGCGCATAACCGTTGATGCAATGTAACGCCTTCACACTCCGCATACGTTGATTTAAACGTCCATCGAATCCAAACGCTTCATCTGTGTACAATGTCTTATTGCCCTTCGCTACTCGCTATGCATTCTTTAAAGGTTGGCGCGAGCGCCGAGAGAGCAGTCTAATTTATTAGAGCACAGTGGGGATCGCCATCATCGCCGCTAGTGACATTTGACGTAGTTTAGATATTGCGGCACGAAGAGAATTTCTGCTGCGTAGCTTAGTTGTGTGCGCGTGTTAGAACGTTTGTTTTCTTTCTTCTTAAATTTTGACGCAGTGCCGACCAGGGCTGTCCTCGAGACACTAAAAAACCAAGTCCTACATCGGAGCAAGGTGTGTAGTGATTTCTATTGCAACATATGGAGCTGACGCGAGCGGGCTACGCCTTCTAACATTTTTCACCCGTTGACTATTTTAAACTGGCAATTGTGGCACGTGCGTGCTGGCAGTAGTCCTAGCACATTCGTTCCTGAACAAATGGTCTTTCCTTATATCCAGTGGGGAAGACGTGGCATAATTTAGACGGAATAGGATCCTTCAATTACTGATATGAGTGCGTGTGAATAATGACTTCAAGTAAAAATGCTATGTTTGTCGCGTCTCACAATGCTCGGGCTTGTTTTGTGCAGTGGGTTATGGCTTCACTCGCTCAGTAAGTGGTTCAACCATAATCAGATGGGAACTAAGTCTAAAGCAAAGTACATTCTACTACTCGAATGTAGCCAAAAAACATGTATTCACTTTTGTAATTCCAATTACACGCTGAAATGATGTCGAGCATAACAGCGATCTGTATAGCAAGGTAAGGGTGAGCAGTTTTGGCATACTTGCATAGTGCTACAGTAGTAATTCACTGGCAACGCAGGATGAAGAAAGCTATCCAAGAGGGTAAAGTTAATGGAGGGTCCGGTAACAGTAGATCCGCTCAGACGTTGAGCAGAGGAGGGGGGTAGATCCTGTTGGAAAAACTGGCCAACCAGTTTAGTCGCCTCCCCGTGACATTTATAGCGTGCCGGAATCTTTTAAGAAAGGTAATCCTATATTAATCCTTGAAAAGGAGAAAAGCGGATTTTTCTAAATGAAGCTGTTAAAACCACTGTACCGGTCAATATATGCCCATAACTCGCTCGGGAGGCGCTTATGTTTGTGCAAACAACGTATTTGCTTTAATTAAAAAGGTTTCACTCTGAACAATGACTTTTTATTTAACCGACATGACATATAAAAAAAAGGTCGGAAGGTTGGACAATTGTCTTCAATATTTTCATGATTATTTCTTTTAAAATTGTATTGCTGGCCCCCCTTTAGAATGCACGCCCAACAAATCTGGACCTTTTGAATGATTACAGAGCGATCGGCTTGCCTAGAGGGTATTTACTAAGATAGGTAATCGTTAATGGGGTGAAGAAAACTATTAGCTTAAAACCGGCAGAGGACAAGGTAGGCTTTTGTAAAGCCTACTCGACATTAGGTCAAGCGGAGAATTTAACCACCTTACGCAACCTTCAAAGATTACGAGAAACCGCTTGACCAGGTTGAATGCACCCCAGACATTCAAGCGTTTCGGAATCGGTACATAGCAATGCGGTATCTCAAAGTACTGTAACATTTTCTATCATGACCGCACAGTAATCTTATTCCTCCATACAGAAAGCAATAAAATCACAGAAAGGAAAGGTGTTAGAGAGACACGACTTCCCCAGTATCACTTGGAGCTTTGCTCCTAAATGTGTTCGGACATGGGGAGTATGAACAGCAAGGGTTATAATTTATTATAGAATGCCTTTTTTATTTGCTAATTGTTCTGCCGAGCTAAGTAATTGAGGTGAATAATTGCAAGGATGATTATTGACCCGAACGGGAAAATCTAGAAAGTAGCTTATATCTGTGTGCAGGAAACTAAATTAACGTTCATCAGCCTCGGAAGATTTCAGCAGAGTAGGATATATGTAGTGGGGAAGTTAACGTGGCCATTGAATACGTGTTCACTTGGGGCAGGAACGATCACGTATGGGGCAGAAACGTGGGAGCTAACGAGAAGAGATCAAATTAAATTGGGGATATCACATATAGACAAATACTGAAAGCAAGATGAAAAGCGTAGTGTTAAAGGCAGGTGCGAGAGGACTGAGAAGAACAATGAGTGAATGGCATTCTAGTCGAGTGAAAGAAAAAAACGCACATATGCTTTACATATAATTCCAATGGATTACGCTTGTTGTTTGCTAAAGGGTAATCGACTGAAAGCAAACCTAGCTGGAGGCGAAAATCTTCAGTGAACGGGTGAGAATTGCAAGTTTGCGAGGATGAGCTAAACGCAGCTGCAACATGACCGATTTAATTGATGGGAGATAGGCCTCTACTGTAGAAATGGCTTAATCAGATCTCTTATAATGATGGCAACAGCATAGTAGTTTTAACCTTGGCTACTCTTATATAGAAGAATCACAGCCAAAGGGGGCTTTGAATTTGTCGCTAGCGCTAAATACTCTACAGCTGTAGCCTTAGGGTCAATAATGGTGAGCCGCCGTTTCTCCAATGCGTAATTTGTACCTAACCCTCATGCATTGTGTAAAGCAGGAAAATGAACTGCGCTGACACTGCGCAGCCTGCGTCTATTCGTGGGCACTACAAGGAATGTTTGGACAAATCCCGCCACTAGATATCCTGCCGGGGATATCGTATACGTCACGGCTAGCTGTTTATATCGGTAGCGTAGAAGCCCCATCCGGGAAAAATGTGTTGCTGCTCACAACGTTAGGTCGTTGCCCGGAGTGAAGTGGCTTCCCCAGGCGAAGCACTGGCCGGAGGGGAGTAACGTCACCAGACCGGAAGAGGCAAATATAGTTTTGGACGCCCCATCAACTCGTCCGGGTGGATAGCTAAACGGTTTGGAGCATATACCTGACCACCAGGTAAATGACTCAGGAATGTCATGTTGTGCGCACTGAAAGACGCAGGGGCTCACAAACAAAATCACGAAAGAATGGCACAAAAAATACCAATGTAATGCCTTGCGATGTGAGTGGCTCATTGCGGCGAGCACAAGGTTTTATGAGCGCCTTACGGAGCGGAGCTTGCACCCTATATTGGTAGGTAACCATATTTAAGGACTGTGCCTTAGTGAATTGCCAGGCATGTACGGTATAGGACATTACTGTTTTAATCAATTGAGTTCCGTCTTTGCCAAGACGTTTCACGTGAGCGCTGGGGGGTGGTTGCAATTCCCGCGTTTGTAATGTAGCCGTGATGTCATGACCCTGTCGACCAATGTTTGCGAAACGATGCCGGACGTTGACTGCACAGCGTCAGCTCTTCCGCTGAAGACATTGCTTTAAATACTGCCGATGAGGTCATAGCCTTTCAACGGCTCTCATTCGTTGCATTGGACTACGAAATGTTGTCTGTTTTGAACATCTGGTTAGGCTAAAAGTATAAAGTGCGCTGGGTGCAAATTTATCCGTTCAGATAAATCCTTAAGAGGTCTGTAATCCTGAAACTCACTCTTGAGGTAGCCGCTTATTGACCAAGAATTAAATTCAGCTGCATGAGAAAAGCAGGGGTATGCTGCGACATCGGCTCATTTTGTTTGCGCAGCTGTGCAGTTGGATGCATTGTCCACAATACCGTGCACGCCTCTGCGGATCGCGTGGCTCTTCGTCCTCGTCTTATGCTAGTGAGCTCTGTCCCTTGTCGATGCGCGCTCTAGGCAGTTACTCGGTTAGGTAGGTTTATTCGAAGCAGTGAGGAAACTGACTTGAAACTACGCACAAGGATTACAAAGACATGATCCAACTCAAGGTTTCCGCGGAATTTTCCTTGCTGCCGCAAGATCCGGCCACGTGTCACAATATCCTTTCGATCAAGCAGCCAATGTCATGACACTTGAGTTTGTAAAAAAAAAGTAGGGTATGTTATCATATGGTACACAGATTTAACTTCCCGAAGCGTTTCGCGCTAATATGAAGGATGCCGTAATAGGGGCCTCCTGGTTCGTTTAGGCCATTAGACAACCCTGGAACCTCGGAAGTTTTGGTTCAATTTATGGGGTTTACCATCTCGAAGCGACTCTGGCTGTGGCGTACGCTTTAGTGAACGGCGCTGGATAATTTCGACCATCAGCGATTCTTTAGCGGTCAGTGACATAGCACTACACGCGGGCGCATAGCTCTTTACGTCCATCGAACTTTTGTCGTATTGCCGAGATGAAACTCAGGTCGTCAGTCACATTATCGAGTACCATGACCACTCAGCCACCATGGCGAGCGAACTGAGCGTCTTTCAGGGCAAGTGGAGAGCATTTCAGGGTGAAAACCTTTCTTTGCTCATGCATTGCATATGGAGAAAACGTGATCAGCAAGTGAACAAAAATACCAGGCAATTTCTTGTCAAAATTGTGACGGTAGCCTTTGTTCTGCAGCTTCTTAGGGTGGTGTCATATCATTTAACTTATTTATTTTATTTATTTTTATTTATTTATTACATACTGCAGACCCTTGGGTCCAAGCAGAGGGGCATAGTTGAGTACAAAAAAGAGCAAAGTACAACAACAAAAGTAGTAAGAAATTATACAATATTAATCGCAATGCATAGCCATCTGTAAATTAGTGTTACAATCTGATATTGTGCGAGGGAAAAAGGAAAACATAAACGTGTTAGTTCGAGCATAATAGGGCGTCAGTGAGTCAGGATGATGATGTCTCGTATAGCGTGTTGATGCAGGAGATATATAAGGGGACTGGTTTATTACAAGCTTGTTATTTCTCAGAAGAGAAAGGAATTCTAGCCTCAGCTGTTTTCTGCGGGATTCAAGTGTGGGAATAGAATTTTCTATCATTGTTTGAGAGGGTGAGTCAAACCTAGCGAATTTATTAAATATAAACCGAACTGATTTTCTTTGTATTTTCTCAAGGTGCTTGATATCTGACTTAGTGTGAGGATCCCATGCTATGCGTGCATACTCTAGCTTAGGTCTAATGAAAGAGATGTAAGAGAGTAACTTTACGGAAGAGGGTGCATTTTTTAGTTTGTGTCTCAAGAAACAGAGTTTGCGGAAGGCAGAGGAGCAGATAGTGTTAATACGTAAGCTCCAGGACAGAGTAGAACCCTATCGAAAATCCCACCGTAGATTACCATAAAGCCACCATCGTTTTGTGGTGGGTTTATGGTATTTAGAGTGGAAAAACGGTGGCCATGGTGTTTTTTTCGTGTCCATGATGGGCATGCTTTATGGGGGTCAATCTCGACCACCATACTGCCCACATCATCACCACCGAAAAATAACCATGGCCACCATTTTCCACCCTAACCACCAAAAACCCGACTGAATTCGTGGCGCCATGCTGGCGATGGTAGCAAAAGGTATGCATGGTGCGTGATCTTGCTTCTGTGGTGGATACGGTGGTTATGGTTCCCTACGGTGGGGCCATCGTGGGGCAGTCTTGGTGGTCAAGGTGGGCGGTAATGAAGAATGGCGGCCAACTTGGCTGGCTCATCTCGTGCATAGCGCACCATATGGCGGTGTGGTAGAACGAAGTATATAGATATGTCCGACGTATCGAGTCGATTCTTGAGCATTAAAGTGCACGTAGTAGAATGTCCTAAAGCCACGTACATTCGACAAATATACCAGTTATGCTGCTCGCCTTATTCCCCGCAAGCGAGCGTGCAGGCTATATTCGAATGTACATCGGATGCTACATCGGAAGCCGCGATCGCGACGAGGAGCTCACTGGTTTTTCACGCCTCACCTGCCTTCCCACAAACTAAGCAGGTTGATGTCTGCATTGGCCGGTTGTGCGTGGCGGGTGTGCAGCCACGCAAACGACAGCGGCAGTGCCTACGATTCGCACATCGCCGTGTACAGCGTGCTTGTATAATCGCGCGCCGCCCGCATTCAACGACCGTTCATCCGCGAGGACTGGCCTCGGAATACGTTTTTATCTTCAAAGAGAACAAATAACTTCATTTATAAAAGATTATACGTCATAGCTAAGTCAACAGTTATGCCGCCGCCGCCGCCGCGATGTCTATGCACGCTGTGAGCGAAGCTACACGGCCGTGGAAAGTCAGAAACATGAAATATCCGTTTCAGGTAAGCTTCGCTTGTAAACTGGGGAAAACATGGCGAAGCCCCAGCACACAGCTTTGTTTTCTCGCAAAATCTCTTATATAGAGTTTAATACAGCTCGGGTGAAAGTAAGCCGAAGAGGCTTCGCTCACGCAGCCGTTGCCGCAGGTTTCATGTGTACGCGTTGCACAAATTCCACGCAATTTCGCATCTCGCAAGCTACGCTGCAGCACCGCGATGTGGTGGTGCTTATGCGCATTTGGCACAAATCAAGGGGTCTGCGCTCGATTGTGCTAGGAAATGATAGCAGCGCCGCGACGAGAAAACTGGGGCATCGCGATCGAAAGAAAAATGAAAGCCCAGCTACTCAGCTTGCGCCTTGCTCATGTATACAGACATGACATTCGCTTCCAGGGAGAACAGTAGTCAGCCTCTGCTATGAAAATGAATGCAATGCAAATTTTCTCAGAGGTACCTATTACGGCTGGAAAAGCAATTTTCTAGCACATGTGCAGTAGCAGTAGTATGTAATTAGTTTATTATATATCCAAAAGGAAGGAAAAGGTGTTTGTCAGCCCCGGTATCTGCTATCTGATATCTGAATTGGGACGGCAGAAATAAATGGGTAGTGAGGAAGCAGAAGACGAAATCAAAGAGGTGAGCGATAGGGAGAAAAGAGGAAAAATAAAGATATATACACTATGGCACAATGTGCAGAATCGCGGGCCTTAGCAATAGCTCCAAGTGCAGAGGATCAAAGGTATGTGCTGTAGTGGCGTTTCCACATCGTGAAATAAGCTCCATATGCTTGAGCTAGCTGCATATAAGTGGAAGTGGCACATAATATGGAATTAGGGAAAACAACACTGCATGTACTGCCGTTCTCTTTCTCCTTGTGAATGTTATGCTGACCCTCATCAGAAGTCTCAAAAACAGTACAATTCATACAGAGGCTCTCTGAGAGTGCACTTAATTTGAGCACTACATTCCAGCAAAACCCTGTAACACTTTCCATAGGGACATTTTAAATGATGCAACAGCCACATAAAATCTTTTGTAGCCATAGGATTCATTTTGGGATTAGCTGCAACGAGATTGCTGATGCATGTGCCATATGAGCTGATAAAAGAAAAAGTAAGGAAATAAGCCTGTCCCAAGAAACTTCGTAACCCCAATGTAATATCCCAAAGATAAATAATGGTTGGCATATGGAATATGGAATATGAAAGCAAAAAAATCCACCAAGCCATATGCTGAGTATGTAAACAGTAACAGCATTGTTCAAAGCAGCTTTATGCTGTCTTCAAACAAGGCAATGACAGTGTAGCATGTAGTTCTACTTACCCGCTTTAAAAGAGGTATGTATACGAGTATAGTTAAAAAGAAAAATATGTTTCGGGTTTTCAGAACAGGAATGAATATCATCATCATCATTATCAGCCTGACTATACCCACTGCAGGGCAAAGGTCTCTTTCATATTTCTCTAATTAACCCGGTTCTGTGCTAGCTGTATCCACTTGACCCCTGAGAACTTCTTAACCTCCCTCGCCCACCTAACATTCTGCTGCCCCCTGATACACTTTCCTTCCCTTGGAATCTAGTTTGTTACCCTGAGTGACCATCGGTTATCCTCTTTTCGCACTACATGTCCTGCCCATGCCCATTTCTTCTTCTTAATTTGTACTAGAATGTCAGTAACTTGAGTTATTTTTCTGACCCACTCGGCACGCTTCCTATTTCTTAATGTTACCCCTACCATTTTTCGTTCCATAGCCCTCTGAGTTGTCCTCAACTTAAGTAGAACCCTCTTGGTTAGCCTCCACATTTCAGCCCCATAGGTGAGTACAGGTACGATGCAATACTACTGGACAGGCCGCCATTGGAAACTGACCCTGGCAACGTTTAACGCTAGAACCCTAGCTAGTGATGCTAGTTTAGCAGTGCTGTTAGAGGAACTAGAGGGTATGAAATGGGATGTCATAGGGCTTAGTGAGGATGGTTGTTGTCAGAAACAAGTATTTCTCAAAGAATGCTGGGCCGCTGAAAATATGTAAGCCAGAATCACTTTTGAAAGGTTGTTTTCTTGTAGAGTTGGCAACGAGTATTAGAGGTCGAAATATGGTTTATTCAGTAAGCATTATGACAGGCAGCATAAAATGCTGAACGCTATTTTCATGTTCACAAGGTATATATGAAGACGTTGAGGAAAACAAATGCGTTTTCAATCTTATACTATTCAGACTACAATAAATTCTGATGCTCATGGTGAGAAGCTTACCACAGCTATTTATCCTTGGGGCACACTGTATAGTTTTTGCCAGTTTATAATTATACAAGTTGTTCAATAATTTTGAAAAGTGAGAGATGCACACATCTAATTTTGCTTTGTCTGCAATTTAACACTTGACAGATACAAAACAAATAGAAAGTACTGTTTGTAAGCTAACTCAAAACTGTCTGATTAAGTATGACTGGTGAAAAGTGGATGCATCATGGCCACTACACTAATGAAAATCATGCCAAAGAAATTCTTGGAGGTACTGAAGAACTCATCCCATACAAAATTTTATTGCTGGAACATCTTTGCTTACCCATATATAAGTGTCCTAAGCAATGTTATCAGAACAAGTATGATAAGCGACCATGTCACAGTTTCCTGAACATCAAAAATAAACGCAGCTATAAGGAGGAGGTGGAAAAACACAAGGAGTTGCTTCAGCCTATGAGTGGGGTCTTCATTCCAGAGCTCCACTTACATTACCTAATGAAATGATGTCAATTTAAGGAAATAGCAAAACTCATTTCTGTTCCTTCAGTGATGTTTTACGACTACTGTCAGCTCTCTAAGAGTTACTGAAAGAATAAAATGTCTACAAGAAAAAGACTAACCATGAAGGCAAAATGCAACTTGGAAAGGAGGAACCTGAAATACTTTCACACTTGTAAAGCTTTCATATACATCGATGTCATATGTGCTATGCATTATACTAACAATCAGCCAGATGTGTTCTGGCTGTTTGGATCAAAGGTTTCATCATGGCTGCAGCTGAACATTAAAATATTGATTCAACAAATCTGCAATGCATTGCCTAAGCCCTCTAAACTGCATAGAACCCAAGTGCTTTTTGCAAAAAATGACAATTAGCAGATCAACATCAGGTCAATAAATATATTAAAAAATGCGATAATTCTAAGTATAATGAAAAGCTATGCACCATCATAAGAAGCAGAGCTAAAAAACAGGACACAGAAAAGAACACAAAGACAAAGTGAGCACAGCCAAGCTCAAAAATTGTGCTATGGCCTGTTTTTTTTTTTGCTTCACAAGATGATGACCAACTATCGAGAAAATCCCGTCTCAAGAATTCCATCAGAAATAACTAATAGTGCTTTATAACTTGTGGTGAATTACATTTCCTGCATTTCACCGTACCAAGATAAGGCACAGGACAAAAGGCAGATGCATGCGGTTGTACTCGACGTTTGTTGAAAGCATTACAGCACCCATATAGCCCTCCGCCACCGACTCGTTCTCATCTATAATTTAAACAGAATAAGAGTGAGAATGCAGCCATATGCTGAATTAAAATATGTGCTTAAAAGCTAATCAAACAATCTCGCTGGATAACTTGAATTGCAATCAATAGTGCCTCTGTCGAAAAGACAACAAACAATGCAGTCAAGTTATTTTCTGAATACAGAGAGAGCTAAGCGTAGCAAAGAGGAACTCTCATTTCTGTTCGAAACCCTGCAATCATGCCTTGTATCTGGGAATTGTACAAACTTTCACTTTATACTGCACACATCACTGACCATAGTAATCATATAGAGCAAAGGAGGTTAAAAAACAAAGGTGAGCTTGGCAACCTGTGTTCATTATATTTTTGTTGTCCTGTCCTTTACATTAAGGTTAGCATAATTGCAGCCCCACAGTTCACTTCTATGAAGTAGACTTTCTGCTCTTGCCTCGGTAGTGCTAACAGCACGACTATGCAAATAATATAGCGTCCTAATAATATAGTAATAATAATAATTATATAGTGACTGTGAAGCAAAGAAAAGGGTCAACCGGCATGTGAAATGATTGAGTTTGATCAGGCCATATTTCAAGTTAGGGGCACAGATTTGTGATTTCAACACCCTAGAGGCATCATCTACCTGTATAGCAGAATTACGAGGTAATTTAAAAGCAGACATTAATGTGTTATTATGAAGGTCAAGCCAACCTATTGACATACTTGCGGTAACAAGCTGACAATTTTTTTCTAAACTGAACTTCAAGGAATAGGAGAAACAGTGCAAGTGGGAATTGTGTAAGAAAGCATAAGATCAATGAATGAACTAATGGCACACTACAGTTTCGAAATTTCTTCTTGCATTCATAACCAAGTGCTTGCTTATTCATCCTGCATCGCAAGTTAATGGATAGCTCCGCTTTTGCAAACATCGTGAAATCGGTAAGCTTGAGTAACTACAAGTGGTTAATACTATTAGCAGCTGTCACTTGTTTGGCATAACTTAGTTTTCCAATGATACTCTCACGATGCACTGCAGTTTTTTTTTCCCCAAAGCTGCCAGCAGGCAGGTAGTGGATTGCCAGACTTGTCAAGTATGATTGCAACCATGCAAAACAGCTTTCACAATGTTTCAGATTTTAGTAAGCGCTTAAGGCTCAATTTCCAACTTGGATCCACACATAAGTGTGGCCTAAACGATCAGCAGTTTTGATCTTCATTGCCCACCATGCACACTTGCTGCTGTTGCCCTGGACACAGAGTTGAATACACGAACATTACAAACCAATGAAGCTACAACGGAATCGTTTTGATGCTGAACTCTTTTTTTTTCCGCCTTCAAGTAACCACTTCCGTGAAGTAATTCTACTTCAATAAGATATGTAGCTATAAATAATTACGTACACTGCCTCCCGGCAGCGAATACAAAATTTCAAACGTACCAATGGGTTTTTTTTAAATTTTTTTCTAAACAGTAGGTGTTAGGCAAAGAAAGGTGTTAGGCAAGGAGACACAATCTCCCCAGTACTATTCACAGCTTGTTTAGAGGAAGTATTCAGAGACTTGGAATGGGAGCAGTTAGGGATAAGGCTAGATGGAGAATACCTCAGTAATCTGCGATTTGCTGATGACATTGCCTTGCTAAGCAACTCGGGAGATGAACTGCAAATAATGATTGATGACCTGGACAGGAAAAGTAGAAAGGTAGGCTTGAAAATCAATATGCAGAAGACTAAGGTAATGTTCAACAGCCTCGGGAAGGAACAGGAGTTTACATTAGGTAGCGAAATACTGGAAGTAGTAGGCGAATATATCTACTTAGGACAGGTAGTAACCGCAGATCCGGACCATGAAAAGGAAATAACAAGAAGAATAAGATTGGGATGGAACGCATTTGGCAAGCACTCGCAGATTATGACTAGCAGCTTACCGGTATCGCTCAAGAGGAAAGTATACAACAGTTGCATCTTGCCTGCACTCACCTATGGGGCTGAAACGTGGAGGCTAACCAAGAGAGTTCTACTTAAGTTGAGGACAACCCAGAGGGCTATGGAATGAAAAATGGTAGGGGTAACATTAAGAGATAGAAAGCGTGCAGAGTGGGTCAGAGAAATAACTCAAGTTAACGACATTCTAGTGGAAATTAAGAAGAAGAAATGGACATGGGCAGGACATGTAGTGCGAAGAGAGGATAACCGATGGTCGCTGAGGGTAACAAACTGGATTCCAAGGGAAGGAAAGCGTAGCAGGGGGCGGCAGAAAGTTAGGTGGGCGGATGAGATTAAGAAGTTCGCAGGGGTCAAGTGGATGCAGCTAGCACAGAACCGGGTTAAGTGGAGAGATATGGGAGAGGCCTTCGCCCTGCAGTGGGTATAATCAGGCTGATGATGATGATGATGATGATGAAACAGTAGGTGCGATCTTCGCCGCTCCAAGCCCAAATTCCGAACACAGCTTCATGCACTTTCTTCCAGACGAGACAGCCACTCGAGGAAAGCTTCGAAATGGCTGTTTCCGCTTCACTGTGCCCTCCTCACATACAATTGCTGCGTGCCAATCTACAAACACAGGCGTTTCTCGCTTCGTTTTATGGATGAGTGACGCACTTGGCCCATCGTACACGACACGCACACAGGCACGTAGAAACACGGCTTATTTATTTACAAACACGGGGGTTCCTCGCATCGGCTTATTAATGAATGGCACGCTTGTGGCCGATCGTACGAAACGTGCGCTCGCGCGCTGAAACACGGATTATCTACAAACACAGATGCTTCTCGCGTGGCATGCTTGAGGCTGATCGTACACGACCATAGCCTCATTTGACACGACATGCGCACGCGCACGTACACAGCTTGTCACACGCCATGAAGCTTCTTGGTGTTCCGACGGCAAGGCAGGTTGCTTCAGTTGTCACTTGCGACGTTGCACTCAGAGTATCACAAACATTTACACATTTTATACGGGTGCGATCAAAAATCAGCTGACCGGGGATTGCCAAACCCACCGAGATTATCCCTCTCAAAGCGCGCCGTCTGTAGCTTGCAGTTTAGTTCATAATTTTACCGCTGTCGGTTAGCGCTGCATACCATATACTAAAATAAAAAAAACAGAGTGAGAAATAGTAATTGTTTCTAATTTTGCACCCATTAGCTTTTAAATAATGTTAAAATATTGAGTAGTGTTAAAGAGGCGTAATATTATAAATAATAAGCCATTAGAGAAGTTAATAAATAAAAAAAATATGAGTGAGTAAGCGACACTTAACGGCCACTTGTCGAACCGGTCACGAAAAATATGGTCGAAAAATGGGCTTGCGACGTAGGTGGGCGCAACGGCCGCGGCAGCCGCGATACTCTCTGTGTACGCAGCTTTGCTGTTTGCAAATACACTGCTCGTAAGCTTGTATGCTTGTATGATGTACGGTTGAATCTGAAGATGGCCACTTTTCCCGGGCGCACGTCCAGCGTCTTCGGAGCAAAGTAACGACGTAAGGACGAGCGCGGTGCTGTCATCACTAGCAAAGCCGGTGAGTATTTTGCCTGTTGGTTTGATTTTCCGCTCGCATTCCATTCTTGCTGGGCTCTAAGGTGCTGGACGCAAAAATGAAAAAGCGAATCTGACACAGCGCATTGTACAAATGTGGAAATTACAGACTTTGGATCGCGCGTCGCGGAGTGAAATGCACGTGCAATTTCTCGAGCGACCGTTGTGGGCTACATTGAATGAGCAGGGATTGATTTTGACAGCGTATGAAGAATAAAAACGGAGAGGGCCACAGCTAGTTTACAGCGCGTATCTATTTATGCAGGAACATGAGTTGTTGCTTCGCGCTTCTTGAGAGACCCCCAGTGAGCGATTCTGAACACCGCGTTGACGATAGCCACATATAAACCGCAAACGCGTACAACTCGGCGGCTTGTGAGGGCTCGTACTGAGAAGCAGCGTACTAAATTCGACTCGATATAAGGTGAGGACGAAATATTTTGTCAGGACGTGAACTCATTTTCTTTATTTTGAAAGAATGGTGAGTCGGCTACCTCCGCAATGATTTTATGGAAGCAATAGGTTTTCAATACAACTGCAGCTGGCACCAGCTGGCACTTGGTAACCGCGGTTACCAGAACTTTGTGTTTTATTTACTGCTAACATATTTCAGAATTCGTATGTTTATAATTGGAAAAATTATCCTAATAATCGTAGTAATTTCATTCATAGTATGCACCTTAGCATTGGCACGTGGCTGTGTACTATAAACTGACGGGTGCACTCTCGTGGTAATGATTTGTTGCTACACTACGTATATATTTATTTGCAAACACTGAAACATGGAATTCTGGGCTATGGGCAGGTTTACACGAGGCATTATACGTAGAAAATAACGGTAGGTGAGAAAAAAGATTATGACAAAGGCCTGAACCAAATAGCACAAAATTTAATTATGCGTTCACCTTTGGAGATTAATTTATTTTAAGACTGTACCAAACTAACATTAGTGTAGTGTGCTGGTTCCAGTTAACAAACTATTAGATTTTGCTAATCTCAAGAAAGTGGTGTTTAGAGCGTAGAAAACTACTTAAGCAACTGCGGTAAGGTCTCGACAAATGCCTGGCACATACAGGGTGGCTGAACAGTTTAAAAGATCACTGAACAGGGGTAGAAGGGGAGCCTCAGATCTTAACCCAAGCCAACGTTTCGACAAGTGGATTTGTCTTCGTCTAGCTGCCCAAATAAAGACAAGTCCTCTTTATAGAACTGTGGCTCGACTTGCAAACTGAGGCTTCCTCTCAACCTTCGTTCGGTGCTCTGGCACATACAGGGATACAAAAGAAAAAATTCACAGTTCAGAGTTTAATGCGGGGAAACAAGTTTAAGGCCATGCGGCACATTAGTAGTACGCCACGCAGCAGCCTGAAAATGTCTTGTAATAACCTCTGTGTGAATGTGAAATTTGAATTTCCTTGTAGGGAGCCAGTACTAATGCTTTTAACTATCTTGCTTGAGGTTAATTTTCTTTATCGAGCCAGCACGTTGTCTCTCTGCCATACTGATATTGATGCAGGACTAGAAAAACTTTACTGCCATATGAAATATACCTTTAGGTGCAGCTATTGCCTTGTTTAGTTTTATTTCATCTGACATAAAGGCAAAAAAATGCACCAATTTTACCATACATCTTCATGCAGGTGTTAAAACTTGGCATCTGATGGAGTCCGTCTCCCAAGCTTCATAGCTGGATCTTTGTGTAACAAAGACTGCAGGCATGGTTCATGCTGGAAGCTGCACCTTCCAGCCATTCAAGGTCTGCACTGCATGGATGCTACTTTCATTTCTGGGCACATCGCTACTCCAGTCTGTAACATGGTACAGTGCCAGCTGACCTGACAGTGCTGTTTTGCTGGGTCATTGTTATTTGTACAGGTGTGTTATTGTGAGCCTCAATTGCATCATGTATGTTTACTGGATTAATATAGACGTACTCATGTTACTTTTGTTAGGGCCATCAGCATGCTTAACCCGAATGCTCAACAGCGTGCCCTAAACTGACGCAGGCATTGCAAAGTGTTGGCCACTGGAGCTGAGACAAGGCCTCAGCATATTTGTGGTGGCTGACGACAGCTGGAGTGCAGTTTGATACAAGTTGTTTTCGACTTTCTGAGGGAGTGCACTCTTGACAAGGCTGTAACACTGCAACTGCATTTTGCTCGTGTCTGTAGCTGAACATGTTACAGTTTGCTTATCTAGTCAACCTTACATGCTGTGTGTGACTGCTCGTGCTCCCTTTTTTTTTTCCTGCTTGAAACAAAGTTGAGGAAAGGAGGAGCGAATGGGGATTCATGATGTTTATAAAGTTGAATGACAAATACATATGCTGGCTACAGTTCAGCTTTTTGAGGCCAAACTTCTTTATTCTCAGGTTCATGACTTCATGAGCTTTGATTCTAAACCTGAAATGTGCATGAGCAGTCACACATCATGTCAAATTGCTAAGCAAACTTCGTGTTTGCTGTGTGCGCATGTAATTTTCTTAGTGTGTAATTTTCATCTGAATACTCAGTACACTACAGAATGCTTGCACGTTTGGTGTTTTTCATGTAAGTTATTTATTGAAACTGAGGGGAAATAGTCTCTTCCCGAATAGTACATATCAAAGGTGAAACTATAGCCTAACAGAAAAACACACTCACATGGAAGGCAACGAGACACAAGGTTGACCAACAACTCATCCTTATTCCAGGGCGCAGACGAATATAAACGTGAAAGGGAGAGGGAATGTGGGGCATTATTAACACAAAAAAATGACGTGCGTGAGATTAAAAGCTAAAACCAATGTGAGGAAACGCGGCTGAAACACCAGCGCCGCGATAACAAAAGGGGGGCGGTGGGTGGAACGGTGATGGCTGGAGACACCAATGAGAGCCAATTTAGTCAAGCACTAGGGTGCTAAAAACTTGTACAACTGTCCGAGGTATTTCTTCTTTTCGACGAGTGCCACAAGACAGTGCTGATGAAGATCCCCGTAGTCATTATGTAATTGCCACCGCTTCCAGCGCTGCCTGCATTCACTGCACATTCTTGTTGTGGGTTCCCAATGCTTGCAGTGTTGAGACAAATGCCCCCCTCCTGAGAAGCATTGTTGGAATACCTTGCGTGCTTCTTTGCTCGTTCATTATAGCACCTACCAATCTGTTTTACGTACACTTTACCACACTAGATGGGAAACCTGAAGCCAACACCACTTCACAACCACGCATATCGCACCTGGGCACCTTTTCAATATTATTAACCTTTGAGCACATTAAAACGCTTAGGGGGGCATACATCTCGGCACTGCAAGCATTGCAAGCCCACAGGATCTGCCCACTGGTGCACGAGCTGACCTGCTTGGCTAGGAAGAGCACCCAGGTAACTCAAAACGTGCTGGAAGCAGTGGCAATTAATGACTATTAGCATGGCCTCTGTGGCACCTACTGAAGAAGAGCAGAAATGTCTTGGACAATCCTACAAGTTTTTAGTGCCCTAGTGTTTGACTAACTTGGTTTTCTTGTTTGTGGTTCTAGCCGCCCCAACCTCTCCCCCCCCCTTTTTTGTTGTCGTCGCTTGTGTTTAGCCACATTTCTTCACGCATTGGTTTTAGATTTAATCTCTTCCAGGTTCGCCTTTTACAGCACCCATGTTCATACATTTTCTTCTTTATATTCTGCTCTGATCCTGTGGCATTGACTTCATTTATTTCATTGTGACAACTGAGTGCATTTTTCGTGTTAACGCCCTTCACTTCTTTACCCTCTTCCTTTTGCTTTCATATTCTTCTGCATCCTTGAACAAAGATTAGTTGTTAGTCAGCCTCATGTACTTTCGTATTCCTTGTGTCTTTTTCTGTTAGGCTATAGCTTCAACTTTGACATGAAACAACTAGCTCAGATCTAGATCATCCTGGAGTAGTAAATGCTCTGGCTAAAGATTTCATAATACTCAAATATTTCGAGCTGAGTTTTTAAAAGCTTAAAGATGACACCTTGAACTGAAAAAAAAAGAACTAAATCGATAATGAATGATTTTGGAGTGACAAGTTCTTCATGCATAATATAGAAGTACAGCTCATATACATTTTTTTTTTCGGAAATTTTAAAGGTTTTTATTATTTTTATGGACACTTCACTCCCTGACAACTTTCTTGTGTTTGACAGCGAAGGCTACACAAGAAAGGGAATGAGTCCAGCCTTTGTCTCCATGCCACTGACAGTGGGTTGTTCAGGGGAGGGGTGAGGAGGGGAGGTTGAAAGGATGGTGCGGGTTTTTTGCTGTCCCGACAGTATGGGGGCAAAAGCCTATTTCTTTCCCTTTCTTGTGTAGCCTTCACTGCATAGCCACTGAGTTTTCCATGAATACAGTCGTACAGTAGTCAGAAAAATTCAAAAGGCTATCACATGATAGGATCTTTAACCCCTAGATAGGGAAATGGCTTTTGACTGTAGTAAATGCTGCAAATTATAAAAAAAAACATTGAGAGGGTCAAGCATCCAGATGCATTCAACATGGAATGGCCATAAAGAAAGGATGTGTTATTATTGTGGTTACTGCACTGTTCTGTCAGGATAATCTCGGGTTCTTCCTGTATGCATTGTAAGTGCACATTATTAGCTATGCCTATAGAAAAGCTGCTACATTATGAACCCACTGTGCATGGCATCTTCAAGCTATTAAGTTTTCTGTATCATTCTTGCAATGTGCCTAAGAGCCACCTTTATAACTGCAGGTGTGGTTATGGCTGTGCTGCTTGTGCCACTCAACGCCGATTTGGTCCTGGAAATTGCTGGAACACCTTGGATGCGTGAAAGAGCTGCTGTCCAGAGCCTAACTGCGGAAGCCTGTTGCTACATTGCAGGCTCAACTACCATGGAGCACACCATACCATTTTAGTCGACACATTCAAAAGTAAGTGAACTTTCCCAGTAGACATTCTATTATACTGAATATATTTTCAGTATTTTAGGATATGTACTTAGATCATCTTAGCATGAGCCACTTTGGTGCTTTAAACCCCATGAACCAAGCAAGGCTGAATTTGAGAAAGATGGCTTCAGAGTATGAAAGAGCACTAAAGAAGGGTAGAGGAGAAGCCTCAGTTCGCAAGCTGAGCCAGTGTTGTGACAAGGGGACTTGTCCTTGTCTGGGTAGCACCATCATAACTAGCAGGGTTTAAATGCACTTTTGCCTCAGAAGAACGAATGCTAGGGAGGGAGAAGAAAGAAGCAGGGCAAGGAGTGAATGTTTCCTCGGGGTATGAATTTATGAGCCTGGAACCGGTGAACCCTGTGACCTGAAAACGAAAATAAAAAGTGGCAGTAGCAGAAAAAGGTATAATTCAAGGTAGATAATGACTCAGCATTTAAAGCAGGTTTAAGGGGTACTCAACTTCTGACTTTTTTTGAGGGGGGGGAGGTTGTTTTTGCAGTCCGGTTTGAGCGAAGGACCTGCAGATGCTCCCTTCGTCTGATGCGTGCATATGAGTGCATTGAGACAATTCAGTAAAAGCTTGGTAGGGTAGTAAAGGAAACAAAAAGATAGTGTGGCTAGATATTGTTAATTTTCGAAAGGAGCAAGAGAAAGTCACTGCTTGCAATGGAAGTCCGCATCGCAGTGTAGTAGCGCAGTCCCGAGTCCCATCGTTCCGTGCGGTGTGCGCCACCAGCAACGACAGGCATTGGCATTGCCATTGCATGACACATCTCCAGGGATTGTTGCCTCATGCTGTTGCGCCTGTATGCGCAAAAGCATCGCTGCCGCTCGGCGATGCCTCCGCTCGCCACTTCGCTGTAAGCGGGTCAAGCTCTTCGTGCACTTCGAGTAATGCGGCTTAAAATGAATGCGTTTGGGTCGGGACCGAAAGATATTTCGAATATAACGAGGGATTACTGTAGTGCAAATATCTCGAAAGGAAAACTAGAATTCCTTACATACATTCCCTCTGCACTATAGCTAGTAGGGACAACACTCCCATAAAGCATTAATTGTAGTTTATTCTCAGCATGTGTAAAATCCACTACCCCCCCCCCCCCCCCCCTTCTTCAGACAACAGCAAAGCTGCAAGTGTTTTTCTAAACACGTTTCCTTGTCACCACTGCTTTGGCTCCACTTGAATCCTTTTCTTCAGATAATGTCTCGCTAGGCAGGTGTAGTCTACTCTGATTTGCTTTTTTTTTCTATTGTCCTCTTCTGGAAAGCTCAGTATTCCCCTGTGGCCATATATCTTGTTAGATCTCTTTACGATGCCTGTCTGTACCCTTTCAAGAAACGGGTGTCATAATCCAACCTGCTTCAGGTGGTTATCTTGTGGCTTATCCTGCTGCTGCCACTCTTTATTTTCGTTTTAGGTCACCTTGTCACAGGTTGCAGGCTGATAGAAATTGATACCCAAGGAAATATTCTTTCACTCCTAGCCCTGCTTCAAGCTTGCATCTGTACAAGACATGGCAGAACAGAATTTGTCAAGGTACGTGGGTGCCTTCAAATTTTATTAGCACTGACTTGGTCTTTCTCATCATTCAAGTGGAAAGGATCATCTCATGCCGCGGTTGAAGAGTTTATAAATGTTCGGTTTCCGAAAGACCTTTTCCAGTTTCGTGAATTACGTCCCGGTACGAATTCACGGGGGCTATCATGCAAGATTGGATGATATGAGTTTTGGCTTGAATGAATAACGAGGTAACTGCTGCTACCTTTTGCGCAGTGAATTCATTGGTTGTCTTCAGAAGGATGACATTCTGGTGGTACTTGATTTTCAGAGTTCTTTCTAGCCATCCCTCTTCCCTACCTGGCTTTTGTACAGAAGCAAAGGTGCATTTAAACCCTGCAGTAATGATTGAACTGCCCAGATGAGAAGTTCTCTTGTCAAAATATTGGCTCAGCTTGCAAACTCCAACTTGCCCTAGACCCTTCTTCACAGCTCTTTTATAAACCAACCACCCTACTTACTTTAACTTGCGTAGCCATATACTATAAAAAAAGATGTTCACTCTGCCAAGCAACAATAAATTGTGGATTGAGGTGAAGATGTTTCTGACATAGAGTGCTGCACCACTGTCAGGCTAAGTTAATGTACACCTTCTTTTGACCCTATGCAGCATTTTTGAACATCGGCTTCTGCCTAGTGCATGATATGGAATTTTGTAGGCTGTGCACCAGCCTCAACTTTGCATAATATTGAGTGTCTGCTGTAATAGTCTAATGTGACTAGTGGTGGTGATCCACTTGGTCTGAACCAGCCTCAGTTGTAATGCCACACCTTGCATTGACCAAGGGGCGGCACCTAATGTCTGCTGGCTGTCTTGCCCGTGTGTGCAAACTGTTCAGCTATGGTATACAAAAGCACATAGAAAGTTCTGTTGAATTAAAACAAACATGGAATGCATGTTTGAAATGAACAATACCAAATAAAGAGGCAGAAGTGAACTGTTTTGTGACTATATTTCAGCAACCCTTTGGCCTTCAGTTATGACCAATACAATAGTTAAGCAATTAAACATACTTATGCAAAAAATATGGTTCACTGCATTTTCTACCTGTTATATCACGAGATGTAAGTTTGGTTTGGCTCTTTAGGTTTAATGTCCCAAAGTGGCTAAGGCTATGAGGGACACCATAGTGGCGGGTTCAGGAAATTTCGACCACCTGGGGCTCTTTAATGTGCACTGATATCGGACAGCACAGGGGCACCTTGCTTTTTCCATCCATCAAGAAGCGGCTGCTATGGCCCAGATATAAATATAAAGTGCTAACCGCATGAGTGACACTTCACGGCGGTGGGCTTAAGGCGCGCGTCTTTGGGGAAAGGCCCTGGCGCTGCTCTAGATCAGCCGTCGTCAAACTGTTCTCTCTCATTCCTTCCGCGCGTGGCTCGAAAAACGTCGCGCATCAAATTGCCGAGGGTGGTGCGATAGTCTTTGGGGAAGGACCAGTGAAATTGGAGTTCGATGTGCGACGCAGCTTCCCTATACTTTTGCATGGAGTTTTCAAGGGGATATTCCACGAGTTTGATGGAACCATAATTCGAATTATCCTGGTTCAGCTCTAGTCATTATCTGCGAGTACTTGGCAAATCTACCCTATCCCATCATATTTTTCGTTATTTTCCTTTCGTTGTCTAGATCTGTTGTTACTGCCTGTCCTAAGTATATATATTCTTGCTACTTTTAGTACTTCGCTACCTATTGGTAAACTGCTATGCCTTCCCGAGGCTGTTAAACATTACTTCTGTCTCCTGCGTGTTGATCTTTAGACCTACCTTTCTGTTTCTCCTGCCTAGGTCATCAATAATTTTTTGCAGTGGGTTAAAATGTTAAGCATGGAGGTTGAAAACAAAATGCAGTTTCTCAAAGCGAAATAAACTCAGGACTACAGAAATTGAGAGCTTGTTCGAGAGGTAGAAAGCGAGAGAGTGTTTACAGTTTACCAGGTTCATTGACGCCGGCATCTTTGAGACTCGAAACTTGGGCTGCACTGCTGGCTGGGCATCTATGCAAAGCATCTACCAAGCGAGCTGCGCAGTGCTGCGAGGAGCCAAATTCTTTCAGCAGCATGCACACCGGTACCAGCAACATGCTGGCACCGGGAGGAGATGGGGGAGAGGCAACATGCCTCTCCCCCATCTCCTCTGCAGGCCATGGTGTGGCTTATCAAGTGCATGCCTTTTAGAGGCTAAGTTATAGCCTTGACTCAAATTTGTGTGACCTGCTATCGAAATGTCTCCCCCCCATCTCAAGGGGTCCAATGGCTGAAAACCACTGTTCTAACATGCACAGTGCTACAGGGCTGTGTCAAAATGGAACTGCCATGTTTCATTTTGCTATTTTTGTGTACTACCACTTGCATAGCCATATGCAAGATCTATTTGTGTATGGCATGGGCTGATGAAGGAGAATTGAAAAGATACATGTGTTTTCTTTTTTTCATATTGTCTGATGCAGTACATAGCAAAACATCCGAAAACAGATGTGCCTGATGAAGTACAAATTCAGTCATGCCGCCAACATCTGCGGCGCTTCTCCATTGAGGCTAGCCGGCAAGAACATCGCAGGAAAATCTCAGTTGCCGATGATTCCAATAAAGCTGGAATCTGAGCTCGACTTTCTATATGCTGCTTATTCAGTGTGTGCTTCAGTAGGTGAGCCATTTCTGCTGCTACCTGGATGCACAGAAGCTGTAAGCTTGCATGCTTAGTATATCACTTAGCAGGTTAGCAAATACAGCATCGGCTCCTTAGCCATCAGGGAAAATAGGGGCACTACCAGCATTCTGTATTTTCTTCACCAATGAACTGTAACTATATGTGGTACACAAGATGACACACCATTCAGTGTGCTGTACCACGGCCGGTCTCGAGGGAGAGCGCGCTTCTCTTCTCTTACGGCCTCACCTAGTGGGGTTTGTTTTGACCTCCCGCCGCACCTCGGTGGGGTCGCCACCGCCCCACTGCTGTGCCTCTGCTACCGCCGTTCATGCGCAAAGGAAACGCACTCGCTCTTTGTCCAGCCAGCGTCAGATGGAACCGGCAGGTCCTGACATTTCACTCCTTTGGTTTATACAAAGATGCCATAATCAGCGTCTAAGATTTATCATGTACGAGGAATAAAATATAGTCAACACCCCTTGTCCTTCAACGAAGGACAAGCGGTGTTGACTATAATTCTTGTCCTCGTAGAAGAGTGTACATGAGGCTGCTTCTTTACCTAGTTTCAAGATAGTGCAAGCGTCACACCCGAAGTCACCGATTAACTTATCAATGTATTCATCGACGTAAGCTAAACCTGAATATGTGACAGTGGGTAATGGGATGATAGGAGATGCCACCACAATTCCTTCATTTCTTTGGTTACTGATTTCGGCCAAGCAGAAATGATTTCTTCGGCATCGACGAAAGCTGCCTTGATTTTGCTCCAAGATGAAACTTCCGTCTTGACAACGTGGTCAAGTGCCGCTGTTACGGCCCTTGCGTCTAGCATCTCGTTCTTTCCGCACATTAGCCTTACTTTCCCTAAGAGAGCCTCAATGGGGTCGCTATTGAGTTTCCTGGTGAGGGCGGAGCCGACACCATTCCCCAGGAGGTATTCTAAAACTTGTACAGTAGACTCGTGATGAACAGAATTCCTTGAAACATTTCCTCAGTGAAAGTTCCCTTCTTTAATGCTTTAGAAGTTTCTTGGGTGCTTTATAAGCAAGTGAACTCGTTTGTCAGCCACTGCAATTGAGTGTCACCAGCTGCGTCATTTATTGGCCTCTTTTTACCGCTTACAGCACAAGTGGTGTCATGAATATCAAACCATTCCTTTGTTTTTATAAGCATAATATGTAAAATTTCTTTAAAACAGCATTTTAAAATAATGTTTAAATACAACACATTTCCTAATATATAAATTATAATAACATTAAAAACTCAACCTTAGAGTCTACTTTGACTGTTATGCTAATATTTTATATCATGCAAGCATTATGCAACTCACATTACATTTTTATGAAATTATTTCCATCTTTGGTGCTATATATGAATGGTTTCGCATCTAGCGCTGAAAGACTGTTTTGCTGTTGCAGAGGAGTTGCTGTAATGTTAGCCTTGAAGAAGCTTCAATGTGATCACTGCTGAGTTTGTTTTTTTTTGCATTTTTGTGCAGGCTTGGAAAAAATTCGGATTGAAATGGGCAAAAGTAGCTAACATGCCGCAATGTATGTCATATATGCTTCCGAGCGTCCGCTGAGCGACAATGTTTTTTATATAAAGACTGTTCACGTGTATAGTACACTGACGATAGTACACTGACGACATGCCGCTGCAGCATCTATTCCGTGTTCTTTCATTTTGGGGCTGCACTCACCATGAAACCCGCGAGCGACAACATGAAACCAGGCAGAAGCCACCCGGCGCCGCTGAAGCAGATGCGGAGCGAACAGTAAGCAGGTCGCGTGCCTTGCAGCGGTGGAGAGCGTAACTCAAGGAAAAACGTTCCCATTGCTCCCACGGCTATTGAGGATGCCGGAAGAAAGAGCGCACTCTCTCCCTCGAGACCGGCCGTGGCTGTACATACCTACCTTGCTATCCACCATGCACACCATAACGACCATGCGCACCATAATGACCATGCACACCATAATGACCATGCACACCATAACGACCATGCCCACCATAATGACCATGCCCACCATAACGACCATGCCCTCCATAACGACCATGCCCACCATAACGACCATGCACACCATAACAACCATGCCCACCATAACGACCATATGACCACTACCATAATCCACCATGATCATGGTTCCATCATAACCACCATGAGAAAAATTTCCGACAGGGAAGTTAAGGTAACACCCAAGTATTTGTAGCTGTTAGTACTGCGCAGTGGTGAAAAACCAAGGGAGTAAGAGAAAACAAGCGGGGCTTTCTTACGAGTAACACGGAGGAATACTGAATTGTCAGCGTTTATCAACTACCCCCATTCACTGCACCAATTTAATATGTTGCTTAAATCATTTTGAAAGACAATGTGATCATGTGGAGTTGTTACATGATCAGTTAGTATGCATGTGCTAGGCTGCTAGGAAGCTGGATGCGATAGTGATTCGAACCAATCAAATATGCACCTCCATTCCCTGAATTCAATTCCAGCTGTAGATGTCCTGCAGTAGGAGAGAAAGATACTGTGGTTTTCCTTACCCAAAAGTCAAACACACCGAACTTTTTATCATTTTGCCAAGCTATGTGGCCGTCTTTCGACTCTTAACCGTCAATCTAAATCATGGAAAACGGGGTCGAGCACTGCTTTTGCGCTTCTTAAATGCCTTAAGTTGAACACACCTGCCATTTTTTTTTGTTGCCTGACATCATGGTCACCTAATTTTGTTAGATTATGCTGGTTACATTTTCATCTGCATTGAAAAATGAATGTACAGTTCAGTCCTTGGTGAATCGACGTTTTGTAGTGGAAAAAAAGGCCAGGTTAAAGTCGCAGTGACTTTGAACGCCCCAGAATACACTTTATAAGAGAGCAAAAACACATGCAATTATGTCTTGGAAAAAAAGATCAGAGGGAGCCGACAACTGCATTCGGAAACAAGCATTAAAACAAGGCCACAAAATATTCAAGATAATATAAACCGAAAACTCCCAGCCCTTTAATACTTAGTATAGGAACAGCCAATATGTGATCCATTGGGGATTACTAACTGGGACCGGGCTGTGGCATCCGGTCAGAAGGTGTCCCGGGTCTTCAGGCTGGTTGCGGAAATCCGGGCGTAGACACAAAAGGGAGTTCTTCAGTAGCAGCGCATTTGAAGCTGGTCGAATCCGGGCGTCGTTAGATTACAGCCGATCGGCGGCCTAATGTAAGTTTTCTTAACTTGAAAATAACATCTTGAAAAAACGCACAACCATGGCCAGACAGTGAGACGCTTGGTATGCAGATATAATGATCAGATAAGGACGGAGCATTTCTGGCCATGAATGGCTACTTAACATTGCTCCACAAGTCCAGCGTACACAACAAATGTATGGCACCGGTACTCCCCTACTGGTCAGTGACGTGGAGAGTAACAAAAAGATCCGACTTAAATCGATGATAATCTAGAGAGATATGGAACGAGAAATGATGGGCGTAACGTTGAGACGAAAAACGTGTACAGGGGTCAGAGAAAGAACCTCATTTAATGACATTCTACTTCAAATCAAGACCACAAATTCGACGTTGGAAGTGCTATGTCATAGGAAAGCAATAAAAACCGATGGCCGCTAAGGGTGAGAGACTGTATTCCAAACACACGCATGCAGTGAAAATATATGTGGAAGGCAAGCGTGTCAGGTTAGGCATAGTTACGTGGGTGAATGAGGTTATAGAGGTTTTGAGGCAAATTTATGGACTTAGCTGGAGAAGGAACTGGTTAATTGGAGGGATATGGAAGAGGTATTTGCCCTGTGCTGTGTCTGGTCAAGCTGATTGTGATAAGGATAAAAGGGGTGATGTGGGTTGGGACTAAAAATTACCTGTTGGTATGCCAGCGGGGTAAGTATCGGACATTAAGTATCGGACATTAAGGGGTAAGTATCGGAGTATCGGGCCCGACACCGTTCGCCGCACCATGTTTACGGCCATCCTCCTGTTCCAGATGCTGACGTGCTGGCTGCCTTCCAGTGCGTGCCCATCCTCGGATTACCAGCCTTCAACTACCGCCTTCACCCTGAGTGGAGCTAAAAAGTGGAACCCGCCTTGGCTAGAACCCCCTCCAGTCGCCGCGAACTCGAATCCAGCCCGAATACAGCACTTCGCCTGGCAACGTACCGCATCGCCAACGTCACCAGTCACAAGACCGGATCGGGCACTACTTAAGCAGAGCAGCTGCGCCAGCCACTTGGGGCCCGACACCGTTCGCCGCACCATGTTTACGGCCATCCTCCTGTTCCAGATGCTGACGTGCTGGCTGCCTTCCAGTGCGTGCCCATCCTCGGATTACCAGCCTTCAACTACCGCCTTCACCCTGACTGGAGCTAAAAAGTGGAACCCGCCTTGGCTAGAACCCCCTCCAGTCGCCGCGAACTCGAATCCAGCCCGAATACAGCACTTCGCCTGGCAACGTACCGCATCGCCAACGTCACCAGTCACAAGACCGGATCGGGCACTACTTAAGCAGAGCAGCTGCGCCAGCCACTTGGGGCCCGACACCGTTCGCCGCACCATGTTTACGGCCATCCTCCTGTTCCAGGTTGGTTACTTAAACCCTTGTAAAGAATGCCGAAGTAGCAACCGCTGCCTTGTCGCGGTGTCGTGCCCCAATTTTGTCGACTGGCGTGGTGTTATGCGTCTTAGTTGTGATATGCTGGCGCTTGGAATGTTGTCGCGATTATTACTCTTGCTGTCAGGCGATGTAGAACTTAACCCAGGCCCTCCCAAGAAGGATGATAAAGCTATCCTGGACGCTCTGCAGCGCCTTGAGGAACAACACGCAGCCTTCAGTACTGAGCTGAAACAGCTACATACTACCCAAATCACCCATGAAAAGTTAATATCCTCACTAACAAACCGCGTGCTTGCGCTGGAAACATCCCAACAGAACTTGAGCACACACACCAACCTGAACGAAACAGGCGAACTTAAACATGAAATAGCTGTCTTAAAGGCCGCAAGTATTGATACAAGTAATCGAATGCGACGAAACAATTTGCTCTTCCTAGGCCTTGAAGACACTGAAAATGAATCCTGGGCAGAATCTGAAACAAAAGTCTTGTCATTCTGTTCGAATGAACTGGACATCGAGATAGACCCAACCAGCATCGAGCGTGCCCACCGTTTAGGAAAATTTAATGCTGAAAAACAACGTCCCATCATTGTTAAATTAGCACACTTTAAAACCAAAGACACGATCCTAGCCTGCGGTCCCAAACTGAAAGAAACAAGTTACGCCATCAGAGAAGATTTTGCTTTTGCCACACGTCTCGCTCGCTCTAAATTGATAAAATTTATTCGGCCAAAAAAATGCGCATTCAAGCTAAACGTTGACAAGCTTCATGTAGGGCATAAATGCTATGTGTACGACCCTGTGTCTGATAGCGTAATTGAGTCTGCAAAACAGCCAGCTGGTCGTGCTCAAGCCGAGCAGCTCTCCGACAAACCATCACAAAGCACCGATTGACACCCCGCAAAACATACTACGCCACTAAATCGCCCCGACCCTTCACGTTCCAAGCATCTCAATATCGTCTTCAGTAACATACGGAGCATTTTACCAAAACGAGATAAACTGCACAGCCTTATCGACGACACTGGTGCTGACATTGTCCTACTAACAGAAACGTGGCTACACGAAGGCGTGAAAGATACTGAAATCCTCCCTTAAAACGGCAACTACGTTCTTTATCGTCGTGATAGGCGTGGACGGAGGGGCGGAGGAGTGCTTATCGCCATCCGAAACACCCTATCATCATCACTCATCTGTCACGACACCAAACTAGAACTAACCTGGGTATGCGTGCACAACTTCGGATTGAAAGAAATATTCGGCATTTGCTACAGGCCACCAGACAGCGATTCATCCTTCTGTGACTCCCTTCATGACGCATTAACGGCGATTAAAAACACATATTTGAATTCGAACATATATCTGTTCGGTGATTTTAACTATCCACATATAAACTGGGCTTCCCTCTCTGTATCTAGCCATTCACCTTCCAAAGAATCGAAACAATTTCTTGACTTAACACTGGACTTCAACCTGCATCAAGCCATCACACACCCCACAATAGGTGCTCACACTCTTGACCTGTTACTGACATCTTGCCCAGACAACATTCACAGTGTAACTCTGCTTCCGGGCCTCAGCGATCACATGTTTCTGCACATTTGCACGTCATTACATTCAAATAGGCGATCACCTACGAAAAAATTAATCACTGACTATAAGCGAGGTAACTTCGACTCCATAAATAAGGAACTTTCATTCTTTTTCACCGACTTCCTAGGTTCTTATCTAATCAACACAGTTCACGAAAACTGGGAAAGTTACAAGTCAACAATGCTGCGACTAAAAAATAAGTACATCCCAACCATTGTCGTCAAATCGGATTCCAACAATATTTGGTTTAACAAAAACTTGAAGCACCTTCTTAGTAGGAAAAAACGGCTTTATCGTTCCGCTAAACTAAGCCAAAAACAAGAAGCATGGGACAGATACCACGCCTGCGCGAATAAATATTTAAATGAATTGAGTGCTGCGAAAGATAAATTTTTCTCTGTTGACTTGCTAACCATTCTCAGAACAAATCCCACCAAATTCTGGCGTATCCTCTCCCCTAAACATATATCTAATCGGTTCGATCTTGTAGGACCTGATGGCGAACCAGCAGATACTAATCGATGCGCAAAACTTTTAAATGACTACTTCTCATCTGTGTTTTCGCCTGTCAGCAATTCTACACCCACAGTCTTGCAAACCAATAGTCAAAAAGAAATGCCGGAAATTCAAATTAGCCCCGAAGGAATCTCCAAATTAATCAGTTCACTCAAGCTCTCATCATCTGCAGGATGTGACCAAATAAACAGTAAACTACTTAAAAACACTCTATCATTATCAAGCCAGATACTACACCTAATATTTACCCAATCTTTAGACACCGGAATCGTTCCTGACGATTGGAAGATAGCCCAAATTGTTCCCATTTTCAAAACAGGTGATCGCGCATGCCCAGCTAACTATCGTCCAATATCCCTTACTAGCATATCTTCTAAACTTCTAGAGCACATTATATCATCAAGCTTAATGTCCCACCTTGATTCAATTAATTTCTTTTATCCTCATCAGCATGGCTTCAGGAAATCATTTTCATGCGAGACCCAGCTGGCAGAGTTCACCTAAGACATCCTTAAGGCCATAGACGATAACCTCCAAATAGATGCAATCTTCTTGGACTTCTCGAAGGCATTTGATCGCGTACCTCACAACCATCTGCTTGCGAAACTTTCGTTCCTGGGAATTCCTACTAATCTGATATGCTGGCTCGAACATTTTTTAAAAGGACGCTCGCAGTTCACATCCGCCAATAACATCCAGTCACCCTTAACAGATGTAACATCTGGTGTCCCTCAAGGGGCCGGGTTATCACCATTACTCTTCTTAATATATATCAACGACCTGCCCTCTAATATTCAATGCAAATTGCGACTCTTCGCGGACGATTGTGTCATCTATAATGCAATAAGTAGCCCAACCGATAACCTCACTTTGCAACAGGACCTTGACGTTATTGCATCATGGTGTGAAAAGTGGCAGATGCCTTTAAATCTTACTAAGTGCAAATCGTTGTCCTTCACTCACAAACACACCTTGACGAATCACACTTACAGCATTTCATCCGTCCCTATAACCGTTGCAAAATCTTATAAATATCTAGGTGTACATCTCACATCAACACTTTCTTGGGTCACCCACATTAGAACCATTTGCTCCGACACTTCACGCACACTTGGCTACCTGAGAAGAAATCTGAAATCTGCATCACCTAACATAAAACAACTCGCGCATGAAACATTTGTGCGGCCAAAATTAGAGTATGCATCATCCATCTGGCACCCATGGCAATCGTATCTCACCATCGAACTGGAATCAATCCAAAATCGTGCAGCTCGATTCATCACTTCATGCTACTCAAGAGAAGCCAGTGTCACCGCCCTCAAGCAGTCCCTCCGTCTCTCAACACTAGAATCACGCCGAGTCGTTTCCCGCCTATGCTTACTTCATACATTTTATCATAACACAAGATCACGGCACGCTCTATTAACCGCCCCACTACGAACGTTCTCCCGGCTAAGTCACGGTAACCCGATAGCACGCATCAGTGGCCACACGTCTGCTTACAACAACTCATTTTCCCCAACGCAATAGCACTATGGAATTCACTGCCTAACGACATCGCTGCATGCACTGATCACAAAACATTCCGCGAGAAAATAAAAATTCACCTCGCATAGATCTTGATCACTTCTGCGCTCTTTGTAGCGAGTATTGCTTGACATATCTTTAATAAATGATGTATCATTTGCTGGGAAACCCTGATATGACTACAACCCCCTTTATGTTTGTTTCTATGTTTGTTCTTTTTATTGTTTTGCACGTTCCCATCATCGCCGTTGTAAACCAATAAGCCCCCCCCCCCCCTTATGTAATGCCTTCGGGCCTTTAAGGGATCAATAAATGAAATGAAATGAAACATTGGAACACGGCGTTGAACAGCGTTTTTGAGCAAAAATTGCATATCTGATTGTTTGCATGGCGTCGTGTATACATCTTCCAGCGTCTTCTTACTGTCCAGCTTACCTGAAAATTCAAGAGCTTTTACATTTAGTAGTCCTGCAGCATGGGCACAAAAACAGGAGCAATACGGCACGTATCTAGCGAATTGATAAATATCTCGCATGTGCATCCGTCTCAGTTTTTTTCAGTGCCTTGTTTGACACACATCAAAAATTGCAACTCAAAAGGAAACACACTGAAAGAACGTAGTAAATGATTTGCATGCAAGCTAATCTTGTCTTGAAAAATAGATGAAAACATTTCACATAAAGGGGATCTCAACTGGCGTGTTGTTTTTGCATTCAAAAACACCGCATAAACCTTTTGCACAAATGTTAATAGGATTTTGCGTTTTATGACTGCTTGATAGTATTGTTACGCTAATGACGACGATGAAGGATGGTGATGGTGGGACAGAAGAGGAAGAAGAAGCGTTGGTGCCTAGGGCTAGTAGGCTTCACCTTATCCCACTGCCATATCACTGTAAATAAACACCCCTCTGCTATTTCATCGTAACAACTTGGTGGAGGTGCTCCGTTCGATCCCCAAGTACGGCGCAGCAAGAACAACTCGAGTTTCGACGTAGTCGCCGCCTTGCTGGACTGCCACCGCTTCCTAACATCATGGACCCTACCGATTCTAATCGTGCCAGCCGCGACGCTTCAAGCCAGGCTGGTGACAGGCCTACCCCCTCCAGCTCTATTCCCTGCCAGCCTTACCGGGAACCACGACCGTTTGCAGGAGAGGAAGGTGAGGACGTTGAGAAGTGGCTACTTCATTATGAACGAGTTAGTCGGTACAACCGGTGGGACCCTATCACCATGCTCACAAATGTCGTCTTCTTTCTAACTCACACGGCGATGACATGGTTCGAGAATAACGAGGACAATTTGACAACTTGGGAACGGTTTGCCACCGAGATCAAACAGCGTTTTGGTGACTCTGTACCGAGCAAAAAGCGGGCTGAGCAGACCCTTGCCCAAAGAGCTCAATTGCCGGATGAAACTTGTACCACTTATACAGAAGAGATCCTCAGATTGTGCAGATGTGTCAATTCCAACATGCCCGAAGAAGACAGAGTGGGCCACATTTTGAAGGGTATCGCGGCTGATGTGTACAACTTTTTAATCGCCAAAGACAGCCTTGAAACCGTCTCCGATGTCATTAAACACATCCGCGCTTTTCAAGCTCTGAAAACGCGTCGTATTGTGCCAAAATTTGGGCGGCTGGCCAACGTGCCTACTGTGGCCAGCCTTGATGACCACGCCCAACTAGATCTTCCGTCGACGATCCGGCAAATCGTGCGGGAAGAACTACTGCGGCTCAACCCACTTCCCCTGCACGAATCTGCTGAGGTCTCTGTCCAAAGGGTATCTAGACGGCCGGCTTCACCACCACAAGCGATTACCGTTCAGCCTTTCCCACAAGCTCCTGAAGTTGCAGCTTCCATTGACTATCCTCCTATGCATTTCGCCAACCGGAATGCGTCGGTGCCTGACGCCCCAAGGTATGACGTCGCCTCAAGTGCACATAGATCTTCCATTCGATCTACCAGGATTCCTGAGCAGTATGAGCATTCAGCCAGACCTACGACGCAACCACCTGTTCCCTGCTCTTATTCGCAACAGCATTTTCTACCTTCCCCGCCGATATGCTACCGCTGCGGCGTCGAAGGTCACATCGCCAGATACTGCCGCAGTAGGTTCCCACCTCGCTATAACCGTCCGGCACTTCCAACAGTAACCAACAATCGGCAATACAATCCCGTTTTTCAACAATCAAATACTCAGCGTGGGTATTACCGCAACATCCATAACCAGAATATCCGCGACCACTCCCCTGCATCTGATAGAAGTGTTACTCCACCACCCGCCTTCCGTGCGCGTCGTTCTCCATCACCACGACGGCGCCCCATGTCGCCTCAGCATCCTCAGCAGGAAAACTAACCAGCTCGACCAATGGGGGTGAGGCCGCTGGAAATGTGCTGTGTGCCAACATCCCTCCAACTATAATGCTCAAAAACAAAATTCGTGTGTTTATTGATGGTGTGTATACATTAGCTTTGGTGGATACGGGTGCGACTGTGTCTGTGATGAGTAATCAGTTTAGGCGCTTGTTGGGACGCAAAGTGATGTTTGAATATGACCGTGCTTCAACGTTTTGTGGTGTGAGTGGAGAGGCGTTGCGGCCACTGGGTGTGTGTAGTGCGCAAGTGTCTGTGGGTGGTGCAATTTTACAAGCCGAATTCGTAGTCTTACCCCACTCTACGCATGACATCATTTTAGGAATGGACTTCTTGAAGTTTTGTGGTGCTACCGTAGACTGCCGAAGTCAAGAGGTTCATTTTGACGGCTCGCATCTGCAGACTCTTTTTGAAAGAGGCCGGGATGAAGAAACGGTTTTTAGTATTACCGAAGACACAGTAGTTCCACCGTTGTCTGCCATGTTCGTCCCCGTGTCCGTTCCACTTCTTGAGAAGGTTTCATTCCAGGCCATGGTGCACCCAGTTCACTCAGCATGCCTGAAGAAAAATGTAATTATCCCTCACTGTATGATATCCGTACATCACGGTAGTGCCTCGTTATGGACCATCAATCCATCGTCCGAGCCCGCAGTTTTACCAACGGGATTGAAGCTTGCCTCCTGTGGACCCGATGTGCCCCACGTCATTGCTTTGGTCACAGATGCTACGAGTGCCACCGTACCTCTGCCTGCTGATGAAACTTGATCATCCGCATGATCAGCGCCGATCTCAGCCCACCTCAACGCCGTACTCTTGTGGATATTCTTCTACCTTTTTCGCCTATGTTTGATTTTGCTGAAACAGATGGACCAACCTCTCGCCCTGCACATCGGACCTATCATAGCATCGACACTGGTTCGGCTCGTCCCATTCGTCAAAAGCCATATCGCGTGTCCCCATCTGAGCGCAAAGTCGTTCATGAGCAAGTAGAGGACATGCTACAGAAGAAGGTGATACAGGAGCCATCTAGCCCCTGGGCTGCCCCTGTTATTCTTGTACGCAAGAAAGACGGTTCGTGGCGACTCTGCGTCGATTATCGGCGTCTAAATTCTGTTACGAAAAAGGACGTCTATCCTCTTCCTCGCATAGACGATGCCCTCGACTGCCTCTCTGGTGCGTCCTATTTTTCTTGTCTTGATCTCAGATCTGGCTACTGGCAAATTCCAATGGACCCTGCGGATAAGAAAAAAACAGCCTTCGTAACGCCAGATGGCCTTTATGAGTTTAATGTTATGACATTCGGGCTGTGTAATGCGCCAGCTACATTTAAACGCTTTATGGACACAGTTTTGCGCGGCTTAAAATGGGACATTTGTCTTTGGTATCTGGACGATGTCGTCATATTTGGGAAATCCTTCCAAGAACACAGTGACCGTCTAGTACGTGTCTTGAGTTGTCTGCAAAACGCCGCCCTAATTCTGAACTCCAAAAAGTGCCGCTTTGGAGAGCGCCAAGCGCTGGTGCTAGGACACCTTGTCAATGGTGATGGTGTAATGCCGGATCCCCAGAAAACTGCCGCTGTTGAGTCTTTTAAACCCCGCAGACAGTGAAGGAGTTGCGCAGTTTTCTAGGGTTGTGCTCGTATTTTAGACGCTTTATACATCGCTTTGCTGACGTTGCTTACCCACTGACGTGCCTTCTCCACAAAAACTCTACTTTTAACTGGACACCAGACTGCGACGCGTCATTCCGTCAACTGAAGTTTCTTTTAATATCGAAACCCATCCTACGTCACTTCGATCCTACTGCAATGACAGAAGTACACACGGACGCTAGTGGAATTGGTCACGGTGCAGTCCTTGTCCAACGGCACGATGAACGAGAGCATGTTATCGCGTATGCAAGTCGTACCCTGAGCAAGCCGGAACGAAACTACACAGTCACCGAACAGGAATGCATAGCTGTAGTTTTCGCTGCGCAGCGTTTCCGTTCATATTTGTACGGACGTTCGTTTACTATCGTAACTGACCATCATTCACTCTGTTGGTTGCGGAACCTTCGAGACCCATGTGGTCGCCTCGCACGCTGGGCCCTCCGGTTACAGGAATATGACTTTGCCGTGGTTTACAAAAGCGGGAGGCATCATGCAGACGCAGATTGTCTTTCTAGGATGCCAATGGCCACGACTGGACCTGAAAGCGACGATTTCGACAATTATATATCGACCCTCGAGCCTGCGTTCCCCGACACGAATGTTTTCAAAACGGAACAGCAAAATGATACCAGTCTGCAGCCTCTCTTTGCCCAAGCCAACGTATCTACAAGCCGTTTTTGTGTGCATGATGGCCTCTTATAGAAAAAGAGTTATTCGCCTGTCGGCCAGCGATACCTACTCGTAGTTCCCAAGACGTTGTGCACGGACGTATTGCGTGTTATGCATGATGATCCAACTTCTGGGCATTTGGGATCGGTTCGAACACTCCACCGTGCTCAAGAAAGATTTTACTGGCCCAGAATGCGCTCGACGGTTGAACAATACGTTGCCAGTTGCAAGCAATGTCAACGCCACAAACGTCCAACTGCAACTCCGTCTGGCCTGCTGCACCCTGTGAAGACCCCGACAGCACCGTTTGATCAAGTAGGAATTGACCTCGTAGGTCCGTTTCCGAAGTCCGTGGATGGCAATCGCTGGATTGTAATCTGCGTGGACTATCTCACACGTTACTGTGAAACCGCCGCTCTTCCATCTGCTACGGCGCATCAGGTGTCGCTTTTCTTGCTGCACTCAGTCATCTTACGACACGGGCCGCCACGAATTGTCATCACTGACCGGGGCCGACAATTCACTGCTGATGTTGTTGAAGAGCTCATGCGTTTATGCGCCGTAACTTTCCGACACTCGATGCCATACCATCCCCAGACAAATGGCTTGACTGAGCGCGTCAACAGAACGCTTATCAACATGCTAGCCATGTATGTGGACGCAGGGCATAAGAACTGGGACACCATACTGCCCTTCATCACGTATGCGTTTAATACCGCCACGCATGAGACGACTGGGTACAGTCGATTTTTTCTGCTCTATGCCAGACCGCCACGCTACTCTCTGGATACTATCCTGCCCTTCACAAGCCGTGAAGACCCCTGCCTGGCTGAGACCCTCTGTCTCGCCGAAGAAGCTCGGAGAATCGCCCGATTCTCACGAACACGCCCAGAGAGCTTCGTCTGAGTGGGGGGGAAATGTTAGGCTAATGACGACGATGAAGGATGGTGATGGTGGGACAGAAGAGGAAGAAGAAGCGTTGGTGCCTAGGGCTAGTAGGCTTCACCTTATCACACTGCCATATCACTGTAAATAAACGCCCCTCTGCTATTTCATCGTAACAGTATATTTCTTAACCTGAATCTGCTGTACTGTTAAAAAAAAAGGCGGAATTACTGATCGGTGCCCACCACTAAAGTAGATGCATAGAAGATGCGGAATTCAGATAATAAAGATCACGAGACTGTTACTTGAAGTTTACACGAATATTCTTTAAAACCTCTTCTGCATTGGGCCAAGTTTGTGTACAGGGTTCAAGTTTAGCTGTTGCCTACCGGAAGTTTGGTTTTAGAAGTGCCGCCTCTAGTGCATAGTTGCCGCCTCGCATTGTGACCTGCACCTCCCTCTAAGGTTTACTATCGCCTACTGAAACTCATGGAATGACCACAGTACAGCTTATAACTTGAGCACCTTTATATGCATTGCATTTGGATTTGGATATTTCGCTTCCCTTTTTCAAAGAATCGTCCTTTCAAATACTAATAGGGATACCAATAATAGAGTGATGATGGCGATTTTTTTTATGCAGAGGACAGGCATGATGAAGTCAAGGCGGCGAAGAGGACCGGGTTTGGCTTTATGGGGCACTTCCTGACCGTTATCGCGAGGTCATCGCTGCTCTGCGGAATTTTATTTTTTAATATCTCTGTCGTCCGGCTTGTTTTTTTGTTGTTTAGCGTGTGTTGGTCAAAAACGTTTGCTTCAAATGGTGAAGCTTTCTGTGTGAACGTGGTTCAATGCCTTCAGAAAGTCTTTTTCTCTGCTTTCAAAACGTGCATTGCTTTAACAGTGCTGGAAGGAAATTGAGAAGGTAAAAAACGGCTTTTCCGCTTAGTTTGTCTCCGGAAATGCGCAGTTCTCAAAATTCTCCGGAACCTGGGGAGAAAAACTGTGGTGCAAAAACGAGCTGCAATTTAGCATATTTTGGTAGTTACAATTGCGTCTATTGCAGATGTAGTTTCCTGGTCACACCTCTTTGAAAGTTGTATAATGAAAAGATGTATTCTGCAATAGTTTCTGAAAATATGCACTCCTGCGGCGACTGTTTGGATAAGTAGACGATCCAATTTTTCTTCCTCCTTAAAAATATTATTGACCTGCCTCATTTAGTTTAAACGTTGCTACATTTTCCTGGCGATTATGAAGGGTGCAAGCTCTTTAAGATTGATTGGAATGTCGTAATGCTTAATTGTTTGTTTTTTGGTAAAAGTACAACGTATTACTTTAATCAACATTTGAGGTATCATCTACAAATTACATGAACTGCATACACTAATAGTAACAACAGACCCACGTAAAACAAAAGTAGTAGGTAGCGCCATCTACAAGATACAAGTTCAGTAAAAGACCCACTGTTCTGAAATATGACGAGGGCGGCGACATAACCTCTCAACGTCTCAGTGGCGTAAAACGACCGGGAGACTAACCAGTAAGTATTTAGGAAGGTAGGACTGAGAAATAAAGAACATTAAATGACAGGTAAAGAACATAGTATAAAAACTGGAATAATTCAATGAAGAAGCCGACTGTATACATATAAAAAAAATTGAAAACTAGGATTAGGTAGGAAAGCTATGACAACTCAGGAGGCAGCGGCATTATTTTTGATGCTATGATCAGGGGGTATCGGAGCCCGAAGCCACAAAAGAAAGTTTAATCAAGAACATGAAACGTGCTACGTGCGGTAGATACCCAGAAACAATTGAACACATTAACTGGAGTGTGGCAGTATCCATCCAGATGTGGATGCGGACATAGTCACCCTAGCCGAGGCTCTAGGGTTTAGTGGGTAACAAAGGAAGCATGAAAAATCGACGGCAGAGGTTAGCAAGAATCGTTTGGAAGATGGTGGATAAATATCAGGGATGGGACGCATGCAAGCTAAATCGAAAAAACATGCGGGTCACTAAAAATGAAGACAACTAGCAAGTCCATGAATCCATAGGTTTTGTTGCGTTATGAAGTGCAGTACGTAAACTAAAATGCGTACGCAGTAAAATAGTTTGCTGGAATAAAAGTGCTTGCAGTAATCCGGTGGTCATGCCAGTTGCGTCCGTCGCCCATCTTTAAAGCGTTGAATAAGTTCAACTTGCGTCAACGAACTGCCGAAACCTAGCAACCTGTTCGCACGAACTCAACCCTTTTGTTTGAGCGCATAGACTGGCCCCAATTCTTCAAGAAACAAACGGAACCTCACCTTGGCTTCATCACTAAAATGCCCTTTATACTCCAAGTATTGCGCTTACGGCTAGTTACCAAAACTCCTCTAATTCGCGCTCAGGCTGCCATATTTATTTATGCACATGGCGCTGCTGAATTAGAACTTTCCAGTTCGACACCAAGCACCCGCATCGACGAAATGGTAATGAGCAGATTCCCGCTCAATGACAGCTCTAATGGTGCTTGTAAAAGCCTACGTCTACCCCATCGGTTTGTGATAGACATGAAGTTTATCTTTTCTACTGAGAGCGCTAGGCCGAATTTCGTGCACCACTCAGATGTCTTGTCAAGAGCAGCCTGAATACATAATTCTTGGCGGCTTAGATTCGTGCGTAGTGACCATACTGCTAGGTCGACTGCATACATCAGATAAAATATGTCCGGAATAGTTGCTAGTTGCCAGGCGAAAGGTAGAAGTCCCATGTTAAGTAGTATTGGTGCCAGCAGGGATCCTTGAGACACACCCCTCATTTACACTGAAGTGTTCAAAATGTTCTTTACCAATTCGTATGATCATACAAAGTTATTCTATGGGTGGGAAGCGTAGCCAGCGTAGAGTGGCTAGAATTGCTGAGTGGTGGACGCTGTCGTAGGCCTTGTGAACTTCCATTGTTAAAATGCGTCGGACTTTGCGGGATCGTCCTCCAAGTACTTGAAAGGTGATCCAACCCATCTTCAGGGCCCAAATGAGGGCGAAAGCTAGTCTAAGCTAGGTAGTACCAGTTGTATCTTTCAAGCCACCATCATAAGCGATTAGCTAACATGCGTTCTAGTAGCTTGCAAAGTGTGGACGTCTTCGGCACTTTCAAATGGCACGCTAATCCCTTCCTATAGTCTTTTTCAGCTATACTTCCTTTTGCGTGACGTCACAACCTTGACGTCACCCTAATTGACTGCCTTAATTAACAACTTTAGTGTTTAGTACTTTCAAATTGCGCGCCAATCCCTTCCTATGAACCTTTTTGGCTCGCCTTCAGGTTGCGTGACGTCAAATCCTTGACGTCATCTTAATTAACTGATTTAATTAACTATTTTAGCATTTAATTCATTCAAATGTGGCGCCTAGCCATTGTCTAATGAGAATATTTTCGCCTTTACTTTTATATTTTTTGACTCTATATAATTGCCTAATTACCTTATTAATCCAATTATTTTTTCGGACACAACATTACGTCACCCTCTATCGACTGACACTACTCATTAACCTCTACCACTTCTCAATTACAATTGCTACGTACACATTTTGCGTGTTTTGTCTCAAAATAATACATAATTTTCTTATTGGTCTAATTATTTCTCGCATCCCGCCGGGGTGACGCAGTGGTTACGGCGCTCGACTAGTGTTCCCAAGGATGCGGGATCGAATCCCGGCCTCGGCGGCCGCTTTTCGCTGGAGTCGAAAAGCAAGGCGCCCGGGTGAGGTGCGATGTCATTGCAAGTTAAAGAACTCCAGGTGGTCGAAATTTCCGGAGCCCTCCACTTCAAATTCTCTGCGGCCACATTCTCAGGCCCCATTCTCTACGTGGCCGGCATTTCGAAGCCAGCTCCTCGGTACGTACGCCAACACTGACCGACGAGAGAACGCCGAGCGTGCCCTGACCTCTCGAGTTCAGCATCAGAACGAAGGGGTCGCATTGTACGTTGAAGACGTCATGCGCCTTTGCCATCTCGCCGACCCGTCCATGAGTGAGGAGAAGAAGGTGCAGCACCTTATGCACGGCGTCAAAGACCAGCTTTTTTCCGGCCTCGTGCGGAACCCGCCCACCCCCGCCGCGGCGTTTCTGGCTGAAGCTGTGATCATGGAGACACTGCTACAGCAGCGATGCAGCCAGTACGCTCGGCCGCTGAATTCCATCTCCACACTACCGCCGTCTGACCGAACCGACTACAATCCCGGGGCAGATATCAGCTCCCTTCACGACCTCATTCGCACCGTGGTTCACGAGGAGCTCCAGCAACTTCATGGGACATGTACTCCTGGCGCGGCTTCCCTGGCCAGCGTCATCCGTGAGGAGGTCCAGAACGCACTCAAGCCACGGATAAGTGCAGTCGTTCCACCGCCAACCCCGGGCCTCACCCAGCGAATGACATATGCTGATATCACACTCCGCCCAGCCCTGCTACCTACCCCTTCGCCTTACACGCCACCTGAGGTCGCTGTGCACGCTGCGGAACCGCTGCCCCTTTTGGGCAGATCGGCGCCAGGCGCCCCGGAAGACTGATCTTTGGCGCGCTCCAGATAACCGCCCTCTTTGCTACCACTGTGGCGAGGCAGGTCACCTCTACCGGCGGTGCCCGTATTGCCAGATGCGCCTTAGAGGATTTTTCCCCGACAGCCCTCGTCCACGGCCTGCTCAGCGGCGTCATGACGTCGCCGAGTACGTCACCTTCCAGCGTAGTCTGCCGCATTCTACTAGTCGTGAGTCGCGCTCGCCTTCGCCTCGTCGCTCTTCGCCCTCTGTGCAACGGTATACCGCTGGACCCCGTGGTTCCTCGAGTCCTCTTCGGGAAAACTAGCTCCGGCGAAATTTGGGGACGAGGCCGCCGCACACAGATTCGCCGCAAAGCGTCCACCGCCGGACCGCTCGATTCGCCCCGACATCGAACGCCGAATTCCTGTCCAGTTTTTGTCGCACAGACCAGATCGCCCCGACGTCGTCCGCATCGCCGACCAGTTATCACCGTCTTGTCGCTCCCAGGACATCCCTGTTATCATCGACACGGAGGTCAGCGCTTTAGTTAATATAGGAGACGATTATTCTATCCTTAGCGGGCGGCTTACGAGGACACTGAAAAAGGTGATGACGCCATCGAACGGACCAGACATTCGAACGGCAGGTGAACATGTAGTTGCACCACTGGGTATGTGTACAGCCCGGGTTACGGTGCGAGGCTGCACATTTGTTGCGACTTTTCTTGTTCTACGCGAATGCTCTCGTGATGTTATTCTTGGCATCGACTTCCTTCATGAGCACGGTGCCACTATAGATCTACCGAACCGCTTGGTGACGTTTTCCGCCAAACTGGCCACTAAAAAGCATGAGTATCATGGGTCCCACTCCATGCTGCGAGTCGTCGATGATAGCCTCACAGTGCCATCACGCGCCAGCATCCTCGCCAGAGTTACCTGTGACAAGCCACATCACGGCCTCTGGGTTGTTGAGCCTAATGTCTCCATCTCACTCGCCTTGGGAGTTTCTGTGGCAAGAGGTCTTTGTTTCCTTCGCGGAAGAGAGACGGAGGTGCTTGTCATCAATTTCTCCAATGAACATCGACATCTGTTCCGTGGCACTGTCATTGCTTACGTCGCCCTTCTGCACGAAGTTGCCGAATGTTTTGCTTCAGAGGAAGCTACGCCTAGCACTGAACCGGATGATGCCGTACACACTGTCGACATCAATTCTAGCCTTTCCTCCGTTGAAAAGAGGCAACTCCAAGATCTATTGCTGGAGTTTCGTGTGTGCTTCACGTCTTCATCTAAAGTGCAGCAAACGTCGGTCATTAAACACCGGATTATCACGCATGAAGGCACTCGACCCATCCATCAGCAGCCCTATTGTGTGTCTCCTCTCGAGAGAGACGCTATCCAATAGCAAGTCAAGGAGATGCTCGCCGATGGCGTCATTCAACCTTCAAGCAGCCCATGGTCGTCGCCTGTAGTCGTTGTTAAAAAGAAAGACGGAAGACTTCGTTTCTGCATTGACTATCGGAAACTTAATAGTATGACAAAGAAGGATGTCTATCCGCTGCCACGGATTGACGACTCTCTCGACCGACTTCGCCGAGCCAAGTACTTCTCCATTGACCTCAGGAGTGGTTATTGGCAAATTGAAGTTGATGAGAGGGACCGTGAAAAAACTGCCTTCGTAACACCAGATGGGCTCTATGAATTCCGCGTCCTCTTATTCGGGCTCTGCTGTGCTCCTGCATCCTTCCAGCGGATGATGGACTCGGTGCTCACAGGTCTTAAGTGGCAGCAAGCCTTGTTTATCTTGACGACGTGATAATTTTTTCACCGACGTTCACGGAACACCTGCACCGCCTGAGAATGTTCTCGAAGCTGTCCGGTCCGCCAACCTTTCTCTCAAGCCTCAAAAGTGCCACTTCGGGTTGACCGAATTGCAGTTTCTTGGGCACATCGTGAGTGCTGATGGCATCCGAGCTGACCCTGAGAAACTTGCTGCCGTTGCTGCCTTTCCCGTCCCCGCCCACAAAAAAGCAGTCCGACGGTTATTTGGGGCTGTGCTCCTATTATCGTCGCTTTATCAAAAACTTTGCACAGATGGCCAGCCCTCTGACTCTCCTGACTCGAGATGACGCATCATTTTCCTGCAAACGCCTTGCAACTTCGCCGGCAGTACCCCGTGCAAAGGCCTTCGTTTCAGCGTAGCGTGTTAAGTAGTCTATGGCGACTACGATCCACTTGTGTTCGTTCGAGGATAAAGGAAATGGGCCTAAAAGGTCCATGCCCACTTGCTCGAAGGGTGTGAGGGGTGGTTCAATAGATTGTAACATACCGGATGGCTTGAGCGTGGGGTTTTTTCGCCGCTGGCATTGTCGGCAAGTCTGTACGTAACGTCTAACGCTCGGAGAAAGATGTGGTCAGCAATAGTTCTGCCGAACTCGGTTTAAGGTGCGTGTAAAGCCACGATACCCTGAAGTTGGTTCGTCGTGGCAGGCCAGAAGGATTTCGTGCCTTAGATCAGAAGGTATGTCTAGCAGGTATGTTTTTGCACTCGCCGTAGAATTCTTATAAAGCACCCCATTGCGGAGGCAATACTACGACAACCCCCGAGCAAGATACCGAGGTATTGTAGGATGCCCACCTTCAAGATGGTCAATAATCAGTCGCAGCTCGTCGTCGGCACGCTGTTTGGAAACGAGATCGGATGTAGTGACTGCTCCGAGGAAGCTATCGTCGTCGGTGGCATCTGACGAAGGAGGGCCGACGGGCGCGTGGGACAGGCTATCAGCATCGTTGTGCTTCCAGCCAGACTTATAAATAACATCGAAATCGAACTCATGCAGGCGCAATGCCCAACGTGCTAAGCGGCCACAAGGACCCTTTAAGTTTTTAGCCAACAACGAGTGATAGTCACTGATGGCACGAAGCTGTCGGACATACAGGTACGGGCGGAACTTGGCAGCGGCCCATACTACCGCCAAACATTCTTTTTCAGTGGTGGAATAGTTACACTCAGCACGGGAAAGTGCACAGCTGGCGTAGGCAATTACTTTCTTGACCCCGTCTTGGTGCTGAACTAGAATGGCGCCAAGGCCGACGTTGCTCACATCCGTGTGTAACTCTGTGGCGGCATCATCGTCGAAATGTGCCAGGATCGGGGGTGACTGGAGCCGGCGTCGTAACTCGTCAAAAGCCATCTGCTGCTCGGCGCCCCAGGAAAATGATGCGTCATCTCGAGTCAGGAGAGTCAGAGGGCTGGCCATCTGGGCAAAGTTTTTGATAAAGCGACGATAATAGGAGCATAGCCCCAAATAACCGTCGGACTGCTTTTTTGTGGGCGGGAACGGGAAAGGCAGCAACGGCAGCAAGTTTCTCAGGGTCAGCTCGGATGCCATCAGCACTCACGATGTGCCCAAGAAACTGCAATTCGGTGAACCCGAAGTGGCACTTTTGAGGCTTGAGAGAAAGGTTGGCGGACCGGACAGCTTCGAGAACATTCTCAGGCGGTGCAGGTGTTCCGTGAACGTCGGTGAAAAAAATTCACGTCGTCAAGATAAACAAGGCTTGCTGCCACTTAAGACCTGTGAGCACCGAGTCCATCATCCGCTGGAAGGTTGCAGGAGCACAGCAGAGCCCGAATAAGAGGACGCGGAATTCATAGAGCGCATCTGGTGTTACGAAGGCAGTTTTTTCACGGTCCCTCTCATCAACTTCAATTTGCCAATAACCACTCCTGAGGTCAATGGAGAAGTACTTGGCTCGGCGAAGTCGGTCGAGAGAGTCGTCAATCCGTGGCAGCGGATAGACATACTTCTTTGTCATACTATTAAGTTTCCGATAGTCAATGCAGAAACGAAGTGTTCCGTCTTTCTTTTTAACAACGACAACAGGCGACGACCATGGGCTGCTTGAAGGTTGAATGACGCCATCGGCGAGCATCTCCTTGACTTGCTATTGGATAGCGTCTCTCTCGAGAGGAGACACACAATAGGGCTGCTGATGGATGGGTCGAGTGCCTTCATGCGTGATAATCCGGTGTTTAATGACCGACGTTTGCTGCACTTTAGATGAAGACGTGAAGCACACACGAAACTCCAGCAATAGATCTTGGAGTTGCCTCTTTTCAACGGAGGAAAGGCTAGAATTGATGTCGACAGTGTGTACGGCATCATCCGGTTCAGTGCTAGGCGTAGCTTCCTCTGAAGCAAAACATTCGGCAACTTCGTGCAGAAGGGCGACGTAAGCAATGACAGTGCCACGGAACAGATGTCAATGTTCATTGGAGAAATTGGTGACAAGCACCTCCGTCTCTCTTCCGCGAAGGAAACAAAGACCTCTTGCCACAGAAACTCCCAAGGCGAGTGAGATGGAGACATTAGGCTCAACAACTCAGAGGCCGTGATGTGGCTTGTCACAGGTAACTCTGGCGAGGATGCTGGCGCGTGATGGCACTCCGAGGCTATCATCGACGACTCGCAGCATGGAGTGGGACCCATGATACTCATGCTTTTTAGTGGCCAGTTTGGCGGAAAACGTCACCAAGCGGTTCGGTAGATCTATAGTGGCACCGTGCTCATGAAGGAAGTCGATGCCAAGAATAACATCACGAGAGCATTCGCGTAGAACACGAAAAGTCGCAACAAATGTGCAGCCTCGCACCGTAACCCGGGCTGTACACATACCCAGTAGTGCAACTACATGTCCACCTGCCGTTCGAATGTCTGGTCCGTTCGATGGCGTCATCACCTTTTTCAGTGTCCTCGTAAGCCGCCCGCTAAGGATAGAATAATCGTCTCCTGTATTAACTAAAGCGCTGACCTCCGTGTCGATGATAACAGGGATGTCCTGGGAGCGACAAGACGGTGATAACTGGTCGGCGATGCGGACGACGTCGGGGCGATCTGGTCTGTGCGGCAAAAACTGGACAGGAATTCGGCGTTCGATGTCGGGGCGAATCGAGCGGTCCGGCGGTGGACGCTTTGCGGCGAATCTGTGTGCGGCGGCCTCGTCGCCAAATTTCGCCGGAGCTAGTTTTCCCGAAGAGGACTCGAGGAACCACGGCGTCCAGCGGTATACCGTTGCCCAGAGGGCGAAGAGCGACGAGGCGAAGGCGAGCGCGACTCACGACTAGTAGAATGCGGCAGACTACGCTGGAAGGTGACGTACTCGGCGACGTCATGACGCCGCTGAGCAGGCCGTGGACGAGCGCTGTCGGGGAAAAATCCTCTAAGGCGCATCTGGCAATAAGGGCACCGCCGGTAGAGGTGACCTGCCTCGCCACAGTGGTAGCAAAGAGGGCGGTTATCTGGAGCGCGCCAAAGATCAGTCTTCCGGGGCGCCTGGCGCCGATCTGCCCAAAAGGGGCAGCGGTTCCGCAGCGTGCACAGCGACCTCAGGTGGCGTGTAAGGCGAAGGGGTAGGTAGCAGGGCTGGGCGGAGTGTGATATCAGCATATGTCATTCGCTGGGTGAGGCCCGGGGTTGGCGGTGGAACGACTGCACTTATCCGTGGCTTGAGTGCGTTCTGGACCTCCTCACGGATGACGCTGGCCAGGGAAGCCGCGCCAGGAGTACATGTCCCATGAATTTGCTGGAGCTCCTCGTGAACCACGGTGCGAATGAGGTCGTGAAGGGAGCTGATATCTGCCCCGGGATTGTAGTCGGTTCGGTCAGACGGCGGTACTGTGGAGGTGGAATTCAGCGGCCGAGCGTACTGGCTGCATCGCTGCTGTAGCAGTGTCTCCATGATCACAGCTTCAGCCAGAAACGCCGCGGCGGTGGTGGGCGGGTTCCGCACGAGGCCGGAAAAAAGCTGGTCTTTGACGCCGTGCATCAGGTGCTGCACCTTCTTCTCCTCACTCATGGACGGGTCGGCGAGATGGCAAAGGCGCATGACGTCTTCAACGTACAATGCGACCCCTTCGTTCTGATGCTGAACTCGAGAGGTCAGGGCACGCTCGGCGTTCTTTCGGCGGTCAGTGTTGGCGTACGTACCAAGGAGCTGGCTTCGAAATGCCGGCCACGTAGAGAATGTGGCCTGAGAATGTGGCCGCAGAGATTGTGAAGGGGAGGGCTCCGGAAATTTCGACCACCTGGGGTTCTTTAACTTGCAATGACATCGCACCTCACACGGGCGCCTTGCTTTTCGACTGCAGCGAAAAGCGGCCGCCGAGGCCGGGATTCGATCCCGCATCCTTGGGAACACTAGTCGAGCGCCGTAACCACTGCGTCACCCCGGCGGGATGCGAGAAATAATTAAACCAATAAGAAAATTATGTATTATTTAGAGACAAAACACACAAAATGTGTACGTAGCAGTTGTAATTGAGAAGTGGTAGAGGTTAATGAGTAACGTCAGTCAATAGAGGGTGAGGTAATGTTGTGTCAGAAAAAATAATTGGATTAATAAGGTAATTAGGCAATTATATAGAGGCAAAAAATATAAAAGTAAAGGCGAAAATAGTCTCATTAGACAATGACTAGGCGCTACATTTGAATGTATCAAATGCTAAAATAGTTAAATAAATCAGTCAATTAAGATGACGTTAAGGAGCTGACGTCACGCAACCTGAAGGCGAGCCAAAAAAGTTCATAGGAAGGGATTGGCGCGCAATTTGAAAGTACTAAACCCTAAAGTTGTTAATTAAGGCAGTCAATTAGGGTGACGTCAAGGTTGTGGCGTCACGCAAAAGGAAGTATAGCTGAAAAAGACTATAGGAAGGGATTAGCGTGCAATTTGAAAGTGCCGAAGACGTCCACACTTTGCAAGCTACTAGAACGCATGTTAGCTAATCGCTTGTCATGGTGGCTTGAAAGATACAACTGGTACTACCTAGCTTAGACTGGTTTTCCGCCTCATTTGGGCCCTGAAGATGGGTTGGATCACCTTTCAAGTAGTTGGAGGACGATCCCGCAAAGTCCGAAGCATTTTAACAATGGAAGTTCACAAGACCTACGACAGCGTCCGCCACTAAGCAATTCTAGCCACTCTACGCTGGCTACGCTTCCCACCCATAGAATAACTTTGTATGATCATCATCATCATCATCATCAGCGAGATTATACCCACTGCAGGGCGAAGGCCTCTCCCATATTTCTCCACTTAACCCGGTTCTGTGCTAGCTGCATCCACATGACCCCTGCGAACTTCTTAATCTCATCCGCCCACTTAACTTTCTGCCGCCCCCTGCTACGCTTTCCTTCCCTTGAAATCCAGTTTGTTACCCTCAGCGACCATCGGGTATCCTCTCTTCGCACTACATGTCCTGCCCATGTCCATTTCTTCTTCTTAATTTCTACTAGAATGTCGGTAACTTGAGTTATTTCTCTGACCCACTCTGCACGCTTTCTATCTCTTAATGTTACCCCTACCATTTTTCGTTCCATAGCCCTCTGGGTTGTCCTCAACTTAAGTAGAACTCTCTTGGTTAGCCTCCACGTTTCAGCCCCATAGGTGAGTACAGGCAAGATGCAACTGTTGTATACTTTTCTCTTGAGCGATACCGGTAAGCTGCTAGTCATAATCTGCGAGTGCTTGCCAAATGCGCTCCATCCCAATCGTATTCTTCTTGTTATTTCCTTTTCGTGGTCCGGATCTGCGGTTACTACCTGTCCTAAGTAGACATATTCGCCTACTACTTCCAGTATTTCGCTACTTAATGTGAACTGCTGTTCCTTCCCGAGGCTGTCTGCATATTGATTTTCAAGCCTACCTTTCTACTTTTCCTGTCTAGGTCATCAATCATTATTTGCAGTTCATCCCCCGAGTTGCTTAGCAAGGCAATGTCATCAGCAAATCGCAGATTACTGAGGTGTTCTCCATCTACCCTTATCCCTAACTGCTCCCATTCCAAGTCTCTGAATACTTCCTCTAAACAAGCTGTGAATAGTAATGGGGAGATTGTGTCTCCTTGGCTAACACCTTTCTTTATGGGAATTTTGTTACTTTCTTTATGCAGAACTATGGTTGCTGTGCAGCCACTATATATATCTTCCAGCACTTTCACGTACGGCTCGTCTACCCCCTGATTTCGCAATGCCTGCATCACCGCCGAGGTTTCAACTGAGTCGAATGCTTTTTCGTAATCAATGAATGCTATGTATAAGGGCTGGTTATATTCCGAGCATTTTTCTATCACCTGATTGATGGTATGGATATGATCGATAGTAGAGTACCGTTTCCGAAACCCTGCTTGATCCTTTGCTTGATTGCAGTCTAAGGTTGTCCTGATTCTATTAGCGATTACCTTAGTAAATACCTTATATGTAACAGACAGTAAGCTGATTGGTCTGTAATTTTTAAGGTCCTTAGAGTCCCCTTTCTTGTGAATGAGGATAATGTTTGCATTCTTCCATGGTTCCGGTACCGTCGATGACACCAGGCACTGCGTATACAGGGTGGCCATTTTTCTAGCACGATATCCCCCCGTCCTTCGGCAAATCTGTATTTATCTGATCCTCTCCAGCTGATTTCCCCCTTTTCATAGTTTCTAGTGCTTTCTTGACCTCGTCCTTCGTCACTGGTGGAACGTCTGACTGTTTTTAACTACCGCCAATCTCATTACGGTCCTGACTACTTTGGCTACTGTAGAGATCTGTATAGAACTCCTCGGCTACTTTGACTATCTTTTCCATATTAGTGATGACGTTGCCCACCTTGTCCCTTATCGCATACATCTAGTTTTTGCCTATGCCCAATTTCTTTTTTACCGCTTTAAGGCTTCCCCCGTTCTTTACAGCATGCTCAATTTTCTCCATGTTATACTTCCTTATATCGGCCACCTTGCGCTTATTGATTAGCTTTGATATCTCGGCCAATTCGATCTGGTCTGTTGGATTGGAAGCTTTCATACTCTGGCGTTTCTTAATCAAATCTTTCGTCTCCTTAGACAGCTTGCTGCTATCCTCTCTGACTATCCTACCGCCTACTTCTACCGCGCACTCAGTAATGATATCTCTGAAATTATTGTTCCTTGCCTCTAGGGTAATATCGCCATCCTCAGTTAGAGCTGAAAACCTATTCTGTAGCGAGATCCTGAACTCTTCTGCCCTCCCCCTCACCGCTAATTCGTTGATGGGTTTCTTTCTTACTAATCTGTTGCATTCCTTCTTCAGATTTAGGCTAATTCGGGACCTCACCATCCTGTGGTCACTGCATCGCACTTTCCCGATTACCTCTACATCTTGCATAATGGCGGGGGTTGAGCACATTATGAAGTCGATTTTATTTTTAGTCTCTCCGTTAGGACTTTTCCTTGTCCATTTCCGGTTCTTCCGTTTGCTGAAGAAGGTATTCATGATTCGTAAGTTATTGCGCTCTGCAAACTCAACTAGTAACTCCCCCCTGCTATTCCTAGAATCAATGCCATAGTCACCTACTGCCTTGTCTCCTGCCTGTTTTTACCCTACCTTGGCATTGAAATCGCCCATTAGTACTGTATACTGCGTCTTTACTTTTCGCATTGCCGATTCTACATCTTCATAGAAGCTTTGAACTGCCTGGTCATCATAACTACATGTAGGTGCATAGGCCTGTACAACCTTCAGTTTATACCGCTTATTAAGCCTAATTACGATGCCTGCAACCCTCTCATTAATACTATAGAATTCATCTATATTACCCGCTATATACTTATGGACAAGGAAACATACTCCTAGTTGTCGCCTCTCTGGTAAGCCTCGATAACACAGTACATGCCCATCCTTCAGTACAGTATATGCTTCATTCGGCCTCCTAACCTCACTAAGCCCTATGACATCCCATTTCATACCCTCTAGTTCCTCTAACCGCACTGCTAAGCTAGCTTCACTAGCTAGGGTTCTAGCATTAAACGTTTCCAGGGTCAGTTTCCAATGGCGGCCTGTCCAGCGGAGCCAGGCTTTCTTAGCACCCCCTGCTGCGTCACAGATCTGACCGCCGCCGTGGTCAGTTGCTCCGCAGCCGCTGGTGACTGAGGGCCGGGGTTTTATGGAGCTTATCATAGGAGGTTGCGGCCAATTACTGCACCAGGGTGGCCAACTCCTGTTCTTGTGAGGGAGTGCGTTGCCGGAGGTGTTCACCGGCATCAGGTCGCACCCCAAACCTGTTTATGCAATTCCATCGACACGCGGATTTTTTTTTCATCCTGTGGAGAATTGCGCGGCGCCGGGATTTGAACCCCGGTCCTCTTGCATGCGAGGCGGATGTTCTACAGCTACGCCACCGCTGCACTTCTTGTATGATCATACGAATTGGTAAAGAACATTTTGGACACTTCAGTGTAAATGAGGGGTGTGTTTCAAGGATCCCTGCTGGCACCAATACTACTTAACATGGGACTTCTACCTTTCGCCTGGCAACTAGCAACTATTCCGGACATATTTTATCTGATGTATGCAGACGACCTAACAGTATGGTCACTACGCACGAATCTAAGCCGCCAAAAATTATGTATTCAGACTGCTCTTGACAAGACATCTGAGTGGTGCACGAAATTCGGCCTAGCGCTCTCAGTAGAAAAGATAAACTTTATGTCTATCACAAACCGATGGGGTAGACGCAGGCTTTTACAAGCACCATTAGAGCTGTCATTGAGCGGGAATCTGCTCATTACCATTTCGTCGATGCGGGTGCATGGTGTCGAACTGGAAAGTTCTAATTCACCAGCGCCATGGGTTCGATCTGCACGAAAGAAGGCCGCTAGTACCCTGCACCTATTTCTGCCCATTGCCCAGAAAATAGGCTGCGCTTGCAGCAACATGGCTCGAACGTTAGTGAGTTCTGTATTACAGTCTCGGCTTGCCTACCAAGTCCAATTGAGTGGGCAAGGCAGCACCCGTGGGATGCAGTCGCAGCTAAACCCTTTCGTCTTTTTTATGCAGGTCTTTGCCTCGTGCATCGACCCTGTTTCTGTTCAGCTCGTCGGCGGCGAATGTGCTGCTTCTTGGAGTGAACGATATCGGCATGTGCCAGTGCCAGTGCTTTTCCCCGCCAACGCCGGCTTTTTCAACGACACCGACGGCCGTTGTCCGGAACTTTTTCGACGTCCGCACTGGCTATCCCAAGGAACATCGACATCATCAGATCCTTCGGGAACCGCCCCTGAGGTTTTTTTTGCCAGTGGGCAAGGCAACACCCGTGGGATGCAGTCGCAGCTAAACCCTTTCGTCTTTTTTATGCAGGTCTTTGCCTCGTGCATCGACCCTGTTTCTGTTCAGCTCGTCGGCGGCGAATGTGCTGCTTCTTGGAGTGAACGATATCGGCATGTGCCAGTGACAGTGCTTTTCCCCGCCAACGCCGGCTTTTTCAACGACACCGACGGCCGTTGTCCGGAACTTTTTCGACGTCCGCACTGGCTATCCCAAGGAACATCGACATCATCAGATCCTTCGGGAACCGCCCCTGAGGTTTTCTTTGCCAGTGGGCAAGGTAGCACCCGTGGGATGCAGTCGCAGCTAAACCCTTTCGTCTTTTTTATGCAGGTCAGTAGATATCGCTACTCCTATGAATTTAAAAGTGATTCTCTTTGTTTGGTCGTGCTGCCTTGCCCAGGCGTTTTGCTTGAAACAGTTGCAGAGTGTTTTGACTCATTTTGTTTGGTTGCACTTTTGCTTAGCGGTGACGTTGAGCTCAATCCAGGCCCAGAGGTAGCAAAAAAGCTCGATGAAATTATCGAGAATCAAAAGGTTCCTTCTTGCGAACTACAATCTCTAGGAGCAAAACTTGACCTACATATATCAGAGACAAATCAGAGACTTGCTTCAATTGAAAGCAAACTGGAAGTACTATCACAAGCAGCTCAAAGGGTTGAAGCCTGTGAGCACTCGTTGGCAGAATGGAACAGGGACATAGTTTCGCTAAGAACAAAGGTGGACTATCTTGAGAACTATTCTCGTCGAAACAACCTACTCATTTATGGCCTTGAAGAGTCAGAAACAGAAACAGTAGATGACCTTAGGAAGCATGTTCTAACCGAAATCTTTGAAGGTAAACTTGAAATCAAAGTAAGCAGTTTGGAGAGGATACACCGCTTGGGAAAGAAAGCTGAAGATAAAAAACGTCCCGTGATTATGAGGTTCTTTGATTTCGCTGAAAAAGGAGAGGTTCTCCGGAATGCTTCAAAATTGAAGGGTTCCCAAACGTCCATTTCAGAGGACTTCTCGCCTAGGCTACGGAAAACGAGAAAGCTACTATGGGCTACTGTTAAGGATGTTAAGAAGCCTGAAGATAAAGTGTACCTCAAGTATGACAAATTAGTTGTCAATCAAGTGGTGTATGCTTGGGATGAAAAGAAAAACCGAAGGTATAAAGTAAGTCGTGCCGGTTCACATGATATTGGTCATAGCTCTCAGAGTGATGCAGCAGCAACCTCTGAATTGATGAAAAGTGCCGGGCGTCCGCGAAGGAAATGTGCTCATGCTTCTACTTGACAAGCTGCCACTTCAGCTCGGTCGTCTTTCAACGCCCTTAGTACTCATCATCAAACTAAAAAGATACCGTCATGTATAGAGAATACCGTTAGAAATTCCCTTGGTAGTCAGGCGAAACGTCCACCTGAACATAGCCAATTACGTGTCATATCTTTGAACGCCAGGAGCATTGTGAATAAAATAGATAGGCTTGCTCTTTCCATATGATCCCCATCTACTTGTTATAACCGAGACGTGGTTGCACAGTGGTATTTTTGACGAAGAAATTGTGCCTCCGGGCTACGTCATATACAGACGTGATCGCGGTTTACGTGGTGGAGGGGTTGCTGTGATTGCCAAGCGTGAAGTGAACGTTACGCTCCTTGATCAAATTGATCAGCATGAAAGCTTGTTTTTGCGCCTGATAACACATGGCTCCACCTTTTACCTTTGTGCTGTGTATCGCCCACCTGATTCTACGGATGATTTTATGTCTAGTCTTTTCGATTGTTTAATGCATTACCAGAGTCGGAATATAATGCTTACCGGTGATTTCAACCTCCCTGCCATCGACTGGGACAAACCGTCGTATGGCATATGTGCCTCATGTGATGTTATTTTAGATATTATGTTCTCATTAAACCTTAAGCAAGCTGTTCGTGAATACACCAGAGAGTCATCTGTTCTTGACCTATTCTTTGTTAGCGAAACCTTTTTTGATGGAGTGCTTGACGTTGAACCGGGAATCTCTGATCATCGTCTATTACAGTTTTCTTGTACTTCGCCTACTGCTTCCGGGATGCGTCCAGTTAAATTGATAAAGGACTACGCTCGTGCTGATGATAATGCAGTTATCGACGCCTTACAATCACTGTTGAACAGCTGTGGCGGGAATGACGTTCATAGCTTATGGCTGCATTTCAAGAATGCAGTGCAGTACTGTACTGAACATTTCGTTCCGCTTAGAAAGGTTCGCACCCACCGTCACAATCCTTGGGTAACTCGTGAAATTGTTCAAATCAAGCGCAAAGTGAAGCGATGTAGGAAGAAAAAAACAGCTTCCTTACAGCACTTCCAAGTTTTGAAACAGAAACTTGCCTCAAAAATAAAACTAGCGAGGTCTCATTATTTCAATACGACGCTCCCAGAATTCATCAGAAGTGACCCCCAGAAATTTTGGAATTTTCTAGATCGAAAGGTTGAGCAGTTGAGTAAGGTTCGCATTGATAATGATATTGTCACCGACTGCACGAAAATAGCACAAGGTTTTAACCAGTACTTTCAAAGCGTGTTTCTGACGGTGACGGCAACCACAGCTAGAGTTCGAATTGAAGACCAAGGTAACATACCAAATATTTCTGTAAATGGTGTTCTGTCTATGCTGCGTAAACTCGGCGATAAAAAATCTGCGGGCCCTGATGGGCTCTCCAATGTGTTTCTTAAACGTTTTGCGGCGCAATTATCCGAGTTTTTAGCAAAAATCTTTCAAGTTTCTTTACTTTCTGGTGAAGTGCCGGAAGACTGGAGAATGGCCCGTGTTGTTCCAATTCATAAGAAAGGCGATAAGCTAACCATTTCTAATTGCCGTCCAATTTCTATCACTTCTTCTTGTTGCAAGTTATTAGAACACATAGTCTCTGGTTATCTTAACTCCTTTCTAGCTGAAAATAACATTTTATGCTCCTTGCAACACGGCTTCAGAAAGGGTATGTGCACTGTCACGCAGTTGGTAACTACAGTTAATGAATATCAAGTAGTTCTCGATAAATCTGGGCAGATTGATGTCCTCATTTTAGACTTCTGCAAGGCCTTTGACACAGTTTCCCATAGTAAACTAATTTATAAATTAGTAAGTATCGGCGTCCCTAACTACCTTGTTAATTGGATTAATGCTTATCTTACATACAGGAAACAATACGTAGAGGTTAATGGTTTCAAATCAAACGAGCTTCCAGTCACATCAGGTGTACCCCAAGGGAGCGTGTTAGGACCGCTGCTTTTCATAATTTATATTAATGATCTGTCTGTTTCTCTTCCTGATAATGTCTCTTTAAGGCTTTTGCAGATGACTGCATACTTTTTAACACCATAAATGAGCCCAACGATCACTACACCTTGAAAAATTCGCTATTAGCTGTTCACCAATGGTGTCTTAAATGGGACATGAAATTAAAACTCGACAAAACAGTCCTATTGCGAATTTCACGTAAAAAGCATATCAGTCATTTCTCTTACAGCCTGCTTAATCATATAATTGAGGAGACTACACATTATAAATATTTAGGGGTAACCTTAACTCATGATTTAACTTGGTCTTCTCATATTTCCGACATTTGTTCCTCCGCATTTTTCAAGCTGTGCTACTTGAGGCGGAAACTTAATGATGCTCCAAGTAAACTCAAACTTCTTGCATACACATCATTTATTAGGTCTAAATTAGAGTATGCTTCAGTTTTATGGGATCATTATTTAAAAAAGACATAGATAAAATAGAGATGGTGCAAAGGAAAGCGGTTAGGTTAATTTACAGTAAATACAAGGGGCCAGACTCACCTACTACACTAATGAAAGCTAACCATATTCCACTACTTGAACTACGCAGAAAAATGTCCCGTTTATTGTTTATGCACAACCTCTTAACACACAAATTAAACATACCTCGCCCTGAAATTCTTAAACAATTGTCGCGCACGACACATCATTCAAGAAGTAACCTGCTCGAACCCATTTTTGCAAGGACTAACTCTTTCAAGCACAGTTATTTTCCAAGGACCATTTCCGACTGGAACTGTCTTCCCGAGGCCATTCTCCAGTCTTCCAATTCCATTAAAGCTCTAGAGTTACATTTTTTTGAATGATGCAGTGTTGTATTTTGGTGACTTGTTCATTTACTCTAATCCCGTGTTTTTATTTTTATTTTTATTTGTTGTTTTAATGCCTTGTATATCCACTCCTGCCTGGGCCAAAATATTGGCCTGCAGTATTTTGAACTAAATAAATAAATAAATAAATAAATTTCAACGTCTCACATTAAGAGATTGAGACCGCTTGGAAGCAGTCAATAAAGAGGCAATGTGCGCCATCACTGGCCTCCCTTGGCAGACATACATTCCCATTCTCCAAGCGGAGGCCCAGCTGAACACAACTGACGAGCTCGTGACAAGCGTCGTGCAGCGCGCTACCTGAAGCGTCAAGCTATTCCTGCAGCATCTGCATAAGCGCATTATTTTGATTCGTCTTATATGCTGCCTAAAGCAACACCTTCGGAACCTCCATGAAAGCGACCACAGATGACAAACAACCGCCTGCTACGAGAAAAGCGCCGAGTTCAACATTTATTTATTTATAGGTACTGCGATCTGGTACAGATCATAGCAGGGTGGGAAAAACAAAAAGAAATACAAGCATATAAACGCACTCAAATTCATAAAATTTGCAGGCACTTTTCAAACATTAGTAAAGAACTTTGAGTTACAGTCTCGCTATTAAGTTTATTCCATTCCGTAATTGTCCTCGGAACATTCGGTGGAAGAAGCTGAGCCTGATCATTACACACACTGGAGGGGCGCTTCAAGCTCATGTAAATGCAAGAATTTGCTATGAGATTTTACCTGCTACCCTCATTTGTCCAATGCTTCCTGAAATACGTTAGATATGTTCATATAGAACAGAATCAATGCATCTTCTTCGCTAATAGCAGAGCTCGGGGCCATTCGCGACGGTTTGTGTACATTAGCAGAAAGCCTATATGCTGCACCGCCGACCATTTTGATCTTACAGAATCTAGTCAAGCAGTCCAAGCAGTACGGAATATAGCTAATATCTTTGACATCATCAATGATATCTGCATTACTGTGCAAACATTTCATTGCCCTGTGCGTGTGCTGTGGGCTCTCCACACTAGGCTCCGTCTCACAGAAACTGATGATGCGTCCTGTTCCCAGAGAGTGACATATCCTGTGCCTATGGTAACGTTGTCCGCAGGAGATGCCGTAGTGCCTGCGAAACAATTTCTTCGTCACTGCACGCGTGCTCTAATTTCACAGTCTGAATAAATCCTTCCCGGTGGTTTAACTCGCCGTGAGCAGGGGGCGCTGAGAAGAATCCGCGTGGGTGCTGTGTTAACGCTTGCTGTAAAATCTTCCTAGATCACACAGACTGCTCCTCTGAACTGCCCTTTCTGCGCAGCTCCTGCTACGAATGCCACACTAGACCACTTCCTAAAAACTTGTCCTGGTCTCGCGGCCCGCAAGGTACACCTTACAAGCCACTCTTACCAACCTACCAGACCGCCTGACACAGGAGTATGGGCGCATGGCTTAACCACAGAACGCTGTTGGCATTCTATAGGGCCACAGGCCTGTATTAATACATTTAGACCTTTATGCCGAATGGCATACTTGTGCAATAAAACAAAAGTCCCACTGCAGACCCGCTTTTGTTAGGTAGCGTTGTCTGGTCCACAACAGGTGCTTCATATCGCCCTTGCAGCCATTTGTCACGCCATCAATGACGCACAGAAGGGATCCGAACCTCTTTTGTTCGAATGCGCTGAACAAATACCTCCACTGCTCGAATAATTTATCATTTCATGAACTTAGTTGTCCAGTCACCTCAAGCAGCGCCCTCTGCAGCACCATCGGCACCGGCCAGATATCCCGCGACTGATGTTACATTTCCCGCGAATCATTAGTAACAGGCATTTGCTCGAAGCCCCAGGTGATAGCTGGCACTTTATTCTAAAAACAATTGTTTGCGTTCATTTTCGCCTTTTTAAGCTCGATAAATTTGCGCAGCGGACTAAAAACTATAAAATACTGCACAGGACTCAATGTTTTCCCCAAATCGCTTACGTGTTCCTCTCAAGAAAACATCTTTACAACCGTATTCCAAAAGCTCTTACTTATAAGGACAAATCTAAGGGCAACGAATTGGCTTCAAAGCTTCCTGACAGAATGTTTCCTCTCACGCACTGTGTATGTGTATGTGTTGAGACAGATGAGCTCCAGGCTGCGTGATGTGCGTGGAAATCCCCGCCGATAAGAATCGGATAGGGGTGCGCTGCGTTTTCAAGGTCAGGGAGCCAGGTACATGCCGCAACATTACCTGGCCGAAAATAGACCGTTGCCACGACAAAAGGTTTTTGACCAGGAAAATTTTTGCTGCAAACCTTCCGACTGGGAGAGCAAATGGTTTTGTTGGTTGGTTTGTGGGGTTTAACGTCCCAAAGCGACTCAAAATATGAGAGATGCCGTAGTAGAGGACTCCGGAAATTTCAACCACTTGGAGTTCTTTAAAGGTCCACGGAAACGGCCCCCAAGAAACCACTGATAAACGTGTTCAGTGTGAAGAACACATCCTTTTGAGCATTAACGCAAAGTATAACTCCTTGGAACAAAGCCAGCGATTTATTATTAATTTTTAAAAACTGCGTTTTTTGAAATTCGCGGGCAGAGGGAATGTCGTTTGGCGGTGTCGCATGGAACTATTTCCTAATCCCGTGACGTCACGGGTCGGTTGCCTGGCAAGGCTTGCTTGAAGCTGCCATTCGCTGCGGTCACTGCAACCATGACGTCACGAACACACTTCCGGTAGCTGCGAAAGTCGTCTGCTCGTGCGCTGCTCGAACTCTGTGCGGGCTTTTACAGCTCGCCGCCCTTATCGGTTAGGTGGCCATTGCCCATTAAGTGCAACAACCGAAGCGACGCAGGGATCGGCAGAACGAAGCTGCATTTACAAATATCTTATTTATATAACGTGGTTTCAGGAGTATCGGAGTGTCGTCCGACGAGGCGTCAACAGCACGGTCAACACCGCACGATGGCAGCACCTCCTTGACCGCCGTAAACATCGCCGCTGTGGCCCCTCCTCCCGCATACCGTTCGCGAACCACACGGCGGATCGTTAGCACCGATGTCCGAAATAAAGCGTGCTAAAATTTGTTGGCGTCTGGAATATTGAGCCGAATATCAAGTATGAAGCCCTAGTGAGGATCGCTGACCAGCAGCAAATTGCTGGTGAGAGCGATAGCCGTGATACAAGCTAGTTTCTGCTCAAGCCAGCTGCCGCTGGTGCATTTCGGCTGATCCGATCTGCTCGTACTAGCTCTGCGATTAATGCGTCGGCAGAGTTAATCCTATAATTATTTTTCTATGGCAGGATAGGAATCACTATAAGGCAGTTTCATAAGTAGACGATTTACGACAGCGTTGATCATGTTCCAAAGCGTCGACCGCCGCGGCTTCGAAGCGAAACAATAGGCCTAGCGACGACTAGGGACGGTCACGCACGGCGCCGGCGTTCGCCGCGCTCGCACATTCCACCCCCGCGGTAATTGCGTAACGTACCTCAGCCTGCTCGCGGCATCCCGTGCTGCAAGCGTTGCAAACTCGCGTACTTTCATAGCTAAGGCCGCGTATTTTTTGGCGTTCTGCTCAGCAACAAGCCGTTCAAACGATACTGTAGGCAGGACAAGGCTTCAGTACGCAGTCACTGCGCTGTCGGCCGTAATCGAAGACGTCGGGCGGCACCATAATCTATACATCGATCTTTAAACGTGATACAGTGGGCAAATGAATAACATTGTGAAGCAGACCCGCTCGTATGTTTCGCGCACTCGGGCGCCAACGAGTAGCTTCCGTCAACAGACGCCGTCATAACCTCGGTTAACGACGGAAACCGAGGTCGTCAAGCTCGGTTTGCGGTAACCGCGGTTAGTGGTGCAACCATGGTTTGGTCCGCCGTGTAACATAGGATAACCACGGGTTCGCGGTTACACTAATTTGTCGCTGCGCGAACTGGCGAACTCCTCAGGCGTGTGCGGGACGGGTTGGCGGGTTGGCGGAGTACGCCAGCGAGCGAGCGCGCGGCAACCGGAAGTTCGTCGAAGTGACGTATGTCTGGGCGGAGCTTTGAACTTGCTTGTATTCTTTGTTTTTTTTATGGCTCCCTTCGGTGTACGAGTTGAGAGGGAAAATTGGAAGGGTCATTTTTAATCGCCGATATCTCTGGTGCAGAAGCTAGATCAAAAATTTTTGCGGGAGAATGATGGGTGGTTCAATAACTATCAGTGTTATGGCGTTGTTTACCCTTCTTGGTGACCCCTTTCTGGGGACCTTTAATGTGCACTGACATCGCAAAGCACACGGGCACCTTGCTTTTCGCCTCCGTCGAAAAGCGGCCGCCGAGGCCGGGATTCGATCCCGCGTCCTTGGGACAGTAGTCGAGTGCCGCAACCACTGCTCAACCCCGGCAGGGTTAGCAAAGGGTTTGAAGCGGAAGCTGAGTGGATGGACAGTCGTTACGGATTGAGATGGCCGCCTGTCCATCCATCTGAAAGGCCGTTTTCGTGTTGGCTAGTTGGTATTTGGTAAGTGCAGTAACCAGGAAGATAACCAATAACAAGATCCGCGCGTTTCTTGGCCGAGTATAAGAGGATGGCGCTGAGGTACAAATGCACGAAGGGCAGGGCCGTTCTGATTGAATCTTCTGCAGTTCCATTAAATCCCATAAGCCAGAGTTCTCATGAAGGTGGCCCAGATTTACGGCGCTTACTATCGTCTGTGAGCGTGGTAGGTTGGAACTCCTCAAACATTGACTGCAAATGGCTCTGAATGGAAGTGAGGGCAGCAGTAAGAGTCGCGTTAACATCGATTTGCAGTTTTTTCTAGTTTTTGTGTCTCCTGGGCACGCTCTTGCCGGATTTGCCCCAGCATGTGGGCGTAGTAGGAATCAGACGCTGTGACCGGTTGCGGCCGGCGAGTAGGCGATCGGCTTTCACGGCTCTTCTGTGAGCGGCTGCGTTGCGGAATCTGGAAGCGAGCTCTGGCGCCCTTTGTTGCCATCTCCCGAAGATGCTGATTTTCGCCGCGTAGTTCAGAAATTTTTTTGTTCTGAGGCTCTCAATGACCTGGGATAACCCTGAAGATATCGTTTCAGCATATGTTACCAGTTTGAAGGCAGAATGTGAGGATGTCACCTGATGCGTATCCAATCATCCGACTCCATACGTGCCGATTTGTCGACAGGTTTTGCATAAGCTCGCGCCAGGCACTGGACACTCAGGGCGATATATGCGTGGAAACCCCACCGGCCACGCAATGAGGGAGCTGGATGCACCGGGGTCCTCAGAGTGCGGGTTCTTACCGCAGTAATGACAAAACGCGGAAAATCAGCAATATTTGGCTACATGGCCGATGCCGTGACAGTTATAACACATGACTGGGCGCAGGCGGTATTCACGGACTCGTGTAATCTCGTAGTCTAATACCAGCCAAGAAAGTAATGCGCCTCATGCAAAGGTCAGAAATGGCAAATTTGTAATTTCAGCTGTCTCGCAACGCAGATGTGCCATAATAAAGTTCATCGTGAAGCATTCTCTAATTCTGATCAAACCTCGCGTGCTGTCAACCGCAGGCTGCTTCAGTGAGGACGTGTTCATACAAACCCCTTCATGGGTCACTGCCTTGTCGTGGCGGGGAGGGGGGGGGGAGGGGGGGGCTTGTGAAACTTGATGACGTCGAGAGCTCTGCTGTGTAGGGCAATCCAAGATAGACAGATCACGGCAGAGAGTTCTGACAAAATGTTATTCACGGGAGAAAGTAATGGCAACCCACTCCGGTATTTCCTGCCAAGAAAACCCTATGGCCAATCACAATAGCATGAATGATATGGCACCGGAAGGTGAGCCCCCCAGGTTGGAAGGCGTCCCACATTTTACTGGGGATGAACAAAGGGTAATTCCTAGTAGCTCCAGGACGAATGAAGCGGCTGGGCTAAAGCCAAAAGGACGCTCAGTTGTGGATGTGTCGGGAAGCGACCGGAAAGTCCGATGTTGCAAGGAGATGTATCACATAGCAACATGGAATGTAAGATCTATGACGCAAGGTAAACTGGATGTCAACAAGCGAGAAATGGACAGATTGAAAATTGATATCTTGGGCATCAGCGAGCTCAAGTGGACCGGAATGGGAGAATTTAACTCCGGCGACCATTATGTATTTTATTGTGGGCACGAATCCAAGAGAAGAAATGGGATCGCTCTTATAGTGAACAGAAAAAAGGGCAAAGCATTGCTGGGGTAGAACCCCAAAAACGACCGAATGATTTCACTTCGGATCCGTCACCCTTTCAACATAACAGTTATCCAAGTCTATGCACCAACCACTACTGCTGGAGAAGCTGACGTTGAGAGATTTTATGCGGACCTGCAATGCCTTTTAGACCGCACTCCATCATCAGACGTCCTTTTTCTCATAGGAGACTGGAATGCTAAGGTGGGGAGTGAAGAAATATCCGGAATTACAGGCAGAGGCTAGTAGAGTTTTGTCAAGAAAACAACCTGACCATAGCGAATACTCATTTTCAACCGCACAAGAGGTGCCTGTACACATAGACTTCACCGGACGGTCTGTACAGGAATCAGATCGATTATATTCTTTGCCGGCAGAAATAGAGACGCGCTATACAAGCAGTAAAAACAAGGCCTGGGGCGATTGTGGCACGGATCATCAGCTTCTTGTTGCCAAAATTAAGCTTCGATTGAGGAAAACGCAGAAAACTAGAAGGCCTTTCAGGTATGATCTGGATCAAATTCCATTAGAATATGCTGTGGAAGTGAGTAATCGATTGAAAGAATTAGATCTAGAAGACAGAGAGCCCGAAGAAATGTGGACTGATGTTCGTGATATAATACAAGAAGTTGCTACTAAGGTAGTTCCAAAGCAAAAGAAATGCAAGAAAACAAACTGGTTATCTGAAGAGGCTTTGCAAATAGCTGAGGAATGGAGGTTGGCAAAAGTTATGGGGGAAAGAGAAAGATACAAGGTTCTCAATGCGGATTTTCAGAAAATAGCAAGAATAGATAAGAACGCCTTCCTGCACATACAGTGCCAAGCAGTTGAGGACAACAGCCACTTAAGGAACACAAGAGCTCTGTATAAGGCAATCAAAGACATCAAAAGAAGCTTCTGTGCTAAGCTGGGCCTGATAAAAGACAAACGAGGCAGGGACCTCACTGAAGCCTCAGAGATAAAGAAGAGGTGGCAGGAATACACAGAACTGTACAAGAAGGACCCGGATGTGCAAACCCAACATAAGACGGTTGTGATTACTGATCTCGAGCCAGGCATCCTGAAGAGTGAAGTTGAATGGGCCTTAGCCAGCCTTGTTAAGAACAAAGCTAGCGGAATTGATGGCATTCCAGCTGAGTTGATTCAAAACCTCAACCATGACGACGCTGTTACCGTTCTGTATACATTATGTCAGCAAATTTGGACAACCCTGTAGTGGCCACAGGATTGGAGGAGGTCAGTTTACATCCCCATCCCAAAGAAAGGCAGTGCCAAAGATTGTTCCAACTACCGCACGATCACGCTTATTTCGCATGCTAGCAAGATGATGTTGGAAATCTTTCAAGGTAGGCTGCAGCAGTATGTAGATCGGGAGCTTCCGGACGTGCAAGGGCAGAGGAACTGGAGACCAGATTGCCAACCTTCGCTGGATTATGGAAAAAGCAAGAGAGTTCGAGAAACCCATCTACTTCTGCTTGATTGGTTATGCGAGAGCGTTTGACTGCGTAGATCACAGAAAATTGTGGCAAGCTCTCCAAGAGATGGGAGTTCCAATTCACCTCATCTGTCTCCTCAGGAACCTGTATGAAGGGCAAGAGGCCACAGTCAGAACTGGGCATGGTCTTACGGATCGGTTTCCGATTGAGGAAGGAGTGAGACAAGGCTGCATACTGTCGCCCTGCCTATTTAACCGATATGCTGAGTGGATCATGAGGAAGGCCGGTCTGGACGAGTCTTCAACTGGAGTGAAGATTGCTGGGAAACGTATCAACAACCTTAGGTATGCGGATGATACCACTTTAATGGCGGAAAGTGAATTGAAACTCAAGAGACTTCTGATGCGCGTACAAGAAGAGAGTGATAAGTTTGGGCTTAAACTGAACTTAAAGAAGACAAAGATCGTGGCGTCTTGCCCTATCAAATCCAGGAGCATCAAGGGACAAGAAGTGGAAGCTGTAACAGATTTTCTTTTCTTGGGCTCCAAGATTACCCCGGAAGGAGACTGCAGCCATGAAATTAGGAGACGCCTGCTTCTGGGAAAGAGAGCCATGGCTAGCCTTGACCACCTAGTAAAGAGCAGAAACATTACACTGCCAACCAAGATCCTTATAACTCGTGCTATGGTCTTTCCAGTCCTGATGTATGGATGCGAGAGTTGGACTGTGAAGAAGGCTGATCGCCGAAAAACTGACGCGTTTCAATTGTAGTGCTGGCGGAGACTCTTGAGACTTCCTTGGATAACCAGAAGATCAAATCAGTCGATATTGTCGACCATAAACCCTGACTGCTCATTGGCAGGTCAAATTCTAAAGTTAAAACTCAGCTACTTTGGTCATCTGATGAGAAGAGAGGAGTCGGTGGAGAAAGATTTGATGTTGGGAAAGGTTGAGGGTCACCGGAGAAGGGATAAGCAGCGAACGCGATGGTTGGATGGCATCCTCGAGGCGCTGCAGATGAAGTTATGTTATGTTAGGAAGATAGTGGGAGTCCGGAAAGCGTGGCCTGATATGATCCGTAGGGTCACGAAGAGTCGGACACGACTGAACGACTGAACAGAACTGAATGCTATAATGCACATTGTAGCACTGAACTTACCTCTCTTCTAAAATTTCCGTGGGCGTGCCTGTTCAATTTTCTTTTGTGGCAATTCACTGCACTGAACTGGGGTCATGTACCGTGAACATAAAAGACTGAACTTCCTTTCACTCCGCTTGTACTCCTCCCGGTATTTATGGTGGCCACCAACCCTCCTGCATTTCCGTCTTTCAGTCTCCAACTCTGTTATTTAAGGTAGATATGTTATTTGTGATCACTCAGTTAAGAATTGACATTCCTGCCATCTAAGAAGGAGCCTGGGTGCTCTCAGGAAAAGCGCCATATTTAGTTGAAGAAATAACCGTTTCAATACTATATTTGAATTCATTATCATTTTCAATAAAAGTTCAACAATGTTGCATCCACTCAGGAGCAGTGTGAAAGTATTTATGCTTTAAAATCGATAAATATTAGGTGACATTTTACTAATCATTGGATTTCTTTTTTTTTCGCTTGGTTGAATTTGAATATGTGTTTGCTGTTTATCACTTTCATTTATTAATCACTCTACGTGTCTGCTGTTACTGGCTTTTCTTATAATGAACCCATTTCCTTAGTATCACCTATAATTTTATGAATTTGTGACATCTTTCTACATGCTTTACGTCATGCAGTAACTATTTAAATTTACAAACCTTGAATTCATTTGTACTGAAGTGTCTCAGTAGCCTGAAGCAACCACTGAAGCCCACTGTAGAGTAAAGGGCATCAATTGCCATGAATTATGATGCAGCAGCACAGAGAGTAGAGTTATCAGAAGAACCTCACCCATTTCAGAGATGAGGACGCGAGATTAAATAGGCATGTAGAGTAGATTCAGATCTCATGGACTAAGGGGTAGATTAGAACAGTCCACGCTTGGCAACACTGCTCTGACCGCTTCTCCTCGCGGCCGTGCGCTTCGAAGAAGAAGCGGACCCGCCATCTTGCAGCCACCGAGGATGGAGCCCACAAAAGAGTCGAAGACCAAAACCAAGAAGCGCCGGACCTCTAAATCGAGTCGGGTACGGCACCACGTTAATCATTAATATCTCATTTTATGATCAGATGCGCGAATTGCGTTAAGCGTGCTTGGGACGGTATAGCTATCATCGATATACTAGCGGCGTCCTAACCACTGAGGTTTTCAATGTCAGTAACGCTCAGCTGCCGAGTCCGAGGATTCTGGGCTGAAGCTCTGCCGCGAGTGCTGCATTTGATGATGACGAAATGCAGAAATGGATTCATGTGCCGTGCATGTAGACGCGCTTTCAAGAACACTGTGGAGTAGAAGTTAGCCTGAAGCCTTCCACAGCGACATTTTGCATAGTTTATGAGAGTTGTTGAACTTCGAACCCCGCTAACCCCATGTAAACAGCACCGCCAGGAGCAGCCCATTTCAAAGCAGTTAGCTGAAAGGTCTGTCGTCCCTTGGAGAGTAAGCGCCTACCGCATAAGAATAGGAGGCGGGACGCCGTGTAAATCAGTGGGATGGTGAAGTACCTACAGGTGTCTTCTTTGGTTTGTTTGCTAATACCATGGTAGAAGTAGTGAAAAAGCCTGTCACCTGTTGTGACGTTTCCTACATTTAGGCACCCAGCTTATACCTGAGCAATAGGCGATAAGAGAGCCCCAGACAATGATTGACGCTCTAATAGCAGACCCCGTTTTCGGATAAACCAGTGTAGTCCTTAGTGATAGAGATAATGCAGGCGCCTCATTGAGCAGCCTGTACGACAGCCCTGTACAACCTGGTATTGATGACCTCCCTCACTAATACGAAGACAAAATGCTATAGTCGAAACGTCGGACATCGAATTGAAGCTTTCCTCCCGACTGTTGCTTACACTGTTCTTGCCATGCATGGACTAAGATATTCACTTGATTGAAGTGTCCCCTATAGTAGCTGGACTTTGTGCCCGACCACTGTACGCGCATTGAAGAATTCCAACTTTCCAGTGCCAATCGTGTAGCACGGAGCTCACGTGGCCTACTGGCAACACAGTGAGGCTTGCCAGGGGCAAGCGTAGCTACTAAATGTATCGAGGAGGTTGTTGCCCTAAATCTTACGGAAAAAATATTAAAGCTGTTTTATTGCCATTCGTGCTCGCGACTACATTCAAGCCACAGGCGCGTTCGCCCGGAAACCATCATTTTGTGCGTCCAAACCTAGTCTTCCAAGAAAAATCCGATACGTCTTCGTGTTTCGATATTCCAGCCGCGTTGTGCAGTTCCGTTGGCAGCGCTGGGGTCATGAAATTGAGCTGCAATTGGCCGCTAAGGTTGCCGTATAATTCCGTCGATGAAAGCGCTTTATAGAGTTCTCTAAATTGAGTCGTAGCTCTCGGGATCTTGAAAAGAATGTTTCACGTGATCCTGTCACGGCGGCCTGGAAAGATGAAGCTGCTTTTGAAACAGTTCCTCGCGCTATAACCATCCACCCACTTAGGTATCGCCCTTCTGGCAAAGCTAGAATGTGTGCTTTTGCACTCCTAATTTGCAGCAGTCGTCGATGTCGACTACGTCCTCAAACGTGGACGAGTCGACGCGGTCGGGCTCGGAGAAGTCGGTCGTCGCTGCCGCACCGGCCGGGGTACCGGCTGGGGAGGCGTCTCGGCGCTCTCCAACAGAGTTGAATCAGGTACTAAACGCTCCTCCATCAGGCAACGCTGAAAGATTTTGAGGTTAGAACTGAGATTGGCTCGTAAGTCAAACACTCTGTCCGGTAGTTGCTGGGCTTTATTGAATGCCATTGAGGTCCTTGTTGAGTACCCGTGCTTCACGTAGGCGGCGTTGTCACCACACGACTGAAACAAACAGTTTCACCTAACAAAAACAAAGCGCTTTTTGTCCGTCATATTGGTCGGTATTGGGATACTTTTCAGGAGCGAGGTTTTTCATAAATTCCGAGACTCACGACTCAGATTCCCTTAGATGATGCCAGCGCCAGCATTTATCATTACGCATCACACACGACACATTTTCGCCATCTTGGAAGCACAACTCAAGGCGATAGCTTGAATCGTGATTGGAATCACCTAACCATCTTCTAATAATGTCTCCGTTTGAGAGAAAGAACATTTTGTAAGAATGTGTTTATTAATGTAAGAAGACTGCGTTAGCATTGCAAATGGATATGGCTTATAAACTATATTGACGTCAAAATGCCAGAAACCTCCAATTTATTGTGATTTCTAGCTGTTATTTACAATAATGCACGCCACAGGCCGTTCTTGAAAATGTTCTCAGTACTGACATAAAAAATTTCTAAAGGCTTTATCATATCTGTATTATTTAAGTGGGTGGATGGTACCGCGCTAAACAATTACGCGAGGTCCTATTTCAGTATACCATTTCAGTGTGCAATATTTTCTCAGACATCGCTGAGTTACTCAAGTATCACTAACATAAGTCTCCTCGAGAAGCCTTATTATATCTGCGTTTCCCAAGTCTCTACTCATTGCGCGCGTGAGATGTTTCCTCATGGCGATATGAGACAGCTTATACGGAATTCTGCAACACCGTTCAGTAATCTTGTGCGCAATATTCCATACCTTCCCACCTCTTCATATAATTTCCTCTTCTATGCGCACCGCAGCATCATCACGGTAAGGCGCCCAGTCTTCACGCCAGTTCCCCATCATCAGTACTTCAAAGTGAACAAACACCCGAAACAGGAGTCCTCGGCAGTGCCGTCAGTACTTCAGCGCCTGTATCGCCGAAATCATACCGCTTGCCGCCGCCACCCGGCGCTTTGGACAACTCCAGCACTGGACGACGGGGAAGCCGCCCAACCGCGCAAGCTGCTGCTTTTCTCGGTGCGTCAAATCCTCAGGAGGTTTTTCAGAAACCTTCGGGAAAACTGGAGGTCCAGGACACTGTGCAGCAACCTTTAAATATACAACAAGCAGAGTTGCAGAATGAGCCTCGGAAGGAGCAAGGATCGACGCCGAGCTCCGAGGAGCTTGTCAGCATGAAACCAAGCGATGCTCAGCTAGACCAGACCAAACCAGTTGACGCTCAGGCGCAGGCGCAGCGAGAGGTGAATATAGCAGTCCAAGAAGAGACACATCTAGAGACCAAGCCGGAGCCGACGCTCAAAGCGGCCGTGAAGTTAGAGCCGAAGCCCAACAAGCCGCAGATAGAGTCAGCGGTGCCCCAGACTGTAAAAGTGAATACCGTTGGACCATGTCTAGCCGACGCCGGTGCAGGAACGAATGACATGGCTACACAACACACTCCAGCCAACGCAATGGCTGCTCCTGGGGTGAAAACTGCCTCAACAGTGGACACTGGAACGGACACACCCCATGACCTGTGGCCGATGCGTGGGTCCATCCAGGAGCTTCCTTTCGCCTCGGCCGAGTACGCGTTGCCAGCAGATGTGGCTGCTGCTAAGGATAAGCAGCCAGAGGCCAAGAAGCGCTTCGAGAGCACAGCGAATGGTAAGGACAAGGCGCTTTGAGTGTAACCACTCCCATATGCCATTGCTTTCTGTGTAACAAGCGAACGAACTGCGAACTGCGAACGTTTGGAGAAATTATACTACAGGTCTTGCTTCAGAAGCTTTAGTTCAGCAATTTTGAATAACCTAGTGGCATTGGCAACACTAGAAGTGGTAGTGGAACATATCTACTCAAAAAAGGTAGCAACCGCGATCCTTGGAATAAAAGGGAAACAACTAGGTGAATAAGAGTAGAAGCCAGTAATCGCACTTAGTACGCAGAGTTCACTGTTCAGAAGAGAACGGCGCCGCATTCACTGGCGGCACTGTCAAGACGAGCTCCACACTTATCAGACACCTGAGAACACCACTCTTCTAACACAGACACCTTATAACTGAGGTCATTTTACTGGCGGGGAAACAGCTTCAGATCTCTGCATAGCAGCATCAGCAACGCTTCGAAGCTTCATTCCGTCACTTAATGACAAAATATCGTTATTTATCTTGATTCGTGTTGTGCAAACGAAAAACGAGTTCGTGTTGTGCTTACGCTGTGTCCCGTTTCCTTCATACGACAATCGAGACTTCTAGTTTATGGCTACCGCTTACCGCTACCGCCTACTGTGCGAGCGTCAGTGCGCATACGCAGATCACCCTGATGTTGACAGATGGCGCCACGTTTCTGTCAAATTTCGGCGGACGCAGCACGCGGGGGCCAATCAGCGCGTGCTGTGCTGGTGGTGCGCGGTAGCGGTAGATGGCCGCGGTAAGCGGCAGCGCTAAACTAAAATTCTAATATCTTGGCTATCAAATAGTTTTCATCAAGGCTAGAAATCCGTTCTCCCGCGATGAGAAGCATAACAGAAAACTGTGTGCGGCTGCCATAGAAATGCAATGTCAGCAGCCACGGGCCACACTGCATGCGGCACGGCCACAAATAGTGCTTGGCTTATGCTTACGATATTTTTCTGCGTCCGCTATCGTTTTGCGCACGTCTACGAAATCGCCAATTTGGTTGTGACCATTGTAGGACAAACTCACCATCACCATGTTTCCATCTTATCTCTGTATCGCGCTAGCAACCATCATGCTATGCCCCCAGATCACCCTTTTTCACCTTATCCCTGTTTCACGCTAGCAACCTTGATGTTATGCCCCCAGATCACCTTATCACATCCCTTTCCACCGTTTACCTGTCTCGCGCTAGCAACCACCATACTATGCCCACAGATCACCTTATCACATCCCTTTTCACCTTATCTCTATTTTGCGCCATCATGCATGCTATGCCACCAGATCGTCTTATCACATCGCTGCGTCACATTCTGCGGTCTCCCTGTATGTTTCTTTGCCTTAAAATTCAATGGATCACCCAAGAGGCCATGTCTCACTGAATTCAATACTCGCGAATATCCTATTGATATCCTTAAAGCTGATTTTATCTCTGCCCTTCTCGAACGTTCATCATTATCTTCTCTTCTGCCTAACGGCGTACATTGCGGAAAAAACGCATGTCTTAATTACCTCTGAATAACCGTGCCTTATACCAGTGCCGAAAACTTTCCAGTCTGCCCACCTGGCACACTGTGTCTGAACCATACTTTTGATGCTACTGGTGTCATCTTCGTTTGGTTATCTCACTACACTGTCTTTAATCTAAATCTGAGGCTTTGGACTAGGCTTCAGGTATCTGATGTCAATGTGCACTACACTAAAACCAGGGCCAGATTATCCTGTGTTCAAAAGCTGAAATGAACGCGCCCACTTGTCTCAGGGGCCTTCCGAGAGCTTGAGAAGCGGCAGACATCCAGGTTTGGTCCAAATTATAGTCAAACCATCATCTTCGGGATTTCTCATGGGTAAAATTAGTGCTTAGGTATTGCAATGTGGAATGCTCCAAAAGCTGTTCGTCAGATGGTGCGCTTAATTCTAAAGCTAGCCTCGTATTTCGCCAGTCAAAATAGAGAACTTTCTATCCGTCCAATTGGATAAAAACTTCATAGGTGGTTTTAACTGGCTTAAGGTGGTTTCAGCTGGTCCCAGGTGGTACTAAAAGGCATTAACTGGTTTCCAATGCCTACCAGCTGGAAGTCAGCTGGTACCACATGATGGTCGTGTTGCATAAGCGGGTTCTAGCTGGCTTTCAGTTAGTAGCCAGCTCATTAGCTCAGTTGGTAGCCACTCATTACTGGTGTCGAGGTCAGATGTGAGTTTTATCAATTTGAGCGCTAGGAGGTAAAGCTGCGATGAAAAATAAATTATTAGCTAAACATTATTACTGCCCATAGCTGCCAACTGCCTCAGCTGCTGTGAGTAGACACGCGAGATTCTCAGGCGGCTCAACGTCGAAGATCTCATCATGAAATTCACCAGTATATGCTCGAAAACGCTCACAGAAACATACACATTTATTCACTTGCTTATAAATGCAATGAAAAAAAAAATGTTATGCAACTACAGGCCCCATTTAAAAGCTGGATTCCTGCTAAGTATTTAAACTTATATTTCCTTCGTTGGAGTAAACATGCAATTCGTGCAATTGCTTTTCGTGCAGCTGTTACTAACCTTTTTTGCTCCAATGTTTAACATACTTCTCCTGTCGTTTTTGTGCTTTTGCTTGTTCACTATCTACCGCTTGGTTGTGTTGCTGCTGATTTTGTATTTTTATATCTTGTTGCGCAGTCGTTATCATTTACTGTATAATGACCATTTAGGTTGCGGTATTTTTTTTTCTGTATTGTGTTTTACTTTCTTTACTTTACCCCCACTCCCCTCTGTAATTCCCTTGGGCCCTGAGGGTAAATAAATAAATAAATAAATAAATAAATAAATAAATAAATAAAATAAATGCTTCTCTAAAAATAGCAGGACGTTTTAGCGGTCTTGTAGACGCGATAGCACTATAGTGTAAGTGTTCACGCTATTTTAAAGCAACGTGCATGTAGGGAATGAGAGTCGCCATGGGGAGGCGGCAAAGAGGCACCATTACACTGTTCTATAATACACATAAAGTCGGAGCTTGAAGGTCAACTCCAGCAATGTTTCGACCGTACTGAGTAAATGATGCTTTTATATTACTGAAGGCTTGGTCAGCACTTTACGCGATAAATGTTTTACAATAAGCCGGCAATAATTTTAAAAAGCAAAACACTTCAATCAAAATTCAAACTCCCGCCGTGGCCCGAAGAGCAGTGCTTGCGTGACGTCAGATGATCAGGACACAGGCGTGCAGCCACACCGCATGCACCCGCTGCCGTTCTGCCGTGGTGTTCGAACGTCAATCGCTGTCACGTACGGCATCATGTGAAACATATTATGTGGTGTCGGTAAGTCGCCCTCGACATGATCGGACAGGTACAGCTAGGACGGTAGTCATCCAAATGCAATTAAAAAAAAACAAGCAAATGTGCCGATCGACGGATACAATTTTCAAGAGTACGCACCCGACGGCAAAACATAGCCTCGTTCCATCCTCTCATGATCGTTTGCTCGGCATAATAAATGCTAAGCGATATATCAAAATATGACCAACCCCAGCCGCATCAACAAAGTAGACAACAAATTCGCAACACTTGCCGCACTGAATGCAGCACCGCTCGGATGAGCTGAGCGACATATATCGGCAGCTGTGAGCTGCGAGCAGAAATTAGCTCGTATCGCAGTTATCCCCAGAATCTCGTTGTAGATGAGCGATACTCAGTAAGGGTTTTTTTACATTAATTTACCCGATAGCGTGTTATTAAACAGACCAACAGGTTTTAGTATGCTTTTTTTTCTTCTGACGGTGGCTCGCAAACAATCCGCCGTGCCACACCGGCGGACTGTGGCAGGAGGTTTGGCTTATGTCGTGTGCGGAAAGAGCGTCAACAACTCTTCTATCAGAACCATTCTGTGTTCGTAGCAGGCCCGCGTGAAACGTTCCGAGGATGTATGCGTACGCAGGTGGAGAAGGGGCGCCGGATCGCACGATTCAATTTGTCGCCAAGCTTTTTGTTCCCCGGGAAATCGGTGGTAGATCAGTGTGTTGTTTTTCGTAGAATAACTCGTGCAGCCAACAGAACACAACACATGGCTACCATCCATAGCTGCAAAGGAACAAATTAAAGTATGAGTATGAGCAGAAACTACAAGACAATTATTTCAAGATCTATGTTGTTTTCAAGCAAGCTGTCGGCCATGCCTGCGTCGTGCCAGGCTGCTTCTGAGTGGTACCGCCGTCGCCCTGCCTTGTGTCAGCCGCACCTCATAGGATCGTACAGGCGACGCCATGCCGTCCAAGCCGCACTCAGTAGCGCCGTTGCATGGTCGCCGTCGTCTGCTCGAAAACCCCTTCACGACTGTGACGTCATCAAGCACAGTGTTGGCCGTAAAAATTCCTTGTCTGGCAGCGCGAGTCGCTGCTACCGGAACGCTATCTTTGAAATTACCTTGCGGGAAAACCAAAGCGTCCTCAACTGTGCTTTTTGGAACACGTAATATTGACGTTGAGAAGAACGTCTGCAAATTTCGTTGATATCTGTAATAATCGAAATATAGCCGGAGTTGACTCCAATGATTTTTCGATGCTCTTGCATCTCTTGCTTGCAAACCGCATTGATCTTGAAATCACTGTCTCGTGTTTTAGCTCACACCTGATTTAATGCGTTCCTTTGCAGAGATGGGTGATGGCTAGTGTTATGGTGCTGGCTGCACGAGTTATTCTATGCGGAAAACAGCACATTGATTTACCACTAATATAACGAGAAAAAGAAAGCTTCGCGACTAATTGCATTGTGCGATCCGGCACCCCCTCTCTACACCTGGGAACTTAGGAATGCTAGGAACATTCCACGCGGGCCTGCTGCCAACACAGGATGGTTCTGATAGAAGAGTTTGGCCTCAAGATTACTAGGCGATTATTGAAATCGGATGCTGTGCCGAAGTTCTTTCCGCAGACGACATAAAATAAACCTCCTGCGTCGCAGTCCGCGGGTGTCGGCACGGCGGATTGTTTGCGAGCAACAGTCGGAAAAAAAAAGCACGCCAAAGTCTACTGATCGGTTAAATAAGAAGCGATTGGATAAATCAATGCAAGAAAAAACGCCTTACTGAGGATTGCTGATCTGCAAAGAAATTATGAATATAACTACAATACAACTGAGCGATTTTCTGCTCGCAGTTCACAGTTGCCGATATGTTGCTCAGCTCATCCGATCTCGTACTCAATAGCTCCGCTGCTACTAAGGTGTCGCCGAGATTAAATCTTTCATTTACTCTGAGACAGTTAGGTTGACAGTACGACTATTCCACGAACAGTTTACTACTGATCAGTTCCAAAGGGCCGTCTGCTGCGGCTTTTGTGTGAAACAGTTTAGGCCTACCGACGATTAGGGCGCAGCGCACAGACAGATTGCCGTTGTCCGCTGCTCTCGCGGGCACAACCGTGCGGTAAGCTCGCTGCATTCAGTGCGGTAGGTGTTGCGAATTTGTCCGTCTACTTCCTTGATGCGGCTGGGGTCGGTCGTATTTGAATGTATCACCTAATATTTATTGCGCCTATTTTTATATTACTAATATTTAGAGAACGGAACGCCGCTAAGACGTCGGGCGCGTACTCTTGAAGGTTGCATCCGTAGGTCGGCCCACTATAGGCAATGCCTATATCACTTGTTCTCGAAATTTACTTTGGTAGGCGAAGTGCACGTAGTTGAAACTGCATGGCCAGCCCGTGCGCTTTAAACTTTAGATCTGGGCTCGGCGCACTTTCCGTACCCTTACGTGAACAAACGCAGACACCACCGCTGAGTTTAAAAAATGGATAGTCGTGATCAGCAGGTTGGTGACGCATTGCATGTCAGGCGTCAGCGGGAATTTGAAAACTGATTTCCTTCAGAGAGGGATCATTTTCGTAACGTATCTAAGGCCTATAAAATTTTGAGCACGCTCAGTTTTTATCATGCCATTATTTGCGAAATTGATTAGTTTTTGTCGTTTAGCAGCGCGTAGAAAAAATGATATTGAATTTTAAAAAATGCCATTCGTTGGGGATGACATTAAATTTTCCACGTGGAAGGGGTATCGCTGTGTAGACAATGTCACTCGCAGTGAGTCGGATTTAGGGTCGGTATCAAGAAAGAAAAGGATGTGTAGTAATGATCGGTGGCCCTCATGTATGCCAACCACTTGAATCGGGTTTGTGAGTGTGTAATTGGCTAAAAAATTGTATGCAATTGATGCTTTCTACGACAATAATTTAGCAGCATTCAAGGTCGCCAGCTTGCTTTACCCTCATTGCCCATGCATGTCAAATATTGTTCTTCTTTTTTAAATTGCATTTGGATGACAAGAGTTCTTGCTGTCCCTGTCCGATGACATCGAGGTCGACTCACCGACATCACGTAATATGTTTCACCTGGTGCCGCACGTGACAGCAATTGCCGTTCGCACACCTCGGCAGAACTGCAGCGGGTGCATGCCTGTGACGTCATCATCTGACGTCACGCAAGGCACTGCTTTCCGGGCCATGCGCGGGAGTTACAATTTTGATTCATGTTTTTCGCTTATTTGAAAATATTGCTCGGGTATTGTAAAAAAAATGTAATCGCGTACTGTGAGGACCACGCTTCAGCAATGTAAATGAATCGTTAACTCAGTACGATAAAAAATTACCAGAATTGTCTCTTCAAGTATCCGCTGTACTACTTTTTCCGACCGCCGTCTACAGCAGCGGCATGTTCTTGGTGCAGTGCGCTGCCTACGCTAGCTCATAAAAGAAATTAATTCTATAATGTGACGATCAATGGAAAAGTGCTTCCGTCTTATATATTTAGGTTACGTGCAAACTGTAGTATACTATCTTTGTTAATGTCGACAATCTGTTTAAACGTAAATATACCGTATATTACTGATTATTTCAACGTGTTAAAATTTTATTTTGCGTCTGTTCTGCAGCGATCTCGTTTTCTACAGGAGCCATCATTTTGAAAAGGTTGTTCTCCCCCCCATTACGACAGCGTTTGGAAAATAACATTATTTTTTATTTGCTTTGTCACCATAAAGAACACAATATCACAGTTTCCGTTTAGAAACATTGCGTTAGACGAGCTTGAGTTCGTCTTGCTGGATGAATTAAAAAAATATTATATGATTGGTAGGATACTTACGGTAAGAATTTGCGCATAGCTTATGAACGAGCTCGTCTCTAATTCGCCTGTGCTCTCATGCAACCAATCGCCCTGCTCTATCGATTTACCAAGTAAATAACCACTCGAGGAATTTATTTTTTTTTTCAGTGCGCACTCTGTTTTTTTAGGGAGGATGTTGTAAGTCCTGGTTATTTATTTGCTTGAATAGCTAGGTCTAGATGCTGGTCTGTCCACGTGCTCTGAGGGATAGTAAATGATAAGACATTCCGCAGATTATTCGAGTAAATATGGTGCTTGTTCTTTGTAGGAAATTGTAAAGCGCGTTAAGTCTCAAACATGACTACCAGGTCGGTGAGGTAGGACGGTGGGAGGTTATAAGGGCCCTCTTAATTTTTTTTAACCCGGTCCTTCATCACTGTTAATTTGGCTCTGACTAAAAGCATCCCTCGGTAGATTGAAAGCGAGTCTGTCCTGCACACAGCGCTCTCTTCGGTGGCCCGCAAATCGGGGATGACCAGCGAGGTTGGCGGCATAGCCTCGACCGAGGCGACTGTCATTCTGGACGTCAACCCGTACGTGCGCTTCCCGCTATTGGTGATGAACCTGGTCATTTGGCTCATCGGGCTCACCCTACTGCTGGTCGGAGCATACGCCTACGTGGACACCTGGACGCAGGCTGATATCCCGACGCAAAAGACTTCCTACAACTTCTTCAGGTAGGCGCAACGGGCCGGCGTCAGAGGTAGTGGCCGCTTCGGTGCTTCCCTTCATTGTCACCGCTGTTTTCGTGGCGATCAAAGGCATGATGGCATTATGCTTCGGGGCTACTCTGTGTTCACCAGCCCATGACTAGTGCCTACCGGGAGATAATGTTTGCTCGCTACACGACACGTGTCGCACCTTCTCGCAGAAGATGCATTGGCTTGTGAAGCAGCAGTTGTGCTAGGCAAATCATTACCAGCAGGAACGAAGCAGGCGGCGCTATACCTGCGGTGTCCCAGCTATATATTTAACGAAGTTTGTTTAGAAAAAGACAGTCTCTAAGAAGAGTAAATCCAAATGAATGTTGTTCCCTGTCGTGAGCGCTATTGTATAAAATTCTTTTTTGTTCTGGAAAGTAAATAATTAGTAATTAGTTACTAGCTTACTTAAATATTTTGGAACAAAGTGCTACATTGGAAGTTGTAGATGACGTTGCAACATTTAAGCGCCGCTTTTTAGGGTGGGACGCGAAACCTTCGGCGGCTTCCATGTGAAGCTCACTTGCAGATCCTTCGTACACACTGCTGCTCGCGTTGTCATCGATCCTTTGATTTGTGCCTCTCTAATTATCCCACTCATATTAATCAGCGTAAAGTCGCGAACTTTAACGAAGCCATACGAACGTGGCCTTAAAACGCCGGCAATGTTTACGCGAGATTGTCTGGTGAACAGGTCTTGAATGCTGTCACGTTGAAGCAGGGTTTATATCACTCAGACAAGGTAACATTTCCGTAGCTATTTTTAGTGGTAAAATGCTTGCGAAACAAAATTAGAATAGAGTGCCACGATCCGCGAACCCTCTTGCAAGGTGGAGTCATTCTGTGAAGTGATGAGTGCCACCTTGCGACCGGCGGCTGCCATTGCGCTCCCCAAGCTTCGTCGCGGCTCGCTGAAAAAGACGCGGGAATGGCATCTTCCGGGGCGATATGACCATGTGTTGCGTGCCCCAGTGCCCGAACTAGTCACGAAATGACTGAACGGTGTCCTGATTTCCGGAAGAACCGCGACTTCTCAGGCTGGTAACAATCAAACGCGACAAGTAGCAACCAACGAACCGTTCGTGTGTGTCATTTCCGGAGTCGTAAAGTTAGTCGTTCATTTGCGGGCTGTTTTCCGTAGTATTTGTCTGCCGTGTAGCCTTGATATCTGGCACGTATGCTTGCGTGCTCAAAGTGGTCATTTCTGGTTAACACAAAATGCTTAGTTCTTAATATCCTCTCTTACACGGGCGCAAAGGTATTGCCAATCGTTGTGTGCTCTCTGCTAACCTTGTACAATTTGGTTTTGTGTGCTGCGGAATGAGTATGTGCAAGGCGCAGGAGAACGTAAGGCGTGCTCTAAGTTTGCTTTTCGTGTGATGACAGACGGAGTGGGTTGAAGCAGTTTCCCGGCGTTGTTATTCTTGTGTCGCTATCCAGCTAGGACAGTGTGCGCGCGTGCGTTTTTGTATGTATGAGATGAGGGGTATGACCAAATATGACGCATGTGTAGCTTTTACACGAACGTAATAACATCGGGAATCATCATGACTGATTAGTAACGGTGAATTGGTAGTTACAGCGATGTGTAAAAGAGCTGGGTATTGGGTATACCCATTTGATCATGCATTGTCTAGGCGTTCGCTTTTTTTATCACTCGATGATCGGCGAGTTATCTGAACACGTGACAAGAGATGTGTGACGAGGATTTTGTGGCTAAGTGGTCCTTTAAAACAAAAAATTCTTAATGGTGACGAGAAGGCTGGGCGAAAAAGGAAGATATAAAGAACAAAATAATGTGGTATAAATAAATTGCTGGCCCATATCTGCATATTTACATTAGCGTAAAAGAAAACAACATTCGTAATAGCTAAAGAAACAGTTTGCTGGGTAGAAAACGCCTATTATATACCAGTCATGGGCAGTATCGAAGATACATGTATCTTCGATACTATCTTTAGGTACATTTTGTGTATCGGTATTAGGCATCTCGTGCAGAGAGTGAAAGTATTAGAGTATCGGTAACGAAAATACATTTTAGTGTATCATGTATTTACCCGATACTCGATACTAAACAAAAACTATAAATATTGAAGCCATTGTGGCACTTCGGGTTAACAGCGCTCGTTCAGGGTGGTAGTACAAGATCAGAGACAGGTCGGCTTGCAGTACCCCCTGAGTTCCCTACAAATGCCCCTCAGCGTCAACCACATTTCCAGATTCCCTTTCTTTAAAACTTCAGGGGGGCAATGGTAAGCAGGTGCTCACGAGGTGCTTTACTTTTGAGCACCGAGTGCGTACCAAGAAGCTGCTGAGCCTTTATGAGATACACAGAGAGATATGAACAAAGCGGAAACGCAAGGCGAACACGCAGTAGGGATCATGCACATTGCTGTACCCACTCTTCCCACCCTTTGGCATCCACCCCCCGTCTCTGCGGCCTTTTATTCTCGTCAAGCAGCGCCCTCAGTGTGCTGTCGGACGAAGTAACTTATGCACAACCCAAAACCTCTGAGCTCCACGTGCCGGTTCTGCTTGGCGGCAAGAACACAAGATTCTAAGGCCTCAGTCCGCCACGATGCAATCGGCTAACCACGTTATTGTAGTTAAGGCGTTTGACTGAAAGCAAGTCCATCCATCCGCAGGGAACAGGCTTCCACTAGATGTTTTTCTGGAAAAAGTATTACGTACAAAATTTTATGAAAAGCATGACATGAAAAGTATGAATGCAATTTTCCAGTAAAGTTTGAATAAGAAATTATGCCTTGTCAAACAAGTTTTTTGCGAAAACATCTGAACAAACCTTGAATAATACATGTAAAGATACCTCTATCCTAAAAAAGTAAATATTTGTTTTTTGAAACATGCGAATCGATTGACATCATTTTAGTCACTTTCGATTAAAAAAAGAGAGTTGTATCTTTTATCTACACCCAGTGGTAGTTTTTCAGCGCCGCTATTGAACGTCGAGTTCCTAGCTACCTCCAGGATGCTTGAGTCAACGCGGCTATAGTTCACTCTTACGCGCTGACAACAGGCACCTTCATCTAATAAAACACTGCCGTGTGCTCGTGTGCGTATATGGAGAGACTTTTCTCATTTGCGTCGTTTTTTGCATGCTAAAATCGTGGTCTTTCCGGACTAAAAAGGTTCAGCCATTTTATTTCCGTTTCTTGTTTTCCGTTTAGCTTTTAACCATATGCAGATCTTGAAAAGTTTGTTATTGCACTAATTGCAATATAACTGCTCAGTTCTCCAAATGCACGTAGGTTGCGCCTTTGTATTTGTATGTATAGCCAAGTGCTCACAGGTCGGTTCGCATGTAGAGCATTAGTTTAAAGAATTATTTCGATAGGCTTCACGGCTTCATTTCAATGTGAAGTTATGACAAGAGCAACTACCTAAACAATAACTTCGTGCTGGCGTATTTGTTAAGTAAATTGCTGAGCTAGTTGGTGCATTGGTATTAAAAGGAAAAATAAACAGATTTGTAAGCTCTTTCAGAACAACTATGCTATAGGAAGGCTCTAAAGATTCCGGACAGCGCGGTAAAATTTTCTAATGCCGCTAATCGTATTACCACCTTTATTATGTTAGAATTTGAGTGATGTATTGAAGTGTCGACGATACAGTACTGAGTATCTGCATCGAAACTCGATGTCGATCCTGTATCAGGTACCGGTATCGGAAATACAATTTTTCAGGGTATCAAGTATCGGTATCGGAGATAATTTTTCGAAGTATCTTGCCTAGCCCTGTTATATACCAGAATGTGTGACATAAAATGAATGAACATGCTATATACTCAAGCTGGTCATAAAAATGTACCAGAAGTTGTTCATGTTGTAGTATTAGTATGTAAAACCCTAAGAAAAATACTGTAAATTACGTTTGGAACAACAATTAAACTATAAATGCAGCCCGGTATTTGGTGCTCGACTGCTGAATTAAAAAAAAAAAAAAAAACAGATGTCATGTGCTAGTTCGATATCAGTGCAGGATGATAGAACATCGTGTGGTTTAAATTTCTGATGACCTTTATCACGGCTTCAACACAGCCGATGTCGCAAAATCACAAAGTAGGCCGTGATTGTTACATAGGTTAAAATATGTGATGGTAAAGGTTGCTCAAACGTGAGCAGTGCAGAGCTTCAGAGTAAGCATCGAATAGAGCTAACACGCGGGATCGAAACCCGGCCTCGGCGGCCGCTTTTCGATGGAGGCGAAAGGCAAGGCGCCCGTCTGCTGTGCGATGTCAGTGCACGTTAAAGAACCCTAACTGGTCGAAATTTCCAGAGTTTTTCACTACGGCGTCTCTCATAGCCTGAGTGGCTTTGGGACGTTAACCCCACAAACCAAAGCCAATAGAGCTAAAAGAGATAATAAGAAAAGTAAGAAGGTGTGTTAGCGAGCTGCCTCATACCTGAAGTTCAGCAATAAGGTATTGAAAATCACTTTTCGCGCTTAAATATCGGTATACAATGTAAATAAGGCAGCCCCAAACGAAAAAACTGCTACCTTCACTGCAGGTTTCATGACACCGGAAACAGCCATAAAGTACAACAGATCGAGACATGCATGAACCCGTTAAACCCTATCAAAAAGTAATTATTTATTATCACAACCATCGCAGTCAGTAAATGGGCTAACTGATGACTGGTTCGAAAACAATATTTAAAAGAGGGGTGTGCGATGACAGATTTTTTTTGCCTCGTGGCGGCACGTGATTTCTTACTGAAATTCGTCTTTCAGCCAGTAGCAAAACTGTCTACGGTTCGGTTAAATGCAGGAAACATAGACACAAAGAACGAGGACGTAACTCGTGTCTATTTTTCGGGCATTTAACCAAGATAACCATTTATTTTTATTTATTTGTGCACGCTCAGGGCCGAAGACATTAGTGAAGGGAGTGGTTACAGGCATCAAAGGAATAAAAAAAAAAAAGGACAAGACATAGGAATGGTGCTGGTGTTAAAGAAAGGTTACCCCGCATGTACACTGTAAGGAAAAAAACAGGCTGCAGGGAGGAGAAACTACACTTTGGTCCCCAAATCGACCCGTTATCCGCAGGAGTAGCAACTGCGGCGAGAGGCGCGCCATGTGCAAATTCTGAGGACTAATGTTTTCGCCTGGCTCGAAAATGACTAACGAAAGCATGAACAGCAGAACTAAGTGCTCACTTGATCCCCGGCCTCTCCCCATCTGTCTTCTCGACTTTCTCGGCGCGCGTTTCTGGTGCACGTGTTTCTGTATAGATGACTGAACAAAGCGTACCCCTGCAGACAAGAGTAAACGAAGAATGCTATTTGCTTCTAAATTTTTCCACGCGTTGCCTAAATGAAACTGGCAGTCGTAGTATATTCCAACCGGTAGTATACGCGAGTGCCCTTTAACTTTGACAAATATTGCTTTCTTATCTCCAGAAAACAGAAGGCGCGATTTTAATTTGAACGGAAAAGCGTGCTCCGTTTACTTATGTCTGCACCTATGTTTGCAGCACAGCGAAAAGCAGTGTAGCACACAGTATTTATGATCATGCACACTCATGACTGGCCTAGGGCGCCCCTGTCTTTCGCAGTGCTGCAAACATTTTAGCAGATGAAATATAAATATATAAGGTGAGGAACAACAAAGGCGACAGGGAAGTGCTTTTCATTAGAAAAACGGGACCTCCTTCGGCGCCACGGCGCATGAGCGGGCATACAGTCACTGCCGGTCGGAATAGTCACATGGCCTGCCCATTAAGCGGTATTCACACTGGGTACTCCGAAAAGGTTTTACGTGGAAAGGAGGTGCACGACGTCACGGGCTAGGTAAACTCGCCTCCGCACCCGAATTCGCGCATTCACACGAGCGACGAAGAGTCGCCGAAGAAAGACGCCGAATGTTTCAAGCCGCACGCAGCAGTAGGAGTACACAAGACATCCGTTTCTGACTTACGTTTCTTTTCTAGTCAGGGAAGCAAGTTCAGTGAAAAAAAGTACGCAAAATAAAATAAACAGACTCGTCCGAAATGGAAGGAGCCCGTCGAAGAAGGATCGGATGCAAAAGGCTCGGAGAGGGTAGATCTTATATTCTCGCATCTCGTAGCACGCTTTTTCCCTCTGGGGGTCTCTCGGGGTGTCGGGGAGCGTTTGTACTGGCCGGCTGAGATGTCCCCCAGTCCGAAGACGCCTGCCGGAGGTGAAAATACCGGAAGCTGCGATGCCCAGCAGCCTCTCGAAGGCGTGATGTTGGCACAGTCGCCGCTTTACCTACAGCGATGAGGCGCTCACGCTGCGTCAAAATTGCCGGAACTACGTTGGGAGAGCCCCGCTGCCTTGCTTGCGAAACAGTTCCAGGTGCTGCTCCTTGGTTATCTTGTCGCCTTTTTTCTGTCAACGGTTCGCTTCATGGTGGAAGGAAACAACTTAGGAGAGGCCCTGACGTCACTTCTTTGAAGCAAGCGCGGCCGCGCCGTGACTGGACGCTGCAAAATCTCTCCTCCTCCTTTACCCTCCGCAATTTCTCTCTCCGCAACGCTCATGTACCTCGGGCCCTTAGCAAGGCGGTTGCTTGTGGTTCGAGTTTTCATATTAACAGCGATGCCATGGATAATGGCCCGATTTGGCTAACCCTAAAGTTTGACGTCCCTTCCGCCGTACTTTCTTTAATGCATTGGGAATGGCAAGGGCCTCTCTTTATTTGTTTCCTTCCTCCATGGTTCACTTGCTTGTGTCACAGAGCCATTTTGTTTTGCGCGTTGGAAAAACAATCTGGAGGCTCGGCGCGTCAAGGAGGTGCAGTGACGTCCGCCTCGAGCCATGTCTATTTGATTGCGGTAGGTATACTGCTTGTTTACTATACTTGGTGAGACCTTTCTGTGGCTACGTGGTGTGTGTTATAGAAGAGCGTGAGCCGTGCACTGCTTCAAGCGGACGTTCATTCATGTGCAAAACGTGCATCTGCAAAGTGGCTGGTATTTACTCGTAATGTGAATCACAAGTTTAAATAATGCCTTTTGCTGGCATTCGTTCGCGCAATGGCGTAGGCAAGAGATACTGGAATATAGAACTTGGATGTTTTCTCTTATCTTTCTGTGTAGCAGCCTTCAGCCAACGTTACTTGTGCTCATGGCATAAAAACTATGTTAATGTGAGCGCAGTGCGCCAACTTTCACCTCTTTTGTCTGAATAGATCGATCATCATCATCATCATCATCATCATCGCTGACTGCTGCTCGGAGCGTCGTGCGCTGTGTGCCAGCTGGTTCTAAAAAAAGAGACGTTCGAGCAAGTGGTACCTAAGAAGTGGTGGAGGTGCTGGGTGCTACGTCTTCAAGAGTACACCTTCACCATCACCTATAAATCTGGGCGAAAGCACTACCACGCTGACGCTCTCTCTCGCTGCCCATTGCTTCCTACTGACGCGGCTCCACCTACGGCCTCCTCCTCCCTCCTGCCATCCCAGTCAGCCTTCTACTGGTCATCCGAATGTTGCCCCCATCGCTATAGCTCCACTCGAGATCAACGCTCATTTCTCGTCCTTGCAGCTGACTGACCCTTACTGTCGCACAATCGTCGCTCGCCTCCGTGGAGAATCAGTTGCCCAAACAGTCGCTTGCGCCGTCAGCTTCGCCGGTTACGATTTCACCATGGAACACTTTACCGAGACGTTTATCATCCTACGGGTCAACGCTGGGTACCCGTTGTACCTCGCTCCCTTGGTTTAAAATTATGGAGGCTTACCACAACGACTCTGCTGGACATTTAAGCCACTTTAAAACGTATCAAGAGCCGCTACTTCTGGCCTTGGCTTTCTGCCAGCGTCGCCAAATACATTTCATTATGTCCGTCGTGCCAGCATCGCAAGCGTTCAACATCCCCTCCTGCTGGCCTACTGCAACCTCTACCTTGCCTATCTGTGCCCAACTGCAACCTCTACCTTGCCAGCTCCGTAGCGTCCTGCGCTAACCACTCGGCCACGCCGAGTTTTCTTTTCTTTATTTCCTGTTAACAATGATATGTACAGTGGGGCAAAGTGAAAACAACAAAGTGCGGTGGCCTTGATTTATCAATGTTCCAGCGTTCAACTGTATGCAATTTGTTTATTGTCGCGAAAGTCTGGTATGTTTTGCAAGCGTTGTCTATGTCAAGGGTTAGCATCCAGAAGTTTCACTGATTGCTGGCGGTTTTTTCTGAGGTTCAGTTTGGGAGAGAACAAGCTGTACAAATTGGTTTTGTTCGGTAAAAAGTGGAGGACTTGGTTTGGCCCATTTATTTTTACGGCAAATAGTATCCATGTTTACGTTCTTATGGACCAAACCGACCCTTTTCTGCATATGGTTTTTCAAGTTAGACTGAGCCAAGGCTTACCCGAATTTTTGGTGTCTTCTAGCAACTTTAAACACAGAAGACTCAGTGTTTATTCACCTAAGGTTATGGCTTCGTTTGACATTTTAAAAGTAAGATTCTCAATGGAATACCTAAGCGCTGTAACCCAAAAGCAACTGTATAAGGACCTGCTTGATGTAATGACGCCAGTGCCGTTGTATCGATCATTACACTGTGGAGGGGAAGGTAAGGATGTCCTAAAAAGAGTTAAGATGCCAGCACGGTCGTCAGCAAAAAGTGTTCTCTTCTTAATACACAGTAGTACATGTCCTAAAAAGAGTTAAGATGCCAGCACGGTCGTCAGCAAAAAGTGTTCTCTTCTTAATACACAGTAGTACATTACCTGTTAAACTGTGGTTGAGGGAAAAGGTGTCTGTTCCGTGGTCGGTGGACTGCTTGATTTGTCATAAACCGGAAACCATAGACCATATTTTTCTTGACTGCTAGTATGCAGTCTTTCTGTGGGATATCTTGCAGAGGACTTTAAAAAAGGACTTGCCAATTACACCCTATGATGTACGGTTCCTGCCGGTCCATAATCAAGGGGGTGTGTGTCACCCGTTAATAATTAGGGGGGATTATTACCGATGCGCCCTTAAAGGTGCGCACACTCCCAGACACCCTTAGAGTGAGTGGGGGTAGCTGTTCCGGTCGCAAAGGAGATGCCCTCGACCTGCGTGGCAAGCTCAGCCGGAATTCAACTACCTTGTAGTGACAGAAGGGTGTGGCCGTTTGGTGCCCAGCTGTCGCCGGTTCAAGCCAGAGTAAGGTTCGGAGTCAGAAGTAACAAGCAAAACACAATTTATGCACAGCAAGAGACGATACAAAGGAATACACAAACACTAAAATTGCACAGAAGAGAGGTTCACAGAATAACAAACGCTAAGCATGCAATTACAGAGGTATTCAATAATGTAGAGGCTTTACAACACAGGTGAAACAAGAGAGAGTTACATAAACAAACACCAAATTGTTCACCGGGCACTGTTGCAGTCCGACGCCTCAAGAGTCACGATGTGGCCGCCATACGAGACGAGCGCCGCTCCCTTGCAGGTCCGTGGGCTTGCCAGCAGCGGGTGATCCCCGGGAGTCCAGCCGAAGCACAGGCGAACACGTCGCAAACACTGACTGACTGACTGACTCAATAAGCGGCGCGGTCTCTTTAAATAGGGCGCGCCGCGTCTGTCTGTTAGCCCGCGTCAAAGCTAGCGCGCACACACACTTAGCTTTGTTGGTTAGAGCGCTCCCCTCTCCTCCAATCGAGCCGCGCGTCGTCATTGGTTGGGTCCCATAGAAAGTTCTCGAAAGGTCTGGCACATTCCAGGCCGATGAACCCCCGTTCTCCCCGGGCAATGGGAAAGAGGGTGACGGCAACGCGTACAAAGCTACGCGCTCTCCCGCGCGGGGAAGGAGGCTTTTCTCTCCATGCTTTTGCACGCTACGCTGCGCGGGCCTCGCGCCGTACCGGCCTGATGAAAATGTGCGCCGTTTTTGTGTCAGTGTGCCATATGACGTATTCATGTAGCTTTGCCTCCACAGTGTATAGAAAACGAGAATGGCTGTGAGATAGACGGACGTGGATGTTCGCTCAGCGAGGGAGTATTCCATTGAGAGTATCAACAACCAGACTGCCATCTATAATACACAAAGTGAGAAACCTGAATAGTTGCCAGTGTTGAATGAACTGGCCAACCTAAAGCGTTTTTGAAACGTTGTGAACCTTTCTTTTGCTAGGGTGTTTTGTGGCATTATGCTTTGTCTTTGGCCCACTCGGCCACGCCGAGACATGCGATCCTGGGAAATAGTTTTGCAGTTTATTTGAAGGTCGCATTTTTAATGTTGAAACTTAACGTTTTGAGGTGTACAGGCCATTACTGCCGCTCTAAAAATTGCAACTTCTTGACCATCGGAGCATGCTGTCTGCTCTCAGGACTTTCAACTAATGTTCTGGATACCTATGTCCAGTATATAGTGCACTGAAATCATTTTAACATGTGGAGCTTCACAGCGCTCTCAAATTTGGGACCGCCGGTTCTTCGCTCATGCACTGCTATAGTGTTCATAATTTTTGCTCAACAGGGAGCTGTGGCACAAACAATGAAAGGAAAAAGTGCGACGAAGCTTCAAAACCGACAAGCGCAGCAGCGGGGACGCTAGTTTGCTGGTACCTATATCTTATTTGTATGTAAACATTTCGGGAAGCATTGCGATGACCGAGGGATCGGCTTGTTTATACGCAGTGCGAGAAGGAGCGCAAATGCTTGCGAAACGCGTGAAGTATTGTGCATTACAAGCGCTCTGTTTTTTTTTTCTTTTATGGGCCCATTTCTCGGTAAATTATTCTCTTCCTCATTTCATCTATTTTTTCTGCTGTTTATACTGGGCCACGGTGCAGGCTACGCTTTCTGGTGCGTAGGCCCTGTTTGCAGCCTGCAGTGAACATTTTGGCAGTAATCATCGTGTTAGAGGGGCCTCACGAACAGCTTTTGAGATTGTTATGTATTTAGACCACGCTATTCAATTCCAGATTTAGTTGTACGTTAATCGCCAGTGTGTTACGAGACAGAGCTGCGCCGATCATCGCCTCTCTCGAAACGCTCGAAACTACGTAACGAAACGTGGAAATTCTCGAAAAAGACACCGCCGAAAAACGATACACAATATAGCTTCACGGCGTCAAGCATCGAAAGCATTTCAGCTGTGGCCGTCACAATTATCGTGAACCGATAGTCGATTGCGAGCACGCTGTTGCCATGCTGACTCCTGAGGGATGCTAACCGGTTGACGCCACGGGCAGTGCCGGCTGAACTTCCTCGCCTTCCTATTGGCTAATGAATTCAGTGGAAAAACATCCGGTGGCGAGAATCGGTCCTGGACCGAGTGATTGCCTTCGCTAGTCGGACTATAACTCCAGCTGAGAAAAACTACACCATTACCGAGCAGGAGTGCCTTGCCGTCATCTTGGCTGTCCAACTATTTCGCCGTTACCTACACGGTCGGCACTTCACAGTTGTGGCCGATCACCATGTTCTTTTGCTGGTTGTCTTCACTCAAAACTTTGACAGGCCGACTTGTCCGTTGGATTCTACACTTGCAAGAATACCATTTCGACGTCACTTATAAATAAGGTCGCCAACACCAAGACGCCGACGCTCTTTCTCACTGTTCACTTTCGGAAGCAGCTTGTTTTTCTTCCCAATGCATTTCCACCTCTGACCATTGCCGGCCATCTCTTTCCCCGACGTATATCACAACAGTTTCTTCCGACGACTCTGAGAACCAACACGCTCTCCGCTCTCCGCTCACAGCAATTAGCCGTTGCTTGATGCCGTCCCATCATCCACAGCCTTATCGGCGCTTCGGATCCACCCAATACTCGGCTTCGCCGACAGCCTTGCAATTTCAAGCTCGAAGATGGCATCCTACGCCGCTACGTGTATTACCCTGATGGATCTCGATAGATCCCTGTCGTGCCCACGTGTGCTTCGGCCACATATACTGGCTGCTCTCCACGATCACGCCACTGCAGGTCACCTCGGTTTTGACAAAATCTACGACAGCGTGAAAAAACGATTCTTTTGGCCTGGCCTATCTTCCAGCGTTGCCAAATACGTTGCATCCTGCCCTCTGTGCCAATGTTGGAAATGACCGACTTCTTCGCCCGCTGGCCTTCTACAACCTCTTCCCTGTCCTGCCACGCCATTCCACATAGTCGGCAGCGACTTATATGGTCCCCTACCTCAAGCCGATGGAGGTAACCATTGGATTATAACAGCTGTCGACCACCATACACGCTATGCTGAGACAGCACCTGTACGGACTGGTTCCGCTCAAGAAGTAGCAAATTTCTTTTTGCGACCAATTGTATTGCGTCATGGCGCTCCCGGGTGCTCCTAAGTGACCGCTGGACTGTCTTCTTATCGACAGTTGTTACTGAAGTTCTTTAGGCGTCATCCACCCTTCATAAGACAACCTCAAGCTACCATCCCCAGACTAATAGCCTGACTGGGCGATTTCATCGCACTTTATCGGATATAATATCAATGTACATCACACCAGATTATCGAAACTGGGGCACATATTCTACCATTCGTCACATTCGCCTATAATACAGCAGTACAGTGGACTACCGGCTACTCCATTTTTCCTCGTTTATGGGCGTCCTCCACCTACAATTCTCGACACTTCCTTCTTCTCTACGCCCGATTACTTCACATCAGTACCTACCCAGTTCTTATCTCGTGTGACCAGATGCCGTCATCTTGACCGCCTCAAAATAGCAGCATGCCAGGAAGACCGCTAGAGTCGCTACGAGTCTACGCATCGCGCGGTCTCTTTTCGTCCTGGTGACGAATACTGCTTTATACACTAATGCGCACCCCTGGCCTTAGTGACAAATTCCCCCACCGCTACCTTGGTCCCTATGAGGTGTTGAGCAAAACTTCTGCAGTTAACTACAAAGTCGCGCCTGTTGATTCCCCAGCCGATCGACGCCACCGTGGAATTGATATTGTTCATATTTCTCGCCTAAAACCGTTTGTGCGCCGCGGTGCATCGTTTAGTTAGAAGCGGCCAGGCTGGCTGCATCCGATCCCCGGGCAGATTGTGTGAGTCTTCCATGGGTCTTCTTTCATTTGTACATACCATCGTCATACCCGCGGCGCCAGCTCAGGCACGCCCCTGAGTTCGTGATCGGATTAAAACGCTAGACAAGGCATCGCTGACCTTGCCGTCTCGACCTAGACTTCTGTCACAATATATATATATATATATATATATATATATATATATATATATATATATATATATATATATATATATACATATTGGTATACTAATTGCCACACACTATGCAGCGACTGATGTGAATGAAGTGACAGTGAAGGTCGAGAGAAGAGGGAGCTGACGAAGTGCGGAAGACGATGGCCTGGCTACCTGTTCTGCCTCGAATTCATTCCCTAGCATCCATGAACAAACCCATTCCACTTGTAACAATATTTGGTGGAGAACGGCTAAGTTCGTAGCCCTGGATCTGCTGGTCATTCGTCGCAGCCGTCGCTTAGCTGCTTTACCTCTTGTTCAGTCAGAAACCGTCATGTCAACTCAAGACGCTCAGACAATTCCGAACAACCCAGGTCTTGGCCATCCCAAATCGAGAACCCCGTACGCTTACAGAGTAGTCTGATGCCGACGTTGAAGGCTGGCTGACCGATTACCAACGAGTCAGCAAATACAACCGCTGTGATTTGAATGCTCAGCTCAGCAATATCTTCTGTCTTGCCGGGACCGCCCTCCTATGGTTTGAAAATCACAAGGGCACACTTATCACATCGACCTGGTTTGCGGACGGAATCAACAAGTATTTCGGTGATACTTCTGCCAAGAAAAAGAGAACCGAACAGACCCTTGCCCAAAGAGTTCAAGTTCCCGGTGAGACATGCATAAAGTACATCGAGGAAGTGCTCAGACTTTGCCAGCTTGTCCACATAGACATATCTAATGAGGACAAGGTAGGCCACCTAATGAAAGAAATTGCTGAAGACATTTACAGCTTTCTGATCACGAACGACAACCTAGCCTCTACAGCTGATGTGATGCAGCAGTTTCAAGCGTCTGAGGCACGCATATCGCGGCGAATTTCTACAAACTTTGGTCGGCTTTCTAACGTTACAAGTGTCGCCAGCATCGACCCTACTGCTTCTGAAGACATAGCCTCAATGTTTCGGCGAATCGTGCTTGAGGAGTTGACCTTTCAGCTACAGGGTACCGGCTAGAATAAAGCGCACCAGGCACGCTCGTTACTTGAGCCACGTATGCTGTCACGAAATCGGCGCACATTTTCATCAAGCCGGTACGGCGCGAGGCCCGCGCTTGCGTTGCGTGGAAGGCATGGAGAGAAAAGCCTCCTTCCCCGCGCGGGAGAGCGCGTAGCTTTGTACGCGTTGCCGTCACCCTCTTTCCCATGGCCGGGGAGGACGGTGGTTCATCGGTCTGGAATCCGCCAAAAATTCCAGAATCTTCTATGGGACCTAGCCAATGACGACGCGCAGCTCGACGGGAGGAAGAGAGACCGCTATAACCAGCGAAGCTAAGTGTGTGTGAGCGCTAGCTTTGGCGCGTGATAAAATACAGACGCGGCGCGCCCTATTTAAAGAGACCGCGCCGCTTGTGCAGTCGGTCAGTCAGTTCGTCAGTGTTTTGCGACGTGCTCGCCTGTGCTTCGGCTGGACTCCCGGGGATCACCCGCTGCTGGCAAGCCCACGGACCTTCAAGGGAGCGGCGCGCGTCTCGTATGGCGGCCACATCGTGACTCTTGAGGCGTCGGACTGCAACAGTGCCCGGTGAACAGTTTGGTGTTTGTTTATGTAACTCTCTCGTGTTTGATCTGTTGTAAAGCCTCTGTGTTATTGAATCATCCTGTAGTTGCATTCTTAGCACTTGTATTCTGTGAACCTCTCGTCTGTGCAGTTTTAGTGTTTGTGTATTCCTCTGTATCGCTTCTGGCTGTATATAAATTGTGCTTTGTTTGTTACTTCTGACTCCGATCCTTACTCTGGTTTGAACCGGCGACAGCTGGGCACCAAACGGCCAACCCCTTCTGTCACTACTAGGTAGCTGAATTCAGGCTGAGCTTGCCACGCAGGTCGAGGGCATCTCCTTTCCGACCGGAACAGCTACCCCCACTCACTCTAAGGGTGTCTGGGAGTGTGCGCACCTTTAAGGGCGCATTGTTAATATTACCTCCCTAATTATTAACGGGTGACATATGCATTAGCCTACTCCCAGGGCTCAACGTACCAACAGCGAGCGACGCACCGACCAGGACTGACACTACCGGCTTCTTTCGCGGAGTCGTCCCTCCTCCTTCTCGAGTAAACGAGAGGTGCCGATCTGTTACAGCAGCGGCCGCAAGCGGACACATCTCCCGCTATAACCCTTTGCCTGTTTGCAAACAATGTGACGTCAGGGAGGCACGTGATGACAGGGGCGCGCCGAAGGAAAACCGGCATGGTGACAAAAGCATCATTTTCAGCCGGGTCTCCCTGCTCCAAGGAGCGGTGGGAAGTTTCCCGCTGCTGTGTACTTTTTGATTCAAATCGTGCGTTAGACATATTCAGATCCAGCACAATATGCAGCGCTCCTAAGTACACGTACCCATTAGCAATCCTTACCTTGAAAAGGATGACAGTCTCGGCAAGCATGCAAATATTTTTGTTCCATGAACTGGGATGCCCGGTTGCGGACGACCTGATGTCCTACCAAATGCTTAAATCTCATAGGACGTAAGCATGCTGGAGCACGAGTCAATGCAGGCATATTACTGGCATCATTTACTTCCCTTTCTGTATTTTAAAAGTGTTCAGAAAAGCTACTGCGGAGCCCCACGAAGCGTGGACAGTTGTGAATAAAGGCAGCAGCGCTTGTGCGAGTTTTAGGCTTCGTTGGATGATTTTCCTCTCAAGTACAGACATTTTAGTTTGCGTTATGTCCGGTCAGACAAAGACAAAAATTATTTCCGCCTAGTGTAATTCAGTCCCCTAAACTGTGTTACAAGGAGGCTAGCAATACCACGCGAATCAGTCCCGCGGTAAGGAAAGTAACAAAGCGCGATTTGTACCACACAGTAATATTCGTGCAAGGCGTAAAAATAGTCATAGGTACACTTAAATGATTCCAATCAAACCATTTTTCGCATTGGGCACTCCCATTCAACGCGGTATATTACAGTTCCGTCTAGGGATGCGTTGTACTTGTGCGATCATGCCGCTGGCATGACTTTGGGAGCAGTCTTGTGAGAGAGCTAGCTGCTTCAATATGGCCTGCTGAACTGGAATAAATTCAGCGCTGAGTAAGAATCTCTAAAAGCGCTGCCATTGGTCACATGCCGTCCGGGCCTTTTACAGTGCGATTGGTCAGCATTTAGCACGATCCATTCGGAAGGGCAATAAAGGAAACTAATAAGTGCTTGTTCGTTCTCCAAGAATTACGCGAACGCAAGAGTATACCAGAAAAATGTGCTTACTGCCAAGATCAATATCAAGACCTGCCAGCGCATGACGTAGGTTTGTCGAATAGCTCTTTGCACAGCTGAAAACCACATCTGCACCACTGGTAGAATGGAAGAAACACATGCCGGTGGTCATCTTCGATCCATTATCGCATCACACTAGGCGAGAGCCTGACGGTACTGAGAAAAACACAGCGAGTTCCCCCCGACGAGACCAAATCCTCCGCACCGTGCCTCCCACAGCGCAATGTTTTACCCACCAGGCAAAGCCACGTGGCGGCCGCACCCTTCGGCTCTCCTTCGATTCGTCATTCGTGATGTAAGCGAGGAGAGGTCTATTGCAGGCGTCGTCGATCTGTGTGTGCTTCTGCATTACATCCATCTCGATTTAAAGAAGACGGGTCATAGAAGCTGCCTGCTTCTTTTTGTCAACCGGCTTTGTACCATACCAATCGCTCTGATTCTCCTGCCTCCGAGCGCAGCATGACTCCGCCTCCGGTCCGGCCGCGACTTTCACCGTCGACGCGTCGCCGCTCCAGTCCGCCACCAATGGGTCTAGGTGGTGCGACCGATAGAGGAAAGGCCGCCGGCCGGTCAACTTCGCCCATACCTCTTCCCATTGTTATGCTTAAGAACAAGATGTGTGCGTGTGAACAATGCTAATATAATTGCTTTGGTGGACACTTGTGTCGCTGTGTCTGTGATGACTTTCATTTGGAATTCTTCTCGGCCAGAAAGGTATGTTTGCGTGGGACCGAGCGACCACATTTTGCAGTGCTTGGGGAAAGCTTTTAACTCCTGTTGGCTTCTGCTCGGCTTCTGTTGAAATGGGCGGCACAAGGTTGAGGACCGAATTGGTTGTGCTACCTCGTGCAACACATGACGTCATTTTGGGCATCGATGTTTTGCGTGAGTGTGGTGCAACACTTGAATTGGAGCCGGCGAAATGTCTGTGTGGCGACAAATGCTGTCCGCGTTAGTCGAAGATTTGTCCCCGAGGCACGACGATTTGCTTTTTCTCACAAAAAATGTGGCCTTGCCAGCTCAGCCAGCCACTTTTGTCCGCGCGCTGTCTCTGAAATTCGACAGGGGCACTGTAAACTTGTAATTGAACCGAACACTTGCAATGTGTTGAAGAAAAATGTGCTGGTCCCTCGTGCTGTGGTCGTTGCAGAAAAAGGTTTGCACGCACTTGTTGGCCCTGAACATATCCAGACAGCCTGTGTGTTTGCCGGCTGGCTCTAAACTCGCAAGACTTGAACGCTACAGTACCGAAGCTATCTGGGCCATTTCTGATTGCCCTCGAACTTCACCCAAGACGCCGGACTATACTCACCAGTTGCGAGCGATGATCAGCAAATCGTTATCCTCCACCAATCGACGTACACTTCAGGACGCTCTCGTGTTTCCTGCTTTTGTGCTTGACTTTTCCAGTGAACTATCTCTTTCTTCTGTGCCAGACTCTCACATGCAACATCCAATTAAAACGCGGAATGCCAATTCCATCAGACAGATACCGTATCGAGATCGATCTCCAGCCGAGCGCAAAATACTTCACGATCAAGGTCCTCGAGCTGCTGCAGAAAGAAGTGATTCGGAAGTCTTCCACTCCATGGGTGGCTGTAATACTGGTGAGAAAGAAAGACGATACATGGCAATTTTGCGTCGACTATGCTCGCTTGAATTATGTAACGAATAAGGACATGTACCCATTGTCGCGCATTGATGACGCTGTCGATTGTCTGCGCTCGGCGTCAGACTTCTCGTCTGTTGATCTCCGCTCCGGGTATTGACAAATACCGGTGTGCCCGTGTGACAGAGAAAAGACTGCCCTCGTTATTCCTGACGCTTGTTAGAATTTAATGCAATACCCTTCGGCTTGTGTAATGCGCCTGGGACATTCGAGCGTTTCGTGGATACGATTCCTCGTGACCACAAATGAGATATTTGTATGCGGTATTTGGATGACGTTATTATTTTTGGCAAGACATTTCAAGAGCACAATGAACGCCTTGAAATTGTCTTTGACTGCATCAGCAAGGCTCGACTTATCTGAAATATTAAAAAGTGCCACTTCGGAGAAAGCCAGATTCTTGTCCTTGACTTCTTCGTGGATAAGGATGGCATTCGATCCGATCCGCAGAAGCTGGCAGCAGTTAGAGACTATGAAAAGCCAAGTACAATCAAAAGTCTTCCTTGGGCTGTTGTCGTATTTCAACCGCTTTATCCCTGGCTTCGCGCACCTTGCACATTCGCTTTCTGCACAAAAATCCCAGTTTGTTCGGGCACCCAATTGTGATTCGGCTTTGAACCAACTGAAATTTGCTCTGACATCGGCACTCAATTTGCGGCACTTTATCCTGCCGCAGACACGGATATTCAAACATACGCTAGGGGCGCCGGCCTCGGGGCAGTGCTCGCACAGATTCATAGTGGTGCTGAGCATGTAATTGTGTATGCCAGCCGCACCTTAACGAAGTCAGAGAATGATTATATCGTTACTGAACTGGAATGCCTAGCCATTGTCTTTGCTGTCCTGAAATTCTGTCCATGCCTATATGGATGTTTGTTTACGATTGTGACCGTTCACAATTCCTTATGCTAGCTCACAGGCCTACGCGATCCGTCTGGTCATCTGGTGCGTTGGGCATTATGCATTCAGGAACACGATTTTTTTTTGTCGCCTACAAAAGTGCCCGTCGCCACAGTGATGCTGATTGCTTGTCGCGCCATCTGTAGCTAACAACTTCCGAAGAGGCCATTTCCAAGCACAGAGCCCTTCCATCGAGAGTAACGAAATGACCGCACGTTGCAAAGTTTATTGGTCCGGCCAACACAGGAGCACGTTCCCCATCGTTCATCATGCAAGATGGACTACAAAAAGGATTACGCGGTCGATGTTGCAAACGTGTTGTAGGTTGTCCTGGAAAATCTGCGAAATTATGTGCTGCATGTCATGGATGACGACATCGCATCGGATAACCTTTGGTTCTCCCGTACATTGCACAGACTTCGCCAGCGCGTTTAGTGGCCGAAAATGTATAAGACCCCTAAACAATACGTCTCCTGCAGTCAACAATGTCAGCGCATCAAGCTTCGCACCACTCCGCCTGCAGGTCTTCTTCAACCAGTAAGGCCACCATCGGCGACTTCTGAAAACGTTAGCATCGATTTGCTCGGCCTATTTCCCAGGTCTGTAGAAGGACGCATTTGGGTTATCGTCTGTGTGGATTATTTGACAAGATATGTGGATACTTCAGCGCTTGTATCCGCCAAGCCAAGCGACCTATTGTCGTTTATGCTGCACTCGATTGCTTTCCGTCGTGGTGCTCCCAGTGTCCTCATCAGCGACCGTGGACGACACTACTGACATCGTAGAAGGATCACGTCGACTGTGTGGCTCCTACTACCGCCCCTCCACACCTTACAATCCACGAACCAATGGTCTGACCGAGCCCACAAACTGCGCCCTCACTAACCTGCTTTCCATGTAAGTCGCGTCTTACCATAGGAACTGGAACACCGTCTTGCCATTCATCGAATACACTTACAACACCGCCAAGCATGAAATGACCGGGTATTCCGTGTTCTACCCACTCTACGTCAGGATGCCACGCACGTTTTTAGATTCCATGTTCCCCTTCTCGCCTCACGCCAACCCTTCTGACTATCAGGTGGTATGTCGGGGTGAGGAAGTTCGTCGCTTGACTCGCTTGCGCATTTGTCCTCACAGCTCCATTCCAAAGAACGCTGTGACAGGCGCTACGTTGAGGCCGCATATGGGCCTGTGGCTTTGGACACCTGTAGGCAAGAGAGGCTTGTACCAGAAGTTTTTGTTTAGGTATACCGGCCTCTTCGTCATGGCCACAAGTTTAAGCGAAGTAAATTATGTGATCGCCAAGCTTACCGCCCACAATTGCCGCTCCCGTACCCCCGGAGTCATCCATGTGGCTCGTCTTAAGCGCTGTGCTCGAGGACGAGTTTCGTCTGCAACCAGGGAAATTGTCATGCGCTGCGCAGCGACCGATGTGAATGAAGTGAAAGTGACGGTAGTTAGAAGAAAAGGCTGACGAAGTGCAAAGGACGGTGTCCTGAATACCTGTGTTGTCTTCAGTTCATCCTCTACCATATACATGTTTACACTGCTGCTTACAGACGACATCAAAGGAAAGCTGTGTGCTGTGCAACAAACCTCGATTCTCATTCAATTATTTGAGCCACACTGTCTTGCAGGTTAGGTTGTGTATTTTGCCCTACGGTCGATAATCTTACGAGTTATACGCAACCTGATATGTGCTTCTTATATTTTTGGTTTCATTGAGGATGCTGACTGTATGCTATATCCTCAGCGTCATTGATGCTTTTTTACCTAGTTCCACTTGTCCTGTGGTTCTAGCATCAAAGTTTGCTACTTACTGGCGCAATATTTGTTTTGCTTGCTGTTGTTAATGTTTCCCTTTGTGATTTCTGCATAGTCAACATCATTTGGGTTCATGACTTAAAATGTAATGTACCGCTGTTCTAAGAATGGGACGGGGGTTCCATTCTTTCATTATGTCTAGTGCCACTCCTGTGAACATAGCTGACTGGGCCGAGATGGTAATTAATAAAGAAAAAGTGTCCAAACTGAAGTTGAACAGTCTTTTACATTCCTGCACACATTTATGCAACAGTGATTGCAGTGTAGTCGACTGGAGCTCGCATGTCCGCAGCGGGCGGGGGTGACTAGCCTATGGATAAAGTTTGTCTCAGTTGTTTAGTGGTTACTCATTAGAAATTCGTTCATATGGATGAGCAGTTATTGTTGAGCCAGTAATATTTGCTCTGCCAAAGATAATTTCCGGGGATAAGCAGTTAATCACGACGGAGTAATATTTGCACTCCCCAGATATCATTTCTGAGGGTCAGCTGCTAGCCCTTAAGCGATTAACATGTGCTATTCTTAAGATCATTTTCTAGGGTCAACTCTTAGCCTCTTTGCGAGCATCTGTAAGGAGCAATCTTACTTCCTCCTACAGTTTGCCTTTTGGTGTTTACCCCCCTGCAGTTGGTCCTCAAAAGGACTAACCTCCCTACCCCTGTTAGTCCTTTTTTTCTTGGTGTGTGTTTCTACTCATAGAATGTTAGCCATGGTGCTTTTGAAGCATAGCTATAAAAGATCCAACACGAGAAAAACAAATGAATGGGGCTAGTAATATCAAACAGTTACCGACGTGTCTACTCATACAGCGTTAGCTATGACGTTCTTGAAAAGCTGACAATCTTAAATCATTGCGGTTGGTGCATGAATATAATACCCCATCTTCTGCTGTAAGAGGTGAGAACGACTAAAAGAAAGCGTTAGTTCGGCAATATGGGACACCTACTTTATAGGCATGTTCTAATCGAGAAAACAGGTGATGCTACGCAAATGTGGGTAGCAATAAATTTCATGAGAAACACAGATGGCGCAATATTTTCCGAGGTGAAGTTAAGGGTAGTAGATGATTCGATTGAATATGGGCTGGTGCCTGCTATAGTGAGAAATAATGAATCGGGATACGTTTACAGCCATTTTCAATAAATGAATAAGGTTTTCAGGATGAGGGTCCCAGACTGATGCAGCATATTCCCGCGCCGCTGTAGCGCAGCAGTTAGGGCGCTAGACTACTGTTCCCAAGAATGCCGAGCATCCCGGTCTTGGCGGCGCTTTTCGATAGAGGCGAAAAGCTAGGCGCTTGTTGTGCTAGCGATGTCCATGCACGCTATCCCAGGTGGTGGAAATTATTCCGCAGCCCTCCACTGCAGCATCTCTCATAGCCTTAGTCGTTTTGGGAAGTTAAACCCCAAAACCAAATGAAACCAGCACTGTATTCCAGTTTTGGGCGTATTAGCGTTTTGTACAAAAGAAGTTTGAGGGATTAAGACGCTTTAAAGGGACGGCTGTATAACCCAGCATATGGTTACCATTGTTAATAACATATTTGACACGTAGTGACCAAGCGATATTTGAGTGATGTGCACACCCAGGTACTTGTAGGAAAGCGCCAACTCCAGCGGACATGATTTATGGAATACATAAGGGAAATATTTGGAAGTTCTAGACACGCGAATGAATTTGCATTTGGTAATAATAAGTTCCATTAGCCATGTTTTACACCATTAAGAAATAAAAATTGAGGTCATATAGAAGATTGGCTACATCATTGTTGCATGGGACTGTTTTGGTTTGGTTTGTGGGGTTTAACATTCAAAGCGACTCAGGATATATTAGACGCCGTAGTGAAGGGCTCCGAAAATTTGGACCACCTGGTGTTCTTTAACGTTCACTGACGTTCAGAACGACACAATCATTAGCAAATAAATGTATATCAGAAGAAACAGAAAAAAGCAATCCGGTAATATAAATTAGAAAAGCGGAGAATCAATGACTGAGCCTTGGCGAGTACCGGAGTAAACAGAGGTTGAGCTATAGCCTAGACTGTGTACTGACACGTATTGGGAGCGGTTATGTAGCTGAAAACTAGACCAAGAAAATGTTTTTAAGGGCTTTAGGCGCATGGCCTGCACGGTAGGTTATGAAGCAGGAAGTCAAGCCGAAAAATTCGGTTTAAAATGAAGGTTACAGTATATTAATCTGAGATATTTTTGCTTTGCCGATTCGAAAATGTTGTGTTCCTGCCATGTCGTTAAAACAGCACACGTTTTATCACAACGATCTCTACATGTCGCTGCCCGACATCCGACGTTGCTAGGGTGCATCGATGGGCATACTCCCCTCCGCTGTCCGTGGCGGCTAAGGAGAGGAGCGGGCATCATAATGGCGGACGTCGTAGCAGTCGACGCAGTTGTTTCCACCCTGCACGGCGGCGGAGGAGGTGCGCGCAATGATGCACCACAGATTAGAACACTAAGACGCCTCCTCTCAGACGTAAATTTTCTCAACGTTGGATCAGTATCCACAACGCGGTTTTCCGTTTGCAGCGACTGCAAGCAACTGCTAACCGATTGCCGACCTGCCTTTCCGGGTCAACAGCTATGCGAATAGCGCGTTGTAATCCTTTCAGTGTGATGTTTTTTTTAAGACATCTGCAGCTTGCGACTTTGCACTCTTTTTTTTGATGCCATTATTTTAAATGTTCCTGAAATAACAAGTATTCATTGCCTAAAGTTTTAGCATGCGAAATACCGATACTGAAAAGATGTGGCCGTGCGCGGCGTCAGGCCGATTTCACTCGCCTAGGACACCCAAACTTCCTTGAAAACACAGCTATCCATTTGCCGATAACAGAGGCTTTGAATTAATGTCAAATAGAGACACCAAAGATTTAGATGTGTGTTGTTTCTTTGGCTTAGTGCGGAGGATAATATTGTATACGTTAGCGACGACACGAAATTAACCTAGGTTAAGTATATAGTTTACAACTAATTTTTTTCTCGTGCAGTTTTCATATCGACATTTCTCGCCGAAAAATACTCGCGATGTCACTAGCGAGCTGTTCACGTGAGTCACAAAATAACGCTGGTAGCACTACTTAAATTATTTCTCTACTCTTTCATCTCTTGGACAGGCTTGTGTAAGGGCTGTTTCAAATTAAGATGAATAAAGCAGAGGCCGTACTGCATGCACTCTCTATACACATCAGATTACACCTCAACTCGTCTGTAATGTCACGGCCGCCGTTTGATGGTTGAAACCGTAATCCAAAGCAAATGAGAGAAGCGAATGAATTATATATTATATTCCAGCTTTTCGCGCAATACCTGTGCCTGTTCAAGCTTTGTAATGTGCCTCGCATTGTTCAAAATACAGAATGCGCAATAGCTGCAATTTGCTATTGCAATTCATTTTCAAATTTCCGGTTGTTGGCAGCTTGTTCCTCATCAAGATGGAGATCACAGTGATGCTGTTCGGCCTGGTTACCATGTCTCTGTCCTTCTGTGGCTGCGTGGGCGCTCTGCGCGAGAACACGTGCCTGCTGAACATATACTCGTCCTTCATCACGGCGCTTCTGCTGATCAACCTGGTAGTGGGACTCATCGTCTTCTTCCTACCGTCGCAAATCAAGAAGGTGCTGTCGGACACCTTCTCCATGGAGCTCATCGTGCACTACCGGGATTCGGCGGACTTTCAGAGGCTCATGGACAGCATACAGGTGGGATATGCCAAAGCCTCGATGCCATTTTGAGCATCTGCGTATGTAAGCTGGGGAGGAACTGTCCTTCTGTACATTGCTTTATTCTCCCCAAAAAGGGCACTTTAAAAGCCCCCTTAGCTCTTGACTTCAAAAGTCTTGTTCGCGTGCAGTGGCTAGTTTTAATACCTTGAACTTTTTTAAGGATTGCCTGCGTACTTTTGCGCCTGTGTGTGTACTTCTCCAGTGGCTGTCGTGTCTCACGTATCCAGAGGAAATAAATGCGTGTGCTTGCTCAGTAAACGCCCTTTACTCTGTGGCCGTGGTCACGACCAGTCTCGGTTCCCTTCGTCTCGACCGACACAATTATAGTCACAAACATTTTCCTCTTGCCCACCTGGAGATTATATTTAAACAACTTCTACCTCACATTGTTGAAAGTTTCATTTATTCACTCTCAGTGTTCGTTAGTGAGCGCAACTGCTATTGCTTGATGTGTCGCTCACTCTCGGGCCCCAAACAAAGAAAATTTGAAAATAAAAGAAATTTCACGGTTCATCAAAATGACCGAAAAAATTGACCTTATGGTGAATATTTGTGTAGTATTTCAAGCAGGGCCTTGATAAGACTGCTTGCGTCGTTGTTCAGAATTAAAATCAGCATCACAATAAGTCTGTTGTTTTCGGTCGTTGAGATCCACATGAAAACTGGACAGGAATGACAGAGAGAGGAACAAAGACCGAGAGAAGCTGTCGCGACAGGAGCTCCACTGCATCCTCTAATATCTTCGCTTCCGATTTGCCTCGAATAGGCTGCACCTCTTGGAGATAACACACATGACAGTATACAGTGATGGTAGATATTCCAACAACTGACGGCCCGTTCGCAGGCAGCCCCATTGTTTCTAGTGATCAACCCAGTGGACTCATGCTCCGATTTTGATTTGTAGATTTTACATCTATCTATAACTAACCATGAGGAAAGGCGCGAGGAGGAATCGACGACGAACGAAAATTTATGCCCCGTTATGTGATTGCAGGAGCGAATGCAGTGCTGTGGCATCTCTAGAAGGAACTTCCGGGACTGGAATGCAAACATGTACTTCAACTGCTCCCGCGCTAACCCCAGCAACGAGCGTTGCTCAGTGCCGTACTCGTGCTGCAAGCGAAATACCACCGATCAGGTTGGTGGCAGTGCATCTAAAAGCGTTCTTAGTTGATATTCTGTTTTTTTTTTACAACAGATGAGCTATTGTTTTCTTTCTATCTGTGTGATTTTTGTGTCAGATCTTACAATTTGATAACGCACGTGGTGTGAAGTTACTGCCTGGCCGGTCTATAAAATGTTTGCTTAACTAATCAACTGCGCTGAGATTATTTTTCTGACGGGCTTAAAAAATTGTGATTCCAAGGATGGCAAGTATTGCCTTACACAAGTGTACAAATGCGTTTGTGCACGTTTATAACTTTCCGTACAAACGTACTATCGCGCTCAGTATGAGCTACACCACGCGAACGCGTGGCCGAGCGCTCTTCAAGGTAGTAGAGTAGCGCTGATTGTGCCGCGTTTTACAGTTATCTGGAGAGGGTGCTGCTGTTCCAACAAGCGCTTTGCAACCCCTCGTTCCCCTTTATCTGAAGGACACGTTATTTGTTTCTTATTTTTTTTTTGTTTTCGCTGAAGCAGAAACTGCAAGATCATGCAGCACATTTGCCTTCGACGAGACATGACGTGCGGAAGTTATCAAGCACAGCACTTTGGTCGCCCAAGTAGGGCTGTGTGTTTTGACATGATTTAAGCACTAATTGAGCACGTTAGCACCTAGCGCAAAATCGGCAAAAGCCACGACGTGATCAACGTACCGTTTTCAACAGTGTTAGCATCTACAAGCAGCCACGTTGACGCATAAAAGTCTGCGCCGATTCCGCCTAGCCCCTCCCGTTCACTAACATGATGAAGCGCAAAGTGGCATGCCTGGTTACACATATGTTGCGGACCGAGACGGGTCCCCGCGCTTAACGTTTGGGCGTCGACCAGCGGCTGCAGTTATCATTTTTGAAACTGATATAAAAAAATAGCAAACGAGGGTGAAGGTGAAAACAAGCAAGAGGAGGTTATGTGAGCTTGCTGGAATAGCAACGCCCTCTCCAGATAGCTCGAAAACAAGGCACAATTGGAGCCACTGTACAACCATGCCGAGCGCTTGGCCACATGCTCGCGCGGTGTGGCTCACACTGAGCGCGATAGTAGGTACGTACGTACGGGCCTGTTTGCTTCTTGCTCTTCAGCCTCATCGTTACCGCTGTTTATTCATCATGTCATACGTACAAGCGTTCATAGCATTCGGGCACACAGAGGAAACTTTCCTGAATGGCCACCTACAGGCCTAGAAATGTTTTTCCTGGCTCGGCCTTCAATGATTTTCCTATTAGGGCTCCTTTGATTTAGTAGAGAATGTGTTTTCCGCAGGTGGACGTGAAACAAAATTGAATCGGTAATACAACGCCAGCCATGTCGTTCTATTTTTTACGTGGCCCAGGAATTATATCAAGCTGTAAGTTTCGTAGCACGAGTACAAGAAGCACACAGTACACCGTTTGATGGACAGCATAGCAGAGTAGATAATGCAGGAAAAGACAGAGAGCACTATCCGCATTTAGTCTAACGGTGCCAAATGTGCTTCTTTGTCTTGCCTTGCTTCTATTCGCTGTTTCACCACTAACTGCGAGTTCGTTTGTCCCAGCACCAGCACAAATTTTCAAGACACGCCGAAATTATTTTTTTTTTATTTTATGTGTCCAAATGCGGCCAGGAACGAGCCCCTAAACAAGAAGTTTGGCTCTGCATCGCAGGTGGTGAGTCTGTCATGCGGTCGCAACGTGCTTAACATGACCGACTACGACGCCTGGTTCCAGGTGTACACGGGCAACTGCCTTGACTCAGCGCACCGCTACGTCCGCGAGAATGTCACCATCATCACAGGTCTCTGCCTTGTCTTCGTCATCCTGCTCGCCTTCGTGCAGATGGTGACGCAGGCGCTCATCGACGAGATACTCATCATCCGTCGCATCTACGAGAAATTCTACGAGCGGGCCTACGACATGCGCGCCGCCCAAGAGCAGACCGAGGCGTCTGCAAACTAGCACTCTCCTCTGCAATGCACCTCAGCTCATCAAGTAATGACTAACAAGACAACTTGCATTGAAGCTCATCCAAACTTAATACATCTTCAACAGTGTTTCATGATGACTTAATCTAATTTGATAACACTAACTATGATAATATGGAGGCAGTTCTGCATCCTAACTAGAATTTCAAAAGCGTAACGACGAATTTGAGGATTGTGGTGACACAAGAAGCTTGTACAGCTTCAATTAGTGGCGGCATCCACGACGATGCCTGTCAGAGGGAGAGAGAAAATGTGCCCGTTCTCGTCAGCTGCACGACCTGCGGAGACCATAGAGTTCTAAAAATGGGTCGCAGGCAGGCGCGCCTCGCGTATGATGGAGCATTCGAAAGACAGCAATGTGATAAGTGAAACCGTCATGTCGCTGAAGGCTGTGTGCACACCCTCCGCGTTAAGCCTGGGAGTACCTCGGGAGCGCTTACTGTGGGCAAATGAGTAATTCATACAGACGAATATCAGGCACCTTTAGTACTAATGTTAGCCACCTGCATTTCTACGTATACGCTGGCACATAAGTGGAGGTTATGTTTATTCCAAGGACAAAGTGGCCATCTAACAGCACTGCGCCGAACACCGCTGCATTTACACAGTTTGACTAGTGATAAGCTGTGTATCGTGAGGATTTCTTTTTTGTGGGGTCTGAACAGCGCCCAACACTGATGGGACATAGGAGCGCCGACTCTTTTTCTCCAAGGTTGGTGGCCATGGATTGCTTACACATCCTTTCCGACTCGTCCTTCTGGTACGCTTTTTTCTGCATCTCGCATCTGGTGCTCGCCAGTGTTAACAAATTGCCTTCTGCTGCACTTCGTCGTGCTTCTGAGAATATAGGCCGTAGCGGTGCGGAGATGTTCGGTGTTGCCGCTGTTTCTACATAAAAGCAGTAAGCCACAAGCACATTGTTTCACCTGCTTGGAGCACGAAATTGTACTACGCGGTAAAAATACATTTCAACATGGCCTGCCATCTTCCTTCTCGGTAAGTATATTTACAGGCGGCATTGATCGCCATAGCAAGTTTTTGGCGACTTCGGCTCTCCTGGCGTATGCAATTTGCACAAAAAGTAAGTGCCCTGACCGACTTTCGTTTGACGAGCTTTCTGCAAATAGGAACAGACAGCATCACAGTTTGGATGATACATACGTGCCTTCTCTGCAAGTACACATTCCTTGCTTAGCGAGCTGAACTGCACTGCAGTCCATTAAAAATGGCACTCTCAAGCTAGTCTTAGCCCCGCTGAGGTAGCGCAGTGGTTACGGCGCTCGATTACTTTTCCCAAGGGCGCGGGATCGAATCCCGGCCTCCGCGGCCGCTTTTCGATGGAGTTGAAAAGCAAGGCACCTGTGTGCTGTGCGATGTCAGTGCACGTTAAAGAACCCCAGGTGGTCGAAATTTTCGGCGTCCTCTACTACGGCGTCTCATAGCCTGAGTCGCTTTGGGACGTTAAACCACACAAAACAATAATCAAGCTAGTCCTAAAAATATCGATGCCATGTTAGCACGAAGCGTGATTTCAGAACTCTTCGCACAGCCAAAGTCATTTTATTTTGAGTCGCTGGAGCGGCCCTAGTGCGAGCGCTCCTGCCCACGTCACTGTCCGCTTCTTCGTATTCCTCGTCACGGGGCCACCGATCTACCGACCCGATCGTGGACGCTCTCCGCTGTGATACCAGGTGAATGGGCCGGGGGTTTAAAAACTGCTACTCCGGCTGTCTCGCCATGAATGAGCTGCGTCAACGCTTCAGCGCAGTCGTCAGGCTGAGTCTGATCCTACAGCCGATATAGCTCGCCGAGAAACAGCAGTGAAGAGGCTGGAGGTAGAAGAGCTAAAACCTCGTAAATAAGCTCCAGTAATCCCGCTCAGCCATGGTTAAGAGAGCTTAGACTCGGATAAACTTCCCGCAATTTTTTATTCACATTAAGAAAAGCTCCCAGCTTGTATGTCAGATTTTAGGTACCCATTACAAGCAGAATGAATATAACTGTTAATATCACCAGTGTCCTTCGATACTACGAGTGGTCATACAACCACCGCCGAACTTTGATTTATGGACAGAGCGGCTGCTAGAGGCGCCACCGCCGATAAGGGAACCGTAAGCACGCAGTGAGGTTCTCCGGTGGCATATGGTACGGTTGCACCCGAAACTATTGCTTACACTCCCGTGTTATTTCACAATTTCATTATTTACGCGAAAATGAAGCAGTATTCTAAAGTCTTAAACATACGCATACGTTGTCCTCTTGACGCGTATGTGGAGAAAAAGCTGCCTGCAGAGCCACGCCTGGTTCCTTATCCGTGATCACTTGCTGCATGGAGATTTTTCACGCTCATAATGGGACTCTGAAAGCAAGTACAAAGATCTCGAAGAGTGTGTAAGCTGTATCAGGTGACCCAATCGTTCAGGATGAATTTACTTGACAATCTTTGAAATTGAATGTCGATTTTCTCGACACCGCGGTGCTGGTGGAAAATGGAAAACCTAAAGTCTCCTTGTGTGGAAAGCCAATGGATCAGCAACAATAACTAGATTTCACCAGTTATCATTCGATACATTGTAAGAAAGAAATATTTGTAGGGCCGGCGACGCGGCTTAGAATATGTAGGAATAATGATTACTTAAAGGAACTACACTCACTGTAGAGAACACTAACACAAAGAAACTAACTTCCTTAATATGACCCTCAAGAAAGCTACCACTTTAAACCGCAACCACGCGCCCACGAAACGACCGATGGCGAACACTGAACGCCAGCCTTCCTTTGTAAAGAAATGCCCTTCCAAACAATATGCGGAAATACCACTCCATGCTAATGTTTCACGATCGCCTGAAACAAATATTCCCGGAGGCATCCAGGATAACACGCAAACGTAACACATTCCTCGGAGATTTTCTAGCAAATTTTGAACTCGACCAGAAGCGTCCAGCACAACTACCTTCTTGCTCTCGACCAAGATACAACGGGTGAAAGTACTGCAAGCGGTTTCACTTTTCACATAAAATCAGGCTTTAATTGCTCATCATGAAACTTTATCCACCGTCTAGATGCTCCTTCTGCCATAAACAGTACATCAGAGAAAAAGGTCAATCAATGCGCATAAGTATAAATAGTCATCGGGCAGGCCCTCCCGAAAGCAGTTTCCTGGCATTTAAGACAATAACAAGTTTCCTCACTTCTCTACATACCTGTCGAAAGTCAGGAAGAAAAAGGTCTGCTGACAGGCACGACATTCCAGGCCAAAAAAATCCCGTAGTCTTCTCGAGCCGCTCGACAGTCCTCAACAGGATGCATCGAATCAAGACCCGCATGTCTACGGAGTAAAGCCCGCCTAAAAAATCTTTCTTGTAGAGCACATAACGGACCTTCAGCTACGTGTTTCAAGCGTCGCCGAACATTATAGTGTTACCGAACATTTCGCCTTCGAGCTCTTGGCGGGGCTGCCATCGACTGGCAACGTGGCGTCAGAAGCATTCCTAAAACGTGCGTTCCAGGTTGTATTTATGGGCTGTTTACCTTGTAAGCCATACATAGGCTCTTTAGCTCTACACCTATTTTACAGTTTCTTGCTCTTTAAAAATAACGCTAGTCATTCGTAGCCGATCAATTGCATGAGGTTCATTGCGAGTACAATATATATGCAGTTCCAGTATAGCATGTGGACCGATTCACAAAACAGCCCTGCGAGCGCTTTTCTGTCGTGCTTGAGACAGTTTCACACTATGCGAAGTATTTGAATTTTAATTTGTTTATTGCCTCTAATGACGAATACAGTAGCTATCAGATTCTGTTCGGCTCAGCCCACCAATAAAATGCGGTTGGACTTAGTTCGTTCATGAATTTCAACGGGACTGAACAGCGCAAACAGTCGACAATCGCAGAGAAGATGCAGAAAAGAAGCGCATGTCCTCGTATTCTTTGCGTCTTGTTTGTGGATTGTCTACTGTTCACGCTCGTCAGTTCCGTGGAAAATCAGCCCGGCAAAACGAAAGAATTACGATCGCTCACGTCCATCCACACCACTGGTCAGAAAAACTTCACTTCGGTTAATAATTTCCTGAATGTTTTTCGGATCGACTGGCTGATGAATTACGGATGACCGATCAATACAGGCATAAATTCCTTATAGGCCTGGCGGCGAACGAATGGTGGGCATTAGCAATGTTTCTCACAGGCTAAAACATCCAAAGGTCACGAGTGATGATCGCTATGCCCAGACGAAGACAAGTCCACTTTTCGAAACGTTGGCTCATCTGCGAACTGAGGCGAACCCCATCTACCCTTGTTCAGTTCTTTTTCATACCGTGCAACCATCTTCTTCCTTTCGTTCTATCTTGCAAACACTAAAAATTATAAGAAAACATGTTTCTTATTTTTATTGTTTACACATTTTTGCTAAGCTTTATTGTTCAAATGATTGTTCACATTTCGTCTCAATCTATACTTCCCCAATGTTTCAGCATATTCTTGCTGTCATCTATTAATGCCCAGTTTACTTCGCCGTTTACAGCTCCGAAAGTGCCCGCAACCTTGTGGCGCCATCTGTCGTAGCGCCGGGAACCGAGGCGGTTTGTATGCAACGTGCGGAGTGAAACTCGTTGTCGATTATATCTAGTGCCAGCTGCAGCATCCAGCCCCTGAAAAAAAATTCGCCATACATCCACCACCAGACGGCGGGCACGGCAACTCTTACTTCGCCGGTCAAAGTATCGAACACCCTCCGGAAGGTCATCTCCGGATACTTGGCGTTCCCATAAATGCACGTGGTACTGCAAAGGATTGGATCCAGCAGCTGAAATCTCAATAGAAGCCAACGCTCGACTTGATCAAACGGTTCATTAGCAAGAGTGGGGGCGCATGAATGGAGGAAGCACGTCGCCTCACTCGTTTTTCTGCTCGCTGAGCTCCGCTACGGTGCCCCTCACTATGACTTAACGCAGAAAACTACAAGAGATTTGGCTTACTTTATAACTCTGCCTTGAGAGTTATAACCTGCCTACCCATACAAATGCGCATCACGGAGCTTCACAGAATAGCTCAGCTCCCACCAGTGATTACACTTATCGCAACGCATCAAGGCAATCATGAAACGCGCTTTCGACACACACCCAACGGGTACCGCCTCCTTACTTGAATCTTTGACAAGGCAAAGCTTCTCTTGCCCCTATTGAACCACTTTACAGCACCATGGACAGGAACATTGGTAAGGGATCCAGAACCCGTTCCAACCAATACCGAAGGGCGAGGAAGAGATCACCGTCAACGCCACGTAATTGATATAAAAGACCAGCATACCGGTCTCCTCATTTATACAGACGCCGCCCTATACCATAACGATGACGCCGTCATCTAGTTTGCAACCACCGCTTGCTATCATGAGTGTTCGCAGCTGCACGCTGCTAGCCTCAGTGGTCGCAGGTACTGGTCCGCAACTAAACACGAGTTGACGGCCATCAGCGAGGCCCTTAACACTGCACCAAAGAAACACATCATTTCATACACATCTACACCGACAGTCAAGAGGCTATAAAAACTGAAAATCCGTTCTCACAAGACCTCAGTGCAACACCGCATCAAACAGCACTGCCGCTACCTGCAAGATACCTCAAAGGTCTCGGTACGGATTCATTGGACACTTGGACATTGTGCACAAGGAACCGGGAACAGTACTGCCCAGAGGCCACTCGTGCGCAGCTAAAGGAAGACCGCTGGCATAGCCTTGATGTGGGCCCATCCAACTCGCACCACCCTTACTGTCCTCCAGTCTTTCTCCTCCTACCGGATTCTGTCATCACGCAGCTTAAACATTAGCGGAGGGGTTTGTTGCGGGACCTTGTCCCCGATATTGCCGTAATGTTATCGTACTGGCGCCGCCATGTGGCGAGCTTGGGAGACTGGCACGCGCTCGTCTTTTTCGCTCTCGGTGCTCGCCCGCCAGTCGGTTCCGTGCCTGATCTTGCCGGTGCTTCTACTTAGTCCTAAGTAAACCTGCTGAACCAGTTTCACTGGCTTCTGTGACATTTTTGGTGGAGGTGCTGGGTAGATCCCATGTACGAAGAGCCTCTGGCTGCCCCCTACGCCCATCTACACACCGTTGACACCTGTGCACAAGGCGAGCCGTCGCTTGAGAGGCTTAGCACCTGAGTGTGGTCCTCTTGTTTCCCCACCGCAAACCACGATGACTACAGCGGCAATTCAGACCACCACTCAGCTTCCTGTGAGTGCCCAGCAGCTGATCTGCCATACTCCACGCATGCCCACGCCGTTTCATGGCGACAAGTTCGAAGACGTTGAGGACTGGCTGACCAGCTACGGCCGGGTCGCTGTGTTTAATGCGTGGGACGAGGAGCGAAAATTGCAGAATGTTTATTTCGCACTAGAAGACGCCGCCAAGATGCGGTTCGAAAACCATGAGGCTACCATTTCCACCTGGCAGGATTTCCGGCGGCAGCTGCTCACAACATTCGGCATCGATACAAGAAAAGAGATGGCCAACTCGCTCTACAGTCCCGAGCACAGCGGCCTAATGAAAGCGTCGACATGTTTGTGGAAGAAATGACTCGCCTTTTCAACCGGGCGGATTCGTCCATGTCGGAGGAAAAGAAGGTGCGCTACCTTATGCAAGGCGTCAAGGAGCAGCTGTTCGTTGGCCTTTTACGTGACCCTCCACATACTGTTGCTGATTTTACGAAAGAAGCAACAAGCATCGAGCGTGCCTTGAATCAGCGATTTGCACATTTTGATCGCTCTGCGAACATCGCTGCCGTACACTTCCGCTTGCCAATGGCCGGAAACGACAGGGAAGCCCTTCGCGAACTTATCCGAAGCATCGTGCGCGAAGAGCTGCAAAAGCTGCCCTCTCTCGAACAACATCCACGTGTTGGGGGCATCTCGGATATCGTGCGCGAAGAGCTCCGCCAAGCAGTGCCATTAGTACCGTCACCCCAGCCGCCTGCGCCACAGATCATGACGTACAGCGACGTGTTGCGTACCCCTGCGCCTGAACCATTGGCACCCTGCAATCCTGCACCTCCCGCTCGTCCTCCACCCCAATGTCCAATTTCGACTGGAGTGCCTGAAGCTCGGCCACCCGTTCGCAAAGCACACGCGTGGCGCACGCCGAACAATCTGTCTTTGTGCTTTCACGGCGGCGAAGCCGGTCACGTTCTGCGCCACTGCCCGTACCGTCGGATGGGCTTGCGCGGATTTTCCCCGGATGCCCCTTGGCCGCGCTATGGCGAACGACCTCGGGACATCGACCAATACCTCAGCGACCACGTCCCACCTGCGTCCCTCCAGCGACGCCAGTCCAGGTCACCACCGCCGAGACAGTTTTCAACCAGCCGCCGTTCTTTCCTCAGGCAGTCCCCAAGTCCGCACCGGTGAAAACTGAAGACGGCGACCCTCGGGGGTAGGGCCGCCGTCTATGGACACTACGACCAACATCCTCCGCTCACCGATTCGATCACACAGACCGACCTCCGACCCTTCGCTCCGACCAACAGTCCGACCACTTTTCGACGATCGCCGAAGCTTTCCTCCGACGCCCCCAATCGACGCACCGCACGACCAACGAGTCCGACGACCTCCCGACGATCACAGAAGCTTACCTTCGACGCCGTAATTCGACGCAAAGAATGACCCGTCAGCCCGACGATCCCTGACACGCCGCACTTTGTCGACGGTGATCTACATTCCGCCGAGATACCGATCGTCGTTGATAACCACAACACGACTGCCCTTGTAGATACCGGCGCTGATTTTTGCGTTATGAGTCATGGCCTTGCTACCACTCTGCGAAAAGTCCTGACTCCTTGGCACGGAGCCCCGATAAGGACAGCCGGAGGGCATGTGGTAACGCCGCTCGGAGTGTGCACCGCTCGCGTCGAGATTCACCACGTAACTTTCTCGTGTTGCTTTGTTCTGCTTGCAGAGTGCTCCAAGGACCTGATTCTCGGCCTTGATTTTCTTAGAGAAAACAACGCAATCATCGACCTCCATGACTTCATGGTGACATTTTCCACTCATCGCGCAATTTCCGACGAGTACAGACAGCACAGCGACGACTACACAGACAGGCCAGTTTTCCGAGTGTGCGACGACCATGTCACTCTACCTCCACGCACAAGCTTGTTTGTTACAGTGCAGTGTGACAACCCCCCTGCCTTGCAAGGCCTCGCGGAAACGAACGTGAATTTATTGTTGAACCTACAAGTCTGTGTCGCTCGGGGAATCTTTGCCTTGAGAAATAAACGAACTGAACTACTTTTAACGAAGTTTAGTGCCGAATACCGGCATTTACCGCAAGGTACAGCTATCGCTTTTTTTTGACGAAGTCAGTGCGCCATCCGCCCATTGCGCCCTTACGCTGGCCAACGAGAACCCTCCCGAGAGCACTGGACATACTGTTCAAACTGACGTGAACCCAGCTTTGTCTCTTACCCAGAAACGCCGCCTTCAAGCAATTCTGGAGACTTACCGTGACTGCTTTGCCGTCACTTCCAAAGTGAAACAGACGTCAATAACCAAACATCGAATTATAGTTGATCCCACCAAGCGCCCTATCCGCCAACACCCCTACCGAGTATCGCCGAAAGAACGAGAGGCTATTCGGGCGCAAGTTGATGAAATGCTCCGCGATGATGTGATCCAGCCGTCCGCAAGTCCATGGGCTTCACCAGTTGTGCTGGTTGCTAAAAAGGACGGAGCAATCAGATTCTGCGTCGACTATAGGAGGCTTAACAAAATTACGAAAAAGGACGTCTACCCATTGCCTCGAATCGATGACTCGTTCGACCGACTTTGCCACGCCCGATACTTTTCATCGCTCGATCTACGCAGTGGGTACTGGCAGATCGAAGTCGATGAACGTGATCGACAGATAACCGCATTCATTACTCCTGACGGACGGTACGAATTTAAGGTGCTTCCCTTCGGTTTGTGTTCCGCTCCCGCAACCTTTCAAAGAATGATGGACACTGTCCTAGCCGGCCTGAAATGGCAGACGTGCCTCGTCTACCTTGACGACGTTGTCATTTTCTCTGCGACCTACGAAGAGCACCGCAAACGATTGACGGCCGCGCTAAATGCCATCCGCGGGGCCGGACTCTCACTAAAACCAGAAAAATGCCACTTTGCATTCCAACAGCTCAAGTTCCTGGGTCACGTCGTGAGTGCTGAGGGAATTAGCCCTGATCCAGAGAAGACGGCTGCCGTAGCTGCTTCTCCGACCCCACTGATAAACGTTCTGTGCGTCGGTTTTTGGGCCTCTGTGCATATTACAGGAGATTTGTGCACGACTTCTCCCGAATAGCGGAACCATTGACTCGTCTAACAAAGGATGACCAGCCTTTCATCTGGGCCGACGAGCAGCAAAGGGCCTTCGAGGAGCTTCGCAAGCACCTTCAAACAACGCCCGTACTTGGCCACTTCGACGAGGAGGCCGATACAGAATTGCATACCGATGCCAGTAACGTTGCCCCGTCGGGGTGGTGCAGTGGTAAGACGCCCGACTACTGTGCCGGAGTTCCCGGGATCGAATCCCGGCCTCGGCGGCTGCGTTTCGATGGAGGCGAAACGAAGTGGCGTCCGTGTGCTGTGCGATGTCAGCGCACGTTAAAGATCCCCAGGTGGTCGAAATTACTCCATAGCCCTCCACTATGGCTCCTCTTTCTCTCTTTCCACTTTCATTCCCACCTTCCTCCCTTCCCTTACGGCGCGGTTCGGGTGTCCACAGAGCAAGTGTGACAGTTACTGCGCCTTTCCCTTCCTGTGAACCAATTTAATTAATTAATTTATGCCAGTAACGTTGGCCTCGGTGCAGTTCTCGTTAAGTGGCAAGAAGGCGTTGAGCGGGTGATTGCTTGCGCCAGCCGCACCCTGTCTCGTTCCGAAGCGAATTATTTTACTACCGAAAAGGAGTGCCTTGCAGTTGTGTGGACGGTAACAAAATTTCGGCCGTTTCGAGTGGTCAGCGACCACCACTCACTCTGTTGGTTAGCGAACCTTAAAGATCCTTCAGGCAGGTTAGCCCGCTGGAGTCTCCGCTTACAGGAGTTCGACGTCACTATTCTGTACAACTCCGGCAAGAAACACAGTGACGCTGACTGCCTATCCCGAGACCCTATCCCGTGATCTTCAAGTGAAACAGATGACTCCGTCTTTCTCGGCGCTCTCTCGACAGCAGATCTCGCTCAACAGCACCGAGACGACACCGAACTGCGGCCCCTCATCGATTATCTCGAAGGAACCGCCCCATCGCCGCCTCGCCTTTTCACGCGTGGCCTGTCGTCATTCTGCTTGCGTAACGGCATCCTCTACAAGAACAACTACGCTTGCACAGACATTCAGTATCTGCTGGTTGTCCCAACGCCGCTCCGTACCGAAGTTTTGCAGGCATGCCACGACGAGCTTTCTGCCAGACATCTCGGTTTTTCGCGCACCTTGGCACGAGTGCGACAAAAGTACTACTGGCCCAAGCTTGCCGCTATGGTTCAGCGCTATGTTAGGACGTGCCGTGATTGCCAACGTCGGAACATACCACCTGTCAAGCCGGCCGGCCTGCTGCAGCCTATTGTTCCTCCGCGAGTACCTTTTCACCAAGTCGGTATGGACTTGCTCGGGCCATTTCCTACGTCATCATTGGGCAACAGGTACATTATAGTCGCCACAGATTATCTAACCCGCTATTGTGAGACGAAAGCTCTTCCCAGCGGCACGTCTACTGATATTGCGAACTTTTTCATCTTTAATCTGGCTCTTCGTCACGGTGCCCCTGCGATCGTTTTAACTGACAGAGGCACGGCATTTACTTCAGCTCTAACTCAGGAAGTGATGCGGCTCAGTGACACTTGTCATCGCAGAACAACAGCTTACCACCCTCAGACGAATGGCCTTACTGAGCGACTCAATAAGACCATCGCCGATATGCTTTCTATGTACAGCCTCGTCCATTTCTAGCTATAACGCGGTCACTGCTTTCAAAGCGTCATTGCGTCCGACTCGGCCATGCCATATAGCTTAGTGGCAGGCCATGTGAAGCAACACGCCCGGGTCCTTCTGTTCTCGCATCGCTTTGCATCGATATATGCCTACGTCGGGCGCAATTTTGCTTTGAAAGCAGTGACCGTGTTATAGCTAGAAGTGGACTACCCTGTACGTCAACGAAGATCGTAAGAACTGGGACCAGATACTGCCGTATGCAACATTTGCTTATAACACCGCCGTCCAGGAAACGACCCGCTTTACACCGTTTCGTTTGGTGTACGGTCGCGAAGCGGTCACCATGCTGGATGCAATGCTACTGCCAGATGTTGCCCACCAATCGATTGCCGGTGCCGACCAATTCGTCCAGCATGCCGAGGCCGCTCGCCAGCTGGCTAGACTGAGAGTCCGGACACAGCAAGTTAAAGATGCTTGACGGTGTAACCTTCATCACAGGGAGGTAATTTACAACCCTGGCGATCAGGTTTGGGTGTGGACACCTGTTCGCCAGCGGGGTCGCTCCGAGGAGCTTCTGCGCCGCTACTTCGGCCCGTACGAAGTACAACGCAAACTCAGCGACGTCACCTACGAAGTGACCCCGCAAGGAACTGTTCGCTCATCCCGACGGCAAGCACAATCTGAAGTCGTACATGTCGCCAGGATGAAGCTCTTCTACTTCCGCTAGGTCAAGCTACATGTGTGTTTTTTTTTTTTTGCTTCCTTTAACTACTTGATGTGAACGCGCATCCTCGCCGACTACGGTTATCTTCGACCTCGCCACTCGGCATCGGGACGATGCCTTTTCTACCGGGAGGGGCAATGCCGCAATGTTATCGTACTGGCGCCGCCATGTGGCGAGCTCGGGAGACTGGCACGCGCTCGTCTTCTTCGATCTCGGTGCTCGCCCGCCAGTCGGTTCCGTGCCTGCTCTTGCCGGTGCTTTTACTTAGTCCTAAGTAAACCTGCTGAACCAGTTTCACTGGCTTCTGTGACAATATTACTCCTCCCACCCCTTCCGACCCTTTTCGCCCTGCCCAAGCTCTCACACCGGACATCCGGAGTCAATGGCGCCGACCCAGGATCGGCTGCCTCAACTGTCCTGCTGACTGCAGTGACCTGCAGCACTTGATCTGGAGCTGTTCTGGTACGGCGAGCTTCCATGCTCGCTACACATCTGCTGACCACATTCAGACTTACGAAGACTGGACGGCCTCCAATAACGACGCCAAGCGCAAGCGTATGACCCTGCTAGACTTTATGCCGCCGTCTGGTGCCCTCAAACTCACTCAAACCCACCGCCTTCCCCTCTATACCTCAGGTCATCCTTATGAGTAAACATTTATGAATGATCCTCTGCGGAGCGCTTGAGATTTCTTTCTATTCTTACAGTGTAGTGCGGACGACGCCAGCCTCCGCTAACGCTACTTGTGTGAGGAGATGGTTTCTTTTTTTGTCGTCTGCTACGGCGCACGGGTCGTTTATTGTGCAGTGTGAGGACTGCCTTGAGCTTAAAATTTTGTATCACTGCGGCGGCAATATTTAAGAAGGAACGTAGCCTGCCGGCAGCCACAAGAATCTGCCACGTTTGAGTGAAGCACCCAGAGGATAGCCATTTCTTCAGAAGTATGTCTGTAATGCTCATTTATCGAGACACTTTATTAACTGATTGGTTTCAAATTGATGAACCGTACTTTTGCGCGCTTTTTCTCTAAGTTAATTGCTAAAATTTTACCATCTTCCATATTTAGTTGTGCGCTCCGAAACCCGAAATTATTTTGGTAAGTTACTGGCTTGCACTCCATGGGCCGTTGTCCCGACTTGTACCACCTTTGTATCACAATGTTTTATTATTACTCTGCCTCTGTAATGAGGTTTTATGGTTTCAAAATGTGTTCTAAGATGTTCATAGATACTCTCCACCCAATGATGACATAATGCGCGCAAAGTCAAATCAGAGAGCTGCTTTGATATCTTTAGGTTCCATGTATTTCTATGGACGCTAAGCCTTCTTTTCACCCCCAATTGGCACAGAACTGTGGCAGCAGCACCACCGCATCTTGCTTACGTCACAGGTCGGTGTTGGTTTACAGCTTGGCCCAAAAATGTGATTTAGTGCGACTACAGTAAGTCCACAGGGGGGCAAACACTCAAATAAAAAAATGTATTTCTGCAAATCAAAAGGCTCTGCACACCCAAAACAAGATTAATAATATATATATTTTACTTTACTATATGAAGGAGATAAGCTATTTTATAAAAACGCTTTATTTTTATTTTTATTTCACAACATGCTTGTTGCATCGGCATAGGCCTTGCTAGGTGCTGTCTGCGATGGTGTTCCCGGGCTGTCTGCGTTGGTTTCCCCGGGAATGGCGCAAGGTTAGCTCGCTTGTCTAATGTGCTTTTTAAAAAGTTTTCGTCTTTCATGCAAGTTGCTTCCCAGTATTTTCTATGAAGTAGGAATCATCCCAGTCCTGTAATGCCGTCGTTTTCGTGTACCATACATGTGGCCAGCACTAAATCTTGTTGCGTAGTTGTGGCACGCTTCTCGTTTTTTTTAAAGCGCTTGGAGCCTATGAAACTAACCTCGCGGCATGCGAAGGACTGACGGACTGTGCAACCAGCGAGGACTTATACTGTCGGTGTCATACTACACGGTTTCCTGCAGGACTTTCACATGTGCGCTCCCGTCTGCATATATATATATATATAGTTTGCCACACGCGTACACATTGAAAATTTACATATGTTGCTCAGAGCTCGCTTTATTGTACATTGAGTTCATATGCTTTATCACCAAATTTTGGGCTTGATATAATAAAACATGAATGTTTTCGAGCTATACTTGTTCGACACTCTACTGCAAATTGTGCGGTTACGCCAGCGCTTTGCAGGTCATGTTGTACAAGTATGCTGATCATGCTGAGCCTGTCCCTTTGCAAGAAGCACTGGTTCGCTCCCTTTCTATACTGTTCTCTAAATGCTGAGTATTAATGCTAACCTCACTCACACAGCAGGATTCGAGTCCAATAGAATGACAAAGGTTGGCGAGATCTACAAGGCGCCCTTAAGAAAGGCGGCTTCGAAAATACAGCAGGGCACATTCGAAAAATGACACTTTTTATTTCTTGCAATGGTTATACGTAACCCTGACGTCATTCGACGTCACTAACTTAGGTGGACCCCCAATTTTCAGGGGGCGCTGGAGTGCCCATTATCCACCACATGTTGAAGGTATGGTCATCTATGGATCCTTCGCTATCAGTGTAGAAATACCTTGGGCAAAACGGCAGAGCTCGTGAGCACGCTTTGCTCGGACAGGCAGATCACGTCGATCATCGGATTAAGGGTACCGGCGAATTCCGCTTGGTGGCACCAGCGTCTGTGAAAGTTGCGAATAGACATGCTCGACCCTGCTACCGAAGCCATTGTGATTGACTCGCAACAGGTAATTAGAAATTGACCTAGGACTATCTCGAAACAAGCATTTCGTGTATTACGCAACATACAACCTCAGGCGTCTCCATGCCTCGATCCTCGCCTGGCCCCTGCTCATGAGCCCTTCCTATAGTGAACATCCAAGCACACAATCTCGTCTGAGGTCTTAGCTGCCGGGCTAAATATATTGAGCGTGATGCTTACCCTCGAACTGCTGAACATTCCAAAACAAAGCAGACCCTTCTAACTACCTGTTATGACATTTTGAAACATTACAGACTAGGCTGATGTCTTTACCCTCTCGTAGACTAGAGCCTCCCTAGACGAGAGGCATGAGTACTCGGACGAAAGCTGCAGACTAGCTGGAATATTTCCTAATCCATGCTATTACAGCTAGCTAACTATCATGCCTGACTTTCCCCATGGTGTAAAGAGAGCTATCAGACGGCAATACTACTTCACTTCACAAACACCTGACGCTTGGGAGTCACCTCTGTGTAGCATTGATCCAACTTAACAGTTTTGGATCATCCTCACCGCAATGGAGGCTGCAGCGTTCCAAGGGATCGATCCTACCCAGCTCCTGTAAAGCCATCTCCGCTCTACCAGTATCGTGACGCTCCTGGGTATCGCCATCAGATCGATCGCTACGAACGAATAATGTTGCACAGCATATCTTAACGGCCCAAAACCATTTAATGCTTCTTGTGATGATGCCTCTGTTCAGGCACTTCACTTTCGCCAAAACCTTTTCATTCTATTTTTTTTACACGTGGAACATGTAATTACGTGGATTCACCTGAAATTTTATTGCGCAGCTGTACCAGTGGTACACACCACATAGTGAGGAACCGTTCTAACATAAATCGATGATGAAAGTATGATGCCATCTTGCTTTCACCGTAACAGCAGAAAACTACTGGGTGTGGTATTAGTAGAAGTAAAATGAGACTTTCATTCGGCCAGAAAATTACAGACCAAGCATGTCGACTGCTGGGCGACAAGTCGATGCTGTTGTTCCCCTTCAGCGCCAAGCCAGTTGAGTCGGGTGATGATGGAATGGAAGGAATAAAAACCCGGTTGCAGAGCAGCTTTGTAGTGAGAGGCAATGATTTTAAAAGGTGGGCGGCAACTGGGACTGGAGGGATGCGCACAGCAAAATGACACCCAAACTTTGAATCATCTCGCCTTGCTCTCTCAGCGACGTAGCAACACCCATCCGGTCAAACATTAAATCTACTTCTGAGGCACCCGGTTCAAACGGGTTCAAAAAGAAAAACTTCGAGTGTATTTTTACTGCAATTTTCGGAAGCTGAGATTTCTTTCCTGTTCTGAAAAGTCATATAGTAGTCTGTCTATTGTTTTTCTCGTCAGACGTGAAGGTCTTCATTTTGTTGTACAGGCCTCATCAAAATGTTTACGTGAGTTACCGACCATTAGAGCAGGATGGCGAAAAATGATTATCTTCATGGGCACATAACTAAGCTGTCAAACGCCGAAAGAAAGTTAAAAGGAAATCACGTTTCCTGCTGCACATTTATGGTACACAAAATGTCTCATGAATTTTAGTTGAAAGCGAAACCAAGCTCTACTGCTACATATACAACATGTTTCGTCCGTCTCCCACTAAAGGACTATAAAATCAGATCAGGGTCGAACGAAGCATATACCCCAAGAGAGGGGTGCAACGCAAAGGCACTCTTCTACTGAGGCCTGAAAGGCGATGACAAAAGTCCCCTCCGCCACTTATCCGTGTTGGGATTCTTGTCGTATGTGCCGGAGAACCAAATTAACTAATTGTCTCGCTCATGTGGCCGCGACAGGATGCCTCCAGTGTCTTGTGCGCGTCATGAGTGCCTGTATAGGTGCACTATATAATTTCTCCTAGAACCAATTTGAGGCTAGACGCAAAATTTACAAGCATGACATGACATCAGGCTCGCGGATATTTAATTTTGTGATCTGTAAATTGACCAACTTTTTTTTTTGCCAGCATAGAAAGACCGAAGGAAGAGGACATTGTCGAGGATTGCTTAAGTAATCCGGGTTCGATGTCAAGAGAGAATATACTTTCATCCAGGAAATGCTCATTCGACGCTGACTTGTGTAGATGGCAAAGTAAGCGCTACTGATAGCTAGTGAATAGATTTCTGGGCGCCTTAACGTCTCCTCCTCCCAAAGTTTTAATACACTCCAGCCTTTGCTTATTCTGAGCACCTTTTAAAATGCGTAAAGCCGGCTCTGTACTTCTCAAATTTTGAGAGAACTGCCACTGTATCAGAGTGTTTGCAGAAAGTGTTCTCGTTCCATAAAAAGCGCTTCAAGCTTACCCTGGGGTTGTAAGCCCTTGCATGGAGATTGTGTTGCTGCCTGTAGCGCTACTTGATCGCTACCGGCAATCCGACGAAGCCGCTTCCATGTGGTGACCAAATGTTGTTTTGCTCGGCACCTTTCCTCGCTGGTCAACGTAATGTCGGGGATCTCACACTGCAGTTCGACGATTGCACAATTACTATCATTCCTTCTTGTATTCTTTCGTTTTTGCATAGGTCCTAGTCGCAGGTTCCTTTTGTTCACTTGACCTTGTCCCACTTCCTGCTTTAAAAGTTTTTTTCCCGATCCCCTTACTTTCCGCGCACCCCGTAGAACAGTAGAACAGTAACGTTTTCTTTCTATAGTGCACTTCTAGTTTTCAGTACTATGTTTCTAGATGGTCTTAGGTTTTCGCATCAGTGATGGCGCATAAAGCAATGAAACGCATTCCGCCTATTTGACACCCTAGTTGTGCGCTAAATAGCGCTTATGAATTAATACTCCTACTAGTAATTTCACTCACTTCCTTGCTCGACCCAGTCTTCACATTCAAACCTCGGAGCTTCACTTCTGGCAACTTTCCAAGAGAAGTAAAACAAGCAGACATCGCTAGGAACAAAAGGAATAAAAGGCAAAAGGGAAATCGACTTGTGGAATCATCTTTGTGCCGCCTTAAGATATATTTTAAGAACAGATGGCTAAAATTGCTACCAGGGTCAGACTTGTCGCCATTAGCATAGGCGTATCATTCTGAAGCCTTGTCAAACAAATTGCATATGCTACAGTCGCATCGCATACAGCGGCTATGCACGTGCCATGTGACTCATTTCGATGTCTTGGAACGACGGGAAAGTAAAATCATTTGTGTGAAATTTTTTAGATTTGTCATTTAGTTTTTGAGTTGTACACGGTCATGTGTTCATATATCCAGATATATAACTCAATTTATGAATTATACACTATTATTTCACTACCTAGGAATGTTCCCGAATGGGGCAACTTTCTCCATGAGCGGCGCCATCGCGCGGTGCAGCAGCTATCTGTGTTCCGGATCAAATGATAGCCTGATACCAGAGATTAGTGCTATGCATGTGGCAACATATTTTCCATTGTACTTGTGATCTTTTTTGCTAGGGACAATATTTCAGTATAGTCGTGATGTTTGCGGTGTGCTGTGGCGCGCAAATTGGAACCGTGCCACGAACCGGTTCGGAACGGTTCTATCGATTAATTGCGGTTTGGACTCAGTTCCAAGATGGCGGAAAATATTTGGTCAGGTTCGGTTTCTGTTCGACACCCAGTCCACAGCGCATGCTCAGCAACCATGATTGCGCTAATGCCGAAGTGACAAAGTATCACACAGGAATGGCGCAAAAAAGGTAGCAACATTCCTGTTTTTTAGAGGAAGTGTGGCTGGATATTTTCAGTGAAACCGCCCCTTACAAGAGAGCCATACGTTCACCCTTGCATTGTGCAGCCATGTGCACTATTCGCTTGAGCTGAAAGAAGCTGTGCTGCGAACGGGCGACTGGAGTTAATAGGATTATGCTTCTGTCGCCTAGTCTTCTATGACGCCATGAAGCGGTAAGGCGCGCTCACTTTTAAACGGAACATAATGTAGGGTAATGTATTTTATTTTTGTCCTGAAAACTTGAGCTCACTCTCCGACAGCTTAATGACGAGAAAAGGGAGGCTTTTTATGGCTCCAAATGCCCAATACTTAAGCGTGGCTGCTAACGGAATACCGAAATTCATAGAGGGGATCCTTATGAGTATTCGAGTCAAGGTTTACAGCTTTGCGTGCAGTGTATAATTTACAAATAATTTCGCACAGAGTAGCCGTGGCGACCACTCGCGACCGATTGGGGCGACACATCACCTCGTGCCCCGTGCTCAAACCTCCCATGTGACGTCACGTGGGCTGGGCGTACCCGTTCATTGGACGCTCTGAAGTTATGCTGGCGGGAAGGGGCGTGATGGGGCGCCGTCGCGAATTGTTAATTTTTTTTCTTTCGCTTTGGCGTGGGCTGGGTCCAGGGGAGAGAGGAGCATATCAGTTTCGTTCGCCCAAATTTTCAGTGCTAATAAAGGTAGCCTAAACGATTTTGCGTTGCGGTGACGATTGATGGGATACCTTTCGCTCGTGCATCATTTTATAGTTCTCGTAAATAGCTTTTCATACACCAGCCGCGTACACCCTGTTGGACATGCTTAGCGCAGCTGGCGCCATACGAGACCGCTTCAATCGAGTGCTTCGATGCGCGCTCAGTTGATGGATTAGCGATGGAAGAGTAATTTGCAAGGTAATCCATGCAACTTGTGGAAATGCGTAACCCGTTTCGATGCTCATCACTGCGCCTGCTCCTCTCCCGGTCGAGGCTGTCTACTCTCGCCGCTGCTCTCTGTGAAGGAGAGTGCAGACGCCCGCCCGCCGCCTCTCCCTGGTGCATGCCTCTCTCTTCCACGTCGCTGTTGCGGCATGCCGGCATTATGAGCATACTCTGGAGCGAAAGTGGTGGCGGCATTCCCATCTAAACCCTCTACGAGCTTTTGCTAATCGTGTTCGCAGCCACCATGGTACTTTGTGCATAGCAGCTAGCGCTTTCCACGCGATGTTTTGGGCCAGATTTAGCGCAAATTACTGCGTACCTACCTCGCACCGTTGGCAAAATGGACACCATGTGGGTGGCGTGCGTCACAGATCGAAGTGCGGTGCGGTGCGCAGTACGTACTGCGGCGCAATTCAATAATTTTCTAGTTCGTTTGACAAGTTTAAGCAAGCGTGTGACTTTGAAGTGGTGACGAGCCTTGACGAGCGAGATGTGAAAATCTGCAGGAATACAGCCTGTAAAGAAACACTGGTGAGGAGATACGCTCACTTGAAGTGAAAATAAAAAAATAGTATTCACACATGAAATAAAATGGCTGATGCCTTTCGGCATCATGTTTTGTAAACTGTGTTTGCATAGTGATGAACCTCGGCGCTTTAAACAGTGATAGATCGCATGGCGCGGATTGAGCTCCAACGCGCTGCGTACATATTGCATCTATTCGGCACAACAGCAGGTGACATCTCATGTGAAAGTAGACAGTTGTGTTCTTTAGCTTTCCAGTGAAGGTAAGCCCTCTCTTACACGGCCCACTCACCATGTAGCGCGAGCTTTGGTTTCTCTGACGGTTTCGGGCGTTCGCTTGGGTGCCGGGTCGGTAAAACTGACAGTGACTCCGAGAATCAAGTTACTCGCGCGCAATCACTCGACGCAAGCCCGAGAAATACATTTATCCATAGTGCGCACAGAAAATGACTTTTGCAGTACATGCTGCGTGTAGTATAAAACACAGTACGCATACAGCTGCGCACAGAAGACGAAACGATACAAAACTGTCGCAAGTACGAGTTTATCAGCCTTTATAGCACTCAAATTTTACAAATTTAAAACGATGAATTGTTAATATTTCCTCGATCTTTATTGTTGCATAGGATTGCTGCTCAGTCTTTGTCACGAGTAGAGAAAAAAATTTGCCGACGAATACGTTACTTCCTAATACGAAATTTGAGCACAGCTCACAAGCTGTTTCATCTTTTTCAATAGATTGAGGCAAAACTTTCGAGCAAGACATGTATGTACAATTACAATTTTTTCACACATATTTCTTCAAGAAACACTCCGCTAACAGTTCTTGACTGTCATGAAGGAAGTTTTCTGGTCGGCGAAATGAAGAGCGCAATTAAGTTATCGGGAGGTTGCGGGAGGCGGCACGTGGGCTCAATGCGCGGTGAAGATACCAGCGACCGACGTATGCCGCTGACGCCGCTAAGGAGGTAAGACAAAGTGGTTCTGCGCTTGGGCTTGGGATTCACCCACCGTGATCCGCTTATAGCGAGCCGGTGCTTCTGAAACAGGAGAACACCGTCGCCTTCGCGGAGGAAGAGGGGGGCACATGCGCGGGGAATGGTGGTGGCAGGATCATGCGCAACAGTCTGAGAACACGCCCGGTCGCCGCTACTGAGGAAGAGGAAGGATGGGGGAAGGAATGCGTGCTGCCCCAGTTGGGGAGTTGGTTACGAGGGAGAACGCCGACGACGACGTGAAACGCAGGAACGGGCGCCAGAGCTGCGCTCTAAACTAATGAATGGGAGTACTATCACGACGCTACACGAGTCTAGCACAATCTCCTCGCCGCGCTATACCCCGTGGTATCGACGGAGCTGGGACGGGCAGAGGTGATTCCCTTCTTAAACTTTGCCTCCTTGCCTGCCTGCCTGTCTACTTGCCTGACTGCGCTTCCCAGGGAAGTGTAACATTAGAGTATCCACGGTGCTCGGGTTGTTCCTTATGGCAACCAGTGTGGTCTAAGCTTTGTGTTTTTTATTTCAGGAGGAGAAAAGCTCGATTTCTGCTTGAATGTCCGCACAGCTTGGAGCCGTTGGGGAAAGGGTGGTGAAGGGAAGAAGAGCCAGTTGGAGGAGGAGCTAACGGAGGAGCGTTTAGTTATGGTAGAGTGCGGCATAGTGGGGCGAGGTGGTGTTGAGTGGGGCCAGTTTCAACCGGACAACTGGAGCGTGCGTAACGTCGACAAAGCTGGGACGGGCAGATGTTATTCCCACCCTGGACGGGGTCTGCTTACATGCCTGATCACGCTGCCCAAGATAACCTAGTATGGACAGTTCTGTAATAAAATGATTGAAGTGTTTGGCGGATCCGCGGTGTTCATTGCGGCCATCAGTCAGAGCAAACGGGGGAGAGCTCAGTTCTGAGAGCAGCCCCCCAGCCCCGTAAAACGCCGCAAGCTCTTTGGCGGCTGTACTGCAGGAAGGCATATACGATGTGTTTTACAGATTGCTATGCTGTCCCTGCCCATGTTGCTCACTATCGACGCTGTCGCCAGTCGTACGTGAACCGGATTGAAATCCCGCAAATCAGTCGCTGTAGAACATCCATTCTGTCCGTACCGAAGGCATTCAAAAGCGTTAGAACACGGGATGCAAACGCTGCGGCCCCCTGTACGCATTGCGCGCTGAGACATTTCTGTAAGCTCTCGCGAACCACTTCATAGTAACCTCGACAGGTCGGAGTGTCCCTGATTCGCAGCGCGTATATAGGGTGCAAAGTTCGAACTTCAAGTGATGGTGGCGCAGGCAAGCCGACAAGCTTTGGGTGCCTCTATGGTCAGTGGAAGCAAAGGCATCGGGGCACGCTGAATTATCGCTTGTAGCTGTATGGCCAGTGACAGATAAAGCATGAATGGGAGAGCCACAACGAAGACTACCGGCACCAATCGACGTTGGGCGCAATTTATTTATCCAGAAAGCACCTTTTGGTCAGAACATATGCGCATTGTTCTCAAAGAAGCAGTCGGCAAAATGGTTTGTGGAGGCCGCGCTGCTGAGCCTGCTGTTATTTTGAAGGTCGATCCGCGTACATCTCTTCAGTGTTCTCACGTCAGTTGTTTACCCAGGTTCTGTCTTTCTCACTGCTGGCACCGTGGGCGTCAACAAATTGTCCAGCTTTTCAGAACCACCCTCGCAAACTTGTTTTGCCCCAGCTTCAAGTACTTCAAAAACCACACCCCACCTACAGCCGTAGAGTTGCCGATCGCCAAGGAAATTTCCCCGGTGTTGGCTTCTGCACAACAAATTATCTGGCAGGTAGGAGTGATAGGCACTCCTAGCGATATGGCCCAGCTACATAAGGGGCGGCCGGAGCATGTCATCGCCTCTTCTATGTGCTCACGTCAGTTGTTTACCCGGGTCAGTTACACGCGAAATGCGCACTGGTTTCGTACTTAGAACCGATGCACAATTCAGGTGTCGTGCCGAAACACTCACTTTTACCGAATTCGAAAATGTTTCGATATGCTTTCTGTCGAATGTGCTTGGGCGTAATTAGTATTTCTAGGGTAGGGAGAGGTTGAGACAATCCCTGAACCTGAGGATGTCGCTGCAGTCCCCATTGACGATGTGTTGATGATGCTTAAAAAGCTGAAGGAAGGTCAGTCCAGATTCCTTGAGGACTTCTAATCGGTCAAAGAGCCGCTGTGGGCCATAGTTGTCACGCTCTATAGTCTATTAAATTGAGTACATATTTTTGAAGTAAATAAGGTTGAAGGGAACAATGATTAATCACATCTAACTAAATTGTTGCGTGATATTCTCTCTCTAAAATATGTCATTGATGAAAATAACTATCAATCCCGAAAAAATAACCTGCTAACTTTTGGTGTAGAGGATAGTGCAAGTGAGACCTGGCAACAATGTGAGGCAGCAATAAACACATGTTGTACATAATTATCACACCATGGCAATACTACTGCTCTTAATACGGTAGTGTGCATCTAGTGAAGGCGTACATGACATTCTTTCACATGTTCAAAAACAATAATCAACACATAACGTCGATGTAAACACACCATGGTTATTCTTCAGCTGTTAGTGCAGCAGTGTCCATTTAGTGCAACAATGCGTTGTGCAATTTCGAAGCTTACAAACCCAAATGATCAACACACATTGTGCACATAACACACCATACTTGTACCACTTCTTTTCGTGCGGGAATATGCATCTAGTTGAGCGAGCAGTTTGTTGCCATATTGAGCAGTTCCAAAAACGAAATGGTCAACACACAATATGCATACATAACATATCATGGTAATACAACTGCTGTTATCACAGTAGTGTGCATATATTGCAGCTGTACATCACACTATTTTCGCAGCTTCAAAGACAAAGTGTCAAATACAATGTTCATATATAACATGCTACTACTACTCTTTTGCAGTTATGTGCATCTAGTGCAGCAGCCCATTGCACTATTTTGAAGCTTCAAGAACCAAATGATAAATACGCCATGTGCACATTAAACACATCATGATAGTATAACTGTTATTAATGCAGCAGTGCGCATCTAGTGATGTAGTACACTGCATTATTTCGAAACTTTAGAAACCAAATGATGAACACATTGTGCGTAATTATCTCCCCATTGTAAAACTACTGTTAATGAAGCAGTGACCATCAATGGAGCAATTTGTTGTACTATTTTGTAGATTCAAATACCAAATGATCAACTCAATATGTGTACATATAACACACCATGGTAATACTACTCCTGTTATTTCAGCTGTGTGCATCTAGTGCAGCAGTACGTTGCATTATTTCACAGCTTCAAAAATGATGAAAACGCAATGTGTATATATAACACACTATGGTAATGCTGCTGCTGCTAACACAGCTATGTGCATCTAGAGGAGCCATACGTTGCACTATTATTAGCTTAAAAAGGAATAATCAATAGATAAAGTGAATATATAACACGCCATATAAATCCTGTTGCTGTTAGTGCAGGAATGTGGGTTTAGTGGAGCAGTGTGTTGCACGATTTCACAGGTTCAAAAAAAGATATGATTAACACACATTGTGCATAATACTACATCGTGGTAATGCTACTGCTGTTTATGTGGTTGCGCATCAAGTAAGCAGTATACTACACACTTTCACAGGTTCAAAACCAATAATCAACACACAGCGTGGATGTAAACATAGCATGGTAATACTATTGCTGGTAATGCAGCAGTGTCCATCTAGTGGAGCAGTTCATTTCACTAATTTGCAGCTTCATAAACCAAATTAACAGCACACAGCACACAGTGCACATAGATACCATCCCATGGTAATACTACTGCTCTTAATGCAGCCAAGTGCATCTGCACTAGATGCACTTTGCACGACTTCCCACCTGCAAAAACAAGAGGCTGCTGTTAACACAGCTGTGTGCATCTACTGCAGCAGTATATTGCAGTATATAGCACCTTTAAAAATGGAGTGATCAACATTCATCAAGCATAATTACAATGTCATGGCAATACTATTGGTTTTAATGCAGCACTGTTCATCTAGTGCAGCAGTTTCTTGCGCTGTTTTGCAACATCAAATAAAAATTATCAATATATAACTCACTTTCCTGTTATCACTCCTCTTATTGCAGCAATGCGCATATAGTGCAGCAGCACATTTAACTATTTCGAAGCTCCAGATCCAAATGATAAACACATCATGTGCATATATAACACATCATGATAATACTGCACCTGTTATTGCAGCAGTGCGAATCTAGTGCCGCATTACATTTCATTATTCTGCAGGTTCGATAAAGAAATGATAAATAGATACTATTAATGTAAATGCAGCTGTGTGCCTCTAGTGAAGCAGTGCTTTACACTATTTCAAAGCTTAAATAATTCAATTCAGTTCAATTCAGTTATTTTTTAGAGCAGCTACAAAGCAGCTGTTTGCTTAATAATGATAGGAACAACACATGGTGTGCAGAATTACTGCACCATGGTAAAACTACTGCTGTTAGTTAAGCAGAGTGCATCTAGTGAAGCAGTATGTTGAAGTATTTTGAAACTTCAAAACTGAAGTGATCAACACAGTGCTCTATATTACACACTGTGGCAATACTAGTCCTGTTAACACAAGATTGTGCATTTTGTGCCCAAGTAAATGACATTATTTCTGAATTCATAAACCAAATGTTCAGCACAATATGCATATAAACACACCATGTAGAACCAATGATGATAATGCTTCAGTGTGGGTCCAGTGCAGCAGTATGCTGCACTATTTTGCACCATGCTGCACTATTTTGCACCTTCAAATACGAAATGTATAACACGCATTGTGCATAATTACCACGGTAATATGACTGCTGTTAATGCCGCTTTGTGCATCTAGTGCTGCCGTACACTCCATTTTTTTACGTGATCAAAACCGATAATGAAGACGCAATGTACAGCCTCGTCCACTTCTAGCTATAACATAGTCACCACTTTCAAATTGCCATTGCGTCCGACCCGGCCACGCAATAGAGCTTAATGGCAGGCCATGTGAAGCAGCACTTCCGGCTCCCTCTGTGCTTGCATCGCTTTGCATCAATGTGCACCTGGTTTGGACGTAATGTTGCTTTGAAAGCAGTGACCGTGTTATAGCTAGAAGTGGATGACCCTGTACATGTAAACGCACTAAAGTAATACTGTTAAGTGGCGGTGACAAGGTCGATGACACAAACGAGTAGTCTTGGAGTGAAGGCAAGAAACTCTTTATTGGGCTGACTTGCGCCCGCAAAAGAACTAAGCAAGTCGGCGGCGGTGATAGCAAAAGACATGCTCGTCGATCGTCAAAGAATGCCCGTCGCACTCGTCAATGCTCAATTTAAAGGCTGCTCAGAAAAGCTTGATAACATCGATAACTGCTACTAGCACAACCTGGAACATTGTAGAAACATATGCAAGAAATCGAAATCTTCGAGACAGATCTCGGCGCATCGTTCGCGGCAAAGAAAATGATACCGCGGCGTATCGCTACAACGGGCATGAACAAACACGGGATGCAGAATTGATAAGCGCGCCAGAATCGCAATGATAAGGCCGCATGCCAACGGCTGTCGAACAAGAACAAATAAAGATGTGAACAGTTCGCCGCATTACTCCCCGCTTTAAAAACATCGCCCTGATGTTTCAAAATCATCAGACATGAATTAACATAAACATTGCAAAGCAAACATGGATAGCCTTTAGCGCGCATAATATGGCTTAAGGCGTACAACATACACAATTTCTGGATGCACTCGGCGCCGATGCGATGCTGCCGCGCCGTAGTTCAATTGTCCTAGTCGGCGAAGCACCTTGTACGGGCCGAAGTATCGGCGTGAAATGTTTTCGCTGAGTCCGCGGCGGCGAATCGGCGTCCAAACCCTGACTTGATCTCCTGGCTTGTACTCAGCATCGCGTCATTGTAAGTTGTTACGTCGGGAATCGGTTCGTTGCTGATCTTTAATGCGCATTTGGGCGAGTCTTCGGGCTTCCTGTGCACGTTGAAGGTAGGTGGTGCCGTCCAGGTTCTCCTCATTGGTTACGTATGGCATCTTTGCATCAAGCGTCGTTGTGGACCCCCTAAGGACGGGGTCGACCTGGTTGTCTCCTGGATGGCGGTATTATAAGCGAAGATGACGTAGGGTAGAATGGCGTCCCATGTCTTGCGTTCGGCGTCGACGTACATTGCAATCATACCCGCAATAGTATTGTTGAGACTCTCCGTAAGTCCATTTGTCTGGGGATGGTACGCAGTAGTTCGTCGATGACTTGTATTACTATATTCGATGCAACGTGCGCACGAAACCAAGGTGCCCTGCTGTTGGCTCGTCGTGTAAAGCATGAAGACATTCCTGCCTGAGGCTTTTAGGCACGACAAGCTGCGCTGCCTTGTTGGGAGCGAAGTTCTTTACGATGAAGTCATTGCTTAAGGCGAACGACAACTGGTACCTAAGCAAAGTAGGAGGAGAACGGTCTTGCCTTCCATGTCATCTGTTAGGTCTTTCAGCTGAGGATCTGATCGCTGTTGTGCAAAACTGCTGGCGCTTACTGGTCCCAGAAAGGCATCGTCGTCATCGTCCTGCGGGATAATCAGTCTGCGTCTAAATGCTTGCGGCCCTACTTATAGACTAAAGTGACGTCAAATTCTTGAAGTTTTAGGCTCCATCGGGCAAGGCGGCCGGAGGTTCTTTCAAATTAGCCGGCCAGCAGAGTGCGTGATGGTCGCTTACCAACTTGAATGGTCGACCGTATAGGTATGGAAGGAACTTAGAAATGGCCCAGATGGGCGCGAAGAACTCCTTCTCGGTCATCGAGTAATTGACTCCGGCTATAGTGAGGGACCTGCTAGCGTATGCGGTTACTTTCTCCAGTCCGGCACTCTTCTGGACGAGAACGGCTCCTAAGCCCATACTGCTCGCGTCGGTATGAATTTCGGTCTGTCTCGGCGTTTTCATCAAAGTGGCAAAGAACAGGAGGGGATGCAGGTGGCGCTTAAGTTCGTCGAAGGCTGCTCCTTGCGGCGCTTTCTATTAAAAAGGTACGTCAGCCTTTCGTAAGCTGCGCCAACGGTTCGGCGATAAGCGAAAAATTTGACAAATCGTCGATATTAAAGCGCACAGCCCAAGGAACCTGCGCACAGCTTTCTTGTCGGCAGGCGGTGGAAATTGTGCGACCACAGCTATTTCCTCCGGATCTGGTTGAGCACCATCCTTGCTAAAAATGTCACCTAGGAACCGCTGTTACACGTAGGCGAAGTGGCACTTCTCTGGCTCTAATGTTAGTTCCAATGATTGGATTGCTTCCAGCACTGTCTGCAGCCGGTTCAGGTTGTCTTCAAAGTTTGACGAGCTGTCGGAACTGTCGCTTCCGAAACACCCAGCGCCTACTGGAATTCTTCACGGATGACGTCAGCGAGCGTCGCCACCTGAGGTTGGGATGGCAGCAATCGACGAAGTTCCTCTCGAACTATCTCACACGTCATGTTTCGAAGGCTTTCTCCGCAAGTAGATGCGCTGCTGTAAAGGCTTGCGCTGACCAGTTGCAGTGGTCGATCATAGCGGCGCATCCGGGTGTCCATCGTCTTCTCGATGGTCGAAGCTTCACTTTCAAATTCGGCCACAGTTTTCGACGGATTCCAGGCAAGTCCTGCAAGAAGCGACTCTAACGCCTCGCATTAAAAAATTTCACTCTGTCACCTTCAGTCATATTAGGGTCGGCGCGGCACAGGCGCTTCATCTCCTCGAAGTAAACCAAGACTGGTTCATTTGGGAGTTGAAGCCTTGATTGAAGGATGGCCTTGGCTCTTTCCTTTCGAACGACACTTGCAAAGAAAGTCAAAAACTTTTTCGTGAAAATATCCGAGTCCTTCAAAGCTGCCTCGCAATTTTCGAACCATGTACGGGCAGATCCTTGAAGAGCAAAATAGACTTACCTTACCTTCGCTTCGTCGTTCCAGCCGTTGAATTCTGCGACATGGTCGAAAAGGTCCATCCAGTCTTCCGCATCTTCAGTGGGCAGTCCTAGGGCTTCAGGGGCTGCACGAAGACAACCGGTGCTGTTGGCTGGGCCATTTCCAAAGTTGATGTCTTTCGGTGTCGAATGGGGTCAGGCAGCAGACCGTGTTCGGGTTGGAGCCCTTGAAGTCGGCAGCTGGCTCGGTTGACCGGCCTTGTTCCAGGGCGACAGGAACAAGGCTGGAGTTTTCACTTGAAGGATCATAGGCAGCACCTCCACCAGATGTCACGTGGTCGTGACAAGGTCGATGACACAAACGAAGAGACATGGAGTGCAGGGAAAAAACTCTTTATTGGGCTGACGTTTTGCGCCCGCAAAAGAACTAAGCAACTCGGCGGCGGCGATATCAAAGAGTGTTTATTTGGTATATTGAGCATACAAATAAAACGCACAGACCATCGAGGTCACGCCATTTGTGCAGTAGACAATACACACTATTCCCTATGCTCAAACAAAGGATAATATTCACCACAGCCAAAACGGTCTGTCGGACCTCTCTTCTCTTGAGAAAAATAAACAGACCGCTCATCAAGGTGTAGAACATCTATCCCCTAAAAAGAAAGAGCAGTTTGTCAGGGCGACCTATTACAACCCATAAACGCGCAATATAAGTGTGAGCACTGCGCTTTATACTCAAAGCCTCGTGTATAAGCTTAAGAAAGAGGATACGAGGCTCGAAGGCTAGTACAGCAAGGCCGGCAACTTCAGTCTGTTACCCCGCACAACAAAAAAACGCGCATGTCAACACAGCAGAAACTGCGCCTATCCATCTCTTTCTAGCTGATCAGACGAGTACTTCCAAATGACGAGGCGCCGGTTCCGCAGCGGGGGTACAAGCAGGAGTCCGACGTGCCTCAGCGAGAAAGCGATGGCGCCACAGTACATATATGGTGGCAGCGGCAACTAAACGAGGAAAAAAGCCGCGCTGGCGTCTTGCGCCAGGACCTACATGAACTCTAAACATGCGCTGCACGAGGCACCACGTCGTGCGTGCAACAACACATTAAAAGAAAATATGCTGCAAGGAGTCTACACCACCACAATTGGCGCATCTATCGTTGGGTACTATGCCGCGCCTGGCGAGGCGCTGGCACGTGGGAAGAGCTCCCCAGCGCCTGTTCCACTCAATATTTACAACATCATTGGGCATTCGGCCTGTCGCCCATGCCCGTCATTTGGAAATGGTTGTCATCCAGGCTTCGTCCGGTGCAAGGCGTGCACACGCGATTTGTTCGCTAAGCTGGATGGGTGGCGTGTCTGTGAGGCTCGCATCAAGTAAATCAGCTTCTAAGCCGCCTTCATTCCCGCAACAGCGCGATGGAAAGGGGACGCCCTCTCCGCTTGGGGGCCTACATGCCTTCCAGGCCTGAAAGCATGACGTGCCGTGCTTAACCAGTAGAAGAGTAGTGAGCGTCCTGGGTACGACTCCCTTGTGAGAAGGGAATCCACTAACCTCACTGTCAGCACTCGCAACACAGTAGGGATGCACGGCATCATCACATCACATCACTTTATTGCCTTAAAGACCCCCGGTTCGGGGGTATTACATAAGGGGTGAGTACATGTAAGAAGATTATATAAAAAATAAACATAAGGGGTGGTACACGCATGAAGATTATATACAAAGGAAACATATTATTGCTTGAATATGGCAGTTATACAATCACAAAATGTGGATGGGCAGGTGATTCCAGCAAAGGTCCCCCGTTTGTCAGCAGCTTTAACAAGTGACGGGCAACCAACGCTGTCCGGCCGTCCCGCACAAAGGCGCCTACAAGGGACGCGAGGCGGCCCGCTGTACGGTGCGGTATTACTGCGATGCGTGCAACATAAAAAGCGAAAGCGCACGCACGAGTTTTCACAACCGTGGCTTCTGCCCTTAGTGAGAGGCTGAAAAGCGCGGCTTCCGAGAAAGCGTGTGTTGCTCGCAAATCAACCTCTTCCGAAGTACGGGAAGAAACACCACTTTTTTCAGATTGTATCCTCCACACACGGACTGCGGTCACAAAGTTCACCGCCACAGGCAGTGGATCCCTGACAGACCCAAAACGTAGCGCATGGCTTTTGCTCGGGTTGAGCTGTGCACCTGAAAGAAGGGCGTATTGCTCAAAGATGGATAGGAAGAGTCGGAAGCTCTCACTCTCCTGAACAAAACCACAGATATCATCCGCATACGCAGAAACCATAACCGTTTCCTGTCCTACCATTGAGAAGCCCCTGATTCGTTTTTCGGCAACTGCTTTACTCAGAAAAAGATCTAGAGCAAGCACGAAAAGAGCCTGTGAGAGCGGACAACCTTATCGTGACCTCGTGTTACCGTAAACGTGCCTGTGATAGTGCCATTGAGGACATGTTGGCTGGTTAAATCATTATATAGTGATCATATGAGCTGTACAAAATCATTCGGTAAGCCAAAGCAACTAAGCACACTAAAAAGATAGCTGTTATCGAACGTTATCAAAAGCCTTCGCTTGATCTAAAGCAACGAATACATCACTGACATTTTTGGCATTTGCGTAAGCGAATAAATGTCTTGTTACCTTAAGGGAGGCAAACATCAACCTACCAGGTACCGCGCAGGACTGGTAAGGGCTTACCAGTCCTCTAGGTAGACCCGCAGCCTTCTAACGAGGATAGCGGCAATGAGTTTATAATCACTGTTCAGGAGGGTAACTGGTCGCCAAGACACTGGGTTTGATGGTGTCAAGCGATCTTTTTGGAGCAAGACGATGCGTCCAGCGATAAACGAGGATGGTTGCGTGCCATTGGAAAGAAAGCCGTTCACAAGCTTCAGAAGTAAACCTCCGATGATATCGAAAAAGGCGGTGCCCATCTGGACCAGGCGCAGATGACGGATTCATAGCCCCTAAAGCTCCGCGCACCTCCTCAGTAGTAGCTGAAGATGTAAGTGCCACGCGTGCCTTTTCAGGGAGCTGAGACACATAGCGCAGAAGGAGCTGGTAGCTTCATCATAGCCTTCGCGTTGGTCGGCGCCCTGGGACGAGAACAGGGCAGCAAAATGGCCGCAAAAGATGCGCTGGATATCGGCTTCATCCGAAGAGGAAGTACCATTTTCCAAAATTTACTTATCCTCTTGCGGTGGCCGAACTTTAGACTGATCTTGCAAGCGCGCGTAACTAATGTCAGCTGTGTCAACAAGGGGAATGCGTGAACCTGCTGCCATACGTGATGAACGGGAGCTGATCTCAAGGATTCGATGATACCGAGTGCGCAATATGTCAAGATACTCTCTCATCGCGAAAGCTAATTCGCCACCATCTCGTACAATCCGCATATGTCTGAGGGCGTCGTTAAGCGCCGTGGTAACACGGACGCGCTGCGCTTTCCCCGCGAGCACGAGAGCAACTCGCCATCGCGACTTCAGGGTATCCCAGCCCGTTGGAATCACGTCAGTCACATCCGCTACCAATGCACGCAGTTCCGCGCGAATCGTAGTAATGCGCTCATCATCATGCAGTATAGAAGCGTCTATTCGCCACATTAGTGGGCTGTTAGACCGTCTGGGCACTCCCTGTAGAGTGACCATTACTGGGAAATGGTCGCCAATACTTCGGACCGCCGCCGGAAAGGGTAGCATCTCACACTCAAGCAAATTGGCCGCCAGAGTAGAAGGGACATAAGCTCGGTCTAGCCGGCTAGCACTCCGACCCCTAGCGCGCGTTGCCACACAAACTCCCCGTGTAGGGCGACGCATGTGTCCTGAAGGCGCAGGGAGCGGACAAGCTTCCCCATTTCTTTGGCATGGCAATGTGAAGTGCCCTGTCAAGGCCCCTTGATGTCGCGCCATGAGTCCAACACAGTTAGTCTGCACGCTGGAGCAACGGCCGCCGACTCTGAATAGGCCTCGAGCAGAGCGCTATCCTTCGTAGTGGGTGCGTCCTCGTACATCGGTGTAGCGAGAAGGTGCGACGTTTTTGAGTCAGTTACTGACGAGAAAGAAACACGGGACGACTCGTCGTCGGACGTAACTTCCGAGCCCATAATGTCGAATTCCGGAGATTGGGCGGCGGTGGACGCTCTGTCAGGTTCTTCCTCAGAGTTTATAGTTAGGGTTTTCCTGGGCACTACTGAGGGCTCATGGAGGGCTGTCACGGCGGCGTTTTCACCTTGGTGTGACATGGTACCAAGCGTAGCAGCGGCCGCATGCGAGCGCGGCATCACGCAGTCCTTGGTCACGCGGTTGCCACAGCAACGTTTACACGCTGCTTGGCACGCCTCCGCCTCGTGGCCGTACGTGGAGCAACGGCCACAACGTGCCACTGTGCAGGAAGCAACAAAATGTCCCTCTGCGCCGCACATGAAGCACACTCGCTTCATCCCGCGATACTCCAGCATCGCATGGTGCTAAGCGACAGTGATGAAGTTTGGTGATGCCCGCAGCATGTCTAGCTTTACCAGCCTCACGCCGGTACGAACATGACTCTTCCCTTGGAGACAGGCTCGGTAACAGCGCGGAACTTGCCGTATGGACTTAGAGCGGCGTCACGTAAAGCACAGGAGCAGCCATTTGCGCCAGTGGTACTTGCTTTCAGTGACGAGGAACGTGCCCGCCGCTACCATCTTAGTTGCTTGAGCCATTGACGAGACGGCAGCTAAGAATTTTGTTCCGCCAAGGTGCTGCAGGTACTGCAGGCCCCGGACACCGAGGACCTCCTCGAGTGCGTCAATTAGGTCGTCCGCCGGAGCTGGCTCCGGTAGGGTGAACTGAAAGCATTGCGCTTTCGTAGGTCGCTGGACTAGAGGCGGCATATCCATGGCTGCCCTAGCCCCGGACACTAGAACTGGAAGCGTGGCGCCTGGGCCTTGTAGCTGGCAGCGGGACCTCCGAGGACGAGTTGGACCCGGGGGCCGCCGAAGTAGACGTCGTTGAAGGCAGTTCGACAGCGGCGATAGCAACAAACGTGCTCGTCGATCGTCGAACTAAGAATGCCCGTCGTACTCGTCAACGCTCAATTTAAGGCTGCTCAGAACGATCTAGCTAACGTCGCAAACTGCCACCAGCACAATCTCGAACATTGTAGAAACATGCGCGAGTGATCGGAATCTTCGAGACAGATCTCGGCGCATCGTTCGCGACAAAGAAAATGATAACGCGTCGTATCACGACAACGATAAAGAAAACAAACACGGGATACAGAATTGATAAGCGCGCCAGAATCACAATGATAAGGCTGCATGCCAGCGGCTATTGAATACGAAATCAAAATGTAAACAGTTCGCGGCAATACTATTGCAGTGTACGCAGCTTTGTCCATTAGTGGAGCAGTTTGTTGCACTATTTTGCAGTTTCCAAATCCAAATAACAGCGCACAATGCGCATCGATACAATTCCTGGCAATTCTACTGCTCGTAATGCAGCGGATTGTGTCAAGTGACGCAGTACTTTGCACTTCTTCCCAGCTGCAAAAACTAAGTGATCAACAAAAAATGTACATATATAATACACCATGCTAATACTTCTGTCTTTATTGCAGCCGTGGGCGTCTAGTGCAGCAGTACGGTGCACTATTTCACAGCTTCAAAAATGATTACCACTCAATGAGCATATACAACAAGCATGGTAATAATGATCCAGTTAAAACAGCTGTTTGTTTAGTGCAGCAGTATGTCGCCCTACTTCGTAGCTTCAAAATAAAAATGACCAACATACTATGTGCATAAACTTTATGGTAATACTACAGCTGTTAATGCGCCAATGTGGATCTTGTGCAGCAGTATGTAGCGCTATTTTGCATTTTCAAAATAAAGCGATCAACATGCAATGTGACTATATTACATGCCATGATAATACAACAGCTGTTAACGAATCAGTGTACATCTAATGCAGTAGTAGGTTAAAGTATTTCGCGGATTCGAAATCGAAATGATCAATACACAATGTGCATGTACAACAAAGGATAGCAATACTACTGCTGTTTATTCAGCAGTGTATATATAATGCAGCTGTACATTGCAGTATTTTGCAGGTACAAAATCCAAATGATCAACATATAATGTGAATAATGAACACCATAGTGATGCTACTGCTACTAGGGCAGCAGTGTGCATCTAGTGTAGCAATACATTAAAAAACATAACGCACCATGGTAATACTACAGCTATTAATGTGGCAGTGTAGACCGTAGCGCAGCAGTATGCAGCACTATATCGCAGCTTCAAAAACATAATTATCAACACATAATGTGGATATATCGGGTGTTTGAGTGAAAGTGAACCAACATTTGGTGAACAAACTACAACTAGGATGGTTTGTTTTGCAATAGTTTGTGCAGTGGATGTTGGCAGCCACCGTAATTTTGAAAAAAAACTCAATTTTTTAAAATTACATACAAAAAAGGCAAACAATATATTATAAACCATTTGATCTAGGGAGCCGTGGCATACGTAAAATTGAAGAGCGGTGTCCATATAACCTAACTGCATGTTCAATATGACTATAAAAATTAATAGCTCCGACAGCATGGATCTGAATTTCGCATACCTCCGCACCTCCAAATAAACTGGGCGGGCAAAGAACGCCTGTGACGTTTATAACTTCGCTCTTCGTTTCGTGATGCGGCTGACATTGGCCACGCACAGAAACAGACCTCTCCCGGCCTACGTCACGAATGACATTTCGGAGGAGGGGTGAAGGGGGCGACCGCCCCTTTGTGGGCAAAACATTCCGCTGCTCCTGGCATGGTGCGGAGGATTTAATCTCTTCTAATAACAATTTGCTGTGTTTTTTGCAACGGCGCCTAGATCCCGCGTGGTGTGATGGATCGCAGATGGCCAACTACATGTTTCTTCCATTCTATACGTGGGCCAAGTGTGTTTTTTAGCTGTGAAAAGAGCCAAACGACAAACGTCGTCCGCTGGCAGGCCTCGACATTGTTCTCGACAGTAAGCACATTTTTCTGGTATGCAAGTAGGTTCGCGTAATTCTGGGAAAAAGAACAAGGACTTAGTAGTTTGCTTTATTGCCCTTCCGAAAGCATCGTGCTGAATGCTGGGCAATCGCACTCTAAAAGGCCCGGCCGGCATGCGATCAATTGCAGCGCTTTTAGAGATTCTTGCTTGGCATTGAATTTATTCCAGTCCAGTAGGCCATGTTGAAGGAGCTAGCTCTCTGACCAAACGGCTTCCAAGGTCATGCCAGCGGCATGATCGCAGAAGTACAACAGCATCCCTTGACGGAACCGTTATATAACTCGTTCAAAAGCAATCGTGTCCCAAACGAAAAGGGTTTTTACTGAAATCATTCAAGCGCCCTTATGAATATTTGTGCGCCTTGCATTAATAGTATTCCGTGGTACAAATCGCGCTTTTTTAATTTTCATACCACGGGACTCATTCGCGTGTTATTGCTAGCTTTCTTGTAATACACGTTTGGTGACAGTACTACCCTATTAGGCGGAAATAATTTCTGTCTGTCTGGCCAAAGTTAACAAAAACTAAAAATGTCTGTACTTCGGATGTAAATCATCCAGCCAAGCATGAAGCTCGCACTTGTGCTTCTGTTTTCACTCATAACTGCCTACGCTTCGGGGGGCTCACGGTCGATTTTTTGAAGATAAAAAAGGATATAAAATGATGCTTGTAATTTGCCTGCATTGACCCAGCGCGCGGGGAGTTCCAGTGTCAAAAAAAAAAGCGAGCGGTGTCCCTGCATGGGTGATGAGCCGGCTCAGTGCAGAAGAACCCAGGTATAAACAATAGTGCTGGGTGGTCGTCGAACAAGGAAAACCCATAGCGCCCGTCAGCGCTCAATTTAAAGGTGGATAAGAAACATCTAGATAAAGCCGCAAGCGGTGACTAGCACGACCTGGAACATTTGAGAAACACACGCGAGTGGCCGGAAGCTTTGAGATCTCATGACAACGAGCATGAACTAACTATACAGAACTGCAACGCGTGCTAGAATCAGAGTGATAAGGTCACATGCCGGCGGCTGCTAGAAAACAATAGAGATTTCTATGTTTCGCGGCAATTTTATAAAGTGGTCTAACCTTCGTTGTGATTTTACTCCTACCAACTCGGAGTGAAAGGAGTCCGTTCTTATACGTCATGTGTTTTAGAAAGCACTGTTTTGCAATAAAGGATAATAAAAATGCATCACTTTAAAATGTAACATAACATGTTAACATTTTGTTCACCTGAAAAAAAAACTTCACTCTCACAAGATATGTGCTACATAAAGTGTTCGATGTGCTGTCCCTCCATACCAATACAACCATTTGAAGGTGCTGCATAGAATCGAACACCATGGTTATCATCTGCGGTTATTTTTAGCGCGTACAGCAATGATTTGCTTGAGGTCGTATGGGCTCTCCGGTTGAGTCACGTATATTTCATTCTTCACATAATGTCAAAGCAAAACATCTAGGCGGCTGAGATCTGCAAACGGCCATAGAACGAAGCCATTCCTTCCAACCCACTGCTGCAGAAAATTTTCATTTAAGCAGTGTACAGTATGTGACTATATCCCGTACTGTTGAAACCAGACTTCTTTCACCATGCTGAATGGAAGGCTAAGAACCTCCACTACTGCCTTTAGAATGTTATTTGTGTAAAAATTTCCAGTGAGGGGCCCTTCAAAAGTGCTGTCTCAATTTTTGCTGCCGAAGATGCCGCTCCAAACATTCAGTGACCACCTTACTTTATGTTTATGCTGTCGTAGCCAATCAGGGTTGACTTCCGACGAGTAGTGTGCATTGTGCACATTTACGACAGAGTTCCAGTAAAAGTGGGCCTCGTCTTTCCATATTAGCTTCTCCTAAAAGCTCGGGTATATTTCTGTTTGAATTAGTGCCCAATTGCAGAACTCTTTACGTCCATTGAAGTCCGTGCTGATTAACTCCTGGTGCAAACTTTGATGAAAAGGATGCATGCGATGAGTTTTCAAAATCCTCCATACCGACGACAAATTTGCACCAACGCATTGAGCTATCTCCCTGATGCTCGAGTCCTGCTTCGCTCTTACGAAAGCCAATATGTCAATTTCTTTGTCTCTTTCAGCCTGTCCTTGGCACCGCTGTTTCCGCATTACTGATCCCGTGAAGAGAAAGTTGCGAAAAATACGCTCGAATGACAAATGCTCGAGGAATACGGCACTGTGGTGCTGGACAGCAAAAAGCTGAGCATCTAAGCGCCTGTTGCTTTCCGCATTTATGTAGGTAGCTACCATGTTCGTTTTCTCTTGAAATGACAGCTTTAGTTGATTCGGCGATGCCATTTCGAAATGTTCATTAAGTGCCAGCTTGCCAGGCCGAGACCTCCGTGCAACCAATTTAAATCTGGATGAACAGCGGACCCTCTCAGCTCGACCGGTGTTTCCCAAAGACAGTTATGCTGACTTTTGCTTTTATGCTGGCTGGAACAATAATCTCAGTGCTCATTGAATGAAGCTTGTGTAGCTGGTCGCCACAACCCGACCGACTTGGGTTTGCACATCCAGGTTGTTCTTGTACAGTTGTTGTGTGTATTCCTGCCACCTCCTCTTTATCTCTGAGGCTTCAGTGAGGTCCTTGCCTCGTTTGTCCTTTATCACGCCCAGCTTAGCACAGAAGCTTCCTTTGATACCTTTGATTGCCTTATACAGAGCTCTTCAATTCCTTAATTGGCTGTTGTCCTCAACTGCTTGCCACTGTATGTTTAGGAAGGCATTCATATCTCTCCTTGCTATTTTCTGAAAATCCGCATTGAGAATCTTGTAGCTTTCTCTTTCCCCCATAACTTTTGCCACCCTCCTTTCCTCAGCTATTGGAAAACCGCTTTAGATAACCAGTTTACTTTCTTGCATTTCTTTTGCTTTGGAACTACCTTAGTAGCAACGTCTCGCATTATATCACGAACATCAGTCCACATCTCTTCAGGCTCTCTGTCTTCTAGATCTAAGTCTTGAAATCAATTCCTCACTTCCACAGCATATTCTGATCGAATTTGATCCAGATCATGCCTGAAAGGCCTTCTAGTTTTCTGCGTTTTCCTCAACCGAAGCTTAATTTTGACAACAAGAAGCTGATGATCGGTGCCACAATCGGACCCAGGCCTTGTTTTTACTGCTTGTATAGCGCTTCTCCATCTCTGCCGGCAAAGAATATAGTCGATCTGATTCCTGTCGGGTGAAGTCCATGTGTAAAGGCGCCTCTTGTCCTGTTGAAAATGAGTATTCGCTATGGTCAGGTTGTTTTCTTGACAAATCTCTACTAGCCTCAGCCCAGCTTCATTTGGCCCACCCAGACCAAACTTGCCTGTAATTCCGGAAATTTCTTCACTCCCGACCTTAGCATTCCAGTCTCCTATGAGAAAAATGACGTCTGATGATGGAGTGAGGTCTAAAAGGCATTGCAGGTCCGCATAAAATCGCCCAACATCAGCTTCTTCAGCAGTAGTGGTTGGTGCATAGAGTTGGATAACTGTTATGTTGAAAGGGTGACCTTGGATCCGTAGTGAAATCATTTGGTCGTTTTTGGGGTTGTACCCTAGCACTGCTTTGCCCATTCTTCTGTTTACTATGAGAGCGACCCCATTCCTTCTCTTGAATTCGTGCCCACAATAAAATACATAATGGTCACCGGAGTTAAATACTCCCATTCCGGTTCACTTGAGCTCGCTGATACCCAAGATATCAATGTTCAATTTGTCTATATCTCGCTTGACGACATCCAGTTTACCTTGCGTCATAGATCTTACATTCCATGTTGCTATGTAATATATCTCCTTGCAACATCGGACTTTCCGGTCACTTCTCGACACATCCACAACTGAGCGTCCTTTTGGCTTTAGCCCAGCCGCTTCATTCGTCCTGGAGCTATAAGGAATCGCCCTTTGTTCATCCCCAGTAACATGTGGGACGCCTTCCAACCTGGGGGGCTCATCTTCCGGCGCCATATCATTAGTGCTGTTGTGACTGGCCATAAGGTTTTCTTGGCAAGAAATACTGGAGTTGGTTGCCATTACCTTCTCCAGTGAATCACATTTGGCAGAACTCTCTGCCGTGACCTGTCTATCTTGGGTGGCCCTACATAGCAGAGCTCACGACTTCATCGAGTTTCGCAAGCCCCTCCGCCACGACAAGGCAGTGATCCATGAAGTAGAGAAATAGTATTAGCATGGTGTATTATATATGCACATTATGAAATATTGAAAAAAATAACTGCTCCACTAAATGGACAATGCTGCAATAACGAAATTAGTATTACCATGGTGTGCTATATAAGCACACAGTGTGTTGATAATTGTTCTTTGAAGCTGCGATATAGCGAATCAACTGCTGCAGTAGGCGCACACTGCTGCATTAACAGCATTAGTGTTGTACGGATGGGCTTGGCAGAGCAGCTTTATTGGAGACCTGAAGCCCGGATCACACACCGAAGCGAATCATATTCAGCGATGACATAGGGTATATCCAAGAGAGAAGGATGAAGATGAAGCAACACATGCTCCCATGAGATTGATGAAGCGCCATGCAGCGCTCACATTATTTCTCCTGTGGTATTTAAAGGGGCCTGTCTGGCTGCATTTAGACCTCAGTGTTGCGCCGAATGAAAGGATTGATGCATGAAATATGTACATCTGCTCCACAGTAACCGTTGTCCAGAGGATAATAAACAGGGGAGAAGCGATAGCTGACCGGGGGCGGTTGTTTAAGAATTGAGCACGGACCAATGAAACACCGCTGGAACTTTTCAGAAAGGCCAGGAGTGCGTAATAGTTTCCAAAGTAACACCTCGTCACCGGGACGGAACGAAACCTGGCTGTGAGTAGCTTCGTAGCGACACTTGCAGTCTTTCTGGTTGGCTTCAGTTTTGAGGTGAGCAAGCCGGCGATATCTTGCCACTCTGGGAAGAGGCGATGAGGACCTGGGAGGTATAGAAAGGAAAGAGGCATTAAGAAAAGTAGCTGAAGAACGGCGCGTAAAGGAGAAAAAACGGGGTGTAAGCTGTAGTGTAGTGAGCAGCCGTGTTGCAGGCGAACATAACAAAATGAAGAGTTACATAACAATGCTGACGGTCCTCGTAGACGTACATAGACAGTATGTCAAAACATGTGCGGTGGAGTCGCTCGTCAACCCGTTGGTTTGCGCGTGATAGCTAAAGATCATGTTGTGAAGTGTGATAAAGGCTTCGCGAACTTAAGCTGCAATCGCCGACAGAAATGTCGTACCGCCGTCAGATCACTGAGATGCACAAGAGGGGCCCCTTGGCGAAGTGCGAAGGATTGCAAAAAGAAGGTCGCAACCTCAGGCGCTGAGCCAATAGCCAGGGCACCGGTCTCAGCGTAGCGTGTTTGATGGTCGACGGCGTTAACGATCCAGCAATTGCCTCATGTGAACAATAGCAGCGATCCGTGTAAGTCGATGCCGGCAACGACGAAAGGACTGCCAGGGTAAGATAGAGGCTGTAATAGGCCGGCGAGAAACGAATTTGACTGTTTGCGGCCCTGGCAGGGCAGAAAAGAAGCGAAGTATTTTCTGATGCTGAGGAGAAGCTAGGCCAGAGAAAACGGCTTTTCACGCGGTGGTAAGTTTTCTGACGCAATAAATGTAGCGAAAGAACACTTCCTTGTCATTTCGGAACTGTTCCTGCGCATGTTACCAGTAGAAGGCTGAGAAGCACCGGTACGACGCCGCTACGACGCTCACCACCGCGATGTGCACTATCCTCCCGGATCTCTGGTGCTGCTCTGGCTTCCGTGCCGTCGTGTGGGATTGTGTCAGAAACTTCTGCCCCACTACACGGGTCCTTACCGTGTACTACGCCCAGTGACCGACGTGACCTATGAGATTGCACCGCTCCACCCGAAGTCACCGACTGCTACACCTACTTCCGAAATTGTACATGTCGCCCGCCTCAAGCCATATTACTCCCCCTCCACACCGCACGCCTAATACGCACCGGGACGGTGCCTTTTGCCGAGGGGGGTAGTGTTACCGGGAAACGCGGGACCAAAGTGCGCTCACTGACAAAGACGACGATCGAGGAACGCGGGCACGACGAAGCGTTGAAAAAGAGAACGACGCTGAGGGAGTAGATTCTGCACGGCTACCGAAGTCTTAGCGTCGAGTTCAGCCCATCGCAGTGCTGTCACATTAAGTACATCCCCGTAACAATATGGTCGATTAGAGAACGGCTGTATGGATCTACTCGCTGGTGAGAAACAAGGGCCTTGCGATTGGAAGCAGTGGCATATGGTGCACTGGTGATGTCTGGAGCTCTTGACGACATTGGAGCTTCGAGATTGCATGCAGGAAGGCGCAAGGAAGCACTACCCGGGGACTTTGGAAACGGGCATTTGGAAAGGGCATCGGTATCTTGACCTTTACGACCCAACATAAGACGGTTGTGATTCCTGATTTCGAGCCGGGCATCCTGATGAGTGAAGTTGAATGGGCCTTAGCCAGCCTTGCTAAGAACAAAGCTAGTAGAATTGATGGCATTCCAGCTGAGTTGCTTCAAAACCTCAACTGTGAAGCTGTTAACATTCTGCATACATTATGTCAGAAGATTTGGACAACCCTGCAGTGGCCACAGGATTGAAGGAGGTCAGTTTGCATCCCCATTCCAAACAGAGCAGTGCCAAAGATTGTTCCAACTACCGTACGATCGCGCTTATTTCGCATGCTAGCAAGGTGATGTTGAAAATCCTCCAAGGTAGGCTGCAGCATTATGTGGATCGGGAGCTTCCGGACATGCAAGCTGGGTTTCGCAAGGGCAGAGGAACTAGAGACCAGATTGCCAACCTTCGCTGGATCATGGAAAAAGCAAGAGTTCCCGAAACCCATCTACGTCTGCTTTTTTGATCATGCGAAAGCGTTTGACTGCGTAGATCACAGCAGATTGTAGCAAGCTCTCCAAGAGATGGGAGTTACAATTCACCTCGTCTGTCTCCTCAGGAACCTGTATGAAGGGCAAGAGGCCACAGTCAGAACTGGGTATGGTCTTACGGATTGGTTACAGGTGGTAATACCACACATGTTTAGCAGTGTGGATGCATTCTATACGGACGACCTTAATCTATGGTGCACCTCTGGATCTCCTGGAGCAGTACAAGACAGCCTACAGCTACATATTCATACAGTCACTAATTCTCTTGACAAAGTAGGGGCATTTTCGACACCTGAAAAATCCTAATAGCGGCTGATTGAAAAAACTCGCTATCAACGCCAGCAGAACCATCTAATCAATCTCACAACGACAGTTCACTCCATCCCTCGTGTATCATCCTGCCCGACTCTTGCAGTTCAATGAGTCGACTCATCAGGCAAATGTTTCTACGACGGTTAGTTTGCAACCAGCTTACGCATCATGTTCGCGCATTGTCAATAAGCACGCCGAGCTACGCGAGACTTAAGTCAGGCAGCTTGTGCATGCAATAGTAATCAGCAAAATTGTATATACAATTTCTGACCTGTCGCCAAAGATATCAGATTGAGGTTGCGCTTCATACACAATAAAAAGCTGACCTTAACGTCCCTGTACATACGTCCTCTGAGCGCCTATATTGTACGGGGGTGTTCTTGCCACTGTGTGACCTCATAAAACAAACACCGAGACAGGCAAATGGCACGTCTTTCTATCGCCAAACCAGAACATTGAATAGATAAGCAAGTTACACTCAAACCTAACAACCTCCCTATCATTACCCCTCCCTCCACGCTCCAAGATAAGCTCAAACCCCCATTCCAAAAAAACAGCGTAGCACCAGATACTACCCCAGGCAGACATTCCACTCGCGTTTCCAATTATGTTCATCCTACTGATTCCATGGTCGTCTAAACAAATGCATCACGAACTAACGTCGTATCGGCTGCTTAGTGAGTTGAGAGCTGTAGCGAGGAAATGACGTGCACCTTCCGACCTTACATACATCTTTCTATAGAGAATATCGAGACTCTGCCAATAGTCGCCAGTACTCAAGATTTCCCACAAACATCACCTACCCTTCAGGATACACCATACAGACTGATTCAATACAGGCTATAAGCGGCGTTCATGCGGGTCATCATCATCGTCATCAGCCTGACTATACCCACTGCAGGGCGAAGGCCTCTCCCATATTTTTCAAATTAACCCGGTACTGTGTTAGCAGCATCCACTTGACTCCTGCGAACCTCTTAACCTCATCCGCCCACTTAACTTTGTGCCGCCCCCTACTACGCTTTCCTTCTCTTGGAATCCAGTTTGTTACCCTAAGCGACCATCGGTTATCCTCTCTTCGCGTTATATGTCCTGCCTATGCCCATTTCTTCTTAATATCCACTAGAATGTCAGTAACTTGAGGTATTTCTCTTACCCAGTCTTCACGCTTCCTATCTCTTAATGTTATCCCTACCATTTTTCGTTCCATAGCCCTCTGAGTAGTCCTCAACTTAAGTAGAACCCTCTTGGTTAGCCTCCATGTTTCAGCCCCATAGGTGAGTACAGGTAAGATGCAACTACGGGTCATACGGGTCGCATTTCTACAAAACAGCAGGATGATCTACACCGAGCTCTTACATAACTATGTCCCCCCACTGTCACTCGTCGGCGTATTTCTGGTAACACTAGTATCCCAGGCAATGAGGCAGTGCATTGCCTCGCCAGCGAGCTTCAGTACCGGGTGCCTGGGATTCCCTAGCCCTATCCACCCACGTGGGACGCTACTCTACACTACAAAAAAGAAATCAATATTCACTATGACAACACTACGGAAACTCATCATATACTTCCAGTTCCTGAGAAATCCCTGACTGCCATGCAAATAAGCATTATCTTACGCATGACACTAAATGCACTTCTTCCTCCAGCCCGATCGCTTCCATATCGCATCAGACATTCCCCCGTATGCCCGAACTGTTCTGAGCAATATGCAAACTTAGAACACTGCATGGTTTCCTGCCCTGTGGCAATTCAGTCACCTCTCTTTCCACACCCTCCTTCCCCAACATGGCGGGCTTGGCTAGCCTCTGACCAGTTGAAAGACTAGTTGGCCTTGGTGAAACTGGGCCAGCACATTTTTGAGAATTATTGCGTTAAATAAAATAGTTTCCTCCTCATCCTCTATCCACCCAATGATTTTCAGCTCCCTGCGAAAGAAGCCAGATTGCCACAGTTTTGTAGTGAATTGCATGTGGGATCAGCCCCCAAAATTGGTATCGACGCCTGCAGTTTACTTCGATATCGGACGTTTAGATGATACGCTTGTTTAGTTTTTTACTAGAATATAAATGCTGCGCTTTCGGTCTCAGCAGAAAATTTGTGGTAAGAACTGAATGTTCTACCGAAGCGCGTCGAATTTTGGCTGTCCTTCACCTCACTTCAAAATCTCTAGGATATTTTCTTATACATAGTTTTCTATCACATTCTTTTTATACCCCGTGTGTTATTTGCCTTGTCATTTTTACGAGAACGAGAAAAATATGAAACTGCGAAACACCGAAAGTTGCTTTCTGCCAGAGTATAATAGCATTATGTTACAAAACATCTGGTATACATGTGCATTAGCTAAACGGGGGACTGTACGCGATAGCTTCTCTATCACTTGTCTTGAATGGTCAAGAAATAAAAGGTGAACCTTTTCTCCTTGAGGTTCGCAGGTCAGTTACAGACGTTCGCACAACTCATGATGTCATGCACACAAGCTTGCCCTTATAAATTACTCCGACACAGGCAAAAACCCGGCCCCCTGTCCACAGCGGCTGACCACTGCAGCGGTCAGATCTGCAACATAGCAAAGGGCGCTAAGAATCTCTGGCTCTAGGCAGTGGGCCATTGGAAACTGACCATCGCAACATTTATTGCTAGAACCATAATTATTGAGGTTAGTCTAGCCGTACTTTTAGAGGATTTAGAGAGAATGAAACGGGATGTGATACGGCTTAGTGAGGTTTAGGAGGCGGAATGAGAGATATGCTATTATGGAGGGCAGACATGTATTGTGTTGGCAAGGTTTACCGAAGAGTCGAGACCTAGCAGTAGGGCTCCTTGTCAATAAGGATACAGCTGGTAATATAGAGGAATTCTATAGCAGTAATGAGAGGGTGGCAGGTATCGCAATTAAGCTTAATAAGCAGTATAAAATGAAGGTTGTACTTGCCTATGTGCCGACAAGTAGTCATGATGACCAGGCACTCGAAAGCTTCTACTAAAATGTAGAATTGGCAATGGGGAGAAAGTAAAGGTGCAGTATACTTTACTAATGCGTGTCATAAATGCCAAGGTATGGAAAAAGAAGGCTGGAGACAGGTAATGAGTGACTATGACATTATTGTAAGAACAGGAGGGAGGAGTTGCTAGTCGAGTATGCAGAACGCAATAACTTAGGAATCATGAATACGTTCTTTAGCAAACAGAAGAACTGGAAGAGAACATGGAAAAGCCATAACGGGGAGACTGAAAATGAAATCGATTTCAGACTGGGTTCGAACCCCGGAATTGTGCAGGATGTAATGTAATCGGAAAGGTGCAATGCAGTCAGCACCGGGTGGTGAGGTCTCAATTAGTCTAGATCTGAAGATGGAGCGAAACAGATTATTAAGAATGAAGTCCACCAACGAATTAGCGGTGAGGTGGAGGGTAGGAAAATTCTGGATCTTGCTACAGAATAGATTTTCAGCTTTAACCGCGGATGAGGACCCTTGCCTAGAAGCGATGAACATTAATTTGAATATGATTATTGAGTGCGCTTTAGAATTAAGAGGTAGGATATTTAGAGGCGATACCGGTAAGCGTCTACGGAGACGAAAGATTATGATTAAAAACTCCAAGGTATTAAGATCTCACACCTAATCAACAAGCATACACTGGCCGACATAAGCAAATATAACTTGAGGAAAATTGTGCATGCTCTTAAGAACCAGGCCAGCCTCAAAGTTGTGAAGAGGAAATTGGGCATGGACAAAATTCAGATGTATGCTCTGGGGGATAAGGTGGTCATTCTCATCATGAATATGGATGGATGGCTGGATTTGGGGTTTAACGTCTCAAAGCGACTCGGGCTATGAGAGACGCCGTAGTGGAGGACTGCGGAAATTTCTACCACCTGGGGTTCTTTAACGTGCACTGACATCGCACGTTAAAGAACCCCAGGTGGTCGAAATCTCCAGAGTCCTCCACTACAGCATCTCTCATAATATGCAGAAAACAGTCAGAGTAGCTGAGGAGTTCTATACTGATATCAGTAGCCCAAGTAGTCAAGACAATACTGACATTCATAATAGTAAACAGCCGTCAGAGTTTCAGCCAGTTACAAAGGACAAGGTTAAGAAAAGCTTTGGAAACTATGAAAAGAGGGAAAGCAGCTGGTGTGGACTAGGACACTAGATTTGTTGCAGGACGGGGATATAGCGCTAGGGAAATTAGCCACCCTGTATACGCAATGCCTGATGACTTCAATGCTATAGGAATAGTGGAAGAACACTAACATTATCCTAAGTTATAAGAAGGGGACTCTAAGGGCTTGAAATATTACAGAACAATCAGTCTACTGTCTGTCACTAAATCACTAAAAGGATTAGGGAAATCTTAGATTTGAATCACGCAAAAGATCAAGGAGGGTGCGGAAATTGTACTCCACTGTCGTGCCAATCCATACCGTCAATCAGGTGATAGAAAAAGGCTTCGAATAATACCAGCCCTTATACATAGCTGATACACTGATTACGAAAAATTAATTTGGCTCAGGAGAAACCTTAGCAGTCATGGAGGCATCTCGAAATCACGAAGTTGACGAGCCGTATGTGAAAGTACTGGAATATATCTATACCGGCTTCACAGCAACCATAGTTCTGCTAAAGCAAACTCACAAATTCCCATAAAGAAAGATGTTGGGCAAGGAGACACGATCACCTCAGAACTGCTCACAGCCTGCTTAGAGGAAGTATTCAGTGACTTGGAATGGGAGCAGTTAGGGATAAGGGTAGATGGAGAATACCTCAGTAATGTGCGATTTGCTGATGACATTGCTTTGCTAAGCAACTCGGTGGATGAACTGCAAATAATGATTCATGAACTAGACAGGAAAAGTAGAAAGGTAGGCTTGAAAATCAATATGCAGAAGAAAGAGGTAACGTTCAACAACCTTGGGAAGGAACAGAAGTTGACAATAGGTAGCGAAGCACTGGAAGTGGTAGACGATACTGTCTACTTAGGACGTGTAGTAACTGCAAATCCAAACCATGAGAGGAAAATAAGTAGGAATATAAGATTTGGATGGAACGTATTTGGTAAGTGCACACAGAATATGACTAGCAGCTTACTCATATCGTTCAAGAGGAAAGTATACAACAGTTGCATCTTACCTGTACTCACCTATGGGGCTGAAACGTGGAGGCTAACCAACAGGGTTCTACCTAAGTTGGCGACAACGCAAACGGCTATGAAACAAAAATGGTAGGGATAATTTTAAGAGGTAGGAAGCGTGCAGAGTGGGTCAGAGAAAACGATTCGAGGTAATGACATTCTAGAGGAAATCAAGAAGACATGGACATGGGCAGGGCATGTAAGGGAAAGAAAGGATTACCGACGGTTCCTTAAACTAACAGATGTATTCTGAGAGAAGGAAAGCGCAGCAGGGAGGTGGGCAAAAAGTTAGGTAGAGGATGAGGTTAAGATGTTCGTAGCGGCAAGTGGATGCAGCTAGCACAGGACCAGGTTAGTTGGGTGGGTTAATCGAGCTTGTGATGATGATGAGGCAATGAGGTGCAAACACTTAAATGTTTGCTTGGCGGAAAGAAAATGCCACCCGGCAGGAAAAATTGGCATAAAAGGTGAAAAATTGTAAGGAATATTTTTTGTGGATATAGCAACATAAGGTGAAATGAAAAGAAGCCGAGCTAGCGTTTGAAGAGCAATGTTTTTTTATAGGAGAGCGTGCTCTGGCCGGATGCCACGCATTGCCAACAGAAAATTCCGGATTGCTCACGACACGTGACTGTTGCTATACAGAGCCTATGTGAGACCTATAACTTGAATATGGTTGTGTGCTCTTCTCTGGTAGGGCAAACTACAAGTCAACCCTAATCTTACTGGAAAGGCGCGCTCTGCGCCTCTGTTTTGTTATCCTCAAATCCGAGACGCTGAAATTCAAAAAAGCCCGAATCTGTGATCAAAATTACTGCCTCCAAGTACTCGTGGTGCTCATTTTGATCAGACCGTTTGACCCGGTGATTGATGCTCTAATTCTCTTTCTCAACCGGCTTTATCGTTTTCTACTGATTGGTCATGGTATCAAATGACATAGGTTATGTTAACGCAGAACGTATTAGCCTCGATTGGATGTGACATCAGTTAAGTGAAGAGGGTGGTGACTCGCTGGGAATAGTAAAATTCATTAAGACCACATCTTCCCCTCTCATGAGAAGCTTCTTTCCGATCGCATAGACGAAAATCCCCGTCATGCTGTTTTTGAACACGTTTCCGTTAGGTGATAAACAGCGGTAGTTGGCAACCGTTCAGAACATTTGACTGGGAGCTATTCTGTCCGCGTCCCAGATTACATTCCCATATTCTTTGTGGAATTTGGGTTCTTGGCTTGGCTCTGCACAAAATTTCTTATCATGTGTCACACGTTATCTTCCTCAACCTTTGTCATATATAGTCACACTTGAAATTTCCGAAAGGTATCATACGTACTCTTTCATTCCCTTCTTTATTCCATGCACTTTGAAAGAGGTCCATTTTGGTGGGTCCCTGACTATGCAGATATTCATTCAGACGAGGTGGCTGATTTCTTAGCAAAGTTGGGTCTTAACACGTCAGTGACATATCCCGCCTCTAACTTCAGCTTGCTGGCGATGTCGACGTTTAAGCGATTCCAGCAAATATCAACCAGGCTACGGGATCACTTACTGAGTACTAACGATTATCAGCCCTTAGCATATAATTGGAACGTCCGGTCATGCAAGAATCAGGATGTATGAAGTATCCATGATGCTGTTTGGGTGCAGGGTTCTCTTTTAAATTGAAATATTTACATATGTGGGTGGACACCGACAAATCTAGGTGACTCATGCGGCGATTTGGATTGCAAAACATTTAGAGAAGTAACCTGGCGTTGGATTCAGACATGAGCCTTCTTTAGCCTGTCGAAATTAGCACACCTGTACCCAACGCAATTCAAATTGTGAAGAATGCGGCGGGATAGCTGGATACGTCATATATCGTGGAGCAGCAAACAAGCGGCACCATCGGCGCCCCCACTACTAATGCACACCCAAGAGCGATGGGAGGCTATACTGGTCAGCTGAGACCCTTGAATGCAAGTTCAGACCGCTGAGAAGACTCATAAGGTCGCCGAGAGCCAAGGACTCGACGCCATCTAAATGTAGTGCCCCATATCGTCATATCGATCAATGCTGACAATAAATGTTTTCCAATCAATTGTCTTTTTTCAAGCTTTTTGTGCGTGTTTGTGAGGATATATGCGCCTTTCTAGCTTAAAGTGATCAGTATAGACATGTAATGATATAATTCATCTGTCGAGAAAATGGGGACATCGACTTGACTGACTGCTCTGCTGACAACCTCGAGGTTTGAGCCAACTCGCTTCTTTCCGGAGTACGCCGCCAACCATATTGTAGTCATCTCTTTTTGGTTCCAGTATTCATATATTAGAATTCGCTGTCTCTTTGAGATCATTCCCTTCGCAAAATCGTTCATAGCGGCTTTGGAGTCAATAATTATGGTGACAGTTTTGGTGGTGTCTAGCGCCATGTTGATAGCTGCCTCTGCCGCCGTCCCTCAGTTGTTTTTCATTAACCTGTAATTATTGTTTTACCCAAGTCGTTCATACCCACGACTGGAATGGAGTAGCCTCCTTCGTGTTCCGCCGCGTCTACACAAACGGAGTAATCAGAGCTTTCTAACTTGGCCTCAAGGGTCTTTGATCTTGCTCTTCTCCTTCCTTCACAAAAAGTAGGGTTCATGTTTTTGGTTGCGGTTTAATAGTGAGTGCGTTCCTCACTTTGGTACCTGTGCATTGTTTCCGGGATTCTACCTCGTATAGCTAGGTTACCCAGAATCTCCAATCCCGTGGATGTGGTGGCGAGCTTCCTCATGTATGCATTGCATAATTTCGCGGGGGTATTGCAGACCCCCAGTTTATGAAGTCTTTCTGTAGGGGTGCAGTGGTAGACTTGGTGCTGCTTTGCATGAATGGATCATGAATCCTTCTATTTTGTTCTTTTCTGCCAGCCCTAGCTTAAGGTCGGGAATGGTATACACTGTTCTGCTTATTACAAAAGTCTGCACAATTCGGAACAATTTTTTATATTTGACCCCCGTCTTTTGTTGGCTATACGCTTTATCAACCTAGTCGTCATGGTAATGATTGGGGGAGTTGATTCTATGCAGCATTTCCTCCTACTCTGTCAGAAGTTCGCGCTTCAGAAAATGACTCTCCTGAAGGTCCCTCGCTCCAGGTTAGGCCTCCCTTTTCTCCACCAGTGTTTATATTTTGATGTGAGTGCCAAAGAATTTGCATTGTGTTCAATATGCGGAATCTTCCGTTATTACATTATTGCAGGTGTTAGATCGAATTGCTCTTTTCAATTTCTTCGTCATCTTTTTCCACCAAAATTGTCTTTGTTATTTTATATTTTTCAATTGTTTTTCATCAATAAGTTTTTCAAAATTTCTGATTGGCGCTTTTATTTTGGCCAAAGTAAACTCTTCAGCAAGTTGGTAATCCATTGAGTGTAGACAGAGAAAAAAAGACAAAAACGTATGAAGTGCACATACGAGCGATCGTTTGTGTATTTTATACGTACTCGTTTTTTTTGCGCTGTCTACACTCAACATCTATTATTTTGTCATAATCACCTGTGAACATTTTCATGCATATAGCAATACACCTTGGCCGAGCCGCCACATTTCAGAAGGTCACGAAGAAGAAAGAAAACAAGATATTAAAGAAGAAGAAAAAAGCTCAGAATTCAAGAGAGGCAACGCTAGGTACGTCAACATAGCTGTCATACTAACTTCTGCATAATTCCTTCTTCTTCAATCCTACTGTGACCCCAGGCACAAAGGTCGACGTAAGTTTACGCATGTCAGGTGCATGGGGGAGCCTTTTAGGGAGGCTGTAAAGGTGCTTCGCCGGCCTGGGTATTCACACGGGGGAGCCTTTCGGGGAGGGGTTGTAGGAGCACCGCTAGCTGCGGCACCCCCTCCGTGTTCTCGCATTCACACAGGCGGCGGAGTACGAGAAGGGGGTCACTATTGCCAGATGACAAAGGCTCGGCGCTCACCGTAGAGAGGGCTCGTCTGCGCTGTCAGCTCCGCTCCTTCGCCGTAGCCGGTTTCAGTGCGAATTTTGGAACTTTGAACTCGGGTAGTATGGATGGGGCGGAGAACGAACGAGGAAGCCGGATATTGGATTACGATGAAGTAGCGAAGATATTTAATATAAATATCACATCAGTTCAAGGTCAATATAAGAGCATAGAGACAAGGTAGGCATTCAGAGCCACTACAGGTACCGACTAGAGCGCGCATCATCGCTCTTCTTTACATTATTACTGAGTCCCTAGACGAGGACTGCAGTCACTTCAAGAATGAAATGAAGTCAAAGTATTTTATTTGTTTCGCTCCATTATACAACAAACGACCAAGAGCAAAAGGCTACCAGCTGCAGCTTAAACATTCTCTGTGTCCATTCTTAACGCTCCGACCGCGCTTGAGCGTTCGCGGGATAGTAAGATAATTGTAGTTTGTACATACAAAGCAATGTATTATAACACCGTAATTACACACCGCATATGTCAACCGAAATTTTACGAATCATGTACGCACTGAATTTAACAGGGAAAAATGATACATGACATTTGCTGCAAAACTAAAGCAGAGTGCGAAAGAAAGGACGTCAAAACGTCAAGAAAAATTTCATATCAGGCAGGTCAGGTCTCACAGATAATTGCATCTTTTTCTATGGTCATGCAATGCTTCGCAAGAATGTTCAATTGCATCGGAAAGTTGCAGCACAATGATTGCGTAGATTAGTGGTGCAGCAGAGTGGAACGGATTAAAAGAGGTGGCTTTGCACTTGATGAGCAGGGGTAAAACGAAATAAATGGAACATTTTAAGCATACAATAAATGTTACCAAAAGAAGAGCTTCATGCATGCATGAAAGTCTCAGGGTGTGCAAGGGCGCTGACAAGACGATGGTAAGTTATGAAATGACGCATCAATCTTCACATCCGATGTCAAGTTAGCAATTATTCGAGCAGTGAGCTTTTGTGCGACATATATTCTCATTATTATCTTTGGTTATTGCATTCCAGACGTGAAGGCTGCACGTGATAAATGGCGGAAGGAAAACTAGATTAGTATTTTTATTGTTGTTTAAAAACCATACTTGCGGTGGACATTGGATGCCGGATGTTTTATTTTAATTTACCATAAACACTCTATACAGTATTATGCATTCCACAAGCAGAGACGGTGGCATACGACCCTCCAAATTGCTATGATCTTCTATACAAAGTACTCAAGATTGTGTTATTGTACTTTGCACAACCAACATGCCGGAGTAGTGGATGTTCTTCAGCCATAGAAATTAAAAAGAATATTTCTTCTTAGGTCAAAATAAGCTTTGGCACAGCAAAGGAGCAGCCCTCCCTACTACAACCAGCTACAACAACGAGCTTCCCGCAGAACGCGACCCGTGAAGGTGCAAGGTGTAAGGCCGCGGATAACCCTCCTCCCGGTGGGAGGTTTTGTGCTAGCCGACAAAAGGCCCATCATCTCGAACGGGCCCCCGGAAGCCGGTTCCGGCGCTCGAAGGCGATTCATTTTCACAATCTCTCGGTAGAGAGGGGTGGGTTTTTCCATCGTGTGAATACCCCTTGAAAAGGCGGCACGTTTGTTTCGCGCAGAACCACGGCAATTCTTTAATTTTTCATTAAAATTTCTTCCGGCGCTATTTTTCCCCTTCCATGCAACAGCACCACGGCGGTTACGGTGTGCAGTGCAATCGCCGCTTGCCTTTTGCCTCAAAATGGACACAGAGACCCCGGCTTTCTCCACCCGCATGGAAGAGGAGGGAGCTCCAGCCCTAGTCGTCGCAGAACAAGGAAGGCAGGGTGCATGCGACGTGAGTCGGCCTTGATCACTCTCCTGCGGGAAGTAATTACGAGTACAACTGAGCCTAAAATTGGCGCCTGCGTATATAATGCATTCGAAATGTTTTGTTGTCTTCATTTGCTTTCTATACCGCGTGTGTGCTTCTTAAAGCGGTGATGACAGAGTTGTTTGACGCATTGCCGTTTTATACTTTTGTGAATAATATACAAGTCTGTGAATCTACTCGCAAAGTTGTGCGCATATTTCAAAAAGCACAATAGAAATCGGAATCGAGAAACTCCTCCCACCGAGAGCGACCGACAGTTTGAAATGCTCGCGTGACGTAACAATAGAATAGACGGCAGAGCATCGTCTGCAATATAGGCTGCAATATCAAAGGACACGTCTTTTTATCTTCCGCGGATGATTGTCACAATGGTCGCCCCTCATGGAGAAGTGCTTGAAGAACACGCTAGTGCACAAAACAATACAGAGTAAGGTTTATTTTCTTCGGCATAGTTAAAACATGGTCACAGTTAGTCGGCTGCGCGGTTAAATTCCTGAACTTATCGTTGCACTGATATGCCGCACCACACTGGCAACAATGCAACGACTCGTGCGCAGCCAAATGTAGCCTATCGCCATTCTGTGAGGTTTTCGGCCCGCCACGCCATAGTAACTAACCCCGAATCGTCGTGCGATCTGTTTTGGTCATATCACGGGACCATCCGCTGATAAATTCCATCGACGGGAAGGGAGATCGGAGGCTGAGTTAGAACTTGACACCCGATGAGTTAACGGCCTAAACACCTGTTGTTGCTTGTACCTTAACTACGTTACTAAAAGGAAAGCAAACAGGTACACTTTATATGTTCCCCCTTCTCATCAGCATTGGCCTTGGCCAGAAATGTCAGCCGGCGCCGAACTGCCAACCCGTTCCACGACGACTAGACCTAGTGCGAATACGCGTGCTTCGGGTGTACAGTTTCGCCAATTACGGAGCACGCATTCACACGTTTTAGCGGTTGTATGTAGCCATCGAGTGTAGTCTTGGCAGTAGTGACCCATAATCTATGACTGCTTACCGCACAAAACGAGTGTACATTGAGCGGAAGCTTTGCTGTGATCCTGTCTGGCGAGCGCAGCCAGCAGCTATTGGCGCCGTTGTGGCAGGCACCCGGCGCATCGCAGGGGACGTAACATCTATGGCGCTTCTTTCAGCACTGTTGTATTTTGTAAACAAATAAAAGTGCAACTGGTGTGCAAAAAAGTAGATGGTTTTGGGGTTACTAGCTCAGCTTGCATTTTATGCTGTGCGAACGAGCAGCATACACCCAGTCATGTACAAAAGCTACCGTAAACAAACACGCTGGGGGCCCAGTCGTAATCCGCGAATCGGCGCATTCCTGCGGAAGTTTAGGGTTCACACAATTACTACTAATTGCTTTATGTTCAGGCGGTATCCCTCACAAGCCACTCGCTCGATAAATACAACACGCAAGGTTATGCTCGGGAGTTGGTCGCTGTCGCATGCGCGCGGTTGTGAGAGAGGCGAGACGGAGAGGGCGGCGGCTGAGAAGTGTTTGTTCGGTGCGGGCCATGGAGGAAGGAAACAACTTAGGAGAGGCCCTTGCCATTCCCAATGCATTGGAGAAAGTGTGGTAGAGTGACGTCAAAATTTGGGGTTAGCCAAGTCCGGCCATTAGCAACGGCGGCGCTGTTGCTATGAAACCTCGGGCCACTAGCAACAGTGTTGCTAAGGGCCCTAGGTACGTGAACTGCGTGAACGTCGCAGAGAAAGAGAACGCGGAGGGTAAAGGAGGAGGAGAGACGCTGCAGCGTCCGGTCGCGGCGCGGCTGCGCCGACTTCAAAACAATGACGTCTGGGTCTCTTCTAAGTTCTTTCCTTCCTCCATGGGTGCGGGCAGTGAAGCCCATTGGACTCGTTTTGGGTTTCACGATGGCGGGACAGGCGGTGGCGGCGCATGCTCTCATCGCTGTCCATTTGCAGTCTGCGCATAGTGCTGCAAAAATGCTTTACCAGCCAAAATAATTAGGCTCGACTAACACGCGCATATAACAGCAAGAGGTACCGCTTCGTTCAAGTCCTCTCTTTTCCTCTAATGTCCGCTAGGTGTGCTCTTGCGTCAACGTATGCTTGTTTGGGGTTTCCTCTTATACGGTTTGGAAAGAGCGATCGGAAATAGCTCAGCAATCAGGAAAACAACGCGAACACTTACCATATTTCGCGGCCCACATGGCGGAAGGAACGTTGAACATATGTCATTTCTGTATGCAGGAGCGCTTGTTGGTAAAGCAGGCTCACTCTCATAACAGGCGAATAATACTCTTCTGATTGTATGCTTAAATAATACAGCTAGAGCCTATCGATTTCGACTAACTCGGCAATCTCAAGATGGAAGCCCAAAATAAGTTCGCTGAAACTAAGGTCGCATAATATAGTGAAGGCTTCTCAAATGAAAAAGAGAATATGCAAGTAAAATATTTTGGTGAAGAAAAAAAAGCTTTAAACAGCCACAGTCCACAACATGCATACAAGAGTGCAGCCGACGCCGCGAATAGCAGACGACATGGGAATATGTCGTTCTGACGTTAGCAGTCAATGGTCGCCAGGCAAGGAAGCTGCTTTCGAATTAATAAAACAAGATGTAATTAAAAAATATCTAGCGCTTCGAATGAGCTCAAATTTCAACGAATTATAAATTAGGGTGTCTGGCGTGAAATTCAATATTCAGTTTATGTTCAAATTTTAGCTCTCATGACCCCTTTAAGAAGACCGTTGTAACACTTAGGGTTCTTGCTGTGTGCATTTGCTACAATATTCCTAACGCGCACACGGTACACCTGTCGCTTTAGAAATCACCACACATAAGAGTGAGATAACTCCTGACAGGCTCTCCTCTTCCTGGAGACTGTCATAAGTGGCTGTTCCTGGCACAAAGTATAAATAAAACTATTTAGTTTGCTTGACAAGACACCATCAGTTTGATGTTTGATCTTTGGTACTCACGAAAAAACTTCTACTTTGCCAATGAAGCGGTTTTTTCTAGCTAAGTTTTTCCAGTTTGGTTACTGCTTAAAAGTTTCATTTAGTGCGAAACAATATTCTTGCCGGTTGCCTCATGCTCAATTTTCCGCTCTATAAACTAACTTACCATTACGAATCTTGTACACCGACAAATGTACTCACTCCCCTTGACTCCGAAGCAATGATCAATGCCACAGACCCTTCCTCGAGTCTCTCGAAATGAAGACAGTAATGATGGCGCAGGATTGCTTCTTGAATTTGTCGCTTCACAGTGGCTACACCTGATACCAAGAATAAAGGGTTACGCACCACAAATTAGCCGAAACTTTGTCTTCAATCTGCGCAAGTTATTTGGAGCACTGCTCCAAATAAGTTTCAACGTTGCAACGTTTAAAGGTCATCAATACAGGTACTTGAGGAAGGGGTAATCTAGCGCAGTCGTCACTTCGCATCTCTGTTTTTACTGGCATTTTTAGCCTGCCGTTACTTCCCTTTCTATGTGTGGAAGGCGCCTTTTATCGTAAGATCTGTAGTTCGCTTATAGGCGACGTGCTTGTCGGTGTTTTGATCTGGAGACGACCCATAGAGCTGGAATACGCAGGTTGCACATAACTGCGTCATTAGTCCGAGAAAGGGGGAGCATGACTGATTGTAATTTAACCAGATGTGACTGGTAGATTAATGCCTGTGTCTAAGCATGCCTACTGAACATGAATATGTAGCCTCAGCTGGTTTATCCCTGACGTTTGAAACCTGACACGGCATCAAATATAATAAACTGCAGCAGTGGCGTTGGCGCACAAGCGCTAAGCCGCTCGCGCCGTACTTTTCTAATTCTTGCGTCACAACAAAATGGATGAAAGGCTCAGTCAACTTTGCTGTTCCGCTGCCCCTCTTCTCCCAGTGCCGGTGCGTGCTCCTCACAGCATTCCTTGGATTCTCCGTTGTCATCTTTGCTGTCGTCGTCGTCTACTTCTACTTCTTTCCCGCTAAAGAAGAAAAGGGTTCGCGACTTTGCGGTGACGTCACAACCTTTGGCGAGAGCTACCTGAAAGGTGAGATGTATGTGCGCTGCCACTGCTCCAGCGGCCATACAAAGCAGAACATGCGGGCTTTTATTTCGCACGGGCCTCGTGTTGCTAATTATTTATTGTTCCATCTTTGTGCTCTATTTTCTTCGCTACCGCACATTGCCGGAAACTCGCGTATTAGTTCAGATATCAGCGAACAGAAGGAAATTTAGAGCTGGAGCTCACTGCAACTGAAGAAGAAGAATTTCTGCGAATAGTTCGTCTCCCACTCTAGTCTCCGGTACCTCGTACAAATGCAGAATGATGTGGTCGCAAGATCCACAGCTACTCACATTCTTCACAGCCATGTTTGGTGTTCTTTCCTTTAACGCCACAGCGTTCAGCCTTATGTACTGCAGGAAACGCATCGTTGATGCCGTGCACAAAAAATTACAAGGATGCCTCTGGCAGGTGCCAGTTGGCAGGTGACTTTGACGGGTGGTTGGATGTCACGTCACCAGGGAAACAAAAGTCTAAGAATGTTATCCCATTAAAGCACACATGTCAACGGTTGGAAGCCCTGCCGCCAGCTAGCTTACAAAGTATCCAGCAGATGTAACACTGCCCGCAAATGGACATTTTTACCCCACAAGATAACGTCTAGTTTCAAGCTATTGAAAGCCGATCTACGGCGGGCGCAGGAGCTCTTTACCACAAGGGTACCTGTTGGGTATGGCGTCGTCGCACTCGACTCTTAATTGGCTAGACGACTGTTGTGGCGACGCTTTGCCTTGGGGACCACTTTCTGTTCTCAATAACAAGGTGAACTGACGACATTTCCGACAGTGCAGTGGGAAGGCTTTCAGCATAAAAAAGGAAACACCCCTAGATAATGGAAATATTAGTAGACAATCTTGTATATGCATTTGGTTTGTGGAGTTTTATGTCCAAAAGCGACACAGGTTATGAGAACGCCGTAGCGAAGGGCATCGGAAATGTCGACACTCCTACGCAAAGGCGCGCTTTGCTTTTCGCCTCCAAGAAAAAGCAGCCGCTGCAGCCAGGATTCCATCCCGCATCCATCGGCAAAGTAGTCGAGCGGCCTAACCACTGCACCAACATGCCACATCGTACAAGTATATATATATATATATATATATATATATATATATATATATATATATATATATATATATATATATATACACACAAAAAGTTGATGACAACTGATAAATAAATGTAAAATGAATCACCAAGACTTTAAAAACAAAACGGTGGATTTATTTCGACGTTTCGACCGGGGTCCGGTCTTTTTCAAGAATGAAATACAGATTACACGGATCTTCCTAAAACCGTTAACAGAGAGAATGAAAAGGGGGAAGGAAACGGGTGAGGCAGAGATGTTACCTGCCGCGGAGACAACAAACAGTATACACACGCAGACCTAGAGAGGGGGGAGAGAGAGGGGGAAGGGGGGAAGCGCCCGGCATACACGTTTCCGTTCTTCCTTCTACAAAGAAAGAAGAACGGTTTTGCCATTAGTGAGCGAACATGGAGCGACCGTGCCGCCGGCCCCATCACCGGTGTGTTCCCTCACGGCGTGAATACAAAAGCACAAAGAATGAAAGCATCCAAAGTGGCTCCAGACGCCGCCACACATGACGCATGAAACAGGGGTGGTACACAGATTAAAACCACATGGTAAGGCTCATACAAGGAAATGTCAGGGCAAAACCCACGGATAAGTGAGCATATGCCACTGTTACAGCAACGGAACTATTACTAACAGAGGGCACGCTAGAAAAGCTTAGAAGAGGAGAAATGCAAAGCAAGCTCTAGAGAATTGTAAAGTGTCACATAAAACATAGTAACAAAGACGGATAATAATGGACAAGATACACGGAAAGTTGAGCTAGTTGGTACATATTTTTAAGGAATAACAGCGCGGAGACAAAGGACAAGGAAGAAGACAACACCAGCGCAGGTGTTGTCTTCTTCCTTGTCCTTTGTATCCGCGCTGTTATTCCTTAAAAAAGACAAGATACATTTAAAGCACAAATGTCAACTTCGAAATAAATCCACCGTTATTTTTTAAACTCGTAGTTATTCATTCTACATGTATATTATATCGTTATGGAGATAGTGTTTAGAAAAGCCAGGGAAAGGAAGAAAGAAGAGGAGCTCGAGATGTGCGCGCTTCGTGTGACCTTGATTGTTGTCTGGTTTGTGGTTTCCTGTTGGGCGATATTGTAACCGTATGTTCTTGTGGTCGGCGGTGATTTACATTGAAAGCATGTTGGTGAAGGTCCGGTTGGTTCGCTCGGTCAGTCACTTTGTTTGATGGTTTTAAGGTGTAATCCGTTGAAAATGCATTGTGCACAAGTGAAAGAGATATTCCACAACATTTGCGGCAAACTGGGAACCTCGGCCAATGATCAACGCTCCTGGTGGCGCACGGCGAAATATATCAAGGTGTAAAAGGAAGAGTGAGGCCTGGTGTGCTGTAGCCGACGGATGAGCTGCCGTTTCACAATAACGCATGTGATAATCAGTGCAAATAATTATCCAGTGGTTACATTCTTGAGATTTGGGAAAGGGCCCCAGTAGGTATACGCCGATCTGCTCAAAAGGAGATCTTCGCGGCTTCACAGGGCGTAGGAGACCAGGGAGGGCACCAGTGGGACGTTTGTGACTGAAACACTGAATACAGCAACCACATACTCCCAATTATTTCCCGCATTCGTGGCTAATAGAAACGTTCTTGGGTGCGTGCAGTGTCCTCGCGGATTCTAAGTGTCCCGAAGTGGATAATCACGCATGGTGCGTTAAACAGAGCATCGTAGGCTCTGAGGAACCACCAAAAGGTAGCAGAGGCCAGTGCCACAATAATCCTTGTACAATTGTACAAAGGCCGCCACGTACACAAAAAGGACAGGAAGCTACAGAGTCCCACGCAGTGGTAAAGAATGGATTCAATTTCTCGTCTTGCCTATGTTCATTGCTGAACTTGCGGGCATCAGGGAACGGAAATAATACCACGGTAATGTAGTCGTCAAAGTTGTCGGCGTCACATTTTGTCGTCGCAACCAGCAAACATGAGAAACAGTCCGCATAAGCGTGCCGGCGCCCGCTTTTGTATGGCACTGTATAATCAAGTTCTTGCAAACATTGCCCACCGTGTAAGGCGGCCTGGCGGATCGCAGGGGTTGATCAGCCAACACAGGAAATAATGATCAGTGACCACTGTGAATGGGTGTCCGTGCAAATCTCGCCCGAAACCGCTGAACTGCGGAAATAATCGTGAGGCACTCTTGCTTAGTAATTGTGTAATTGTGCCCAGGTTTACTTAAGGAGCACCGGGCGTAAGCTATAACATGTTCCTTGTCTCAATAACGCTGAATAAACACAGCACCGATGTCAACACCACTGATGTCAGTACGCACTTCGGGGGGGGGGGCACAAGGGTTCAACTTCCAAAGAATCACACGCGATGTTAGCAGAAACTTTGGTTGGCGAAAGAAAGAGTCACAATCAGGTGACCACTTTTAAAGGGTGTCTTTGCGGGGAAGGCACGTGAGCGAGTGAGCAATGTCAGCGGAACGGGAAATTAAGCGGCGAAAATAGTTCTGTTATATACTGAGGTTTTGGAAAAGACTCAACTGCCGCGGTCTTCTGTGGGTCTGGTCACACTCCCTCCCGATCAACAAGTTGGCCAAGAACCAAAGTCTGCCGTTCACCGAAGCGACACTTCTTCGCATTCAGTACGAGACCAGCGTTTTTCAGGCAGTCCAGATGTTCATTATTCTCATGGAATTTCCGGCCAAAAATTACGACATCATCGAGGTAGCACACGCATACATGCCATAATAAGCCACGTAGGATGGCATCCATAAATATGGAATGTTGCAGGAGCGTTGCACAGCCCGAACGGCATTGCATTCAAACAGGCCTTCCGAGGCGTGATTAAAACGGTCTTCTGCTTGTCCTAAGGGTGCCAATATCCAAGGCACATATCAAAAGATGAAAAGTATGACGCGATGTAAAGGTAATATAGGGCGTCATTGATCCGGGGAAGAGGATACACAGCTTTCTTGGTTGGTTACAGCATTCAGACGAAGATAGTCCACGCAAAAGCGCCATTTACGATCTTTTTTATTGACCAGAATGACAGGGGCAGCCTAAGGACGGCATGACTGAAATAATACCTTTGCGCACCATATGCCAAACCTGTTCACTGATCACCTGGCGTTCTGCTGGGGACACCATACCGCTTTTATCGAACTGGCTGTGAGTTATCTGTATCAATGCGGTGTCGGGTACGTGTCAGGGGAATGCACCGTGAACCACCTGTCTCCCAAAAGTCAACGATGAATAAGTCCTTGAAGAGTAAAGTTCCCAGCGTCTCAAGCTGTTCGCTAGTTAGAGATTTGCTGATCATTCGGCACAGTTGGGATTCAGGAGCTGGAGCAGAAGTAACTCTGGTAGGCGTCATCATCATCATGTTTATCAGCCTGACTACAACCACTGCAGGGCGAAGACCTCTCGCATATTTCTCCAATTAACCCGGTACTGCGCTAGCTGCATCCACTTGACCCCTGCGAACTTCTTAACCTCAATCGCCCACCTAACTTCTGCCGCCCCGTGCTACGCTTTTCTTCCCTTGGATTTCACTTTGTTACCCTAAGCGACAATCGGTTATGCTCTCTTAGCACTGCATGTCCTTCCCATGCCCATTTCTTCTGAATTTCCGCTAGAATGTCAGTATGTCTAAAATGTCAGGAGTGTCTTTATCGAAGCCACTGAGAGAGCAGCATCACCTTATCTACACGTGACAATCTTTATATTCATGGGCAAAGCCCCTGGTTGCGAACAGCAATAATGGCCCACAGGCGTGAGCCACACTTGACCACCGACATCACGCAGTGAAGAAGAACAATGAGTTTCTAGGCACAGTTGTAATGAAGCATCGCCACCGTAGCATCGAAGGTGTCGGAAGCATGACTAGGGTACAACACTGGGACGCACACCATAGAAAGGGCTAGTATATTGGTTTCCTGACATACACAAAACACATCCGCCTGCTTTGAGGACTCCTCTAAGAGCCCAGGCAGAAGGGAACTGTCAACGCAGAGCTCTTCGGAGCAACAATCCACCGTAGCGCTGCTCATTTGCAAACAATCAGTACAAATGATCATGTGAAGCGTACATCGCGAAAGAACTCCAAACTTCGCTGTAAATATAATTCCGCCAAGGCACACCATAGCCCATCACATTCCCAAAGGGCTCAAGAACTCACCACCTGCACCATGAAAGTTCACATTTCTCTCTCATATAAACATAACTTTACGGTCTAAGTGTTCTTCAAACGGTGAACTAATAATAGAAATGGATGCACACGTATCCACTAAAGCCATTGTCGCCACGCCGTCGACAAGCACAGAAACAGCATTCTTTAACATTATAACAGATGGAGGAATTTCAACAGGGAACGCAGTCTCCAGTGGCCGCGCTGACTAGTTTTCCGGCACAGGTAATATAGACCCCAGCCATGGCCGTGATGCCGAAAAGCGGCGCGCAGAAGACAGGCGTTGGTGAGAAGCTGCAGTCGGAAGCAAAACAGTAATTGCGTTTTCCATCCGTCTGCGGAAACTCGCATGAAGACAGAAACCATTGCCAAGAAGAACTGTAGAAACGGTTACGTGGCTGAGCTTGGTTGACGGAGCGATCGTAGCGGTTTAGTGGGCGACTTCGGCAGTAACGAGCATTGTGATCTTCAATGCCTCAACATTGGCAGACGGGTGCTGTGCGGCAAAAACCTTGTTTCATGGAAGGCTCTATTGAGGCAGGGGCCATTTGATAGTCGAAAGTATCCGCGGATCTTCAGGCTGGACGCCGGGAAGAGCGGGCAGGTGGTGTTGACGGACGGAAATCATAAAGTGGCTCGTTGTGCTGCGAGTAGTGCGCTGTAGGAGATTCGTAGCGAGATGGATGATTATAGCTATCGACCCTGGCCGTTAGGCTGTAGGCGTCACTCTGCGCCGCATTGACGAAGTTCATACCAGGCAAAAAGGGTGCCTCTCGAGGAACGGTAACGTCAGCAGGCACGAATGGTGGACACCACGCAGACGACTCGAACCGCTCTAGTTCCTCGCGAACTATTTGCCGGATCGTTGAGGACGAGTCCGGGAAGATGTTTTCAATGCTAGCCACAGTTGGAACGTTGGTTGGAAGCCGACTAAATTTTGGCCTTATGCGACGAGTCTTCAATGTCTCAAAACTGCGGACGTGGCGAGAGATCAGAAACCGTGTCCAGGGCATATTTTGTTATCTAGAAATTGTAAACATCGCCAACGATGCCTTTCACCAAATATCATACTTTACCTTCCTCGGTCATCTGAGCATTCATTGCTTTCCAGAACTTCAAGACCTCCGCTTATAGGTCGTGCATGTTTTTCCCGGTAGCTGAGTCCTGTGTGCGAGCAGCTGTTCAGATCGTGTTTTCCGCGTATGGCAACGCCAGAGCACAGGCGCAATTCGGTGACAAAATGCTCCCAGGTTGTCAGAGAGTACTCATTGCTTTCCAACCGGACTAACCCGATATTTGACAGAAAGAAAACCACGCTGTCTAGCTTAGCGGCGGCACACCATAATTTGTAACGGCTCACCCGTTGATAGTGGGTCCCCTATTCGTAAACGCCCTCGCCCGCCGCTCCTGTGAAAGTCCGAGGCTCCCGATGGTGTTGAGTGAAACAAGCTCCAGAGCCGGCAGAGCGGTCTCCAACGTGGACTGCAGCGTCACCGTGAGCTGCTGGCCGGTAATCGGCAGGTTGCATGGTTCTGGTGAGTGGCTCAAGACACAAGGCGACGACTCCTGCGATGCTCTAGTTCTAACTGCATTGATTGTGGAGCCTAGGATTTCACCCAGCACCTCCACCATAATGTCTCACCCGTAACGCGACCATGGAGACGTTCTGAAGATTTTGACAAGCGAGGTTCACACAGCCAGCGGACAGTGACGCAGGCACCACCACCCAAGGTCCAACGAAGCGCGCAAACCTCGAACTCCTCTTCTCCCTTTTCCTGGCTTTTCTGAACGCATATATATTGTGACGCCCACAAATGAAAATAAGAGGAGATGAAGTCGATGAAGAAGCGGCTCGTGCTGGCACTAGAACCTTGCTCATAACATTTTGGTGAGAGGCGCTGTGTAGATGTTCACCAGAAACCCCAAAGACGAATTTCCAGCTTGAACTGCGCCGAAGTAGCCGCCTTGCCGACATGGTGCCATCTGTGCCTACGATGTCTGTTGACAGCGATGCTCCGAGGTTCGTGCCTAGCAGCTCATGGCAGCATCACCGGGAGCCGCGTACGTTCACGGGCTCATCCAGCGAGGACGTGGATGAGCTCATCTATTACCAGCGGATCAGCCTTTACAGCATGTTGGACTCTTCCGCCTAGCTAGCTAAGGTAGTCTTCGTGCTTAACGACACACCCCTAACGTAGTACAACAACCACGAGGACACTTTCACCACCTGAGATCGCTTTGTAGAGGAGATAAAAAGCGCTTTGGAGATTCTGATGCGAAGAAGCGAGCTGAACAAGCACTCTCTCAAAGAGCTCAGCTTCCTGGCGAAACATGCCCCAAGTTTATCGAGGAAGTCTTGAAGTTGTGTAAGCTTGTCTCTGCTCGCATGACTTAAGATGACAAAGTTGGCCATCTGCTTAAAGGGCTTACCGAAGATATTTATAATTTTCTTATTGGCATTTCAATCCTTGACTCAATGGATGACGTGATCCAGCACTGCCGCACGTTCGAGACACTGAAAATGCGGTGCATAACACCCAAGTTCGGACGTGTGGCTGGCGTGACGTCGGTGGCTGCTGACGTAACATTGTCTGACGGCCTGGCCTCCACGATCCGTCAGATTGTTTGCGAAGAAGTGAGCCGCTCGCTAGAACTAGCTGGGGGTTCCTCAGTGCTCCCTCGTCGCATCCGCCTTGTCCGCCTCCTACAACCGCCTTTAATGCAGCAGATTTCAATGAATACAGGGGACCGCAACAGCTGCGGCAGAGCAATATACCGAGGTCACCCCCAAGGCAACAGACCCGCTACTATCGGCCTACACATAACCGGCATGACAACGGTCGACGCGATGCTATCCGTGGCAGCTACTTTCCTTCGCCATCTTTTCCTAGACCTCCTGTGTGCTATGGCTGCGGCAAACCTGGCCACATCTTAAGATGATGTTCTCACCGCCAAGCATGCCGTTACGGCTACGGCTCCATGAACTAACCTGAGTGGCCCTTCTCGTCGTTTGCACTACCGTCCTGATTCCGGGGACCAATGGCAAGCACCTTTGCGGGATCTTGCCCCGGCATCGAACAGAAGCATGGCACCACCTCCAGCTTCCCGCGCGCGCCGTTCTCCATTGCCCCAGCGCCGCTCACCGCCACTGGAAAACTGGTCGGCGCGACCGATGGTGGGTGAGGTCGCTGGACATTCGCTGCGAGAACAGATACTCCCACTTCTGCTGATGTTACGAAACTTATTCTACGTTTTAGTTGATGGTGTAACTATGATGGATTTAGTTGATACCGGGGCCACCATATCCGTTATGAGTGCTGCTTTTAAGCGCCGCCTCGGAAGAAAAGTCGCATTTAAGTGAGATAAAAGTGCAGTTTTTGGTGTCAGTGCCGAACCATTGCTTGCTGTTGGAGGGTGCAATGTCTTGTGACCCAGGTTGCGTGTTCTGGGCCAGGTGGTTGTCGGAGCAGTTGCAAGGACGAGGCGCTGGAAACCCGACTTTCAAGTGAGATAGGAAAACTTTTATGTACAGAATGTATGATGAATAAACAGCGCTACAGACTAGAACGAAGATTAAGAAGTAAACAGGACGGGGCCTGACTCGAAACGGAAGTTTATTAAAAAGAAGCAGTATAAATATCCAAGCCAAGCCTGACTAAACCCCACATTAAACAAAAACCAAGTCATGATGACCCAGCACACATACCATGTTCAAAAAACCCAACCTCATAATCTGTAAAGCGATTGACAGTTCACTAACACATGTTTCACCTAATCGCATGACATGCCTGGCCTCAATGATTTCCCGGTTAACCTGTGCCGGACGGGCCTCCGCAATACGTGTCTGTGCTAGAAAAGGATGGCAGCCATCACACCGCTTACAATGCGTACCAGATTAGAGCATCTACCAATCTCTAAGATCTCGTGCTCTCGTAACCAAACATTAATACACCTGCCTGTTTGACCCACATACACTTTATCACAAGATAACGGAATCCTGTATATCACTCCTACTTTACATGGAACATAGGAAAAATGCTTCACCCGGCACATGTTTCTTTCCCTGACTTTTTTCGCTGCTTTGTTCTTAACTATGTTACACAATTTTGACAGTTTATTTGGTGCCAAGAAAACCATAATAATGTCAAACATTCGGGCTACATTTTTCAAATTGTGCTATAGACCATGCACATATTGCAGGGCTCGATATCGTTTTGTATCTCTCCGTGCAGCCCTCTCTTGCTCTGGTGATCCTGCTCATGACTATTTTACCTTTTTTATCAGTTTATCGCATGTTCTAAATATTGTTACGGACGAAGGAGGAAGAAGAGGGCAGTGGCGCGGGCAGAAGCGAGCGCGCTAAGCCCGCTCACAGATTCATACAACGTCATCTCATGACCATCGAGCATCTCTCTATCCTCTGTTCTCGTTTTGTCATCGCTTGCCGCCACGTAGCAATATGATGATACTATGATGTGTTATTAATATAATATTTATACTGTGTTTTTCAATAAACATCAGTTACGAGTCAGCGCCCGCCCTGTTTGCTTCTTGATCTTCGCCCTAGTCTGTAGCGCTGTTTATTCATCATGTCGCCGTACCAACTCGCCCAGATGTCTCTTGTATTACAAAATTTACATGGTAGCCTTTTTCGTGGGAGAATGACTAGAGCAGCAGCCTCCGTTGTATGACACCCTACACACACTTGTTCATTTTTATAGGGTGGAATCCCTATGTTCCATAGATGAAAGGCAGGTCAGTTTATGAGGGAGTGTCTATGTCACCTCACTTTCCCGCACTCTCACACACACGCACCAACACTGCTTGCAATCGTTGGTGTATTTGGAGGAGGAGGCTGCGAGGGCGATGGCAACCTCTTCTACATGGGTTGGTGACTGGGCCTTGAGCGTAAGGCCATCTACTGTTTTGCCCTTGTGGATGACCGCGGCTGTGTACCAACCCCTAGGGTTCGGGCCGGAGACGTCCACATAGAAAACTCCTGGTTTGCTTCCTCCTCCAAATACATCATAACCTACTCGAGAGGGACTTGTCGGAACGTCCAGACAGGGTGGGCTGCCCACCTAGCTTACCGCATATACCAAAATTGTAGTCGAGATTCGGATCCCGCTTACCGATCTCTCGTTTGGGCTCCAGGTCACCAAGGTTTTCAAGGAAATGAGGCAGCCGACGCCGTCGCCCGCGCGCTCTCTCCGGGCATTGCCCACGGGACCAGACGCGGACCAGGATTTTGATTTCAGCCCAGTTTAGGAATTTAAAAAAAATATGTGAATATTACAGATCCACGCACCACTCTTCTGACCCCGTGCAAAGGGCTGGGGAAGGCTAACGAGCGGGTGCTCCTGCGCCTGCTCACCAAAACAGTGTTGTGCCCGGATACTCTAAAACATTTTGATCCGCAATTCGACGGGCTGTGCTCGCACTGTTTGGAGGTGTCTGACACCTACCACATGGTGTGGGACTGCCAGAAAAACCCATCTTTGCCCCCTATGCTCAACCCCACCCGAGAGAACTGGGTGGCGACCCTGTCCGGCTGCTGCACCCTAGAGGCCCAAAAGGTCTTAACGCAGCGCGCCCGGGCTGTGGCAAACGCCAATGGAGTGCCTGTCTAGGCATCCCACCTAGTGTATATACCTCTATGTAATATATGTTTTCTCCACCACCACCAATCATTGACATGCCCCCCTGACAGGTTCTGGCTTGAGGGTGAGGAGTTGGCCGTCTAGATGCTGTAGATGACATCAGCCGCTTGTCTCTGTGCAGGATTGCACCTGGGCTGAGTCATCGGTCCTGTCGTCACCGGGCTGCATTCAGCGAGGCCACTTAGCCGAAAGCTGTTCCCGTGACTCACCACGGGAAGAAAGGAAAGAATGCACGCCCGCTCACAGTAGCAAGGCTCAACACTTGAAAGGACCAGAATTTGGTCGTTTACCTTCCTTTCGTCCTACTGTAGACGTGTTCGCGGGATCCCTGATTGCCGCCGCGTGACAAACAAGTCTGCCGCCGGCCGGTGCCAGGTGCCATGGCATCTGACAGGCGCCTAGGTTGGGTGCTCATAGCCAGACGATCCTCCTCCGCTCTGGCTTGGGAGGGGTCAATGGCACCTGCTTCCCGTCTCGATCCTTGTCGCCGTTCTTAACATTCGACGCGGTGGTCTCCGCCGTTCGTCCGATCACAATAAGTGTTAAAGTTTCTTTGGGGGGTGAAGTGTTCGGTGCAGAAATGGCAGTTCTCACCCGATCAATGTACGACGTGATCCTTGTCTCCCACAAGCATGTCACAAGCGTGGCAGCGGGGCAACTTCACCCCATGGCACCACCCTGTGCACCATTTGAGCAAGTGCGCGTAATTATCTTTCGCCCATTTCCACTATTTTATAATAGGAACCGGTGGATCATTGTTTGCCTGGACGACCTCACTTGATACTGTGAGACGGCAGCCCTACCCACGGCCAACCCGCATTAAGTCTCCTTCTTTGTATTGCGGGAGATAGTTCTTCGCCACGGACCACCACGAGTTATTATCAGCGAGCGTGGTCCCCAATTTACCGCCGTCGTCGCGGAGGAGATGCTCCGTTTATGTTCCTCTCATCTTTGCTATTCTTCGCCTTATCCTCAAACCAACGGTCTAATTGAATGCACCAGCCATACGATAACCATCATTTTGTCCATGTACGTGGACGCAAATCAAGAGAAGTGGGACATTACTACCGTTCATTACCTACGCTTTAAACACCGCCCGTCATGAGACCATTGGCCATAGTTAATTTTTTCTGCTCTACGCTAGCCACCCACAATATACCCTTGACACCATCTTCCCGTTTTCAGTCACTAGTGGCGAAGATACCTCGGTAGCCGGAAGAATCTGATTTGCCGAAGAAGCCCAACGGCTTGCCCGCATTCGCATTTTAGCGTCCTAGGATCGCTTGAAAGCACGGTACGATGCCCACCACCGTCACGTCATTTTCTAGCCTGGAGTCTCGGTCTTGCTGTGGCGGCCTATCAGAAAGCGGGGTCTGTTACAAAAGCTGCTGTGCCATAATGATGGACAATTTTTCGTTCTTTCCCAACTTAGCGAGTTCAATTGGTTTGGTTTGGCTTGCGGTGTTTAACGCCCCAAAGCGACTCAGGCTATGAGAGACGCCTTAGTGGAGGACTCCGGAAATTTAGACCACCTGGGGTTCTTTAATGTGCACTGACATCGCATAGGACACGGGCGCCTTGCTTTTTGTCTGTACCGAAAAGCGGCTGCTGAGGCCGGGATTCGATCCCGCGTCCTTGGGAACAGTAGTCGATCGCCGTAACCACTGCGCCACCCCGGCGGGGCAGCGAGTTCAATTATCGTATCACTCGCCTCAACAAAACCGACCATCGCTCTGCGAAATGTGAAGTCGCGCATGTCGTCCGTTTCTAGCATTATCGATCACGTGACGATGTGTAAGCCGCCCAGCAGGCTTCGGCTGCGTCGGGCAAAGTGTGACGCCCAGAAATGGAGACAAGAGAAGATGAGGTCGACGAAGAAGCGGCTCGTGCTGGGACTCCCAAGTGGACACAGCTATATCTTCGACGTTCGGCCTGTTTCAGATATAAACCTCGCTCGTAATATTATCACTTCAGTCGTGACAATATATATTGAGCACGTAACACCCCCGTTACGTACTCAGTACGTAACGGGGGTGTTTATTTGTCGTCTAAAGCGCTGCGAATTCCCCAAGGAACACCAGCACACACCACTGTGGCTTCTGTTTCTTCTTCTCCCCAGCCTCTTCCTTTCCTGATGCCCCGAAGCACGTGACACTTCCCCCTGGCAGATGAAGCCCCATGGCAAGCAGTTTAAGGAAGGTGCCGGGGATGGAACCTTTTTAGCCGAGCCGCTTGCACCACCTGGGTCCGGCGTCAACATCGGCCACTTTCGGTGCGGCGTGAAATTACATAATTCATGTCACTCAGGCGCTCCAAAACGACAAAAGGGCCCCTATCGCGAAACAGCAGCTTCTGGGCTAAACCACGCTTTCGCAGCGGCGTACACAGCAACACTAAATCACCGGGCAGATAAGAGACATGTGGGCGTCGGTTTTCATAACGCTCTTTCTAATGTTCTTATGAGTCCAGGATGTGGAGGCGGGCAACGCGGTGAGCTTCTTCTGCTCGACATGAAGTTGTGGCGATAGAAGGCTCGTTGTGGAGGGGAAAAGGAAGGATGGTATCAAGACAGCTGCGGGGAACTCGAGCATACAAGAGGTAAAACGGACTGTAGCCAGTCGTTTCATGCTGTGCAGTGTTATACGCGTATCTAATGAAAGGGAGGATTTCATCCCAGTTCTTGTGATCAGAGTCCACGTACATTGCCAACATAGTGGTCAGAGTGCGGTTGGTCCGTGCCACAAGTCCATTCGATTGCGGGTGATACTCTGTTGTATCACTGTAATCGAAGGGGCAGAGACGAAGGAGTTCTTCGATAACTTTAGCTGTCAATTGGCGCCCACGGTCATTGATCAGAACTTGAGGAGGGCCATAGCGCAGGACGAGAAATCGCAGAAGAAATAGGAATACTTCCAAGCAGTGGCTGAGGGTATTGCGGCTGTTTCTTAATATCGAGTGAGATGGTCAACACAAACCACTCTCCACCGGTTACCGTTCGAAGATCGCGGAAAAGGACCCAAGAGGTCGATGCCCACATGCTCAAAGAGTGTGGTCGGAGGCGCAATAGGGTGCAGTGGTCCCGGTGGACGGGAAGTAGGGAGCTTGTACTGCTGGCACTTGACACAACTGGCTACATAGCGCTGAATGGTTTGATGCATTTTCGGCCAGTAAAAGCGTTCCTGTGTGCGATGAAGGGTCCGGGCGACACCAGAGTGGGCCGACGTGATAGCGTCGTGCATCATTTCAAGAACGGGAATACGGGAGGTTATCCGGCACGGCGAGAAGAAAGCGTGCACCTCCGGTGTTGAAATTCTTCATGTAAAGCAGGCCGGCACGAACACAGAAACGCGCATCTCTGGACTCATGAGCGGCAGAGAAGAGCGGTGTCAAAGTCTGATCGTTGCGTTGTTCTGTCTGGAACAGTTGAGGGTCAGGAAACATTGCCGAGATAGGCGCCAGATAGTCATCAAAGTTGTCATCATCACTATCAGTTGACGAAAACGGCAAACGTGACAGAGAGTCACAGTGAGGTTAACCTCTTGCAACCGCAATGCCCACCGAGCGATCCGGCCGCAAGGGTCACGAAGATTAACGAGCCAACAGAGCGAATGGTGGTCAGTGACGATGGTAAAAACTTTGCCACATTGGTAGGAACAAAATCGAACCACCGAAAAAACCACTGCGAGGCACTCTTAACGGTGTAGTTACGCTCCGCCTTGCTCAACGAACGACTAGCATAAGCTATCACGTGCTGAACGGTGCCATCACGCTGGATGAGCACTGCGCCAACGCCCACGCCCCTAGCATCGGTGTGAACTTCGATGGGGGCAGAAGGACAGAAGTGATGTAGAATAGGTCCTGATGTCAGAAGGAATTTGAGGTGGCGGAAGGCAGAGTCGCAGTCAGTAGTCCAATTGAACGGCGCATCTTTGCGCAAAAGGCACGTGAGTGGGTATGCAATGTCAGTGAATCTGGGCACAAAACGACGAAAATAGGAACTCAGTACTAAAAAGCTCCGAAGCTGCTTCACTAACTTCGGTGCTGTAAAGCTGGTTGCAGCAGCAATCTTCTGAGGATCTGGCCAAACACCATCCTTATCGACCAAGTGACCAAGAGCAATTGTTTGGTGTTCGCCAAAGTGGCACTTAGAGTTGAGGACGAAGGCTGCTCTCTGAATGCAATCAAGAACGATGGCGAGGCGGCTACTGTGTTCCTGAAAGGTCTTGCCGAAGATCACAACTTCGTCCAAATAGCACGAACAAATTTTCCATTTGAGTCCGTGCAGAATGGGGGTGTCCATGAATCGTTCCAACGTGGCAGGCGCATTGCACAATCCAAAGGGCATTACGTTGTACTCATAGAGACCACAGGGTGTCACAAATGCTGTCTTTTTTTGTCGCTTGGGTTCTTCGGTATCTGCCAGTACCCCGATCTCAAGTCTACCGAGGAGAACTATGACGCCGAATGAAGACAGTCGATTGCATCGTCAATACGTGAAAGCGGATATACATCTGTTTTGGTGACAGCGTTAATGCGATGATAGTCCACACTTAAACGCCATGTGCTGCCTTTCTTTTTAACGAGAATAACTGGAGTCGCCCAAGGACTTGAAGATTCCTGGATAGCGCCATGTTGGAGCATGTCATGAACTTGTTCGTCAATAAGCTGACGTTCGGTCGGAGACACGCGATAAGGCTTCTGTCTGATCGGGCCAGAGATTCCAGTATCAATCGAATGATGGATGCGAGAATTTGGAATCGGTGGCTGATGATCTCTGGCGAAGTCGAAAACCGAAGCATGCTTGGAAAGCAGGTCAACAAAAATTCGGCGCTCCTGTGCTCCCAAAGATGTGTTTATCATTGCCTAGATTCGAGACTCTGCGAAATCGGATATTTTCTCTTCAGGAGCATGGTTACTTAGTACCGCCACGTAATTCGACACACCTTCCTCGTAATGAGCGAGCCTCATGCCGCGAGGCAACACGGCTGGCTCATCTGAGCAGTTTACAGTCCATAGCAAGGTGTAGCCTCTGGTGACTGAAACTATGCAACGAGGCACCAAGACACTATTCTTTGCACAGGCCAGTGCTGTAGGTTTCACTATGGCGTCGAAATCCTCGCACTAATTCGTGGATAAAATAACTTGAATTAATTTTCTGGACATCGCAGGTACAAGTGTATCTTCAGACACAGACCGCTCCTAAATCGAGCGATGAGGTTTCTACAAGAGCCGACATCTACTCAGCATTAAGCGAGATCTGTCGACTACAGCAGTCTAACGCTGCACCACACTGTTGCAAAAAGTGTACACCTAGAATTACTTATGCATGGTACGAGGCAACACAGTGAATTCGGTTCAAAACGCTTGGCCACAAATCACAACTTTCGCATAGCACACACCGAAAGGCACCAATGATTCACCGCCAACAGCACGGAATACCACAGCTTGATTCACGCTAAACATCACTTTATGTCCTAATTGATTCTTGAATGCTAAACTCATAACATAGACTGTTGCTCCAGTGTCAAATAGGGCCATGGTGTGGATGCCGTCAATGGATACTTCGAGTTTGTTCTTTAACATAAATAGCGGCAGAGGTATTGGGAACGTTGAATTTCCGCCGACATAACCCCCATCAGCCGCGTCTTCTAGTTTCCCGAAGGGGAAGAACGGCGCCGAGGAGACGGAGATTGTCGCTGTCTTTGGGTTGGCGGCGTCAAGCTGCGGTCCAAAGAAGGCGACCCGCTTCGCATCTGTGCCGGGCGGTATGTATCCAGCGTCGGTGTAGGATGAAATTCAGTGTCGAAATGATCAAAAACGTTGGGCAGCGGGCAATGATTTTGTGGTAGCAGGCCCCGCAGCCGGCAATACCGGGAGATGTGTCCGGTCATGCCACTGCTATAACACACAGATTTCTGGCGCCAACGGTCCGAGTAAATGCGGGCGGAAACTCGTTCTGGTTGGCAGTAGTAATCGGGACGGCGTTGCTAGCGAACCACCTGGCGTGTGTCAGTGGTTCTTCAGCCCATCCGTGGCTGAGAGGTGCTTACATTGTTATGCTGTCTGCTCTTGCCAAAGCGTGACGCATTTAAAGCCGGAGTCCAGGAAGTTGATGGGGTCACGGGTTCTGCTTGCAGCGCGCAACTGTCGTACTGTTGTTCGTCCCGGCATGCAGAATCTTTGTCACGCAGCAATTCTTCCCGCACGATTCGGCGTATTAGATCGGCCATGGACTCCGGAGCACTGACATCAACGCTCGCAGGAGATGTGACGTTGGCCAGTCGTCCAAATTTAGGAGTGATGCGGCGCAACTTCAAGGTTTCGAAAGTGCGGCAGTGCCTGATGAAGTCAGCTGTAGAGTTCAAATTGTCTTTGCTGAAAAGAAAATCATAGACATCTACAGCGATACCTTTGAGCAAGTGCCCCACTTTATTTTCTTCGGACATTTGAGGGTTTACAACCTTTCACAATTTCACAATATCCTCGATATATGGGGTGCCAGTCTCACCAGGTACCTGGGCTCGCTGCATCAACTTATGCTCTGCGCGTTTCTTCTTCACGGATCCGTCGCCAAAGCACTCCTTTATCTCTTCTGTGAAACAATCCCAGCTGGCAAGTGAGTCTTCATGATTATCAAACCAAACTAGAGCAGTGCCTTCCAAGAAGAACACTACGTTCGCTAGTTTCACGGTCGCATCCAAATGATTGTACCGGCTCACCCGTTCATAGTTAGCCACTCGTCGACGTCCTCGTCAGACTTTCCACCAAATGTGCGCGGTTCGCGGTAGTGCTGCCAGTTGCTTACCGCAGGTGTTGTTCGATCAGCGTCGCCGTCTTGAGCCATGTTAGATGGTAAGGGTGGCAAACCAACGAGTCGGTTGCTTCGTCGAAGACAAGGGGATCCGTGTTGATCTACAGCGCAAACTCCACCGCAACTGTTACGTACTCATTACGTAACGGGGGTGTTTATTTGTCGTCTAAAGCGCTGCGAGTCCGTCAAGGAACACCAGCACACACCACGGTGGCTTCTGTTACTTCTTCGTCTCCCCAGCCTCTTCTTCCTTTCCTGACGCCCCGAAGCACGTGACAGTATATATATATATATATATATATATATATATATATATATATATATATATATATATATATATATATATATATATATATATATATATATACATATATATATAATATAATGTTTTCATCGCAATTTGTTATACATGGTGCAGACTACCGGAAAGTTTATTCTTATTCCATCTTGCCATCTCAAATGGGCAACCGAGTTGGCAGCTTCTCCCTACTTTCTAATACTATTTTATCACGTTAATTCGCACAACCCTTCGAAATCAGCGCTTGAGCAAGGGTACTGCCAGCTAGCACATGCCAGTCCCATGCCTGCGATGTTTTTTCTAATGCCGGCGGCGGATTTTTTAGTAACATGTACTTTAACGACATCGTGTTAAACTGCTGATGCAATACCGGATAGTTACGGAGCCCTGGCAGCGAAAGGTATGGTTGGTTGGTGGAGTTTAACGTCCCAAACGACTCATGTTATGAAAGACGGCGTAGTGGAGGAGTCCGGAAATTGCGACCACCTGTGGTTCAACGTGCACTGACATCGCGGAGCACACGGGCGCCTTGCTTTTCGCCTTCAACGAAAAGCGGCTGCCGAAAAGCGGCTGCCGACCATAGTCGAGCACCGTAACCACTGCGCCACCCCTGCGGGGCAGGCAGCAAAGGTAACGAAGTCGAGGAGAGGATAACATTTTACATTTGGAAGTAGAGCATACTTGAGCGAAAAAAGGACGCTTATTTTTTTCGAAAAAGTTTTTGCTCAATTTGGCCTTCGCAAACGGCATGTCACAAGTTTTCAACCTATTTTTAATGAGTATATACATAGTGGAAATGCGCAAATGGTTACTTGCACAAGCAAACTACTATAATATTGATTTCTGCCCCTCACATGATGCAACATGTGAGGTTATTATATCATGCTAAAGCTGCGCATAGGTTGCGATAGACGACATTGGGGATGACTTCGGCTAAATTTCGGACGCTTGGGGCCTCTATCTTGCTGTGATACCCCACAACGCATTGGGGTTGTAGCATTTCGCCTCGATTGAAATGCGTTTGCCGCTGTTTAGACTCGATCGGGGGATTAGGTTCAAGAGCTGCCAACTATAACCACTAAACTACCTCGATGTTTGTGCTTAATATAAGCACGCGCTGAATAAATTTCACCTTCGCTGCCTAAACACTCCTAGATCATGTCTGTCATAGTACATCGGTGATACTTTTTTTATCTCCGGACTGGGTTTGCCGGCGCCACGGTTTGGACTGCTCATTGATAAATGAAACAGTACACCATGCGATTGGGTTCTTGAAAATGCCAGACCGGAAACTTACCGCATTGACACCCATGGAGTGCATATCCGTCCACAAGTGTAATACTCATGTCATATGCAGGGAAGTTCGAGACGTGTCTCGGCGCATCGGTCTGTGAACTGGAGCCCCTGTGTGAACCTCAAGACACTGTCACCTGCAACTCAGCGGTGCCATGGTTCGCGGGCAGGTGCGAATGCTGCGACTGGTGCCTTCTGCGTACGCTTGGTGTGTCTGTTCAACTTTTATAGACGCCAACACAAAATGGCATTTGCTTATGCACGCGAATTGTTTTTCTTGTCAACAAAACACACGATAAGTATAGTGCACATGTTTTCAACGCAAAATTAAAGATAGGACTAAAAGATGAGACAGACAAGGGACGCGTCTGTCTCGCGTTGAATTCTCTGAACGACAGCGTTCCGTCCCTTGTCTGTCTCTTCTTTCAGTCCTGTCTTTAATTTTGCGTTGAATAATATGGCCTCTACTTATCAAGATCAACTGGCCCGTCATTCTACAAGAACGCACGAGTGCGGTATAAGAGCATAGGCGATCATTTCCCTGTGGTATTTAAAATACGATGCTGATGTCGAAAGCAAGATATGCAAATTATACTGTGCTGGTATAAGCGAAAGACTGCTTAAGTCGCCAGGTGTGACTTGGCCTTTCTCACTAGCATACATCAGTCTCAGAACAAAATTGGCAAGGATCTACTAACCATAAGTTTGGATCAAATCTGTTCAGAACTGGAGCTACTCCCCCACAAACCGTGGTCTACCATTAGTAACTGGGCTCTTGCATTAAGGGCACATGTACCGCTTCAGCGGTGCCGGTGCGATACGAAAAACGGAGAAGAGTCGCTGGTGGAATCTCTGCGACGCAGTCTGATCTCTCGTTGGTGCCTCTGTGAAAAACGGGCCCCACGTCGTGTCACGGTGAAAAGTACGTTCACATGTCGCTACATCTCGCCTTACCGAGGGTCAAGCGCATGGGAAGTTTTTCGCTTATCTTGATACCGTGCTAAGTGTCCACTGCAATTGACAGCAGAGCAGTTGTGATCAGGTTGCAGTACTCCTTCCCTATTAACGACGCATATCTCACCTGGATCATGGCCGGTATTATTCTCGGAGATTTACCTTTATGTTTTCGATGAGGTGCACCCTATTTCTGTCGAAAGAAGGTTAACATATTAGGGCAGTTTATTTAAGCACGTTATTGCAGACATTGCTGTAGACGAAGGAAATGACAGGGATGGCATAAATTGCATATTTGTTGGTAAGGACACTGACCCCGTTTGGTAACCGTCGACGAAAAGATGTTTAGAAGGACTCTTGTACAGTAAAAATCACTCATCGCACCAGTAGTAATAAGTGGCCGTTTGGCCTCGTAAGCGCTGAGATGACGCTAAGATTTTAATAAGAAATGGAGCGTCTCTTAGATGTCTCTTCAAAGGAAAACTTTGAAAGCCTACCCTTCCTCTACATATATTATCATTCTTTACAAGAAATGTGAGGTGTAGTAATCTGTCACACTTTCCCCGGCAAGTATGAGTTTGGACGGTGCACCATCGCTCCTGTCGCATGCAGTCCCTCGGTGCGCATTCAAGTGCGGGATTGGAGATGGCAGGAAAGCTATACAAAAACCCTTCTCGTGGAATATGAGAGATTTCAGGTACAAATTTCGCACGATACTCTTGCGCACGAAATTTCCTTCAAAGAGCCTAAAAGGCATTCGCCTTAAGAGACGTTTAGGGTTTTTTTTTCATTACCATGCATAGGATCAACGTGATCGCATGCACGTATTAATAAAGAGAACTGTTTGCTATGCCTGCGGGTAATGTAACTAAGGGGCATAAACTTACCTGTAGGAATTGTGAGGAACCGGAAAATGGCGACATCATATGTTTGCAGTGGAGTAATCGAAAAAGAGGCATGGATACCGAAGTGAACTAAAATATATATTGCAGTGTGCCGCCGAAATTTTTGCGGACAAAATTAAATTGTATTACAAAGTACTTCTTCCCAAATGGCTACATTGGGTTTCAATCACTTCCCATAGGTAACAATCACTTTCAATATAGGCTCTGGTTTTGGCGAATAAGCAAAAATATTGCTCTCTACTCCCACAATATTTCAAATTTCTTGACTGCACCACCCTAAGCTTTAAAGTGGGCTTTGAACATTTCGCACCTTTTTAAGGTACATCCTTCTCATCCGCGTGCATAGCAGCTATGATGACGTAGATAACGGCAACAGTAACCACCATGCTCGTAATATTGCTGAGATATCCCTCTTATTCTAGTGGTGAGATTATTCTTTCCATCCCTCAGTTGCCTTCCGGCTTCTCAATTTTACTGGTTTCGTCGTTCAAATGAATGCACCGCTGCGAGGGATAACGGCACTGATTATCCCTGAATCGCCTCATACAAGAGGAGCGCTGGAAAGCTGCCATTGTTGTAGCTCAAGTACTAGTTCGAAACCCACGCCGGTGGACTTCAGAAAGTCTGTCCAAGCTAGATTGTTGTCGGCGTTCTTTAGCTTTAAAAATGGTCTTGAAATTCTACCATAGAAGAGTTCCCCTATAACATTAAAACCATAGTTCTCAGTTGTCTGTTGAGAACTCGAGAAACGGTCGAGAATCATGCAGATTGCACGTGGTTTAAACGCCGACACGCCATTTTGTAAGGAGAGCTTTTCTAACCTGCTTGGGGTGACAGTAAGCGGATTAAGTCGGGCCTTGGCATTGTAGGGCGCAGACGGTGGTTCCAGGGACACGTCTGCTCGTCGGAAGATGAGCCAGCTTTGCTCCAATGGCCCAGGGCGCAAGTCTACAATGCGATTGGGCAGAAATGTTTGCTGAACAGCACAGCAAGGCTGACTTTTTGGAATAGCAACTGGTCTAGTGCGAGGTCAATGATGGATTAGACAAGCAGATGTATTGTCGGAGTTTTAGTACGCGTAGTCGCTTATGGTCAGTCACAAGTCAAGAATGCAGCGGCGGCATTTCTCAAAGAAACCGCTTCAGCTAATGGCGTTGACGGAAAGGAACCATCCAACTTAGTCTCCAAAGTAGTTTTCCCCCTCTCATGCTAGTCGGCATTGGTTTAGCGACCGATTGCCAACCCTCGGAAGAGAGGAAGTAAACTGTCCAGCATAGGGATGCATGAACATAGGCTGGTGTCTCTGGCTCTGGTGTGGAGCAACGGTCAGAAATGATACCAAAGCCAGAAAAATCCTTCTTTAAAGGATGCTTGCTGCTTCATCATCAAATTTTACGTGACTGCTGTAATTGGCTAAATTTGTTTCGAAATTGCTACACCAGGACAATTTATTAATTTAACTAATACTAGGTCACAGAATTATTGAACTAAAGGACCAATGCATTGCAAATAAGTAAATTACTTTACTTACATTAGAATATCCTAACGACTTCCACATATGCAATAGGGAAACATTCATCGAGCAACGATCTATGGCCTCTTGCTGAATATAGTTAAACTCACAAGTGCAGTCTCGCAGCGATGCGGCCGCTTCGGTATCGCCCTTGAAGAGATATCAGGCGAATAGTGCCCGGCTTAGTGTGGTGTCTCCCGTTTAATTATGTGCGTTTAGTTCAGTCCAGCAGCGCTTTTATAACACACAGTAGCATTTGGAGTTGCGTTTTTCTCTCGGTCAGGTCAACAAGCTAATGATAAATTTTCCATATGTGCGTGTGTGAAGCACGAAATATAACCACAAAACAATAGTAGTGAAATTATTATAAGCCGCACAGTTTTGAATCTGCGCGTCAAAGGCGGGATAAACATGCCCACATTGCCTCTGTATTATATGGTCAAGTAGAAGAGGATAATGAAGATAACTAATATCTGTGTATTTGCAAGTAATCAGCTCACCGTGAAAAGCGACGCAAAGTCGAGGACGCTGAAGAAACAGTAAAAGCAGAGTTTCTGTCTTGTTTCTGAGTTTATTCAAGGTTCTCGGTTTCGCTTTTCTATGATGCTTTGAGCATTTAGCGCAACTAAGGCTCACGTTCTGAAGCCTGTCATCAAGTCTATGGCAGTTTTCAGGGCGCACAAATTCTGTGCGAACTTATATGAATGAAAGTATATTGTGACCCTACTGAAAAATCCTGTATAAAAATCGTACAGGAAATCGTATACAGGTTTACTGTACAGGATCTGGGATACAAGTATGTAGGCTATTTCAGGTAATTCCTGTACTTCCCTGGAAAGTCCGGAATGAAACCGCGCGGAGCTGTGATACTAGAATGGCCTATATGGTTGATGGCCCTCGCTTCCGGAAAGAAACGCGTCGCCAGGCTGGAAAAAGCATGCAATGTTATAAAATAATGCGACTACATTTAAAAATGAAATGGCCTATATCGTTGATGGCCCTCGTTTCCGGAAAGAAACGTGTCGCCAGGCTGGGAAAAGCATGCAATGTTATAAAATAATGCGACTACATTTAAAAAACTTCCATTCCCTTGTCTGGAATCGAACTTGGATCCTATTGGTCTTGTGACGGGCACCTTAACACTACTCCACAGCGGGTTACAGTTACAGTGGTTATTATTAGGTATATGTAGCTAATTTTGCTCTTTCGTATTTTGTATTTTGTATATTATTCTTCGGTGTAGAATTTGTGGCCGTAATTCAGCGATCGCCCTTTAAACACGCTCAATATTTTGCAAGGCTATCACGAGGGTTTACAAATGTCCCGTATCGTTATAATGCGTCGCTTTATGCAGGCAAACCTAGAGATATCATAATTAGTGCTGATGGGGTTTTCATCGTCTACGAACGCTTCTAAGTTTTCCTACATACAAAGATATTCGGTGCACTAATACTTGTAATATTGGCGTTTTAGCTTCAGGTGCTACCAGCGGAGCCGCGACGTCACTGAATACACTTCCGACTGAGCGGTCTCAATAAGTAAACAGTCGAGAACACGTCGCCCGGTTTGCCGCTATCTGCGCATCTTTCGATGGCCAGCGATGTTTGTTTATTTTTGCTCGAGCAGTTTTTTGCCATCGCTAGCGAAACGATACGTTCGTGCTTCCACTTTCGCGTTAAAGGTGGCAGATGTTCAGTCGCAGATATGAAGACGCACCGCAAGATCATACGAGCTGCAGCGACTGTTGTACGCACAAAAGAGACGTGTCGCGCATATATGCGAATATATATGCATATGCTTGCTAGCGCACACTTCGACGGCTTCGTATTCTTGAGGTATTTGTGAAACGAAGCGTGCTCTTTATATAAACATATTTGTATAATATGTTTGGTATCATGCTTATTTAGTGCGCTGGCGTATCCGGCATGGTCATTCTGGTTGAGCTTCGTTCAGAAGCGGAAATACTCTGCCCGGTATCAGTTTCAGAAATGATGCGTTCGTCCGGTTTATGGTTAATTATTATAGGCTGAACCGAAATGAAACCACGCGGAGCTCTCATTCCGGAAATTCCTGTATGGTGCTTGGCCCTTGTTTCAGAAAAAAACATCTGGACGCCAGGCTGGAAAAAGCATGCAGAGCTATAAAATAATACGACTGCATTTGAAAAAGAAAAAAAAGAAAAAGAAAGAAAAAAATTTTAGTTGTGATTCGACCAGCAAGCACACACTTTAACCACTACACCACGGCGAAATACTGCGACTGCGGTTATATTTCTGTTTATGTAGTCAACATTGCTCTTTCGTACTTTGTGTATTTTTGTAGGGTGTAGAATTTGCCGTCGTAATTGAACGATCAGCCTTTTAACGCACTGGATCTTTTTCCTTACTATCACGAAGGATTATCCGTGTCCAGTATCTATACAATGTATCGCTTTCTTGCAGACAAACCTCAGAATGTCACAATTTAGTAGTACTGATGTTTTTTGTAATCGGCTTCGAACGCATGCAATCTTTGCTACATATAGATCTATGCGGTGCACCAACACTTGCTATACTGCTTGTTTTAGCTTCACCTGCTGCCAGCGAGCAGCGACGTCAATGGATTTACTTCCGACCAAGTGTTTCGCATACGTAAACACTTGAGGAAGCCACTCCGGATGCCCGGCTTACCTGTGCATATTTGGATGGTCAGCGATGTGTTTCATTTATTCTCGAGCGTATTTATCCTCGCTAACGAAACGCTACTTTCTTGCTTGCACTTTCGCGTTGAAGGTGGCAGATCTTCAGTCGCAGATATGAAGATGCATCATGAGGTCGTACAAGCTGCAGCAACATGTTGCACACGCAAAAGCAAAACGCGATGCGTGTATGTACTTGCTAGCGCACACATCCACGGATTCATATCTTCTAGGTATTTGCGAAACAACGCATACTCCACATGTACAGAAAATTTGTAACATATAATATGTATGGTTGCATGCTTATTCAGCGCGAAGGCATGTTCCGATGTGGTCATTCTGGTTGTGCTTCACGATCCACCCGAATTGTGTTGAGAAGCGCAAATACTCTGTCCCGTATCAGTTTCATTCATGAAGGGTTTGTCCGGCTTCAGTTAAACCGAACAGACCTGTCCTATATATGAGCTCAATAAATGACTGGTCCGCCCTATTTCATATCCATACCACTTGGGATGTCCTGTATGAGATGTATACTGGAAATGGTCTGTCCTGTATTATCTATATACCGGACCGGTCCGTCCGGATTCAGATTAATACCGGACATGACCTCTCCAGTTTTAAGCTTCATACAGGACTGGTCTGAAATTTATGTGGGATAATACAGGACCGGTTCGAGCCCGTTTGGTGCGATACGGAATTTTTCACTAGGGGAACCATCCATGATGATAGATTTCTGAGTGGCGACAGTTTGATGGCGCAAACGTTTTGAGACATTAGGGTCATTTGATTCCTGCCTGATTCAGTCAGTACAGTGCTTGAGATCAGTCAATTCCAGATGCATGCTAAATTCGTAGCCTGTACGAAACTTCACGATGATGTGGAACTGCATACACAGCCATTTGTGGCACAGAAAAAATCGAAGATGCTGACGAAACAGTAAAACCGGAGTACCTATCTTGTTTCTGAGTTTAATCAAGGTTTTTAAAATTCCAGGTTCGTCGCTTGTAAAACTAGTTTTTCTGAAAAATATTACTCTCATGTCCTGTTCATGATTTAAAAAAGTCAAAATTGATGTTTCAAATACACGACTACCTAGACTGAAGCCGTGCTGTCTACTACAGCTACAATGCCTGCTCAATGAGGGCTTGTATGCCAACTTATGATGCTGTCCATATCTTCGTACCACAGAAAACTCGCACGAATATTTTAATGCAGCTTCGAAAAGCCAAGAACAACCCAAGGCTGGTGCGCCTGCAGGATCATTTCAAGGAAAGCCATATACTGGATTTCCTGACGCCCATATAGCCCATGAAAGTTGGGAATTTTACTTTTCAGTCCTGTGGTCGTTTGGGTTTCCATATCATACATTCAAGGCATGAGTTGCCAACTAGCCCAGTCCGAAGTATCATCAATGGTAGTCTCGTCGCCTGTTTTGCGCGGGGGGTTTCAGGGAAGGCTTTATGTAACTTTAAAATGGAGGTTAAAATTGCAAATTAACTGACTCTCTGCCACGGCGGACACAGCATGATGCAAAATAACTCTAATTAAGGCGTTAATTATTGAAAACCCACTAATTACCTTTTTATTGTTCGCAGTTGTAAGTCAAAATAGCGAGTTCAAAGCCGCTAGCAAGACGCTGCCAATCAATTTTTGAAACGAAGCAGAACTTATTTTCGAAAGCGTTTGCCGCGCGAGAAATCCCACGCTTTTTTCCTATGTAACCAGAACTTACCATTACAAATGCGTGCGAAGATCGGTGCAGAAGCGACGTACAATGATGACATATGCTTTGGCAACGACACTAAGTTCGGACTGCACGTGGTTTTGCGCCACGTCATATAGGTACAGTATTTTGCCTTGCAAATTGTAACTAGGGAAAGGCCAGTCATTTCCAGCTGCGTAGTTATTGTTAACAGCGACGAAGCTCACAATAAAGCAGGCAGTTGAAATTTGGTACAGTTGCCATTGCATCACGTCATGATCGGACGTGGCTTCTGTACCGAGCTTCCTGCGCGTCCGTTGCGCACTGTTTCTTTCGCACTGAAACTAATGAGCTGGTTTCCGCTGCCTTTCCTTATCTGCTGACTTTCCTTAGATCACTTAGTCTTCTTTGAAACGTCTCATATTGAGCAAACTGGAGATTAGTGTGTATTATGTGGCGAGGGTCACTGCCGCCATAGGCGGGCTCTATGTAGCCACATCATCATGCTCTACCAAATCGTCAAATCATCATAGCGAATACTTCCTTGCCAGACGATGAAAAACAGTTCTTGACAGAGCTTGCGCTAGTATCATTAGGTTCAAGCAATGCTTACACCCCCACTTGTCTTTTTGCTTTTGCTTCGTACAGCGAAATATAAATGCTTGCGATGCTAAATACCCATTTTTCGCTTCCTTTCGCAGCCTGCGTAGACAAAGACCATGACCGATCGAGCTTCCGGTATTGCCAGCTCATCTGCAAGCATCTGTGACTACTTCAGCTCCATTTGTGGCCTCTGGAACATCCGTTAGGGATCTGACTCCGGGCCTTTATGTATCGTACATTGCGTTTGAAACAAACAAGGGACCATATACGACCGGGACGCGTCAAAACTTGCCTAATATGCCCGTTTCCCATAGTGCCCACCACTTCAAATGAATAAACGCTATTATAAACATTCCAATAGGCAAGTACAAACCTTTAGGAAGAAATCGAGGCTGCTGGATGCATATAAGTACAGCCTTTGTCGAATATGTACGGCCCAAGTGGTTCGCGTTTAGGCCTTGTAACGCGGCTCCTGTAAGAGATGCTGGATATAGAAGTAAGCTAGGGAAGAGTTAGGACGAGATTTGTCATCTACGAGATTTCAAACGTTGGAGATGTGCAGCGAGTGCAGCTGCGGGGCTTAGAAGAAAAACCTTTGGGCCGTATAGTTCTATTAAAGAATATACCAATATTTTAGGAAGAGCTAAACGCGGCTGCTTGCTGCGGGTCATAATTCACCAAAACTTTTGCCCAAGCAGCAAAAAACAGGGAGAGTGCACAAGGCAATTCGCGCACGAGCACAGTCAATAACGGCTTGATGAGTCGATAGAAAATCGTATCCGAGGATGATATCATGCGAGCAGTTCGGCAGAACAATAAACTCGATGGGGTACAAGACGTCTTGAATGAGCACACGGGCTGTGCAAGATGCGGAGGGGTGAATGTGCTGTGATGAGGCGGTGCGGAGCGAAAAGTCGGAAATCGGAGTGGTCACTTTGCGAATTCGACGGCAGAGCGCTTCACTGATGACGGAGACGGCTGCACCGGTATCGACGAGAGCGAGAACTGTGGCGCCTTCTACAGAAACTTTGATAACATTAGCGGGACGACATGGAGGACTTGAGGAATTCGAAACAAGCGCAGTTCTTGCCCCCGGAACTGCGACTGTTAGTTTCCCTCAACGGTGCTGGTAGAACGTCGCAGCATTGGAGAAAGCGATCGGCGCCGAGGAGAATGTGATCGACGAGTGGTATAGGTTTGGCGATCTTGTGGGACAAATTGAGAACCGGGCGGAATCATTTGCGAGCGTGAGTCGGTATCGTACGGGTAAAGTCGAATGTCAGGCTGTGAAGGTTGGAGGCGCTGGCGACAAAGGCGCGCAACATGGCCCGGCAGACCGCAGGCATAGCAAATCGGAAGGTTGTCCGTAGTACGCCAAGGTTTCATAAGATGTGGGTGGAACCTTGAGGGTGGGGCTTGAAACGAAGGCTCAGCATGCGGCGGTGAACGGTAGGCAGGGACCTGCACATAGGAGCCAGACGTGGGCGAAGGTTGTGGCCTAGCCGTTACTTGGGCATACGTGAGAGGTGCCGTCACAGGCGGCACCACGGGGTTGGACGGCAAGACATCAGCGACGTGTTCTTGCACGACACGGCGTATAGAAGGGGCCAAAGATGGAGCCAGTTCAGGAAAGAGGCGGCCCGAGTCTTGAAAATGGGGAAGGAGTGAGATCTGACGTGCGACCTCTTCACGAATAAAATCTTTGATCTTTTGATTCAGCGGGCTCCCTTCAGAAGTTGGCGAACCACCCAGGGCTAATGCGGATACGCCTTCGCCGCACACACTGGAGCCGCGCCTAGAAGCGCGCCGCTTGCGGAGCTCGTCGTAGCTCTGGCAAAGCTTCACGAGTTCCCTAACGCTGGTGGGATCTTTCGCTACCAGCATCTGGAAGGCGTCCTCAGAAATGCCCTCGAGGATATAGCGGATTTTGTTTGCTTCCGGCATGGCCGGGTCGACTCGTTTGCAGAGATCAACGACGTCTTCTATGTAGCTGGTAAAGGTCTCATCAGCGCGCTGAACACGATCGTGTAAATGTTGTTCGGCACGAAGCTTACGCACTGCCGGGCGGCCGAACACTTCCGCGAAATTCTTTTTAAATGTCGACCAAGATGACAGGTCAGCCTCATGGTTGCAAAACCAGAGGTTCGCCACGTCCGTCAGATATAATATGACGTTACTGAGCTTGTATGAGTCATCCCACTTGTTGTAGCTGCTTACTATTTCATACGATGACAGCCAGTCGTCGACATCTTGATCGGCCGTGCCGCTGAACAGGCAAGGGTCACGCTGGCGCACGACGCCAGCACACATGATCGTGGGTGGAACGGCCGGCAGCGTCGAAGTGGACTCGTCTTGCATGGCGGTCGTAGAGGGTAGTGTACGGCTTCGCAGTTCCAGTTTGGGTGGGATCGCACCCAGCACCTCCACCAATTGTAATAGGGCGTTTATTGACGCTGAGATGGAGAGCTGTGAGGACAGGACCTTGCAACGGCGAGCCCAGCGTACTTCTCCTTTGTCTTCGTCGCACAACGCACAGGTGCATGTCGATGGCTGAAGTGCTGACTATCACAGTACACTAGCGGATACTTTCCCACACGCCTGCATCTCTATATTTCGATCTCTTATGTCGACTCTACGAAAGGATAAACGGGACGTACCAAAAGTTTCCAAGATGCGCCTGTGGCTAGTAACAAAAAAGTCACAAATGTAAAACTGCCTGCGTCAACTTCCCTGTAAAGCTATAGCAGCAACGAACAGTAGAGATGGAGGCTATCAGAGATAACACTAAGCAAAACCCGAAGTCAATCTTCGAAAACGGGACAGCAAAGAATTTCAGATCACAGCAGAACCTGAAATCTACAAATGCAAAATCATAAGTGTTGTTCCTGCTCTTCTTGGGACACTAGACGCTTGATCCTTTCCTTAATCTGTATTGTTTCCAAATATTGAAATTTTACTAATATTAATTTTTCACTGTCTCTTTAATTTAAATGTATTTCTTATTTACAGCATTTCTAAGCTGGACAAGAATTATGAACACGTTGGATCTGGCCATCGGTCCTCTGACGCGTCAGACGGACTGGCCTGGTCTTACCCGTTGCCGGTTGTGCGAGATCTCGTATAGCGTGCATTGCCAGTAGAGGCTGGCCGCCAATTAAGAGCGCATTGGCGATCTACTTCCTTAGCAAATTCCCAAGTAGCGCAACAGTAATGGACCAATACCTGCTCAGCATCGGAAAAAAGTTCAACAAATGTCATCCCTTTATGGGCATTTGACAAAAATGCTACCCCAGCCAAGGGTGTCCAAGCTAACTTTAACCAAGGATTAAAATATGAAACATTTGAGATAGGCCAGACAAACCACCTCTGTACAGCTTCCAGCCATCTGGCGCTCCATAGGCAATTTTTTATTTTTCAATTAACTACTCAGCAATTAGGATAATTTTTCTAATTTACTAACTATTACCTTTAGACAACACATGTGATTTGCAGAGTTGGCGAGCATCTTCTAAAACCTCCATTCTATCTAATTCCGACATAGAAAGCCTCACCTGTATCGTTTTTTCAAGCCCTAAAGAAAGCCCGCGCAATGCAAAAAATATCACGTGAGTGGCGCATTCGTGCGCCACTATTGTGGGGCTCTCAATCGCGGCCCCTGTGAACGAAATAGGCTGCGGCCGTGACTCGACAGTGCAGTCCCAGCGGCAGGCTGATAGGCTGGCGTTGGTTGCAGCCGGCGCGGTAAGCTCGTTGCGATTTGCATCGCCACGCGCATGGTCACTCATGAAGCGGACGAAGAACCACCGCAGACATATCGGCCTGCCGCTGAACGGGGTCGTGGAGCCAATGCCGCAGCTGATTTCGTTCACTAAAATCCAGGTTGAGAGCAGCACAACCGTGGCGCACGAATGTGCCAGTCACGTGATATTTTTGTATTTCGCGGGCTTTCAAGCTTGGGAAAACGATGCACGTTAGGCTTTATTTATCGGAAATAGATGAATGCGGGTTTTAGAAGATGCTCTCCAACTCTGGAAATCGCATCTGTTGTAACAGTTAGTAAATTAGAAAAATTATCTTAATTACTAATCAGTTAACTGCAAAACACAAAATTGCCTCTGGTGCACCAGATGGCTGGCAGCTGTATACAGGTGGTTTCTCTGGCCTATCTCAAACATTGTATTTTTTAACGCTTGGCTAAAGTTAACTTGGACACCCTGTATAGCCTCACTAAAACAGATGTAAGACCTATATTTAGCCATTGAAATAACCAGCATACCTACGGCGCTGGTCTTCCAGTGTCAAACCGATCGTCATCATTTTCAGCCTGGCTATACTCACTGCAGGGTGAAGGGCTCAGCCATATTCCTCCAATCAACCCGGCCTTGTAGCTAGTTGCATCCACTTGATCCCTGTGAACTTCTTAACCTCATCCGCCAACTTACATTCTGCCGTCCCCTGCTGCGCTTTCCTTGGAATCAAGTTTGATACCCTAAGCGACAATCGGTTATCCCCTCTTCGCGCTACCCAGGCAGCACACCAACATCGCACCAACCCCGGCCCAAAATCGACAAAACTTGGTACCAGCATTGGTGTAACACTGTTTTTTTTTCAGAAATTACTAAATTCTTATATATTGGTCCGGCTTATATGCCAACATTGCACCTGTCTTGGCACTGCCAACATAGGCTATCAGCTGGCCGTGCCCCTAGTGTCACATATTGGCACGCCACTAGTATTCATTGTCACATGTGCCTTTGGCAATAAACCGGCCGTGCCTCGAGTATCACATATTGGTATTTATTGGCATGCTACAAGTATTCATCGGCACACGTGGCATTGGAACTGCCACTGTTAAGCCACCTTTAGCCATGCAGGTATTTCACCCTTGCCGTTACTGCTGCCATTTGCATAACTGTCACTCTGACAATTGTGGTTTTCTTATGTAGTCATTTCCCAATACCTCCTTCCATGTCATCTCCCTAAGGAGCCATAAAAACCATGCAATTACATGAGGGAAGCAAAATATTTTCCAAAAACACTTTATTGAGAGCTCATATACATGTACATGCCACAAGGACATCAGAGGGCCAAAATGCAGTGCAGGAAGCATTGGGTACAGGGTTAACATGGTAGAGGCTAGTAGGTGTAATTGGAAACAGGGCACTAAGCAGCTCATGACCAGGTAGTGCAGGTAGAGGTGACGGGGTGCAGTGTGCATTGGTCATGATGGAAGGGGCTGGACATGTTGAGCAAGGTTGATGCACTATAGCCTTGTAGTACGAGAGGTGTTGCAGGAATAGGAGGCTGAGCATGGGTGCATTCCAGGGCAGTGTCCACCATGGATGGAAAATGGCAGTGGACTGTGTTGAGCATGATAGTTAGCAGTGAAGGGTCAATGGATCAAGTGATGAGGCTGAGGGGGCGAGGGAAGCGCATGGCCCAGGTAGTAAACTGGGCACCCCGCAGGAAACAACCATTCAGGAACAATTTGTTGAGGAGATTGGCCCGTGGAGCTTACAAATGGCATCTGCACAGAAGACAAGCATATATGACCATGAGATCTAAACTCACCTTCTTGACACTTATGCAAACACATATTTGAAGTCTGGGTGCTCTATACGATTGAATACAAAATACAGAACCGCGCTATAGTAAACTCGGATATAGTAAAGTGAAACTGAAGTCCCAGTTCACCTTCCATAGGCAACTGTACATTTTCCCCCGTTATAGTAAAGATGTTGTTGGTAAAAGTCGGTTAAACTGCTTCTGGCCATGGCGGCGGCTCCCGCGTACTACCTACAGTCGCGAGGCCAAGACTTTTTGTATATTTGAAAACAGAACAATAACCCCGAGTGTTCGTTTAGGTGGCTTTACTACTAGCCGTACCAGCAGTCAGAAGAAGCCTACTTTAAAGAAGCCTTGGAGCCGTGAGAGAAAGCGCGCAGCGCGAAAAGAAAAAAGTAAAGCTGTCTACAAACATAGCAAGGAGGCGGCGTGTTCCATTAAGAAAGGAAAGGAGTAAAAGTGCAGCAAGAAATAGGGAAGGGAAAGAAATGGGTCAACATTCACTGCAATGTCCAGTACAAATCATGAGGCAGTGGTGGTAGAAAGTGGAGGTGCAGCGAGTACTGTCTTACAGCACTTTAGTGCAATGCGAATTTATCATTTATTGCCTTTTAAAAGACAGAAAGAGCAAAAAGGGACACCATGTTCATGCAAGGCTTTAGTTTTTACATGAAATTGAACTTAGTTGCATTCGTAATCACGCCTTCATGCTTCAGAGGTACTTCCACAAGATGTAGAGAACTTTTATAATGAAAAAATCACACAAAGAGATGATAAAAGCGAGATGCAGGGTATTTAGTTTTTTTTTTCATTAAGCAACAAGACGTGTCCAGTAAGTGCCTACTTAACTACTACACAGCAATTTCAGGACCATGTCATCACAGACGACTGATACAGAAAGGACAATGATACAGTAAATATTTTCGCTGGCCGCAGTGGCTTTACTATAAAGGGGTTCTACTGTATATATTGAAGGCCTATTGCCACGCATTCTTCTTTTAGAGCACTTTGCGACAGGTTTCTGCGCCTGCAAGGGCATGCAGCATCTTACGACGTAGGGATGATCAACATATACGCAAAATAATATCCATTCCAGATACAAAAGAAAGATATTTGGAAGGAAAAACCTGCTTCTGGCAATCCGATAACTTCAGGTGGAAGCTTAGTGTTCATATAAAATTACAGTTCCTGAAAATATGACGGTTCAGGCTCCAGAACTTTCAATTTTTAAAAAAACCTTAAAAACTCCTACAATAGACAATATGGATTACTAAGCATGCAAAACTGGATGATATTAAAGAACACATTAAAGAATATGTTGCAGCAGTACACCAGTTACAGGCACGCATACATTACTGCGGCCAAAATAAAGAAATCATTGCCCTGACAGAATCAATCAAGCTATCTTCAATCAGCTATCTGAGGCAGATGTGTACATCGCAGATATTCTAAAGGCTGTGTACACATATAATATTCTCAAGATCAGTGAAGAATGAGACCCACCTGTGGGGTTTACAATAACCGTACCATTTCAAGTTCCAGCTTTTTAGTTTTCACAGCTTTATTGCTTGCTGCATTCTACTCTAAACAATTGCCTTACTTGTAATGTACCACGGAATAGTTTTCATACCGTGCTCATTATAAATTAAAGGCTCTAGAACAACATGCGCACAAACAAGAAAAGAAGAACGGGACAGAGGGCCATTCACAACTGATTTATTGTGCAGAATAAAGTACATATATATCTCACTGCCCGCATATGCGCAAGGAACACATTCAGCATCATGTAGTTTAAGATAAGATATGTTCAAGAAGCCGATGCCTCATACCACAGCCTCTTTCTCTGAGAAAGCATTTCTTGAACATAGCTTATCTTTAACTACATGATGCTGAATGTGATGTAGCTGAATATGTTCCTTGCGCATGTGCCGGCAGTGAGATATATATGTACTTTGTTCTCCATAATAAATCAGTTGTGAGTGGAACTCTGTCCCGTTCTTTTCTTGTGTGCGTGCACTGTTTTGGCGCCTTCAACTTATAATAAATAAACACGAACAAGCCCAACAAGAAGTTCTCCTAATCATACAGTGCATGCTTGTTCAGCTAAAATTATTACAGTCAGCCTGCATAGAGCAATTTATCAAGTACCAGAAATTTACTTTGCATAGGCAGGAAAATGTTATGCTAGATCTAGGTACAATGATATCGTACTTTCTTATCAGCTAGCAGCCTACCAGGTATGCATTTTCCTTCATCACTGCTAATCATATGGCCATACCATCGGCAACCTTCCACGTGCAAGGTTATTTTCAGTTAGGCATACATGGGTGATTTTATGTCCAGGCACCGGGTGTGGTGCTCGGGCATATGGTTTCTTCAAACCAATTCATAGTAGTTGTTGGTATAGAGAATAGTAATCTGCCTGAATATCTGAGGCCAAATATTATTTTAATTGCTTAAGAACACCTTAAATTACAATGCTTGATGTGACTATGGGAGCATAAAAAAACGATACATCTAGCGTGACAGTGATTTTTCATTTTCACCCTATCACAAGTTCCTTGAAAAACCAGTTTAATCCTGAGCTGAAAAGTTGTTTCGCACACGTTTTATATTTCAATATCTATAAAATGTTGCTATTTTGTGAATATATTTCAAAATCGAAATTTCTTAACAGCCTCACAAATTATTTTTTTTTTCAAAAATGGACAATATTTTGTACTCAAATTAAAAATAACATTGTGTCTGGAGAAATAGTATTTTTTGTAATAAAAGAGACATCTGGGCGAGTTGGTATGGTGACATGATAGAAAAACAGCGCAACAGATGTGGACGGAGGTGAAGAACAAACAGGACTGGCGCTGAACTCACAACTGAAGTTTATTGAAAAAACAAATATATAACCCAGCCAAGCAGCACCAAACCGCACAATAAACAAAAAAATCATGATGACCCCACACACTCACCACGTTCAAGAAACTCAACCTCATTATCTGTTAAAGCGATTGACGGTTCACTAACACATTTTTCACCCAGTCGAATGATATGCCTGGCCTCAATGATTTCCCGGTTAATCTGTGCCGGATGTGTCTATCACACAATTTCAAAAATGTAGCCAGAAGGTTTAATGTTAGTGTGGTTTTCTCGGCACCAAATAAACTGTCAAAAATATGTAGCATAATTAAGAACAAAGCAGCGAAAAAAGTCCGGGAAAAAAACACGTGTCGGGTGAAGCATGACTTTTCCTATGTTCCATGTAAAGTAGGAGTGATATATAAGATTCCGTTACCTTGTGATAAAGTGTATGTGGGTCAAACAGGCTGGTGTATCAATGTCCGGTTACGAGAGCACGAGAGATCATTAGAGATTGGTAGAGGATCTAATCTGGTTGTACACTGTAAGGGATGTGACGGCTGCCATCCTTCTCTAACACAGACAGTTATTTTGGATGCCCATCCGGCACAGATTAACCGGGAAATCATTGAGGCCAGGCATATCATTTGATTGGGTGAAAAATGTGTTAGTGAACCGTCAATCGCTTTAACAGATAGTGAGGTTGAGTTTCTTGAACGTGGTGTGTGTGTGGGGTCATCATGATTTTCTTGTTTAATGTGCGGTTTGGTGCTGCTTGGCTGGGTTATATATTTGTGTTTTTTCAATAAACTTCAGTTGTGAGTTCAGCGCCCATCTTGTTTGTTCTTCACCTCCGTCCACGTCTGTTGCGCTGTTTTTCTATCATGAAGTATTTTTTGCAGAACAAACCAGCACATATGCAAAAAAGCAAATATCGCTCAAATTTAATGTGCAATGCACGAACTGAGAGTTCACCTAAAATTACAAGTACAAAAGCCCTGTGTACATGGACTCGACAGCACCGGGTTGAATCAGCGTTGAGTAAGCAAGGTCATCATTACTCGACCCGGCTGATGTCTACATGAACTCGCTTTCTAGTGAGTAAGTATCGTAACAGAGCGTAGCATCGAGATTCGAAGTTATTGTGCAAGTTCTTACTGGTATTTGATCCCACTGCCTTTTACTATCGAGAGCTTCGATTATTTTTTATTGTTGATGAGCGCTAAAAAGCATTCATTTCGAGTGACGCTCGTCGCCGCTCCAGAGGCTTTTTCATATCCCAGAGTTCCCCATAACTAGACTCCCTGACTGGACAGCGTCTACATGCCTTTAGATAAGCGGGTCAAGCGAATTAACCTACCCCCTGCAAGCGAGTTAACGCGACCCTCTCCGCCGCCTATTTAACTCGACCCGATTGTGTATACATGAACCCTACAACTGATTTTTCACTCGACAGACGTACTCGACCCAATTCTGCAGAGTTCATGAATACAGGGGTGGAACGCACGTGTAACAAGTAACAATGGTGCTAAGAATCCAATCTGCTTTCGTCTGGCTCATCCAGTTTTCTAAAAAAATATCTTGTCTGACAAAGGAGGATATTTGGAGTTAAGCAGCTAAGCAACACAAGATCCATATGCTTGCTCTAACGCATGACTCCTCAGTGCACTTACAGTTGCAATTTGCTTGGTCATGTGGCAGTTCACTAAACCGTCTGACTAGACATGGCAATAAAAAAACATCGGGGGATCATTTCTACTTTTATTAAGACATGCAAAAGCTTTTTTGTTGTTGGCATAGCATTCAGAGACTGCGGGAGTTTGGCAGCTTCACTTCTGCCTTTGACCATCTTCACACTGCTCTGGGTCGCTCATCTGTGGTTACGCACACAGTCGACACTGGTACAAACGCACCTTTACGACAGCGTCCTTATCGCGTGTCGGCCTCTGAGCGCAAAGTCATTGCTGATAACGTGGCGATATGCTTCGCCGGGGCGTCATACAGCCATCAAACAGTCCATTTGCTTCTCCGGTTGTTTTGGTCTCCAAGAAAGATGGTTCCATTCGATCTTGCGTCAATTACCGTAGGCTAAACAAGATCACGCGCAAAGACGTCTATCCTGTGCCATAAATCAACGACGCTTTGGACTGTTTACAGCGAGCCGAGTATTTCTCCTCTGGATTTGCGCTCTGGCTATTGGGACCGCTCGAAAACTGCCTTTATAACACCTGACGGCTTATACGAGTTCAACCTTATGCCCTTTGGCCTTTGCAATGCCTCGGCTACTTTCGAGTGCCTGATGGACACTGTTCTTCGTGGACTCAAGTGGCAGACCTGTCTTTGTTATCTGGATGACATCGTAATTTTTTCTACTGACTTTTTTTCTCACCTTCTCCGCCTAAAGCATGTCCTCACATGTCTCGCCGACGCTGGGCTTCAGTTAAATTAGAAGAAGTGCCGTTTTGCCGTCCGAAAGCTCATAATTTTAGGCCACGTAGTTTCTAAGGACGGCATGCTTCCCGACCCCACAAAAATTCGCGCAGTTGCAGAAATTCCGAAGCCAACCTCCCTGAAGCAGCTCCAGAGCTTTATCGGCCTTTGCTCCTGCTTTCAACGTTTCATCTTGAACTTCGCCTCCATCATCACTCCTCTAACCCAGCTCCTTGCCGGCAGCTCCTACCTTTTCGCCTGGACTCCAGCCTGTGATAAAGTCTTCGACACTTTACGCCGCCTTTTGGTTTCGCGAATCTTGTCAACGCCCAAATACTCCTCAGAATTCCCCTGTTTCGTTGCAGCCGTTACCCTGTCCTGCTCGTCCGTTTGACCGCGTTGGCATAGATCTCTACGGCCCTCTTCCTACTACTCCCGCTGGAAACCGGTGGATTATCGTGGCAGTAGACCAACTTACTCGCTACACTGAAACATCACCGTTACCCTCTGCATCCGCAAGAGACGGTACTTTGTTTCTTCTCAACAACTTGATTCTTCGCCACGGGACTCCGAAGGAACTACTCAGTGACCGCGGACGCGTTTTGTTGTCCGATGCTCTTGAGGCCCTACTGAAAGAATGCCGCATCATTCACCGCACCGCTACTTCGTACCACACTCAGACGAATGGCCTGACCGCACACTGCAACCGTACTCTGAGTGACATGCTAGCCATGTACGTCAACGACGCTCATTCCAACTGGGACCAGGTTCTTCCCTTCGTAACCTACGCGTACAACACTGCGATACAGACCACCACTAGATTCTCTCCCTCCTTTCTTCTATATGGGGCGCGAGCCAACCTGCACAATGGGCGCGCTATTTCCGTACCGCCCTGATGTCTCTTAATCGATGCCACTTTGTGTCTGAATCGATGCCCTGATGTTTCTGAATCGATGCCTAGTATGCAGAATGTCATCAGCTCGCTTGTTCGCTTACAACGGAAAACCAGTGGCAACAAAAACACCACCGCGACGCCGGCGAGGCTTGTTCATATGCACCTAACTCCCTGGTGTGGCTCCCGGTCCCTGCCACAAGCGCTGGCCTTTCAAAGAAGCTTCTTTCTTTATATCACGGCCCATACCGAGTCCTCCAATAATCATCTCCAGTCAACTACGTAGCTGAGCCTGTTACGCTCTCTGCGGGCATGTGTCGCCGTGGGCTCGAAACAGTTTATGTGAGCCGAATCAAGCCCTATTACGATCCGTCTGTCCTTTCGGCTCCATAAGTCGCCAGGATGGCTCCTTCTCTACCCAGGGGAAAAACGTAGTGTGGTAATCGTCGTCATCATAACAACTCACATACAGCGCGTGCTGGCGCACTCGAAGACGAAGAAGTTGGTCGTTGTCTTTGTGATTCGCTACGCCTGGCGCTCCGCTGCGAATTCATCCTAAGCAGCTTAATCCACCTGGGTGGACTGAATAAACACACCCCTACAATATATTGTTACGGACGACAAGGAAGAAGAAGCGGGTAGTGGCGCGGGCAGGAGCGCTCGCGCTAGGCCCGCGAACATTCATTAAACGTCATCTACCATCGTCATCGGTCATGTTCTGTCTCCTGTCTTCATCGGCTTGCCGCTTCGTAACATTTGGTTAGAGGTGCGGCGTACGGCATCCCCATCCTCGCCTTGGAGCATCGACGCCATCTTCAAGCCGCCACCATCACCGAGGGCCCAGGAACATTGCCGAGCAGCTTCGCCCCAGCCCTTCAAGCCCACACCTGAACAACTACCACCGCCCAGCCCCCAGCCCGGACCTGAAGACAAGAACAGACATACCAATCAAAACCAAGATGAAGGACCCGAAAGACCCGAATGACCCGAAGGAACCGGTGGACACGAACACGCAACCCCCGCTCAAGCTGCCCGACGTGACCTCGAGCCATCGGTCCCATGGACTCTGGTGACAGACGGTTGACAGCTCCAAAGGAGGCGGATCACCCACGCATCAGACATCGTACCGGCAAGGCGTTCTATTCTTCCTCTTCTTCTTCAAGCATCCAGACACGCCCATCATCATGCCATAAAATCATTAACATCGCTAAACTTCCTCGTCCACTATCGGGACGATAGCTCGGTGGCCCCGGGTCATGTTACGGACGACAAGGAAGGAGAAGTGGGCAGTGGCGCGGGCAGGAGCGCTCGCGCTAGGCCCGCGAACATTCATTAAACGTCATCTACCATCGTCATCGTCATCTCCTCTCTTCATCGGCTTGCCGCTTCGTAACAATATATATATATATATATATATATATATATATATATATATATATATATATATATATACACACACAAATGAAGGGGAAATGAGGGTACTCGTTATAATACATGAACGAAAGAAGCCGACAGTCGGTGAGGCCAAGGAAAGCATTGGGGATTGTACTTTTTTTTAATTATTACTTCATAATCACGTAAATTAGTAATGTATAGTGTTTAGGGGAAATATAAATAAACACAAAGTAGAAAGAAAAACAACGTGCCGATGGTGGGAACCGAACCCACGACCTCCGAATAACGCGTCCGGTGCTCTTCCAACTGAGCTACATCGGCCGCTGTTCCCCTGTTACTTTCTTGGGTATTAAAGTTGTCTGTATACGAACCTTGAGAGTGTTCACCAGCGCCACCCTCAACTATTGCGGTGGACGTGGAACGTCCTGTGTTACCGCCAGCGTCACGTAGAACGTGATCACGAGTGAGGGCGAAAGCTGTGCTAGAACCCTCTTACGCTACCTATGGCTTCAAGACTGCCAGAACCGAGACCCCCGTAAGCTACAAGCAGACAAATGAAGGGGAAATGAGGGTACTCGTTACAACACATGAACGAAAGAAGCCGACAGTCGGCGAGGCCAAGGAAAGCATTGGGGATTGTACTTTTTTTTTAATTTTTACTTCATAATCACGTAAATTAGTAATGTATAGTGTTTAGGGGAAAGATAAATAAACACAAAGTAGAAAGAAAATCAACGTGCCGATGGTGGGAACCGAACCCACGACCTCCAAATAACGCGTTCGATGCTTTTCCAACTGTGCTACGTGATATATATATATATATATATATATATATATATATATATATATATATATATATATATATATATATATATATATATATATATATATATATATATATATATATATATATATATATATATATATATATGTCCAGCAGCTTTCGCAACCGAATTCCGCAATGGGTCGGATTTGTTTTCATACTTCAGATTCCAGGCGCTAGGATACATCTCGTCTCGCACAAGAACGCTGATCATCAATTTTTTGTTAGTGCAGGTGTTTCAGTTTGAATCGAGAGTGTGAATAATATTAAATGTCAATTTATCACCAGTATTGCATATTTGTTTCCTTCACTTCAGCGCCTGCCGACAGAACAGAAGATTCGAGTTATTACTGAGAGTAAGATTGGGAATAACTGGTCCTCATTTTCCGTTTAACATTGTCTTCCAGTGTTAGATAAAGAATGCACTAGCCATCTGACTGTGGCTCCACTGCAGGAAAACGACATCGGGGATGTATTTACACACCATCATTCATTCTTCATCCATCCAAGTATAATTTAGGACTAAGAAACATGTCACATGCGGCACTCGGGCTCATTTCGCCCTTCGCTCTAGGACGTGGACAGCCGCTCGAGTTGTCCGACCGCAGGAGGCAACGTCCATCGCCTTCTTCAGGCTTCCCGAAGGCGCTTCGGCTACCAGCCGACCAGACGCTTTGAGACACATCGCATCCACTGGTTTGCACTTCCTACGCCAGCACATTCAAGGTGGCGTTGCCTGCGCCATAGAATGTCAATCGTTCGTTAAGGCCACTTGCAAACCGGAATCTGCTCCCTCGTAAGGTATGGACGCAAGAGATTAGCGACACTGGTACGGTGTACACACATCGCATAATGATTCAACCGGCCTCACAGTAACAGTGAGCACACGAACACAAAATCACTCCTAATAATGTTTTCTTTGGTATGAGTCATACAACGAATAAGGCTAACTAAAGGCGTCTCAATAAAGCTTTATAAGGCCGTAACAAGCACAAAGCGTGGCGCTACTCCAAGTAACAATCTGTGATTACTTTTCGTGAGTGGGTAGTAATCTTCAGCCGGTCTTGGCCACCTGCTGGCAGCACTACACTTGGATACGACTCATGAAAAAATCGCTTTTTGCCGCTGAAACGTGTTATGTCCGAACAATTTGCAAAAAATAGTTCCAGCACGTCCACGCGTTCGGAAAGGACCGCTGGAGGATAGGGTGTGGTTCCTCCGGGAATGTGTAAGAGGACCAGAGCTTTTTTACTGGGGCATCAGAACAAGAGGGTACATATCCTTATCTTCCCGAAATGAAGAGACGTGTCAGCAGTAGGATATTTAAAGTCGATAGCTTTTGTCTGCAAACAGAACGGGCGTTCTCTCATCGCCTCATCCCGCTTCTGAGCAATGGACCGGGATTGCGAGGCTGAACGCAAGCAGCTACCGTCGCCGCGGGGCTCAGCAGCAGCACGCCGTCATGTTGTGACTGCAGTGCGGTCGATGGCTGCATTAACTGTTCTCAACGAGGTAGCAGTGAATTTCGAGAAGCCCCCGCATGTGCACCACATCGACCATTAAGGCACAGATGGCTTTAGCAAAGGTGTGATTTTTCTGCGCTCCCGTTTTACTGCGGGTAACATGTCTGGTATATGTGTGCCATATCGGCTGGCCGACGCCGTTGCAGGAGCCCGCGGGGACATTGCGGCTTCTTAGAAGACGAATGGGGTATCCTGGTGGTTTTGCGGTTGTCTGCCGTCGGCCCCGGCCAAGTGCGCGGTGTGTGTGTGTACACGTTTGAGTGTGAGGTGCTTGTAGGGCCGTTGCGCGGAGCCAAAGCAGCTGAACGGAGCCACACTACGCCGCTCAATGCCCAATGAACAAAAAAGTTTGGATTCACCAGCTGAACGGATCTGGAACAGGAAAAAGGGAATTGAGCCGGCCACGAGGGCTCTTTTAGAGTACCTTTCCTGTGCTCGCATTTCATTACGAGCTAATTAGGTGCCTTTAATGAACGTGCTTGTAAGTTTGCACATATGTTCTAAATATAAAAATAAAGCTTAAGTTTACTCCTCTCCTGAAGAACTGCCATCGTCTGCCTTCCTCAGCATCTTGCGGCGACGTCCTAGGCCCCGCTCTTGCGATCATATGAAATTACCCTCTTCAAGACAATTGCCGCGACTGATTCGCATGAGGTCTTGAATAATCCCCTGAGATTTGCTGGTTTGAGAACGCATGGTCTGGTATACGAAAGGCAGGTCCCCAAGTCTTATTCGAATGAATCGCTGCCTCAAGAAAATTGGTTGAAGCTAAGGCGGAAGGGCCTCCTTTGAAGGAAGTCTGCGGTTTTGTTAGTTGTACCCGATCTGTATGCTTTGAAACCCTGTGAACTTTAGGTGTTCTTATTGGTACATTTCGAACTCTAGTAAACATTTTCTACGTCACTTCGCTATCATATGGAAGCCAAACTAACTAATGAACAGAAGGGTGAAATTCCTCACTCGCTTCGCTGCCTTCAGGAAGTCGCGAAAATTTTTTGAACAACAGTATTCAGCCAGTATCAATTTACAGTTTGATGGCGACAGAAATCAACATTTCATGTTTAGCAAGGATAATTTGCTCTAAACCGTTTGCTGCGGGTTTAGTGCAAAGCACGTTAGAGCTTCCAAAGTGTAGCTGACGCTGCACAGTCTATATCTACTCAGGTGGCACGCCGCCGCAACAAACCTGTTACCAGTGTTGGTGCTTTGGAATGTGTCGGTTAGGATGGCAATATGCTTATAGCCACTTGAATACCTAACTATTCTGTGATTTCCTTAAAGTTCTTCTTTATTACTTTATGAGGTTTAACGTTCCAAAGCCAGTCAGGCTTTGAGGACACCATGGTGGAGGACCCCGGATGTTTCGACCACCTGTGGTTCTTTAACTTGCGCTAACATCGCACTTGATCGCACAACCGCATTCATGGCACTATTACCAGGTACAGTAGTGATGAGTAGTATGCTGTCAATATATGTTACTGTAGAATTTCGTGCCAATTATATGTACTTGGTATCCATGATGCTGAAAGGTTGAGGGAAAAAACCTTGAAGTGTATTTTGGGCAATGCAGTGAGCTAAGCAACGGGAAATGACAAGTATATTGTTAAGAAACTGAATGCGAACGGAGTGAATTCGGTAAAAAACAGAATTAAATGGTAATTCCCAAAATCTTTAATTGCTAAATACGATTATGAAACGTAGAAACAAAGTGTCAGAAATATTCACTGGGAGTTAGAACATAAAGCAATATATCACAGGCGCGGACATCTCTTCAGCTCAGAACCATGTGTCATATATTTCAATTGTTTGCAACAACCTTCTCCCGCTACGGCAGCATTCTATTGAGTGAAGCAGGATGCACGCCGCAAGTATAATCATGTCGTGTCGCTTATTTTTCTTTTAGGTCACGTATGCGGAAGCGAGGCAATTAGCTGCAAATGATCTATGGGATTGCTGCTCTTTCGAACCTTGACAGTGTGTCATTTCCGCAAAGAGGCAGGTACTTGGTGCAGCAACACTAGCCTCTGTAGATGCGCAGCTTCTGTCAAAGGGCCAATATACCACCTTCACGGTAGAGCCGTGCCTCCGCGTTTTGTGTGCACGCCGAAAGTTGCTGTATTTCTTACAGCTTGCATGTAACGTCAGAAGTTATGAGAGTTAAGGCTGCCTAGTCGGGTCGTACGTCATGTGCCTTTTGTGATTCAGATGCGTGAATGGTTCTTAAGTCTAACTGCAGCACTTACACATCTTAATTGTAATATATTCATATTTTGGCTTTATTCAATGTATAATTTATATTAGTCCTGTTTTGTTTGTGCAAACGGGAAAGAAGTAAGACTAAAATTGTCATCCTAACTTTGCTTCAGTTTTTGGTAGTATTGATGCAATTCAATATTTTCAGAAAAAGTATAAATTTTCCAAACGCAGTCACAGATTAGCACAAATGCAAACTTCAGCTATATGCAATGCCTTGGTCACTTTAATCCAGCCTGCCATGGCACTTTAGTGGCACCTGCTTTGAGACATGAAGTGAGTTAAGTGTGAAGCATACTCTAGACGATGAGAGTGGAAGGCGAAGCAAGTGAAGGTCGAGACGTTGGTATGTAAAATGGAGATGATTATTCCTCATGCAAGCAAGAGTTATTCATAACTCTGACGATTTATGTATCATATAATGGGTTGATGAGAGGCAGCAGTTACTTGGCATGATGAGCAGAAACAATTTGGCCTACTCGTGCCTTTCACTCTCACATTCGACAGCCAGCTGTTTACAGTTTTAACGTAATAACCATCAATAGAGTGCAATAATTATTGAGAGAAATCCACTGTAAAACCCTTTGCACAACAACTGTCATCAAGGAGAGTGAGCAAGCTGCATAGTTAGATTCATGGCAATTAAATTTAGCATCCATCATTTCAAATGATATTTGGTGTATCAGGAAGCAATCTGATCACCATGTGATAATCGGCGCATGATAAGGTAACATGACTAAAACATCAGCGAAAAGATAGCAGCAAAAGAGGGCGATCGGCTGGAAACACAAACAAGATCCAACTTGGTCATATAAAACGAGAAAACTAGGGCCCTACAAACTTGTAGACCTTCATGCTCAAACTTCATCAGCTTCTTTGTAAATTCGTAAATTGGAAAGAAAAGGCGCAGTATCCGACATTTCTCAAAACCTGAATTGCGCTGTTTAAGGAAGGGTCATCGCCTAAACTTCAAGCCTTCATGCTAACAACTGGACAAATTCAAGGCCTTTAACAGCTCATGAATGGCGTCCGCCCAAAGTATGCGCAATATATGCGCGCAAGATTTGCCTGCGAGATTCTGCGGAATGTCGGTAGAAGTTGGGGTAGACACCCGATATATTTAGTGAGAGGTAATGACAGTCAGTGGTGAGAAAGATAGAGAGAGAAGGGGAGGGTCTGTAGAGTCTCTTACTCTATCTCTCCCCTTTCTCTCTTTTTCTACACCTCTTAATACCCTTTCCGCTTCTTTTCTCTTCATATTTCCTTGTCTTCTAAAAAAAATAAATGGAAGGAATATTGTTAAAAGTGCTTATCGGAACTGTGATATCAAGCACTAAATTCAATGTCACAGCTCGTAGGTTGAAGACACCGGGTACCCGGTACAGTAGTCGACATCTTAGCAGTTGGTTCAGGCAGAAACGAAGGTGCAGTATCTCATCGGTGGAGCCTACACATTTGCAAATGACGGCATACAATTGCCATCGATTGTAACAAGCAGGATACGTCGGTTATCGGCCGGGATACAATTGGAGGTACACGGTTGGAATCCCCATCACAAACAGGGCCTCCAACTTGAATAGCAAGCGAATTCTACATCACTGAACAACACTGAACTCTTCACAAAGAACAGCTGCGTCACAAGTATAACAAAAATTATGCGTGTTTTTTTGTTTTACTTTTCCTGCTCGATAGCTCAATTCTCAAGTACGGCGACGGCTTTTCGGCCAAAGCAGCCCATTACGTTACGGCATAAACTTGTAGATGTAAGAGAGGGGCTGATGAATTAATTCTTCAAATCACATGAAACGCCAAAAAAGGAGGCAACGGATACAGCTAAGCAATAACGCTCCAACTGTACCAAAGCGTAAGAGCCTATGTATATGCTTTTTGAACAAAATATTTCAGATACAAGGAAACTACGTCATTATTGAACCTGTGTTAAGTTTAACGGATGCTTTTGAAGTGTACACATTATCTGATCTCACTTACTGCGCTGCGCTCATGAATTATGTCGCAATGACGAGGTCTGCATCATATATTTTATATCCTTGTCTACAATTAGTATAGTATACAGAAGCAGGCCAAGTACTCTACACCCCACGAGTTCTTCTAAACTGCCCTGGCAAGCGGTCATCCGTCACTGAATATTGGGATCCTGACTGCTGACTGCTGCGTTTCGATGGAGGCGAAGCGCAGAAGCGTCCTGTACTGTGCGATGTGAGTGCACGTTAAAGATTCCCAAGTGGTTGATATTACTCCGTAGCCCTAGACAATGGTACCTTTTTCTCTCTTCGCTTTCGCTAATCCCTTTCCTTACGGCGCGGTCCAGGTGTCCACAGAGCGAGTGCAACATATAGTGCGTTTTTTCTTTCCTCTAAACTAATTAATATTACCAGAGTCTAGCTCAAAAGGCGGCCGTTACAGTAGCAAAGTGAGCTGCCAACGAAACGAAAAAAATCTAATGGTGTAAGTCGGCTTAAGTGCAGTACTCTGAATGCATTTCTCAATGCTACGGAAGCGATGGACACAAACCAATGACGCTCTTCGCGACGAGAACCCAAGACCTACTTCTGGACTAGCTCGCGACTTTCTATGGGACTATAACCCTCTGCATTCTTTCCCTAAACAAATTTCCTTATTATATATGTTGACTGTTTGTGCCGACACAATCTGATGACATGCTCTGACGACACGCCCTGTACAAGCCACTATTGAGACGAGGTGAGATGTTTATGGCACGTAGGCTACTAATGAGGCAGGAACTGTTTTCACATTATTAAAAAGGGCACTCACCAGAAGCTCCGACGTAATAGACATTCATACGCTCGAGCTGGAGGTCCGAATTCCTTTGGTAGGCCTCGGATGGAAGGATGCCATGCTCGTCAGAGAAGACCTCCCAGGGCTGAAAATGGGTAGACATGTCACTTATCAGAGCGCTTTCACAAAAAACCGTGACGATAGGCATAAAACTTCACATTGCGCCCAAGGGTTCAAGATGTGCGCGGAAAACAACATAATTTCAAATGCCAGGAAAAGCGACGTGCCTCATTTTTTTTCTTACGAAGGATCTTAAGGAAGGACCGTAAGGAAGGACCAGAGCCTTCCTTACGAGCCCTATGGCTTACAAAGCTCAATGCTCGCGAAACATTGGCGTAGCTTACCAGCACGCCTGCCCTATGTGAATCGCATCGCTCTTCAGGACCACACCACCGGTTAAGTATGCTTTGAATGCCTCTTCGAATGCCACCGATACCCATGTACCGCTTCTGACAATGAGTGAAAGGCTGAGGCAAAAAACTATAACCGCCGGAACGTGCCGTCAACCCATCTGCAATACCAGAGAACACCGTTTTGCATGTCGGCTGTGATAATGATGGGATAATGAAAGCAGCCATCAGTGCAAATAGAGAGGTCAAAACTGGCATAGGTGAGCCTTTTTATAGCCTTGCGCCGCATCATCGCTCGCTTTCTCTTCGTCTCCTTCAATACGGTCACTAGTATAAGTGGTGAACCCTGAAACAGCCAGTGAAAGCGCTACAGCTGATCCGACCCTCAGGGAGATGCATTTTTGAGCCTGGGTATAACGTTTTAAGTTGACGTAGCCGATGCAATGCGAAGGGCCTGCGATAGCGCAGGAGGAACTACTTATCGTGTCGGAAAACATCCTGAAGCACCGTGTTCTTAATTTTTTTTTTCGAAAAGTTTGCCACAAGGCATAAGTTGAAAAGGGGGGAATGGGATGCAAGAGATAGAAAGTTAAAAGAAGGAGTGAAGTCCAGTTGCGCTTATGTATTCGAGAAGGTTGGCAGTGTAGCGATTGTCCATTGTCCATTTCTTATAATCACAATCGCGATTCCACCGCAGGCCCACCTTCATGATTATCCGTTGCCTAATGTGAGTCGTTGATGGACACGTCCACAACAAGTGACGCACATCGCAGACGTCAGGTGGAGTGTCACAGTGAAGGCACCTGTCAGTCACTGGTAGATCTTTTTCCCGCCATTGATTTCGAACAGATGGGGTTCTTAATTGTGCGCGCAGAGGCGCACGTGGCACACGTAGCTAGCATATGTCTAGCTCCTTCTACTTTCATTTTTTTTCCCATGTTTATTGCCTGAGGGCATAAAAAGAATGTTATGAAGGATCAAGAGTATGATCAAATAAATGAAAAAAGGTTGGTTGATGTAATGGAGAAAAGGAGTGAAGTTTCATTTCGCCGATGGAGCTGTGCTATTGTTGGCGTGCCCTAAGATAATGGCACATACCCAAGATGGTGATTGGCCACAAATGAGTCCAGTAAGCATAGAAAATATGCTGTTGGCTATAATAAAAAATACATGAATACACACACACACACACACACACACACACACACACACACACACACACACACACACACACACACACACACACACACACACACACACACACACACACACACACACACACACACACACACACACACACACACACACACACACACACACACACACACACACACACACACACACACACACACACACACACACACACACACACACACACACACACACACACACACACACACACACACACACACACACACACACACACACACACACACACACACACACACACACACACACACACACACACACACACACACACACACACAACACACACACACACACACACACACACACACACACACACACACACACACACACACACACACACACACACACATATATATATATATATATATAAGTGAAAAATTGCTTCATACTGCTTCTAAGCTTATTTGGAGTCGAAGTTTCGGCAGGAGCCCTGCCTTTCTCAAGGCTGAGGGTACATGATTCTTTTTCGTCTTCTTATAGCGTTGGCAAGAGGTGATACAAACAGAATATGGGCACATACAGGTGAACCAGCTGGACACGCACAACACACACATACACACACAGGTGCGGAGAGGTATTGACGAAACTAGTACTAGAATACAACTTTGAATTCGACAATGAACACTACTTACCAATTAACGGCACCGCCATGGGTACAAAAATGGCCCCTACTTATGCTAATATCTTCATGCATAGCATTTAATTTGAATTTTTACTTACTTCCCCTATTAAGCCCGCCCTATACAAACGCTACTTGGATGATATTTTCATAATTTGGACTGACACAGAACAATCACTCCTACATTTCATTGAAAACTTCAATCTCCTCCATCCTAGCATATCCTTCACGCACACATATTCCCCAAACAAAATTAACTTTCTGGACGTTGAAATTGCGGTTCATGAAGGTTCGCTCACCACAAGCGTATACAGAAAACCCACGGACCGACAACAATATTTACATTTTCAAAGCTGTCATCCTCATCACTCAAAAACAAGCATTCCATATTCTCAGGCTCATCGATTCAAAAGAATTTGTTCCCAAGATCAGGACTTCGCACGAAACGCAAAACGTATGCGGGAAGTCCTGATTAAACAACGGTACCCGCCAGATATTGTTGACGACGCCATAAAAAAGGCACATGAACTCAACCAAGAGGAAATACTGGAGGGACGTCCACGAAAGGAAAACATAGATCGTCGAACAAGCTGGTACTCACCTACACGAGTAACCCTCCCCCCCCCCCCCCCCCAACGTGAACAAAATCCTAAAGAAACATTTCAACATTCTAGAACAGAGCGAACGTCTCTCCAATATTTTCACGGCTCCTCCCCAGGTTGTCTACCGACAACCGAAAAACATCTGCAACATCCTAGTCCACTCAAAAATAGGAAACAACCCGCGGTTGGGGTGCGGCCTTGCGGAAAGAGTAGATGCCAGGTGTGCAGGCACATGCAGACATCAAGCTGCGCAACAAGCACAGTCTCAAATGTTAGGTGGAAAATAGATGGTAACTTTGATTGCGATGCCTCAAACGTTATATATCTCCTACAATGCGGTGTATGCCGCATGCAATATATTGGCCAGACAGCTACCCCTCTAAGAATGCGGTTTAATTATCACCGTGCTCATGTCCGCTCTCTGCCCAACCTTCCTTTTTCAAAAGATATCAACCAGAAACAGCACTCATTCGACTCAGTCAAACTAACAGTTCTTCATGGGGGATTCAATAATACACGGGAGCGGGAGCAGCGTGAGTCATACTTTACTTATAAGTGTAGGACAATCAATACTGGGATAAATGAAAACATTGGGGCAATGTTGTCCTTACGAGCCCTGCAAGTTTAATGCTAAGCACATATATCAATCATTATCCCTTGACAGTTTTCCTCATTTTTTGTTTCTTTTTCCTCCCCCCTCTTCCCTTTTTTTCCCCCGCTTCTTTGATACCCTCCACATCCCACTTCTCGTAAAAACCTTCTTCATGCTTGGCGCTCACATCTTTTAGCGAAAACCTCAAAGTATTTCACCATTCTACTGTCCCACATATTTTTTTTCTTCTTTTCTTTCTTTGAGGTTCATCTCTCGTCGCGAGTTGCTCGAACTTTACTCGCCGCTGTCAGGTTCTTCTAACCAACAATGTCCACCTGGTTGTGGTGCCTTTTTTTTCATCACGCTTGGCGCTCCCTATCTTTTAGTGAGAACAAAAAAAATAATTTTTTCACCATCTGCAGCAAACACGTTCCCCCACCTTTTTTTTTTTTCCCGAGGTTGTTCCGCGGCTGCCTGTATTGTATACAGATGGCTCCCGGCGGCCAGTGGGGTGGATGACCCTTTGGGCCTAGCCTGCTCTCCGCACCTGTGTGTGTATGTGTGTGTTGTGCGTGTCCAGCTGGTTCACCTGTATGTGCCCATATTCTGTTTGTATCACGTCTTGCCAACGCTATAAGAAGACGAACAAGAATCATGTACCCTCTGTCTTGAGAAAGGCAGGGCTCCTGCCGAAACGTTGACTCCAAATAAACTTGCAAAACAGTATGAAGCAATTTTTCACTTGTATGTAACCTCTAGCAACCAAGTACGTCTATTTACTTATGATATATATATATATATATATATATATATATATATATATATATATATATATATATATATATATATATATATAATTGCATTACTATTCAAAAAAGGCCGTACTCAACAGCAAAAAAGATTAATTTCACCTAAATAAGAATCTGAACAGGAGAAACAGCAGAATCGGCACACCTAGCAGGGAATTATAACAAATTTGCTGTACAGCAGAGCGAAATGTTCAGCTGCTGAATCCCAGCAGAGTAGCGCCGAAAGGAAGTAAATCTGGAACAATCAAGCATGTATACAAATTTTACCAAGGCATTTCAAAGGAGAGTTTTCGGAGGGAGGCGAAACAGCGCGGCAGGACAGGAAAAAATGTTTAAATGTATCAGAGTAATTGCAGTATGATCACGATCATGGCTGAAGGCGAACAGCCAGATCTATGAATATGAAAGTTAGAATCAAGAAACACCTCGCCCTGACGGGAAAGACACCTGAATTCCATGCATACTTGAAATGCCGCAAGTAGTCATAATACAAAAAGAGCGCATTTCAGGACTTCATCCAAAGAAATTGTTTGAATCGCGCCGCCTCCCAAAAATGGAGGTAGAGACGTAATCACAAGATAGGGTGATTCAAAGAAGCTGACGGAAGAAAGTACGGGGATTCGTTCACTGTATATGCACAATGGCTGGGAACCCACATAAGTTTAATTTCACTGATATGAGACAGCGCGAGGTCATAAAGCTGCCGACGCAAAGTAGATGCAATCTAAGAATTCAAGACAGTACAAACTGATAGAGCGTCTGTCGCCACAGTAAAGTTGCCGTGATGTAAACAAACTCTTCGGGTGGCTAAAACAATAGCTAAAGATTCCTAATAAATATGGTGCTATAGTAAGGAAAGCGAAGTAAAAAAGCCTAATCAAGTCGAAAAGAAATATTTCCAACCGCCGCTTTTCCCTTACGCTGTGCAGCATCAGTGGTAAATACGACATACAATTGAAAATGTCGCAGGTGGTCGTCGAAAATGAAAACCAAGGCAGACACGAGCAAAGAATTTCCATGATTGGTATAAATATCATAGACCAAACTAAACTGTGATAGACGAAACCTGACTCGTGAAGGACAGCACACATCTAGTTGCAATGGAGATAAAAGCGACAGCACATATACGACCTCGGCCTTACATACCGAAAACAAAAGCTACGAAAAATAAATATTGTCAAGCAATGAAGATTGTTACAAAATACGATAGGACGAATTGTAAAAATTTATAATGGACTATACCGTAAGTTGCTGAAAACGGGAATGCAAAGGAAGTACTCGAGCCTCAGAGTACAGGACATTTATTGCCGTTCAAGAGAAGTTGTGGAAGCTTCTAAGGAGCCGAACCTGTGAAAAATACGCAACCGAATTCCAGAATAGGGCGCAACTAGTTTGTACATCATAACAAGGGCAGATCTTTTCATTCTATATCTCCTGTGGCTTATGCGACGCTAGCCCCTTATCTCTAAGCGTGCCGAATATGGGGTCTCCCAACTCCCAAATACCTAATAGTAACCTGATATAAATGCTCTTGGGTATTCCTTGGGAGCAGAGCACGATATTTGAATCGCTATTTGAAACTCTTTCAATGTTTCTTCTTCCTGTGAAAATCCAGAAAGCGCCCAGATGAGACACGCATTGTACGCATTGTCTCCAATAACGCGGGAACTTCCACATTCTTTCTTCCCGTAATAAAATTGAGGCTGCTGCCGCCGAGAAGCGCAAGCCTAATTGTATTCAAGGAATTATATGCGGAGGGAAACCGAATATATTTGAATATCGACCCCTGATTTACCAGGGCTCTTTACTAGCACCTTATTTTTTTTCAGCGTTTATCTTAAAGGCTCTCTAATCTGTAGTAATTTTCATAATCGGTGCTTTGCATGTGCCCTGATCATCGCTTGTGTAAATCTCAAATACATTCAGTTGGGAAAAACAGTTATTCATGCGCCTAATCATTTAAAGCACATTTGCATTACCGACTAAATTATTGTATGCTCGGCTCTAAGATTTATTTTCAGTTAGTGATTACAAATGCAGAAATCGCGGTAATATTATTAAATGCTGCTCACCGAAGGTTGAATTAGCTGTGCAGCTGAAGAAAAATATAAAACACACAGCAATGCTTCAATAAGGTTTGAAAAGTAAATCAGCCGCGAGGGAATACATTCATAGCCTGCCCTCAGTACTGAAACTTTCTACCGTCGACAAATGTAATGTATTGCTTATGTGGAGGGCAAAGAAGAGCACTTGATAGCGTCTCGCCTTGGTATGAGACAGTTATTGGTGTAGAGAACGAGAAAACAAAACGAGAAGCATACCTATTATGAAAAACAATGACATTTTAATATCGGTCCGCATTCATATCAGGACAATAACGCGTATTTTATTTTTGAGTGCATTGAGCAACATTTAAAAGTCGAGTGAATATTGCCACGGAACAGGGACAAGGCCGTATGTACAAACAGGAATAAAAGCGTAACTGCATGAAAATCACCGTTTTATTGTGATTAATTTAGGTCCGCAAAAGTACTCAGCAACTCAGTGGCGGCGATAGCAAATAGGTGTTTATTGCTTACATTGAGCACACAACTGAAACAATTATACCATCAAGGACGCGGTATTTATATAGTATTCCATGAAAGGGCTGCATAAAGCACTTCAACAAAGGATACTCTCAAGCATAACTAAAGCTGCCTGTGCGACCTCTCTTCATGCGAGGGAAGAGAGGTCGCCCGCCCAGCCCAGTGCATCAAGTTGTAGCAAATTTGTCTCCCCCAAAAAGAAAAGCAACATTTGACAGGGCGAGGGAATAAAGCATTCAAAATACAATATATATTTAGTCACTGCGCGTATCCAAGGCCAATGTACAAGCTTATGAAAAGGCACAGGGGATACGAAGCTCGTCAGCTAGTGCATCAAGGCCGGCATCTCCAGCCTGTCCCCCGTACAAAAAAGAAGCGCCCGTGACAACGCTGCAGAAACCGTGCCCACCATGTCTTTCTAACTGGTCAGACAAGTACTCCGAGATGACGAGGTGCAGGTTCCGCAGTGCTGGATACATTGCTCGAAAAGGAGTCAGACACGCCTCATGGAGGCAGCGATGTGCTTTTCCAAAGAACGAGGCCGATATCTTCAGGCGCTGAGGTGGGATGTCACACACTTGACTTTCTATGTTTGGGATACATTTGACGAAGAAATGAGAGTGAAGGTCCCGCATGTTTTGCATCTGGTCATCGACATGCCGCATACTTATCCGGCCTCTGAACACAACGGCCACTGCCAGATAGCCACCCTGGCGGGGATCGCAGACAGCCATCATGTCTTCGGCTCCGAACCCCAACTGCGGCAGTTGTGGCACAGTCAGAGCCCTTTACTGCTCGCTTCCACGCGAGGTGAGCGGAGCGAGGCCAGTCAGGAAGACGTGCAGGCGTGGGAAGGGCACCATGTTCGTGGTCATTTTGCGAAGGTCAGCATTCAACTGCCCAGGAAGCCTGATAGGGAAAGATGCTCGATTAGAACCCTCTCACAATAGGAATGTATTCCCACATATTATGTTCGGCGGTCATCTTGTGGGGCAGTAGAAATTACACCGCTCATGAGCCTGCGAAACTTAAAATGGTCAATAAAGTATTGATGTCGCCTACTTCAAACCTTTCGTATGCTTATTGAAGTTTTACTTTAATTACAAAAATTGCTTTTCCTGTTATGCGCCCTGGCCACCTGCAGCGGTCAAGAAACCAAAACACTTGCATCAAATATCTGCACCACCCTGTAGGGTATTACAGCGATACAAAAAGGAAGGAAAAGGCTACGTATGCTATATATGGTGAGATATTAAAAAGAAATACATGGCAAAAAAATAATTAATGAACGTAGTTTATATACCTATGCTATTCATGCAGGTGCAGTAAATGACGTCGATATTCAATCTCTAGCTTGTAACTGAAATATTGTTAAGTTCACAGCTACACGGACATGACTTGTTTTCTTTTAAACTATATTTATGTACATAATGCAGACCATGGTAAGGTCCAAGCATAAAGTGCACTGTACAGGCCAAAAAAGAAGTAACAGATTACAAGAACAGCTCACGAGCGAGTTATGACACACAACAGAACACCAAATAAAATAGTAGGCGAAGTCAGTGTTAGCCCGTGAGAAGGAAAGTCGACCCTATCCACAGTATCAGTCCCTGAGGGCGCTGGGAAAGACCTGACGGAGCGAGTTGGATCGATCGGAGCTGCTACTTCGTCCTGCGGCTTTTTTTTGGAGAATCTTAACTGACATGTGGTAGTCACTACTGCCGCTGCAGAAGAAGTGCGTCTCGAAACCTCCTTCGCTTCCTGTAATTAGCTGGTGTACCTAGTATGGTTATTGTGAAGAGGAAGAAGTGCACGAGGAACATTCCAGACAATGACATCGTGATCGCTGCGCGTGTTGGACCTGACTGTGTTCGCTGTCGCTGTGTTCGCCGCGGATCTGTCCAGTCCTGCTGATCGAGTCCTGCTGATCTGCTCAGTAAACCCCCATTTTACATTATTATTATATTTTACACTTGAGGCATGGAAGCCGAGGGCGCTTTTTAGCTACGTTTCCTATTTCAATGATTTTTGCTAGAATAGTGCGGTCACACGCACTTCATGAAGGCACATTATCCTGTTTTGATTATGTCTAAAGGATTTGAAGAAAAAAGCTTCGCGTGTGCCGTATGCCGCGACATCACAGCCAAGGCCTGGTGCTCAGCAGGTGTTCGACTCCTCCTCATTAAAAAAATAAAAATCAGTCTTCATCTAGAAATAGAACCTCCACTACTAGGATCCTCAGCCTACCGCTTTACTGCTGCGTTGTGCCACGCCCCGGGTCGTGAAGCACGCTTCATAATTTCGCTTGTCTATCGTGAGGATGATAGCGAGATTCCGTGCGACAGATAGTCTAAAATAAAAAAGTCTAAAATAAAGTCAGTAAATTAGGGTGACATCAAGAATTTGACGTCACTCATCTGCCGTCAGCTAGCAGGACCAAGCGGGAACAAGTGCGTTTCAACGCCACTGGGTGGCGCTTCTTGCCTTCCGCGAGTAACAGATGCTGCGCCTTTCCTTTCTTGTCAACGAGTTATAGAACTTAGACGCGCTCGACATGGAAGCCAAGGAGAGTTTAGCTGCTGGCGAACGACGCAGAAGACTGGAGAAATTACTTCTGATCCCGAGGTAGTCATTGCTTTTCGCTGCGTATGTCCAGGCATAGCAGAGCTAGGCCATCTTTAGTTTTTTAATTACTGTTGGGGCCGCTATGTTTCCTGTAAGCCTCATATTGAATCGATCCCAGCCGTCACTAGAAGGAGGCGGTGGATGGGTGTTAAACTCTGTGGGATCTTCAGGAAATGCATTGGTTCGCTTGTTTACAGAAATGCAGTAATGTGCGCAGCTTTGAAACACTCACCGAAGGCATGCAATCACACCCGACATATTTGCAGAGACTAAGTTGTTAAGATCTCGGTAAATGTGAGTCGCCAGCCACTGGGTCGTTAAGCAGATTTTGTCAGAGGCTCCGTTGTCCCTGCAGACAGTTGCGTCGGCATTTTTCACTAGATGGTCGATGGACATTGTGACATTGCATGGCTCGACGATGGAGTCCGAGACCTGGAGGTAGGAGCAGAAAGCCACATGAGAACCGGGCGCGCTCACACAGGCGAAATAGATTTCGAGGAGAATATCTTGAGAAAGTCCCTTGGGCGATCAGACAGATTCAAAGGCGCGGAAATGGTGTCATAAAGACAATGTCACACCTTTAGGTAAGGGACCACGCTGAAGGTGTTCATGACGTGGTCCGGGTACTCGTCGCTGATCTTTGAGATGAGTAGAGTACCCGCGTCAGGTCCGGTGGTACCACACAGGAAGTGGGCGAACTGGCAACCTCGCGGGCATTCGCAGTTCTGCGCTTCCCTGGGAACGACGCCTAGCACTACCTCCAGCAGTTCGGCACCCTCCGTGTATTGGCCCTTGACCCAGTTGTGGCCTGCACCACGCTGGCCTGAAGGTACTTAAAAGCGTGTGTTAGGACATATTCTTAGCCGAATCATACCTACAGGGGCGAAGACACTCCTCTAGATTTATGTACTGACGGAATTAAGGAAACGAAGAGAACGAATGCAGAAATTAAAAAGTGGGCCATGAATAAAACTCCTCTTAAGATTTGCGGGCTCCTAAGGAGAAACGTAAGAACCAAGGAGGTTATAAAAAAATTACTCGAGCGGAAGCCGCGCCCGTCGACAGAAGCCTCGGCGACGCTATCTCGAGGGAGGCAGGAAAGCCAGCCAGCTGCTACTGAGCGCGCCTGCTGAGTGCACGGAGAAGGGGAGGTTTTCAAATGCGTGGCATATAAGACAAACAACACAAACGTTGTTTATGCACGGCTAACGGTTGTACGAACCGTGTAACAATGACACCAGGGCCCGCTTGCACAAAACAATCTTAAGACTGTCTTAGCTATGTCCAGACTTAACTGGAGTCTAAAGAATAGGCCACTAGCATGGCCGCTTAAGACTGGAGTTAAGACTGGGCTTCAGTCCTGACTTGAATAAGTCGCTTGTATGATTACGACTCTAGTGAGTCTTGGTTAAGACACAAGGACGCCAGGTGTCTAAGTAGAGAAATTAGGAAAATACAGGGATGCGCTGGCACTGTCCCTGCTGTAAGATGTACACATTCCGCCAATTTTGCGTTGTGTAAAATCCGTGCCATTGCTTTTTGCGGCTTTAGATTGTGTTACGAGGAAAAATGCCCCAAGTGGTTGCTGAGGCCGTTCTGGGAAGCCACTCTGGTGAACATGAACCCGAAGCGTTCGACGTTCGGAACACGAGCCGTCTTAAATAAGCTTGGTCTTTCTAAAGACACCATTTAAGTCTGGACTTAGCTCGGACTTTATCGTGCAAGCCGGCCCAGGAGTCAGATTTCACGAATTGAGCTCATTATTGCTAATTCCGAACTGACCGTGCTCCTTGCATTGCTGCGTGTACGTGCAGGCATATTGCCACGTAGGGGTGACAAGGTCGACGACACAAATGAAGGGTCGATGATTGCACTGAAGAAACTCTTTATTGGGCTAACTTGCGCCCGCAAAAGAACTACAAAGAATGCCCGTCACACTCGTCAACGCTCAATTTAAAGGCTGCACAGAACAATCTAGATAACGTCGCAAACAGCTACCAGCACGGGCTGGAACATTGTGGAAAGACACCCGAGTGGCCGGAACCTTCGAGACAGATCTCGGTGCATCGTGCGCTACAACGAAACTGATAAAGGTGTGACTAGCGACATCGAGCATTGACAAACAAAGATTACGGAACTGATACGCGGTCCAGAATCAGAGTGATAAGCCTGTATGCCGGCGGCTGTTAAAAAACAACAAATACTGTTTTGAAGCTTTCGCGGCAATATAGCGTTTGCTTCTCTTTTGCTAGGTTTCCCTGAGAGGAGAACACTTTTGGAATAGGCTGTTCGTCGCGAAGGCTGGCAGGCAAAAGGCTGAGGTCACCTGTGTTCTTTTCATTTTACTCCAGACTTCTTTGATTGGACAGAACAAAGAGCCTAGTTGCGCATACGCTCTCTGACGGATCTGTTATGCCCGGTGCAGCTACAGGCGCCGGTAATCAAAATATAGATTCAGGACAGTTTCTTCTCTGTATTAAAGTGTAGAAAGCTGATAAGACTGCGCGCCATTATTACGGGAGCGTATACAAATCACTCTGTCGAAAAGCCGTCATTGTACCCCAAAACTAGAAAAAAAAAACGCGTCGGAAAAATTATGGAGGCCCAATTGTGTTGTGCTTGTGATATGTACTGGAGTTGTACTGCGTGCATAGGAATGACTTGATAAGGCGGATAAAGTGTGCATAAAGTTGGATTTTAAGCGGATTAAGGAGGACTAGATGGAGGAAATGGCATTAAGTTTCAGTTAATTTTTTTACTGAACCGAACAAACGGCACGGTTGCACTTGTGCTCTTTGCCCGCTGTTAATTCCGGTGCGGCCATAGGCATCGGTAAACAGTTATAGGCTTAATGGTGAGCTAATAGTTAAAAAGTAAGGGGCTATTAGTGCGCACTACGTTGTATTCAACGCTATATTGTTAGAAATGTCCAGATTAAGTTGGATTAGTGTAGCTTAAGCTGGAATAAGGCAGTTTACGTGGAAATGAGGGTAATTACTTAGGATAAACCTAAATTATAGCGGATTACATTTGATTATGAATGATTATGTTTGATTAAGAGTAAATACGTTAGACTGAGGCTGACCAAATTGAATCAATGTGCATTATGTTGGAATAAAGGTGACTTATTTGGTCGATGGTAGATTAAGTTATAGGGATGAAAAATTGATATCGAATTCATAGCACGTAGGCAGCAACCCCCTACTTTCAACGAAACAAATAAGTATTTGACAAATATGGGTCAGAGAGGAAGTAGAATTTGATATCATTTCGACAGTTTATTTAAAAGAGCATATAGTGCTACGAGTGCTGAACTTGTCGCCAATGACAAATATGTTTCCTAAGTTGAATCACCATATCATCACTACAATCCGTGGGCACGCATGTCCACAAGCTACGTAAAGGTACAGTAGAGTAGTATGTAAACCAGGATTCATAGCGTAACAAAAGATTGGAATATGTCTTGTACAAATACAAACGGAGGTCCTTCCATTCAAGGTTTAACTGCTAAGAATAAATGAAATTTCAGTATGCACCATAAGGATCATGGCATTAGGCATGAGTAGCGTCAGTGCTCATAATACTTAAAAATAGTACATAATAATAATAATAAATAATAAACCTTTATTTCCATCAGGTGCTATACAGATGGAGGGCTACGGAAAAAAAGCTGCCACTTGGCGGCTTGACGAGTCCGCAGCCCCATATATAAGGCAGCGTCTAGGCAACACCAGAGAATCAACACGCGATAAACAAACAAACACTTAATCAATGCGGAATAAAAGAAAAGTTCCTGAGCCAGGTAAAACAAACACCGTCAGCACAAAAAGTAAACAAGCGATAAGCATAGCAAGACACTTGTTCTATGCAGAAGAAAAGAAATGCTAGATAAAACAAACACCAGAAAAGTTGATCAGCTTAGTCAAACAGCAAACATGTCTCTGAGTTTAACAGTGGAACAGCTAAATAAATCAAAATTCAGTGATTGATAATAGTTTAAAAGCGATGGCAGAGAATAACACAAACGCTCCATACCAGAATTCAAGCGTGGTGCAGCAACCTTCCATTTTTCTCCACGTCTAGTATTATAACACTTCTCATTTGTTTCTAAATGTGCCAAGGCATCCAGGCTATGAATATTTTTTTTTTTACTTCATATTCATACCGAGCACTCAAACGGTAGCGGTATAGCTTGTGAGCTGTAATAACATGAGCACTGTGAAAAAATTCTGCAGTGGTTGCATTATAACCAGCATTGTACACGTGGCGCAGATACCGTTTTTGCATACGGAATATTTTTTGTGTGTTAGAGAATGTAGTTGTGCCCCAGACAAGTTGGCAGTAGTTGACGTGCGAATAGAAAAGAGAATTATAGACCAATAGTTTTGTTTTAGTAGAGAGCATGTATCGGAGACGACCGACTACACCGGTTATCCGAGCAAGTTTGGCTAATACAAAATTCACATGAGTTTCCCAGGACAGATTGGCAGTGAATATCACACCTAGACATTTGAAATGATCAACAATGTCAACAGGATGAGAATTTAAAACAATATCGGCATGAGGAGGAACAGGTTTATTTTTCGGCCGGAAGACAACAGCTTTTGTTTTATTTTCGTTAATCTTCATGCAATTGGATGAGGACCATTGCTGCAGTTGGACTATGGTGTCATTACAATCAGAGATGAGTTTATCGATATTATTGCCAGAAAAAAATATGCTAGTATCATCTGCGTATATAATAAATTTGGCGTTCTGATTAATGTTAACAATGTCATTAATATACAGGTTAAATAGCAAGGGGCCCAATATGCTGCCTTGTGGAACACCACAAAGCAGTGGCAGGACTCGTGACCGCGAGTTGTTGATTTGGACTACTTGACATCGATGGGATAAATACGATTGTAATAACTGTAGTCCACACCCACGTATACCGTAAAAGTCCAACTTCTGCAGCAGAATGTCATGATTCACCAGGTCGAATGCCTTGGAAAAATCTACAAATAGGCCGACTACTATTTCCTTGCTTTCGAACTGCGTTAAAATATACTCTTTCTGGTGAAGCAGGGCTAACTCTGTAGACATATTCTTCCTAAACCCAAACTGGTGTTTCGTTATTAATTCGCAGTGATCAGCAAAATTTACCAGCCTGCAGTGTATTATTTTTTCGAGAGGCTTAGAAAATATAGGTAAGATAGACACCGGACGGTAATTGCCCAATTCATTTCTGCTTCCCTTTTTAAAAAGCACAACTACTTTTGCAGTTTGCATTTTCACCGGAAATGTCGATGTCGTCAGACATTTATTAAAGATATGCATTAGAACTGGTGCTATGACATCTGCGACATACTTTACTGGTTTTATTTGAATTTCGTCGATATCCCTACTGCTGCTGTTCTTTAAATTTTGTATTGTTGAAATTACTTCCCGTACACTCACTGGCTGTAGAAATATTGATTTTTCATTCCGCGTGCTGATATACCGATACGCATTTGAGGAGCTGCCTGGCGTACTCATGCTTGTAAAGAAATTATTGAAAGCATCAGCCAGTTCCGCCTCGTGCAAAACTTTGCCATTAATCGTTAGTTTAGAAATGCAGCTACGTTGGTTATCGCGACGCAGTAGCGTGTTTAATTTGTTCCAGAGCAACTCACTCGGCACATTTTTGTCGTCCAAAAAACGTGAGAAGTACTCTTTACGTGCATTACGTAGTTTTTTCGTTAGTTGGTTCCTATATTGTTTAAAAACGGTCAGATCATCAAGGATGATATCAAATTGCGGTTTATTGCATCATCCAAACCTGGGGAATACTGGTTAATAATCTGCTCCGAAGAGATCATTCCTTGTTTACGCTTCAACAGATTAGCACTCCTTGATTTTTATTATTCTACTTGTTTTTCTATTTGCGAGCTTTGCAGCGACTTGCTATTTCCCTCATAAGTATATTTCGACCAACAAATTCCGTTTGCCAAAATAGGAAAGTTTAATGTTCGTATTTATGTTCGCAGATCTGTGTAACTGTGTAACCCACCAAAATTAATGTTCTTCCCGGATCCTTTGCTCCTTGTTTTTGTTAGCTGGTCTGAAATGCTTGGTCACAGAACTTGATAGCACCTGCTGCTTTCAAGCTTGATAAAGTAGCCTGTATCAGTTCGATGGTCAGGTTAATTGTTTACAGCAATATGGGTTTCTTTATGTGAAGGATAGGAAGCTATGTTTCTCCTCCTGCTTCTTTTTTCAAAATACAGATTTAATTGTTATTCAGGTTTGCCCATGCATTGTTGTTTCGTTAGGCGTTTAATTCCAGATGCCGAGAGCCTTGGCGAAGGCATACACCTGCTAATATACAGTTCAGGTCCTGATCCCGACCGAGGAAGCTACATTCTGGAGACGCTAAAATGAAAATTGGCCAACTAACTAGGTTGATTGAACAGATGTTAGGAACTGAGTGCAGTGGAATGACATTAGATTCGTAAAAACATACTCTATATCAGCTAGGCTATAACGTGACTTGAAACTATAGCATATGTTTTCATTTTGAATAACAATAAACTAATTAGCGCGAATTATTTATGACATGCGGTTGGCCCAGTGTAATTTACTCGGCATAAGCTATCCATCGGTATACGACTTGAAGCTACGCATGCATTGTAACGTTTTTTTTAAATAGCTAATTAGCTGTATCCAATCAGCCCTAGAATCAGTTCAGTTCAGGCGTTCAGTCGTGTCCGACTCTTCGTTACCCTATGGACCATGTCACGCCACGCTTTCCGGTCTCTCACTATCTTAACATCACATAGCTTCATCTGCAATGCCTCGAGAATGCCATCTAACCATCGCGTTCGCTGCCTAACCCTTCTCCGGCGACCCTCAACATTTCCCAACATGAAATCTTTCTCCAGCGACTCCTCTCTTCTCATCAGATGACCAAAGTAGCTGAGCTTTAACTTTAGAATTGACCCTCCAATGAGCAGTCAGGGTTTATGGTGGACAATATCGACTGATTTGATCTTCTGGCAGTCCAAGGAACTCTTAAGAGTCTTCGCCAGCACCACAATTCAAACGCGTCAATTCTTCGGCGGTCAGCCTTTTTCACAGTCCAACTCTCGCATCCATACACCACAACTGGAAAAACCATAGCACGGGTTATACGGATCTTGGTTGGCAGACTAATGTCTCTGCTCTTTACTAGGCGGTCAAGGCTAACCATTGCTCTCTTTCCCAGAAGCAGGCGTCTCTTAATTTCATGGCTGCAGTCTCCTTCCGAGGTAATCTTGGCGCCCAAGAACAGAAAATCTGTCACAGCTTCCACTTCTTGTCCATTGATGCTCCAGGACTTGGTAGGGCAAGACGCCATGATCTTCGTCTTTTTAATGTTCAGTTTAAGCCCAAACTTCTCACTCTCTTCTTGTACGCGCATCAGAAGTCTCTTGAGTTCCACTTCACTTTCTGCCATTAAAGTGGTATCATCCGCATATCTAAGGTTGTTGATACGTTTTCCAGCAATCTTCACTCCAGCTGAAGACTCGTCCAGACCGGCCTTCCTCATGATGCACTCTGCATATAGGTTAAATAGGCAGGGCGACAGTATGCAGCCTTGCCTCACCCCTCTCTCAATCGGAAACCAATCAGTAAGACCATGCCCAGTTCTGACTGTGGCCTCTTGCCCTTCATAAAGGTTCCTGAGGAGACAGATGAGGTGAATTGGAACTCCCATCTCTTGGAGAGCTTGCCACAATCTGCTGTGATCTACGCAGTCAAACGCTTTCGCGTAATCAATAAAGCAGGAGTAAATGGGTTTCTGGAACTCTCTTGCTTTTTCCATGATCCAGCGAAGGTTGGCAATTTGGTCTCTGGTTCCTCTGCCCTTGCGAAACCCAGCTTGCACGTCCGAAAGCTCCCGATCCACATACTGCTGCAGCCTACCTTGCAGGATTTTTAACATCACCTTGCTAGCATGCGAAATAAGCGCGATCGTGCGGAAGTTGGAACAATCTTTGGCACTGCCTTTCTTTGGAATGGGGATGTAAACTGACCTCCTCGAATCCTGTGGCCACTGCAGGGTTGTCCAAATCTTTTGACATAATGTATGCAGTGTGTTAACAGCGTCGTGGTTGAGGTTTTGAAGCAACTCAGCTGGAATACCATCAATTCCGCTAGCTTTGTTCTTAGCAAGGCTGGCTAAGGCCCATTCAACTTCACTCTTCAGGATGCCCGGCTCGAGATCAGTAATCACAACCGTCCTATGTTGGGTTTGCACATCCGGGTCCTTCTTGTACAGTTCTTCTGTGTATTCCTGCCACCTCTTCTTTATCTCTGAGGCTTCAGTGAGGTCCTTGCCTCGTTTGTCCTTTATCACGCCCAGCTTAGCACAGAAGCTTCCTTTGATATCTTTGATTGTCTTATACAGAGCTCTTGTGTTCCTTAATTGGCTGTTGTCCTCAACTGCTCGACACTGTATGTTCAGGAAGGCATTCTTATCTCTCCTTGCTATTTTCTGAAAATCCGCATTGAGAACCTTGTATCTTTCTCTTTCCCCCATACCTTTTGCCATCCTCCTTTCCTCAACTATTTGCAAAGCCTCTTCAGATAACCAGTTTGCTTTTTTGCATTTCTTTTGCTTTGGAACTACCTTAGTAGCAACTTCTTGTATTATATCACGAACATCAGTCCACATCTCTTCGGGCTCTTTGTCTTCTAGATCTAATTCTTGAAATCGATTCCTCACTTCCACAGCATATTCTAATGGAATCTGATCCAGATCATACCTGAAAGGCCTTCTAGTTTTCTGCGTTTTCCTCAATCGAAGCTTAATTTTGGCAACAAGAAGCTGATGATCGGTGCCACAACCGGCCCCAGGCCTTGTTTTTACTGCTTGTATAGCGCTTCTCGATCTCTGCCGGCAAATAATATAATCGATCTGATTCCTGTACAGACCGTCCGGTAAAATCCATGTGTACAGGCGCCTCTTGTGCTGTTGAAAATGAGTATTCGCTATGGTCAGGTTGTTTTCTTGACAGAACTCTACTAGCCTCTGCCCAGCTTCATTTGGCTCACCAAGACTGAACTTGCCTGTAATTCCGGATATTTATTCACTCCCGACCTTAGCATTCCAGTCTCCTATGAGAAAAACGACGTCTGATGATGGGGTGCGGTCTAAAAGGCATTGTAGGCCCGCATAAAATCTCTCAACGTCAGCTTATTCAGCAGCAGGGGTCGGTGCATAGACTTGGATAACTGTTATGTTGAAAGGGTGACCTTGGATCCGACGTGAAATCATTCGGTCGTTTTTGGGGTTGTACCCCAGCACTGCTTTGCCCATTCTTCTGTTCACTATGAGAGCGACCCCATTCCTTCTCTTGGATTCGTGCCCACAATAAAAGACATAATGGTCGCCGGAGTTAAATTCTTCCATTCCGGTCCACTTGAGCTCGCTGATACCCAAGATATCAATGTACAATCTGTCCATTTCTCGCTTGACGATATCCAGTTTACCTTGCGTCATAGATCTTACATTCCATGTTGCTATGTGATATATCTCCTTGCAACATCGGACTTTCCGGTCGCTTCCCGACACATCCACAACTGAGCGTCCTTTTGGCTTTAGCCCAGCCGCTTCATTAATCCTGGAGCTACTAGGAATCGCCCTTTGTTAATCCCCAGTAACATGTGGGACGCCTTCCAACCTGGGGGGCTCATCTTCCGGCGCCATATCGATAATGGTATTGTGACTGGCCATAGTGTTTTCTGGGCAGGAAATACTGGAGTGGGTTGCCATTACCTTCTCCAGTGAATCACATTTTGTCAGAACTCTCTGCCGTGACCTGTCTATCTTGGGTGGCCCTACACAGCAGAGCTCACGACTTCATCGAGTTTCGCAAGCCCCTCCGCCACGACAAGGCAGTGATCCATGAAGGGGAGCCCTAGAATATGCAACTGCAAATATACCTGAGATCAGCTATCGAATGATATATGACTATGATGTGGCATGTTAAATACAGTAAACAATTTGTAATATTTAATTAGGACTCGCAATTAATTCAATGCTTCTATACTCGACATACGATACCGAACTATGTGACAATAGTGTTCCAATGGCTTGATTCGAAGGCTTGACGTTGAAGTAGAGCGGCGACTTTTGCCCTGAGTATAGCTATAAACTCCCCAGTACACGCATATCGTCGAGAGCTTTAAACATCGCGGCGGTGCAAATCAATCTATAGACGTCCAGTATGGCTCCTCTCATAGCACACAGCATTGGAAAAATATTTTACAAAGCTCTCCCGCGCTCTTACAGGCCGTTTCTTGCCCCTCTCAAGATGGCCGCCGCAGATTTCTTCCAAGCACGCTGAGCGGAATAGTAGTCTTACACTCCAGGAATTTTTTAGAACCCACTTGGTGAGAACCTGAATTGTACTTGCCTACAATAAGGTCTACCAGTAACTGCGTGTATTATCGCACATCACCTGAACCAGTTCACCGACAACGTTATCACACGCAACGTTCGTTGGTAACCCCAAAGCAAAGAACATTGCAATTCACTGCAGTGACCCGCATTGCAATGAAAAAGCATCGCGTGTCCTTCACTCTCGTCTCCGCTTGCTTTCCTCGGAACGGCATACGTTTGAGCTTGCCGGACTTCCGGGGGAATTTGACGCACATGTAGTACACGCCTGACGATGCAGACGGCAACATCCATACTGCAACGAATCACGTACGCCCAGTAACACAGCACATTACAACACGCGTCGGCAACAAGTGACCACTGGCGCAATCAAAGCTGAAGTGAAGGCGACGCGAATGCGGCCGTCTTTTTCATGGCGCAACGTAGAACTAGTCCCTAGCGGGCTGCTTTTCATATGCAATAGCATTACTAGCCTATATCGGTGAGGCTACGTCCGCAATAAAATTAGGTCTCTCAGATGTCTCCTAAGGGGAGAATAGCGAAACCTGCTCTTCCTCTCCTATCATTTGCTTCTGAGTATTTGGATCTTATCGGCGTCCGTTGAAGCGCTGCATATAAATATAATTGGTTAGCAGGAAAGGAAAAGCGCAGTATCTATCACACTTAATCCGGAAAGTATGAGTTTGGACGGTACAGACAACACACCGCCACTCCTGTCGCGTGGCGTCCCTAATGCGATTTCAGGTGTGGGATTGTAGCTGGTACGAACGCTAGACAAGAACACATCTCGCGGAATCTTGCGCGTTGATCCCACGCCTCCTAATAGCAGGTGTTGAGAGATCGCGCACGGGATTTCTTTCCATGAGCCTAGAATGGATTGCGCCTTTAAACTTCCCCAGAGCCGTTGTGTCGTTCTGAGAGAGATAGGATCGAACAAATGACTGTGATTGACCGAGAATAATATGAGGATGTTGGGGAAAACTCATGTTGGCAGGAGTGTTAGTTAGAGTGAAAAATATGAAGGTAAAATCAAACATACGTGACTAACATCGACGTCCAATGGATGTTACGGCAAGACGACCAGGAAAGTATGGGTTTCTGACTTAGCAGGTTGACAGCAAAGGAAAGGCGATGTATCTGTCACTTTTTGCGGACACATCAGCCGAGCCGTACGAGAAAAAAGAGAGGTAGGAGTGAAAGCGGAAAGAGAAAGGGGTGCTGAAGCGAACAGCTGCGGGAATATTGCTACCACTTGGTCATCTTTAACGTGCACTGACATCTCACAGCTCACGGATGGTCGCCTCCATCGGAACGCAGTCGCCGGCGGTCGGGACAAAGAAAATTTCCACTGTGTGGCACATGCCCCGGTCCAGCTAGCAAAATTTATACGAGGGACGGGTGATTTCCTGCATGTAACAACAACGCTCAGGCTTCCGCATTTCTCCAGTGGAGATTGAGCAGTGCTCTCGCACTGCCAGCCTCCTATTTTTTACAGGTCGCTCAAGCTGTCTGCGGAGAATTGTAACACATGCTGCGCCTTTTATTTGCAGTCAACCAATTTGAAATGCCATTAATGCCTGCTGTATTGCGTATATTTCTATAGGCTCTTGGGTGCGACGTTTCGACGAAGCGGCAAATGCAAGGCGTCGCACGGACGCCTGGATCGAACGCCTGGATCGAACATCCGGTGGGGTCAGCTTCGTATATGCGTGAATAGCTTGGTGACGTCCTCACTAACCATAACGTTATGATCGGATGTGACGCCGTTATCACTTCCGGTTATTAGACATGACCGATGACGTCTAAAGTGATGGCGTCGTAGCCAGTCGTCATTACACATGACTATATAGTTATGCTAGTGACTAATTAGAACAGGTTTGTGATTGATTATTCATTAGTTGGTACAGGTTGGTGACTAGTCGGCGGTTAGTTATTCCTGGTCAGTGACTAGTTAAGTGAAGGCGAGTGCAACTATGAGGCAATCGGTGTGACTTCATACCGAACGGCGTCGGCGGTTCCTCGCCGAGCTCTCGGCGTCCGCTGCTACGCCGGTTGCTAGGCAAAAGCTCAAGGTCATTCTGTACCTGCTCGGAGCACGGCCACGGTGAAATGGCAAGTCCGTGGCCGATGTAGCTCTCGCTACAATATTTCAACTCCTTCAGGCAAGAACCAATTGACCTATACACACAGTTCCTCCCTAAATACGCATAAAGGTGATAACTGTGAAACATTAATGACCTATTTAGAGCGGCAGCAGCCTGTTTCACACTAATACCTCGTGATCCTGAGCTCGTATGCCAATTTTTCGTCGTTTTCGCAATTTTCATTCTAATATCCTTGGTGGAAACGCCGGAACATGAAGTGGCAACCGAACATCCAGTTCGGTGTTTCGGTCCCGCCGCGGTGCCGCAGTGGTTAAGATGCCAGGTTAATGTTCTGATTACCCGCGGTCGAACCCGACCTCTGGCGGATTCGTTTTGATTGTAGCAAAGCTGAGAGGCACCCCTGTGCTGTGCGATGTGAAGTGCACAGAAGAAGTCTCCACGTGGCCTAAATTACACCGTAGTCTTCACTACGGCAGACCTTTCGCGCTCTCCATTTTTACTCTCCACTTCCTCAGTTCCCTTACGGCGTAATATTATTACGGTGTTTCTACCAGTCCCACGACTCAAGGTGAGGCGAAAACAACACTCAGAAAACTACACAATCAAGGAATGCGAGTCCAGGCATGCAGACAAATAATTAGGGGCATGATCCAGCTTCGTCAGCGTCTTTGCAAATTGTTACATTGGAAAGAAAGGGCGCAGTATCACACATTTCTCTAAGCCTGAATCGCACCGTTTAAGGAAAGGACTTCGCTTAAATTTCAAGCCTTCATGCTGACAACTCGACAATTCCAAGGCCTTTAACAACTCATAAATGGCGTCCGCACAAAGTATGCGCAAGCTATGCGCGCAAGATGTACCCCCGAATTCCGCGGGATGTCGGTAAAGGTTCTGCTACCCTTTTGCAAATGACGGCATACAATAGCCATCGACCATTGCATGCTGCATGCGTGGGTTATCGATCGGGACACAATTGGAAGTACGTGGTTTGAAACCCGATCACAAACGGGCCTCCAACTTGACCAGCAGGCGGATGCTACATGGCAAGCAAAATGGCATGACACCACTCCGAACGCTGCCCAAAAAACAGCTGCGTCACCAGCAAAAATTATGTGAGTTTGTTTTTCTTTTCCTGCTCTATTGCTCAACTCTAAAGTACTGCGACGGCTTTGCGGCCAAACGAGCCCACTACTTTAAGACGTAAACGCAATTTTGTAGATGTAGCAGAGGGGGCTGGGGAATTAATTCTGCAAGTAACATGAAATGCCGCAAAAAGGAGGCCACGGATACGGCTAAGCAATAACGCTCCAACTTTATCAAAGCGTAACAACTAAAGAACATGTGGATATGCTTTTTACAGAGAAAAGATTTCGCACATAAGGGAACTACGTCACTAATGGAACGCTGTTTAACGGATGCTAATGAAGTGTCCACATTATCTGCTATCACTTACTGCGCCCCGCTTATGAATTATGTCGCAATAACGAGATCTGTATCGTATATTGTATATCCTTGTCTACAATGTAAAGAGGCACCGTCATTGAAAGAAGCGTGTGACTTCGCGGTAAATATAATAGTATACAGAAACAGTCCAAGTACTCTTCACCCCAAGAGTTCTACTAAACTGCCCTGGCGAGCGCTCATCCGTCACTTAAAAACTCAATATAGGGAGCCCAACTGCTGATAGGTGCGTTTCGATGGAGGCGTAGCGCAAAGGCGTCCTGTACTGTGCGATGTCAGTGCACGTTAAAGATCCCCAGGTGGTTGAAATTACTGCGTAGCCCTTGACCATGGCACCTCTTTCTCTCCGCTTTCACTAGCCCCTTCCTTTTCGGCACGGTTCAGGTGTAGACAGGGCATGTGTAACATATAGTGCGTATTTACTTTCCTGTGAACTAATTATTATTAGCGGAGTAGAGCTCGCAAGGCGGTCGTTACAGTAGCAATGTGAACTGCCAACGAAAGGAAACAAAATCTAGTGGTGCAAGTCGCCTTAAGCGCAGTACTCCGAAAGCATTTCTCAATGCTATGGAAGCGATAGACACAAACCAACGACGCTCGTCGCGACGAGAACCAAAGACCTACTTCTGGACTAGCTCGCGACTTTCTATGGGACTATAACCCTCTGCAGTCTCTCCCTAAAGTGATTTGCTTATTAATAATTGAATGTTTGTGTCGACACGCCCTGTACACGCCGCTAATGAGATGAGTTGAATTTAATAGCACGTAGGCTACTATTGAGACCGGAACTGTTTTCACATTATTAAAAAGGGCACTCAAATGAAGCTCCGTCGTAATACACATTCATGCGCTCGAGCCGGAGCTCCGAATTCTTTTGGTAGACCGCGCATGGAAGAATACCATGCTCGTCAGAGATGACCTCCCAGGGCTGCAAACGGGTAGACATGTCACTTATAGGAGCGTCTTCACACCTAAGCTTGACGACAGCCATAAAAATTCACATCGGGCCCAAAGGCTCAAGCTGTGCGCGGAAAACAGCATAATCTCATATGCCTGAAAATGCGACATTCCTCGTTTTTTTTTTGGACAGAATGCTGTAGGAGCAGAGCCTTCCTTACGGGCAATATGTCTAACGTAGCTCAACGTTCGCTAAACTTGGGTGAAGCTTAAAAGCACACCAGCCTTATATTAATCGCATTCTTCTTCAGGATCACAGCACAGGGTTAATATTCTTAGAACGCCTCTGAGAATGCCACCCTCACGCACGTCCTGCCTTTCATCATCATCATCAGCACCCTGACTATACGCACTGCAGGGCGAAGGCCTCTCCCATATTTTTCTACTTAACCCGGTTCTGCGCTGGCTGCACCAATTGACCGCCGCGAACATCTTAACCTCATCCGCCCACCTAACTTTCTGCCGCCCCCTCCTACGCTTTCCTTCTCTTGGAATCCAGTTTGTTACCCTAAGCGACTATCGGTTATCCTCTCTTTGCACTGCATGTCCTGCCCATGCCCATTTCTTCTTGTTAATTTCCACTAGAATGTCGGTAACGTGCGTTATTTCTCTGACCCACTCTGCACGCTTCCTATCTCATAATGTTACTCCTACCATTTTTCGTTCCATAGCCCTCTGGGTTGTCCAAAACTTAAGTAAAACTCTCTTCGTTAGCCTCCACGTTTCAGCCCCATAGGTGATTAGAGTTAAGATGCAGCTGTTGTATACTTTCCTCTTGAGCGATACCGGTTAGCTGCTAGTCAAATCTGCGAGTGCTTGCCAAATGCGCTCCAGCTCTATCTTATTCTTCTTGATATTTCCTTTTAATGCTCCGGATCTGCGGTTACTACCTGTCCTAAGAACACATAATCGCCTACTACTTCCAGTACTTCGCTACCTAATGTGAACTGCTGTTCCTTCCCGAGGCTGTTGAACATTACCTTAGTCTTCTGCACAATAATTTCCAAGCCTACCTTCCTACTTTTCCTGTCTAGGTCATCAATCATTAGTTGCAGTTCATCCCCCGAGTTGGTTAGCAAGGTAATGTCATCAGCAAACCGCAGATTACTGAGGTATTCTCCATCTACCCTTATCCCTAACTGCTCCCGTTCCAAGTCTCTGCATACTTCCTCTAAGCAAGCTGTGAATAGTACTGAGGAGATTGTGTCTCCTTGCCTAACACCTTTCTTTATGGAAATTTTGTTACTTTCTTTATGCAGAATTATGGTTGCTGTGCATCCACTATATATATCTTCCAGCACTTTCACGTACGGCTCGTCTACCCCCTGATTTCGCAATACCTGCATCACCGCCGATATTTTAACTGAGTCAAATGATTTTTCGTTATCAATGAATGCTATGTATAAGGGCTGGTTATATTCCCAGCATTTTTCTATCACCTGATTGATGGTATCGATATGATCGATAGTAGAGTACCATTTCCGAAAGCCTGCTTGATTGCAGTCTAAGGTTGTCCTGATTCTATTAGCGATTACCTTAGTAAGTACCTTATATGTAACAGACAGTAAGCTGATTGGTCTGTAATCTTTAAGGTCCTAAGAGGCCCCTTTCTTATGAATGAGGATAATGTTTGCATTCTTTCATGGTTCCGGTACCATCGATTACACAAGGCACTGCGTATAAAGGGTGGCCAGTTTTTCTAGCACGATATCCCCCCCCCCCCCCGCGTCCTTTTGCAAATCTGTAGTTATGTGATTCTCTCCAGCTTATTTCCCCCTTTTAATACTTTGCAATGCTTTCTTGACCTCGTGCTTTGTCACCAGTGGAAAGTCTGACTGTTGTTCCCTGCCGCCAATCTCGTTACGGTCCTGACTACTTTGGCTGCTGTAGAGATCTGTAAAGAACTCCTCGGCTACTTTGACTATCTTGTCCGTATTCGTGATGACGTTGCCCGCCTTGTCCCTTATCGCATACATCTGATTTTTGACTATGCCCAATTTCTTCTTTACCGCTTAAGGCTTCCCTCGTTCTTTAAAGCATGCTCAATCTTCTCCATGTTATACTTCCTTATATCAGCCACCTTGCGCTTATTGATTAGCTTTGATATCTCGGCCAATTCGATCTGGTCTGTTGGATTGAAAGCTTTCATACTCTGGCGTTTCTTAATCAAATCTTTCGTCTCCTTAGACAGCTTACCGGTATCCTCTCTAACTATCCTACCGCACACTTAGTAATGATATGCCTGAAATTATTATTCATTGATTTAGGGTGATGTCGCCATCCTCGGTTAGAGCTGCATATCGGTTCTGTAGAGAGATCTTGAATTCTTCTGCCCTCGCCCTGACCGCTAATTTGTTGATGGATTTCATTCTTACTAATCTGTTGCGTTCCTTCCTCAGATTTAGGCTAATTCGGGACCTCACCATCCTGTGGTCACTGCATTGCACCTTCCCTATTACCTCTACATCTTGCACAATGGCGGGGGTTGAACACATCATGAAGTCAATTTCATTTTTAGTCTCCCCGTTAGGACTTTCCCGTGTCCATGTCCGGTTCTTCCGTTTGCTGAAGAAGGTATTCATGATTCTTAAGTTATTGCGCTCTGCAATCTCAACTAGTAACTCCCCCCTGCTATTTCTAGAACCAATGCCATAGTCACCAACTGCCTGGTCTGCTGCCTGCTTTTTACCTACCTTGGCATTGAAGTCGCCCATTAGTACATTATAATGCGTCTTTACTTTCGCATTGGCGATTCTACATCTTCGTAGAAGCTTTCAACTGTCTGGTCTTCATAACTACATATAGGTCCATAGGTTTGTCAACTTTCAGTGTATACCGCTTATTAAGCCTAGGAACGATGACTGCCACCCTCTCATTATTACTATAGAATTCATCTGTATTACCCGCTATATACCTATTGATAAGGAAACCTACTCCTAGTTGTCGCCTCTCTGGTAAGCCTCCATAACACAGTACATGCCCATCCTTCAGTACTATATATGCCTCATTCGGCCTCCTAACCTCAATAAGCCTATGACATCCCATTTCATACCTTCTAGTTCCTCTAACAGCACTGCTAAACTTAGCCTCACTAGCTAAGGTTCTAACGTTAAACGTTGTCAGGGTAAGTTTCCAATGGCGGCCTGTCCCGCCTCTGATATCGAGTAAAAAGCAAAGACAAAAACTCGGAACCACCAGACTGTACCGCCAACCCATCTACATAACCAGAGAACACCGTTTTGTATGTCGGCTGTGATACTGATGGGATAATAAGAACAGCCGTCAGTTCGAATAGAGAAGTCGAAACAGGCGGAATAATATGATTCGCAGCACTCACACGCGTACACAGAATTTAAAACTAAGCACCTGATAACCGCACCTACTATCTCCGGCGCCTGGCTCAAAAGCCAGTTCTTACGCCCGTAGCCTGAAATGAGATGGTCGAAAATCGCGTTTTCAACAGTGAAGCGGCTAACGTAAGTCGCACCGAAACCTGCCGGAAGAGGCGAGCTCTGCCCCGCGAAAAACCCCCGAATCGGAAGCGCTGTTTACCTTCGCTGTGATCTGGTTGTCGCACTGCCCCGCCTGCAGGTGCACGATGTCGTTCATGTTGGAGACCTCCTCCGCAAATCCAGCTCTCAGGATAGAGAATGCTAGTCGGGAACGCCTTTTTATAGCCTTGCGCCGCATCATCACTCGCTTCCCCTTCGTCTCTTTCAATACGATTACTGATATTAGAGGTAAAACCCTAAAACTGCCAGAGAAAGCGCTACAGCTAGCGCTCCCTCATGGAAATGTATTTTTGAGCCTGGGAATAACATTTTCTGTTGACGCAGCTGATGTAGTGCGAAGGGTTTGCGCTAGTGCAGCAGGAACTACTTATCGTATCGGAAAGCATCCCGAAGAGCGGGGTTCTTGATTGTGTGCGCACGGGCGCACGTGGTACACGTAGCTACCACATGTGTAGCTTGCTTCTTTTTTTTGCGATGTTTATTGTCTCGGGGAATAAAAAGAATGTTGTGAAGGATGAAAAGTATCATAAAATAAATGACGAAAGGTTAGTTGATGTTATGAAGTCGAGGAGTGACGTTCAATTTCGCCCATGGAGCTGTTGCTCCATGGGCGAAATGGCTTTTTCCAGCTGTCAGCTGTGCTAACCGTGCTAACGTATTAGGGCATCGCTACGAGCAGAAGGCGTGAATCGGCTAAGTATTGGGCGGCTAGTCCTCTTTTTCTGTTTTCCCCTGCGCATTTGCGCTTTTCACCGTGTTGATAACGCTCGCAGAGAGATTGTAACTGTAAAGTGATGTCCACGCAGTCTCCCGGCCAGGGGCGCTCCCCCTGGTCGGCTTTCATTACGCCTCACGATCTACCTCTGGAAGCGTTCCAACGATCTGGCGTTCCAAACATTCCTGTGGCGCTGGTGGCCAAGGATGGCGGATTTATTAAAATGAATTACCCTGGGACTGTTCGAGTTGCTCTCCCGGCAGCCTCTTCCCTGTATGACTCAATCACAGAAGTAAGGCAGTTTGGGCGTGGCAGGATACTGTGCCGATCTCCAGACCTCAATTGCGTTAAGGATCTGCTTAAATGCAATTCATTCGGATCGCTTCAGGTGAGCAGCTTTATCCCTACTCATCTTACATGCACAAAAGGATTGGTCCGAGGAGTAGACTCTTCTTTAACTCCAGCTGAGACCCTCGACCTTCTTTCGGCGGCTGGTGTGGTAGCGGTGTACCGTTGCAGCCGGGAAGTTAATAATACGCGTTTACCAACAGAGTCGGTGATTGCCACATTTGCGGGAACTTCATGCCCGTCAGAGATAAAAGCATGGCCATTGATCTTCCGTGTGTATCCTCTTGAATCTAAGCCACTGCAGTGCACTAATTGCTGGCGATATGGTCACAGTGCTCGTGGTTGTAAGTCCTCCGTGCGGTGTTCCAAATGTGGCGATGGTCATCACTCGTCATCATGTTCACAACAAAACGACAAATGCTGCCTTTGCGGTGGAGCCTACGCTGCAAACTCTTTGGAGTGTCCATCTCGAAAACAGGAGCTGCAAATTCTAGAAGTAATAGATAGAAAACGCTGTTCGAGTCGTTACTCTGTAACAGAAGTTAAGGAGTGATTACACGGTTATGCAGGTGTGTCAGACCCGTCAGGTGTGCCTCTGGATGCATCGATCTCAAAGGCGATAATGACTGCAGTGGAAGCATCAATGACTAAAATGGTCGACCGAATAGTTGTTGCTATTACAGAGTGTTTTTCTAACGTTCTGGCAGTTCAGCTAACGCAAGCCCTGCAATCAGCAACAACCCCTTTCATAGCAAACATGCCCTCTGAAAGCTCTCAACAGCTTGAAAGCACTACTGTTGCATCGCCTCACAGGGCTACTCCTCCAGATGACGATGGAAACATTACAAGATCAAAAAACAGCGCGGCTACTTGGGACAAACAGAGAGGAGAATAACGGACAAGCGCTGACCAATAGCGTCAAATCTTCAGATGACAGGAAATTCACCAGCGGGGCAAAGCTGTACCCCTTCACATGCCCCCCCCCCCTCAGTCCCCTTCATAGCCTCCACACAATCAACCATGCACCTCGGCTGCTCCTCTTTTTTGGCCTGGCGAGACACAGACCTCCCAAGCGACAACTTCTCTTCCTTGCCAAGGGTGGGCTGCACACAAAACTTCGGGCCTTGCTTCAGCACCTTTTGGAACTTTTCCGGCACGAGCATGTCTCCCAAGATCAAAAACTTGCCTTCAGTTCCGGATGGCGTCGTTCTCGCAGAAGTCCTTGCAGAAGTCCAGGGACGTGAATAAGACCACATGAACTCTGTATGTCGCTTCGCTCAGGCCACCCAGAGACAATTCTTGTAGTGCCTATGCTTGTGCCACCATTCTGATGCCATTATGCGGCACAACCGACGACTGTGGCCCTTTAACGGGAGAAGTCCTCCGCACCATAGCTGAACCTCAACAGGGCACAAGCCTCGTCTAGCATGCCAGGTAGCCAGGCGAGCTTTGAAGGCCGTAACGGCGATTAGTGAAGCCAAGGCGGCCTGGTCCTGAATAAAAGCGGTATTAGAACAAAAAAGAGAGCTCAGCGTACAAGAAATAAACTGCAGAAGAACGGAAATTACGGAATGGAAACATTAATGACGCAGAGATGGTGCGATCAGATGTAAGAATTCTAAAACGGTGTGGGTCTCTCATGTCGAACCATTCTTCGCCGCGGTCCCAACCAAAATCAAAAAAACACCAGCATGCATCAAAGCCAAAGGATAATATTTTGGGGCAGGCAGTTGCGGCTGCCCAGATTTCGCAATCATAGGGGCACTAAAAGTTATCCAGTGGAACTGTCGTTCAATTCTAACAGCTTCAACAGATTCAGCTTACATTTCTTCTCAATATAATCCACATATAATTATTTTGCAAGAAACTTGGCTAACAGCTGAAAAGCATTTCTATTTACAAAATTATCATTCATTCCGACAAGATTGCCAATCAAAAGGAGGAGGATTAATTATATTTGTCTGTCCAAACTTCTGTCACAGGGCTAAGATTTCTTTCCAGCTATCTTCTATAGATTGTGAGTTATTGGCCCTAGACTTTGAAATTCCAGGGCACTGTCCGTTTTCCTTAGTGAATGCTTATTTCCCTAGCGGTGTACAAGACACAAAACCTCTAGATCTGCTATTAGTTAATTGTCGAAACTCAGTTCTTCTGGCAGGTGATTTTAATTCGCATCATGTGTCAAGGAGCTACAAGACAGATAGTTGTGGCAAGCGTCTTTGGGATTGGATAACAAATAATAACTTTTCCTTTAGAAATTCGGGTTCGGCCACTTTCATAAGAAAACACAGTCCATCTGTGTTAGATTTAACTTTTACCTCTCCCAGTCTTTTCGTTAATAATTGGTCGACACTTGATTGTGGCACCTCTAGTGACCACATACCGATTGCGTTTGATGTTAATCACCCTGTAACTGCAACGACTTATCAGTTGAAGTCATTTATCAACTAATAATAACTTTCAGTTAACGTTACGCTCTAATATTGAGTCATTGACTAACACGGATGAATAACAAAAATAAATCGCTTATGCTCGGTGATTGAGGATTGCCGTAAGAAGTCTGACATCTTGGTACGCAGCTCAAAGGGGAATACTTCACTGTTTGATGGAATGCTGATTGTTCCCGAGATTACAGACGTAGAATGGCGGCATGGAAAATGCTTCTCCACAACCAGTGCCCGAAAAACTGGCATGATAAGTTCATTGCAGCTACTTTTAAACCTACAGTTGCAAAAGCGAAGGACGAGTATGATGTTAAGCATTTGATTTCCTCTCTAAATGTGGCAGCCGAACTGCTCTTTTTGGTTTTTTTACGCTCGCGGAAAAAGATTCCGCAAGCACAAAATCTACATTCCTTTATTTTGACTCCCCATGAAGCAATAGACACAATTGAAACAATTGCCAAAGGACTGGAGAAGCTCTTCTCGTCTGCACTTCCTTCGTGCTCTATATCTGTAATGCCAATGGAACCAGTTAATTATGATCCTCGTATTTCCGTTTCTGAGCTTTCTCCTATAGTTATAAGATTACCAGCCGCCGCTCCGGGTCCTGATAACGTAACTTCAAAAATGTTAAAAATTCTTTTTGACGAGTCACCTGAGACGTTATTAGAGCTAGTAAATTATTCCATCAAACATGCTTGGATACACCCAGAATGGAAACTTGCCAAAATAATTCCTTTACTTAAGATCAAAGACGGTGCCTTGTCAATTAATAATATATGACCAATTGCATTAACATCAAACATTGTAAAATTAATTGAAAGAGTCATACTTATACGTATTTCGGACTTCATGAATAAAGAAAATATCCTCAGCCCTTGCCAAATCGGTTTCCGTCAAAAGTGTTCCATCTGGAATGCGGATGCTGATCTCGAAAGTCGAGTTCTTTTAGCGCGGCGCCACAAAATGCACGCTGCCTTGATAACGCTAGATACAGCCAAGGCCTATGATAGCACTGAGCATAGCATTCTACAGCAAAAATTAAAATCTCTTCAGTTTCCACATTATTTAGTAGCCTGGATATCTGAATTCCTCCAAAACCACTGTGCATTAAATGGCGTTCATTCTGGCAGATGTAAGCAAGCCAGGGGAGTGCCTCAAGGAGCAGTCTTTTCACCAGTCCTTTTCAACATACTACTCAGCTCAATACCAGTTAATCATGACGTTCGCACTTACGTATATGCGGATGATATTGCTTTTTTTGCAACTACATCGGATATTCAATCCCTTTATCTCCACTTGCAAACGTACCTAAACTCTATTGAGAATTGGTTGTGTGGCTTGAGTCTCACATTAAATGTGAACAAAAGCGCAGTCCTCGTATTCAATATAAAATATTCTGTAAGTCTGTCTGTAACGTATCAGCAGCAAATAATACCACAGGTTAAATCATTAAAGTATTTAGGGGTCACTTATGATGATAATCTTTCATGGCAGCCCCACATTAACCATATTGCTACGAAAGGGGCTCGGGACGTGGGCATGTTGCGCCGAATTAGTCGTCCCAGGTCTGGAATGCGAAGAGATGTCCTTTTAATGTTTTCTATGTGCGTCCAATATTAGAGTTCGGTTGGATGGATGGAAACAACTTTATTTAATAATAAAAAAAAATCTTCCAGGGTGGTCCCCTACTAGTCCAGGAGTCCACTTGCTTTTGCTTCATATAGAGCCCGATCTACCAGCCATTTCGGTTCAGTCATGTTTTCTGGATCAGCAGCTTATAAAATTCGACCGCTTGTTCTCTTGGAGCGAGAAGCGCTTCGGTTGTGTCTTGGACTTCCAAACTTTGTTGCCAACAATGTGCTCTACCTTGAAGCCCGGATTCCACCCTTGATAAATCGATTACAAATTCTAACCTTTCAGACGTACCTAAGGATATATGAATCAGAGTTTCACCGATTTATGTCTATTTTTTGCTGTCAACCGACCTCCTTTTTCGGTGTCCATTGGCCTAAATTTCACACCCCGCAGGTTGTTATGGTCAAAAATTTGCTGGACCCTTTAAATGTTTCCCTTCCTAGTATTCTACCCATACAAACCATTGGTTCATCTATTGAAATTTTCTTTGACGACATACTCCCGAATAATGCTAAAAACTTATCATCCGTTATTCTAAACGGATTATTAGACGATCATTTAAGAAGCCTTTCTGCTAGTTTAGTAGTAGCTACTGACGCATCTCAAAGTAATGAAAAGGCGGGTGTGGGTATATATTGTCCACATTTAGATTGGTCTTTTTCTGTCCGGCTTCCGGACTTCACCCCAATTTTTGAAGCGGAGTTTCTGGCAGTGGTACTCGCTTTACGGAAATTAGACTCCTCTTTTTCTAAAGTGGCTGTAATTTCCGACTGTCTATCCTTGTGTTCATCTCTCTCTTCGTCGGTGGATTCTGCAATAGTAAAAACCTTTGTCTCCCTGATCCCTAGACATTTGAAAATTGTACATATGGCATGAGTACCAGGCCACAGCAATGTGACTTTAAATGAATATGCTGACAATTTGGCAAAAGAGTCCCTTAATTATCTATCCTTCCGGCGACAGCGTACATCACCGCAGCCTCGTTTCGGAGAAACGTTCTATTAAATATGAAAAATGGACATTTTTTAAGATCTGATGACTTCCTGCATCTAAATTATCCTTGGAATAGAAAATTATGTCATTCACGGCAACTTGAGATTTCTCTAACAAGGCTGCGATGCCGTTTCCCACCTTTAAATTTCTATCTTTACAGGTCTGGTTTGGCACAGTCTCCCGTCTGCGCATTTTGCGGTGAACAAGAAACATTAGATCACTTTTTATTGTTTTGCCGCCACTGCACTAGGTTGAGAAGACAGTTGATTGAAAGGCCATTGCAACAGCTTGGCCTTAGTTTAAGCAGCCCGACATTGTTATTATTTGGCGCCACCATCCTAGGGCACAGTCACAGGTCTGTTTTTTCCGCCATGCAAAATTTTTTACTGGACTCAAATCGTTTGCCTTGCTAAATATTTAAACATCACTTATTCTACAATTGTAGTGTCAATCTCCCGTGAGTGTTACCACTTTTCATTTTATAGTTCACTTATTTCCCGTTTTGTTTCCTTTCCTCTACCCCTCAAATCATTTTTTTAATGAAAGTATACTTCAAGAAAAAAGAAAAAATAAAACAAAAAGAAAAAAAAATTCATTGCTACCCAATTCTTGGCCGATCCCCCTCTGTGGGTATGTGCCGTAAGTTATTTGGACAACAACAACAAACAACAACAGCTGTTGCTATTGTTGGTGTGCCCTAAGATACAATTTGGCGAGCTACAGCTCGCCAAACAGTATTCACCTGGCTTACATTCAATAGCGCAGCCCAAGCCCCTTTCTAGGAGCTAAGTCCGACATAAATGGCGCACATCGATGCCGCGGTCTGCTCTTGTACTCGTTGGGTCCTCGTCGAGCCTACGGCAGTGCCGATCGCTATCCCAGTGTGCGTGACGGGCTTTCTATTACTGCCACCGCGTTGATCATGTGTGCGTCAAGTCCCGTTCTAGGGCAGGTGAGGTCGCAACTTCCTCTGGTGCACTTCCATGACGTGCACCCTCGCCTGGCACCGCAGCACCTCCGACATGGGTAACTCTCTTCGAGCCGCGCTCCAAGCGAGAGACCCAATCGACCCGTTTTAAAGCTTCTTGGTTTTGACACCGGCTCGTATCTGGATCCAGGACCTGCCGCCTAAGGCACGGGTTGGATCCACAACCACATCATTGGTGCCCCGGTATCCATCCAGAGGAGGATATAACACAAAGACAAGCACATGGACGTCATACAAAAACCGCACATCCAAACCGTCTTTTCATGCGTGTTCAACACGGTGTGGATGGCGCGCAGGTCACCGCTGGAGATGAGCCTCCTCCCTGGCGCTCCCTGTGTGAACACTCAGCCAGCTCAGAGGAAGTATGTACCCAGTTTTTACTGGTTGGTCGGAAGCAGTGGTTTTCGAGCCTGCCACCTCCCGAAGTCGAGGCGGGCGACCCTACCACTGGGCCACGAAAGTGGGTCATACTACCTGGAGGTCTTTAACATAAAGTGATATCGCACAGGAAATGAACGCCTCTCCGTGCCGCCTCCAAAGAAATGCAGCCGTCGGTGATCGGGTACGAACCTGGTAACTCCGGAACTGTAGTCGGGCATAACAACTGCACCAGCAGGAATTTCACTCCCATATCCCCCCTTCCCCTATTACTCGGTTCAGGTTTTCACGGAATAAATGTGAAAGATGCTGCGGCTTCCTTTCCTGTAAACCAGTTAACAAATCTCGGTGGAGATAGAACGGAAGGATGGAACTTGTAGGCAGGGGCACCAAACAACAACGCAGATACAAATTCGAATGAATTGATAGAAATCCATTCGGAGAAAGTAAATAAGTCAGAAGAAAGAAGTGGCAGAATTCGCGCTGCAATATGAAGCCCTTACTTTACAGTCTAATACCTACTCTCCTCTCTGCTTTTGAAAGGTTTCTAGATCACAATGTATTCACCAATGATGCGTGTAAGACCGCACAGAAAGCAGGAATTAGAATTTTTTCACTGTGGCTTTGCTGTTTTTTTTGTGCTTGAGCAAACTTACACATCGATTCTTTTTTTAGCACAGTTTATAACAATTAGGCTTGCACTTTAGTAACGTTTCTTCGATCAGTCAAAATTCACTTCTCTTTCAGACTGTCCTCCTGTTTTTTTTTGTTTTTTTTTCATTGGAGTCAGCACAGGATGCTCTTTTGATCCGCTGAATAAAGTATTTCATACCTGGATAGGTGAAAGAGGTAGGCTTCTTGTGCATCCCAGGTCACGACTTTATTTTCCAGATTGGAGCGGCAGACTTTTTGTCAAAATCAACTCTTGGTGCGCCTGTTTCATGCAACGTCCCTAATATCATCATTTTTGAAATGGCTCGTCTTCAGCTCCCCCAATACATAGCCATCTCGTGCAGCGATGACTTGTTATCTGCAGCTCACTATCAACATCTCAGGAGCACATCAAAATTCCGTTCACCTAAATCGCAGCAGTGTGCATCAGCGCTGTCTCTTATGAGATGCATGACCCCCCGTCTAAATCTTAACTTATGCGGATGCGCGTTTAGTAGTAAGGTTGAAGCTATTGAGCATTGCCTTCTCTCTAGCCGAAGGTTTTCGCACCAGAGAAGGGTGCATTTAGAAATTCCAATAGCAAGGTGTAGGATTTGGTGCGAGTGCAAGAGTATTTGTGTTTCATTGAATGCGTCAATATTCACATATTATACATCCCAACTACGGAGCGATTTCCTTGCTAATATTGTCTCAAAGTTATATAAATCATCTTTGCTCAGTATGTTTTTTGCTTAAATTCAATTTATATGATCTTAAATCCTAAGGATTTTGCCTAGTCGATAATTGATTTAATACACTAATCCAGTATTACCAGTGCCTGTCCGCTGAAACCATTTATCATGAAAGAAGTAGAAGAAGATTTTGCTATCTGATCTTGAATCCTAGCTAGACACTCTTTCATTTACTCTAAATGTCAAGAAATGTTTCACTCTAGTATTTCCGGTCAATCAATCTGTTTCTATTTCTCTCTCATACCATCAAGAGCATTTAGATCAGGTTACTATTCTTAAGTATTTGGAAGTTTTCTATGACTCTTCAATGAGCTGGAGACCTCATATTGAACACGTTAGGCATAAAGGGGAGCGCTCCCTGGGTCTACTCCGTCGCATAAGCCACAGGAGATACGGAATGACATTTGCCTTCTTATGATCTATAAACTTTACTTGCGCCCTATTCTGAAATTGGGCTGCGTTATTTTTACAGGCTGTGCTCTTCACAAGCTTCGACTACTTCTCTTGATTTAACGGTAAGCATTCCGGCTTTGCCTTAGCTTTCCTATAGTTTCGTGGCAATAAATATCCTGCAGTCTGAGGCTCGGGTACTTCCTCTTGAATCCCGTTTCCAGTTACTTACGGTACAGTTCACTCTGAAATAATATAGTTCTTTTCTATTGTGTTCCCTAACAATCTTCAATACTTCACCTCATTCATTTTGTGTACTTATTGGTCTCGCTATCAAAGGCCACCGGTCGCAAATGTCCAGTCACTTTTATCCCCGTTGCCAGTAGATGTGTGCTCTCGTTCACAAGCCAGTTCTCGTCTCATCATCATCATCATCAGCCTGACTCTACCCACTGCAGGGCGAAGGCCTCTCCCATATTTCTCCAACTAACCCGGTTCTGTGCTAGCTGCATCCACTTGACCCATGCGAACTTCTTAACCTCATCCGCCCACCTAACTTTCTGCCTCCCCCTGCTACGCTTTCCTTCCCTTGGAATCCAGTTTGTTACCCTAAGCAACCATCGGTTATCCTCTCTTCGCACAACAAGTCCTGCCCATGCCTATTTCTTCTTCTTAATTTCCACTAGAATGTCGGTAACTTGAGCTATTTCTCTGACCCACTCTGCATGCTTCCTGTCTCTTAATGTTACCCCTACCCTTTTTCGTTCCATAGCCCTCTCGGTTGTCCTCAACTTAAGTAGAACTCTCTTGGTTAGCCTCCACGTTTCAGCCCCATAGGTGAGTACAGGTAAGATGCAACTGTTGTATACTTTCCTCTTGAGCGATACCGGTAAGCTGCTAGTCATAATCTGCGAGTGCTTGCCAAATGCGCTCCATCCCAATCTTATCCTTCTTGTTATTTCCTTTTCATGGTCCGTATCTGCGGTTACTACCTGTCCTAAGTAGACATATTCGCCTACTACTTCCAGTGCTTCGCTACCTAACGTTCTCATCTATCTCAGTTTAATTTGGTCTATGATGATAATTATCGTAATCATGCAAATTATTTGCTGAAGTCTACCTTGGTTTCCATTTTGGATGACCACTTGCAACACTTTAATCATATGCCGTAATTGCCACTGATGCTGCACAGCGTAAAGAAAAAGCGGGGGTTGGGAAGTTTTTTTGTAAACTTGATTGCGCTTTTTCCCTTCGTCGTCCTTACTATATCACTATATCTACAGTGGAATCTTTAGCTATTGTTTTAGCCACCCGAAGCATTTGTTTACATCAGCGCAACTTTATTGTGGCGACGGACGCTCTTTCAGTTTGTACTGCCTTGACGTCTTCGATTGCATATTTTATTTCGTCGGCACTTCTATATCCTCGCGACGTCTCATATCAGTGAAATTAGACTTGTGCGGTTTCTCGGCCATTGTGTAATTTCGATTAATGAATCCGCAGACTTTCTTTCGTCAGTTTCCTTGAATGGCCCTATCCTTCATTGCTTCGCTATTTCCCTTTATGGATGGCGGCGCGATTCAAACAGAGCAGCTCGCTTCATTACACGCAACTAAAGCCCTCACTGCAGCATTACAGCGATAAATCTTGACATCGGCCTCGAGCCTTTAGACATTCGCCGTTCCATTCCGCTTTTGTGTTTATTTCATAAATACTATTATTTATTATTTGTTTTGAACATTCTGCAGGCTGAGCGCCCAAGCAGGAGTGGCATACATTTACATAAAGCTCAAAAAAATTATGAAAGCACAAGGTACAAAACACACCAACACATCGAGTAGACCAGTTGAAGCGGTTATTATTGCACATAAAATATAAGCACAACAGTAAGAAAAAAAGAACTGGCGCAATCAAAACCGACACCCAAGAACTGACAGGAGACAATATTTCTTAAATCATTACACACCTAATTCAAGCATATCTGAAGACTGGAGGGAAGAAGCAGGCAAACTATTCCAATCTGCAATTGTATTAGAGAAAAAGGAGAATTTGTATAAGTCCTTGTAAAGTGAGGTGCTAAAGAGAGGGCATGAGAGTGGCGTGTCTGCCTAGTGGTAAGAGGGCAAACGTAAGGGCTAGGATCAAGTTCACGTTTGTTATTAAGTAAAAGAAATAAAAAATTATGACGGAGGAATTTTTTTTCTTGCTTGGAGAGTGACAATAGCATTTTCTGCCACTAATTCAGATATCGAATCGGTGCGACCGTATTTGGAATAAATAAAACGCATTGCCCGTCTCTGAATTTTTTCAAGAGCATTTATATTGCACATCGTATGGGGGTCCCACACTGTGCAAGCATATTCAAGCCTAGGTCTTATAAGTGTTGTGTATGCGAGAAGTTTAACATGAGCGGGAGCATCCTTAAGCTTGTGTCTGAGCAGGTAAAGTTTGCGAAATGCTGAAGAGGAGATGTTAAAAATATGTGCGTTCCAGCTGAGGCGGTTATTTAGTGTAACGCCGAGATATTCATATTCCTTCACTTCGGTTAAACTGCGGCCCTGGACAGAGTAAGTGTACTGAAGCGGGTATTTTTTCCTGGTTATGCGAAGCAAGACAGATTTTTCTGAGTTTAGGAACATGCCCCACTCCTGGCACAATTCTAGTATATTAATTAGTTCGACATTAAGTGCGTGCTGGTCTTCGGGTACCACAATTTCATTAAAGATAACGCCGTCATCGGCGAAGAGACGAATTTTCACGGGATCGTGGATCACATTAACTATATCGTTGCAAAATATCAGGAAGAGGAGTGGCCCGAGAACACTACCTTGCGGAACACCGGAAGAGACTGGAAGGCAGTCTGAACCATTTATATATACGTACTGAGAAAGGTCGGTTAAGTAGGCGGAGATCCAGGCAATGAGGAAACTGGGAAGTTCAAGCTCCTTTAATTTGAAAATAAGTTTGTCATGCGGAATACGATCAAAAGCTTTGCTGAAGTCCAAAAATATAGTGTCTATTTGTCCACCTCTGTCGAGGACAGAAGCGAAAAAATGAACAACTGTTGTTAGCTGTGTTGTGGTTGAAAACCCCTTTCTGAAGCCATGCTGGAATGGAGATAGAATATTGTGGTTATTTAAGAAGTCAGAGATGGGGGTGAGTACTCACTATATGTTCAAGCATTCTACATGTTGATGATACCAAGGAAATAGGGCGGTAATCAGATACTGAGAGTGGGTTGCCTTTTTTAAACAAAGGCGCTACGCGCGCTATCTTCCAGTCACCTGGAAGAGAGGACGATCTGATTGAAAGCTGAAAGATTAATACAATGTACCTTGCTAATTGCTCTGCATAGCGCCGGAGAAATGCATTTGGAATACCATCTGGTCCTGGGGATTTTATTTTCAACCTTAACATCATATTAACAATGCCCTCATATGAAATAATGTTAGTGTCGAGGGTATCACAAGGTGTGTTTACAAAGGGTTCAGAGATGCAAAAGACACTGCTAAAGTGGCGGCTGAAATGGGATGCAATAGCCTCAGGATCTGCTATTAAGGTATCTTCATGTGAAATGTGCTCAATAGGTTTCTTACGCTCACTAACAAAGTTCCAAAATTTATCAGGATCTGATTTGATAAAATTAGGCAAGGTAGTGTTAAAATAAAAATGTTTGGCTGACTGAATGGCATTTGAAAGGGCGCGACGAATCTGGATAAAGTCATGTGAAGCTGTACGGTTATTTCTTGACCGCTTCGCTTACCTTTTTAAATGTATTATGTCCCTAGTCATCCATGGATTACGCTTAGCAGTCTTTTTTACTTTGTTAGGAACGAAGCTGTCAAGACAAAAGAAGCATACATTTTTAAACTTGTTCCATAACGCATTAATGTCATTACCAGAGAAGTTTTAGAGGTGAGAATCTAGGTAATCTATTACGATTACGTCATCGGCATGAGCGTAATCTTTCACAGTTTTTAGCATAGAAGCGTGATTGGGTCGAGTACCATGCAAGGAAAAAGTGACTGAACAGTCTGGTGATCATAAATCCCGGATTAACTAAAACATTGTAGTTATTTATAAGACGTGGAATAAAAGATCAAGAACCGAGTATGAAGAAGCAGTAACACGTGTTGGTTCTTGCACAACTTGGCCAGTAGATTGTGGAAAAACATGATATCAAAGATAAAACCAGAAGAGCCGTCAGAAACGAAGCCTGATTGTAAGCGACTCCAATCAATATTAGGAAGATTAAAATCTCAGGCCACGATAGGTTTCTGGTTGCTGAATTTTTGCACAAAGTAGAAAAGTGGCTTGGTAAGCATCGTGCTCGCGGCAGGTCCGCCGTGTCAACTTAGCACAATGCCATCTCCATTACCTATTGAAACGCCTACACGCATTTCACGCCGCCTACATAACCAGTACAGCATAAAAGGCATACACGTAAAAATCCTAGCTTTTAATTCATCTGCACTTCCTCGCGCCGTCACTCTTTGGAATGATCTTCCTGACAGCATCGCATGCATCTGCAACCATCAACCATTCCAGGATCAGCAACGCAAACATCTCACATGACATCGTTTCCTCTATTACCTTTTATTTTCTTTGTCGCAGTGTATTGTTTGTTCCTTCGTTGCTATTACGTTTTGTTTTTGTGCTTTGTGCGTCTTATGACTTTTGCAGTGACTAGTGCTTCAGCATTTTTTTTTCTTCTTTTTACGAATGGTATCTGCCGTATGTCCGGCATTCATGCTACAAAGTGCCTTGTATCCTATATATATATTTTCGCCTTTAGTTTTTCCTTGTAAAATAGTTTCTTTTTACTTATTCTTTTGTATCTCATGTTGTATTAATTAGTTTCTTTTGCACATTTTGCTGTTATTTGCCCGCCTTACTCAATACCCTTCTGGGCCCTGTAAGGTATTGTGAATAAATCAATACATTTCTTTGAAGTCCTCAAATTCCCTCTTTCTATCTTCAGAAGACTTCTGGCAATCCGCCTTTTGCGCGGGTTTTCTACGCATGCGCGAAGACGTAGCGGCGACCGATGGAAACACATTGGACGGCGTTTCTCGGCGCCGCCAGTGCACGGGGGCTGGCGGCGCCGAGCGGCACGGTGACCGTCACACACTTGGCAAAGCGATGCCAACCACACCTGCCGCGTACGGTTACCACTGTCTAAGCGTGCCGAGATGCAAGACGCGGTTTTTCAGGTTTCCTTCGGCGAACCGCGACCAACAACGACGTGAAGCTTGAATTAGGACCACCAAGCGTCAAGATGTGAATGGCCGACCTTAGCAACCGACTGCGTACGCTCGACTGTGCGAAAAACACTTCGTTACAGTTATGTATGCGTCTAAAGGAAATGTGCATGATGAAAAGTATCTACCGGAATTTGCACCAAGCCTGTAACCTACCAGCCATAGCCGCAATGAGCATTTGTTCAGAGCGTCTGATGGCGATGTATTTTGTCGTTTGTTTTCTTTATGTGCGAAGGGGCCGGGTAGCGCAGATGTCACAGGTGGCTGTGTGCGCCACGCCGTAATATTTAGCATGTTTTATCACGACTGCCGCCTAACTAAAACGAAAAAAAAAAGGGCGTGTGTTGTGATGCACCGCCGTTCGCGAGCCGATTGGTTGAGCTGGTCATGAGGCTCGCGAACGGCAGTGCATTAAAACTCCGTATTTTTCTCTTGTTAGTCAGGTGGCAGTCACGATAAAACATGCTAAATATTACGGCCTAGCGCACACAGCCGCCTGTGATATCTAAGCTACCTAGCCCTTTCGCACATAAAGAAACGAAACGACAATACATCGCCTTCAGGCCCCGGCGCAACTAAAGCAATCACGCATCGAAAAAATCCTCATTGCAGCTATCACTGGTGCGTTACAGGCTGGGTGCAAACTTCAGTAGGTACTTTTCGTCATGCATATTTCCTTTAGATGCATACATACCTGTATTATCTGTATTTTTGCCGCTCGGAACATATGATGCACTGACACTCTTGCCCGACGTACATTTTTTTTTTTTACCGTGCACGCCAAAGCATTCGGATTTTGTTCCTTCGGTGTACGTAATCAGATGCACTTCGTTAGGAAGCTTAATTGATAATCGTCGTCTTAGTCCAACCGTTTGCAACGGCAAGGAAACCGCCCGGCACAAATGAGTCTCCTGGAGGGTTCATGCTCGTTTACTTGCAGAGTGGACCGCTCTGGACGTAGAACAGGGTTGGTTCCTGACCGAGATGCGCATCCGATATGTAGGAGATAGATGCACATGTGTCACCAAGTCGTTGATTCCGAAGAAATCGCGGCGGAGGTAGAAAGGTTGTGGGTCCTTTCACAACAGAATGACCATTCGCTGTGCCCTGAGAACCTTTTCACCACTGCGACCACATCCGTTCTGACTCCCGAGGGCAGAAACCGGCTGCAGCGCTAATCATCCGCTGCCAGAAAAATGCCGCGCGTTTCCTGCAGGTGTACATTCCGGCCGGGACAATGACCTTTTTAGGGGGTGTGTATAAGTGCCTCTCTGCCGAGCTTCGTAGATGAAATCCTATAGCTCCGCGATTGTAGATGACGCGAGGAGGAAGCGACGCCCATTGCACCATGCCGGCGCCTCGGTAACCCAAGACACCCCGCGCATATGCGCCGCTCGAAGTCACAGGAGACGATTCCACCTAGGTCTGCAGCATCAACAAACCCCTGGCTGCTTTGCCCTTTGAGATCCCTCTCTCGGTCTCTCTGCCTCCGCGCTCTCCTGTCTGCCGAAAACTTGCACGCTGAGAGAGTCTCATTCTGTCACGCCGAACACGGCCCGCGCTACACGCTCTTACAATACGAAGATAGTATATGCGTGCGTTATGAGTGGATTGTGAAACCGCTGTACATTCCCCCATACTGCGCGATCATGATATACTTCAATCACTGTCACTACTTTCTGCCCCGAGGCCAAAAAAGGGGGGAGCTTTTGCTTTCTACCTGCGTTGGCATGGCCTTTTCGTACGGTGCGCTTTCGCGTCGTCTGCTACACTGCCGTCCAATGTGTATCTCGCCCGCTCCCGCATGATGGCGCCACATCCTCCCGCAAAAGGCGGATTCCAGTATAAATCCAAACCAGGTGAGTGCCTTTCCCGACCTTGCGAGGCGTTTCTTACAAATTTCAGGCGTAATATTCATCCCCTTAACTTTTACCTTCCTAGATCTGGCTGTTCTCCTTTATTTCCTTCCCCTGACTGCCCACATTGCGGTGAGCGGGCAACGCTCTACCACAGGGTTTGGGCGTGCCAAGTTACCCCTTCTTTAAGCCCTCTCCCCACCCCTGCATTGAAGATTGGCCCCCCTGCCAGACCCCTGCCCGGAGCGCCAGCAATGGCTGGCTCGCCACGCTGTTACTGCGGCCATGGCCAACGGGACCCTGGTGTGAGCCCCCCCCCCCCCCCCCCCCCGCTGACTAAATAAATAAAGATGTTCTGTCCTCCTCCTCCTCCTCATTCAGGCATGTGTTCATACTGAAATGAACCTGAGACTTTGGATCATTTTTCTCGGTTCTGCAGCGGCGTTTCGCCTCCCTCCAAAAACTCATTCTTGAAATTTCTTGCAAATATTTACCTATATTATGGAGTGTTCTAAACTTACTTTCGTTTGCGTTTATCAGCTGGCACTCAGCAGCGCCACCGTTCCCACCGGTGCGCACAAATTTGTTAAAACCTCTAGTAGGATTCCCTGTTTCTTCTCCTTCTTCTACCTTCATAGATGGCACATACCCACGAAGGGGTATTGGCCACGGTTCAGCGCAGGCTGCCAAATGTCCTACAGATTCTGAAGTAGTGTATTGAATTATTTATCAACTAAAGAAAATCCTCAGATTTAAGATCACAGAATTGAATGAAAAAAATAAAAAGCAAGAATTTGGAAGTTTGTAAATTTGGAATAGAATTAGCATTCGAATCTGTTCGTAACTATGATGTAGTTATACAAACACTGACAAATTTGAGGCAACGCGAATCCTTTTGCACTCGCACCGAAAGCGAGTAGGAGCGGGACCGACAACCTATGTCCTAATTGTGCTAATGAAATTAATAAATATTACGGATTACGCTGTTTCTCCTGTTCAGATCCTTAACGTTGTGAAATAATTCTTTTGTTCTTGATCAGTAACGCCTTTTTGAAATCCTAATTACCACTAGTGTAATTTGTATACTAATATCCAAAAGAAGAATTCCCATTTGTACTGGATTCATGTTGGATTCCGCCTCCGCAAATCCAGCTCTCAGGATGGCGACTGTTAGTCAGAGGCATGGGTGAGCATTTTGATAGCCTTGCGCAGCATAACCACTCGCTTTATCTTTGTCTCATTGAATACGATTACTAGTATTAGAGGTGAAACCCTAAAACAAGCCAGAGAAAGCGCTACAGCTGATCCCTCACTCAAAAAAATCCATTTGTGAGCCTGGGCATACAATTTCTGTTGACGTAATTGATGCAGTGCGAAGGGTCTGCGATAGCGAAGCAGAAACTACTAATCGGATAGCATCCCGAAGCACAAGGTCTTGATTGTGTGCGTAAGGGTGCACGTGGCACACGTAGCTAGACGTGTCTAGCTTCCTTCTACTTTATTTTTTTGTGATGTTTATTGGGGGGGGGGGGGGGGGCTCGTGGCATAAAAAGAATGTTATGAAGAATCAAGAGTATGATCAAATAAATGAAGAAGGGTTGGTTGATGCAATGGAGTCACGGAGTTACGTTTCATTTTGCCGATGGAGTGGTAGCTATTGTTGGTGTGCCCTAAGATATCGCATACCTACGAGGGTGATTGGCCACACATGAGTCCAGTAGGAATGGAAAATATTTTATTTATTTATTTATTAGATACTGCAGACCTTGCTCAGGTTCAAGCAGGGTAGTAAAATACAACAATATTACAAGTGAACAATACATCAATCAATGGAAACAGGCAACAGCGAGTCATTCCAATCTGAAATTGTTCGGGGGAAAAACGAAAAAGCATGGAAGCTTTACAAAGCATGGAAAGTAACCGCAATCGTAAATCTTTCCTTCTATGTTCAAGAAGTTCAATACCATTATCACGCATTATTTCTGAGGGAGAGTCGTATCGAGAGAATTTGGAATAGATAAATCGTACTGCTTTTCTCTGTACCCTTTCGAGACATTTAATATTTTGTTTTGTAAACGGGTCCCAAACTTCACACGCATATTCAAGTTTAGGTCTAATTAAGGAATAATAGGTAAGCAATTTTACGTTAGGTGGAGTACTTTAAGCTTGTGCCGCAAGAAATATAATTTACGCAGGGCCGGAGGACAGATAATATCAATGTGTAAATTCCATGATAAATTGTTAGGAATTGTGACACCCAAGTACTTATAATTGGTTTCTTCCTGCAAAGGCAACAAATCTAACGTGTAAGTAAAGGATAATGAAGCTTTTTGACGAGAGAAGCGAAGACAGTTTTTTCAGTGTTAAGCCTCATTCCCCAGATTTGCACCAATCAGAAATACCAGCAAGAGAAGCATTTAAATCAATTTGATCGTTTGGTGACATGATTTCGCGAAAGAGCACACAATCGTCCGCAAGCAAACCGATTTTCACAGTGGAATTAATTGCAGTGGTAATGTCATTTATATAAATTAAAAAAAAAACAATAGGCCTAGGACACTTCCTTGATGGACTCCTGATCTGACCGGAAAACAGCCAGATTGTTGCACATTAACAGATACGAACTGGTGGCGATTTGTTCAATAGTTCGTCATCCATGCGATCAAAATTTCAGGAAGCTCAAGATGTCGCAGTTTTAGTATCAGTTTGTCATGTGGAACAGTATCGAAGGCTTTGCTGAAATCAAGAAACAGCGCATCAATTTGACCATTTTTATCAAGGCTTGAGGCGAGTGAATGTATTACGGTGACTAGTTGTGTAACTGTCGAATAGCCTTTTCTGAATCCGTGCTGAAAATGAGACATTATTGAGTGTTTATCCAGAAATTCATTAATCTGATTGGCAACAATATGTTCAATTAGCTTACAACATGAGAATGTCAGTGATATCGGACGGTAATTTTCTAACAATTAACGGTCGCCCTTCTTGAACACCGGCACAACTCTGGCTATCTTCCAGTCATCCGGTAATTTTCCAGCGATTAATGAAGCACGAAATATAATAACAAGGAACTTTGCAATGGATTCAGCATATCGTTTCAAAAAAAGTGAAATGTTTCCAAGGTTGTCAGGACCACATCAAGATTTAGTTTTTAAGTTTAATAGCATCGAAACTATGCCAGGGTGCGAAATAAATTTTGTCTCAGATGGGTGAAACATTTTTTCATTGGATGAACAAATACCAGAATTAGAAAATACGCTATGAAAATAACAATTGAAATGACTCGCAATATCCCGGTGATCGGTAATGAGGGGTTTTGAGGGGTATTTGGAAAGGAATTATGGTGCCCGGACTTACTTTCGGAAGCGCGGTTTTGTGCCTAAAATCAGAGGTACGGTCGACATTAGAAATAAATCAGAGATCCGTTGGACGATTAGCACTAGGTGCCCACGGCAAAACTACAAATGAGGCGGTACAGGGAGATATGGGCTGGGCATCTTTCGAAGTACGGGAAGCTCAGAGTAAAATATTATATGAGGAACGCCTGAGGAAATTGGACAGTAACAGATGGGCAGCTAAAGTATTTAAATACCTGTACTTAAAAAGCGTTGACTCACAATGGAGGAAAAGAACTAGGGAACTAACTAGTAAGTATGCTAGTCACAAGGACGGAGAAATAAAGAGCATTAAGCAGCAAATGAAAAACACAGAAGGTAAAAATTAGACAAATTCAATGGAAAAGAAACAGAGTGGGAATTATACAGAATGTGGAAAATGCAGATCAAGAAGGAAGATTTATTTGATAACTCAAGAGGCAGTGCCCTACTTTTTGAAGCGAGATCAGGGTGCCTTAGAACACGCAGCTACAAAAAGAAATTTAACAATAGAAATGACGCATGCGCTGCACGTGGTAACTCCAGTGCAACAATTGACCATATTATACTCGAATGTAATGGTATCCATCCGGAAGTTGATGGATACCATTCGCATGGCCGCGAATCCAATGTATGATGGATATCGTGAGCATGGCCGCGAATCCAATGTATACGTACAGGACAGGGGTACTTTTTACACCGCCTAAGGCTATTGGGCGCACATTACCCATTATTTAGGAAGCTTCCGTCTCCTTTCACGGGCATTCTTTGATTGTCACCTGCGCTGGATATGAGGTTGGGTCTTTTAGTTTTCTCAGCAGCGCACTTCTGAAGGGACAATCCAGACTGTCGCTTTCTTGGTAGCTGCGGAACGTTGAACATAACGCTTTTGTGAGGGGGGAGAGAGGAAGCAATCATGTTTCCTCTCGAATATCCTTCACCGGCCCCTGCGTGGGGTGTAGAAATAAATATTTTTTCTTTTATCAGTGACAACCAAAAATTTAGATGTGGTTAAGCCATCGCTCATTTCTAAACAGGGAACAGCGGCACCCGCCTGAGCCGTTTGTAGCATATAGATCTCCAGCCCTATGCGCACAACAGAGAAGTGAAAACGACTTCCCAATGCAACCCTTTTGTCTGCGTGTGTCCGGTTTCCCTCTTGTTGTTAAGGTCCGGCGGCAAGCAGGACGGAACAAGTTTAAGGAATTTCAAGGGACGCGGTAGCGTCGAGGGGGCGACGGCGTGGGGGATGGAAATGGGAAGGAGACGCTAAACCCTGAAGGGAGAGGGCCCGGAGAGAGTACGTACGAGTACGAGAGTGGGCACAAGGATCAGCGCAAACCTGCTTGACCATTTTTTGATTGTTTACGTGACACAAGGGGGAGGCTACAGAAAATGACCGCCCCTACCTCTTTGCCTACCGACGACCTAAAAAGTTAAGGTAACCGAAGAAAATTTTGCCTATGTTGAGGTTATCTGCTTAGCACGCACGTCTACAAGTTCCAAGGCTCCGAAAAGAAAAAGCCAACGTTGGAAAATTACTCAGCACTGAGCGTCAAAAAGCTTTTAAATCGACCCACTTGTTCGGGCCTTTCGGAGAGTGGCTACTGGCGCCTGTCGGATTGAGGTTAGGCTAACGTCCTCGTGCAGGAGTGCGGAGCCCGTGTTACACTTATTCTGGCCGGGCGACACCACGCACCGTCTAAGAGATGCATTCATGTGTACCGCCACAGATGCGCGGCATCTAAGGCTCTGCACGTCGTCTAGTGACACTCTTAGAATCTTGCCAGAGCAGATACATGATGCGAGAATGGGGCAAACGAATGCGATAAAGACGGCTGGCAGAGGGGCCTCGATTCGATGGAGCCAGAGTCTTCATCATTTAGCACTACCCATACATCCGTAATTGGAAGCGTCCCACTAAACCCCTGGTTTCGCGGCCGTGCTGAGCTGAGGCTCCTTGGCCAGGCCTCTAACATAGCACCCCGAAACTAAACCACAGTTGAAATCGCCGAAGAGCACACACTGCAAATTCTGGTATAGATGGATACCAGTCGCTTTACAGAAACTGATCGTTTGACAGTGTATGGAAGGCCCGCTCTCGTTAATAAATCACATTGTAAAGAAATATTTGTAATTATGGGAGTAGGGGGAATTGTTGCACCTCAAAGCGGTCACAACGCTAGCCCCAATTTTATCTTCAATTACGCACTATAGTCTGAAGAGCGAACTATATACTGAACCTATGCAGAAGTAAGGGGAAAGAGAGGGATTAGGTTGCACAGTGCGGTCGTTAAAATGCGTGCTGAAGGTTGGGGGTGCAGGGTAGCTGTGCGTTTCGCGGAAGTTGCTTGCTTTGTCCAGAAGCGCGAGCCTGCTGCCTTTAATTCACTTTTTGTCCTACTTTGCCATCGCTGATGTGAGCTCCTCGCTCTCGACGCTCGCGTGCAACTCGAAGCAGCAGTGGAAAAGGGCAAAGTGGGCGAAAATGTTAATAAAGGGACGCTGGCTTGCTCTGGATGGTGACCTCCAGGGTGCATGCAATAACTCTGCTGCGAGCTGGACGTGGGTGTCCAGTGCCTTGAGCTCGCAGCAGCAATGACAAAGTAGGAGAAAAAGTGCGTAAAAATACAGCTGGCTCGCGCTCTTACACGCGCAGGGCATGCAGGCGAACTCCAGAAAGCATAGGCCAAGGAACCCTGTGCACATCCAACACGACCGGCTCGCAGCGGCTGTGGCAGTGAGGAAAAACCCGTTAAAGAGAGTTAGCGAGCACTCAGGCACATGAGCTCGTACTGCATGCGACCTCGTGAACAGTCTTCACTGAAGCGATAATAAAGTGAGCAAGTACGCGAGTGGATATTTGCATGACATTCAGGTTCGGCGGTGGCGTAGAGGTAAAACATCTGTCTCGCGTACAAGCGGTCCATGGCTGTAATCCCGGTGCCGCACAATTTCCCTCCAGATTAAAAAACAAAGATGAAAAGAAAATACGCGTGTCGATGGAACTGCATAAACACTTTGAAGTATGACCTGATGCCTGTGAACACCTGCGGAAACGCACTTCTTCGCCAGGACAGGGTTACCCACGTTGTGCAGTAACTGGCCATCACCTCCTAGCAATAATTCAACGAACCCCTGACCCTCAGTCCCCATCGGCTGCGAAGCAACGTACCACGGCGGTCGTCAGAACTGCAATGCAATAAAGGGTGCTATGAATATTTAGCTTCGGACGCGCTGTTATTGGAAAATGACCCTGGTAATATTTACAACTGGAACACTAGCTAAAGAGGATAGTTGAGCAGTAGATATAGAGGAATTACAGGGTATGGAATACGATCTGATAGGACTCAGTGAGGTTAGGAAGCCAACTGAGAGACATACTGTACTAAAGGGTGGACATGTATTGTGATATCGAAGTATACCGAAGAGACGAGAACTGGGAGTTGGGCTCCTTGGGAATAAGGGTATAGCTGGAAATATAAAGGAATTCTGTACCATTGATTAGAGGGTGGCAGGCATGGTAATTAGTCTACACATGTGGCAAAAACTGAGGGTTGCAAAGGCCTATATGCAGTCATGAAAAGCAGGCTGGAGACCTGGCAGTGGGTGACTATGGCTTTTGTGCTAGGAATAGTAGGGGGGAGATCCTAGTTGACTTTGCAGAGCGCGATAACTTCACAATCATGATACCTTCCTAAGCACACGGAAGAACGGGAAGTGGGCATGGAAAAGCCTTAACGGGGAGGCTAAAAATTAAACTGGCTTGATGCTGTATTTTAACCGCGGCATTTTGAAGGATGTACAGGTGATCAGAAACGTGCGGTGCAGTGATTAAAGGATGATAATGTTCCGAATTATTCTAGATCTGAATAAAGGAATGGAACAGATTAGTAAGAAAGAAGTCCATCAATGTATCAGCGGTGAGGGGGAAGGCAAAAGAATTCAGGCTCTCGCTACAGAATAGATATTTCGCTTCAACCGAGGATGGTGACCTTCGCCTAGAAGCCATGAAGAAGAATTTCAGAGACATCATTACTCTGTGCGTGGTAGAAATAGGCGGTAGGATAAAGACGATAGCATTAAACTACCTATAGAGACGAATGATTTGATTGAGAGACGCCAAAGTATGAAAGCTTTCAACATAACATACAGGATAGAACGGCAGAGATATCAAAGCTAATCAATGAGCGCCAAGTGGCCGATATAAGGAAGTATAAAATGAGGAAAATTGAGCATGCTGTTAGGAACGGGGGCAGCCTTAAAGCGGTAAAGAAGCACTTGGACATAGACAAAAATCCGATGTAGGAGCTAATGACGAAGGCTGGAAACATCATCGCTAATATGGACAAGATACTCGAGGCGGCTGCGGAGTGCTATACTGATCTATATAGTAGCTGAAGTAGTCTGGACAATAATGGCATTGGCAGTAGTCAAAAACAGTCGCACTTTTCGCCAGGGACGAAGGATGAGGTTAAGAAAGCGCTAGAAACTATGAAAAGGGGGAAAGCAGCTGGACAGAATCAGATAATTACAGATTTGTTGAAGGACGGGGGCAGGGGGGCATATCATGCTAGGAACACTGGCCACACAATGCCTGGTGTCATCGACGGTACTGGAATTATGAAAGAACGCTAACATTATATTAATACATAAGAACGGGGACGCTAAGAACTTGAAAAATTACAGACCGATCAGCTTACTATCTGTTACGGATAAGGTGTTTACTAAGATAATGGCTTGTAGAATCAGGACAATAGACTGCAATCAAGCAAATGATCAAGCAGGTTTTCGGAAACGGTACTCTACACTCGATCATATCCCAACCATACACCAAGTGGTTGAAAATTGCTCGGAATATAACCATCTCTTATACATAGCACTCATCGACTACGAAGAAAAATATGACTCGGTAGAAACTTTGCCGGTAATGCAGGATTTGGAAGATCAGGCTGTAGACGAGCCGTATGTGAAAGTATTGGAATATATCTACAATGGCTGCACAGCAACCATAGTTCTGCATAAGAAGTAACAAAATTTTCATAAACGAAGGTGTTAAACAAGGAGACACAATCTCCCCGGTATTATTTACAGCCTGCTCAGAGGAAGTATTGAGAGACTTGGTATCGAAGAAGTTAGGAACAAGTGCTGAGGGAGAATACCTCAGTAATCTGGGATTCGCTGGTGATGTTGCCTTGCTAATTAAATCGGGGGATGAGGTTCAAAGAATGATTGATGACCAAGACAGGAAAAGCAGAAAGGTATCTTTAAAATCAATATTCAGACGACTAAAGTAATTTTCAACGCCCTCGGTAAAGAACAGCAGTTTACAACAGGTCGCGAAGAAGTGGAAGTGGTAGGCGTATATGCCTACTTGGGACCGGTAGTAACCGCAGATCCGGACAATGAAAGGGAAATAGCTAGGAAATTAAGATTGGCACGGAATGCATTTGGCAAGTACTCACAGATTATGACTAGCAACTTACAGGTGTCACTCAAGAGGGAAGTATTTAACAGTTGCATCTTACCTGGACTCACCTATGGGCCTGAACGCGAAGGCTAACGAAAAGAGTTTTGCTTAAGTTGAGGACAACACAGAGGGCTATGGAGCGCAAAACGGTAGGCGTAACGTTAAGATATAGGAAGCGTGCAGAGTGGGTCAGAGAAATGAGTCCAGTGAATGCCATTCTAGTGGAAATCTAGAAGAAATGGACATGGGCAGGACATGTAGTGCGAATAGAGGACAGCCGATGGTCGCTTAGGGCAACAAACTGGAAGCAGGGGGCGGCAGAATGTTAGGTGGGCGGATGAGGTTAAGAAGCTCGCAGGGGCCAAGTTTATGCAGCTAGCTCAGGACTGGGCTTTCGAGAGGCCTTCGCCCTGCAGTGGGTATAGTCCGGCTCCTGATTATGATTATGACGATGATGATGATAAAAAGTGAAAGTAATCATCATCATCATCATCAGCCTGATTATACCCACTGCAGGGCGAAGGCCTCTCCCATATTTTTCTACTTAACCCGGGTCTGCGCTGGCTGCACCACTTGACCGCCGCGAACTTCTTAACCTCATCCGCCCACCTAACTTTCTGCCGCCCCCTCCTACGCTTTCCTTCTCTTGGAATCCAGTTTGTTACCCTAAGCGACCATCGGTTATCCTCTCTTCGCACTACATGTCCTGCCTATGTCCATTTCTTCTTCTTAATTTCCACTAGAATGTCGGTAACTTGAGTTATTTCTCTGACCCACTCTGCACGCTTTCTATCTCTTAATGTTACCCCTACCATTTTTCGTTCCATAGCCCTCTGGGTTGTCCTCAACTTAAGTAACAAAGTAATAAGTTATCCTAAACGAATTGACAGAACGAATGCGTTTGGCTTTTTCGTGTCTTCAGACCGTACTTGCTCGGCTCCCTGTGGTAGCTTCCGCCATGTGATTTATTCGCTTTGGCTCCAGGCTACTAGCCTGAACATCTCAGACTGACTCTTGGGGATTTTTGATGTGGACAAAGTAAGAAAACGATTTTTTGTTTGGCTGCACTTGAATCAACACAGGTGGTTGAAATTTGGGAGTAACGTTTCTAACTAGGGTCGCTTAGGGCAACAAATTGGATTCCAAGGGAAGAAAAGCGTAGCTGGTGGCGGTAGAAGGTTAGGTGGGCGGATGAGGTTAAGAAGTTCACAGAGCTGAAGTGAATGCAGTTAGCACAGGATAGGGTTAATTGGAGAAATAACGGAGAGCCCTTCATTCTGCAGTATGTTAGGTCGCCTGGTGATGATGATATTCAACAGCTGTATGTGATATTCAAAAGCCGCGCGTCTTCGTTCTAAAAACGGCGCCAAATGCGCGAAAGCGTAATATACATAAAATGAATTCATAAATCAATGGCGAAATGTCACCTAGTGCATCGCATCGCTGTGTTCAGTTCACTGTCTCTAATAACGTTTCAGCTCTTCTGCTGTCGAACCTGATTCGCTGATTTGTATACGAACAAATTTCACCGCCGGTACGTAGAGGCGATGCCGGAAGAGAGCGAATCTCACCGCACACTTAAGGTGGCAAGGAAAAAGGTAATCGCTACCAGCAATTTGGTGAGCCGGCAAATAAAGAATTCACGAGATAATAAGGTCGGCTCAAAACCGTGGAAGCGAAATCGAATATCGGCGGCGTCACGAGCACGAAACCAATCAGTGTCGTAGCTACGTTGACATGACATCACGAGCACGTGAAGCAACAACACGGCATACTGAACGGAGGCGCACAATCTGCGCACCACACGCCAGCTGGAGAAGTTCACGATCGCTCCAACCATTCAAACGACGCTCCGGACACGAGCGAAACGGTCGAGATGTACTGGCAGCGAGCCAGCCGAAAATTCAAAACGCTTTATTTTCGCGCTGATAAAAGGCGCTAAACTGAAAGCGTAGCGTGCTGCTCTTCTTCCACGAGCATTTGTGATGAACGCGACTTGAACATTACGAGGGCGGAAAAACGTCACCTTTCTTTTGCTTAATGAAGGTAGGCCCCTGTCAGAGACAGCCAACTCTAATTTGGACAGCCAGGAATTTGGTTTCGGCGCGAAAGCAAAGTTAGGCCTTGCAGGCTGATCTCCAAAAAAAGAAACATGGGTGGCGGACGGGCGTTCGCGCGCTGGCATTGAAGTCTGCCATGGCTATTCTATATGCTGTTTATTGAATGCGCTTCCTGCCAAATGCCGGAGAAGCCATGTCAACTAGACTGCTGGCTTTCGTTTTTTTTTTTTTTCAGCCAAGTGAAAAGGAAAAAGAAACAAAATAAAAACGAAAAATGCACATTGGCTTTGAAGTAAAGGCGCAGCCATTATCTCATTTCTTTTCGTGCAGGTCAACCACGTCGTGACGAAATTTATTTAGGATGCAGTAATTGTACTCATAAAGGGATGTCAGGAAAACATGAGCAAAGGTGTGCTCCAAATATTTTTACCAAGTGCATATTTTTAGGTTCTGGCACTACGTGCGCAGCCAGCGAAAACGCCATGATGGCTAGCAATGAAGCCTCATATAGTAAGACGTGTTGCCAAGTGGAAAGAAGGAACTGAACTTGAACGGGAGAAAATTGGAGGAACCATTTCGAAATGTTTCCGTGCCTGGTTACAACCCACTTTAACTGCCAACTTACCTTCATTATTTTTTATTATTCTTTTATCTCGGCATGTAACGCATTCTTCTCGATTTTTTCATAAAGAACCATACCCAAGTAAAGAGTGAACACTCCCATAAGTCTCTGCGGCTGAGCTACTCCACTGTCACAGGTGCCCCCAGCAGCTACTGAGACCACTAATTTGAACACCCGAGGTTTTAGGCGCCTACTTTAGCTAAGTTTCGGCTTCTATATGAATGCTTTCAATTCATATTTAACTTTGACTATTAAAATATTGGACTAGATTCTCAATGTTTGGCGCAAAAGTTTTAATATTACTTTTCCTGCCAAGCTTCTCTAAGCAAGGCTGAATTATCTTATGTACGTTTCGATAACGCGATCATAGGCGTCCTCATTGTAAATTTTTCGTAGAGGGTTAGGGCAATGTTGTAATTGTTTGCCTTTATAGAGCCGCGTTTCGCTGTAGCACACAATATGAAGCACTGGTTTCATACAAACCGTTCTCTTTCTTATTTACCTTTTTAACTGCCCAGAAATACTTGATCACACATTTTATAACATGCATCTTATTACAAATCGCTACAAAAAAGAAGGTATAGTAAGGCCAGGAACTGGAAGCCTGGAACAACCTGGAACAGTGCGGAAACAGATGCAAGTAGCGGCAATCATTCGAGAAACATCTCGGGGAATCTTGCGTGACTAAGAAATTGATGAAGGCTCTCCCAGCGACTATGTCATTTTCCTCGTCAAAAAACAAACACAACAAACTATATGCCTGTCATTTTTAGGTAGTGCACGCTACAAGCAAAACTTTCCGAGAGCGCTGCAGAAAAAGCACTGTAGAAATACTAAAGCCTGAGATCTGCTGCTGCACACTGTATACACGCGCCCCTTGCCAGGAGGAGGAGGAGGAAGATGAGGAGGAAAGGCAGGGAGGTTAACCGGTAAAGGAACTGGTTTGCTACCCTGTACTGGGTGATTGGGGTAGATGGGTATAAAAGTTTTGGATGAGAGAGGGATGGGTGATGACAGTACAGTTACATCACAGACATATCACATCATTTCACAGTCCATATCACGTAACATAAAAAATCATAACCTTTCGATCAGTCCTGTGCTTTACATAAAGCGGAGCAGTGCCTGGGAGGCCTTCACCGCAGACGATCGCCGTGGCCAGGGACCTAGGATCTTAATTTCAGTTAGTGGGCGTCCATTTAGACGCTCCAGCGCACGGCATAGGCACTGTCTTTCCTCGCTGTATATGGGGCACTCACAAAAATGTGGCCTATAGTCTCTTCGCACCCGCAGTTTGTGCATGCAGGGCTATTTGCCATACCAATCACAAAAGAATAAGAGTTTGAAAATGCTACACCCACCCACAGGCGGCACAGCAAAGTTTCTTCACAACGGGGTAGGCCAGGTGGAAGCCGGAGCTTCAGGTCAGGGTCCAGGGATTTTAAGCGGCAGTTCGCAAACTGGTCAGAATTCCACAAGGAGAGCGTGTGTTCCCGCGCAAGTGCACGAAGCCTGCCCGCTGCGTCTGCCCTGGAAAATGGAATCAAAGCACAATCGCCTCCTTGGTGGGCTGTTCGTGCGACCTCGTCTGCCCGGAGATTGCCCGCTATGCCGCTGTGTCCTGGAAGCCATTGGTAGATGATGTCATGTCCTCCGTTTATGGCATAGTGATGAAGTTGTCATATTTCCGAGGCGAGTTGCTCATGGGCTCCACGGCGAAGAGCCGCTTTTAAGGCTTGTAGAGCTGCTCTTGAATCTGTGAAAATAGACCATCGTTGAGGGCTTTGCTGACTGATATGCCTAATAGCGACACGTGGGGCGGTTAGTTCTGCAGCTCTTGAAGAAGTACGGTGAATTGTCCTAACTTTTATTTCTTCAGTAGTTGCAGGTATGACCATGGAGCCTGAAAAACTCACGGCATTCCCTGAACCGTCGGTGTAGACGTGCATACGATTTGCATGGTACTCATGGAAGTATTCAAAAGTGATTTGTTTTAGCCCTTGCCAGCATTTGCTAGTAAGTCCGGGGCTCGTGCCGTATAGTGGATTTTTTTTCTTGGCACGCGTTCGTTGCAGGGCTATATATATAATTATAATTGGTTTACAGGAAAGCAAAGGCGCACAATGTGTCACATTTCCTCCTGCTAGTGGGAGACTGGACGGTACACCGTCGCTCCTGTCGCGTGGCGTTCCTTGGCGTGCTTTCTTTGCAATTCTCACTGAACTTGGGATTGGCGGTAAGGCGTCATCCTATCCCGCGGAGTTCTTCTCATAGCCACGTGGTATTGTGACGTAAGCCGAAACGCCGGAAGCGTAGGCGACGCGCACCAACTTTCTAGAGGAGTTTAAGGTGAAAGTTCTTCTGGGCACATGGTCGTAACCTCGCGTGCGCTAGATCTGTTTGCGAGATTTCGCACGATTCGTTCTTTTCTAGCGTTCCTGCCATCTCCATGGCAACAAAAGGAGCGCAACGACGAGCCGCGCTTTCGCGACTTTCTAAGCCTCTGCTTACAGACAGCGCAAGATGTGAACTTTTCGCGCGTTTCATACCAGGCGCGTGGTGTCCCCACCTGGTAGAAAATATTGTTAGTATGCATAACGATAGCGTCCGATCGGCTATGCTTGCTTACATGCTCATACGTAGTGGGCCAGTCGTCGACGTCATCAGGTTCAAAAAACATTCTCGGTACGCGAGGATGCGCCATGACGACAGTCGGCTCTAGCTTTTGGCAGCTGTCGATAGATATGTGATAGTCAACAGCCTAAGCTGGCGGCCACAGCGAAGTTTAAGGCTGTGGATTTAGAGCAACACACAACGCCGACACCAAACTATTGCAGGAAATCATTGAACGCAGAAGCTACGTCCACAGTCGAGAACATAAGATATCAGCTCACACACTATTTCCTGCTACAGCGCCGTTACCGTCGACTGTGGCACCCACTGTGGTTTTGAGCTCAGCTACAGATGCCGTGGATGCGTGCTCCAACCCTGGCTGCAGCAGCCGCAGTCGATAGGGATAAATAGTAGAAGACACCGTTATATTACACCAAAATGACAAATTAATAAATAATTGTTTTACAGAAAAGGTAAGGCGCAGTATCTGTTACTTTTTGTCTGGAAGTTTGTTTCGGGCCGTAAGAGAAAAGAGGAAGGTGAAATAGGAAGTGGAAATAGAGAAACCGGAGCCGTAGTGGTGGGCTTTGGAATAATTTCGACCACCTGGTAATCTTTGACAGGCACTGACATCGCAGTGCACACGGACGCCTCTTCGTTTCGCCTCCATCAAAACGCAGCCGCCGGCAGTCGAGTTCGAACCCTGCTACTCCGGCAGAAAATACGAAGTAAGCGCAGGCTGAAGAATTCTGCTTGCCCTGCACTACTATGGAATCCTCCGTGAACCGCCGACACTTTTTCATTACCGGTAATTCGGACGAAGCGCTTATACTTCTCATTGATGCCACTTGGTAGCACAAAACATAACACTCAAAACTTGGGCGTTGTCATGATCTGCCAGCAAAAACATTACAAATAGAGTTGAGATTGCATCACATGTCATTTCGATCCGGAATTAGGAACCTAAGGCCACTCTGCCGAAGCGCAACCAGTGTGTCACGTCTGACAGGTTGTCGTATTAGTGCTCGTTTCTTTTTTTTTTTCAAAACAGTGAATGAGTGCTCCCAAAACAAACATTTTCAGAACATCAGGAGTAATAATGCTGGTGTTCTGAAAATGTTTGCTTTTGAAACCAATTCATTCGCTGTTCTGAAAAAGAAAAAAGAAAGTTAGAATAGACAGAGTTCACTCTTATAATTTCTTTGACCGGCAGTAAATTTATCGTAACTATATACTGTTCTCATATGCCATCCTGACCTCCCAAAGCACTGCCCAATTATGGCCGTTTGCACGGACTACCATTATTAAAGCCTTCACGAGTGTGGCAATAAAAGTCTTTCGTATACCATGAGGCCACTGCTTTCGGATGTAATTAAACGTCGTAAAGAACTGAATCATCTGAGGAAATTGGGGTCATTGTCTGTAGGAGTAGTTAATGAAAAATATTTGCCGCCTACCAATGAACCGATACATGCGATTAGCGGTGCTGGCTTGACATTCACCTGATGACATTCACAAGATGCAAGCCAAAACAGGAGCGATACGGATTAATGTCAAGCCACGTGTGGTAGAACGTGCCCTGAATTAGCATTGCGCATGGCAGCCTTTCGCGCTTTACCTGCATATCCAAACACGGCCGCCATGACCACTGACCACTCAAAAGGAGGGCTGAAGCAAGCAGTGAGTAAAAGTTGTTTGATTTCACAATTCCGAGAGACATGAAGGCATAAAGTGTATACGAGCGCCTTTTATGCATTCTAGAAGCCGAAGAACCTTCATTTTCGCCGTCTTCAGCTCCGAGTATGCGAGAGAGAAGAATAGTTTCTCACTTGACATTGAGTTAAAGTGACATTGAGCCTTTGCTGAGGTGTCCTGTTGGCGCCATCCACATATGCGAGGTCTTAAGTTGTCCCAAAATGCTTGTATGACACTCCTCAGCGAGTCTCAGAAATAGTGTCCGCACTATGAAGGTTCAACAATGTACACGGATTAAAAGAAAGAATGACAGGGAAGCTTACTCTTAGGCAGGCGTGGAAGGAAAGTACCGTGAGTGAGGACGCGAGCACCAGTTGAATTATATTATTGGTAACCGCCGTATTAATTCGTTAGGGCCGACATCAGACAATCCCGGCGTTTGCTGTGGCGTTATCTCATAAACATCCGCCTTCTTACGCAACACCGTAAGTGCCTCGTGTCGCAGAAAAGCCGGTGTCGGCGTTCCCGTGGCTTTAACGCGCTAATCAGCGGGAAGCAGTAAATTAAATTGGCAGTGCTGTAGCTCCGGTTTAACTAGTTGAGTTTAGAAAGCAACAGATGCATGGTTACGCTAAGGATAGTTTAGGCTACGCGCTGAGCTGCGGCCGGGCTCTCCTACTCTACAGTTTGTCGATTCTGGCCGCCGGTTACTCGCTATATATACGCGATGCGCAAAACGCCGACAACGCCGCCTGTCGCCAAAGCCGCAAAGCGTAGGCGGGCTCGGTCGGGCGTTGTTCATGTCAGCGTCTAGGCGCGCGCGTTGTGTTTTCGTCTTTGGTCGTGGTTTAACAGATATGCCGCTGTCAATCTTTAGCAATGTCCGGAAAGAATTTCGCGCAGTTGGTTTTTCGAACACACATAAAACATTGCCAGGAACAGGTTTCTTTAAGTTTCCAGCGATGCTTCACAAGAACGACGGCGGCCGTGAATCGCGGCTGTATTACGCAGGAAGCGAACAATTCCACCGAATGACATTTGTTCAGTTTATTGTCATTTTTTCGACGCGTTGCTACACGACGAAAGCTAATGCCGTTTCTAAATTATGGTAACTGCGATGGACATGCAAATGTTGGGGCGCCTTCAATATGTTGCGAAGATGACTGCGCTGTAAACGAAAGCAGCCTTTAAATCGACATTCATATCTTGCATGCCTTGTAACCAGCTTGTTGATTAGGACTACCAATTACGAAGTTAGCGGCAGTGTCGGCGACGTTTGTTTAGGAAAGGGCACGGAAGGTGCGCACGTCTGCGCTCGACTGCGAAACGCGTAGGAGTTTCGACGTTTTCGCCAGATCGTTCGCTCGGCGTATTAAGGCCCGGCGAAAAATGCACGAGTTTGGCCTCATCAAGAAAGCATATGGCAAATTCGTAACGCTTGCCACATCGGATACCGCGAGTTTACCGCAACGACGCTGCCCGCGAAAGCGGCCGACGACGGCGCTCTGGCCGTGTGCTAGGCCCTAGTCGTCGCTATGCCTAAACGCCTAAACGGTTTCGCATAAAAGCCGTAGCTAGAAGCACTTTGGAAGTAGTAAAATATTTTTATTCTTTCATCAAATTAAGCGCTTATTATTCAAAATCAGCAGAGCATGATTTTCTGAAAGTGGCGAAAGAAATTTGCCGTGTCGGCGACTCTGCGCCGACGGACAGCGGCAGCAGGAGCGACCTGTTCCGCCCGCGCTGGGTGCGGTGGCTACGGGTTGGCTGGCAGGAGTGGGTGCGTTTTTTTTTTCGTTTTTTTTTCGATGGTATTTGGCATATTTCACAAACATAACATACTGCACAATTATAGGAGCACAGTAGTATTTAATGCAGGTGGCACGTTTGTAGTTCACTGAGTCTCTGGTTCGAAATAACACATTTCCTCGTTGATCGCATGCGGATGAGTACCTCAAACTGTATTCGATACCTAATGTCGTTTTCATCGAATGTCATTATACTTTCTCGTGTAGAAGCAAATAAATATCATTTTGAACGAAACTCATTCGATGGAAAAGGTATTAAATTTGCCGTGTGGCACGTCTCGTTTCCGCACAACCAACGAAGAGAATGATGACCAGCTGGTGCCGGCTGTGTTATGACGTCACTCCCCCGGCACCGGCGGAGCGCGAGGCGGCGACAGTAGCTATGACACACTAGCTGCCGCCTCTGACGTCAAGCTACTCCTCACACATACGAAACTTTGCCCACGCTGTGCCACGCGAAATGGTTCGACGACTAACAAACAAAAAATTCTAGAGGGAACTTTGGACCACTAAAGTGTGATGAGGTGAAAGCCATTATAGCGCGGTGTATTGTAGCCCTCCACTACGGCAACTGTCTCCCTCTATTCTTTCACTCACCTTCCGGCCTTTCTTTACTTCGTGGTACATGTGTCCGCGAATAATTGTAGCAAATACTGCGTCTTTTCTATCCTGTAAATCAATTTCAAACGCCGCTGATGTCCGCTGTACTAGCGCCCCTAGACATCTGGGTCTGCTTCTGTTTGCTATTTGGAGCGGCGTTCGAGGAAACGGCAAATGAAAGGCGCCGCTTCTATTATTCGTTTAGCGGAAAGGAAAGGCGTAGTACCTGTCCTTCGCGAATACCGCTATAATCCTCACGGTAGTCAAGGGGAATTATGAAGAGCGTTTCACGATCCTCACAGTGTCGATTATATAGTGTTTATGATGATACTTTCCAGAAGAGTGCAAAGATCTTGTAAGGCCGCATCAAACGTGCAGTATTAAAGGCCGCAGCATCGGAATAAATGTGCGCATTACAAGAACTGCTCTTATTTCAGTGACGTCTTCGTAGAACGAGTTATTACGATGCAGTTTGATCTTGCGAAGGCTTTCGATAGAGTGTCGCACAAAATTCTTTTCGTAATACTAAAACACGTTATATGTTGCTTCGGTGACATCACAAGGTGTGCGGATGTCCTGTGAAAACTCTGTCGCTAGTATCATTGTTAATAAGCAGTTATCAGAATGTGTGCCTGTCTATTCTTTAGTACGTAAAGGTTGTCCGCTCTCACCTCTGCTTTTTGCTATTTATCTTGAGAAGTTTCTGTTATAATTGATACTATGATGAACGCATCTACGGGTTCACTCCCCAGTCTACGAGGAAAAAGTACTGGCTTACGCTGACGACAGAGGTGGGCCACCATATGAGGTTTCGACCTCATGAGGTCGACCTCAACCTCGAAATGACCTCAACATCACGGAGTGAGGTGCGGTTGAGATGAGGTCGGTGACAGCTCGAAATTGTTTGAGTGAGGTCACGAAATTGGACCTCAACCTCACGCGTGAGGTTGAGTAAGGTCCTCATTGTGTGAGGTCGAAATTGTGAGGTCCAGGTTTTTTGCTGTTGCCACGGCTTTCTTCGAAGAGCGCCCCTTTTGACGCAGAGCTCGAGCGCACTGCCGCAGTGTGCCCACCGACTCTCGGTGTTTGGTTACCCCCCAATCGGATGACCGCATGCCGCAGCCCCTGCTCAGCTTTCGGCGTTCCACCGTAACGTCCGCAGCCCGAGGACGCTTCCCTCTGGTCTACTTGGAAGGAGATATTTTTTTTACTTCACGAACTCCTCATGCCCCCCGCCCGCCACCCCCGTTTCCTCTGACTAGTTTGTGCCGATGCTTGCCGCAGGCTCAAACACCCAGGAGCGCGCAAAGCACATAACTCACGTTGACCTGCGGTGCTTTTGTCGGATGCCGCAAATGAACCAGCAAACTAAAAAGTGAAGCAAATTGTCTGCGCAGACGGCGCGGAGCAGAACTGTGTCTTGTGCATGCCCGTTTCCAGGCGCTAACGTCACGGCTGCTGCCTTACATTCGATAAAGTACCCCGCTGTACATTACACGGAAACTTAACAGAAAATGGTGCAACGAAATTGTTAGGGGACGTGATACTTACAGATAAAAGAAACATGGACAAACCATAAAAACCGGCACAATACCATCTGGGCATTTTATCGAAGTCCCCCCTTTCGAATTGTACGTAATCGCTCTATATTCCGGTCCTGTAAATTTATATTCTTGTATTCTCCTGAACAACTTCTCTTAGGTCTTGTGTTGCTTGTTTCTTCTAACAGACTCACAGGTGGCCCCGAACAACTGCAATGGGATGAAGGTGCTAGTGTAGCGGTAAAAAATGCAACAGGATGAAACGGACGGCACAGCTTATAAGACGCAACTGGTATACAGGAAAAAGCCTGCGCATGTTAATAACCATTTGCTGAGCTAGACGAGAAAAAAAATATATGGGGCTGGTATGTAGTAAAGCGCAATGAAAAAAAAATGATTTCGCTCCGCTAAGGCCCTTTATTTCTCTCAAATTCTAGTGAAATCAAGCAATGCAGGAGGAAGGAGGAGAGTAAGGGATTCTTAACTTCATAATATCAGGTTTCCCTTGAAATCTCTTATTCAGGCACAGAAAAATAAGAGAAAAGCGTTCTCCTACATGTTTTTATGAGCTGGAAAGTATTGAGATGGTTTCCGGCTCGACATTTTGGTGTCTAGACGGACAAATTGGTGTGGCGAACTGAACGTGTCTCTTTCGTGCTCCCGTCTGCTCGAGACGGACAAATCATCCGGATGAAAATTTTTGTGGCCAGATGTCTGAATAATTTTTTCAGATATTTGTTTTTCTCTTAAAATCAATTTAGAAGTACGTGATATGAAGCCAATTACATGCTAGCACTGACGAATGCAGTATTAAGTCGATGTCTCAAACCTTCTATACGCTCTGGGAAGCGCAGTTCTGTTTTTAGTGTGCGATATTTGTTATTACTTTCGTCCACATGGTATTTATTTATATATATTTTCTTGTATGTCAATTAAGTTCGTACACTGCTGAAAAGAGAACAGGCTTCTTCCCTCACATTAGGCTCTTTCTTTGGCATCTTTTCAGAGGCCCATAGTACAACCCTCCTTTCCACTTACCCGCGCGGTCATTTAGTTTTTTTCTTCTTCTTTTGAAAGTATTGGAAAGCGCGATCTAGTCTCTAAAAGCGGAACTGGCACACATACGCCACTGCCTTTTGGTGTGTATTGGTGACAGTTCGGCATCCACCGCAAGAGCAAAACCAGATGCCTACAGACGGACGGCGAAGGGAGGAGCGCGTGCACAGCGGGGGCGCGGTCCCTCCGGGCTGCTTGCTCGCCTCCTTTCTGTTGTTCTTGTCTTTATTTTACGTATATGTGCTGTAACTATACGACACTAACGGGGAAACGGTTTCTCTAGATTCACCTACGGTGCATGCGGCGAAGCAGCTTCGGAGACACCACCGTGCAATTTATTACTTCAGTCTTCAAAGGAAAACAAGTGAATACAGCAAAGAAGCTCGTCTCAGAATTGTTGGCGAAATGGCATCCAGTATTCGTTTCGGACGTACAAGTATTTATATCGTGTGTGTGTTTTTTGGCGGGTGGCAGTTGGACATTTTGCTCCGGCGAAATTTGACGGGCGAGCCGATGTTCGCGACAACAAAGTTGTTCACGTTTAACCCTTTTTCCTAGCAGTTCCGACCCTTGTAATTTTTTAATGTAAGCGTTGTGTTCGAAGAAGCAATTTCGCCAATTCTTGCAATACGCCACGGGATCACAGAATTATAAACTAACGCCCAGGAGTGGCCGGTTGGGACCTCATAACATAAACAGCTATCCTCTTCGAAATTTACTGAAGGTTTATTCGGTGTTGGCCGAGTTTTATGATTAATTGTTGTTTTGCTGTCTTTTCCTCTTTTGTTTGTTTTGTTGAGAATTTAGTCTTCACAAGTCGTTTCATGAGTGGCTATTATGGAAAATTTGTGCCCCGTTAATATGACATCCGTTAATATGGAGAACCCGAATTATGGACAGTTTTCCTAGGGGCGAAGATTTTTCAATGTATTTATGTCTCGTTAATATAGAAACTCGCTGTCTGAACAATGGAGATGGGATGAATGCATACAGCCTATTCGGCCCATGTATTTTTGTCTCGTTGATATGGACATCGTTTGAAAAATGCAAGGGAGTCCGAACGCAAGTTAAAGAAGGGTGCGCAGGCCGGGAACCTATGCGACAGCCGATACGGTCGGATGCCTGAACAAGTCCTGTGGAGTTGGAAAGAACCAAAGCGGGCGTGTCGTCATTTTAGGAGGGAAGGGGGGGGGGGGCAAGACCGGAAAGGAAGGGAGGAGAAGGAGAAAAGGAGGGTGAATGACAGGGATCGTACACAGCAAACCGAGGGTCAGCTAACTAAGAAAGACCCCAAAAGGAGGGAACAGGGAGATTTCTGGGTGCAGCGGCCGCGCCGCAACTAGAGGCCGCAGTCGGGAAAACAGCAACATGTGGTCGCAATAAATTCTGCTGAACGTGAACAGAAGAGAGGCCGGTAAAAGGGTAAGAAAGAAACAATAAGAAGAAAGACAAGCGCCAAAATTGGGGGTAAGAACTGACGTTTTTCTATCCCAGAACACAAAGTGTGTTCCATGAAGCCTTTAACGCTTTTCGGTCAGGGTTGACACACTCACGAAGTAGAGCAAAAGAAACGCGACGACCACGCAACCAGGACCGGGCGTCCCGTCCTGGACGCCCTTTTTTCTCCTGCTGCTGGTTTTCGTCACTGTTGCGCCGCCGAACTACCACATTTTGCACCACAGCGATCCGCATGTCGGCTTCGCCTTGAGTCAACGATGCGGCCTTGACAAGGTCTGAGCTCTTCGTAGTCGGCTAGCCGTCGTTCTAAACTGTACTTCAGCTTACAGTGTTTGTTTCATAGGAACACATACAAACGACACAGGAAAGGGCTGTTTGATAGCCCTCTGTATAGCAGCCTGCCAACTTGACTTCCTCGCTTCCTTACAAAAACAGTACAAGGCAAGAAAAAGAATCAGAAGAACGGAAAGTCAGGGAGGTTAACTAGGGAAAAAGAGTGCAAAGAAGCAGGAGCCTGTAACTCTCAACTTTAGTCTGACTTTTGGCATGGTGGGAGTTAAACGCAAAAGAATGGAGCTGAACTTAGGCGCGAAGCGGGAAATCTGCGGATACAAGCGGCAAAAGCAATCTCAGTCAATCCAAGCCGTCAAAGACTGGACCCAAGTTCAACTAGGCCTCAGCCTCGTCAGGTCGACGGTATACCATATATATATATATATATATATATATATATATATATATATATATATATATATATATATATATACTACCGGACTCCGATAAATGGCTCAACGTCGGCATCACAGCATAAGCCACAGTCCGACAGCGCCCAGCACAGTTCGAAGAAATGGAGTCAGCCTTTTTAATGTGGTTCGGGAATGTGCACGCGAATGGTGCTGTTGTGAGCGGCGAAATGCTTCAAGAGAAGGCTTGCTGCCTCGGCAACATTATCGGTGCTTCCTCTCCTCCGTCTTGATAGGTTTTACCTGTGATGACTTACGGAATTTTTGTTCAGTAAAACAGGGCGATGTTTACTGAGAAAGATTGCTCTACGCTCTGTCTAGGCATTACTGACTTCAGCTACTCAAGAGGATGGCTGACAAGGTTTAAGAACCGACATGACATTTCGGGTCAACGGATTTGTGGAGAAGAGGGTAGCATCGACATCTCGGCTGTGTTTATATACCCAAATTAAGTAACACAGCAGCCATGAATTAAAAATTTTTTCTCAATTATATACTTTTCGTTTTTATTCATGACTCGTTATTATGGATGACTCGCTTTATGGACAGTTTTGGTCGGAAACCAAAGCTTCCATACTAACGAGGCACGACTGTAATACTATCTTTTCTTAATTTAATGTATTCTGTCGCAAAACAATGTACAGTGTATTAAAAAAAAGCTCGGCAATCATAAATTTTTTTTCCGAATTAAGAAAAAGAGCAAGGATGAAAGCTTGGGCGCGTTGGTGTCGGTTTTCTTGCCTCATAGCGCTAAAAAGATAGGGACACAGCCAGACATACGGGACGGGCGATAAAAAAAGCGCCCGTCCCGTGTGTCTCGCTGTGTCCCTGTCTGTTTAGCGCTATGTAGCAAGAAAAAGAAAAAGAGCATATCGTCATTGTTGTCATCGTCACTACAGCATTTGTCTTTTCAGTTTATAGTACGAACTGGCTTGTTTTATTTCTAATACGAATCTTATTCATGTGGGTCAGATGGGATAAACTCTTTGTATTGCATTATGGGCCTATGCGTAGTAACGTGGTACCCATATAGGCCTTAGATTGAAACCGACCACAAAAGGGTAGGCGAGGAGGGGGAGAGGATTGCCACTTTAGTGCAGAGTTGGACATGTAGTGTCCAGAATTTCTCTGCTTTTATCCAGGATATTAATTGCAGTATAAAATTAGGAGTAAAATACAGCCTTCATACGACAAAATTCTGGCTAGCCTATATGTACCCCAGGATTACCGAGAAATGTATATTTGCTTTAAGTTACGGTTTAATTTAATGATTTTTTTTTGAGGTCGAGCGCCCGACCTCAACCTCACATTTTGAGTTTGAGGTGAGGTTGAGTGAGGTCGCCAATGGTCACCTGAAAAGTGAGTCGAGGTCGCCTGGGGGACCTCAACCTCAATTGATGAGATTGAGGTTGAGTGAGGTCGCCAAATATTTTTGAGTTGGAGGTGAAGTCGAGGTTTTTAAGGTCAAATGCCCACCTCTGCTCCTAAGCGTGTGCAAATGGCACTTTAATGAAAGCCGTCGCGGCGGCGCTCCTACCTGATATTGCATATGCACAGAAATTTGTCCTCCAGTCATTACGGACACCGATCTGAAAGTCTGGACCTCGATTTCCGCAAGCCCGAAGATTGAACACGATGGCACCGCAGGTGGGAACGCTACCGACTCGTCTCCGGTTTGACAGGACAGGACGAGTCGACGCAAATCAACACATTACTCTACGCCATGGGCGAAGAAGAGAAGGAAGTACTTGCTACTTTGAAACCGAAAGACGAACAGATGGCATCATACTTCGCCGTGGTGAGTGCTTTTGAAAAGCATTTCCTACCTCGAAAGAATGTCATCTAAGAGCGAGCGCGATTTAACTATCGGAAACAAGAGCAGCATGGAAACGTCGATGCATTTCCAACTGAACTGTTCAAGATGGCCAAAAGATACGATTACAGAACCCTCAAAGACGAACTGATTCGGGACAGGCTCGTGGTCGGCTCGCGAGACGTAAACCTCAGCGAGAGCCTGCAGCTTGACGCAGAACTCACCCTCAAAAAAGCAATCACAGCTGCCCGCTATTCAGAGAGCGTGAAACTTCAACACAAGGAAATTCGCTCCATCGAACAGCCAGCTATCGACATGGGAGAAGTTCGCTGCCAGACAAACGTCAAAACTCGCCGGAACGAAGCGAAGGTGCCTTTCAAGTCGCGCCCTCAACGTACACACAAGACGGGAGACGAACGCTGCAAGTGGTGTGGTGGTGTGCGTGACCACACGAAGACACAGTGTCCCGCGATAGAGAAGACGTGCAACCAGTGGGGGGAAAAAGGCCACTACGCCCGCGTCTGCATGTCTAAGCCGAAGGACGAGACCTGGAGTATACGACAACGACGAACTGATCTCGGAGAGCTATATCTCGGTGAAATCAAAGCGGGAGTGAACACGCCGTGGAGGATTACTCCTACCGTGAACAACTTGCCTTTTACCTTCAGTGTGGACACCGGCGCGGATGTGACTGCAATCGCACACGACCAGTACCACAGAACCGTCATGGAACCTATCAAGTCAACGCAACAGCTGTTGATAGGCCCAGGCCAGACAGCGATAGCCACTGCTGGCTACATCGATGCAACGGTCACCTGGCGCAACACTGAAGTCCAAGAAGCAGTCTTCATCATCAAATGATTAAAAGAACCGCTGCTCAGTCGACCAGCTATAGAATCACTTGGGATTCTACAGCGCTCTCTTGAGCTAGACGAAACCCTCTCACAATCAACTGATGTCCCCAACTTCTTGACATCATACCCAAAGCTAACGTCTGGGCTTGGAGTCATGAAGACTGAGTACCGCATCAAAGTCAAAAAGGATGCTGGGCCATACGCAGTCAGTTATCCTAGGCGCTTGCCTCTTCCACAGCATCCACTTGTGAAGAAAGAACTAGAAAGGATGGAAGACTTGGGAGTCATCCAGAAGATCGAGCGAGCAACCGAGTGGTGTTTTCCAGTGGTTGTTGCACGTAAAAAGAACAATGAGCTGCGCATCTGCGTGGACTATGGTCAACTCAACCAACAAATAATACGCGAACGTGTGCTCATGCCTACGGTGGACGAGTGTCTTGCAAAATTAGCAGGTGCAACAGTTTTCAGCCGCCTAGATGCACGAGCAGGGTACTGGCAGGTGCCACTGTCCAGGCACTCTCGCGAATACACAACCTTCATCACACCAGGTGGCAGGTTTCAGTTCCTGAGGCTTCCCTTCGGAATCTCCACAGCGCCAGAGTTCTACCAACGAGAAATGCTCCGTGGGCTCAAAGGACTAGATGGTGTGAGTTGTCTATAAGATGACATCATTGTCTCAGGGAAGACAAGTGAGGAACTGGCTGGTACTGAGGAAGCTGGAAGATGCAGGTGTTACCCTCAACATCGACAAGTGCTCCTTTCGACAAACAGAAGTAACATTCTTAGGACACTTCGTAAACTCAACAGGAGTCAGCGCCGACCCTGAAAAGGTCAGGGCCATAGTCCAGCTCGGCCCATAATGTGATGTGTCAGAAGTAAGGTCTTCGTTGGGCTCTGCAAACCACCTAGCGAAATTTTTTCCAGAGCTAGCAGACTTTACGAAGCCTCTCAGAGGCTTGCTCCACCAAGACGCCGACTGGCACTGGGGCCCAGCTCAGCAGCAGAGTTTTGACAAACTCAAGCAAGCTTTAAGCAGGACGCCGATTCTCACTCACTACGATGCTCAGTCGCCTCACACACTGTCTGTGGATGCTTCCTCATACGGTCTTTTACAGCAGTCACACGAAAAGCTCCTACCTGTGGCATATGCGTCACGCTCCCTTACGGATACAGAACAAAGATATGCCCAAATCAAAAAGGAGGCACTGGCAATCGCATATGTTTGCGAAAATTTCCACAAATACCTGCTGGGATCAACCTTTCACGTGGAAACGGACCACAAGCCGTTAGTACCGCTGCTGACGATTAAACCACTTGTCGAGCTGAGTCCTCGCCTTCAACGTTTCAGGATGCGCCTTTTTGAGTACGACTACACCACGTCCCACACTCCCGGCAAAAAGCTGTACACAGCTGACTTTCTGTCCCGGAAGCCATCTGGGAAACCAGCAGACAAAGAAAGAACTCTCGAGAGTGCAGGGCGCGAGTTTGAAGAATTAGCACTTGAACAGCTCCCTGCTTCAAACCAAATGCTGGACAGAATCAGGGCAAGCATCTAGTCAGACGAAACACTTTCCAGGGTGGCTACCTTCTGCACTGCCTCGTGGCCAACTCTGCATGGGCTGTCACCTGACCTGAATAGGTACGTCGAGGTGGCTAGTGAGATTTCGCTCGTTGATGGTCTGCTATTCAAAGGCGACAGAATAATCATCCCACCAGACATCAGAGTAGAGGTTCTGGAAAAACTCCAGGCAGGCCACTTGGGCACAACGAGGTGCCGAGCGAGGGCACGAGAATGCATATGGTGGCAAGGCATAGGCAAGCACATTGAAGACTACGTGGAAAAGTGTCCAACTTGCAGAGAGCACAGAAAGCCAGAAACACAACCCATGCTTCTAACCCCATTGCCAGCGCACCCTTGGGACACAGTCGACATGGATCTCTTCACGCTGGAGGGGAAAGAGTATGTTGTAGTAGAGTACTACTCCCGATTTTTCGAGCCAGAACAGATGCCGAGGACAGCTACAAAAAACATAGCCCTAGTCTTGGAGCCAATGTTTGCATGGTACGGTGTTCCACGGACAATAAGCAATGACAACAGGCCGCAGTTCACTTCCACAGAGTTCAAAGAACTAGTGCATCACTGCGGAGTGTGGTAGACTTAGCCGGTATAACAAGCAAAACTGTTTATTTATACACCAGGTAATGGCGCCCGTACTCGCTCTGCTTGGCGCGGTCGCCCATGCCGGGGTTTCCCGGCGGTCCGCCTGGTTAGCTTGCCGCTTGGGGCGCTGTCGTCAGTGGCGCCCACAACACCCCACGCCATGTGAAGCAGCTCTAGCGAGGATGCGCACCGCTGTGCCTGGTGGTAAACGCTCTTGGCTCTGTACCTTGTGCCGGGTGTCGTAGGATCGTTTTGCACGAACACTGTAGGCTTCATTATTTTGTATGAATTTGCTGTCGTCCCACTTCGAGGCTAGCAGCTTCGAAGTGGTTGGCACTGTGATGTTCAGACGACGACCGATTAAGAGTTCTGGTGAAAACCCTTCCACACTGGGTGTGGCCCTGTAGGCAAGCAGCGCTTCATGTACGTTGGAAGACTTCTTCAAAACATGTAATGCCATTACAGCTATGCGCAAAAAAAGACAACACAAAAAGCAGAGGCAACGACAGGACGAGCGCAAACTAAGTTTGCGATCGTCCTGTAGTTGCCTCTGTTTTTTGTGTTGTCTTTTTTTGCGCATAGCCGTAATGGCATTACATGATTCAAGCCAACTAGCCTGACAACAACTCTTGTTGAGGTTCACTTCTTCAAAAGCTGCTTTGTTGTCTGCACAGCCCTCTCAGCCATATCGTTGCTCTGCGGGTAGTAAGGGCTTGAGGTTGTGTGTGAGGCTCCCCAATGATGCACTAGTTCTTTGAACTCTGTGGAAGTGAACTTCGGCCCGTTGTCTGTGTGTATTGTCCGTAGAACACCGTACCGTGCAAACATTGGCTCCAAGACTAGGGCTATGTTTCTTGTAGCTCTCCTCGGTAGCTGTTCTAGCTCGAAAAATCGGGAGTAGTACTCTACTACAACATACTCTTTCCCCGCCAGCATGAAGAGATCCATGTCGACTGTGTCCCAAGGGTGTGCTGGCAATGGGGTTAGAAGCATGGGTTCTGTTTCTGGCTTTCTGTGCTCTCTGCAAGCTGGACACTATTTCCACGTAGTCTTCAATGTGCTTGCCTATGCCTGGCCACCATATGCATTCTCTTGCCCTCGCTTGGTACCTCGTTGTGCCCAAGTGGCCTGCATGGAGTTTTTCCAGAACCTCTACTCTGATGTCTGGCGGGATGATTATTCTGTCGCCTTTGAATAGCAGACCATCAACGAGCGAAATCTCACTAGCCACCTCGACGTACCTTTTCAGATCATGTGACAGCCCATGCACAGTTGGCCATGATGTAGTGCAGAAGGTAGTCACCCTGGAAAGTTCATTATTAATATAAACAGCGCGAACAACGCTGTTTATATTAATAATGTTTATATGTTTAGATTATATTATACATTATAATAATGTTTATATATATTAAGCCCAACAAAGTATCTTGGTAACCCTAGAAAATGTTTCGTCTGACTGGATGCTTGTCCTGATTCTGTCCAGCATTTGGTTTGAAGCAGGGAGCTGTTCAAGTGCTAATTCTTCAAACTCGCGCACTGCACTCTCGACAGTTCTTTCTTTGTCTGCTGGTTTCCCAGATGGTTTCCGGGACAGAAGGTCAGCTGTGTACAGCTTTTTGCCGGGAGTGTGTGACATGGTGTAGTCGTACTCCAAAAGCCGCATCCTGAAACATTGAAGGCGAGGACTCAGCTCGTCAAGTCGTTTAGTCGTCAGCAGCAGTATTAACGGCTTGTGGTCCGTTTCCACGTGAAAGGTTGATCCCAGCAGGCATTTGCGGAAATTTTCGCAAACATATGTGATTGCCAGTGCCTCCTTTTCGATTTGGGCATATCTTTGTTCTGTATCCGTAAGGGAGCGTGACGCATATGCCACAGGTAGGAGCTTTTCGTGCGACTACTGTAAAAGACTATGAGGAAGCATCCACAGACACTGTGTGAGACGGGTGAGCATCGTAGTGAGTGAGAATCGGCGTCCTGCTTAAAGCTTGCGTGAGTACGTCAAAAGTCTGCTGTCGAGCTGGGCCCCAGTACCAGTCGGTGTCTTGGTGAAGCAAGTCTCTGAGAGGCTTCGTAAAGTCTGCTAGCTCTGGAAGAAATTTCGCTAGGTGGTTTGCAGAGCCCAACAAAGACCGGACTTCTGACACATCACATGGTGGGTCGAGCTGGACTATGGCCCTGACCTTTTCAGGGTCGGCGCTGACTCCTGTTGAGTTTACGAAGTGTCCTAAGAATGTTACTTCTGTTTGTCGAAAGGAACACTTGTCGATATTGAGGGTAACACCTGCATCTTCCAGCTTCCTCAGCACCAGCCGTAGGTTGACGTCGGGTTCCTCAGTTGTCTTCCCTGAGACAATGATGTCATCCTGTAGACAACTCACACCATCTAGTCCTTCGAGCACACGGAGCATTTCTCGTTGGTAGAACTCTGGCGTTGTAGAGATTCCGAAGGGAAGCTCAGGAACTGGAACCTGCCAACTGGTGTGATGAAGGTTGTGCATTCGCGAGAGTCCCTGGACAGTGGCACCTTCCAGTACCCTGCTTGTGCGTCTAGGCGGCTTAAAACTGTTGCACTTGCTAATTTTGCAATACACTCGTCCACCGTAGTCATGAGCACACGTTCGCGCATTATTTGGTGCTTGAGTTGACCATAGTCCTCGCAGACGCGCAACAAATTGTTCTATTTTCGAGCGACATCATTGGAAAATACCACTCGGTTGTTCGCTCGATCTTCTGGATGACTCCCAAGTCTTTAATCATTTCTAGTTCTTTTTTCACAAGTGGATGCCGTGAAAGAGGCACGCACCTAGGATAACCGACTGTGTATGGCTCAGAATCCTTTTTGACTCTGATGCTGTACTCAGTCTTCATGACTCCAAACCCAGTCGTTAGCTTTGGGTATGATGCCAAGAAGTTGGGGCCATCAGTTGATTGTGTGAGGGTTTCATCTAGCTCAAGAGGGTGCTGTAGAATCCCAGCTGATTCTATAGCTGGTCGGCTGAGCAGCGGTTCTTTTAACCCTTTGATGATGAAGACTGCTTCTTGGACTTTAGTGTTGCGCCAGGTTACTGTTGAATCGATGTAGCCAACAGTCGCTATCGCTGTCTGGCCTGGGCCTATCAACAGCTGTTGGCGTTGACTTGATGGGTCCCATGACGGTTCTGTCGTACTCGTCGTGTGCGATTGCAGTCACATCCGTGCCGGTGTCGACCTTGAAGGTAAAAGCAAGTTGTTCATGGTAGAAGTAATCCTCCACGGCATTTTCACTCCCACTTTGATTTCGCCTAGATATACCTCTCCGATATCTTTTGGTTGTTGTCGGATACTCGAGGTCTCGTCCTTCGGCTTAGACATGCAGACGCGGGCGTAGTGGCATTTTTTCCCACACTGGTTGCATGTCGTGTCTTACCGCGGGACACTGTGTCTTCGTGTGGTAACGCACACCACCACACCACTTGTAGCGTTCCTCTTCCGTCTTGTGTGCACGTTGAGGGCGCGACTTGAAAGGCACCTTCGCTTCGTTTCGGCGAGTTTTGACGTTTGTCTGGCCGCGAACTTCTCCGACGTCGGGAGCTGGCTGTTCGATGAAGCGAATTTCCTTGTGTTGAAGTTTCACGCTCTCTGAATGGCGGGCAGCGATGCAGGCTCTCGCTTAGTTTTTCGTTTCGCAAGCCGTCCACGAGCCTGTCCCGAATCAGTTCGTCTTTGAGAGTTCCGTAATCACATCGTTCGGCCATCTTAAACAGTTCAGTCGCAAATGCGTCGATGTTTTCATGCTGCTCTTGTTTCCGAGAATTAAATCGCGCTCTCTCATAGGTGACATTCTTTCGAGGTAGGAAATGCTTTTCAAAAGCACTCACCACAGCGGAGTATGATGCCATCTGTTCGTCTGTCACTTTCAAAGCAGCGAGCACGTCCTCCGCTTCTTCGCGCATAGCATGCAGTAATGTGTTGATTTGCGTCGTCTCGTCCTGTCCTGTCAGACCGGAGATGAGTCGGCAGCGTTCCCACCTGCAGTTCCATCGTGTCCAATCTTCGGACTTGCGGAAATCGAACTTTGTCGGCAGCTCCACGGCGAGCGGGTTGAGCGTCATTCTCGGAGTGCCGCTTGCGCGCTCCTCGTTCGCGCCTCGAGTGTCTGGCATGACGCTGCGGCCGCTTACTTTGGGCTCGCTGTCCATCTGGGTGTCATGCTGCGTTGACTATCCCGCCGCTGCCTCCATGTGGCAGACGTAGCCGGTATAACAAGCAAAACTGTTTATTTATACGTCAGGTAATGGCGCCCGTTCTCCCTCTGCTTGGCGCGGTCGCTCATGCAGGGGTCTCCCGGCGGTCCGCCTGGCTAGCTTGCCGCTTAGGGCGCTGTCGTCAGTGGCGCCCGCAACAGGGAGCCTCACACACAACCTCAAGCCCTTACTACCCGCAGAGCAACGGTATGTCTGAGAGGGCTGTGCAGACAGCAGAGCAGCTTTTGAGGAAGTCTTCCAACATACTCGAAGCGCTGCTTGCTTACAGGGCCACACTGAGCATGGAAGGGTTTTCACCAGGAGAACACTTAAAGGGTCGCCGCCTGAACACCACAGTACCAACCACTTTGAGGCTGCTAGCCCCGAAGTGGGACGACAGCGAATTCAGACAATATAATGAAGCCTACAGAGCTCGTGCAAAACGATCATACGATACCCGGCATAGGGCACGGAGTCGAGAGCGCTTACCACCAGGTACAGCGGTGCGCATCTTCGCTGGAGCTGCATCATACGGCATGGTAACACAGCCAACATCAGAACCAAGGCCCTACGTTGTACAAATCGACAGAGGACGAGCACGACGTACAGCAAGACGCCTGCAACCATTGCAGGACACGAGCACCACAAGAATTGGACGTGTTTGTAAGCGACCAGAACGCCTGGACATGTGAGATCAAACCTTTCAAGAAAGGGCGTGCTGTGGGCGCCACTTACGACAGCGCCCCAAGTGGCAAGCTAACCAGGCGGACCGCCGGGAGACCCCGGCATAGGCGACCGCGCCAAGCAGAGCGAAAACGGGCGCCATTACCTGATGTATAAATAAACAGTTTTGCTTGTTATACCGGCTATGTCTACCACACCCTTCAATGCCATCTATCTATATCCCAAAGCTGTTCCAAAATGCTCGAGCCTGCGTCCACTTCTGTAGACCTCCGCCATATTTACAAACGGACAAGGTGATTGAGGTCATGCTGTAGTCGTCGCGATCCCACAGTAGGCCAAAGCACAGGAGCAGTACTTGGACCAAGCTTGTCAAGGCGCATTATTGTGTGCTGAAGGTGCTTTTTTGGCTGATGAAACATCCATGTACTCGGGAATGTATCAGCCCAGACATAGCATCTAAAAGAATAATGTAATAGCACATACGGGGGGCTTTGAGGCCTATTCTAAATAAATAAAATAAAATATATCCATAAGAGAGGGATTGGAAATGTCATACCCATTAATCTGAACACCAAAGTAGTATTGCTGCAAGAGTGCATTGAATTGGTAGACGGCATTTGAATCTGTCAAGTCAAAATAGGTAAACACATTAGGTCAGACTGCATGTTCCGTTATGAAGTGCACGAGCAATTGTTACATTTGCTGCTAGTCTGCTTAAAGTTTTTGCTAAGGTCGGACTGTGTTATATTATACACCTTTACATGTTTTGTTCGTTTGTCATGTCACAGATGAGTGTGAAGTTGCAAAGGCATTGAACTTTCATAAAAAGGAATCAGATTTGATATTTTGTATTTCCGACAAAAGAACTACAATTTTCAAAGGCTTTGATCTGAGAAACGTGCTCCAAAACAATTCAAATTCTCCGAAACTCGTTTTGTTGCTCCATAGCTGCTTCAAAATGGCTTTACTACTGCTCCCAAAGCTGCTCCAAAATTCTTGAGCCTGATTCGACCCCTACTTAATTCATTTTGTGCAATGACTAGCAAATGAGCTGCCAAGCCTTGCAGTGGTGACTTACTTCTATTTTAACATAAGTAAAAATGATTTCGGAACCAGAGTGTGAGCTGAAGGACTCAGTGTGCCTCACAGTCTATGGGTTCACAAAAATATTGTGCACAGTGCAATGAACGGTACAAGGGCAGTTTCACAGAGTAGCAGGCATGTAATTTGATCTCTTTTACTTTGTACTCAAATACAAAGAGCCTTCAAAGGCCTCACACACTAATATAAACCTAGCTACTACAGTGGCAGTTTTGTTTGCAAGCATTGCCATGCATAATAGTTAAAAATACATCGGTCACAGGACCCTAATTGGCTCTTGTTTATTGTCCAAACAGCAAACTTCCATGTTAATGAAGTGTAAAGGCATTACAAGGTTCATCTGCAGAAAATGTTTTCTTAATATGAGTCGTACATGTCCATATTTTAAAGGTCCATATCAACGAGGCATTGCTGTATATGGTGACCTATGTTTTTTTAGTTATGATAATGACATAGACTGCGAGGCTATGAAGGAGCACTGAACAAGGGTAAATGGGGTACGCCTCAGTGCGCAGGTCGAGCCAACATTTCGACAAGTGGACTTGTCTTCGTCTGGCCCAGATGAAGGCAAAGTCCACTCGTCAAAATGGCTCGACCTGCGAACAGAGGAGTCCCCCATTTACCCTCGTTCAGTGCTCCTTCATACCGTGTAAGCCATCTGCTTCCTCTCATTCTACCTGGATCCTGAACAGCCAGGCTATGTGTTTTTAAACTGTGGGACTCAAGAAGCACATTTCTCTCTGGAATGTGTGCAAGATAATTACAACACTGTGTTTCATGAAACAAAAAATTGTTGAGTGGAAAATATGTCGGCTTAACCTGCTATTAAAACTTTTACACAACACATTGAAATGTGTCTTGTGGGGCTTGCAAAAACACTGCTAAAGGACAAGGACAGCAGGAAAGAATAAATGTCATTGTACTAGGTAGCAATTCTTGTTCTTGTTTTTTTCATGCAGTTTCCTCTTCTTTTTCCGCAAGCTATCCCTACAGTGCACTCGGATCAAGCTTTTTAGAATTTACGCAAAGTGGCGACAGGACATAGTACAGGAAGCAGTGTGTATGTGTACTTGTAACGCACACTGTAATACCAACCTCATATACATTGGCCACAAAGTGCCACTTATTCTCATCATGATCCCAAAACATGCACCCCCTTCCAATACAAAGCATCTGATAAGAGACTGCAGGACTTTTTGAGCATTACATTTGACACACATGTCATTTATACTGACTCTACTTATGTAGTCTCAATGCATTACCAACCTATATATAGAATATATTGCATTGGCAATTAGGGAGCGCACTTCATTTCATATTGAGCACACGATCCCAGGATTCTGGCTCACGCGCCTCCCAAAACGACTCGCGCCATCCTGCGGCAGCCAGCGGCGCGATGCCGCGTAACTGAAATGCGCTGAAAAAAATAAAAATCGATAGCTTTCGATAGCTAAGAATTATCAGTTCTTTTACCCGGTTACTTCTTATAAGCTTCGTGGAGTTTGTTCCTGTAATCATCTTATCTACCTAGATAGAACACGCAGGTTTCCTGGGCAATCGAAAAATAAATGCATGGGGCCTATGAGAATTTCGTCAAAAACACACCACTTCTCGCTATTCAGTCATCGACTACTGCGCCAATTAGCAAGATGTAGCATGTTTCCCGGACGTTTAGGTAGTGCAGTATTCTGCCTTCAAAGCAATTTAAATTTAATTACAATTGATTGAAGGGGGCAGGTTGCTACTCTTGTTTTTCTGATCAGAAAAATTATTCATGTCAGCCGGGGCGTCGCGGGATTGGTTACTCCTCGAAGGCGGAGACATGACGTCCTCAGAGCCGTCACGGACCTGACTGCTGGAGCAGCGCGCGTCCGTGTTTAGAGGAGACGGCACCTTTCATGATTTTTTTTTCACTGGGGGAGAAGAGGAGGATGTCGAGATGGCTGGCGGCAAGAGGAGGGAGATGCACTCGACAGCGGAAGGCTGTGGTTTAGAGGAAGAATGATTGTCGCGCTTGCTTCTTCGCTCTTTCAGTTTGGTGCGTCTTTACCAGCCTCGTAGGCGCCGGTCCTCGACGGAAGCTTTGTGCCGCGGGTTTGCAGCTTCGTTTTTGCAGTGATAGGGGTATGACAGTTGTTCGCGGGCTAGCTTTAGTGCATAGCATTACTTGGCTTAATAATGCGAAAGCATTACTTCGCTATGTTCACATATTTCTATCCGTAGACCACATCAGCAAAATTGTGTCCGCAGCAGTTATGAGTAATTGAGAAGTAGTAGCGGTTAATGAGTGGCGTCAATAGATAGGTGGCGTAATGTTGCGACCGAAAAATAATCGTGCCAATAAGTTAATTAGGTAATTAATTAAAGGGAAAATAGTAAAAGTTGACTGCAACAGTTATGAGTAATTGAGAAGTGGCAGACATTAATGAGGGGCGTCAATCGATAGAGGGTGACATAATGTTGTGTCCGAAAAAATAAATAGGCCTATATGGTAATTAGGTAATCAATTAGAGGCAAAAGATGCAAAATCGTCTCTGCACCAGTTTTGAGTAATTGAGGAGTGGTAGAGGTTAGTGAGTGGTGTCAATCGATAGAGAGGGACGTAATGTTGTTGCCTGAAAATTAACTGGGCCAAAAAGGTAATTAGATAATTTATCACCGGAAAAATTGTAGAAGTTGTCTGCAGCAGTTGTGAGTAATTGAGGAGTGGTAGAGGTTAATGAGTGGTCAATCAATTGAGGGTGATATAGTGTTGTGTCCGAAAATTATTTAGGCCAATAAGTTAATTAGGTAATCAATTAGAGGCAAACACGTAAAATCGTGTGTGCAGCAGTTGTGAGTAATTTAGAAGTGGTAGAGGTTAATGAGTGGTGTCAATCGATAGAGGGTGACGTAATGTTTCGTCCTAAAAATAATTAGGCCAATAATTTATTTAGGTAATTAATTAGAGGCAAAAACGTAAAAATAAAGACGAAAATGGTCTCATTAGTCAAATGCTTGGCGCCACATTTGAATGTATCAAATAGTACAATAATAAATAAATCAGACAATTCAGGTGACGTCAAGGATGTGACACCACACAACCTGAAGTCGAGCCAATAAAATGGCATAGGAAGAGATTGGGGCGCTATTTGAAAGAATAAAACACTAAAGTAAATAATTAAGGCCATTAATTAGGGTGACGTCAAGGATGTGACGTCACACAACCTGAAGTAGAGGCGAAAAAGGACTTAGGAAGGGATTGGCGCGCAATTTGAAAGCACCGAAGACTAAAATGGGAAAACAAGAAGTGAATTAAGCAACTTGAAGCAACCAGAAGCAGCCAACGAAAGCATCTGTGCTTTCACCTTACTCCAATGCTGATTATGCAGTGCTCTTTAATTTTATCCTTGCGGTGTAGATTGTGCATGAGGCTTGTGTGTACACTGTCTTCAGCGGCGGTGTAGCTCACGTCGAGTGAACAGCCACATGTGTTCTGTTGTTGGACAGTCTGCCAAGTACACATTGCAGTGGACTAACAGTATGCCCTAATTGATTATAGTTAATTAGCTAATTGTGAATAAAAATATACTTTACACCACCTCTGCAAGTAATATATGAAGCCAGTTTTCCGACAGTGTGTGTTAAGAGGAAAAGAAAGATACGTAAGCCATGGATTACACATGAACTCAACACAAAATTACGACAAAACTTCTGATTCCAGCAATTTATGAAAAGTAAAGACCCAGGGCACTTAAAAGACTTCAAAACATATAGGAATCATCTCAATAAGGAGCTATCAAGGGCAAAGCGCGAATACAACACTAACTTTTTTGATTCAGCTTCTAGTTGTCCGACGTGATATAGAAAAACCTAACTGCCTGATAAAATGTAACGTTCCGCGAAGCAGCATTCATAAAATGCATAAAAATAACGTAGAAATGACTGGAAAGCGATTAGCTGATGAATTTAATAAATATTTTGTAGATATCAAACACTGAACTAGCGCGACCAATTATCAAACAAACGTGCTATGGAACGAGCACTCTATTTTCCTGGATCCTGTTAGTGAGAATGAAGTAAGCGCAGTATTATTAGGAATAAAAAACAGTAGTGGCTTTCAAGTAAAACCTATTAAGTACGTTGCTGACCTTTTTACTCCTATCATGACATATATTTTTAATTCTTGCAGAAGTCTAGGTGTTTTTCCTTGTAAAATGCAAATTGTTCGTGTAACTGTGGTGTATAAGAAAGGGGATAAAAATGATATGGGGAACTGCAGGCCAATATCGAGACTACCTATCTTCTCTAAGGCCTTTGAGAAAGTCCTGTTGAATCGTTTTAATAAATTTGAACGAAAGTATGACCTCTTGATTGACTCTCAATACGGTTTCCGCAAAGGCCTTAGCACAGAATTTGCTCTCCTTGCACAAAAAGAACACATTCTGATGTCATTATAAGAAGGTAAACTGATACTTGCAATATTGCTTGATCTAACGAAAGCTTTCAATCATCTAAACCATCAGTTATTACTTCAAAAAACGGAACGGTATGGTTTTCGGGCCAAGGCGGCAAGCCTGATAAAATCTTATTTGCAGAACCGCAGCCAAATAGTTGGAATTAATGGCTACCTATTGGATTCAGAACAGACTTCTAGCGGCGTTCCTCAAGGCAGCATTCTCGGGCCATTTTCGCTTAATATGTATATCAATGACATCACTAACATTGCTCCCACTGCAAAGTTCATCTTTTACGCAGACGACACAAGTGTTTTTTAACAGGGAATAATTCTGAAAACCTATTTGAAACAGCGAATGTAATAATGGCTGCGCTCGAAGAATGGACAAAAATAACTTTCTAAGCATCAACGTACCCAAGACTAAGTACATCCTGTTTCGAGGCTAGGGCAAAATCATCAAAGCACATAGTGAATTATCCTTACATTCTACCCCGGTTGAAATAGTTCCCTCATTTAAGACACTTGGCTTAATTTTTCAGGAGAATCTTTATTGGGATGCACATATTAACTACTTGACAGCAAAGCTATCCTCTGTTGTAGGATTAATATACCGGCATCGCAATGTGCTACCTCGCAAAGTAATGATGTTAATTTATAATGCTCTTTTCCTCTCCCGACTTAATTATTGCCTTTTGGTATGGGCATCTACGACAAAAGAAAATTTACAAAACCTGCATGTCTTACAGAAAAAGTTCCTCCGAGCCGCGGAGAATGTGCACAGTCGTTACCACACTCACGAGCTGTTTAAAAAATACAATGTAATGCCAGTACAAAGGATTTATGACTACAGGTTGTGTAGAACCTTTAAACAAGAATTAAAAAGGGAAACTTCCTTTATGCGATCTCTATCAAACCTAGAAAAAAATGTTAAAGCACATAACCTGCGCCATAACGAAGAATGGAAAGTAAATACATACAGATCAATGTACGGAATGCAGACACTTCATAACAAGCTACCTAGGATACTGAACGATTTGCAACATGACCAAATCTCCCTCGAAAAAATCTCAAAGATTTAAAGCACGTTTTATGATCTCATACTTATTTTCTTAGTGTTTTCTGTTTCCTACTTGCTTCGTGGCCAAGTGATGGCAGTGCATAACGTTTTCTTTCTTACTTGTCGATTTCATTTTTGTATCAGGTCTTGTGTAGTTTTGCGTACTGTGTTTGTTATTGTTGATGCGTGGCTTTAATTTTGTACATTGATTGATGGTGGTATGCAGTTTACCACTGTTTTGATAAGTTTTTTTTCATGCTTCATGTTTATTATGTTTCATGCTTGATGTTATTCATGCTTCAGTGCTTATCAATATGACTTTAGATTTCTTCGGTGGCCTGTTTTTGGCGACGCTGTGAAATGACCAGTGTGCAAGGGGGCCTGCGGCCTCGTCAGGCTGTCTTTGACAGCTTTTTCTGCAGGCCTGCTGCATCTTGTATATTCTACTTGATGAAAATAAATATTATTATTATTAAGTAAATATATCGTTGTATAGCTTACGTATATAATTGCACTGTACCATTTGCACATCTTACTTATGCAACATTTTATTAGTTATTAACTGATTAAAAAATTTAAATTTACACTACTGAATTAAGATATCGTTGGATAGCTTATGCCGACTCTAATCAAACTGTACTAGATGCAGGTTTCAATTGTTTACCGTTATTCAGATAAAGAAATCAGAAAAATTAAATTTATGTTATAACATCAAGTCATATCATTGGATAGCTTGTACCTTAGCTTACTACCCTGATTGCCGGTCTTAGTTAATAATCGTTATTTATTTAAATGTGGTGAATAATATATCTTTAAAATCAAATTCAAGTCATCATTGGAAAGGTCTCGATGTGTAAATCCAAAATATACCGCTAAACCCCGCAAAACTTTGTAGAACAGAGCATTAACCGAGTTCAACTCGGTCCGAAAATGCATATCAGGAACGAACCAACAGCACTTAAGCGCGGTAGTGCGTATAGTTGTTTTCGCCCCTCCCTCCGCCTCTTATGCTGTGTGCCACGCGCATGTTTAATTAGCAATATGGTGCTACGCGACTGCAGGTTGTATATACAGTGTATTTTATTATAATTTTATAGTTGCTCTGGCGGCTCACGCACAGTTATTTTTGCAGACAGTGCCAGCGAACTTTCGCGCGACCGGCGTGAGCTTGTTCACCTTTTTGTTTTGTAAATAGTGGAAATAGCTCTCTCTGCAAGCTCCTCATGTTGCACCTGCTTTAGTGTACATCTTGCAATCCACTCCGTGTCTTTTTTATGCTCGCCGGTCGTTGCCGGGGTTTGATTATTCAGTTCAGTTCAGTCGTTCAGTCGTGTCCGACTCTTCGTGACCCTATGGACCATGTCACGCCACGCTTTCCGATCTCTCACTATCTTCCTAACATCACATAACTTCATCTGCAGCCGCTTAGCGTTGGGCAGACACGGAGGTCGGGTTCGTCTGTGCCTTGAATCATTTTTGTTTTCTAAAAGGATCCTCGCGTCCCCCCATTCCAGTTGTCCTGCCCTCCCTAAACTAAGGTAGCGATCTGTTGCTTCCAGAGGGTCGTCGAGCGGTGAAGTAAAAACCGTTGCGACAGGAAGGATTCTGGAAGGAGGCGCGCGCTCGGCGACGGGGTCTGTGTGTCGCGCTCCCCGCGCATTGTCCGGATGCAGTTGTTGATGGCCTTTTTCGTAGAAGCTGCCGTGGGACGGTTGTGAGGTGTAGCGCGGAGGGCGGCTACAGACGTACACCCCTGTAAAAACACGTGCGAGCCACGACGCTGAAACGGGGTGCTTAAATGGTTTTTGGTCGAGCCTCGTCGATGGCCGACCAACCAAGTACAAACGCCGTATCCGTACGTATCTGTTCTGCGGGCACCGCTGGTGGATGTAGCGTTTGAACATGACTTTGTTCTTTCAGTGCTGTTTTGGAGGTTGGGTCTGTCGGCATAGCATTCAAGAGGAATATATTGAACGAATTCTTAGAACATGCTTTGCTCGACGTAAACCAGTGAGGCATTGCTTTGTTCAAATTTAAAGAACCCTGAACACTGACTGAAGGACTGACTGACTGACTGACACTCCGACTGGTTCCAATAAACGCTTTCGCGATTGGTTATTCAGATGGTCCTCAAAATTCTGAGTGAACTTATGCAAGAAAGTGTTTTGTCACCAAAAAGGAGACTTGCACAGGGTCGGAGAAGTGAGTGGTCGGACCATGTCAAGGTATGGACTGAGCGCAAACCGAGGAATGAGGAACCGCTACGAGTAGCGCGATGATTTATACAGATTGGTTGCAATCGCACTGGCCGTAGTTTAAGAAGTGTGTATATATGTAAATAAATTAATTTGCATATCTTTACCGGGAAGAAACGTCCAACCGTGTCATCCATCTGCAACATGTTGGACTCAACGAACCACATCTGCCCCTAGGACCCGACATTGCAACAACAGAAGCAAAGAAATCTAACTCATTACAAATATTGCTTTCGGAGGGCTGCCAAGTCTTTTTGCGTGTTATAAATAACATACCATTCGATGCATGCGCATCAATGGAAGTGTGGCAAACAAAGTCGGTGAAAGAACCGTGGTTTCCAACAAGAGCACTGAACGCCTCGTTATATATGAAAATAAAGTTTCAGCTCCGACAGAAAAATGTAAATTTTATGGTGTTCCTAGCCAACGCTACCACGGCCACAATTTCCTGCAGAAGAATTACGAATCCACATAACGTTCTCGGGTTAAGTGGCAAGGCATTGCTTAAGGATGTGGACAAAATTTGAGGGATCGGCTTAGCGTAATTAATACGCGTTGTAAATAACATGTGGCGAAAACACAGTGATGATAGTCTTTAGAAGATACGACTGTTCTGTAATGTAGTGTGATGTCCTCCTGCAATATGATAAAATAAAAAAAAATTCAGGATTTTTCTACACTTATAAAACCGACCAAAAAGCGTTAGCCAACATAACACTTGGTTATAACGGTTTAAGGTCAGTATTTTAACAGGATATCGTTAAAGGCCCCGTTCAACGAATAAACGATGCGGCGGTCGTCCGCCGGCGCCTATGTGGTGAGGGAACAATCGCGATCATAGAGCTGGCAGGCGGTAGCTGGCAGCTGAAATGGCCGAGCACTAACTGGATGTAGGGTTGGCTGACATTACGCTTGGCAGGAATTTCCAATTCGGGTCTCTCCTTTCATATGGGAGGATATCAGAATCAACCTGCCAAGACCGTTGCATTCACGATACCAATAAATAAAGTGTTTCTCTCTGTCTCTCTCCTAGGCCACGCAAGCACTTCATACGGCATGGTTAAAGCGGGATTTTGTATGTGGAATCAGGCAGGGCTCTTGATCCGTCCTTCTTTGCAAATCCAAGTTACAAGAAATTTATTTACACAACTGCGAACACTTCATTTCACTCAGAGCGCGGCCTTTCATGTAAACACTCGAGTTCAGTTACTCCACATCGCCTCCTTGTTCAGAGCCACCGCTGCCCTCAGAATCCTCCTTCCCTTCTCTCCTTTCACTTTTGTCTACGGCCTCCCGAGCTCCGCCGATTCCTTCTTTCCCAACCGTCTTTTCTTCGTCGCCGTTACCGCAGTTGGCCGCGAGCGCAATTCTCGGAAGGCCCTCCCGTTGGTTGTCCCGCCGGGGTGGTGCAGTGGTAAGACGCCCGACTACTGTCCGGAATACCCGGGTTCGAACCCGACCTCGGCGGCTGCGTTTCGATGGAGGCGAAACGAAGAGGCGTCTTGTGCTGTGCGATTTCAGCGCACGGTAAAGATCCCCAGGTGGTCGAAATTACTCCGTAGCCCTCCACTACGGCTCCTCTTTCTCTCCTCCCACTTTCACTCCTCCCTTCCCTCACGGCGTGGTTCAGGTGTCCACAGAACAAGTGTGACAGATACTGCGCCTTTCCCTTCCTGTGAACCAATTACGAATTACCTCCCGTTGGCCTGGTCGCCTGGTCTCCTTTCGAAGGCGATCTTTTGCTGTTGCCAGCATCTTTCTTCTTGCGCTGGCCGTTCGAGAGGTATCAGCCAGCAGACCTTCTCAACAGTTTGAGCTGTTTGAGCCGTTAAACGGAAAGGCGCGTCTACCATGGCCGTTCGCGCGCACTCACTAACCCGCACATATTCCCATATGGCAGTCGTTTTTTTTTTTCGCTCGTGCTGTTCGCGGCCAGGGCAATGCAACCACGCACTTGACGCGTGGGCTGGTAGCTTACGCTAAAGCTTCATACTCTTTATTTATTATTTATTGATTTATTTATTTATTTGATCATACTGCAGACCCAGTGAAGGGTCCTGGCAGGAGGGGCAACAATTCCAAAAGAAAACAGAAAAGCATAAAGTGCAAAAACATGAACATAAAATTTACACAAATACAAGCAAGACAGCAAATCAATGCACGCCCTTTTCTAAGGAATCAAGGTCCTGAAGGGATGATAATGGCAGGTTATTCCATTCGGTGATGGTGCGTGGGAAAAAAGAAAATTTGAAAATGTTAGTTCTGGCAAAGTAAGGTGTTAGTGATTCGGTGTGCGTATTTCTTGTTGCCCTAGACGATGCCGGTTTAAGATACAAATCAGGAGCCATTGATAATTTATTATTTTTTTTAGTAGAAAGAGGAATTTTAGCCTGTGTATTCTGCGCCGAGATTCAAGGGACTCCATGTTATGTTTAAGCATGAGGGTAGATGGTGAGTAAAGTGCTGCGATATTTAGAAAATATAAACCGAACAGCCTTGCGTTGAATTCTTTCGAGAACATTAATGTTAGTTTTAGTGTGTGGATCCCAAACAGTGCACGCGTACTCAAGTTTAGGTCTAATCATGGTGTTATATGCTAGCTGTTTGACGTCGGAAGGAGCTTGTTTTAACTTACGTCTTAGAAAACAAAGGTTACGGAAAGAAGATGAGCATACAGTGTCAATATGTTTGTTCCAGCTAAGTTTATTCGTTAGTGTTACACCGAGGTATCTGTAATCTTCGACTTCTGAAAGGTTCCGGGTGGGAAGACTGTATGAAAAAGAATGGCGGTTCTTTTTGTTCGTAATCCGCATAAATGTGAGGGCCTGAGCTGTGCAGTTTGTGTATGGCGTCAACTGCGTATATCAGGGGAATCTAACTTGGGTTTGAGAAGGCTACCTGGCGGGACAAGTGGCGCTTCACTTAACTGCTGCACCCCTGCATCAGGAGTGGTATGAGGACTCCTCGTGATTTATGAGCCTGACAACTGGATTATGAGAAAACTGGTCACCGTGGCAAGGGGCAGTTAAACTAATGATCGGTGGCGAGAGTTGGCTCGGTGTGAGCAACCTAGGTATCACAATCTCATCTCGTAGCTGTGTTGGAAATATCCACCTGTCTGGGCAGGGATGCATGATTTAAATGGTGCACGTGGCATGCCGGTCTGCGAAGTGATACGCCAAGAGAACCAAGAGTAGAGGCCACCATGACAGCCATCACGCCTGCCGTACTTACAGCCATAAGTACAGCTATTAGTGCAGCCGACAGAAGAGACGACTGAACAGTCGACAATTATAAGTACATTCATAAGCGCTGTAGAACATTGCTAGCACATTCTGACCTGCTCTGACAGCGCATGTGTCTTCTTCTTTCTTTTTTGTGAATAATCAGTTGTGTATAATCTCAGTAAAATTACTCTTTCATTGGACAACGCCTCCAGTGCAGTGTTTCCCAAAGGCTCGCGAACTGCGCGACGAGAAATTACAGGATACTGTGTGGAGTTTTTATAGGACACTCTGGCACGTGGCAGGTGTAGATGCTTTTCACATATCATTATCGGCTACAGGCGGAGTAATCACCGCAGCTTCTGATGGCAAGACCCGCTAGTTCATCAACACCCCTGCGAGTTTGTAACTTTAATCGGTGGGTGTGAACGAAAGGGACCTAATTTCATACCATAGGACAAGAAATCACTTTTCCTTTATTTTAAAGCTTCGTTCTTAATTCAAATTTGATTATGTGTACAGAGAACCATCTATTACATGCATGCTATTTTCACGATAAGCGCCGAAGGCGCCAACGTTGGCTTGCGTTGCATTGTGCTGTGAGAGGGCGGAAATCTGATAGTGAAATATGCTGACGCAGCTGGCAACTTCGGGGCTTGCCGTGGTGTGTAGCTACAGTTCATGCTAGAATATAGAGAATATAGCAATCATTCAACTGGGCAGCGTCCCACTTTAGTTTGGCCCCTTACTTTCAGCGCCCATGGCACTAGATCGCGATCAGCATGGCCGGCCTAAAAGGCACTCGCTCCCACTTTCGAAGTACCGAGGACCGATCCGCAGGCTTCTTCCCTGTTCGGTTAGCCCCATCTAACATTTGTTGCGCACTGACTGCAAGGTCGGAATGGCACGAAATGTCCTTCCTTTCGTCTGGCGCATTCCTATTCTTTGGTTATCCGCATATATTATGCTGCGTTGCCAATTTGACCGCTTACTGTTGTGGGCGTGACAATTGAAAAGTCCATCAATTTCACATCTTGACGAGCACACATCACGACCGCAAGCGACCGCCTTGGGATGACCTGTCAGTACATCCCCACATAATATTCACTGCCGCGTTAACCCACTCTTAACAACACGTCTGTTCGATTGAGAACGGAGCTCGTTTTATGGGGCCTTCATCTAAATGAGCGAGCCACTTCGCGTCGCCTTTGGTCCGATGGGAGAGTAAGGTATGACGTGTTACGTTTTGTCTTCTACCGCGCACTTTAATAATTCAAACCGTCCTTTCGAATGCAGTGCCTCAATTATTACAAGATTAGCGTTTCTTTCTTGAACCGCTTCGTCGATAACCCAAGCAGCATGCCGTCAATGGACCGCCACTGGTCCAATATTGGGATATATTGGTCCCAATATTAGTCAATATTGGCGTCTGATTGGGGCGCACAAAGAGCCAAGATATATGCCAACCTGTTTGATTGGCTCTCCTATCAAAACCAGTATTGGGATACTACCTTTTTTACTGGCATTCAATTACACGCAATGGATACTCAATATCTTCCACCCAAGCTCACTCACTGGTTGTTCTATCACGGCTATCCCGCCAAGCTCACTGGCCATCCATTATCTTGTTTCCATGCTTATTCACCGGATATTTACAACTGGCATCCAGCCAGATTTATCGGCTACCCAATATTTAGAATCCAATCTTGCCCAGTGGTTTTGCATTATTGGCATCCAGCCACAGCTATTCGCGATCCGGCACATTATAGTGCTGAATGTTTCAATAATCAGTACTACGGCTAGTTGCTATTTCGTGCTATGGCTAATAGGCAACTACAAAGCCATCCCATGCGTATACAGTGGTGATATTTTTCATGTACCTTTTTATTTAAATAAAGCCTGCTGAGAATACCCATGCACAGAAAATAATACAGCTGAAAGGTTCATTGCATGGTGATTTATTAGGTGTGCATGGGTTACAGGGCATGGAAATATTTAGGCAGAACTCTTAGACTTCAGTGCTCCTCCTGTTTTTGCGTCCCTTGGCAAGGTGTTCTCAGGTCCCAGGTTGGAGAAGCGCTGAGTTCATCGCAGCTTCTTTTGTGGTCGGTTGTAGGGGCAGCAGCTCCCAGTAGCCTTTAAAGATATGGACTTGAGCAGCATGCATAACAATGTATTTCCTTTCGCAGATAGCACCTGGAAATAAAAGCAATATTCATAAATCCCATTAAGAGAGAAAACTTTTGGAAAGTAGAAATACAGCTAGATCATGGAGTAAAAATGCAGAATAAAGCACCACCTGTTGGCCCTCAGGCAACTTTCTTGTCTGGTTTACTCAGGTTGAAATAACCTGCATACTCGGTGAGGCCGGCCATATTAACTTGGTTACATTGATTTCGACATCTGGCAGTGCACGGCTTCCCATGTGGGTGTGTTGTTGAGGCTGAAAACATAAAACAAATGATTCCGTTATCTATTCGTTAAACGGTAGTCAGTGCTTGCCCCTTCTACTTGTGCCTATGTGATCGAACACCTGTAGAAAAGAAAGACGTCGTCATAACTGCATGCTTCAGATCAATAGCTTTCCTTTGAATAGTTTTCGTTAGGGTAGATTGCCGCAAGAACTAAAAGAAACTACAAAGAAAAAAGAGACGCAAAAAATGGCAGTCGCACTCCGACCGCGGCTGCTAAAATTAGTGTACACTGCATCATTACTGCAAACAGAACATTTTAAAATTTGTCAAACCTGCAGCCAAAACAACGTACTACACAGTCGCTTTGGGGTTTGTATGATATACTCAAATTGAAAAAATAAAGAAATCCGTAGCTTAGCATCACGTTTGTTGTGGAAACAAGTTTGTACGTGTGGTAAAGTATAAGAACTGTGGTAGCAACTGTAAATAAGAATCCCCTTTTCAGAATTTTTTCATAGAGTGCTTCGCGCGGACAGTAGAAGCTCTTGCACGTAGAAGATAAAGTGTTATGTTTCAGGCAAGCCCCTTTTTTCTGCGCGATATAGCAATCAATAATTGTGGATAAGTACTTTTTTGAACGAAAAGTTTTTTTCATTATTTCCGCAAAAATTCAAATTTAGCAGTAAAAATAAGTGCGTCGGCAGATCTTCTTTCCGGACGCTTTTAGTTTTCTACAAGTGATAGTAAAATTGCACCTGCTGGCTATTTTATGACACTTTTACTACTCGGGATTAGCGCAGGAGAAAGATCAAACACGTGAATAAGCTAAAAGTCGTTTAGATCATTCCAAACGCTCATTCATAACGGCAAATTAAATATTAAATATTCGCTCGCAACTAAAAATCATGTTCTAGAAAGCTCAACTTAACCATGAATTTTTAATATAGTATGTAATAGAAATTGATCACTTCAGACACACAACACGCGCGATGAAGTTGTAACCTGAAAATCACACAAACCACGCATCGTGTTTTACAGGGCCACATTTTTCTTTTGCAATACAAACTGACCACCTCTGAGCCGTAAATTTTGTCTTTGTTACCAGAATTTATGCATACAAAATAGTGCGCTGAAAATACAGTTCAGAATTTACTAGCGTGGTGCGGTCCAAATAAATGGCTTTCCGTTCTTGCAAGCATATCGGTTATTGGCATGATGATCAAGGCTGACAACATACAGCACCAAATCATGCAAAAAAAGGTATCTTACCATAAGGCTAGCGCAGATTCGCAGACCTCAGTTGCAACAATCCAAAATGAATGTTGCCAGGCAAAGTACATCCCAGTGATCTGATGCTTTATTACACCTGGTAAGAAAAAGTCGATCTTACAACGAGACAAAGCAAGAAATAATCTCAGAAAGCTCAGTTCAGTCATGAACAAACAACTTAAAATGCTGGTGATACTCACAGATATCCTCTTTCAGGCATGGTCATTAAAACGAATCGGAACTTTCACAAGGCTTGGGTTTTCGGTTCTGCTATCCAAAGCTGCGGGAGCTCGAGAAGCTCGAGCGGGTGGGGATTGTGGTGCCGGCCGGACGCCTCTGAATCAACCGCTTGTGTCGAATTTCGAGGCACGGTTGGAAGGGGGCAGAAGGGTCGTTGTGTTTTCTCTCTCTCTCTTTTTTTTGCTTGAGCTCTGTCGAAAGAGGAGGCATAAAGCTCTAAAGGCGGGGAGAGAAATGAAAGAGGTCCCGTAGGACCGCGCGAGCCCAGAAGGCTGCCAGCCAGGAAAGTTGACTCCCCCCCGCCCCTCCCCCATCCCATCTCCCCTTCCCCCGGACGCCAAGAGTGCCGCCGCGACATTAGGCCGGCATAACCCGCGTCCGGTATCCCCCCCCCAAGAATATCCCACAGATCCTAGAAGATGGCGGGAAGGAAGGGAAGAGTGCGGGAGAGTAGACGGGGGGCATTGTGAGCAACGCATGCCTAACCGGGTGGAAAGAAAGGGCAGTGAAGGTCGCTGTCCTTCCACGATGACTGCTTCACGGGAAGAAAAGCTACAAGACATGAAGCTGAAAGCAGTTTGGAAAATTGCTTTAGTCAAGGCCCTCGGGCGGAGAGGCGACAAAAGGACGAGAGAATGGAAACCATATGTCCTTTGCGCCAAGCATGTGAGGAGGAATGCGCAGAGTTTTGCCCACGGCTTCGCTAAAACAACGAGAAGTGCATTCGTAGCTCTTTGGTCGCCTCGGTTGCTGGCTCGGTTACGTTTTCAGTGGCGTGATAATTTCGCAAATTTTTTTTTTGTTAATGCGAAATGCGTTTTGCCAATGTGTTTCAGTAATAATCACATACGTAAACCAATCTTCAGTTTTCACGGAATCGTTCTCGGTTCGAACAAATGGAAATAATTTTTTTACTAAAGATTGCACACAGGTTCATGACGGAATGCTCTTGAAACGTCATCAAGCGCAACTGAGCGATGCAGCAGCCCGTATACTTGCTGTATTCCTGTTAAGGAAAAGAAAAGCGAAAACGACCATAACTACGGGTACTTAAAGGTTAAAATTCTCATGTTATTAAGTTTTATTTTTTTCAAATCAGGTCGACGTTTAGAGGAAGATAAAATCCGCATAGAACTAAGCGTGGGCATATAAAGCAGCAAGAGATACAAAATAATCGACGAGCTAAGATGTGAAGAACTAAATGGGCAGTAAAGAAAGAATAGAAAAAAAGCAAGGGTCAACATTGAAACTATATCTACGAACTTGGGACAAGGTGTAGTCCTCAGAAAGAAGCGTGGTAAAATCATCTTTCAGACCGCGGAAGCTGCGCTTGTGAAAGCGGCAGAATATTTCAGAGGAAACCTAATTCTCAATCATGCGTTAGATTCTTCGACAGTGATGTTCTCTAAAAATGCCCCAAAACTGCTTAAACAACGCACTCGCATTACTTTTAATATATATGAATTGCCATTAGCTATCTGGTTGACACGATGGGATAGAATTGTTTAGTTCTCTGGAGGGAAACGCCTTCGGTGCGGTGATCATATGGTTGGATAAGGCATAGAATGCCTGAAGAATAGTTTCTGATCAGTGCTTAGGAGAACGCTGCCAAAAGCTGTAGTCAAATGCATCATTATGAGCCAAGTATTGCAGCTTTCGAACAAAAATAACTTCCATAGAGAGCATCGTTATTATGCAATTTCAATTTTGTTACCATATATGCTGGAGACACATGAACGCGCATTCATTGCACTATAGGTAATTGTTTTAAATTTTTATTTTATTCGTTTGCCTTGCCACATGTAGTGCTGTTGATTTTTTTTTTTATTATCTTCCACATGCACACAACGTTTCGGCAGTGTGCGATTGACGTCGCATTAGAATACGAACCATTCCAGTACAGTTCAGATTTCTTTTCTTGTCAAGTGAATTAGATAGACAGCGTGGAATATATGTTGCTTGTATTTTTTCTTTGAGCTGAAATATTTTATGCGCTGCTACACCGATGGTCAAAGTCGTTCAGTCTTTATCTGTCTATTGCTGAAGCCCACAGCAGAGCGCTAAAGAGTACAGGAATAAGATGCAAATTTCGGTTTAGTAGATATTAGAACTCGAAGGCCTTGAAAGCAGCCCAACATATCTGTCTATAAGAACAGCTAGTACTGAGGCGTGGTATAGTCGGTGCTGATGCTGAATGCTGGAAATAGCTAGCGTAATGGCGAATCATGCAGTGAGTGTTTGATTGGCTAGCGCGATCGATCTCTCCCACCTCTGCTATCGCTTGAACATATGTAGGGTTTCTCTCTATTGCGTCAAACAAGGCGGAAATAATGATGCTACGCGTGCGTGTTTCCAATCATGGACAAACGTTTACAGGATGTGGATTCACCGGATATATTCGATCGTTTCTGCGTTTACTATCCAAACGTAGCCACTGGTGTTTGTTCAAGCGACTCACACGTTCTGTTGCGTTCTTTGCATTTGAATATACCTTGCGTTTCTTGACTGCGCAGGTGGTTTTTCGCGGACACGCATCCATTAAACGCTTGCTTGTTAGATGTGTGCTCGAGCGTGTGCGTATGCTTGTGCACTCGTATGCGTATATATAGGCCCATGGAACGAAATCCCATGCTCGAGAGTTGTTGTCGAGGCGTGTTCAGGATCTGTGCATTGATGTGTCTATCACTTTCAATCATCCTGGTTTGACGAGATCAGAAAAACAAATCGTCTCCACCGAGAATCGGACTGCCTAGCTAGCACTTTAACCAACTGCGCTAAACCCTGGATCGCGAAACTAGCATCATACGTAATTCTCCTTGTTAATCGTGATGATAGCGACGAGAATGATGCTGCAATTAGTGATAATGACAATAATGACAGTATCAATGCTAATGACGCTGCGTTTAGTTTATAACGATAATGATACGTGATGCACCGTATACAGCAGCATTAATCTCGCCTTCGCAAATTTCTGCAGTGTAGATTCCACGTGCTGTCAGAATTTTTTCAACACTTGGCTAAAGTTTGGAACACTATCTGTGTTACCTACGTCCACGCTTGATCGACATCCGGCCCTCTAGTCTGCAGAAATTGTCTCGAAGATATTATATGCAGAATTTTACATAACAATTATACGTGCCTAAAATCGTAAATAAAAGAGTACTCTACCAAAATTGTCAAATATAATCGCAGGTCATCCGCAGCAATTAGTGAATCACGGAAATTATATTCAGAAAAATATATTCTACATTTTCCGTGATGGGCGCTTCTGTGCATTTTGTGTGGTCAGCTCAGTCAAATAATTTTAGGACAATCTGTACATCAATCCCAAAAAACATTATATATATGGTGGCCCAAATTACGTATGGCGTATGAATATCTTCTACAGTTGAACGTAAACTGATGTCCGGGCCAGCGAAAAATTTAGTTGGGACGAAATTAGTCCAAAAACCGTTATATTGGGATACATGCTCATTGAAAAATGCTTCTACTGTTTTTTTAGCGCCGCCGCAGCCTGAAATGTGCAATGGTGACCAGCCATCAAAGCTCGTTAGACAATATTGACTACTAGAGACCATGATGTACACAATATTGAAATGCCACCAAATCTGATGGGACAATATTGACCAATCTTCGTCAAGATATATTTCATGTTAACAAGCCATTCATATTGGCGGAACATTATTGCCCAACCTATGCCATTAGGATGCAATGCTGGCTAGCCATCACAGTCCATCGAACAATATTGAACAATATAATGCAATATGTATACACTGCTGGCAGGCCGCCATGACAGGCGGGTCACTATTGACCAATATATGCCAGGATTTAGTTATAGCTGACAAGACAACCATAATGGCCAGACAATAGTAACCAATTTATGCCATTATATGTGCAATGCTGGCCAGCCATCAAAGCTTATTACACAATATTGACCACTATAAACCACGATATATGCAATGTTGGGATGCCACCAAAGCTGGTTGGGCAATATTGACCAATGCATGCCAAGATATATTCAATGTTAACAACACAACCATAATGGCCGGACAATATTAACCCAGCTATGCCATGATATGTCCAATGCTGGTTAGCCATCACAGTCCATCAAACAATATTGACCACTAAAAGCCGAATATTGACCACTAAAAGCCGAATATTGTCCTGACAGTCATGCCAGCATGACTGTCAGGACAATATTGGCCAATGCATGCCAATATATATTCAATGTTGACAAGACAGCCATATTGGCAGAACATTATTGCCCAACCTTTGCCATGATAAGTGCAATGCTGGCCAGCCATCAAGGCTCATTAGACAATATTGACAGTAGAAACCAAGATATTACAATATCAGGAAACCGCCAAAGTTGGTTGGACATTATTGACCACTGTATGCCTGGATAAATTCAATATTGAGGAGCCGTTGTTATTTACCGGACAATATTTACCAGGATATAGCACGGTGTGGAAGATATTGGCCAGCCATTGTAGCTGGCTGGCCAATAATGGCCAGGTGGTCTCGTGTATACAATAATGGCAAGCTGTTCAATATGCATGGGCATTATTGACCGGGTTTAGCCGGTTGAATGCCAATAACGGATATGGGTGAAGTTCACTGCGCCAATAATGATTATGTTATAGCACGGCTGCACATTATTGGTAGCTAATTGGCACCATCGGGCCACTTGTGGGCCAGTAATCCCCAATCAATCCCCAATATTGGGCCGATGCAGGTGCTGCCTGGGAGCATACACTGTCGTGTCAGCCGGCAAAGAGCGCGAAACGGTTTCTCAATCAGGTGATGACATTTCTTCCGCTGCACGGTGCTAGACGTAATTTGACAAAGGGTGTTCCAAGCGTCGACCGCGGATGCCTCTTTTCTGGGAAAAGTTGGCGGACCTACTAAGGTCAGAGTACAAAGCTCTTTCCTTCCCTTCTCAGTGCTTGCCTACATTTCACGCTTCCTGCCCAGATTGTTTGCAGGTGGTCAGGCCTTGTGGTAGTGGTAGATGCTCAATAAAATAATAATAAAAAATTAGGAAAAGAATTAAAGTTGTCGGCCGCGGCAACTGCTATCTGATATCTTAAGCACCCGAGCTGCGGCTGGCAGGAAAGAAAAGGGAGAGAGAGAAGTGAGGCTAGTGAGGACCATGAAGACATTCGTCGAAGCCTGAGCAGAAAAAGAGAGAGAGAAAATAGCTGCGAGAATGAGAGAGAAAGAGGATTACTTTATTTACCAGCACAATATTAAGCGCGAGGAGTTATCGTTTCGTAATATGTATTCGCTGGCAAGTGAAAGTCTGTGTCCTCAGACTGACTGGGTGAGGGTCAGTGCTTTCTTTTTATTTGTGTTTCTTTTTTAAAGTGAAGTCTCGCTTTTCAGCAGGTTCACAGTGGGCGGTTAATTGGCTGCTGTTTGCAATATTTAGAATCTTGTTCGAATTTCATTTTTGAAGGCTTATGCTGTTTTCAGTGCCTTGCTTCAGCGTTTGCGCGCGAGCTGCGTGGTGGGCAATGGTGCTGGACGAGTTTGGTGAAATGGCTTGATTGCGTGGCCGGGAACGATTCTGTCAGATATAATGCAGCCCTTGCGGAGTTTTCATGAACTCTGACACTCCGGAAGCGTGCAAGCTTGACTTCAGCGTTGCACTTACAAGTTGGAATGTTGAATCCTCGCTTTCAGAATATGATCCGGTCATTACGTGATTTTGAAAATGTTGTACTGTTTGAAGTTCTGGTTACTTAATGTTTTGTAAATGTTAGCTGTAAGCCAAAGTAACTTTCTGAAACGTTTTCTTACTCACGAAGCATTTAAGAAATGGAGGATGCGGACATTGTCTGTTTGCATGGGAGCGTATACACGTGGTGAACGCTGACTGTGTGCCTTGATCTTGCTGCGGACCCAATCCACTCTGTGTGGGAAAACCGCACTGACAACTGCGTGCGCCTCACCATCACCATCAAGCTCGCTTTTCCTCAATCTAATAGGGCCTTGTTCTTGATATATGAGACTCCAGCAGTCCGAAAGTAGCGGATGACCGTGCTGCTTTCCTAAATATGAAAGGGAAAAGGAAAAGTAAAAAAAGGAAAGCGAAAGGCAACTAAGGACCATGGACAGCCAAAGAAGAAACGCAAATGTTTTAGGAGAAAGAAATAAACAGAGGAGAAAATGTTGCCAGGAAAGGTTCCAGGCAATGCGGGAAGAGTGGAGAGATTTTAGTGAGAAAGCGGGAAGTTGAGCGCAGAGAAATAGCGTCACTAAGTTTCTATATTGCAAGCGGGTGCTAGTCTTCGCTCGTAAATTCGTGCTCCCTCCGGCGGCAAAGAAGCGGCGGAAGGCTGCGGCAGAACTGTGAAGTGTGTGCGCCGGCAGCCGAATTTCGATGAAGGCGAAGTTTAAAAGGACTGTATCCTGCGTGATTTCTGTGCAGCCCATTACAGAAACGTTAGCTGTTCTGGGCTACGACAATCGTCCCAGCGACTGACGTAGCGCCATGTCTTTCTCTCTCTCAATGTTTAAAGGTATACGTTAATTGCGGCCATGTGTCATTGTGGCGAGCTCCTGTTCTTCACGAACGATACAACCATGCGCGCTTGACATGATCAGGCAATGGTGGTGTTTGGCTCTGCCTCAGCAGTGAACATGGTGTAAGATAGCGAGGGAATTATCTATGTGCCACGCCCTGACGCTGCACGCGCCAGCGGTGTAGCCTTGGAACGCACAGTCCCAAATATCAATACCATCATTGCTTGTTCATTGAAGCGCGAACGAGAATGAAAAAAAAATAATAATCAAAGCCTAGATAAAAAAAGGAGTGAACACTGCAAACAGCTACAACAGTGAGCTAGGAGACTGTCATCTTCCTTATACGACATCCGAAGATTCTCGGAAATTGCACTGTTTCTTCTCCTGGTTAACGTCCACGCTATAACCTTGTAATCACGCTAGACTATGAACAAAAAACTAGCTGCGTATGCGCATGACACGTCCTATCATTCTCTCCCGCACGCAGATCAACGCAAAAAAAAAGAATACTACAGGACTGCGTTTAAGTCTACTGAAGGGCGGATATGGGGATGGCCACAGCAGGGTTGTTCTCATTAACGGAGCTGCATCTTCATTGTCATCCTTATTATAATCATCATAATAACTATCGCCACTATTATCGTTATGAACTAAATGCATCGCAATGCTCATCGCTACTACCATCATCATCACTAACTGCAGTGTAATTATCATCCTACTGTCATGATTATCACTAACTGCATTGTCATTGGTACTATAATCTCATGCTTGACAAGGAGAATTGTGATCGTCTTCTCAAAAGCCCGATGTGCAGTCTTCGCGCTCTCAGCACGAGATCAGAGGGATAGCGGTTCGATTCCAGGCAGAGAATATTCTTTTCTTTAGTGTCAGTTAGTGCGAATATTTCCTGCCGAAATTTGCGAGCCCATGCGCCAAGAAAGGTTTTCGCCTTAAAAGCAGCCGAGGTAAGGCGCCTGGTCGCTTATCGTCCCAAGGCGGCTCGATTTCCAGCGCCGCTAGAGACCAGGGCTAGGTATCGATCCGAGGGGGTGCAACTATATATATATATATATATATATATATATATATATATATATATATATATATATATATATATATACGTGTTATCTGCTACTGTCGCCTACCAATGAGAATGATATTTCAGTTGATGAATCCTCCCCTCCCCACCTGAATATCGCAGGATTAAGTGTGACGTGTACTCCACCCATTCTAACCGCGTGATATTTTGTTTTGTGCGCTGATAGTGACAACTTTCTTTTAAGTGATATATCTTCCTTTCTTTGTGCAACATATTAAGATGCATGACCTAAGCGCAACACGTGCCATTCTGTCTATATACCTTGCACCGCCATTACATCACGCGTGTGAAATCTTGTTTTGATATTTTGATGTTCATTTCTTGATAGTGGCTGGTCACGTGTTTATCAATTGTGCACGTATATAAGAAATAGCAAACGGCAGCTTCTTTCTACATTCCTCGACAAATGCAGGACCCCGGCCGAAACGTCGGATTGAAGTATTGTTTTTTCCACCGTGTGTCACCTACTTTAAGTTTATGCCCTACCGGACCCATTCGAGCTTCAACCCCCTCCCTATATATATATATATATATACATATATGTATATAAAGATATATATATATATATATATATATATATATATATATATATATATATATATATATATATATATATATATAGCCAGCGGCCGATGTAGCTCAGTGGGAAGAGCACCGGCCGCGATATTCGGAGGTCGAGGGGGTTTGGTTCGCACCATCGGCACGTTGGTTTTTCTTCCACTTTGTGTTTAATTATCTTTCCCCTCTACATATTACATTACTAATTCCTGCGATTATCCAAGTAAACATTAAAAAAGACAAAGTGCCATCCCCAACGCTTTCCTTGGCCTCGCCGACTGTTGGCTTCTTTCCGTCATGTATTATAACAAGCAGCCTCATTTCCCCTTAATTGATCTGCTTGTAGCTTACGGGGGTCTCGGTTCTGGCAGTCTTGAAGCCATAGGTAGCGTAAGAGGGTTCTAGCACAGCTTTCGCCCTCGCTCTCGATCACGTTCTACGTGACGCTGGCGGTAACATAAGGACGTCCCACGTCCGCCGCTATGGTTGAGGGTGGCGCTGGTGAACAGTCTCAAGGTTCGTATACAGACAACATAAATACCCAAGCAAGTAGCAGGGGGGACAGCGGCCGATGTAGCTCGGTTGGAAGAGCACCGGACGCGATATTCGGAGGTCGTGGGTTCGGTTCCCACCATCGGTACGTTGTTTTTACTTCTGCTTTGTGTTTAATTATCTTTCCCCTCTACAGATTACATTACTAATTTCTGTGATTATTCAAGTAAACATTAAAAAAAGACAAAGTGCCATCCCCAATGCTTTCCTTGGCCTCGCCGACTGTTGGCTTCTTTCCGTCATGTATTATAACGAGCACCTTCATTTCCCCTTAATTGATCTGCTTATATATATATATATATATATATATATATATACCGGGTGTCCCAGCTTCCTTGAACCAAGGGTTACAAAATAATATAATTGAGGTAGGTTCATGAAACCAGTTGCATACAACTGCCAGTCTCCTCGTGCACCACAGGTAATTTTTTTGCAATTACTTCATTAGCTTAATATGTTAATTTTTCTAACTTCCTAAATATTCAACTTAGGCCAAAAATGTAAATTTGAAAGTTGTAGAGAACCTTCAGAAACCCCATTTCCATGAATTGCGATAAAGAAAGTCTGACGTGTATATTTTTTTTCGAGGCTCAAAAGAAATCCCGCGAAATACAAATAATACCACGGAACCAGAGCATTTGAGCGCCACGATTGTGGTGCTCTCAGTCGTGGTTTGAGCGAACGAAATCAGCTGGGGCCGTTACCCGATGAACCCGTTGCAGCGGCAGGCTGAAATGTTAGCGATGGTTGGAGCTAGCTCGACCTCGCCCGTCGCAACCGATATCTTGTCAAGGCCTGCGCACCCCAGCAGCCTACGGTACGACAGGCAGATGGCGATAAATTACCAGCAAATGAAGGTGCGAGCGCGAATCTGAGTCGGGTCACATGATGCCATTTCGCCCCTTTACCCAAGCCTGTACGCGCAGATTCAGTGGCTGATACCTTATGGCTCATCCGCTTGTCGTGACGTTCGCTGATGGGAGAAAAGGTGATGCTAAGGCCTTGCCGCGCTCGCTGCTACTTGCACCATGACGTGGGTCGTCTTGACGCGGGCGAAGAAGCCATCGCAGGCATATCGGCCTGCCGCTTTAACAGGGCCGAGGAGGCACAGCCGAAGCTGATTTGTTCGCTTAAACCACGCCTGAGAGCACTTCAATCGTGGCGCGCGAATTGGCTAGTCACGTGGTTTTATTTGTATTTCGTGGACTTTCTTTTGAGCACGGGAAAAAGAGATATGCGTGATGCTTTCGTTATCGCAATTACAGGAATGGAGGTTTCTGAAGGCGCTCTCCAACTTTCCCATTCACATTTGTGGTCTAAAGTCGATATTTATTAAATTGGGAAAATTACCATAATTAGCTAATTGAGTAATTGCAAAACAAAAATGCCTGTAGTGCGCAAGGAGACTGGCACTTGTATGCAACTGGTTTCACTAACCTACTTCAAATATATTATTTTGTATTCCTTGGTTCAAGTTAAAAAAAAGAAGAACCGAACAAGGGTAAATAGGGTACGCCTCAGGTCGCAGATGAGCCAACGTTTCGACAAGTGGACTTGTCTTCGTCATGCCCAGACGAAGACAAGTCCACTTGTAGAAACGTTGGCTCATCTGCGACCTGAGGCATACCCTATTTACCCTTGTTCGGATCTTCTTCTTTTTACTGTGCAAACCATCTTCTCCTTTCGTTCTACTTGATTAAAGTTAGCTATATATATATATATATATATATATATATATATATATATATATATATATATATATATTGAGATTAACAGGGGTATGATGCTCATCTTCCTATAGACATTTTGCGCAACGTAACGCGCCTTTGTAAAAGCCCCGCAACGTATACAAGTCCTCAAGTCCTCCAATCTCAACTGTGCTGACGGACTTTAAATATATTATTTTGTAACCCTTGGTACAAGCTAAATATATATATATATATATATATATATATATATATATATATATATATATATATATATATATATTGTAACGTAACGTTACGCAGAAGGCGCTCTGGCACCGAATAACACCAACAACCAGTCAGGTCAGCACGAAAGCGGAGCCCCGTCTTTGATTCGTCGTCTTCTCCGAATCGCCCGTTCAAATCTTCGTCGTCTATGAATGGCATGTGTCATTGCCCCCCTTCTTAGCAGCATAGCCTCGATGCTACAAGTGCTGCTTGATGCGATGAGCTGACAGATAGTATGCTAGGTTGGTATGGTATACCACAACACAAAACGGGGCACCATCAGTCTCAAGAATAGTCAGCAGGGCGATCGCGGTAGGGTTTCACCTGGACGACGTGTACAATATCAGTGAACTTGCGTCATCTGCGGCTTGAGGAATCTTGGGTCGCGGATTCAACTTCGTAAGTAACGTCGCTGAGGCGGCGGAAGACACGATATGGGCCGAAGTACCAGCGCAGCAATTTTTCAGAGAGCCCACGATGACGAACGGGCATCCAAATCCAGACATACTATCCAGGCTCGTAGGCAGCGAAGCGCCGTCCCTTGTTGTAACGGTCAGCGTCTAGTTGCTGTTGTAGGTATATGCGCTGCCTTGCCAGCTGCCGCGCTTCTTCCGCACGCTGGGCAAAACTAGTGATGTCCAGGTCAAGCTCATCTTCGTCGTCGGTGTATACGGGCAGCATTGTATCCAGTGGAGCGGTCACTCGACGGCCGAAGACAAGCTTGAAGGGTGTGAGCCGCGTCGTCTCCTGAAGTGCCGTATTATATGCGAACGTGGCATATGGGAGGATTTCAACCCAGGTCTTATGCTCTACATATATCCACGTACATAGACACCATGTCGGCCAGAGTTCTGTTTAGCCGTTCCACCAAGCCATTAGTTTGCGGGTGGTATGCCGTGGCCCGTCTATGGCTAGTGTGTGTAAGGTTCAGTACAGCCTTAGTCAGGCGGGCCGTAAAAGCTGCCCCGCGATCGGTAATGATAACAGCCGGAGCGCCATTACGCAATGAGATGTGGACAAAAAACTCTGCGACTTCGGTGGCAGTTCCATTTGTGAGCGACGCGGTCTGAGCATATCGGGTCAAGTAGTCTGTCTCGACAACAAACCAACGCTTTCCATAAATTGACTTCGGGAAAGGACCAAGAAAATCTATTCCCACTTGTTGGAAAGGAGTTTTCGGTGGAGCGATCGGCTGAAGAAATCCAGCTGGTTTCACGGGTGGAGTCTTTCGGCGTTGACAATCACGGCAGGTTTTAACGTAAGATCGCACTGAAGGTAATAATTTCGGCCAATAGTATTTCTCCCGAATTCTTGCAAGCGTACGACTAACTCCTAAGTGGCCGGAGGACGGTTCGTTGTGACAAGCGCTTAAGATGTCAGGCCGTAGGTGCGTAGGTACTACGAGTAGAAATGTCTCTTTTGATCTTTCAAAATTGCGCTTGTAGCGAACTCCACTTCGTAAAGCGTATGACTGCAAGCCACGACGAAAAACAAGCGGTACTCTACCACCGCGTCCTTCCAGATAATCGATGAGCGGCGCCAGCTCCGGGTCCTTGCATTGAAGGTCAGTCATATGGGATTGGGTAATGGCCCCAATAAAGGGAAACTCGTCGGCGTTTTCCACGACAGTGGAGTCCAATGGCGCGCGTGACAAGCAATCCGCATCTTGGTGTTTATGTCCCGACTTATAGACAACAGTGACGTCATACTCTTGAAGACGGAGGCTCCAACGAGCTAAGCGTCCAGACGGGTCTTTAAGGCTTGCCGCCAGCACAAGGAATGATGGTCGCTGACAATACGGAAGGGTCGTCCGTACAAATATGGTCGAAACTTGCTGATGGCCCAGATTACCGCAAGACACTCCTTCTCCGTTGTCGAATAGTTCGCCTCCGATCGTAAGAGTGTTCGGCTCGCGTAGGCGATAACCCGTTCTACTCCGCCTTGCCACTGAATGAGTACCGCGCTGAGGCCAACGTTGCTGGCATCAGTATGTACCTCGGTTGCGGCGTCTTCATCGAAATGGGCGAGTATTGGGGGTCTGTGTAGGCGGCTTCTAAGCTCCTGGAAGGCTTGTTTTTGATCGTCTCCCAACAGGAAGGGTATGTCTTCTCTGGTTAGTGCTGTCAGTGGTTCAGCTATCTTAGAGAAATCCTGAACGAAGCGTCGGTAGTATGAACAAAGACCTAAAAATCGTCGAAGTGCCTTTTTGTCGGTGGGGCGTGGAAAATTTGACACTGCGGTAGTCTTCTCGGGATCAGGGAGGACGCCCTGTGCACTGACAACATGGCCGAGAAAGCGTAGTTCCTTGAAAGCAAAGTGGCATTTCTCAGGCTTGATCGTTAGTTGCGCGCCTTTGAGTGCTTGAAGCACGATGCGCAACCGGTCCAAGTGTTGCTCTAAAGTAGGCGAGAAAGTAACGACATAATCTAACTACACCAAGCACGACTGCCACTTCAGACCTGATAAAACAGTGTCCATCATACGTTGAAACGTGACCGGTGCAGAGGAAACACCAAACGGAAGCACCTTAAACTCGTATAGGCCGTCGGGCGTCACAAATGCAGTCTTCTCTCGGTCTTTCTGATCCACCTCGATTTGCCAGTATCCGATTTTGAGGTCTAATGAGGAGAAGTACCTGGCGTCGCGTAGTCGGTCGAGGGCATCATCAATCCTGGGCAGCGGATAGACGTCCTTTTTAGTCACGTTATTTAACTTTCGGTAATCGACACAGAATCTCAAGGTGCCATCTTTCTTTTTGACAAGGACCGCTGGCGACGCCCATGAGCTCGTCGAAGGCTGGATCACGTCGTCCGTAAGCATTTCATCAACTTGCGTTTTAATGTCGTCACGTTCCTTAGGAGAAACCCGGTACGGGCGCTGGCATACCGGTAACGTGGTCTCATCGGTGATGATGCGGTGCACGGCGACAGGAGTACGACTGACCTTAGAGCCTGTGGCGAAGCAGTCTGGAAATCGCTCAGAGGAGCCGAGAGAAGAATTCTCTGATCGAGCCTCAAATTGGGGTTAATTTTAACAATTTGCAGAGCATGACAAGGTGCGGCCTCTTCTTTAGGGTTCGCTCCGGCGGTGCATAAATGAGGCAAGGCAGTAACATCGTGAAGGACGGCAACAGCCGTGTCCTTGGCGAGATGCCGCATCTCCTTAGCAAAATTTGTCAGGAGGACAGTAGCACAACTGTTCTGGAGTTTTACGAGTCCTCGAGCAACGGCTAATTCCTTCTCAAGTAGTAGCGGAAGATGCCCATCCGCGATGCCCTCGTAATCGTGGAATAAGTCATGCTTTACAAGAACCAACACACTAGAACGTGCCGGAACCCTCACGTCATCGTCGACTATGCGCAAAACATTCAGACCCGGATCTTCGTTTTCAATGCGCGCCACGGCTCGTTTCGTCGAAAAGGAAACACGCGCTTCTTTCAGGTCAATGACAATGCCGTTGGTCTGCAGGAAGTCTAGACCAAGGATCAAGTCTTTCGAACACTCAGGAAGCACTATAAATTCTCCGACATACACAAAACCACGGATGCCGACCCGCGCTGTGCACTTGTCTGCAGGTTCGATCAAGTGACTTCCCGCCGTGCGAATTTTCGGGCCGGACCAATGTGTCAACTTTCTTCAATTCTCGGGCGAGACCACGGCTCATTACTAATAATCGGCACCAGTGTCGAGTAACGCGGTGACATCTACTTCATCAATCGTTACACATAAATCGGAGGTAGTATGCCGGATGCTGTCGCTACCTGACACAAGCGAAATCTCGTCGGGTCGGCCTTACCATTACGAAGGATCTTCACATTTCCCGACATCAGCGACCCTGCCTCCGAAGGCCGCTGGTATTAGTTTTCCCGGCTAGGGCTGGGAGAGGAGCGGCGTCGGGAAGAGTGGGGACTTGTCGAACGGTGGCTCGTCGGGGACGTAGACCGACGCTCTTGGTAACCGGACGTGACGGGATACTGTCGCGCTGCAAGGTCGCTCGCAATCTTAGTAGGCCGTTCGTCATTCCGAGGGTAGAAGTCCTGCGAGGCGAAACCCCGCATGTTGACGCGGCGGTACGGGCACGCCCGGTAAAGGTTACTGGCTTCCCCGCAATGATAGCACAGGGGCCGACGGTCCCGGGGCCGCCATACTTGACTTTTACGGGGTCGCTGGTAGATTGGCGGAGGGGAGTAGTGAGGCTCCATGCGGCTCCATGCTAGGCCCTCCATGCGAGGACTCTGCGGCTCCATTGCTGGAGCTGCGGCGTTGATACTATGGTCCGGCGGGGGAGCCTTACGTAAGACGGACGCGTAGGTGGGCCTCGCGTCGAACGTCTGGTGGGGAACGCGCTGCTGTGGAACGTCAGCAACTTGCTGAGCTGCCATACGCACCTCGTCCCGGACGACTTCAGCCAGTGAAGGAAAAGATGTATTGCAAGGCATCCGGAGCGCTTGCAGTTCCTCCCGCACGACAGAACGGATGAGATTGCGTAGTGCGTCCATGTCGCTGCCTACGTGCACAGGGGGTGCGTCGGACCCAATGATGTTCACGTCACGATTGTACCGACGGGCTCGGTGTTGCAGCGTTGTCTCCATGGTCGCTGCCTCGCTGAGAAACTCCGCCACAGTGCGCGGTGGACTGCGCACCAGTCCCGCGAAAAGTTCTTGTTTAACTCCCCGCATCAGGGACGCAGCTTCTTATCCTCTGGCATTTGTGGGTCTGCACGCTTGAAAAGGCGTGTCATGTCCTCAAAGAACATACGCACGCTCTCGTTCTGGCGCTGATTGCGCAAGTGTAGCGCAGCCTCTGCTCGCTCCCGGCGGTCGGCGCTAGGAGAAGTGACTTTCAAATCACGACAGAAGGCTGCCCAGGATGGAAAGGAAGCCTCATGATTTTCAAATCTTGTCCGTGCAGACTGTTCGAGAGCGAAGTGCACGTTGTGGAGCATGCGCTCATCAGTCCACCCGTTGTAACGAGCGACTCGCTCGTAGGTCTCAAGCCAGTCCTCGGCGTCCTCGAACACGTCTCCATGAAAAGAGGGGGGTGTTCGCGGCTGATGACACAGGATGTGGGTGGGAAGCCTGCTTTCAGATGTCATTGCAGCAGGTTCTACAGCCGCCTAAGGATGTGTCGTCCTGCTAGCAGCCGCAAGGGGTCCGATTTTAGGAGGCTCTCCACGTAGGCGGCGGCCGAGGCGTTGATGTACGGGGGAAGCTCCGTAGTGACAGGTTGATTAAGCAGGACTGGATCGATACCCGCCAATTCCTCCACCAGATTTGTAACGTAACGTTACATAGAAGGCGCTCTGGCACCAAATAACACCAACAACCAGTCAGGTCAGCGCGAAAGCGGAGCACCGTTTTTGCTTCGTCGTCATCTCCGAATCGCCGGTTCAAATCTTCGTCTTCTATGAATGGCATGTGTCAATATTGAGAATAACAGGGGTATGATGCCATTTTCCTGTAGACGTTTTGCGCAATGTAACAATACAAGTCCCCCAATCTCAACTGTACAGCAACTGGGCAGGTGTCACTAGATTGTAGTCCGTGGCACACCCGCCGTTAGCTTGCCACATGTAATCCACACGCAAGTTGATGACAGACGCGCGTGCCATGTCTGGTGGGAACACTAGCTCTCTGCGTGAGGGCTGCCACTGGGAAGCAGGTAACATACGGCAGTAGCCAGTTTGAAGGCCTTATATATAGCTGCCTCTAACGCCGAAGTGACCGGACACTTACTGCGCGCATATGGCGCATCCACGTTGAGCGAAGCTCCCAATGCGCTACATGTATACATGTCCTTACGTGTGACGCATCGCTATCTTCTCGTGGAACACTAATGTTACGGCGCTCAACTACTGTTCCCAAGGACGCGGGATCGAATCTCGGCCTCGGCGGCAGCTTTTCCATGGCGGCGAAAAGCAAGGCGCCCGTGTGCTGCGCGATGTCAGTGCACGTTAAAGAACTCCAGGTGGTCGAAATTTCTTGAGTCCTCCACTACGGCGTTTCTCATAGCCTGAGTTGCTTTGGGACGTTAAACCCCACAAACCAAACCAAACTAATGTTAACACAGTATGAGGGTGGCATTCCTAGGCATTTTTTATTTGCATGTAGTTGTGAATAACGTAATTAGTGTCTATTGTTTTCCTTTGCCCTTCATCTCTGTTTTTCTTTGCAATATATTTCAGTTTCTTTTTGAATTCGTCCTTATGTGCAATAAATAGATAACTACCTCAAATATGCACATGCTCTCTTGGAGGCTTTCATTGCTGTGAGTCAATGAGTGCATGGTGGTGGTGGTAGCGGTTTATATAAATAATCAAAAAGGAAGGAAAAAATTGTTGTGGGCTGTGGCAGCTGTTATTTAAAATCTGAACCACCCGAGCTGAGGCCAGCGGAAAAGAAAAGGGGATAGGGAGAGGGTAGCGGGGGAAGCACAGGGGGAGCGATATCAAGAAAGGACAAGGAAGGGAAGGAGCTTTGTACATGAGGGTGCATGACTGCTAGTCTCACAATTAAGCTCGCATTCAAAACAAAGCTTTACTGGAACGTGTTTTCTGAAAACATCCTCTGTGCTTACCGCTCTCGGGCCGCTCCCTTCACTCCTCAGGAGTGTTGCGACAGCTACTGTAGGAACTAACAGATTCTTGCCGCCCTCTCTAAACCATCTTTGCCCTATTCTGTCACTTCTGCTTGACTAGGGTTTCACTCAAACAACCGCTCGTTGGTTTTGTGGGATCGCAGCCGCTCGCTCTGTGTGAATAGAGGAAGGGGTGGGGGAAGGTGGCAAGAAAAAAAAAGAATAGGGAAACTTTTCTCTGCGTGCATTTTGTTTGTGCGCTCATTTGCCTTTGTGGGGCCTCACTTTCGCCACTCTCCCCTTCCCGCCTAATGCCTGTGAGATTGTTCGCACCCCGCACGCTCTCAGCTGCCCTTGATCTTATCTCGCTTTCTATGCTCTTCTCTCCTTTGGCGCCTCATTTCTTCTGTTCCCCCCTCTGGCCGTTGTTTTGTGTAACAGCCTTGTTCGGGGCCTGGAGCTGATAGTGAAGCTGAAAGTAGGAAGGTTGCAGTTATTCATTCTATAAACGTAGGAAATAAGATGTACTTAAAACACTGATCTCCCTTTCAAATGACCTGCAATCGTCCTCAAAACGTGTCAAGTGGTGCCTTCCACAGCATCAGACACCTCGGTACCGCGCTCTGCTAATAAAGCGGTCAAAATAGGGCTTCCTGTTTCGCTTATTGTTCTTGCCATGCACGTATACCCAAATCTTTTCTGTCTCATTCTTTCGCCCGCTGTTACACCTCCGCGAATTTAAAAAAAAGAGAAAATAATATTATTTTGCTACTATTATTATTTATAATAATATTATTTTGGGGATACGCCAAAGCCTCAAATGGTATTCTAGGCGGTGCAACAAAAGCCTATTACTACTAAACGTAGATTTTTATTCGTGTTGTTCGTGTACAGCATGAATTCCCAATTTTTCAAGCTTACCTGTGTCACCATATATATATGTGACCTGGAGTGCTTATGTTAAATTCATCGCCGGGCGGATCATTAAATCTATATGACATGTATAGTAGGGCTTTTTGAATTCACTAAAATGGGTTCGCACTCCTGAGACAGCGTTGCAAGAACTTTTTCATAATTAACAAATTTTTTCCCAAGTATAGTCACATTTAGGAGGTGACGTAGCACATTAATTGTTTGAATATGATGTCAATTAAAGAAGGCAAACATGACGAGAGGAACACTGTCGTGCTCGCTGTACTGGCGAAACGAACGGTTGGCTATTTGTGCGTGTGTCTAGCCAAATACATCCTCAGAGCAACGGAAGCGGAGCGACGGAGTGGTCCAGAAGACCGCCGCATGGAAAGCGGCAAGGAGAGACGCCGGCTCGAGAGCACGGGGCCGAGAAGAGGGGGAAGAAGGAGGGGGGGGGGGCACTATACTTGTTGCAGCCGCCGCTTCGGGGCGCCTGCGCAAGCCTGCAACAAAAGCCCCTTCCTGCAATGGCCGCTGGGTTCCACGAACGCGCCGCGATTCTTGCCTTCGGAAATTTGGATAAAGAAAACGACAGAACAGGGATCAGCCAAATGCCTTGGGAGGAGGACCTTGGAGAAGAGGACGTCTTCGAATGGAGCTCATCGATGCAAGAAGAGACTGAACTTTGACACAGAGATGAGAAGCCGCACTCTGAGTGAAAATAGGTGTTCGCAATTACGGAAATAAATTCTTGTAAGCTGGAATTGTCAACTGTGTCTGGTCGGTCTTCGTCGGATAATGGTACAGGGGCCGAGCAAGGGATATGCCTAACACACTTTGTGGATTATTGGGTGCGGAATTAATAAAACATTGAGCCATTTTCTTAAAAGTATGGTTTATCCTGCTTTTCCACACAGCAGAACATTTAAAGAAATGACGTGTGACAGGATATTTTATTCTAGCATTCTAGTATATTCTAAAGACTGGGCAATTAAACAATGAGTGGTAAACGGAAGGTATGCGATTTCGGAGCATACAACAAGCATTCGACGCATTTAAGTTTATTGTTCAGGTAAACATGTGTGTATTCCACGATAGTTCGCCGTCCGTATGTATTCCGACAATTAATGGGTAACATGGTCGTGAGGGGCGTTTGGCGGTGTGAAAAATAATGACAGCAAACAAACAAAAAACAGGTTCACTATACGCGACCAGTTTGTGTGAACTTCTAAAGCATACAAGCTGCGCTTCCAATGAGTTAACGACGACGAAGATAGATTTAAACTAGTGCTTAGTAGCAACCTTTTGCACCTCTCTAGGCACGCGCAAAAAATAATCTGTATTAGTTGAGATGAGCAAAGTGAAATCTAAATATTCATGAATCTCTTATGATCTTATCACTTGGAAGGTAAAAAACATAAATATTGAATGAGAACACCACGATGTAAACGTCTAAATCTGCTTTGCAGAAATCCGATTCCCCCATTTTGAGATCGCGCAAACAAATGGTTTAACACAAGAAAAGGACCACGAAAGAAATGATGAGACAGTTTTCCACATGGAATATTGTTATGCATTGTTATAAACGCCTTTTTAATACCAAACATAAGACTAAATGATGCTTCATTTGTATGCAAACTCAAATGTAGGCAATCCATGATCTTTTCTAATCATATTTCTGTACCCGAACCAGCATAAGATCCATAATCTTGCACGTGAAGAAGAGGCAACCTAATACAGACATTACAGATAAAATATGGGATCCAAATATGTAACCTCTGCGTCTTTTTTGTTCTTTTAATTTGCGAGTCAGCTTAGCGCTTGTGCTGTAGAAAGACTGCGATGCGATACATAGATGGCGAAAACGGCCGTCTGTGCCAGCTGATTCGGATGCATGGCAGTGGTCATAAGAAGTCAAAAAAGAACTAAGAACTACCCAGCGCCGTCGTTGCGGCCGCTGTGCACAAAAAACATTACAAAAAAAAACAAGAACAAAAAACACGCTTGCTGATAAGCCACAGAGCAGAGTGCAGCGTCCGAGCAGAGACTCCTCACCCCCTCCCCCACATAGGCTACCACCCGAACATGCCGTGCTGTCCGTGCCCCGGTTGCCCCACGGGCCAGCGCTCGCACGCTGAAGCGCCAAGCTGGGCCGCAAAGCAACTCCTCCCTTCAACTCGCGCCCCCCATCGCGCTGTGCCTCGGCCGTGTGGGAGGATGAAGCTCCGCCCCTAGAGGAGAGAAGTAAGAGAGCGAGGAGGGCTTCAAGGTGGTCAGCCACGTGGTGTTCGTTTCGAGAACTAAAGAGCCATGATCGGGAATCCTGGCCTCGATGTATAGTCCCAATGCATTACCAACCTGTACAACAAATGTATTACATTGGCAATCAAGGATGGCCCTTCATTTCATATTGGGCAGAATGTATGTTGTGCAGTAAATTTCTAGAGATAGCTCTTGAATCCATGTAACAGCAGTGACAAATGCAACATGCATTCTTCACATCACAGCAGAGGCATATTGAACAAAATTCTAAATAGTAATGTTGATGAAGCAAATTTTATAGGCCTCTCTAGAGTGCGAGCAGGCGCCGGGAGCAAAGCTTCTGTCAAAGATGAAAAGGCTGCTGAATTTCTGCTAGTTTGTTCACGAGAACATTGTTACATGTTGTATATGCTTCCAATGTGCAATATGACCAAAGTGGACATCTGTTTTCCTTGCATAGCAACCTTAAATCTACACCTCAAGTAAATATTACCTGGCCGAGCATGGCACGGTCCATGACATGCAGAACATGTTATATAATATGTTCCGAGTAATCAATTTTTTGCATATAATTTTGGTGGCAGCCCCAAGGTTTGGCTCTAGGGGGAGAAAAAAGGCTTCCTTTTAACCAAAAAACAATAGAAATGATTTCCTTGTTTACTTTTTATTTGTCAAATAATACCATGTGCTTTGTTTTTGAGCAATAAATGGCAAACAATCTAAATGTTTTAACTTATCTTGTGCTTTGCATACAACCGTTCTGTGAGAAATATTCATATATAATCATTTTATATTTAGCTCACAATAATAAAGCTTGAATAAGAGTGTTCTGCTTCCAAGGCCTTTATATCTCAATTTGAAAAACGACCAGTGGAAAATTTTACTAGCTAGAAGGCTTCAGGGGGGGAGCGGCAGCTCATTCAGCTTCCATCATATCAGTTAAGACCCCAGCTGCGTCACGACCATTTCACTTGAAGCTGACTCCAAGAGGAAAGCTTACCGTCTTTATGCCAGCAAACCGTGCATACCAAGTATCCCGGCTGAATTTAATCAAACTTTAAATTAGGTACAGTGATCTGGGCTAGTGAAACCAACAGAGAACTATTCAGAGATGATTTCCCTAGTCTCCAGTCACTTTTCATTTGCCCTGGTTTTTCTGCAGTTAGCAAAAACTAATTAGTGACTTCTTTATTTGTTGGCCCCAGAACAAAGCATCAGTTCTAAAGTTGTAGATAGTGTTGAAAAACAGCTATGTTTGCATCACGGTATGATTTCCATAGATTTATTCACTGGCTTCCAAATCGAACTATCATATGACTAGCTGCTCACACACATCTCTCACCCCACATCATGTAAAGCCACTCCATGGAGACCACTTGTGACAAAAGCCAATTTTGTTCTCTGGACCACGCTTTGGGACATTGAAGTGGAAATGTTGTCATGCAGACACTTTCTTTATTGGGCTTGTTGCTTTTAAGGTCGTCAAAAACAATTATGCAAAATTGAAGGCACCTTGGAGCAAACATTTCTGTCAGCTATTTTGGAAGACAGTTTACCATTTCCTTATTGATACTTATTGTTCTTGAAGCCAATAATTGAAGTGTTAGCTATATAGTCTTAATCATTTCAAGGCTCAATAATGAAAGCCAGACTAGGCCCGGTAACTCTCAGCAACCTGCAGCTGGATTAATCCACCGGGCTAGGGCCCATTGACTTTTTGAAAGCTAGGACGCCTGGTATATAACACACTCCATTGTCTTTCTCTCTTTCTTTTTAGTTGTTTTATTGTCAGAGCTATCCTCTTTTTAAGGTCATCACAGAATATTGTCACGTCTCGATAGAACGCCAAGGAGGGCCGAAAGTAAGGCGGCTTTAATAGTCGACTGGAACGAGTCGCGCTCAAGCTTCCTCTTTCTTCTTCCAGGCTCGCGCTTGTGGGGCCAGTCATCATCTTTGGCGTCGTCTTCTATGCGACATTTGCCCCCCTCCTCAGAAAGCATCGTTCCGATGTGAACAGGACGTAGGAGGTTAAGGTCAGCCCGAGTGGTACAGCTTCATACGTACAACGTGGACGACGTCGGCTTGCTGCTGGCGTCGCTTTGAGGTCGACACCCCGTCTGGCACCACCTCATAAGTGACGTCGGTTAAACGTCGCTGAACAACATAGGGCCCGAAGTATCGCCGCCATAGTTTCTCGGAGAATCCCTGGCGGCGAATAGGCATCCAGACCCACACTTTGTCGCCAGGTTCGTACATGATATGTCAGTGTCTATGATTGTAGTGTCGTGCGTCATGCTCTTGCTGATTTTTGATCTGCACACGTGCTAGTTGGCGAGCTTCCTCTGCACGCTGAGCGAATTCCTCGGCGTCCTGATCGAGATCATCGGTGTCGGCATTCGGGAGCAACATTGCATCCAGCATAGTTGTGTCTGGTTGCCCGTGAAGGAGGCTGATTGGTGTCATACGAGTGGTGTCTTGGCGTGCTGTATTGTAGGCGAACGTGACGTAGCGAAGACTTTCATCCCAATTTTTGTGGTTCACGTCGACGTACATGCAAAGCATGTCTGCGATGGTTGTATTGAGGCGTTCCGTCAACCCATTGGTTTGGGGATGATAGGCCGTAGTTTTACGGTGATTGGTACCACTGAGGCGGAGAACGGTCTCCAAAAGTTTGGCCGTAAATGCAGTTCCTCGGTCAGTTATAATGAGTGCCGGAGCGCCATGCCTCAGGACCATGTTCTCAATGAAGAACCGGGCTGCTTCGGCGGCTTACCCCTTGGCAGAGCCTTGGTCTCCGCGTAGCGGGTTAGATAATCGTTGGCGACAATTATCCATTTATTCCCGACTGTGGACGTCGGAAATTGTCCCAGGAGGTCCATGCCGATTTGCTTAAAAGGTGTCGTTGGCACTTGAAGAGGGTGGAGTAGGCCAGCTGATTTTACAGGGGGTGATTTACGGCGCTGGCAGTCTATGCACGTACGTACCCTAGTAGCACAATATGTTTCTGTAACATTGTAGCAACATTGTCAATGTTGTACAATGTTGCGATAACATTGGACTACATTTATCCAACATAATGCGAAAACTTTCAACATTCGATAACGTTGCTGCAATGTTAACAAGTAACATGCTGGCAATGTTGCTCTAAAGTGGTCTTCCCACATTGCAGCAATATTGTCAAATGATGTATAAATGTTGAACCACATATGATGACATTGCTATAACATTTACTTTATTGGCTAACTGTCGTTCTTTCAGACTATTTCTGCAGCCCAAACAGAAAAGCCGGTATTAGGTCACTCAATTGACCTTGTCACTTCCCCGCATGACAATGTTTATTTATTTTTTACTTTGAGTGCAACCTTGCATGTCATGTGCATGCGATGAACAGTACAAGTGTACTGAACTTTGTTACACTGAGATAGAAATATATATATATTGCCTCGAAACCTACAAAACAGTATTTGTTGTTTTTTAACAGCCGCCGGCATACAGGCTTATCACTCTGATTCTGGACCGCGTATCAGTTCCGTAATCTTTGTTTGTTACTGCTCGATGTCGCGAGTCACACCTTTATCAGTTTTGTTGTAGCGCAAGACGCACCGAGATCTGTCTCGAAGGTTCCGGCCACTCGGGTGTCTTTCCACAATGTTCCAGCCCGTGCTACGTTTGCGACGTTATCTAGATTGTTCTGTGCAGCCTTTAAATTGAGCGTCGCCGAGTGTGACGGGCATTCTTTGTTCGACGATCGACGAGCACGTTTGTTTTCTATCGCCGCCGCCGAGTTGCCTAGTTCTTTTGCGGGCGCAAGTCAGCCCAAATAAAGAGTTTCTTTAGTGCAATCATCGACCTTTCATTTGTGTCGTCGACCTCGTCACCACTACGTGACAATATATTTATATGCAATATATTTGACTGCTGAGATGCATTACATTTCAATTAAACATGCGGACTAAAATTATAACTGCTGAAGAAATTTAGTTTTTTTTCACTAATGCCCCGCAGCCTAATGGTCATGAAGATCGTCGCGAATCCAAATCAAGTCGAAATCGCGGCCGCGCCGAGAGCCATTCCTGCCAAACCGCGTGTAAGCGGCGATCGCGGCAAATTCTTCACGTGCATTGAGCATTTTCCTTCCACCATGGCTCACGTGTGTTTCCCTTATTCTAGCATAGTTTTCTTGTGGTCGCCGTGTTCTTGCTGCTGTGTTGCATTGCGGGTTCATAAGAATTCAGCTGAAATGACGGAGGCCTGCACAGAGAACATCAGTGGTGATTGATTTCTAACCTACGCTGTTGAGCTGTGACACGTGTTGCCTGGCACCAAGCCAATAGTACATAATAGTACATATATGCATGTGTTACCCATGCCCTTCGTGATAGTTTGGTAAAGTGTTACATTCATTGTATCATGAAGAGAGTGAAGTGTTCGCTAAGCGAAGTGTCGATCCGGCAACGACGAAGAATAGCAGAGGCTGTTAACGACGAACTAGAAAATTGTTCGGCAGATGTCAATCCTGATAATGGTCGTGACAGCAGATAATGGTCGTGACAGCTGTCCATGTCTGTGTTCATAGAGCAGCGTAAAAATTGTGTAATTAAAGATGTGCCCACCAAGATGCTTAGCTTAGCAATTCGATTTTTTTTTTCAGGGATGCCGCTTCACTTGTGACAACATCATGATTTGGAAGAGACCCTCATCGTCACCAGCTGGAGGCTACCAGGGCACAAGCATTTTTAGACATGCTAAATTGTTCAGTCAAATGCTGACAATACTTGTTTGTAGTTTTCCAGTGCAATGGCGCATGTCCAAAGAAGGAAGGATTAAACTAGTCGTAATGACTCTACTGTTCATAATCCGTCTGCTTGTTTCTGAATACCGAATTAGGTTGTACTCCTACTTTGTATATTTGTGTCAAGTTTCTGCACAAAATAGTGCTACACTGTGCTATAGTGTTTGCGTAAATAGTTTACTGAAGTGTTTTATATTTGTAAATGCAAGTTGAGGGGTGGTGGGTGCATTTTCATGCTATGCTATTGTGCCCAGTAACTGTTCAAAACATTATCTCTGGTTCTTGTTCCTGAGTAGCCTGTGTGTTGTTTTGTAGCTTTGTTGCAAGTTACTTTATAAAGTAATTAAATAAAACAAATCTTGTCTGTGAAATGTAGGCCCATGTGGCACATTTTTCAATCTATGCCAATGTGCCTGTGTAAATGTGCAGCATTTTAGGTATTCGTACTCCTCTGCACCGCACTGCCGTGTGGCAACGAGTAATGTTCAGTTGCTCATTCTTGCGACCTTAAGCTACCATAACCATTGTGGTACGACGATACCATTGCACATGGTTTAGCCTTTCACAAGATAAATTTATTGAACAGCAAGCATCGATAGCTAGTGGCCATCAATGCGGCAGAATATTTCAGTAGCTTGGAATGCTGCCTGAATGTTTCTGAAACATTACAATAGCTTTGCAGCAATATTGCACTAATGTTGTCATGGGAATGTTGCATGTACGCAAATAAAAAGTTGTACCAATATTAAGAAAATGTTGCATTAATATCGTCTTCAGAAGTGGCTTAAACATTGACTAAAGGTTATTGTAACATTGGTGCAATGTTGCTTCAATGTTGTCTTATGTATGTTGCATCAACGTGGCAAAAAGAGGACACTAGCCACGTTAAGGCAATGTTGAAAGCAAACATTGCGGCCACATTGAGGCAACAAAGTGTGCTACTTGGGTACATATATTGTTTCAATGTGGGACAGGCTTTTCCGCCTGCTTCTGCTCGCCACCGCTTCGACGCTGACACTGCCCAAACCGAGGACGGCCTTCTGGTCAGCAGAGAAACCGAATCCCCGGGCTTCCGCCGCCGCTCCTTCCCATCGCCACAGCGTTATTCTTCGCTGATGCGTCGTGGCATTGCTGACGTTAGCGGACGGCAGTCCCCTAGCCCTCGCCGGGGAAACTAACAGTCGCAACCAGTCGAAAAGTGTCAATACCCTCACCACCTCCGCAACCGTCGACAACCCGTGTTTCTGACGCTACCGTTAGTAACATTGCCGCACTACCGCCGAAAATGCCGCCTTCATTACCGCCGAAAATGCCGCACCAGATGAGCAGCCCTGACGACGAAGCTGACACCGCCTACCTTGCCTCACTTCCGCCGCAAATGCCGAAAGAGACAACCAACCCAGATAACATTGTCAGCGCTGACCTCGCCGTTTCCACTGATGGGCTGGAGGTACATGCTTTTGTGGATACCGGGGCGGATGTTTCAATTATTAGCCAGAAACTGGCTGACACGCTGCGCAAAGTAAAGCCCGAATGGACCGGGCCAGTAATAAGAAGGTGCTGGGGGTCAGCTACTGGCACCGACAGGGAAGTGCACTGCCCGGATAGGAATAGGAAACGCGATGTTTGTTGGCAGATTCGTTATTCTCCCTGACTGTTGCAAAGACCTCATCCTGGGCATGGACTTTCTGCGTCTTCATGGGGCTGTAATCAGCATTCGTGACAGCGTCGTTGCCTTCACCAAAAATCATGAAGACCTTGCTTATGCGGAAGTGCCACTGATGCCCTTATGCGTCGGCAGAGACGGTGACGTTCCCAGCACACCATATCATATTCAATGGACATTCAATGAACATCCACCAATAGATATCTGATGTCCATATGATGTTTACAAAAGTTGATATGTTGACATAACATCCATGGAATGTCCATTTTGACACTTGTGGACCCCCATATAATGCCCACAGCATGTCCACACACAATATTGATGAGACATTAAATGATGTTGAGTGGATATTAACAAATATATTTTTCGGTGGTGTGAGTTGTGCATTAGGAGTACCCTACTTTATAATAAGCGAGTAATTGTTCAATAATGTCCTACCAAGCACCATATGGCTCCACATGGGTGGATATTATTGAGCAATCACTCGCTTAATAGAAAGTAGGGTGGGTGGACGTTACTGTGAAGCTACTACCATCCTGTAAATATACTTCTCCTTGGGGAATATGCCCTAAATACATTTAGAGTGCACTAAGCCTAATTAATTTCATACTTTGCAGCGACTGCTGAAAATCGCAAAGAAAAATTATTGTTGTTGTACAGTCATGTTTATTTGGTCATTTATGTTTTATTTTGCCTCTGTGATATCAGGTCCGGGGGGCCCATTGATGACCTGTAAATATACAGATGCACATATATAAATACATGCTCAATAGTAACGGCAACAGATTAACACAAACATGAAAAAAGTAGAATGGTGGGTATGATGCGAATGAAGCACGTTTATTGATGCAATCTGAGTTTGGAAAAATGAACTCGGCAGCAGTCGTAATGCACTGGCAGTATATCCTAAACAAGCACACCTGTGGAGACAGCACTCCATTCTTCACAAAATATCTTGTAAACACACTGCAAGAAGTTGTAACGACAGTCCTTTTAATATAAACCGGAAACAAAAGTGAAATGGTGGGTATCCTGGAAGGAAACTGTTCATTTGTGTAATTACACCAACAATATACACATACATACAACATAAACATAAGGATTTTAGTTGCAATCTTCCATTGTTCCCAGGGAAACATTCAGCTTAAATTAAAAAGCAACATGTGTAAGAAAAACATACAAGACCACTAGGATCTCAATAAGTGTGACACGACTTACATGAAAGGAAATTTCAAGGAATGAACACCAGAAAAATTTAGACGACGTTAAAATCCCAAGCAAGAGTAAAAGCATAGCAAATTTAAACATAACTTTAACAGTTATCAAAACCCAAGCCCTTGAATGCCTGCCATATTCGAGAGTAGCAATGAATGAGCGGCTCTTGGCAGTTTTTCACCATCACAAGACAAGGCCGGAACTACATCTAGAGCTGCGCTTGGAAGCTGTCCACTTTACTAATAAGAGGTAATGTATATGGTAGGCGGAGGGACTTCCCTACGAAGCATTTTATTCGAGTTCAGGCTGTTCTAGACACCCAAAATCGCATCTGATTGCCGCTAGCTTGGCTGCCCTCCCTATTGAACAACAAGTCCCACACGCATGTTGCTTTCTAGAGGCAAAGAAGCGTCACTGAGTATTTTGCCCACATGGACGGTTCAATCATCCTAGCTTGAACTAAACGTCGTGTATTTTTAGCGATGTATGCCCCTAACCGAAATGATAACCGAATGGTAAAATCACCGCCACTAAAATTGCACAATACCAGAAGCGAACCCTAACACTTTGTTTCCCAAACAGTAACATCAACACTCACCATTTTAGCTGTTCTCCCGCACAGTCGCCTGGTGCTTGGCCGAATTTGGGCGCGGGACTACGTCAAGCACACAACAAAAAGGCCGCCGTTTCGAAGAAAACACAAACACGCGGAGGAAAAAAAACACAAGCGAACGAACCACCAAAACAACGCAGCAAGCTGACGCGGCTGCCACGGCAGTGCTGGAGGCGGCGCTAGCGGCGCGGTCGGTGGCGATGACCGTGTCTACTAGGCTGCCAGCTGATAGAGTTTTGTTGTTGGTTCTCGTTTCGCAACTCTGGCGTTCGTGACAGTGACCACAACGTGAGGAGTCTCTACAAAGTTTAGTCTTCCACACAGGTTGGCATGCATGAAAAAAAAAATAAATGTACCAGTCAATAGCTTAAATAATTCCTTCAGAAACAAAAACAGGACAAAAAATTAAGTAAACATATCTCCCCTGTATGAGACGACACATGCGCAATATGTTTGCATTTATAACTTTTATAAGTTAAATATACATTTGCTAAAACATTTAGGCAGTTTACCCAGATCTCTATACACTGAAAAAACATCCACGAAATAATATCTTCAGAATATCCACTAAATGATTATCTTCATCGAATAATCCTCTGAATATCCACACATTATCCACACAATATCGACAAATGGCATTGGACATAAGGACCATTTGTGGACATCCTCTGAATATTCATGGTTTTCTGGGTTACCTTCGCGGTCATGCTCTCTTGTTGAAGTGAAGTGCGACATGGGCGCATACCGGAGATGATATCGCCGAAAGGGTAGTCACCCTGGTACTAAGTCGAGGTGTTTCTATAGCTCGAGGGCTAGTGAACTTGACCAATGGACAGACTAAAGTGCTGCTGACAAACTTCAGCGAGAGCGTTAGCAAATTCCGAAAGGCACAACCGTGGCCTTTTCGACAGCCTCCTAAATGAGCAGCAATATTTCTCACTGCAACAGGAAGGATCAATGTGCAATACGCCCGTAACCACCGTTGATGTGAGTTCAAATTTGTCTTCTTCAGAACGGGACCACCTTTTGAATCTCATAGATAAATTTCGAGACTGCTTTGCTTCCGAATCGCGGATCGGCCAAACGCCTTTGACAAAGCATCGAATCATCACAGATGACTCCATTAGCCCGATTCGACAAAATCCTTACCATGTAGCTCCAAAAGAATGTGAAGCCATTCAGCGCCAGGTGGCCGAAATGCTTAGAGACGATGTTATCCAGCCCTCACAGAGCCCCTGGGCTTCCCCTGTGGTACTTGTTAAAAAGAAGGCTGTGGCTAAAGGTACGTCGGACGGACCCGATCAATGGTCTTAAAGGTACGTCCGACGGACCCGGTGCGCTTTTCTTCGGGATACGTCGCACGGATCCGGGAAATATTTTTAAGAGCTACGGCGGACGGACCCGATCAGATGTTTACGTCGTCAGGAAAGCCGGACGGATCCGAGAGGGGTACGGCGGACGGACCCGATCGATGGGGTTCGTCCGACGGACCCAACGCACTTTTCTGCGATAAGGGCCTCGGGATCCGTCGGGAAAGCCGGGCGGACGGACGGATCCGAGATACCCAGATTATGGTGCGGTTGTAGCAACAACTTGGTAGCCATATGTAGCCAAATCGAAGTTGGTACGAGGTGTGCGAGACGCAAGTAGTAACGTTAGCAAGAAGTATGTACTACATACTGCATGCGTGAAATGTGAAATTACAAAGAATAGTACAGTGGCAAGAATAGTGCCTAGAATGGGTGATAGACTATGTGATGGCATGATGATAGCTAGGTTTACTTGAGTTGGACCGCGGCAGGGTGGCAAGCACGACCTGAGCGCAAGCGTATGTAATCGCGGTGTTGACGGCCAGCCCGCAGCCCGCACGCCTGCTCATTTAATTGGTCCTCGTTATCATGTGGATTAACATCTACAACGGTTCTTATGTAGTTATGATTCTTCTAAGTTTCCTCACTTCCATCTTTGATGAGATGCGTCAAGTAACGCATCGCTTTCTGCTCGCATTGAGGTTTAGTGCTGCAAGTTCATGCATATACAAGCGGCGCTGAAAAAGTTGGGTACCGCCGGCTTGTCTCTATAGCCCAATCATCGCGTCATTGGTGTTTGTTGTACAACTGGAGGTGTTGTTTGTGCTTACCATGAGATGCTGTGATGTCCGGGTTACGTTCCACGAGAGTGCTGTATGAGACTACGAGAGTGCTGTGATGAGTGCGTCGATGTCCGGACGGACATCAGTGTGTCATCCGTTTATGATCGACGATGTTCTATGTGCATTTCAGTGTTTATTAGGTGCAGTAGTAAGTCCAAAAACATCGCATAAAGAGACCGTCGTGGACATTTATTCACACGCGTTGTGCAACAGTCAAACGAAAATAAGTCATCAACAATTTGTTATCAGACTGCACTACAGAGCCCAAAACTCGGAAAATGGGAATGCACGTGATACAGTTTTTGCATGTTGGAATGGACAGAAAAATAAGTGCCCAGCCTACACCGTCAAGATGCGCATTATGCAGGCGAAATGGTTCAGGTTTCTGTAAAATAGCTGGCTGGCACAGCACCTCCCTAAATGTTCAGGCTTTGTGCTATTGTTGAAGGCCACTTTATCATTAATAAAGGAACGAATATGCTTTATGTGTTAATAACTAGTGCTTTTTCAATATAATGTTTTTTTTTTCGTTTTTCCTTAGTTTTCTTTGTTTTTCGTGCTAGACAAACACAAATGGTACACTTTTAAACTTGACAGTTCAAAGTTGAATATGAATATCTGCCATGCATGTGACAGCTTTAATGCTAGAAAGGTTGACGTGTATAGGTGGGTTGCAAAAACCTAGAAGTCAGCTTCTCTGCAGAGCAAAAACCCCTTCACCATGGCGGCCAAACCTGTTTTGGGGGCAGAAGTTAGGTGCAGTGAAGGAGACATCTATTGTGGCAATAATGGCCACGACCATTTCCTGCACCCCTCTTCTTGTTGTCGCAATTATGGGATTAAGAACACCTCCGTTTGTGAGTGCCATTCATAACGACTCCCCCGCCCCTACCTCCTCCAGGCTCTCAATAGTGAAGGAATTCTGCTCAACAGGTTTGCGCATGACATCAGGCTGGAGATAGAAGTATTCTGCGCTGCACCCAACTTCTACCCACAAAACAGGTTTGGCGGCCATGGTGAAGGGGATTTTGCTCTGCAGAGAAGCTGACTTCTAGATTTCTGCAACCCACCTATAGCATGTACGTACACGCTGCGACATCTCAACGCCAAGTTCGGCACTTGCCCCAAGGTCGTGATGTTTAATGCTAGTGATGGCAGTCGCACTTTGGTGCAGGTGAAATGCAAGTGCATCTGTTTCCTGCAAGATGTCAACACAAAGTACAACGTCCGGGCAGTCAAATTAGTCTGGAGCTCTCCACTACAGTATTCTTCATAGCTACATATGTCACTTCAGGATGTGAAACCCAACATGCCACAGGTAGGATGGGTTGTTTTTTAGATTTTATGACCTCTCATCTATGTTTTGCTAAATTTGGCTAATTTTAGTTCTCAAACCGTTGTTAAAGATGAAACCGAAGCAGTTTTTGGCATGGTTTCCTACTTGGCAAAGGTGTTCTCTGGCCGCGACCTCAGTGCACAATAGATCTGCAACCGGACACCAAGGCCAGTGCACAATGCAAGAACAGGCACAAGGGACTTTGAAGTAGCAGTCAACGGTTATTGCCTTGTTACTGCGCTAGTAGATACGGAAGCAGGCCCAAGGGCCGCGTACCTCGACGAATTAGTAGATATCCGTGATGTGTTCACCCTCCCCGACAAACCGGCAGAAGACAAATGTTATCAAGGCCACCTGCCCGAGTTCGATACTAATCGAGCACTACCCCGAAGCAGACAAGATCATCTGCTGGATATTCTTCAAAGCTACAGAGAGCGTTTTTTGTCAGCATCGAAAGTGCGACAAGCTTCTTTGGCCATGCACCGCATTATCAAAGCCAAAGACCCCCGCCCTCTGCGCCAATGTCCCGACCGCGCATTACCGCGAAAACATCAAGCCATTCCGGATAAAGTGGAAAAAATGCTTCGTGATCCCATCATTCAGCAATTCCACAGCCCCAGGGTGGTGCCAGTCATCCTAGTGACGAAGAACGATGGCACATGTCACTTCTGCGTCGATTACTGCATCTTGAACTATGTAACGAAGAAGGATCTCTACCGCTCACTCGCATTGACGAAACTCTAGATTGACTTTGCAGTACTAAGTACTTCTCGTCCATGGGCCTGAATAGCGAGTGCTGGCAAAAGAGACCGTGAGAAGACTACGTTCAACACAGCAGACAGCCTCTTCGAGTTAATGATACCTAGCTCCATTCGATCTCTGCTCCTCACCAGCAGCGTTCCAGGGAGCGGGTATTTATATCATACTTGCTTGCCTGAAGTTGCAAATTGATATACCTAGGCTATGTGGCTGTCGTCTCTTCGAACTTTGAAAACAAACTTTAAAGGCTCTATACAGTGGTCAGCATAATCAAGCGTTGAAAGTGGAGAAGTGCCACTTCGCCCACGAGGAAGTGTCTTTCTGGGTCGTATAATGCCCTAGGCAGTTCTCACATATCCTATCACACAGGTTCCACAGACTGGTGACAAAAAAGCTGCGCGACGATTCCTTGTACTGTGCGCGTATTACAGACGATTTATCCAGTTCGCGCATCACTAAAACGTTTCCGCCGCTTACAAATGCAGGTATGGTATTTGAATGAGAGCACCGCAGGGTAGCCTTCGAGGAAATTAAGCGAATATGTCTGCTTAGGACAGGTAGTAACCGCAGATCCGGACCATGAAAAGAAAATAACAAGAATAAGATTTTGATAGAGCGCATTTGGCAAGCACTCGCAGATTATGACTAGCAGCTTACCGGTATCGCTCAAGAGAAAAGTATGCAACAGTTGTATCTTACCTGTTCTCACCTATGGGGCTGAAACGTGGAGGCTAATCAAGAGGGTTCTACTTAAGTCGAGAACAACTCAGAAGGCTATGGAACAAAAAATGGTAGGGGTAACATTAAGAGATAGGAAGCGTGCAGAGTGGGTCAGAGAAATAACTCAAGTTACCGAGATTCAAGCGGAAATTAAAAATAAATGGACATGGGCAGGACATGTAGTGCGAAGAGAGCATAACGGATGGTCGCTTAGGGTAACAAACTGGATTCCAAGGAAAGGAAAGCGTAGCAGGGGGCGGCAGAAAGTTAGGTGGGTGGATGAGGTCAAGTTCGCAGGGATCACGAGGATGCAGCTAGCACAAAACCGGGTTAAGTGGAGAAATATGGGAGAGGCCTTTGCCCTGCAGTGGGTATGGTCAGGCTGATGATGATGATTATGATGATACCCTCCTCAACGCCTTTATCTTTCCTATCTTCTGTCTCCCACCAACCCTTTCATCTCGCCTCTTCCACGGCGACTTCAACGGCGGAACCGTTACGCAGGGCTTTGGCTTTGGCGTAACAGGTCATGTAATCAGTAGCCACGATAATACACTTGTTTCCCGTCGATGAAGTTGGGAAGAGTCCGAGGAGGTCCATTCCTATTTGTTGAAAAGGCTTAGTTGGGGGCGGTGTCGGGTTCAGTAGACCAGCAGGTCTCGTCTGAGGTGTCTTGCGTCGCTGACACTCACGGCTCGTTTTGACGTAATGGGTGACATCGGCAGCTAATTGCGGCCAATAATACTTCTCTAGGCTTGGCGGGCGGGAGCCAAGGGGCGACTTTCAGGAATAGGACGGTAGCGGCGAGGGCTTGGAACGTCATCACGTCGGAGCGCAGGGCGCCGTAATGCAGCTGCGTAGTTCACTGCTGCTGCCTCTTGTGTTGGAACTGTCCCAGCCGTCGCTTGAGGAATGCCCAGCGCCTGCTGGACTTCTTCACGGACGACGTCCGCGAGCGTCGCAACCTGGGGTAGTTGGAATGGTGGCAGTTAGCGACGAAGTTCCTCTGGGACGATCTCACGGATGAGGTCGCGAAGGCTTTCTCCGCTTGCAGATACGCTGGGGTAGTGGCTTGAGTAGTCCGGTTGAACTGGTCGCTCGTAGGGGCGCATCCGGGTGTCCAACGTCTTCTCGATGGTCGATGCTTCACTTTCAAATTCGTCCACAGTTTTCGGTGGGTTCCGAACAAGTCCTGTAAAAAGCGACTTTTTAACGCCTCGTAAAAAAAATTTCACTCTCTCACCTTCGGCCATGTCAGGGTCGGCGCGGCGAAAGAGGCGCTTTATCTCCTCTATGTAGACCCGGACGGGTTCGTTTGGGAGTTGAAGTCTTGAAGTCTTGAAGTCGTTTGGGAGTTGAAGTTCGTTTGGGAGTTGAAGGATGACTTTGGCTCTTTCCTTCAGAACGAAAGTTGCAAAGGCGGTCAAAAACGCTTTCTTGAACATCTTCCAATCCATCAAAGCTGCCTCGTGATTTTCGAACCATATACGGGCAGATCCTTGAAGAGAAAAATAGACTTGCCTGAGTTTCGCAGCATCTTCCAGACGTTGAATTCTGCCACACGGTCGAAAAAGTCCATCCAGTCTTCCGTATCCTCACTGGGCAGTCCATGAAAGATTGGGGGCTCCCGAGTCTGCCCGAAGACGACTGGGGCTGTTGGCTAGGCCATTTCCAAAGTTAATGCCTTCCGGAGTTGAACGGGGTCAGGCAGCAGACCGTGTTCGGGTTGTAGGCCTTGGAGTCGGCGCTGGCTCGGGGACCTGTAGGCTGGTCCTCCAGGGCGACAGGAACAAGGCTGAGGTCGTCGCTTGAAGGATAGAAGGCAGCACCTCCACCAGATGTCACGTGGTGGTGACAATGTCGATGACACAAATGAAGAGTCGGTGATTGCACTGAAAAAACTCTTTATTGGGCTGACATGCGCCCTCAAAAGAACTAAGCAACTTGGCAGCGGCGACAGTAACAAGCGTGCTCGTCGATCGTCGAACAAAGAACGCCCATCGCACTCGTCAACGCTCAATTTAAAGGCTGCTAAGAACAATCTAGATAACGTCGCAAACTGCTACTAGCACAACCTGGAGCATTCTAGAAACATGCGCGAGTGATCGGAATCTTCGCGACAGATCTCGGCGCATCTTGCGCGACAGCGAAACTGATAAAGGCACATCTCGTAACATCTAGCGTTAAGAAACTAAGAATACAGAACTGATACGCGATCCAGAATTACAGTGATAAGGCCGCATGCCGGAGGCTGCCAAAACACAACAAATACAGTTTTGTAGTTTTCGCGGCAATATACACTGCAGAAATGGAAAAGCCTGAGCGTTGCTGGTACCCACGATTCATTATGTTTGTTTCATTACCATTATCAACTAAATGCATCGTCATTATCATTTCTAATGTCATCATTGTCATTATCACTAATTGAAGCGTCATTGCCATCGCTAGCATAATCCTCACTACAGACACGGCAGAGTATGATACATTTTTCACGACCCCGGCCATGGCGCCGTTGGTTAAAGCGCTCGCCTAGAGATATGCGAGGGATAGAGGTTGGATTCCCAGTGGAGACAGGATGTGTTTATTTTTAACTATCTTCCTCACGGTAGACAAGAAGAATTATGACGTACCGTCTTTGCCAAAAGTAACCAGGCTGCATGTTTTGCTTCTCGCTTGTATTCTAAAGCAAACATGGATTCCCAGAGGATTACAACTTGTTGATAAGTGAGGACAAGTCTCGCCTTCACTTACAGGAATTTAGAGCTTCAGAAGTGGTACGAATTCTCTGCTACCCGACTCAGAAGTGGAACACACAGCCTGGTTACTTTTGGCAAAGACGGTACTTTTCGCTATACCAGGCTTGGCGCAGATGGTTAAAGGGACAGAACACTGCAGTTAAGGTCTCAATTTATTTTTGGCTGAATGGAAAGATGTATTTCTAAAATGTTCGATTCCATAACGGATTTGGTGGAAATGCTGTACAACTTTTTACCGACAATTTTTCAATAAGTGCAAGAGCCCGTTTTTATAGTCTCATACTGGAAGCCCTGAGAAGCGACAATGACGACTGATGGTCGACAAAAAAAGATGATAATAAAATTATTTTCACTCGCCAAGCACTAATTAGACATATTTTGCTTAGAGTAATAGCCCGTTTTTGTGTAGTTCTATGCTGGAAGTCATGAGCAGCGACCGCGATGACGACAGGTTGCCGACAAAAAACGATGAAAACAAAATTATTTTCACTCGGCAAGCGCTAATTAGACATATTTTGTTTAGAGTAATAGCCTGTTTTTATTTAGTCCTATGCTGGAAGCCATGAGCAGTGACCGCGATGACGTCTGGTTGCCGACAAAAAACATGAAAACATTATTATTTTCATTCGGAAAGCGGTCATTCGACATATTTTGCTTAGAGTAATAGCTCGTGTTTATGTAGTCCTATGCTGGAAGCCATTAGCATCGACCGCGATGACGACTGGTTGCCAACAAAGAAGATTAAAACAAAATTTGTTTTCACTCGCCAAGCAGTTTTAGACATTGTTACATACTCAGTACGTAACGGGGGTGTTTATTGGTAGTCTAAAACGCTGCGAGTCACGCAAGGAACACCAGCACACACCACTGTGTCTTCCATTTCTTCGTCTTCTCTCTAGCCTCTTCTTCCTTTCCTGACGCCCCGAAGCACGTGACACTTCCCCCCTCGCAGACGAGGCCCCAGAACAAGCAGTTTAAGAAAGGTGCCGGGGATGGAACCTTTTTAGTCGAGTGACATGCACCACCTGGGTCCGGCGTGAGCATCGGCCACTTTCGGTGCGGCGTGAAATTACATAATTCACGTCACTCAGGCGCTCCAAAACGACACAAGGGCCGCTATAACGAAACAGCAGCTTCTGGGCTAAACCACGCTTGCGCAGCGGCGTCCACAGCAATGCTAAATCACCGGGCACATAAGAGACATGTGGGCGTCGGTTGTCATAACGCTCCTTCGAACGTTCCTGTGAGTCCAGGATGCGGAGGCGGGCAACGCGGCGAGCTTCTTCGGCTCGACATAAAGTAGTGGCGATAGAAGGCTCGTTGTGGAGGGAGAAAGGAAGGATGGTATCAAGACAACTGCGGGGAACTCGAGCATACAGGAGGTAAAACGGACTGTAGCCAGTCGTCTCATGCTGTGCAGTGTTATAAGCGAATGTAATAAAAGGGAGGGTTTCATCCCAGTTCTTGTGCTCAGAGTCCACGTACATCGCCAACATAGTGGTCAGAGTGCGGTTGGTCCGTTCAACAAGTCCATTCGACTGCGGGTGATACGGCGTTGTATGACGGTAATCGCAGGTGCATAGACGAAGGAGTTCTTCAATAACTTCAGCAGTAAATTGGCGCCCACGGTCACTGATCAGAACTCGAGGAGGGCCATGGCGCAGGACGAGAAATCGCAGAAGAAATAGGGATACTTCGTAAGCAGTGGCTGAGGGTATTGCGGCTGTTTCTGAATATCGAGTGAGATGGTCAACACATACCACTATCCACCGGTTACCGTTAGAATATCGCGGAAAAGGACCCAAGAGGTCGATGCCCACCTGCTCAAAGGGTGTGGTCGGAGGCGCAATAGGGTGCAGCGGTCCAGGTGGACGGGAAGTTGGGAGCTTGTACTGCTGGCACTTGGCACAACTGGCTGCATAGCGCTGAATGACTTGACGCATTTTCGGCCAGTAAAAGCGTTCCTGTGTGCGATGAAGGGTCCGGGCGACACCCAAGTGGCCCGACGCGGTATCGTCGTGCATCATTTCAAGAACGAGAATGCGGAGGTTTTCCGGCACGACGAGGAGAAAACGTGCACCTCCGGGGTTGAAATTCTTCTTGTAAAGTAGGCCGGCACGAACGCAGAAACGCGCATCTCTTGAATCATGAGCGGCAGAGAAGAGCGGTGCCAAAGTCTGATCGTTGCGTTGTTCTGTCTGGAACAGTTGAGGGTCAGGAAACGGTGCCGAGATAGGCGCCAGGTAGTCATAAAAGTTGTCATCATCACTACCAGTTGATGGAAGCGGCAAGCGTGACAGACAGTCAGCGTAAGCATGTTGGCGGCCGCTTTTGTATGCCACAGTTAAACTCTTGCAACCGCAATGCCCATCGAGCGAGCCGGCCGCAAGGGTCACAAAGATTTACGAGCCAACAGAGCGAATGGTGGTCAGTGACGATGGTAAAAACATTGCCATATAGGTAGGAACGGAATCGTTGCACCGCAAAAACCACTGCGAGGCACTCTTGTTCAGTAACGGTGTAGTTGCGCTCCGCCTTGCTCAACGAACGACTAGCATAAGCTATCACGTGCTGATCGGTGCCATGACGCTGGATGAGCACAGCACCAACGCCTACGCCACTAGCGTCGGCGTGAATCTCGATGGGGGCAGAAGGACAGAAGTGACGTAGGATAGGTCCTGATGTCAGAAGGAATTTGAGGTGGCGGAAGGCAGAGTCGCAGTCAGCAGTCCAATTGAACGGTGCATCTTTGTGCAAAAGGCACGTGAGCGGGTATGCGATGTCAGCGAATCTGGGCACAAAACGACGAAAATAGGAACACAGTCCTAAAAAGCTGCGAAGCTGCTTCACTGATTTCGGTGCTGTAAAGCTGGTTACAGCCGCAATCGTCTGAGGATCCGGCCGAACACCATCCTTATCGACCAAGTAACCAAGAACAATTGTTTGGCGTTCGCCAAAGTGGCACTTCTTAGAGTTGAGGACGAGGCCTGCTCTCTCAATGCAATCGAGGACGATGGCGAGGCGGCTATTGTGTTCCTGAAAGGTCTTGCCGAAGATCACAACATCGTCAAAATAGCACAAACAAATTTTCCACTTGAGTCCGCGCAGAATGGTGTCCATGAATCGTTCGAACGTGGCAGGCACATTGCACAATACAAAGGGCATTACGTTGAACTCATACAGACCATTGGGGGTCACAAATGCCGTCTTTTCTTTGTCACTTGGGTTCATCGGTATCTGCCAGTACCCCGATCTCAAGTCTACCGAGGAGAAGTATATGACGCCGAATGAAGACAGTCGATTGCATCGTCAATACGTGGAAGTGGAGATACATCTTTTTTGGTGACGGCGTTAAGGCGACGATAGTCCACACAGAAACGCCATGTGTTGTCTTTCTTTTTAACGAGAATAACTGGAGCCGCCCAAGGACTTGAAGATTCCTGGATAACGCCACGTTGGAGCATGTCATGAACTTGATCGTCAATAAGCTGACGTTCGGCCGGAGACACACGATAGGGCTTCTGTCTGATCGGGCGAAAAATTCCAGTATCAATCGAATGATGGATGCGAGAATTTGGAATCGGTGGCTGATGATCTCTGGTGAAGTCGAAAACCGAAACATGCTTGGAGAGCAGGTCTGTAAAAATTCGGCGCTCCTGTGCTCCCAACGCTGTGTTTATCATTGCCTGGATTCGAGACTCTGCAAAATGAGATGTTTTCTCTTCAGGAGCATGGTTACTTAGTACCGCCACGTAATTCGACACACCTTCCTCGTAATGAGCGAGCCTCATGCCACGAGGCAAGACGGCTGGCTCGTCTGAACAGTTTACAGTCCACAGCAAGGTGTGGCCTCTGGTGACTGAAACTATGCAACGAGGCACCAAGACACTCTTCTTTGCGCAGGCCAGCGTTGTAGGTTCCACTACGGCGTCGAAATTCTCGCTCAAATTCGTAGATGAAATAACTTGAATGAATTCTCCGGACATCGCAGGTACAACTGTATCTTCAGACACAGAAAACGCTCCTAAATCGAGCGACCAGGTTTCTACAAGGGCCGACATCAACGCATCATTAAGCAAGATCTGTTCACTACGGCAGTCTAACGTTGCACCACACTGTTGCAAAAAGTCTATACCTAGAATTACTTCATGCGTGGAACGAGGCAGCACTGTGAATTCGGTTCGAAACGCTTGGCCACCAATCACAACTTTCGCATAGCACACACCCAAAGGCACCAATGATTCACCGCCAACACCACGGAATACCACAGCTTGATTCACGCTAAACATCACTTTATGTCCTAATCGATTCTTGAATCCTAAACTCATAACAGAGACTGTTGCGCCAGTGTCAATTAGTGCCATGGTGGGGATGCCGTCAATGGATACTTCGAGTTTGTTCTTTAACATAAACACAGGCAGAGGTATTGGGAACGTTGATTTTCTGGCGACCTCACCCCCATCGGCCGCGTCTTCTAGTTTCCCGAAGGGGAAGAACGGCGCCGAGGAGACGGAGATTGACGCTGTCTTTGGGTTGGCGGCGTCAAGCTGCGGTTCGAAGCAGGCGATCCGTTCCGCATCTGTGCCGTGCGGTATGTATCCAGAGTCTGTGTCGGATGAAATTCAGTGTCGTAATGATTAGAAACGTTGGGCAGCGGTCGATGATCTTGTGGTAGTAGGCCCCGCCGACGGCAATGCCGGGAGATGTGTCCGGTCATGCCACACCTATAACACACGGGTTGCTGGCGCCACCGGTCCGAGTAAATGCGGGCGGAAACTGGTTCTGGTTGGCGGTAGTAATCGGGACGGTATTGCTGACGAACCACCTGGCGTGTGTAGGTGGTTCTTCGGCCCATCTGTGGCTGAGAAGTGCTTAAATCGTTCTGTTGTCTGCCCCCGCCAAAGAGTGATTCATTTAAAGCCGGAATCCAGGAAGTTGATGGGGTCGCGGGTTCTGCTTGCAGCGCGCAACCGTCATACTGGTGTTCGTCCCGGCACGCAGAGTCTGTCACGCAACAATTCTTCCCGCACAATCCGGCGTATCAGATCAGCCATGGACTCCGGAGCACTGACATCAACGCTCGCAACAGATGTGACGTTGGCCAGTTGCCCAAATTTAGGAGTGATACAAAGTTTCGAAAGTGCTGCAGTGCCTGATGAAGTCAGCTGTACAGTTCAAATTGTCTTTGCTGATAAGAAAATTATAGACATCTACAGCGATACCTTTAAGCAAGTGCCCCACTTTATCTTCCTCGGACATCCGAGGGTTTACCACCTTGCACAATTTCACAATATCCTCGATATATGCGGTGCATGTCTCGCCAGGCACCTGGGCCCGCTGCATCAACGTTTGTTCTGCGCGTTTCTTCTTCGCGGATCCGTCGCCAAAGCAGTCTTTTATCTCTTCTGTGAAACAATCCCAGCTGATAAGCGAGTCTTCATGATTATCAAACCAAACTAGGGCAGTGCCTTCCAAGAAGAACACTACGTTCGCTAGTTTAACGGTCGCGTCGCAACGATTGTACCGGCTCACCCGCTCGTAGTTGGTTAGCCACTCGTCGACGTCCTCGTCAGGTTTTCCACCAAATGTGCGCGGCTCGCGGTAGTGCTGCCAGATGCTCACCGCAGGTGTTGTTCGGTCAGCGTCGCCGTCTTGAGCCATGTTAGATGGTAGGGGTGGCAAACCAGCGAGCCGGCGGCTTCGTCGAAGACAACGGGGATCCGTGTTGATCTACACCGCAAACTCCACCACAACTGTTACGTACTCAGTACGTAACGGGGGTGTTTATTGGTAGTCTAAAACGCTGCGAGTCACGCAAGGAACACCAGCACACACCACTGTGTCTTCCGTTTCTTGGTCTTCTCTCTAGCCTCTTCTTCCTTTCCTGACGCCCCGAAGCACGTGACAATATTTTGCTTAGAGTAATAGCCCGTTTTTATGTAGTCCTTTGCTGGAAGCCATGAGCCGCGACCGTGATGACGACTGGTTGCCGACAAAAAAGAAAACAAAATTATTTTCACTCGCCAAGGACTAATTAGACATATGTTGCTTAGAGTAATAGTCCGCTTTTATGTTGTTCTATGCTGGAAGCCATGAGCAGTGATCGCGATAACGACTGGTTGCCGACAAAAGAGAGGAAAACAAAATTATTTTCACTCGCCAAGCACTAATTAGACATATTCTGCCCAGAGTAATAGCCCGTTTTTATGTAGTCCTATGCTGGCAGCCATGAGAAGCGATCGCGATGACGACCGGTTGCCTACAAAAGAAGTGAAAACCAAATTATTTTCACTCGCCAAGCACTATTTAGACATATTTTGCTTAGACTAATAGCCCGTTTATATGTAGTCCTATGGTGGAAGCCATGAGCAGCGACCGGTATGACGGCTGGCTGGCGACAAAAAAGATGAAAACAAAATTATGTTCACTTGCCAAGCGGTAATAAGACATATTATACTTAAAGTATAGCCCGTTTTTATGTAGTCCTATGCTGGAAGCCACGAGCAGCGACCGCGATGACGCTGGTAGCCGACAAAAAAGATGAAAACACTTTTTTTTTTCACCCGCCAAGCACTAATTAGACATATTTTGCTAAGAGTAATAGCCCGTTATTAAGTAGTCTTATGCTGGAAGCCATGAGCAGCGACCGCGATGACGACTGGTTGCCGGCAAAAAAGATAAAAACAAAATTATTTTCACTCGCCAAGGACTAATTAGACATATGTTGCTTAGAGTAATAGTCCGCTTTTATGTAGTTCTATGCTGGAAGCCATGAGCAGCGACCGCGATAACGACTGGTTGCCGACAAAAAAGCGGAAAACAAAATTATTTTCACTCGCCAAGCACTAATTAGACATATTTTGCTCAGAGTAATAGCCCGTTTTTATGTAGTCCTATGCTGGAAGCCATGAGCATTGATCGCGATGACGATTGGTTGCCTACAAAAAAAGTGAAAACAAAATTATTTTCACTCGCCAAGCACAATTTAGACTTATTTTGCTTAGAGTAACAGCCCGTTTTTATGTAGTCCTATGCTGGAAGCCATTAACAGTGACCACGATGACGACTGGTGTGCTGCAGACTTAAGGACGCAGCGAAGAGAACGCAAAATGTAATGCATTATGACAAACACTCCCGCGAGAAAAAGAAGATTGCGCAATTATGAAAATCAGCGATACTTTGCTGACATGTCACGTCGGGTATTACAGTGAAATTGATAGGGTTTCTACGCTTATAGCGCCTCAGCTGTTTTTATGCAACGTAAAAAATTAAAATTGTAGAACCCCTTTTCTTTGACATTGTATGCTCGATCTGTACCATAGGAGGCAAGGTCTTTTTATCTCCATCGTAATCTCGTGGCACATTCTGTCCAGAGTTCTGGCCCTTTAAAGCGCTCGGCTGGGTATCGAAGGGATGGAAGTTCGCTTCCCGGTAGAGGCAGGATTTCTTTCTAATGAGATCATCGGATGTCGTTCGATTGACAGCTATAGTATGGCCAGACGAACGAACGCCGACAGTATCAGCGATTAAAGGCTTTCGCCTTAACATGCGAGTAGAAACTGCTGCGAAGCACAGACGCATGTTGAAGAATTTGCGGAGAAAGGAGTCATAGCAGCCCGCAAGATCGAGATAAAGAAGAACAATGCTGTAATTAGGATTAGCCACAATGTCCTGACGTTTAAAAACACCGAAACCCATCGATGCAGCATACATGCACTGCAATGTGCTCCCGCGGGGCTTCAAATGCCAGAGTTTTCAGCAAGGATTGCTGGCATGCCGCGGTAAACCTACATGCGCCATTTGCGGTGAAGAACAACACACAGAAGGTTCGACTTCACACAGAAATGTATTAAAGAGACAGAACACTGGAATTTAGGCACCGAATGTGTTGCGGCGAATGCAAAGATTGTTGTTTAAAATTTTCATTTCCATTGTGCTATTGGAAGATACGCTGTAGAAACATTTTACCGAGCATTTTTCGGTCTGTGCATGCCTCCGTTTTTATGTAGTCCAAATCTGGAAACCTGTGAGCAGTGACCGCGATGACGACTTAGTTCAGTTCAGTCGTTCAGTCGTGTCCGACTCTTCGTGACCCTATGGACCATGTCACGCTAGGGTTTCCGGTCTCTCACTATCTTCCTAACATCACATAACTTCACCTGCAGTGCCTCGAGGATATAATCTAACCATCGCGTTCGCTGCCTACCCCTTCTCCGGCGACCCTCAACCTTTCTCAACATCAAATCTTTCTCCAGCGACTCCTCTCTTCTGATCAGATGACCAAAGTAGATGAGCTTCAACTTTAGAATTTGACCCTCCAATGAGCAGTCAGGGTTTATGGTCGACAATATCGACTGATTTGCTCTTCTGGCAGTCCAAGGAACTCTCAAGAGTCTTCGCCAGCACCACAATTCAAATGTGTCAATTCCTCGGTGGTCAGCCTTTTTCACAGTCCAACTCTTGCATCCATACATCACAACTGGAAAGACCATAGCACGAGTTATACGGATCTTGGTTGGCGGACTAATGTCTCTGCTCTTTACTAGGCGGTCAAGGCTAACCATTGCTCTCTTTCCCAGAAGCAGGCGTCTCCTAATTTCATGGCTGCAGTCTCCTTCCGAGGTAATCTTGGAGCCCAAGAACAGAAAATCTGTCACGGCTTTCACTTCTTGTCCATTGATACTCCATGACTTGATAGGGCAAGACGCCATGATCTTTGTCTTTTTAATGCTCAGTTTAAGCCCAAACTTCTCACTCTTTTCTTGTACGCGCATCAGAAGTCTCTTGAGTTCCACTTCACATTCTGCCATTAAAGTGGTATCATCCGCATATCTAAGGTTGTTGATCCGTTTTACAGCAATCTTCACTCCAGCTGAAGACTCATCCAGACTGGCCTTCCTCATGATGCACTCTGCATATAGGTTAAATAGGCATGGCGACAGTAGGCAGCCTTGCCTCACTCCTTTCTCAATCGGAAACCAATCAGTAAGACCATGCCCAGTTCTGACTGTGGCCTCTTGTCCTTCGTACAGGTTCCTGAGGAGACAGATGAGGTGAATTGGAAATCAAATCTATTGGAGAGCTTGCCACAATCTGCTGTGATCTACGCAGTCAAACGCTTTCGCATAATCAATGAAGCAGAAGTAGTTGGGTTTCTGGAACTCTCTTGCTTTTTGCATGATCCAGCGAAGGTTGGCAATTTTGGTCTCTAGTTCCTCTGCCCTTGCGAAACCAAGCTTGCACGTCCGGAAGCTCCCGATCCACATACTGCTGCAGCCTTCCTTGGAGGATTTTAAACATCACCTTGCTAGCATGCGAAATAAGCGCGATCGTGCGGTAGTTGGAACAATCTTTGGCACTGCCTTTCTTTGGAATGGGGATGTAAACTGACCTCCTCCAATCCTGTGGCCACTGCAGGGTTGTCCAAATCTTCTGACATAATGTATGGGGAATGTTAACAGCGTTGAGGTTTTGAAGCAACTCAGCTGGAATGCCATCAATTCCGCTAGCTTTCTTCTTAGCAAGGCTGGCCCATTCAACTTCACTCTTCAGGATGCCCGGCTCGATATCAGTAATCACAACCGTCGTATGTTGGGTTTGCACATTCGGGTCCTTCTTGTACAGTGATTCTGTGTATTCCTGCCACCTCGTCTTTATCTCTGAGGCTTCAGTGAGGTCCTTGCCTCGTTTGTCCTTTATCACGCCCAGCTTAGCACAGAAGCTTCCTTTGATATCTTTGATTGTCTTATACAGAGCTCTTGTGTTCCTTAATTGGCTGTTGTCCTCAACTGCTTGGCACTGTATGTTCAGGAAGGCATTCTTATCTCTCCTTGCTATTTTTTGAAAATCCGCATTGGGAACCTTGTATCTTTATCTTTCCCCCATAACTTTTGGCATCCTCCTTTCCTCAGCTGTTTGCAAAGCCTCTTCAGATAACTAGTTTGCTTTCTTGCATTTCTTTTGCCTTGGAACTACCTTAGTAGCAACTTCTTGTATTATATCACGAACATCAGTCCACATCTCTTCGGGCTCTCTGTTTTCTAGATCTAATTCTTGAAATCGATTCCTCCCTTCCACAGCATATTCTAATGGAATTTTATCCAGATCATACCTGAAAGGCCTTCTAGTTTTCTGCGTTTTCCTCAATCGAAGCTTAGTTTGGCAACAAGAAGCTGATGATCGGTGCAACAATCGACCCCAGGCCTTGTTTTTCTGCTTGTATAGCGCTTCTCCATCTCTGCCTGGAAAGAATATATTCGATCTGATTCCTGTACAGACCGTCCGGTGAAGTCCATGTGTACAGGCGCCTCTTGTGCTGTTGAAAATGAGTATTCGCTATGGTCAGGTTGTTTTCTTGACAAAACTCTACTAGCCTCTGCCCAGCTTCATTTGGCTCGCCAAGACCGAACTTGCCTTTAATTCCAGATATTTCTTCACTCCCGACCTTAGCATTCCAGTCTCCTATGAGAAACACGACGTCTGATGATGGGGTGCGGTCTAAAAGGCATTGTAGGTCCGCATAAAATCTCTCAACGTCCGCTTCTTCAGCAGTAGTGGTCGGTGCATAGACTTGTATAACTGTTATGCTGAAAGGGTGACCTTGGATCCGAAGTGAAATCATTCGGTCGTTTTCGGGGGTTGTACCCGAGCACTGCTTTGCCCAATCTTCTGTTTACTATGAGAGCGACCCCATTGCTTCTCTTGAATTCGTGCCCCCAATAAAAGACATAATGGTCGCCGGAGTTAAATTCTCCCTTTCCGGTCCACTTGAGCTCGCTGATACCCAAGATATCATTGTTCAATCTGTCCATTTCTCGCTTGACGACATCCAGTTTACCTTGCGTCATAGATCTTACATTCCGTGTTGCTATGTGATATATCTCCTTGCAACATCGGACTTTCCGGTCGCTTCCCGACACATCCACAACTGAGCGTCCTTTTGGCTTTAGCCCAGCCGCTTCATTCGTCCTGGAGCTACTAGGAATCGCCGTTTGTTCATCCCCAGTAACATGTGGGACGCCTTCCAACCTGGGGGGCTCATCTTCCGGCGCCATATCATTAATGGTATTGTGACTGGCCATAGGGTTTTCTTGGCAGGAAATACTGGAGTGGGTTGCCATTGCCTTCTCCAGTGAATCACATTTTGTCAGAACTCTCTGCCGTGACCTGTCTATCTTGGGTGGCCCTACACAGCAGAGCTCACGACTTCATCGAGTTTCGCAAGCCCCTCCGCCACGACAAGGCAGTGATCCATGAAGGGGGCGATGACGACTAGTGGCCATCAAAAAAGACACACGAAAAATATAAATTTCACTCGCCAGACAGTAATTAGACATTTTTTAGTATAGAGTAGCGTCCTCCTCATTTTCCATACTCAAGGTGTTATGGCACAATAACGTACGCCTCATCGACGAAAGATAGTTCAGGAGAATGGAAAGTTGGGCTAGTTGAATGCTGTTCATAATGGGTAAGAGGGCGCAGACAGATCGTGGACACGGAGAAGAATACAACAAGAGAAGCGCCAAGACGGCGCTAGTCTTGTATTCTTCTCCGTGTCCACGTTCCGTCTGCGCCCTCTTATCATCGACGAAAGTTTTAGTGGGCACTCTCATCGCTTTATCCACGGAATTCAAAACGCTAAGGTGCGTATCTTGTGGCAGAAGCTGAAAGCATGCCTCTCATCATGCGAAAGGAGGGGTGATTTTCATTTAAGGACGCACTGGAGAGAGCGCAAAATATATGCACTTATGAAAATCAGCGATATTTTGCTAAGGCGTCACGTATATAGTTGTCGAGCCAACTATACGGGCAAAGCCAATTATGGCTTGACTACAAGATCATTTGGGTAGCCAATTCAATTTAAAGGTAAATTCAGTCCCCCTTTCGTCACGCGTTTATCGATCGCAGTTTTCAACATAAAAACGCGAAACAAAAATTAGGGATTGTACTTGTAGTGCTCTATATGCCCTCGGAGACACAGGATGGCACCGCGAAAATTGTTCGTAAAAGTGAAATGTGCACTGCATTAAACTTCGTTAAAGTAAAGGACTTTCGTTTTGCGTTCACGTTGCTTCAAGGGGGGAGGAGGGGATTTGAAAAATTTGTACAAATTCATAATTCATTTGACTTTCGTTCAAGTGGTATTCTCTAACTTCGTGTACCTTCGTTTTGCTCCGTGGGTACCGCCTTTCTCTTCGCGAAAATATCTGCTCGCTCAATTTGTTAGGTGCACGTGCACAGGATGCAATTGGAGCGCCTGCTCCGGCGCCGCTCCATCGTTTTACGGTTCACCGCCACTCGACCATTACAATGCTGCCATCTTGCGAGCAAACTTGAGCCCGTATTCCCCGCACCACGGAGCGAGCAACCATAATGTGTTTACTAAAACTAGCTGGTCATGTTGGCGACTTACATATGTAAACGGGCAATAACAGTAAGCTTTATCTCGTTCTCATGTTATGTTCACTGCTAAATAAAGTTCACTTGTCCATGTACGTTGTGGGTGAAGCTTCATAACACCGTTTAGCCTTACAGACGCTCTACAGCAGCGTTTTTGTGAATAAGGCGTAGAAATAATGAAAACTCCGGGTTATTGTTACGCGACAAGCCAGTGATAAAGCTTGCTTTTGGTTGTTGACCTCCAGATTTTGATCCAATGCAGCTCTTCTCAAAACTTGTCGTTTTGCTGATCGTTTAGACATTTTAGGAGAACAATGTATGCTAATTTTTGCCTTCTAAAAGTGCTAAGTCTGTCTAGTTTCTTTTTGTTGCAATGTGCGATGGTTATGGTTAAGGGTTACTGTTGTTCTAGCTATCTAATTTCGGCTGTCAAAGTGCAATAGGCCTATTTTAAAAATGGCTTCCGACACTGTATGTGAAGTCAGAAGACAGTGAGCACCACTGAACTCTATTATGTCTGGTCCCTGAGTTTGAGTAGCCCAGCAATCACAGATAAAATGCCGCCACTCTCGACACTCAAGTGGTAAGAAGCGACTAAAGGGGTGGCGTCCTTTGACCGTTTCGTGCTTTGGAACCTCCAACTCAACACTGAACCGTGGAAACAGCTCGTGCTTCCAATCGGGAGTTGCATTGATCTGCGCATTAGGTTAACTTCTTTTTATAGTCTCCTTTATTCCGTGTTTTTATGCCTATAATCACACACAAAAAAATTATCAGTCAGCTTCCTGGCCGTAAACTAGGTATGGCCTTGCATACAATGCATAATTTCTGATACTTTCAAACGCACTTCGCTGACAAAGACAGCTAGGCGAGTTAGTTTACGACGTAGGATACATTTTGTAAGCGATAAACAAACGAAAACGGAAGGTATTCATTGCATGCCTCTTTATTTTTGCTTCATGAATTAGGCTCTCGAAGAATATCTGTCCAGGTAGAATAACGATCACCAACCTCCTTTCTTATATCAACATATGAAAGACGAGGAGGTAAAATAACAACTGCTTGGAGCGTTAGGGCCCCACTTGGCCACTTAATAAAGACACGTAAGTTTGCTCAGGCCTGCGGTGAGCTTTGTCACCAATACTTGTTTCCCGGTTGCACTGGCCCACTTCCTTCAAAGCCAAACCCATCATACGCCAACAGAACGGCATCAAAACTTGAGGCTTTAGAGCAGAGTCGACTGCAGCCACATTGCAGCTGGAATATGAAGGCTTTGGCGATAGCAAAGGGCTTTTATGCGTAACAATCTACTAATTTTCGCCTAAATTATAACAAATGACAATAATCCCCGTACAGCCATTGACAGTGCTTTGACATCACAATTGACTGCGCAGTTTTCTTTAACAGTACTAGTAACATAAGGAACAGTTGGTTTCAAGATGGCCTTTTTATAAAATGAAAATTTCCATACTCCCGGGTAGTGCACTCAAGAAAGCCTAGGGATATTTAAATTAATTGATCGCAGCAAGAAATCAAAGCATAAAACGTTTTACTTGGCCATGTTTCGACTCCAAAGGGGAATCTGAAACAGTTCTCCTGTAATGTCATGTGACTTTTGTCACTTTGTGTAGCCTTTCCTTGGTTGAACCGACCTTAACTTTCATTATGGCCAGTATGTTCATCCTGTGGAGGAATGGAAAACGCGGTGACGCCCACATTACCTAAAATTATACGAAGCAGCCCACAGCATGATGCATATTCAATCAATATACAAATGTTTACCAAGGGAGGGAATTTTATTACTCATTCACCCTGTGCTGCGTTTTCCCTGGGTTTTATCAGGACGTTTCACTTCAGGCTTTTCTCGAAACAGTGCTTAGGGCTCGATAAAATGGTTTAGTACGGAATTTTGGTCGGCAATATTTTTTTTTCTGATGCAAAAATTATTTCGGAGTCAACTAGTTTTGAATTAGCAATACCAGCTGTCGTAACTGTGTCGAACTAGCCGTATGTGCCATTTCCTCTCTCTCTCTATTTTTTTTTAAAGATTGTTAACGTAGTAAGTCTCTTGTTTCATTGGTTTGATGAACACTAAACTCAACTCCATTGATATGAAAAATTACAATTTTGTTTTATCTTTATTCACTTGTCGTTCTTTATTGTACTGCTGGGACTTGGATTCAATAGTTCTTTTATGCATTTGACGACTGGAACCAACGTGGATCACAGTGCTGGGCTCTCAGGATATGCATGCACAGGTGATGTGTTAGCGTTGCGTGTAAGAGAAAAATCGAGATATATATTGGGCGCGTTGTTCCCAAGCATTGCAGGGGGTACAAATTCAACTGCCTTAGTTTTCCTCCCTACATGTTTGTTTGGCGTAATGAAGGAAGGAAAGATGGAAGTTAACAGTCTGCCACCCATGCATTAGACCGCCTTCGCAATTTTCGCCCTGGTTAATCTTATGCTAACACTAATGTATTATACAAGTCTAACCAGTCTCCCCAGAAACGCGCTCTCGAGTTGCCCTTTCGTGAAACCATGGCATTGGTGAAGACGTGTGAAGCCATATTTACTGCTCATTTCGAGTCAGGCTTGCGGTCTCTTTCCGGCTAGGTTCTTTCGGTCTGCACACCATAGGTGGGCTCTTTGTGGTCAGACACAGTTCAAGCTGCAGCTGTTTTCATTTTTTCACGGCAGTAAAGGTTTGCGATATCACGAGGGTTAGTTATGAGAAGTAAAAGAAGAAATTCACCAAGAAATATCTCGGATAAATGTCATGAATAATATCCAAACAAAACAAAATATTGACTCGACCACAACCTTGCGATTGAGATTAACGCTAGGGCTCGTTTTCGTGCCCGGTTCAGGCAGCTGATACTGAACTACTTACGCAAAATACGGCGTGAAGTTTTTTTGCCATTTGCATGGTTGTATTTGAATATTTACCATAGAAACATGGATTACCTGCGTGCAGGTCAATTGCGCAGCAAGGCGGACATTATATCTGTTAAAAATCGCAACGATCAGAAAATTATTTTAGGCTAAATGAACTAAGCAACCTTTTCATCTGTAGATTTAGGTGAAATGTTGAGAACTTGAAGATCCTCAAAAGCGATGGTGAAACAAGTTGTTGGATATTCTTTATTGCTATTGAGGTCAAAACATCGAACATCATACAAGATGGGATCCAAGGGTTATTGAGGTTGATTTCCGCGTTGCGTATCCATAAAATGCAGTTGCTGCTTTGCGTGTCGTAGCCAAAATCATGTTAACATATTTAATGTTATCAAATATACCCATGATGTCTCTCTCTGATGAATGATAAATGCGATGGACATAGTTAGGTATAAGCAATGCAGGAAAAAATACTGAACGGGCTTTCAAATGGGCATATTTACGTCCGATATTTCGAACCATTTTGCGGACAATAAGAAAATGAGAATCTGGGCTCACCGCTAGTAAAACTGCCGGGCTGCTGCCGCAGAGAATACGCCCCCCGAAGTACTCGGCTTGCTGTCACATGTTTGTAAATTTTAATTTTTTGGAACAGCTTTTCGAGCGAATGCCGTCTAGGCATCTGTCAAAAGTGCGTGTTATAGAAAAACGCAGGGAACGACGTTTTGTCAGATAACATAGGCCAGAGGCTTTGTAAGGTCACGTTCGGGCTGCAAAGCGGATATATCATAGACACTTGAAAGGAAAAGCCCGCGCGGCCTGCTAAATGCTGCGTGAAGACCTTCTATATACCAAACAGCTCTCGTCTGCCCACAATGCTCTCCATAAAGCCTCCGTCCAACGGCCCCGCCTGCGCACCTAATAAGTAACTTCATGACATAGGTATATTCTTCCACCTCCAGTATTCCATCACCCTCTACTGGGAACGACACATGTGCCCGCTTTTCCGGTAGCTGCCAATGACGTTTACTACTGCGGCAGACCGGCATCCCGTCCATCTGTTAGCCCCTCACATATTTCCTCCCCTGCTACCTTCCTGCCTGAGAATCGCGCATAGTCCATGCAAAATACAGCTTGGTCTTCGTGATGGTCGCCGAAATGGTTGATTTACCAGGCTTACGTCTCAAATCGACTCAGACAATGAGAAGCGCCGAAGTGAAGGGCTCCGGAATTTTTGACAACCTGTCGTTCTTACACGTGTACTGACATCGCACAGCACACGGACACCTTGCTTTCTGCCTCCATCAAAAAGCGACCGTCGCGGCCAAGATTGGATCCCCCATCTTTGGGAGCGTCAGCAAAGCGCCCTAACCACTGCGCAAATGCGGTGGGACCGCTCGGTGAAATGACCAGGCTACTCGCTGCAACCCACAGTTTTTTATTCAAGCCATCGCATTTCCCGATGCCTATTCTCTGAAGAACTCAGGCGCCGAAAAGTGCTTTGTATACTCTCCACACTCGTCCGATCCCGTAAACAAGACGTATGGTTCTTTCACAACCGTCCTAAACTCATCTGTCTCAAAATTTCCCCCATCGTCTACGCCGTATAGGCATTTATACCACCCAGACCTAGCCAAGGCTGTACAATTTACAGGGATTAAAATTCAGACATCAATTTCAAATCGCACTATCACACTCGGCCTTCGAGATGACTTGGACGATGCACTTTTAACGATACACTCCTCCATGTTCACTCCCTGCGGTTTTTAACCGGCCAATCAGGGACCGCTGGTAATGAACTGGCTCATCAAGGTTTCCGTGATTTCCACAACCGACGGCCGGCGATAGCCTGGCTACGCTCACCGACGACTGACGGGGCATATGAATGCTAACATGACTGGAAGGGCTGTAAGAGGCAACTTCAGGATGACCTTCCCCGTCTTCCAGCGAAGCTTACCTCCTTCGTGGTCATCGAAGTCCACATCCTCCGCTAAGTATAACAATTGCCTTCATCACTCCGCCGCGTCTATGCCTCTGCCAGATTAGTCAAGATCAGGCTTGTTGCTACTGTAGTTCCTTTTAAGCTAACTTCTAGCTTTGCCCTTTCCTTCATCCTATCTCTATTCAATCTCCTTAATAGGATGGCCCTACCTTTTCATTTTGGTGTTCTAACAAGTTGATAAAAACTACACAATCGTGTCAAAAACACGACAAAATATTCTGTATTTTGCAGGAACGTCAGAATTTTTTATACTTCTGTAGTACCTATTTTTCCTTGTGCAGTTTCTTTCAACGGCATGTTTCTGTAGCCTGTAGTATTTTTCTGCTCTGACTATAGAAAACTGTGATGTTACTACAGAAATCCCAGTCGTCACAAGAGGTTAACTGAGGTTACAAGACAAAAGTTTACATACTTTTTTTTTTTTCAATTTGTCCACCACACGGGAGGATCAACTCGCCCTGATTCGCCATGCCACCGGCTTCTTTGATTCCAAATTTTGATCTGAAAAAATATTTTTTTCACTATTGAAAGGTGCATTTTCGACAGTAATGTAAAGACACTGCCGACAGCGAAGAGCCCCAGGAAGAACTCTCTCCTCGAAAAAAACCTGCGCTTCATCTTCCGTGAGGCATTGCTCGGGCTTATTCAGTTTTCTGACACTGTTTAGTCGTCGGTCGAACAATTTCCAAGAAAGCTGCGGAACGTTGATTGTCACTGTTAAGGTCACTGGCGCAGGAATCGAAGAGAGCATTGGCGAAAGGCCGGGCTACTCGAATGCGCTTATTTATTTTTTATAGTAAAGAGATTGCGAGGCGAAAACCCCAGCGTCGTTGCCACCGTCGCTGCAGTCGGCACAGGCTAAGGCTGTAACGGTTGTGTCGTCTTGTTAGGGGTGTCACGATGCGGTGTGGGCACGTGATAAAAGGCACTCAGCAGTTGTGCCGCTGCGATCAGCCGAGAGCAGATTGACGAACTCTCCATTTACATGCAGCAGCAGCAGCAGAGCCCTCACGTGCTCAAGAAAAGACAATCCACACACAGAAGCAAGTCGTGACCTCAGACAATCGCATGAAAAGCAGGTGGCAGCGAAGAACGACGACGAAAGTTCAGTGACGCTGTCCGTACCGCTTCCATGTTTCGCTCTTAAGTCAAGGCTTAAGAGTCGTCAATTTCTTTTTCTCTGACGATTTGGATTTGTTTTCAACTTCATTGTATGCTTGAGTTAGCTTGAGTGGCGAGATTTTGACAAAAGTAATTTCTTCTGTAATTAGAAAATAGACTAAAATTATATGGTTTCCCTAAATGTGGAATAAAATTGGAGGAATTTCGTTTCCACCAATCAAGTACAAGACGGAGAGTGGGTTCCAGGCACCCATGCGAAGCGTTGCTGCCCGCCAGGGAAAATGAGCAAAGCTATTTATTTGCTGTTTTCGCTCAGCAAAGTAGTGCTTAATGCGTTGAGAATTACAAAGCTTTGAATGCTTGCAACTAATTTCAATCGAGTAAGTTGAGGGTGATTTTTGTCGCTTGTAAACAGCGCGCGCAAACCAAGTACGAAGTATTCCGCTCGAAACTTCATTGCACCTTCAGATGATTATTCACAGCGACCGACAAATGAGCGCTGTTGGTAAGCACGAAGCCCCCTCGCTAGTATGTATAAAGAATTTTAAGTAAGCATGACAACAGTAGCAAGGGCATTGCGTCTTTGCAGCACAATTATTTGCTTATCCGTGCGTCATTCACTGAAATCGGCACGCTGCGCCCCTGTTGTATCTGCTCTGTCCGTGCGCGGATGTCCGCGTTACAGTTTTATAACTGGTATTTACGCTTTTTGCTTGCATTAAAGTTACAAGCTACAGCGGCCGCGGTGGTTCCATACTGTTAGGGCGACCCAGTTCAGTCCTGGCCATCGTGCCGTGTTTAAATTCAGGATAAATTCGGAATGCGGCAGTGTGCCATGTAGCACGTATAGTTGATTTAAAGATCCTCAGAGATTCGGAATCACGAGCTTATCTGTCGCTTGGCTATGCTCAAACCCACAACTCGCATTCACACTTAGCCATTGTGAATACAACTAAAACCACTCGGTATAAAAACAATGCAGGTCCAATCGAGGAAGTCAGCGGCTGTCATCGTGCAGTGGCAATAGTCATCACGAAATAGATTAAGATAATTTACTGTTAACAAGGCGAACGTTAGCCATGCAACGTAACCACGAAGGAGTTCAACGCAGACCATTCGTGCAGCAGCTTACTACGGATACGAACAATTACGGAAATGAAACAAAAATCATTTTTGAGGAGTTGTTTACATAAGTAAACACATCTGCGCATGCTCCAGCAAAGAAACATATACTGACTGCATCGTTTACATATATGTGACGTGCGCAGTCGAACCCGCACCAAAACAGTACCAGGATGCCTTTACGTGGCGTAAAGAAGACCAAGCTCGAGTTATTCGCGACCTTTGAGCAGGTAGACCGCTCTGGCGCAAAGGTGATTAAGCTCCAGCTACCCATGACAAAGTGTTTGCCGTATATTTGATGAGCCGGCGTCAGTGTCGAGCCTTCGCGCTTCACTACGGTGGCCCGCTGTTTACGGCGACCTTCGTCGGCAAGAAATCTTTGCAAGCTTACTGAACTTCCCTTCCTGTGTGTTTTAGCACATGCCACGGCGACGCAACTAGAAGTCATGATGCTATGTTTTATTCCGCCAGCAGGGACCCACCCTGCAATCACGGTAGGCAAAAGCGACTGAAATTTTGTTTTGCCTATCTTGCGACTGCCAATGCCGACGACAGCGCCATTGCACCTTCGGGACGTAGCCTGAGTGAAAGGGCTACTTAATTTGTTTAGGGCTATTTTATTTTATTTTTAAGGGCTATTTTAATTTGTTTCTTTTCCTTCTCTATTGTTTCGTCAACGGCGACATCAGCATCTCGAGGATTCCTCTCCTCGACATGTGAGACATAACTGACTGACACGTGGCGCTACTTGGCTTTCTAATAGGGACCAGGCCTGACTAGCCGAAAGGGGAATTATGCCGACATGAGAACCTATTGCGGTGTCCTGACCGGGCAAATTATCAGGACGTCAAAACCTAATGCCACAACTGACAGACTCTTCTCTCGCAATCTAGCGGAATCTCGTGAACACATATCGAGGAATCTCACGGACGCGACGTTCTCACCACGAGCCTATAAAGACTTTTGCCTTTAAAATGAAACGTTTCTATGTGGCAAGAATATCAGTAGACTGAGAAGTCTGATAGTGTTTGCGTCGTCCCGCTGGGATGGCGCAGTGGTTAAGGCGCTTGAATACTGTGCGCAAGGATGCAGAACCAAATCCCGGCTTCGGCGGTCGCTTTTCGATAGAGGCGAAAAGCTAGCCGCCCGTGTGCTGCGCGATGTCAGTGCACGCTTAAGAACCACAGGTTGCCGAAGTTTGCGGAGTCCTCCACTACGGTGTCTCCAATTGTCTGAGTCGGTGTGGGACGTTTAACACCAGAAACTATACCAAAAGATTGTTTGCGTCGTGCGTACTCTGCCCACTGGGACTAACTAACACCGAGGCACATGGAATTCTTTGTCACCAAAACCAAGAAATTTGCTCACCTCATTTATTTTAGCTCCTATGCAATCCTTGCCCTTCACTCCCCCATTAATACTAAACTTTAACTAATAAAATATGCACCTTGGGGCGAATGCGTCTGACGTAGGGCCACAGGCATAGGTCGTTGTGCCACATGTTTTGGTAGTTGATCAACTTGCCGAAATAAGGGAGCTTTTCAGGAATACCTGTTTTCCAATTAAACGGCCTCCTTCCTCGACCATTTCTCGATGCTTGTTGAAATGAAGAAACAGCTGGCGCACATTCACAAGTCGCGGACGTTGCACGTAGGATTTAGGTGGATCTGGTTGGTTCAAGTTCGCTAAATAATCCAGACAGATAACGTAGCGAATCCCCCGTTACCAGTAGCATCTGATGAGTTAGACGCAAAGTAACTCTCCGTCCCTTTCATTTCGTATTCGTGATAATAAAGTGGTGTACCCTTTCTACACCACTCTCCAAACCAGCATGGCTAACTGACAACATTTTTTCGTGTTCGGAAGGTAGAAACTTGCTGTCTTTGTTTACACAAAGAGTGAGAGTTGCGTGAGAACAAGACCTTTCGGTTGAAAAACAAGCCTTGAATAGAGGCTGGCAGAGGATTCCTCATCATTCAGTGTATTGTGCGCTGTTTGGCAGCCCATGCCACAATAATGCAGTGAAACTTCTCTTGAAAAACTTTCCAGAGGGACCTCAGAGAAAATTTGGAACCTTCCAGTGGGACCATAAAGAAAATTGTTTGAAGTCAAAGTTCACTGAACTGAAATGGGTCGTCGACGTTTCTGAAATACCCTGTGCACAGTCTTTTTCAGGCGGGGCGGAGCTGCGCTCTTTCTGATGTGGTCGAAATTGCTTGGCGGCGGCTTTTAATCGCCGAAAGTGATAGCGCTGGGATTCCAAATACCTTTGCAATGTCGACTTCGCGCTACCCGGAATCCAGGTTACCTAAAATATCACAGTTTAATTCAAAAGTACGACTCTTTCGCTTGGCGTTCATGATTAACCACAACGCGTACGAACGCCTATCTTGGGGCTAGAACGAAGGGCTAGTAGGGCTAGAGCTCTGGCTATGGCTTGCTATGCCTGTGGAGCCAACTAAACGCGTAAAACAAGCTATAGGTTCGGTTTGCTACGAGCTCATTCAATTGAAAACCAATTCAATTTAAAGCTAAATTGAGGCCACCTTTCGTGACTCGGTAATCGAGCGCTGTTGTCAAAGTAAAGGTATGCAACAAAAAATGCAGGTTGTAGACGAAGTGCTCAAGGTTCCCTGGGAGACACAGGATGACACCGCGGAAATTGTTTGTAGAAGTGAAATTCTCCCTGCACTAAATTTCGTTAAACTGATGAACGTTTGCATGCGTTCTGTGTTGATTCGGTGGATGAATTAAAAACAAAATCACACAACCTCGCTTAAAATCATTTAAATCACGTTCGTTTAATTGGTATTCTACTACTTCGTGGCTCCGTTTTGCTTCGCCCGTACCGCCTCTGCATTGGCCAAAATACCTCTCCGCTCAGCTTGTTCGGTGCACGTGCACAAGATGCAAGTGAGCGACTGCTCCGGCGCCGCTCCAGCGTTCCACGGTTCACCACCACGCGAGAGATGCTGCGCTGCCATCTTGCGACCAAACTCGAGCATGTTTTCCCCATACCACGGAGCGAACATCCATAATGGGTTCACTAAAATTAGTCGCTCATGTCGGCGACTAACATACGCAAGTGGACGTTAACGGTAAGCTCCTTGCCACTTTTGTTCATTTGCGAAAAAAATTTCACTTGTCCATGTACGTTGTAGATGAAGTTGCGTAGAATCATTTAGCCTTTAAGACGTGCTACAGAAGCGCCCTTGGTGAGTTTGAGTAGCCAGGCACTTTCAGGTAAAACGCCAATACTCTCGACACTCAAGTGGTGAGACGTGGAAAAAATTGGCAGCGTTCTTCGACGATTTCTTGCTTTGGAATCTCCAACTCGACACTGAACCATGGAAACAGCTCGTGCTCCCAAATTGGGATTGCATCTGCGCATTAGGTGGGTTTCCTTTCAATCGTCCCCTTTATTTCTTTATTTCCATGCCTGTTATCACGCGCAGAAAAATTGTCAATCAGCTTCCTGACTGTGAACTAGGCATGGCCTTTATATATTGCATACTTTCTGATCCTTTCAAGCACACCTATGTGACAAAGATAGCTAGACAAATAGTTGACGATGTCAGGAACATTTTGTAAGCCGTAAACCGATGAGAATAGACGGCATTCATTACAAGTTTCTCTATTTTTGTTTCATGAATTAAGCTTTCGAAGAATATCTCTCTAGGTAGGGTAACGGTGACCAACCACCCTTCTTATACAACATCTGAAAGACGAAGAGGTAAATTATTAACATGTTGGAGTGTTCTGGCACCACTTGGCCACTTAATAAAGAAACGTAGGTTCGCTCAGGCCTACGGTGAGCTTTGTCAACGATGCTTGTTTCTAGGTTGCACTGGCCCAATTCCTTCAAAGGTAAACTCATTATGCGCTTATATATAAGTTTTTACCCATGGAGAGCCTTTTATTAGACATTCACCCTGTACTGTGTTTTACCAGGGTTTTATTAGGATGTTTCACTTCAAGCTTTTCTTGAATCATGCTTAATGCTCGATAAAATGATTTAGTGCAGAATTTTCGTCTCATATTTTTTTCTAAGAAGCGTTCCTGAGTCAACCAGTTTTGAATTAGCAATTGCAGGTGTCGTGACTGTGTCGAACTAGCCCGGTGTGCAATTTCCTCTCTCTTTCTCTTTCTTTTTTTTTCATGAGAGATTGTCAACGTAGTAGGTAGCCTGTTTCATTGGTTTGAGGAACACCAAACCCAACTATACAGTGAAATTAAAAAGGGTAATTTTGTTTTTCTCTTTATTAACTTTTTGTTCTTTATTCCGCTGCTGGAATTTCGTCGGGATTCAACAGTGCTGTTATGCGTTTGACGACTAGAAAGTACGTGGATCACAGTGCTGGGCTGTAATGATGTCCACGCACTGGTGACGTGTTAGCGTTGCTTGCAAGTGTAAACTCGAGATAGATATTGTGCGCAATGTTCAGAGGCATTACAGGAGGGGTAGAAATGTAACTGCGCAAGTTTTCGTTCTTACATTTTTCTGGCATAAAGAAGGAAGGACATTTGCGAAGCGAACAGTCTGCCGCCTGTGCATAAGAGCGCCTTCGCAAGTTTCGTACTGGTTAATCTTACGCTAACACTAATGTATTTAATCTTACGCTAACGCTAATGTATTATACAAGTCTAACCCGCCTTCACCGGAAACCGCATTTGAGTTTCCCTTTCGTAAAAGCACGGTATTAGTGAAAAAGTCTGAAGCAATATTTATTGCTCATTTCGAGTCAGGCTTTCCGGTATCTTTCTGGATACGTTGTTTCTGTCTGCACACCATAGGTGGGCGCGCAGTGGTAAGCCACAAACCCAGCTGCTGCTATTTTCGTTTTTGCACGGCAGTAGATGTTTCCGATATCATGAGGGTGAGTTATAAAAAGTAAAAGGCTAAATTCACCAAGAAATATCTCAGCTCAATGTCAGGAAGAATACCTAAACAAAACAAAAAATTGGCTTTACCACAACCTCATAATTGACATTCACGCTAGGGTTCGTTTTGGTGCCCGTTTGTAACGCCCATACCACTCGGTTAATTTCGGGAAAAATAAAAACTGAGTAAAAAAATGTTTTTTACTTGAAAACTTGTAAAACTTGTAAAGGATGTTTGTGATACACCACATTTTTGACTTCCCTTATTCAAGAGGACACTTCTCAAGAGTGACGCAGTTCCCCTCCCCGTTGCAGTAGAAGTCATCACCACAGAAGCAGTCGATGGCGCAGTCAAGGGTGCTGATGGGCCCAATGACGCGCTTCCAGCATTCCTTCTCGGCACAAGAGGACGACACGCACTTCTTCCACACCACGTTCGGGCCGCAGTTTCCGGTCTGCTCCGCTAAGGGGATTAAAATAACATTATGGCGAGTGAAACGAGACGTTGACTACCTTACTTTCACAACTTACTCTAATGTATTGCTTTTATCTCATTATACTAATGATAAGAGTTCGTAGTTTTGTCGCCATTGAACAAAATAACGTTTTTTAGCGATTGTCTCCTCCTTCCATAGTTACAGACCATTTTTCAAAACTTCTTACCACTGCTGTGCCAACCCTGCATTGTTCTTGTCAGTTGAGCAGCATCTGTGTGTTCACAGGTAGAGTGAAAACTGTTAAAGGCACGACAAGACTTCCACAAAGCCGGTGTGTGAAGCTTCCTCTCTAAATCTACTGTAAATTATTATTCTGCCAATCAGTGCTCAGCATTTGACTACCACTCCGTGTTCATACCCCAATTGGTCAAGTGAGATTTCTTGGCTCCAAAGCATTCATGCGCAGTAGAAAAGAAAGGTAGCGTCTAAGCATTGTGGTAAATGGTTTTGCTAAAATTCGTTTGATTAAATTCTACTACAATCTTTCTGGTTTGACATATTTGGTCTTGCCTGGCTGATAATTTTAATTGAATAGTTTTGTATTGATCGCCAACGTTTCCCGCAGCGGTGGTTGAGTGGTAACAGCGTTCGGCTGCTGGACGAAGGAGGTGAGTTAGAGCTGTGGCGACCGCTTTTCGATGGGACGAAAAGCAAGACGCCGTGTGCGGTGGGATGCTATTGTTCTTAAATGAACAAATGTTGACGGAATGTCTGCTGCCTTCCATTTCGCTTCAAACATCGGCATCTGAATGAATGAATGAATGAATGAATGAATGAAATGGAATCTCCTGCTATGGCAGCTCCTGGTTCAGACAAGCAGACAGACGCCGTTCAAATTGGCGAATGGGGCATTAGCTCTTCTGATTTTTAAAACATGCACTAGCTATTTTTTGTGCTAGTGCATCCATCCACATGGCACGTGTACTGTTGGTGACTAGTTCAGCATAGGCTTTTCAGCAGCCGGAGCACGATTAGTTAGTGTCATACTCACCGTTAAGAATTCTGCGGAAAATAAGTCACACTGCGGTGTGAGTGAATGCAAGGTCTGACAGCGGCGCACATCATTGAATGCAGTGTGATACGATGATTCAATATAGGCAAGTCTTTCCCAGGCACGTGAAAGCAGAACATTTTTTAACTTCACATCTATGGTATTTAGACAGGACCGAAGTAGGACCAGAAACGCCACTCGGACAGTGCAACGCCGTGTATTACAGGATTGCATGTGTAGTCGGCAACGTTATTAACCGCTGAATAAAAGTGCCTCACTTGTAAAGCCATGTCTAAGACTAAATATTTCAGACTCTCAAACACCTCCTTATTCGCTTAAATCTAAATAGAGTTGCACAAGAAGGAAGGCACACCAGCCGATTTAGGCTAATCTTTACTGACGTCCCAACATGGCGCTCATGGCCCCGCTTTCAGCCCCTGAGTCCGTATAAGACCACAGTCGTAATGTCATACTAATTAAACGCTGCAAGACAGTAACCTGTGCGGGTAGTGCGTAATGACTAAAGTGAAGTGCTACACCCTCATTGAAATGGCATTCATAATCGTCCTAAATTATCTGCGAGCCCTGAGCGCTCTAGAATTGAGGTGTTCATTATTTAGCGCAGGACTTCAGAAAAAGCCCGCACCTGTGCGTAATTAGAAAGGGATGTGATCCGCGCGCTGTATCCACTTGTGTAATTAAGAGTTACAGAGGACTATTTTTAAGAGACCAGAAATACAAAACAGACTAAGCTGACTGCCAATTGGCTGGCGCAAAATACGGAATACTTTACCAGGAAGCTGGGTGCATGCAACCATGCCACAATTGGGTAATTTTGTGTAAGAACAAATGGTACAAAAGGAAATGTAAAAATGAGCGTCATTAATAATTCATAACCGCTCCAAGTTCTGTATTGGGCATCCATGAATGGGCTTTCCACGAAGTACAACCTACCCATTTTACGCACTGTGAATATGTCCGGTATTTAGCGCAAGGACATTGGCGCCACCTCTGGATAGCTCCCGCATGACGAAGTAAGTCGGATTGCACACGTTGAACTGCCGGTGTGGGATGATTTCTTGTGCAGTTTAGTTGCACGTTAACATTATGTTCATCCATTTATTTAGTATACACTTTCTTCTGCGCCTGTATAAGCTTATTTTTGAGGCATGAGACCCACTCATTGGGCAAAAATCACCTCACCGAATCAGAGATATAGTAGTTAACGAGCGTTACTGCTATGAAGACGCGCACAGGCTTCAGCATTTCTGCTGTAATAAAAAAAAAAAAGAAAGGAGGCAACAACTGAAACTACCACACAACCAGTCAGATGTAAGCAGTCAGTGCACTAGTAAAGGGATTTCTCTCCAAATTCAGAGCTCTGTCAGGAGCCTGACAGATGCTGAGTGCCTTCGCATAGCACTGGGGGAAGCGGCGCCTGCTCCCTTGAACGTAGTAGAGAAAACAAGTTTACTGTAGGGATGACATGAAATAATTTTTAGAAAGTGTGAGGACGTGCGTTCTACGCACCGAATTCTCGCGCACTGACCACCGCCATCGGCACTCTAGGTTAAAGTGCATATTTGTTTTCCCCGCGCACAGTAGGTTTTTTTAGGCGTATCTCGATCAGCACATTGTAACGTACATGCAATGATCTTTCCTTCGATCTTTCGTTTATTCACGGAATCTGTCGTTTGAAATTACTACAGTACTGGAGACGCTGCCTGAGACAACTCACCATGCATACCACTGCCCGAAGCGGCAGAACAGTCTAGTTAACATTAGTGAAACTTCCGTGTCAATGCGTTCGTTTAGAACAATTTGAAACCTTCTGGCCTTCGCACGATCCCTCCTTTGTTTGGGAGGGTACTGCTCCATGAAGAAGCCAGCATCTTTTCCATCCTTCCATCAATTGAATCGTTAGCGTCACAAGTGATAAGCGCCAAATAAAACATGCGCGCCGTTTCTTCTGCCACTCACCAAAATCTTGGCGCCAACTGTGTGGACTAAATCTCGCTCGCTGAGGTGTCTGCTGCGTACATCATGAGAATGATCACTCGCTCATTTGACAATTCAAATTTTGATTAAAGAAGGTTCTGTGAGCTTATGTTTCGGGAAGCAATGGAAGCTTCGCCGGGTTCTCTCGCTTACGTCCGGGTACAGAGGAGTAACGGACAGTAGCAACAGCTTAAATAAGCTTCAGGATCCTTGGTCACGATGCAAGATCCAAAAGTGCAAGGCTGGCCCTCTATATCAACCCATACTACAGAAATAAACGCGCCTATTAGTATTTAAAACGCACACATTCAATCGAGCGTCTGCTTCAGCAGCAGTAATAGGAGACATCTAATTCTACTTGCTCCCCTAGGTGGACGCTAACGCCGTTCGCTTCAGTGGTGGCGCTTGTACCCAATGACAAAGTTAGACCGGCAGACGCCTGAAAACTACTTTTGCTGCGTTATTTAACAACCTGCAATGCTAGAAATATTTTTCAAGTTATTCGTTCCGCCCTTTTTATTCTTCACAAATGATTGCTGCACTCGGTGATATTTGCTCAGTTTTCACCAACAAACGCTTAACTAGGTTTTAAGTAATCTTAAACTGGTTAAGACGTTCAAAAACATGGTTTGGCACGGCTTCGTATGGGGGGGCGGCAAAGCACTGAGAGACTGAAACAGAGTTCACCAAAGTGCACCTTCTCTCAATAGAAAATTGGACGGTTTTCAAGAAAGGAAAGGCGAATTGTTTTTGTCAGTTCTCGGTGGGCCCCTATACTTACTATATATGGCACGCAACTGGAGATACATTATACGCCGCCGGTTAGAATACTTACACAAATTGTCCTACATATTGACTATAGCATAGAAATGCTGAATGGAAAGGAAAATGGTAGGACATTACCTTCAACGCTGCCAAAGAGCAGCTGCGTCACAGTTTTGTCATGAGGTCACCTGCATACATATTTTTTCCTATCTATACATTGCCGCGCGGGCTGTGTGGACGCACTCATGAGCCACATAATGATTGGGCCTTAAAAGTAAAAACTTAAATTCATGAAACGCTTGTCTCTTTTTGAGCTTGCAATGAATAAATTGGTTCTACTTGTCTGCATTACCCTGGGGATAAAGTTTTAAAGTTTACCGGTGCCTAATAGAGTTTGTTTGGACTTGTGTGAACCAAAATGTCAAGCCCACAAAACGAGCTATAACGTAAATCGCGCTACTTCATGACCTTGGACGTGTGCTGCTGCTTATACGGTCATGGCGCATGATTATGAAACCTTTCTAAGCACAGACGGCTTGAAATGTAACTGTCTTCGAGAAGTACTTGGACTAGCAACTACAGGGGATGCTTCACCGCCCATCCTTTAAAGCAATGTTTAGTGGCTACGGGTACGAGGAGAATGCACACGAGTGAATACAGATAACTGAAACAAATTCTATCACCACTGGCAACGACGGCTAGTGCAAGGACGGCTATCAAGAATCCCAGACTGTAAAGCTTCATAGTGGCACGTTTGTGTGAGAACTCCAGCTGAGCGCCAGTTATTTATGCACTTGCTTTAGCAGACGCCTAGCGCTGCAGGACGATAAATTGACGTTTCGCCTGAACAGCTAGTTTTTATCAAGACCTGCTGCGCGCGGCGGCTCGCTCCACAAAGCGCGACGTGCTTGACCGATGCCACTCGTCGCGAAAATTGCTCGTTGCTATATATCCTTACCTCATGAAGTGCAAAGTATTAGAGCAAGAAGAAAAACTTCATTTGAAGCAGCAGACGAAAGTGGAAAAATGCCAAACGGAAATATCCGTGAAAAATGAACAGATGCATATATCGTAATGCAACTAATTTTCCGTCCGTCAATCATCAATCATATATTATATTCATAGGCAGGGAAGATGACACCTGGACACTCTGGGTTTATTTAGACGGGACTAATCTAAGGCACAAGTGATTTGCTTTCGCTGAAGATTTTTGGGCATGTTTTTAGAGTAGCCACACGCACTGGCAAAATGTTTTTTCTTGCGCCTTCGTTCACGCTCTGCACTGACTGAATAGTTCATGTTATGCGAGTCATTCTACACAGAAACGAGAGAGTTAATATCAGCACAAAATGCGGTTCACGTCGTCTAGTTTTACTATCAAAAACGCTTCCAATGATAAAGCAAGAAGGCGCTTCAGGAAATCTACATAATTTACTGAAACAGATCAAACAAGTTCGCTCCACTTAACCATTCCATCGTAGAAGCAAACAGGGACAGAGTGCGCGCTCAGAAACCTCTTTCGTCTTTAATCAGAAAATGGCTTCGGGTATGTGACCTTCAGCTTGGGTTTGCGACCCAATATGACAAGATCGTTTTTGTTTAACATGTAAGGAGACCCGTCTATTTTGTGCACTTTTTGCAGTGCGTACATTTGGAATGCGTACATTCGGGAGGCCAGTTAGAGAGGATACCGGTAAGCTGTCTAAAAAGACGAAAGATTTGATTAAGAACCGCCAGAGAATGAAAACTTCCAATCCAACAGACCGGATCTAATTGGCCGAGATATCAAAGCTAATCAACAAGCGCAAGGTGGCCGATATAAGGAAGTATAACATGGAGAAATTGTGCACGCTGTAAAGAACGGGGGAAGCCTTAAAGCGGTAAAGAAATAATTGGTCATAGGCAAAAACCAGATGTATGCGATAGGGGACAAGGCGGGCAACGTCATGAGGAATATGGATAAGATAGTCAAAGTAGCCGAGGAGTTCTATACAAATCTCTACAGTAGCCAAAGTAGTCAGGACCGTAATGAGATTGGCGGTAGGGACAAACATTCAGACGCTCCACCAGTGACGAAGGACGAGGTCAAGAAAGCATTAGAAACTATGAAAAGGGGGAATCAGCTGGAGAGGATCAGATAACTACGGATTTGCTGAAGGACGGGGGGGGGGGGGGGATATCGTGTTAGAAAAACTGGCCACCTTTTATACGCAGTGCCTGGTGTCATCGACGGACCCGGAACCATGGAAGAATGCAAACATTATCCTCATTCACAAGAAAGGGGACTCTAAGGACCTTAAAAATTACACACCAATCAGCTTACTGTCTGTTACGCATCAGGTATTCACTAAGGTAATCGCTAATAGAATCAGGACAACCTTAGACTTCAATCAAGCAAAGGATCAAGCAGGGATTCGGAAACGGTACTCTACTATCGATCATATCCATACCATCAATCAGGTGATAGAAAAATGCTCGGAATTTAACCAGTCCTTATACATAGCATTCATTGATTACTAAAAAGCATTTGACTCCGTTGAAACCTCGGCGGTGATGCAGGCATTGCGAAATCAGGGGGTAGACGAGCCGTCCGTGAAAGTGCTGGAAGATATAGGTATATAGTGGCTGCACAGCAACCATAGTTCTGCATAAAGAAAGTTACAAAATTCCCATAAAGAAAGGTGTTAGGCAAGGAGACACAATCTCCCCAGTACTACTCACAGCTTGCTTAGAGGAAGTATTCAGAGACTTGGAATGGGAGCAGTTAGGGATAAGGGTAGATGGAGAATACCTCAATAATCTGCCATTTGCTGATGACATTGCCTTGCTAAGCAACTCGGGAGATGAACTACAAATATTGATTGATGACCTAGAGAGAAAAAGTAGAAAGGTAGGCTCGAAAATCAATATGCAGAAGACTAAGGTAATGTTGAACAGCCTCGGGAAGGAACAGCAGTTTACATTAGGTAGCGAAGTACTGGAAGTAGTAGGCGAATATGTCTACTTAGGACAAGTAGTAACCGCAGATCCGGACCATGAAAAGGAAATAATAAGGAGAATAAGATTGGGATGGAGCGCATTTGGCAAGCACTCGCAGATTATGTCTAGCAGCTTACCGGTATCGCTAAAGGGGAAAGTATATAACAGTTGCATCTTACCTGTACTCACCGATGGCGCTGAAACGTGGAGGCTAACCAAGAGAGTTCTACTTAAGTTGAGGAAAACCTAGAGGGCTATGGAACGAAAAATGGTAGGGGTAACATTAAGAGATAGGAAACGTGCATAGTGGGTCAGAGAAATAACTCAAGTTATCGACATTCTAGTGGAAATTAAGAAGAAGAAATGGGCATGGGCAGGACATGTAGTGCGAAGAGAGGATAACCGATGGTCGCTTAGGGTAACAAACTCGATTCCAAGGGAAGGAAAGCGTAGCAGGGGGCGGCAGAAAGTTAGGTGTACGGATGAGATTAAGAAGTTCGCAGGGGTCAAGTGGATGCAGCTAGCACAGAACCGGGTTAAGTGGAGAAATATGGGAGAGGCCTTCGCCCTGCAGTGGGTATAGTCAGGCTGATGATGATGATGACATTTGGAATGCCCACTTCTCCGAAATACGGCTGCTGGCTCGTCCTCGAAGAAGCAATTGTTTTCACTCTTTCAGAAAGACAAACTTAACTCTGTGTCTTCCAGTGTGTGTGTTCCTGTATACCTGTGCACTTATGAGTTTCTTCCATTGCCTGATTTCGTTTTAGTGCGCAGTTGTTCTATGCGCCCCTTCCGCAGTGGAAATATGTCGCTCTTAGTGCCATTGCTGGTGTAACCGAGCGAAATAGAGTCGCGATCCGCGATAGAGTCACGAGTCGAAGAGGATATTTCAGCAAAAGAGAAAGAAAAGCCACGAGTTCTGCGCTGCGAGGTTGTGGCTCCTCTTTCTGTTCTGAGAAATTCTCCCTGCTTCGTCAGACGAATTAGAAATGTCTTGTAACTGCACATGAAACGTACAAGCATCTCTCAAATTCTTAGCCTCAATATATCGCAAAAATACTGAAATATATGCGGTGAAATTTCGCATTAGTGGGTAGTGTAATCGTCCTTAGGATATTTTTATGTGAATTTTAAACCATTGTTTCCTTAAAATTGTTATGTATATTGGTCACGGTGGCATACAAGTCCCGGAATAATTAGATAACTAGTTAAAATGTTTTATTTCAGTATTAGTCAATAGGCCTGCTGGTTAGCACATACTATCTGTCCACTGATTCACAACAGTGCAAATTACGTCACCTAAAAAACCACTCTTAAAATTCCTAGCCTCAAAAATTCCCTCCAATCTATGGCAAAACACCGCCTGTTGTTACACTCACAGTTAACAATTGGCGCCGAGTAGAACCTGCTGCATTTTCAAACGTTATGGGAACCTTGGTCACATTAGAAGAGCTTGTGCATCCAGGATGAGCAGTGAGACGTCCCCTCTGAGTAACGCTCAGTTTACTACCAGGCACGCATATTTTCTATCGGCCAACAGAAAACCACATGAGGATGCGCTAAAGTTTTTATACTCAATAAAGTGTTTTTCAAAGCATATTATTGCTCAGACGCACCTTACTATAAAACCGAATGGGTGGCAGAAACTCCTAGGAGAATTATTAAATGACTTGCGTTCCGGTAATTCTTTTTTGAAGGCAAGAAGCAGAAGTAAAATGACACTAATTTTAATTTTTGCTGTATAGTGGCGACTTTTGCTGAGACGCATCTCAGAATACAACTTGAAACGTAACACATTGCTTTGTGTAGGAGAAACTAGAAAAGAAAGCATTTCAACTACCCTAAGGATGAGAGTCGAGCAGCAGTCCTCCTCGTCCAAAAAGAGAATGCTAATGTGCGACTGTGCCAGACAAGCATTTCTTTTTCTGAAACATAATGTTTCTTACGCTGAAACAAAATTCTAGGTATATGAACGATGAGCAGTTTATTAAGTAAACACGATCAAATCAACACGATGCGCAATAGGACACAAAGAAACAAAGCTCTATAGACAAGAGGTGATGCAGAGCCCATCAGTAAGAGTAAGTGCTATTACGGTTACATTTCTTATACTATTACAGTTCTCTTTTATGCGCATCCTTCCTAAATGGCGCATCGGTGAAGATACCCTGGTAAATGTTTTATGAGTATTATTTGGTACTATGTGGCGTGCCTTATGTTCTGCACTGTAGTTTTATTGGTCCCTATAAACGTGTTAGGCCCAGCCGAACATGTGTCCAGGCCGGAAGGGAAGACGAAGTGTCGAAGATTTCAGTGGTGTCGAAGGGCTGCATGGGTGGTTCATCTGGTAGTGGCATTTTTTATTATTAAACAAATTAATTTATTGATTTCAAAATACTGCAAGCCTTATGGCCCAAGAAGGAGGGGCTTACCAGGACAATCACACGCAAAAAAGATACCATACACACCAAAATTCGGCGAGAAGAAAGGATTCATAATAGTAATAGTAGTTATATAAAATTTTACAGCCTAACAAACCAAAGAATAGAGAATTAATACAAAACACAGCACAATTCGGCATGAACAAAGGAAACAAATGTATAATAATAATAATAAAAGTTGAACAGCCTAACCAAGAAAATATGGTGTCAATATGCTGCACAACTTTCGATTCGCTTGCGTAGGGCAAGCGAACATTCACAACCTTTGGTGTGAACATGTTCTAGATTACAAAGGCATAAGCCTCACCACTACTGTCAATATAGCGACCGAGCGGGATGCATTTCCTTCCAGGTTTGCAAAAAAAAATCAAAATGAGTTTATTGTAACAATCAACGTTTCGCGGAGAACGTTACAGAAATAGGCACAAAAATGCACGATACAATACCACTGCACGCCTTAAAACGCAAGTTTCAAGCCTTTCTCGATTGCTACCACATTGCTCTCAAAGAAATTCATCTATGAAAATCTGTGACTTGTAGTCTTTTTATAGTGGGAATATATCTGATATTTGAGGAAACGAAACTAAAGGCGGCATAGTAGTAAGGCACTCATGCCTTGATTACGATAGCACATATTGCGGAAAATGTTATGTAATATGAATCGCTTTGCAACTACAAAACTCTAGCACGGAACCGGTGCCACCGACCTTTGACAAATATATGCGTGAAACTGAGGAAAAAGAATAAGACAGCGAAACCATGTAAGGAAAGCCTGAAGCAAGCAAATCTGGCGTTTTCTTGATGGTCTCTGATTGCGATATGAAATGCTTCTGTAGCATTCAGACCGCTGGCGTAGAACTACATACACAAAATACGCCGTAATTTTTTTTTTTGCCGTCTGCATGTTTGTATTTCAACATCTACCAGAGAAACATTCATTCACTGCGTGAAGGACAATTGGGCCGCTGGCGGACATTATATGTGTGATGAATGATAGCTACTAGACAATTTTCAGTTTAAATGAATTAAGCAACCTTCTCATGTTTAGATTTAGGGAAAATGTTGAATACTTAAAGGTCCTCGAAAGCAAAGGTGAACCAAGTTTTTTTTAATTTTCTTTATTGGCACTGAGGTTAAAATGACGAACATCAAACAATATGCTCCTAAGGGGTTGTTGAGGCACATTTCTAAATTCCGTATCTATAAAATGCAATTGCTATGGCTGGTGCCGTAACCATAAATCACGTTGACATCTTTGAAATTATCAAATATACCCATCGCGTCTCACACTGATGAAGGATCAGTCCTTAGTTATAATTAATGTAGGGAAGACAACTCAACGGCTTTCAAATTTTCACATGTTACTGTTATGACCGTGCATCATCCGCACTTGCGCGCTCTATTGTTCGCCTGTGGGCATGGATAAGTGCTGTGGATATGTGCTGTTGGTACAATGGCTCTAAGTGAGCCTGTTTCCATGAATCCTTTTGTGTAAGCCTGTTTTGCTATGTTGAGACCCTGCAAATGCCAAATTGGCCCTGTCAAGGGAACGTCTAGAAAAATACAAAAAAATGTCCCCCTGCGGGAAATAGCCGGAAGTGCTTTCGTTCAATTGTTCACCCTTCCCGTCGAGAAGCGCTATCGTCCAGTGAGGAATGCCTACTGTCCAAAGGAGACGACAGAGTGACAGGTCCGCTGACGTGCAGGACAAGAAAGTAGCATGACCCATACGGCCATTAGATGATTTCCCGGGAATGCAGGAAAGATTTGAAATTGCTGGAAAGGGACAATGCTGGGAGCAGTATGCGGCGCGCACGTGCACTTGGGTTTCTGAGAAGGAAATCCACTTACCGGAACCAGCATATCGAATCTTTGCTGAAGAATAGAAATGTACCTCCTCGCCGTTCCCAAGCTCTTCCCGCCAACAAGTGACCACGCCCAACGAAACAATGCCGGACCAGTCAGTGCATCAGGCCATCAGTGCAGTGATGTGTTCGATTGGATGCCGATATCTGAGGGGCGTGCCCTGGAACTGGTTGGTCAGCATCTTCAGAGAGGGGCTGGACATAGGGGGTTTTAAGGACATTGCAGAACACGAAAAGACGCTCTGAGCCCTTGGTAAATGGCTCATTCAGTCGCTTCTCGCTATGAATTCTTAACGCTTGCCATTTTGCTGATGTACCCTTCTTTTTCATGTAAATAATCATGTAAATAAGTTTTCTCAAAGTGCCATTAAACCAGCTTGTATATATTTTACCAACTTCGAAGATTCAATCCTTCATCAACCCCGAGTCTCTGCACGCTACCAAGTGAAGGCCGGGTCAACTTAGTCCCAGCGTCACGACAACTGGTGACCAGCGTTGGGATCTGAATCTACAAGCCACAACATCTGGTGATTGGAGGTGGATCTGAATCTACAAGCTACAACATCTGATGATTGGAGGTGGATCAGAATCTACAAGCCACAACATCTGGTGATCGGAGGTGGCATCTCAAGCAACAAGCAGGAGCAACAATCGGCCAACAAGAGAGCAGCTCGGAACATCGATCGCATGTGTGGGTGAGTGCTTGGCTTTTCTTCTGATGTGGACCAGGTTCTAGAACAGGGTTAGATTTTAGAACTGGTAAAAAGTGTTGAAACGCCTTTAGCTTTGGTAGTTTGCACAGTTGTTTTGGAAGTAGCCGACACTCGGATCGATCATGGACCTACAAAAGCTGCAGAAACCGGAACTGTTGCAATTGTGTGAGGAATTGGGAATTGATACAAGTGGTTTGGCTCGAAAACCCTTGATTATAAAGGTAATCACTGATTTGGGAACCGATGATGGGGAGCTCAGTGAAGCATGGAACCTCATCGGACAAAAAGTAGGAGGAGCAGCTCAGACAGCAGAAAGAGCAGGAAAAAGAGGAAAAGAGGCGTGAGCGTGAACTTGAGAGGGAAAAAGAGGAAAAGAAGCGTGAAATTGAAAGAGAAGCAAAAAGGCTGGAGCTAGAAATTGAGCTCCGGAAATTAGAACTAGAGTTGAGCAAGAGGTCGGGCAATTGTCCCCAGCTAGCGGTACCTCTTCTCAACAAGGAGGCAGATTTCAAGATGTCAAAGTACATGCAGCCATATGTGATATCAGGGGATATCGGTATGTATCTGGCTAACTTTGAGCGAACCTGCGAAAAACTGTCCTTCCAGCGAGACACTTGGTCTCAGAGATTATTGACGGTTCTGCCCTGCGAGGCAGCGGAGGTTGTCGCGCGGCTAAGAAAGGAGGACGCGGACAACTACGAGAAGGTCAAGGCTTGCCTTCTGAGAAAGTATAGGCTTAGCGCCGAGGCGTTCAGACAACGTTTTCGGAACGCTACTAAGTCCAGGGACGAGAGTTACCCTGAATTCCTGTACAATTTAAGAGTCAATTTGGGCGAGTAGCTAAAGAGCACAGATTCCTACAGTGATAGGGACGCTGTAGTCGAGCGAATTCTTTTGGAGCAGTTTTATAACTGTCTCCCTGAAAAAGAAAGAAATTGGTTACAGGACCGAGGCGACATTAAGTCGGCAACTGAAGCTGCCGAACTCATTGAGGAGTACGCTTCGCGTCGACAATTCAGCAAACCAGCAGTGGATAGGCCCCGCAATCCCAAGTTGAGTGTTAATAACCGTCAGGAAAGGCACTTTGCTAGAGTTGGAAACGAAGAAAGGAAAGTTTCTTCAGGCAAACTCCCTAGAAAGGACGGCAGTGAGAAAAGTGGGGAAAAGTGACCAACGCGCAGAACACAAAGAATAAGCTTGAGGCTAGGAAGCCGCTCACATGCTTTAGGTGTAATGAGCAGGGTCACATTGCCGTCAACTGCCGGAAAAAAAAGATTGCTTTCTCGTATGTCAGTGACTGCGATGAAAATATGCAGCTTTTGGAACCCTACCTGCATGACCTAGTAGTCAACGGGAAGCCTTGCAAGGTACTGCGCGATTCGGCCGCAACGATGGATGTTGTCCATCCGGCGTATGTGTCGCCTTCCGACTATACAGGACAGCGTGCATGGATCCGCCAGGTAGTGGAAGAACAGAGTGTGTGCTTGCCAATCGCGAACGTGGTCATCGAGGGCCCTTTCGGCGAGTTAACAACCGAGGCTGCCGTTTCAGGAAAGCTTCCTAAGTGCTATCCGTATTTGTTTTCCAACAAATCGGACATGCTACTGCGAAAGAGGGGCATCCTTTTCGGAGACAGAGTTGTGCAAGCCTTAACACGTTCAAAGGCGCGAGAACTAGCTACACTGCTCATTCCAGAAAAATCCACAGCGGAGGAAACGGCAGTTAAAACAGTGGTCGATGCGGTCGAGAAAACTTTGAGAGCGAGGCATCTCAGATAAGTCCACTTGAAAGTGAGCTTGATGAGACGCGGAATGAGGACGTTCTTGAGAGTAACCTCTTGTCGCCAGTGTCTAGTAATCTCACGAGACTTTTAAGTGGAACCCGAGAGGACTTAGCTATGGAGCAAGCCAACGATCCCAAGACACAGGAGATAAGGGAGCGCCACCGCGCCACTAAGACAGCAAACAATATTTCTTTCGAGATGAGAAAGGGAGTGCTGTATCGCTTATTCAAGGATAAGCGCGGAGTAGAGCGGGATCAATTAGTCGTTCCCCAAAAGTACCGCGAAGACTTACTGCGACTTTCCCATGGCAGCTCGTGGTCATGTCACCTTGGAATAAGGAAAACAAAGCAGAGACTGTTGCAAGAATACTATTGACCTGGATGTTTTAAGGACACGGAAAATTTTGTACGGTCATGCGACACGTGCCAGCGGGTTGGAAAGGCGCAAGATAAGTGGAAAGCTCCGATGGTGTTAGTACCAATCATTACCGAGCCGTTTCACCGGTTAGTAATAGATGCAGTTGGGCCACTTCCTGTGACAGAGTCAGGGTACCGTTATATCCTCACTATGTTATGCCCAGCCACAAAGTTTCCAGAAGCTGTTCCGCTGCGCGAGGTGACGTCCGAGAGTGTAGTGGATTCGCTGCTGTCAGTGTTTGCACGAGTTGGATTCCCTTCCGAGGTCCAAAGTGATCAGTGTAGCGTTTTCACAAGTGTCCTCACCACCTCCTTTCTCGAGCGATGCGGCATTAAGGTAGTGCATAGCTCGATCCACCATCCGCAGAGCAACAGCGTAGAAAGATGGCATTCTGTTCTCAAACGAGTCCTGAGGGGACTGTGCTATGAAAACAAGCGCGAATGGGATACCTGCCTGCCTGCAGCACTTTTCGCTTTGCGGTCAGTGCCGCACGAATCCGCTGGATTTAGCCCAGCCGAGTTGGTGTACGGAAGGTCACTGCGCTCACCTTTGCGAATGGTGCGCGAAGCCTGGGAGGGGCGCGGAGAAGACCCAAAAGTAGTAGAATTCATTCTGAACCTCTTGAATCGCTTACATAACACTAAGGAACTCGTTGAGGCCAGCATGAAGTCAGCCCAGGCTCGTTCCAAAGTGTACTATGATAAGTCAGCCCGTCAAAGGACGTTTAGTATCGGGGACCAGGTGATGTTGCTGAGAGGTTCAAGGCAGAATAAGCTCGAAGTACAGTGGTAAGGACCTGCTGAAGTCGTTGCAAAGCTTTCTAACACTAACTACGCAGTGAAAATCCCCGGTAGGCGTAAAGAAGTGCGCATTTATCATTGCAATCTTATGAAGCCTTATGTGCAGAGGGAAGCCGTGGTAAATCTAACGTTAAACCTTCCCGAGGAGATGGGGGACAATTTGATTTGCCTCAGCGGAAAAGGAAGCAACGCTCAGGAGCTTCTCAAAAAGACGGAGCAGAGAGGAGAACTAAAGAAATCCCAGCTGTCCGGTCTGGGCGAAATAATAACAGAGTTTGAGGCCTGCTTCGTGGACAGGCCAGGCAGGACTGATTTGACTGAGCACGATATTGAGCTGACTTCAGACGTGCCAGTGCGATCAAGGTGCTACCGATTCTCTCCAAGGCAAAGAGAAATTCTGGATAGGGAATTAACTCGCATGCTGGAATTGGGAGTAATAAAACCCTCGGAAAGCGATTATGCTTCGCCTATGATCTTAGTAGAAGCTCCAGGTAAAGACCCTAGGCCTGTGGTAGACTACCGAAAGCTAAATTCTCTCACCAGGGATCAAGTACATCCTATTCCGAATATTGAGGAGAGAGTAGAACAGGTCAGTAGAGCGGCATATGTGACTACGCTGGACCTTACTCGAGAATACTGGCAAGTACCGCTCACTGAACGCGCCAGCAGATACGCGGCTTTCGTCACTCCGACGGGCAGCTACCAGCCAACAATGATGAGTTTCGGGCTCAAAAATGCTCCATTTTGTTTTTCCCGACTCATGGATAGGGTTTTAAAGGGGTGTGAAACATTCGCGGTGCCTTATTTAGATGACATTGCGGTTTTTTCCGACTCATGGGCGGACCACATGGTACATCTAAGAGCTGTACTGAGCCTTTTGCGTCAAGCTGGACTAACCGTAAAGGCCTATAAATGTTGCCTGGCAAGGGCGACCGTGGACTACTTGGGTCACAATGTAGGTAAAGGTTTCAGGAAACCCAGCGAGATTAAGATTTCTGCGGTAGCAGACTATCCGCGGCCGAGCACGAAGACGGAAATTCGGGCATTCCTGGGGCTGACGGGATACTACAATCACTACATCCCTAACTATTCAGCTTTGGCTAGCCCTCTGACCGACGCTCTCCGCAAGACAGAACCGACAAATGTAGTCTGGGACGAACAAAAGGAAGCCTCCTTCGTAAACCTGAAGGCCGTGCTGATTAGCCGTCCGGTATTGCGAGCTCCATACTATGACAGAGAATTCACGGTCCAGTGTGATGCAAGTGATCGAGGGCTAGGTGCTGTTCTCTGCCAGAGAGATGGGGACGGTTATGAGCACCCCGTGCTCTACCTGAGCAGAAAACTGAGTTCTAGAGAGAGAGCTTATTGCGCGTCAGAGAAAGAGTACGCTTGCATTGTATGGGCCATTCAAAAATTGCAGTGCTATCTTGGAGGGGCCAAATTCACCGTAGAGACGGACCATTGTCCCCTGGCTTGGCTGCAAACTGCGACATCGAACAGTCGCCTTCTTAGGTGGAGCTTGATTTTACAGCAGTACAATTTTGAAATAAGATACAAAAAGAGGAAGTTAAATGGGAATGCGGACGCGCTTAGCCGCTGTTTCTAAGCGGTCCGAGGTGTTCCTCACCATGTATCCAAATTGATAATCATGTTTTTTTTTCGTGCACTTGTATATGTGTGACTATGTAAAGCAGCACGTTTGGTTTTCTAGGAATACGTGGGTCCTGAACGTCTTGAGTGTGGGCTTTTCTCGAACAACGATGGCAGTTTTCTTTTAACCTGGTCTCTTCAGACGGGAGCCGAGTGCTTGCTTGGACATGTGGTTGAGTTTCAGACAGCTCAAGCAATTTGGCCTACGACAATCAAGACAACGCGACAAGCAGCATCGAGCTTCAAGCATTCATGTGCAGGCCATTAAGTCGTCTCTTCATGCAGCAGCTGCGACTGCTGCCCTCCGTGACTCTTCTGGCGGGGGAGGAGGCTGTAATGACCGTGCATCATCCGCACTTGCGCGCTCTATCGTTCGCCTGTGGGCATGGTTAAGTGCTGTGGATATGTGCTGTTGGTACAATGGCTCTAAGTGAGCCTGTTTCCATGAATCCTTTTGTGTAAGCCTGTTTTGCTATGTTGAGACCCTGCAAATGCCAAATTGGCCCTGTCAAGGGAACATCTAGAAAAATACAAAGAAATGTCCCCCTGCGGGAAATAGCCGGAAGTGCTTTCGTTCAATTGTTCACCCTTCCCGTCGAGAAGCGCTATCGTCCAGTGAGGAATGTCTACTGTCCAAAGGAGACGACAGAGTGACACGTCCGCTGACGTGCAGGACAAGAAAGGAGCATGACCCATACGGCCATTAGATGATTTCCCGGGAATGCAGGAAAGATTTGCAATTGCTGGAAAGGGACAATGCTGGGAGCAGTATGCGGCGCGCACATGCACTTGGGTTTCTGAGAAAGAAATCCACTTACCGGAACCAGCATATCGAATCTTTGCTGAAGAATAGAAATGTACCTCCTCGCCGTTCCCAAGCTCTTCCCGCCAACAAGTGACCACGCCCAACGAAAAAATGCCGGACCAGTCAGTGCATCAGACCATCAGTGCAGTGATGTGTTCGATTGGATGCCGATATCTGAGGGGCGTGCCCTGGAACTGGTTGGTCAGCATCTTCAGAGAGGGGCTGGACATAGGGGGTTTTAAGGACATTGCAGAACACGAAAAGACGCTCTGAGCCCTGGGTAAACGGCTCATCCAGTCGCTTCTCGCTATGAATTCTTAACGCTTGCCATTTTGCTGATGTACCCTTCTTTTTCATGTAAATAATCATGTAAATAAGTTTTCTCAAAGTGCCATTAAACCTGCTTGTATATATTTTACCAACTTCGAAGATTCAATCCTTCATCAACCCCGAGTCTCTGCACGCTACCAAGTGAAGGCCGGGTCAACTTAGACTCAGCGTCACGAAATTACGTTCGATATTTCCAACCATTTTACGATTAATAATAAGAAAATTAGAATCTGGGCTCTACGCTAGTAAAACTGCCTGGCTGCTGCGGAAAAGAAGAAGCCCCCCGAAGTCATCGACTTGCGGTGCAAATTTTTCTATTTTTAATTTTTTGGAAATGCTTTTCGAGCCCATGCCGTCTAGGCACTTGCCAAATGTGGGTGTTCCCGAACAGCACAGGGAACGACGATTTGGCTGCTATCAAAGGGCAGAGGTTTTGCAACGCCACCTTCGAGCCGCAGAGTAGCTTTAGCACGGATATTTTGAATGAAGAACCCTGCGTTGCCTGCTAAATGCTGCGCGAAGACTTCCTGTCTACGAAACACGTCTTGTCTGCCCTCAATGCTGTCTACAGGTTGTCCAAGCAAACTTTAGCCAATGTGTAAAAATAAAACTTTTGAGTTAGGCCAGAGAAATTACTGTATACAGCTGATAGCCATCAGGCGCACTACAGGCAATTTTCTATTTTGCAATTCTCTAATTAGTAATAAGATAGTTTTTGTAGTTCACTAACTATTTCATATTAACAAAAATGTTTTGCTAACCGTCATTCCATTCCGTTCTGATAAAGAAAGCGTCGCGTGTACCTTTTTTCCAAGCTGTAAAGAAATCCCGCGAAATACAAAAAATAATACGTGACTGGCGCACTCGCGCGCCACCATTGTGGTGCTCTCAACCGTGGTTTGAATAAGCTTAATCAGCTGTGGCCGTGGCTCCAAGGGTGCCGTTGCAGCGGTAAGCCAGTATGTCTGCTATGGTTTCTTCGTTCGCTTCAGGCAGCAGGCGCACGTGACGGTGCAAGTTACACCGAGCTCACCCGCCACCACCGTGATCTTGACAAGGCCAGCACATCTTAGCAGCCTGCCTCAGGACAGCAGATGGGTGACAAAGTGGCAGCAAATGGAGGTGCGAGCGTGTATCTGAGTCGAGTCACGTGGCGTTCTCTCATTACTTTACCCAAACCCGTAAGCGCAGATTCATTGGCAGATCCTTTATCACTCATCCGCTTGTCATGACGTTCATTGATAGGAGGGAAGTTCAGAAGTTCATCTTGGTGGCGACTGCTCACCGCGCTCGCCGCAACCATCGACACCATATCCGCCTACCGCTAGAAATGGGCTTTTAAGTCGCGGCTGATTTCATTCACTCAAAGCATGGTTGAGAGCGGCACAAAGGTGGCGCGCGAATGCGCCAGTAACGTGATGTTCTTGTATTTCGCTGGCTTTCTTTACAACTTGGAAAAAGATACATGTGGGGACTTCTTTATCCGAAATAAAGGAATTAGGGCTTCAGAAGGTGCTCCCCCACTGCAATGACGTATCCTGGGCGTCGGCGCTGTTGGAACCGGTTTGCGCATGCGCAAGGTACGAGACGCCAGCAAGCTCGAGCGGAGCGCCGAGATATGTCCCTGCTAGATTTCGACGTCAGCGTTCACGCAGGCACCGGAAGCTGCTCACCCACGTAGGTCTCTCATTGGCGGACGTCTAGGCGCTGTACACCAATGAGAGGACAGGGTGGCCGCGATATCCAGATTGAGAATTCTTGCTGGCACGGAGCCTTCGCGTGCTTTTCTTTTTACTTTTGATTCATCGCTTCCCATCTTCGCACATGGAAATGACAATGAAAATAAGTAACAGAGCGCTGATCGGCGCTGTAGAGAGGCGGCCATCGCTGTGGCTTGCCGGCCATAAGTCGCATAAAAACAAATTGATGAAAGAAGCGCTCTGGAGGGAAGTCGCAGCGGAATTATTGCCAGGAGTGCCAAGCGAAGGTAAGTTGATAAATAAGCATGACTAACTGCAGTGAATAATTTAAATGTGCTCACAAACTGCCGCTTTTGAATCATGCAGAGGGCATGATAATTGTTCCAAAGAGGTGGAAATCTATTCGGGACATGTTCGGCCGACTCTACAATGACTCACAGCAAAGGAAAAAACTATATGGCCGATTTTGATAGTTAATCACACACGAAGTAGGTGCGTAGCACCGCCTATCCCCGCTATATCTTTCATGCATACACTTCAGCGATTTACACTCTCTCCAAAATCTTCCCTCAGCTCACGCAAGAGGTGGCCAGCAGTCACAAAGGCAAACAGCGCCGGCGGTTGCGCGGTTGTCAAGAAAATCGCGTTCAAATATTCTTGCGCAGCTTGATTTTTCGCGAGCCTCTCAGTGGCGTGTACCTTTCTGGCAGCATCCTTCGCTTGCAGTCGAGCATCCCGTTGCCCTGGAGTTTCTACCGCACGTTTCTTCCTCTTCGCTTCGGCATCCATTTCACGCCGACGCTCAGTGTCTTGAGTCGTTTCGTGAGCACGCTCGGCACGTTTCCTCGTTCTTTGTGCTGCTTAATTCTTGCACCGTTTAGCTGCAACACCAGATTCAGTAGACTCACGTTCCCGCTGCCTTCGTAATCGTTGTGCTTCAGCACGTCGAGCCCGGCGAACCTGCGCCGCAGTGCCAGATGGACCGGCTTCGTCCACTGCGACGCGAAGCAAACGCACACACGCTTGTGCAACGCTGCCCTGGGACGGCCGCCACGTCCGCAACTGACACGCCCCTCTCTCATTGTCTTACTCTCTAACTGGGTGCATCATGCTGTCGCTCCGCCCCCTCAGTGTTAGATCGCGGGATGTAGGCGTCGCCACTTTCCCTTCCTCCTTTCAAGTTCACGGAGGGATGGACAGAGAAAGAGAGAAGCTTCTACTACAGCTCCGCGGCTGCTCCACCTCCTCAATGCTGAGACGCGCGCGTAGCCACCTTCTCTTTCTCCGCTTGAAGATCACGAAGAGAGAGAGAGAGAGAGTGAGCGGCTTCGGATAGACCCCGGCGAAATCCGTGATTGCGGCTAATGGTGCTACGCACTAACAAGCGGCGCCGGCGCCGAAGAAGTGGCCGACAACGACATTTCTTGGCTATACTATAATTTGCTGCTATTCCTGAAGGACACCATAGACAGAAGACCGTAAGTTTACTGATAATTATTGATTGCCATATCGAGCTGTTCGCAAAAATGGTTAATTCTGCCTTGCCAACGCAATTTACACCTGCGTAGTGAAGCAAGCATAATCTGGCAAAATGCACGACTTTGCATACAAACGTGAGCACAAACATGTACAGTCATGTTTAGAGCGCTGAGCTATTGTATGCTGAGTAAAATGTAAAAATATTTAATAGCAGGTTCTGCTTTTCGTGGAGAGTTCGCGCGCGCCGACTGAATATATCGCGGCGATATCAGCTACACCGCGCACCGGCCACTCGCGCGGTGTATTTTTAGATTTTTATTTTTCTCAAGACTGTGCCATCAGGCATAACGAAAAAAAAATCTACATCGCGCGAGCGGCCGGTGCGCAGAACCTGTAGCTCATATGGCCGCAATAGCAGATCTGTGTGGCCTCAGTCGGCGCGCGAAAACAACGAGCAATGGTATGATGGCACCGATCGCTTAAGGCAGAAAAATGAATTGCAGGCAGAATCATACATTTATTTATGGCTTTTTATTTTTGGTTAATGTTTTCTAACAGGTTTTCCAATCAAATAAATTATGCAGTTTTTCAGGCTGGTTGCCTGTAATGAAAATGGTTCTTCTGTTATACATATCGCTTTGGTCGCATACATTCCTACTGATAACTAAGATTGGTAATTGTGCATATTTTACCTTGCTCAAGGTATATTAGGCAAGCTTCACCATCACACTTTTTAGCTGGTAGAAACCAACTCTTTATTTGTGATCGCGTTATATTCGTGCAAAATGCGGTACTTCTTTCAAAATATTTCAACCTTTTTTTCTTACTTTTTTTCAGCTCATGAACATGTTTTCGTCTTTCTTGTCACCATTTATATTTATGGAAAAATACGTTATGCAGGACCACAAGCATCAGTGTGATCAGCATTATAATAAAACACGAAATGTATCCACAGCTTTAATGATGTTCAAGTAATGTGGAGGAATCCTCGTGGAAGACCTATATGTGTTTTGGTTTGCAAACTTGACCAGTTAAACTTGTCAGATTGAATTGTGCTCCTGGTTTATGTTTATTTATGGAAATTGCAGTTTCAGAAAAATTTTCTTCACTGCTCTCTGCTATTTGTGCCTAATTACTCAAGCTGGCCTTCAAAACAACAATGAAACATGGAATAATTTATAATACCTGGGGTTGTTCAACATCGCCAGATATTGCGCAGCACACACATGAGCATTCCATGCACTTTTTCTTCCCGTAAACATTGATTCTAGGACTCTTTCTGGATGCAGTGACGCTTGTCTAGCAGCAAAAATGCATTATTGCAGAGTTTACATTGAAAGAGTTTTCAACCACTTGTATTAGTCTCATGGTATTTAAACTAAAAATTGACTGTGTGGTGATAGTAAGGACCTGTATAGTTGTGCAGACTTGCATGTCGATCCAAATTTTCAAAAAGCTGTCATAAGACATAAAAGTATACTTATATTTTCAGTGAAAGTAGCATTGTTGTTTGAATGAGGCAGTCAATCAGAAGTTTAATACTGCAAATGTAAAGAAATGATAGCATGACACTGAAATAAGTGCCTTCACTGATATGTTGCACATCATAGGCCTTGCAGATCTGTCAAGCTAAACACAAAGGCTGGAAATTGGCTCTACGACAGCATATAAGCTCCGCTAGTAACCAGAAGAGAGGAGTGGCAACAGTGGCAACAGCCACTGCCAGGAGACTTCGCCAACAGCGCAAGTAGGCAGCAAACAAATCTCTAGCTGCAGCGGCATCAAAACGGTGGTTTCTGGCGTGTGTTGGAGCAAGTGAGAAGTACCGGGGCTGCGAACTATCCCCCAATGCCCCTTGGATGCCTTGCCGCCAATGTCCTCCCACAACGTTCCCAAATGCGTACCCACTGTCTGTGAACGTGTCCGCCTGAGGCTTTCTCACAGTTAGGAAGTTGGCAAGACACAAGCGGCTTTGACAACATAGTCAACATTCTCGGGGCGCAGTTGGATAGTCCGCAATAGTACTCGCCACCTTGCCCCAGTTATACCGAAAGCATTTTCAGCGCACCTTCTAAAAAAAGAGACCATTTCAGCCCATAGTAAAGTGAAAAGCTTGCCATGTTCTGCAAACATACATTTAAATACATGTAGACAGGGGTATACGGATACAGTCAAGGGAATATGATACTGTAAAAATGCATTTATTCGAACTTCTGGCTTCAAACACTATAGCAAGAGCCAGCACCACTGGTGCCAGCATCCTGGTGCTATGCCATAAAGAAAGGCTGTTTTTTTCCTACTTTTAGTTCTGCTGTTTCAACTTGGCCAGTGCAAGGGACTGCTCACTAATGTGAAGGTCTTGTTTGAAGCCTGTGGTTTCTTATGGAAGTCCAACTCTCCCAACTAAACTCACGAAAGAAGAAGCTGTCTTCATTCTCTATCCAGGTGGGCAATGAGTTCAAACAATGCTTACCGAGACCAAATTTTTCATTTTACATATGTCTAGGCTTCCAGTTTCCTACCTTCTGACCATTTTCAAAATGATACTAAGACAAATGTGGCTCCAGCACGTGCACGCCGCTTTGCCAACATTTTCTATTACCGTCAGATTTCCAGCGTCACCAGCCAAAAGCAGTGTGAAAAACATACTGGCTTCATACTGGAAGATGCTGGAGGACATTGGTGTTTACAATAATGAACCCAATTACATTTGCACAGATGCTTCGGAACTAACCATGGAGACATTGAAAAATATCTAATTTCAATTTGGGATAAAGTAAGAAATTTGCAAATTACGCCTCTTTCTATACCTTTATCACAATTACGCTTTATAAAGTCAGATCAAACAATGCTAATATAAACCGTGCTCTGCTGAATCTGTAATTGAAGATCCGCTTCTGGTCACTTAGGCACATTGACGGGTATGCCCGCATGAAGTCCGTGCGCAGCTGGAAAGCCTCGTCACCGACGAAAGCATGCGGTGCAACTGTTCGTGACTTGGGAAGTTTTCCAAGCCTAGGGATGTCGAGAATGCCATCATTCAGGTCGCGACTAAAGTCACATTTATTTAAAGTTCCACCATCACTAAGCCGGCCTTCTGCGCCCACATTGATGAGGATGTACTTGCAATGACTGTCCACAACTGCCATGAGCAGCACTGAGTATGTGCCCTAAATGAAAAGCATAGCACATATTGAACTGAAAGACTGTGTAAGTGACAGCACACAATACAATATAAATGTAATTACGCAAAGGCCAAATTCCATTGCAATAAATAATATAGCAGTCCGTGCATCTACTAAAGCTCTGTAGTGATGAACAAAACTTTTGTGCCAATCGTGTGAAATGCACTGTCGAAGCAACTTTAGCTTTCGAGGTGAGGCATAATTCACAATCAGGTATAAGCTACCTTGATAAAAACCTGCAGTAATAATTTACATTCTGGCATGAGAACATAAGCAGACTGGCTACGACTCGATGTGAAGAATTTTGCACATGTCAAAATGCATCTTACCAAGCACATGTCACAAACTTTAACCTACTGCCCATTGATTAAGCTAACTGCTTTACTCAACTATGATTTGCCCAACTATATCTTGTTCCAAATGTGTAATCATGATTCACTTGGTTGATGCCAGTTCATGGACACATGACTGCCTTATGACAATAGTGTAATATGTGCAATTTTACCTTGTAGTTGTAGTATCGGCTTCCAGAATTTGGAGGCCAAACAACGGCAACAGTTTCACATCGACTGCTCCCAAGCAGTTCGGGAACTGCCACCGAATGGAAAAAACATTGGCAATTTTTTGCCACTGCTCCTTTGTTGGAGTCTAAAAGCAAACAGCAGCGCTATTTTAAGACGGAAAGCAGGAATCTAGCAAAATATGTCATCTTAAAGAAAGTCAAATACAAACAACAGATGTGCATAACACAGTTTTCTCAATTTTCACAGCCAAGAACCTTCTCAAAAGTACAGCTTGACAGACATGATAACAAATATGTTTAGAGCTTCTTAAGTCGCCCTCCTTTAATCAAGTTCCTCTAATGCATAAACTTATAGCTGCACTCTGTGGCATAGATGTCCATTACATCTGCTCGTATTTAATTGTAGTTTTAAAAGTATTATAGGATAATACTGTCATGTACAGTCTTTGTCAATAATATGCGGCCCAACCTGTTCACTTCTAAAACCTGGAACAAGGCTCCTGTAAACAATACTGGAATATAATAGACAAGCTATAGAGGAGGTTGGACGAGATTTGTCATCTTCGAGGTTTGGAACGCTGGAGATGTAGAACGAGCCCAGATACGGTGCTTAGAATCAAAAGCTATTGGCCGTATACTTTTGACAGACTGTACATAATGTGCATACCAAGTCGTAGCACTGCAGTCAATAGACTGGAATGTAATCAATAAGAATGGTATATTGGGACACAAAAACAGTTTTGGATTTGCTGGCTGTAAGCTAGCAAAGAATAGACCAGAAACTAGCAAAATGTTAAGAGTGCTGAGAACTCTCACAAGGCCTCTGTGAAGCTTAAAACGAAGCACTTTAAAATGAAGGATGCATACCTAACAGTCTACTTCTAATGACATTCATAGCAGTGTGGGTGAGCATTAATGAATTGTGCAGTAATACTTGTCTCACCATGCAGTAGTTTCCATGAAATGCAACGGGTGACAAAGTTTTCAGCAACAGCTCACTTGCATGAAGATTTATTTCAGTAGTTCCCAGATGGCCTAGCATGTTGTATTAATTCAGCTCCTCGCAGCCTAGATCCCCACACGGAACGCAAGTGCAACATTGCAGTTGTCCTGCTCTGAAGCCAGGCAGCTACAAGACAAACAGAATCAATACATGCAGAAACGTCATCTTAATCGTCTGTTTTTGTTTGACGTTTGACGTTTTTGAAGCATCTTTTGCACAGATAAGGCAGGAAAGAGAATTTCATTGTATGAACTTCTAGGTTTTAACAATGAAATGTTACATGTTTAGCACATAATTGCGCTAATTACGCAAGCATGATACAATTGTGTAAGACCATTTATTACATCTACCCAAAACGAAGTATTACTATGACAAGTAGGTAACAGGGATCACATAGACTTGTAACAAACCTGAATGGAAAGGATTCCGAAAGAAAGATGAGCACTTATTTATTGGGTGTTATGAAAGAATAATATTTCAAGAAAACGAACATGGTATCAGCAGTCAATGAATCATCTGTATTTTTTAACCTGCTTTGCGCCATAGTAAAATTTGCCACAAAGAAGCATGTGCATCTGCCTATACTGCCTGCCTGGAAATACACTTGCACTCTAGAAAAACAATAGTGCTTCTAATTGATAAACAAAGTTGCTAAAAAAGGAGAGCGTATTTCTCCTGTTCTCACGTACTGGGTGGCCCATGCTCGGTGGATGTCACTGCAGTGTAATCCCAACAAAATTCTTGTATACACTGTGCAAAACACTACTTTATATCTGTTTTGTCCCTTGTTATAGGCGCTTAGTTCTCCTTTTTATACATTACCCTTAATAATCGCAAATTTGCTGGTCTCGGCTGTCTTTCTCAATTTTTTTTTTCCATTCATGTTCTCCATATTAAGAGCAGCACGCTAATAAATGTCCTAATGCTAATTTTTGCAGAGCAGTACACTTTGTCTTTGACACCTTAGCTGACAGAACTCGAGCTCTACAAAACTTAGTGCTATTGCCAGCCTCTCTGCTGGCTCCAGGGGCTGTCTCATAACGTGCTGCCATGTGAGGTCCGTAGCCACATAGCCTAGAAGCTCGTCGAACAGCTGTGGGGTCAAGGGAAAAATTTGTAGAAAAGACCGAGGTCTCCTTCACGCATTCGACGCATCTGTTGAGAAAATTATGTGGTTTGTTGGTCCAAGAAACAAATGCACATCAAGGCTGCGATAATATGTAATATTGTCAGGCATGCGCACAGAAGAGGACAAGGAAGTGCGAAACAGAGGCTCTCTAGAATAGAGGTTGAAGAAGAGGAAGCTCATCTGTTGGTTAGCGCACCAGGCTAAGGTGCAGAATTACCTTGTAAAGAAAGCTTAACAATGTGGTGGAAGGGGCTGCAACGATCACCACGGATTCCTCTCTACCTCGTTCGGGCCGACGACTCGCTGGGCTCCCCCTTTGACCGCTACAATGATCCAAGACGGCGACGCACGGCAGCCAGGTCCAGCGGCACCCGCATGGCAGCATTAGCGTGAGCCGCGGACCTTTTCTGGCAAGGCTGGCGAAGACGGACGAGTTGCTCACCAATTGCCAGCGGGTGAACAAGTAAAATCGCTAGGATGCCATATAATGCTGGCAAATGTTTTTTTCTTGGATTCCACAGCCCTGATATGGTTTGAGAGCCATGAAGCGTCCCTAACGAGCTGGGATCGTTTTGAAGAGGAGAATCGATATTGTTTCGGGGATACTACGGCAAAACGGGGATACCACGGGAATATCACGGCCTTCCAGCGAGCCCAAGTGCCTGGTGAAACATGCACAATGTACATAGAAGAGGTCCTAAAACTCTGCAAAGCGGTGAATCCGAGCATGTCTGACGAAAACAGAGTTGGCTACCTCTTAGAGGGCATCGCGGTGGACGTATATAAAATTTTAATTACAAAATAAAACTTGGTTTCTCCCACGGTCGTGATCAAGCGCTGTCGTACGTTCGAAACTTTAAAGCTGCATCGTATAACCCCGAAATTCGGCCGTCTACCTAACGTGACCGCAGTTGCAAACGTGGATTCTCACGAGCATTCACATGAGCCTCCGCAATTGGCTGACATGATTCGCCAAATAGTCCGCGATGAGCTCTCCCGCCATCAAGATGTGAACCGCAGTGCAATCCCCTGTGAATAGCTGCTCCCTGCAGGCAGCTCCCATCCAGCGCTTTTCTTGGGGTTCTACCGCTCCTCCTCCCGTCCGTGACCACCCAAACGACTCATATGGCCCTGCTCCTCTAGCTCGTTCCCACTACAGAGCGCCACCTCCTCTGCAACACCACAGCGGCTGGACTTTGCTGATCGCTTCGATCCTGTTACCGAGTACTAATATTTGGACCGTGCTCGTGAACCACCCGTCTGTTATCGCTGTGGTATGCTTGGCCACATATCCAGATTCTGCCGCCGCCGGAACCCGGCACCACTCTACCAGCGTCAATGGTCAAATCGCCGTTCTACCGTGAGTCCAGAAGTCCGTGACCCGACCTATCCCCCTCCTTCGGGCTCCTACCGCTACGCACCACCACGCAGCGACTCACCAGTTTCTGATCGCAGCCTGACTCCTCCTTCCCGCCGCTCCCGACGTTCGCCTTCTCCCCGCCGTTCTTCTCCGCCACCGGGAAACTAGCGTGCGCGGCCGATGGAGGTGCGGTCGCCAGGTCATCGATATTTCCAATTCCTCTACTGGTCGGTATGCTGAAGAACCGCTTGGAAGTGTTAGTAAATGGTGTTTGTGTTATGGCCTTAGTGGATACGGGTGCTACAGTTTCCGTGATGAGCTCAGATTTTAAGAACCGTCTCGGCCGCAAAATTATGTATGGTTGGGATAGAACTGTGATATTTCGAGGTGTAGGGGGAGAATCGTTGGTTCCGCTTGGTATTTGTTGTGTAAATGTAGCGATCGCTGGACACGAGTTTAGAACTGAATTTACGGAGCTCCCTCGCTCTACGCACAACGTTGTTTAAGGAGCTGACGTTTTACAGCAGTGTGGCGAAACTCTCGACTTCAACAGTGACGAGATATCAATAAGCCCCAGCCTTCGATCGGCCCTCATAGAAGAATCCCCGCGGGCTGTCCAAGTGTTTTCTGTCTTCGAGGATACCGTCGTTCCGGCGATGTCCGCCATCTTCGTCCCAGTTGTGTCCTCGGGCGCGGATCCCAATGTCTTCGATGCTCTGGTAGAACCCGTTTCCCTTTCCGATGGCAAAAAGATTGTGTTGGTGCCCTGCAGCGTTGTTCGAGGGAACGAGGACCATGCCACGCTTTGGACTGTTCACCATCCCAACGAACCTGCCGTATTGCCGCGTGGTTTGAAACTCGTCGACTTTGAAGAAGAACGCCTTTTTATGCACATCGCCGCCTTCAGTGACGGCGTTGCTCGTTCAACTAGATGTCCTGATGATGCTGACTCCCAAGTTAAGTCCATGATAAATGAATCGTTACCCACCAACGACCGCCGAATGTTGATGGAGGTTCTTATGAAACATGCGGACGTGTTCGACTTTGCTCGAGATCAGCCACCACCGGTTTTTCCTTCCCGCACCCTTCACATGATCGACACTGGATCTGCACACCCGATTAGACAGACACCATACCGTGTTTCACCTTCAGAACGTTGTCGACTATCGCCGCCTCAATACTGTCACCAAGAAGGATATTTACCCGCTCCCGCGTGTTGATGATGCCATTGCCATGCAACGCTCCGGCTACCTTTGAAAGATTTATGGACATTCTTTTGCGTTGGACTGAAGTGGCAAATTTGCATGCATTACCTTGACGACGTAGTTATTTTCGGGAGGACCTTCGCCGAGCATAACAGCCGTTTAGCTCTGGTCCTTAACTGCATGGAGAAAGCGGGTCTCATGCTGAACTCAAAGAAGTGCCCCTTCGGTGAACGTCAGATCGTTGTGCTTGGGCATATGGTTGACAAAGACGGTGTTAGGCCTGACACACAGAAACTTGAAGCTGTCAGCAGTGTCAAAGAGCCCAAGTCTGTAAAAGAACTCAGGAGCATCCTGGGACTTTGCTCTTACTTTCAACGCTTCATCCCTAAGTTTGCTGACGTAGCCTACCCCCTCACAAGCCTCTTGCAGAAAGATATTCCCTTCAAATGGACTCCTGAATGTGATTCTGCGTTTCGCCAGCTAAAGTTTCTTCTTACCTCGTGGCCCATACTGCGTAATTTCAGCCCGACAGCTCCCACTGAATTTCACGCTGATGCAAGTGGCATTGGCGAGGGAGCTGTGCTCATACAACGGCATGACGGAAACCAACACGTTGTCGCTTACGCAAGTCGCACCCTTAGCAGATAGATAGATGGATTTATTGATAGGAAAAGGCAGAGAGGTTGGCCCGAATAATTCAAATCTGGCCTGCTACTCTGCACTGGGGAAGGGGAAGGAGAGAAGAAAGAAGGTCATGATGGGTGACGATGTGGGAGAAGGCATATGAAATATATATACAGACACAGCAGCTTGCTTTACAAACGTGAATCAAGTCCACTGGCGCTCAAATAACGGCAAAGAGCGCGCACTGCCTGGATGCCCTTCCCCTTGTCCTGCCAAGCGCCCAGCAGCAGTTCCTCCGACAGAGGCCTCTTGTCTAAATGCTTCAAGGAAGCAGCTAGCACATTTCTTTCGTTCGCATACTCTGGGCACACCAATAATACATGGTCCACAGTCTCTGGGATGCCACAAGTTAAACATTCCGGTGAGTCCATCTGTCCAATTAAATGTAAGTACTTGCGCGTGAAAGCCACGTTTAAACGAAGTCGATGTATCAAGCATGCCTGATGACGCGGAATATCACGCGGAACAGTAAATTTAAATGTTCGATCAAGCTTTCTTAGACGCATGTGTCGGGCGTCTGGTTGAGCCCAGTAAGTCGCTGTAGCAATATTCATACAACTCTTTAGAAGACACGTCGTATCCGCTCTTGAAAAAGGCACAGCTGTTTGGAAGCCATTGATGAGAGCGCTTTTCGCTTCAACATCGGCCTGCTCATTCCCATGGAGGCCGCAGTGGGCAGGAATCCATTGAAACATTATCATGTGGCCTTGCAGCTGGGCAGATGTGATGAGCTCCGTAATGTTTAGTGCCAGGGACTGATAGGCAGTGTGGCGTAAGAAGTTTTCCAAAATTTGTAATGCAGTCTTCGAGTCCGTGAATATACACCATTTTTGAGGTGGTTCACCCTTAGCAAGTCTGAACGCAACTATACCGTGACGGAGCAAGAGTGCCTTGCCGTCGTTTTTGGCGTACAGCGGTTTCGCTCGTACCTTTATGGACGTTTCTTTACGGTCATCAACGATCATCATTCGCTTTGCTGGCTGGTGAATCTATGCGACCCCTGCGGTCGGTTGGCCTGCTGGGCATTACGCCTTCAGGAGTTCAACTTTACAGGGTCGTACAAAAGTGGCCGCCAACACGCTGACGCTGACTGCCTCTCGCAACTACCCTCTGCGATGACAACTTTGACGACTATCTTGCCGCGTTTCCGTACAATTTCCGGATCTTGCCACTTTCCAGCGAGACCAACGAAAAGATCAAGACTTGGTATCACTTTCTGTAAAAGCTCGTCATCCGGCATCTGCGAACCCTTTCTGCATTCGCGATGGTTTGCTGTATCGAAAAAATGACTCGTCTGGCGGTGCACGCTTTCTGCTAGTCGTTCCGGCTAGCCTCTACTCATCTGTTCTACACTCTATGCACGATGACGTTACAACTGGGCACTTGGGGTTTGCCAGAACTCTTACCCGGATTAAGGAAAGTTTCTACTGGCCATATATGCGTCGAACGACTCAGCATTACGTGAATTCCTGCGTGCAGTGCCAGCGGTTCAAGCTCACCACGACTTATAGTCCATTTTTACTTCTCTATGGCCGTCCGCCTCGACGTTCTCTCGACACCATTTTGCCGTTTTCTCTCAACACCGAGCCTTCTGTTTCGAGCACCCTCTGCCGCGCTGAAGACGCTCGTCGGGTCGTCCGATTACGCGCTCGTGCCTTGCAGGACCGCTCTAAGCAGCAGTACGAACGTCGGCATCAGGATGTCTGCTACCTTCCCGGCGACTTAGTGTGGCTCTCGACACCTCTCCGCAAGCGTGGTTTGTCCCAGAAGCTGTTGTCGCACTACACAGGCCCATTTATTGTGCTCAAACGCATCAATGAGTTGAATTACGTCGTGTCTCGCTAATGTTCCCAAGGTCGCCCCACTCGGAAAACACAAGTAGTTCATGTCGCAAAAATGAAGCGCTGCCACTCTCGGGACTCTGACTAACAGCCCAGGGGCTTCGTCGGCGAAGGGGGAAATGTCAGGCATGCCAAAAAGAAGAGGACAAGGAAGTGTGAAAAAGAGGCTCTTCAGAATAGAGGTTGAAGAGGAAGCCCACCGTCTGTTGGTTAGCGCACCAGGCTAAGGTGCAGAATCACTCTGTAAATAAAGCTTAACACTATGTTATGGCAGGCCTGAATGTTACGGATTATATCTGCAATGAAATGAAGAACTTTTTAACACAATAAATAGTTCACATGGCAATATTCTATTAAGGTGAGCACTGCACTTCTACTATGGCCCTTTAATTGTCATTGTCTTAGGCATCACAAAAATAACAATGTTCAGTAAAAGCAATAAAGAGCTGAACCTGCTAGGATCAGCACCTCAGCACTTGTTCCTGAACAATTCGTATGATGACAGTCCTTCACATAGGATGCAGAAAACTTTGACGCTACTACTAATCGGTGGCTGCATACAGCCAACAGTGCCACCAATGCAGCAATCTTGCTCACCAAGTGCAACACAAAGCTTTCCTGTTGCTGAGTGTCCAGCGTCCTATCGAAATGGAATGACAGCTTCTACAAATATGTATATGCAAACACAGCATTTCATGTTGCTGCATTAATAGAGCCCACATTTATTTTGCAAGTAATATGCAAGAATAAATTTACCCTTCAGATATCAATTTCTCAATAATATATGCACTATTACATGTCATTACAAAATCTGCAATAGTAAATTGCTGCTTGATTTTGTTTGCATAACCCTCAGTTGCACTGGCACAGAACTCGTTGCAATTTGCTGAACATAGTGGCCCATTTTTCATATGTGCGTGTGTGTCTGCATGTGTCCAGCATACCATCTAAACAAAACAACATAGCAACTGCAGTTTGGTCAACAGGCACCAGTGCAGGGCATCACAATATATATACTGCTGCATAGTTTAGCTTAATTAAATACATCACTCACATTTACATTCCTTGGCTGAAGATGCTTGTAAGTTATACGATTTACCACATCGAAACAACTCGCACTATGCGCTCAGCTAAACTCACTTTCTCATCCAGAACTGTTGTCCTCATGTCACGTCTATGAGGATAAGGAGGAGAAAAAAAGGGGGCGGAGTCGACATCTGATTTCGCATAAAAACCTGACACAAGGACAAGAGAGAATAGAAAAAAAGCAAAAACTGAGGAGGAGAATATGCGACACCTGACCTGGTGTTTGAGAAAAAAAGGGAGGGCGACAACTGATTTCACGCAGACACCTGACATGAGAACAAGAGAACATACACAAAAAAAGAATTGGGGAGACATATAATGTATATATAGAAACATGGCATGCGGACACGTCAGCAAAAAAAATGGGGAGGGAAGCGTTCGATAGCTCACATAAATCTGACATGTGGAAAAAAAATGGGGATGAGAAACAACTTATAACGTGAGTTGTTTCAAGATGGTAAACCCTACGCGAACGTTCCCATGAGAAATGAGGGTCGTCGAGCTATGTGGGAGCTCACACAATTATTTTTTTTACTAGACGATCGCAAATTACTGAAGCTCGAGTGGACTAAATCAATCTAGTAACAGTCCTCAAGCAGCATGAGCTCCGAAGTTGTCTGTAGCCTGCATACGTTCGTTAATGATACGAATAGCCACAAGTACTTACAGCTGTGTGGTAAAGTCTTTCTTGCTTGCGCGCCATAAAGACTGGCCGAAGCCACCACCGTGGCTCTTTCCGTTTGCGTCTATCTCTCTCCTCCTCCGTATGAGAAGTGCTACCCTTATCGCGAGCAGTACAACACGCCTTCTTGCGCTCACTGCTGGCATGATTTGAAATAAATGTGTACGCACGCGGAGTCGAGCCTTCACAGCGAATTGGTTGACCTCAGTCGTGGAGGAACAAAACCAAAAGACTTGTCTCAGCTGCGGTAGCGAAAAACGGGACGGATTGATGTTGCGTCGATGGCGTTGCAGATTGTATTGAAAAGCCGAAAAAAATGTTAAAGATGCACGTTTATTTGTACAGAAGTAGAATGTGTAATCTGTAATTAAGTTTCATATATAAATTACGTCTCTTAACACTTTAAAAGCAGAAATCTTTGAGTGAATGTTAAAATTGTTTTGGCAAATGTCTGCTTGTCAAGTCTAGCAACAACGCACACCAGCGTGAGTGCAAGCGTCAGCAGTGAGCGCCAACAGCTCAGCGCCCAGTGCCATGGAGATGCGCACCGCTTGTGACGCCAACAGTGGCACGGCGCTGACAGCGCCGACGGAGCGCCCACGCCTAGGATATGTCGTTTGAGTTGGGCCTTTAGCAGCCTGCCTCAGGACAGCGGATGGGCGACAAAGTGGCAACAAATGGAGGTGCGAGCGTGTATCTCAGTCGAGTCACGTGGCGTCCTCTCGTTCAGTTCAGTTCAGTCGTGTCCGACTCTTCGTGACCCTATGGGCCATGTCACGCCACTCTTTCCGGTCTCTCACTATCTTCCTAACATCACATAACGTCATCTGCAGTGCCTCGAGGATGCCATCTAACCATCGCGTTCGCTGCCTACCCCTTCTCCGGCGACCCTCAACCTTTCCCAACATCAAATCTTTCTCCAGCGACTCCTCTCTTCTCATCAGATGACCAAAGAAGCTGAGCTTTAACTTCAGAATTTGACCCTCCAATGAGCAGTCAGGGTTTATGGTCGACAATATCGACTGATTTGATCTTCTGGCAGTCCAAGGAACTCTCAAGAGTCTTCGCCAGAACCACAATTCAAACTCGTCAATTCTTCGGCGGTCAGCCTTTTTCACAGTCCAACTCTCGCATCCATACATCACAACTGGAAAGTGACTGGCCATAGGGTTTTCTTGGCAGGAAATACTGGAGTGGGTTGCCATTACCTTCTCCAGTGAATCACATTTTGTCAGAACTCTCTGCCGTGACCTGTCTATCTTGGGTGGCCCTACACAGCAGAGCTCACGACTTCATCGAGTTTCGCAAGCCCCTCCGCCACGACAAGGCATGGATACTTTACCCAAACACGTAAGCGCAGATTCATTGGCTGATCCTTAATCGCTCATCCGCTTGTCATGACGTTCATTGATAGGAGGGAAGTTCAGAAGTTCATCTCGGTGGCGGCTGCTCACCGCGCTCGCCGCAACCATCGCCGCCATATCCGCCTACCGCTAGAAATGGGCTTTTGAGTCGCGGCTGATTTCATTCGCTCAAAGCATGGTTGAGAGCAGCACAAAAGTGGCGCGCGAATGCGCCAGTAACGTGATGCTCTTGTATTTCGCTGGTTTTCTTTACAACTTTGAAAAAGATACATGTGGGGACTTCTATCCGAAATAAAGGAAGTGGGGCTTCAGAAGGTGCTCCCCAACTTTGAATATCACATTTATTCTCTAAATAAAATACATAATAAATTAGAAAAATATATATTAATCACTAATTCGTTAACTGCAAAACAGAAACGTGCCTGTGGTGCGCCAGATGGCTGGCCGCTGTATACAAATCGTTTCTCTGGCGTACCTCACTTTTTTGTAACCCTTGGCTAAAGTTAGCTCAGACACCTGGTATAAAGCCTCCGCCGAACTACCCTGTCTGCTCATCTAATGAACGACCTCATGACATAGGTATATTCTTCCGCCTCCAGTATCCCATCACCCTATACAGGGAACGACAGGTTCCCGCTTTTCCGACACCTGCCAATTTCGTTGACTACTGGGCAGGCCGGCCTCCCGACCGTCAGTCGCCCATTCACATATCTAGTCTACTTCTACCTTCCCACCTGAGAATCACGCCCAGACCACGCAAATTAACTGCAGTCTGTTCTTCCTGATGGTCACCGAAATGGCTAGGCTACGAGAGACGCCCTAGTGAAGGGCTCCGGAAATTTCGACCACCTGGTGTTCTTTAAGGCACTGACATCGCACAGCAAACGGGCACTGTTCTTTCCGCCTCCATAGAAAAGCGACCGCCGCGGCAAGGGTTGGATCCCGCATCCTCGGGTACAGCACAAAGCGCCCTAATTACTGCGCAACTGCGATGGGAGCGGTCGGTGAAATGCCGAGGCTACTCGCCGCATCCTACCGTTTTCTGTTCAACTATCGCATTTACCGATGCCTGTTCTCTGAAGAACTCAGGCACCGGAAAATGCATTGTGTACTTCCCAGCTCACCCGATCCCGTGAACAAGACGTATGGGCCTTTTCACAACGCTCCTAACATCACCTACCTCGAAACTTCAACCATCGTCTATGCCGTATAGACCTTTATACAGCTCAAACCAAGCCAAAGTTGTACAATTTACACAAATTCTCATTCAGACCTCATTTTGAAGTAGACACTGTCCCCCTACGCCTTCGATATGACTTGGACAATGCCCGTTTAAAGATACACTAATCCATGGTCACTCCCTCCGGCTGTTAACTGGCCATTCAGGGACCGCTGGTAATGAACTGGCTCATCAAGGTTTGCGTGATTTCCACAACCGACGGCCGGCGATATCTTGGCTAAGCTCACCGACGACTGACGGGGCATATGTATGCTAACATGACTGGAAGGGCGGTAAGAGGCCACTTCAGGATGACCTTCCCCGTCTTCCAGTGAAGCTTTCCTCCTTCGTGGTCATCGAAGTCCACATCCTCCGCAAAGTATAAACAATTATCTTCATCACTCGACCGCATCTATGCATCTGCCAGATTAGTCAAGATCAGGCTTGTTGCTACTGTAGTTCCTTTTAAGCTAATTTCGAGCTTTTGTTTTTTCCTTCATCCTATCGCGATTCGATCTCCTTGATATGATGCACCTTCCCTTGCATTTTGGCGTGTTAACCAAGTTTAAAAAATTACAGCATCTACCAAAAATACGACAAAATGTTCGGTAAGTTTGCAGTACCGTGAGAATTTTCTGTACTTCTGTAGTACCTTTCTTTTGTTGTGCAGTTTCTTTCTGCGGTACTTTTCTGTAGCCTGTATTGCTTTTCTGTTTCGACTACAGAAAATTGGGATGTTACCGCTGTCGTGACCCAGGTTACGTGTTCTGGGCTCGGTTGGTAGTCGTAGGTGCTGGAAACCGGACTTTGATGTGAGATGGGATAGATTTTATGTACACAATTTACATGTCAGCGTTTTTTTGTGGGAGACTGACTATCGGAACAGTCTCCGTTTTTCCGATCCACGACACACACTTGTCATCCATTTTATAGGGCTGATCCCCTATATCCCCCAGATAAAAATGAAGGGCAGTTTCTGAGGGAGTGTCTGTCACCTCACTCTCCTGCACTCTCACAGACACGCACCAACACTGTTCCCACTCGCTGACACGCCCTGCTGTCCGGTTCTGGCTTGATGGTGAGGAGGTGGTCGTATAGACAGCGTAGATGGCGCCAGCCGCTTGATTCCATGTGTGCTTGCACCTGGGCTGACATATGGGTCCCGGCGTCGCCAGGCTGCATTCCGCGAAGTCTCTTAGCCGAAAGCTGTCCACCTGGCTCACCACGGGAAGAAAGGAAAGAATGCGTGCTCGCTCTCCGTCGCGAGGCTCGACAATTGAACGGACCGGAATTTGGTCGCTTCCACTCCACTCTCCGTTCGTCGACTTGCTGGCGGACCAGTAATTACCGCTGCATGACGAAATGTTCCCTCCGGCTGGAGGCCCCAGGTGCAATAGCGTCTCACTGGAGCCGAGGTTGGGGGCTCATCGCCAGACGGTCCTACCCCGCCCTGGCTTGGGACGGCAGCTCGTCGGATCGCTATAGAGGAGTGAGTGGCGCCTGCTTCCCGTCTAGATCTTTTGTCGCCGCTCGTCCGATCACAACACCACAGAAAAGCCAGATGTCACAAGAGGCTAACTGGTGTTAAAAGAAAATAGTTTAGTTTCTTTTTTTCCAATATATTCACCGCACGGAAGGATCAACTGGCTCTGATTCGCCATGCCGCCGCTTTCTTTACTCCAAATTTTGACCTGAATAAAGTTTTCGTTTTACTACAGGAAGGTTCCTTTTCAGCAGTAATATAGACACTGCCGACAGCGACGGGCTCCGGGCAGGATGCTCTCCCCGGGAAAAACCTGCGCGTCATCCTCTGTAAGGCAGTTTTTGGGCTTATTCAGTTTTCTGACCCTGTTGAGCCGTCGTATCGAACAATTTCCATGAAAGCTATCGAACTGATGGTCACTGTTGAGGTCACTGTCGGAGGACTCGCCGAGAGCATGGATGAACGGCTATGCTACTCGAATGCGCTTAATTGCTTTTAGAGTAAAGAGATTGTCAGAAGAAACAGCCGGCGTCGTTGTCCCCGTCGTCGCAGTCGGCACTGGTCTTGTTAGGGGCGTGAGGATGTGATAGGCCACAGTCGGCAGTTGCTCCGCTGCACTTAGCCGTGAGCGGATTAACGAGCTCTCTTGTTACATAGAACAGAAGCAGAGTGATGTTTCACCCTTGAGGCGAGACTTAAGAGTCGTCAGTTACTTTTTCTAGGATGCTTTGGATTTGTTTTCAACTTCATTGTATGCTTGAGTTATTTGAGTTGCTCAGTTTGGACAGAAGTAACTTCTGTAATTAGGAAACCTACTTGCATCATCTGCTTTCCCTAAACGTGGAATAAAATGAGAGAAATTTCGTTTTCACCAATCAACGTAGTATCTCCACTGTTCGCCCACATTTAATTTCCCGAACTTTCTTTAGGGATGGGCCATGTCGATTCTGAACTCGAATCACCGCAAATTCGAATTTGGGCAAAGACAATTTCGGGTGCACGCCACCGAAATTATAGCGATGGCAAGTCAATTTCTGGAGTAGGCAAAAGTTAAGGAGTGTACCGAAGTCTCACGTTCCGATCAAAACCGGTGCGGCCTGTTGCGCGGCTTTTCAATGCGGTCGTGCGGTGGTGGACAGGTAATCGGTAATAATTATTGGTAATAGGGGATTAGGGATCCGGGATCGATGAATGTGGAGATAATGGATTAATGGATTGGTACTTGATACAAATAAATACCTTTATAATTTTAATTGATATAATTCGCATTGTGTAAACCCGAAAGGTGTGAAATTTAATCAACAACTCCGTGTTCAGAGACAGCCGACTTCTGGCAGTGGCCGTCACAGAGCCCCCCCCCCCCCCCCCCAAACCAATATGGTTCCGTAAACCAGAGGCACCTCACAATTAACGCTCACTCATCTAGTTGACATGATGGAAAAGCGCTGTTTAAAATGCGAAAATAAGGAGTGAGATGAGTGAGAAAATGTTGAAACTTTGAGGTCTCTATCCGACCCTTTCTATCTTCTGCGCGGGTGTTCATGCACGCCAACGTTTTTGTCTTTCATGTCACTCTACCATTGTTCAAAAGATTTTCGTTTATAACCAGATATGCTATGATTAACTGTAATTACACGTGTTTATTGTAAACAAGGAGACACTGGGGTGGAAAAGAACCGCTCAGGTGAGCTATTCCCAGCAGCATACTCTAAGCTCTCATAACAAGTGAAGTGAAAGAAGAAGATGCTGACAGGCGATGTTTCACCGGAATCAAGGCGAACCGGAGAAGCCAATCAGGTAAGCTAAATTAGCTTTAGTGGTCACTGTTGCTATGAAGATGGCAGAATTTATGTGAAACACGACAGCTTAACCGGTAGCCATTACACTAGACGCATTCCGTATTAAGGGCGCTTAAAGGAGAGCCCAAAAGGAAGTTTTGTATATCAGTGTTCGGAGGTTCTTATCTACTGAAAAAAGACGTATGTATTCACCAATTTTTTTTTATAAGCGGAAATAAATATCCAATGCACTTTACGTTCTATAAGATCGCCTTGCCTATCGCAGCGTTATGTTGTACGTGTGTTTGAGGGATGACTGTATTTGACATTTAAAATCGCCATTTCTTAACTTAAATATTAAGTAATTCTTCGCACTACACAGCTTCGTGGTGCCGAATATACGAAAATAAGTGAAATAAGTTACCTACGTGTCATATAATTGCTGATTTCCAGTAAATAGTAGGTGTATATGTGACTGAAGGCCATTAGAGATTTGTAGCTGTGCGTTAGTAATAAACGTGAGAATGCTTATAAAAGAATTGTTCCGAGCTAGGAATTTGGGCCGTCCTGGCACACTAAGCCTGGTAGTCGAAAATTCCCACGCAGCCATTCTCACAACACCATTTAACGGGGCTCGGTGGTTACGATGTCAGGCGTTTGAGCCAGTAAACGCGAGATTGAGTCGCGGCCAAGGCCATATTTTTCTCGCCAGATGAATGCAAAAATACCGATCTCTGTGAGACGTAATTGCATACTGTAGAACTTCTCGTGGTATAAATTAATAGTAATTCCTCCCTAATGACATCCCAGGAGCATGTAGCTTTGTTGAATTAAATCTGATATTGCATGCCACTCACAAGTAGCCGTCGCTGGGCGGCGTCAGTGTACCGTGCGTTTTTTTGCAACACCAGAGAGCCTTTTTGGTTCATCCATCGGTCAAGATATTGTCTCCTGTATGAGCAATTTCACAGAATTTGTCCACTTTTACCTCACAGAATCACACAAAGCGCAGAGGTGGATCGACAGGCGTCGCATTTCCTGTGGTCGCAACTGGGCCGGACAGGCGTAGACATGTGGTGGAGAAGACTGGCATCGACAACGTCTTAGTCTGTTTTCGCGATTAGCCGAATTTAGTAACGCGGAGGCTTGGTTCATTTCCTCATTGAGGTTATACACAAGCCAAGTGATGTTATGCACAGGCCAATTAAAAAGACAGGTGTGACGGCCACCGGCGCTGTCAGGGTAGGAATGGAAGAGAATTGTCTCACCAAAATTCGCTACCGTCGAGAACTCCAGAAGCTTAACAGAGTATTGTAGGCGATATTTGCAGCCGTACCTGCATCCATCTAGAAACTAGCTTGTTCTATTTAATGCCAGCCGGAAAACGCGACGCAGGCCGGCCGGCTACCGAGTAAAATAGAAGGTGAGCGGACAGGAAGAAAAACTAGAACGTTCAGGCAGCGCTGCGAGGATCAGGAACAACAGAGTGTGTCTATCGCACTTGGCAATAACTTTGGACGCCCAATGCAGGTGACGGTCTGGCAGCATTCGTAGTAAAGTCTGGCAACAGGGGTAATTACGCCATCAGGATTGGTTCCTGTCTCCCAACAAAGAGATCAGTGATGTTGACCACGCCGAAGGGGCTATCAACTCTCAGAACCGTTCTCCCATAAGAAGTTCTTACTAAGAGGGTCGCGCTGGAGCGAAAAAGTGCGAAATGTAGTAAGTGTAGTGAGTGTCAGCACGAAGCAATCATCGCCACTTAGCCGCCATCTTAAGCCTGTGTTTAATCACGCCCTAACCTGGCTTAGACAACTTTTTTTCGTTTTTGTAGCGGTCAGGTCAACAACGCAAAATAAAAATATTATTCGCAATTTTCAATATTCGGAGAAAATAGAACTAAAACAGATACCAAAAACATGCAAATAAGCGGTGTACTTTAGTTGCACACCAAAATACTATGCTGCTGCAAGAAAGCCTCAAGTGCACATCACCGCGTAATCATGAACCAAACGTCCCAGGCTGGTCTTGTATGTGTGGGCCCGAGCTCACGCCGGTCCCACCAGTTCAATCCCGAGCCCGGATCAGACCCGCCAAGGCAGCAAATTTTCAGGACCGCCTTGCCTAGGCTTACGGGCCACACCGACCCCGTGCAGCAGCATGAAAAGCACGCACCCTGCTGCGCAGCGCGCTATTCACCTTCGGCCTCGAACGCGTTCACACTCCTTCTGATTCTTCCAAGTTGGGCGCCGAAAACAAGGTGTTTTAAAGCGACAGTTGTAAACGCTGCTTTCTTCGATCTAGCGTTACGGCGGTTGCACGCCCAAATAGAAGTTAATAAAAGGAAACACGTAAAACGATGCGAGGGAGGGCAGGGCTACCACTATCATGACCTGTGCGCATGTACCGCGTACACCATGGCGTACTACGGTGGTGTGTGCAAATTGTTTGGTGATATGGGCCCTGCCCTCCATGGAGAGATGGTGGCATTGCGATCGCAGGAATAAGCGGCGCGTGGTAAGCATGCAATTTCTTTGGTGGCATGACTTCGAAAAATCCCATGCCACTACCCTGATAGTCGCTACACCACTCTAATTGAGCATGTAAATCAAGGTACACAAAGTAAGAATACTAATTTGTTATTTCCGTATATTCGTGAATCTCGTGTCTTCACTTTCTAGTTTAGATATGAGAGATGCAAGAATAAAGAGGAGTGCCGAAGTTTTTGTCTTCGAGCTGAAGAGCTACTATAGATCACTCTATAACCCCAGCTCTACATCCCCATCAGTTCGACCAGCGGTCATGTCGCTGAAAACCCTCTCTCTTAAACACCTCCTTCTAGTTATGACTCAAGCGCGTCAACACCAATATTCGATAGCAAGTACACGTCGCAGTTGCCTTTAAAACCTTCTACGGTGACAATGATGGACACGTTGTCTATATTAAACTAGCGTTACTTTTATGAATGTTAGTGCGAAATGCGGGGCACAATATTCACCGAATGCCGTTCCATTCATGCTTGCACGTCTGGCCACCGCAGCAAGCTGCCCGATCAGGTGAGCCAGAAAACAGAACCCTGACAGTTATGCTTTTTCACGAAATTTCCAGGCGTGGAACGAAGGAACGTCGAAAGGGGGCGGCGAGAGTGAGCGAAAAAGCATAATCTTCGCCCTGTCATGGCTAGGAGGTCTCGCCTTCGGGGGCGGGCTCGGCATCGTACTCATCACTTTGGTTTACCAGGCACCGATCAAGGCAGTTTCGTCGCCACGTCCCGGCAAGGGAAACGACAGCCCAGGGGTCACCGAGGTGCGCACTGTGTTAACCTTCTCATTCTTCTGAGCATGATGTCCTCTCACATATGCACGTTACAACTACAATGCCTGACCGTTCTCAGACTGTCGCATACAAAGGCACTAAACTCGCGAGAATACAGGCCATTAATTTGTGTCACTCCCTACACAGCATGCATCAGCAGACAGGTCTTTGGCAACATACCGGGAAGCACAGGTGGTTAGATCCCACAGTGCTGAAAATCTAAGGCAATCATAACACAAACTGTCTCCTTTCTTGAGGGCGCGCAACCCAACGAGTGTACCAATAGCCATGCATATCGTCTTAAAGATCAGGCATTAAAGCTGTTTAAACAGATCCTCGTTACTCAACCGACCACATTGCATTTGCAGCACTGCTATCCCACCATAAATTCGTGAGAAGCTCTTGAGTAATTCTTCCCCTCCCCACACAATCTAATATATTTGCACAGCGGCCAGAAAGTGGACACTTCTGAACTGGTCACTTTCTTCAACATCACTCGCTGTCTCTGTTACATCAATGGGTCTTTATATACGTGGTAGCTGTCGTGGAGTCAACTGCGGTCGCGACTCTATCCGTGCTGGCGACACTTGCTCGTACTTCAGTGCGTGGCCGGCGTTCTTCACGCGGGTCACTTCAGGTGCTCTAAGGCCACCGCTTCAGGCTACTTCCCTTTTTGGTCCCAATCAGGATGTTCAGCTTTTCTCGATTAGTTTCTGGCAATCGTTTCGACGTCTGTATTGCCATTTTGTGCTAACACATGCCATAGTGCTACCTCCCGTCAGCGCCCGCTAACGCACTAATTGGGATAACGCGCATTGAAGTGCTCTTGTGTGGCGCTTATCTAGTCAGTTGAGTTGCGCGTTATCATTGCAACTGTTAAGCGGGGATCCAGGCACTGGTAGCGAGCAGGACCGTAGCGGGGGTGGCCTAACTTGCAGTCAGCTGGTCTGCAAAATCACTTCCTCTTCCTCTCTCTCGGCAATCTGCCCACTTAATCTGTACTTCCTTTTTACAATCTGGCCCCCGCAGAAAAGAGGAGCCATCCTGGCGACTCAAGGAGACGAAAGGAATGCGGGATCGTAGTAAGGCTTCAAACGGTCGACGTGAGCAATCTCACGCCCACGGCGGCGAAGGTCGGTGGAAGCGGCTAGCGGTTCAACTAGGTAATTTACGGAAGAAGTCTGTTGGAGCACAAGATAGGGTCCGTGGTAGTTTTTTTTTTCGAAGAGTTTGCCACAAGGCATAAGTTGAGAAAGGGGGAATGGGATGCAGGAGATAGAAAGTTAAAAGAAGGAGTGCAGTCCAGTTGTGCTTATGAATTCGAGAAGGTTGGCAGTATAGCGATTGTCCATTGCTGGTCAGACCGGGTGGTGTCGATGGGACCCAGAGCCACACGTGAGCACCGGGAGAAAATTGGTGGCAGAGTGGATGCTGTCGCTGTGCGCTTGTTCCTGGGCTTGCTCGTCCGATGTGAGTGAGCGAGCCAGTTTGCGACATTCTTCAGCGTGCCTGGCAGCTGCTGAAAGCGATGTATACTCTGAGATATCAGGACGGTAGGGAAGGATGGTGTCGAGTGGAGACGAATGTTCACGCCCGTACAGCAGAAAAAATGGCGAGAATCCGGTAGTTGCTTGAACAGCGGTATTGTAGGCATAGGTTATAAATGGGAGAATATTGTCCCAATTGGAGTGATCGGAGGCGATTTACTTGGACATCATGTCACCTAGTTTGCGATTGAAGCGCTCTGTCAGTCCGTTGGTTTGAGGGTGGTACGCGCTGGCTGTCCGGTGGATGGTTTGACATTCGCGTAGGAGCGCTCCGACAACCTCGGATAGGAAAGATTTGCCTAGATCACTTCGAAGTTCACGGGGGGCCCCGTGTCGCAGAATGAAATTATGAAGAAGAAATGACGCGATAGTGGGTCCGGTGGCATCCTGAAGTGCTGCTGTCTCAGCATAGCGAGTGAGGTGATCGTCGGCCACGATTATCCAACGATTTCCTGCAGGTGTGTATGGCAGAGGTCTATACAAATCGATGCCAACACGATCGAATGGTCGGTATGGGCACAGAAGGTGCTGTTGTGGAGCTGGCTGATGGAGAGGAGGCGGCTTTCGACGTTGGCAATCGATGCACGAACGCACATACTGACGAAGGTATACATACCGCGCCAGTAAAAGCGCTGTCGCAACCGTTCATAAGTCTTAAATACACCCACATGGCCACATTGCGGATCGTTATGGTAAGGTGCGCAGATATCACTTCGGAGGTGACGAGGTACGACGAGCAGCTACTTACGACCATCTGGCATATAGTTGCGTCGATAGAGAAGACTCACGAAGGGCGAAATGCTGCGCTTGACGACGAAGGGCGCGAGGAGCCGGTGAAAGTGACGAGTCCGTAAGAAGATCGATTAGTGATGTAAGCCACGGATATTTGCGTTGTTCTGATGGCATGTCGTCGATGGACAAGGAAGACAAGACGGAGCTGGAGGTAGGGGACAACGGAGCGTCAGGCGACATTGGCGAGCGAGATAAAGTTCTGCATCGGAGTGCTTTCGCCCTGTACGATAGATGACTCGGATATCGTACTCTTGTAGTCAGAGCGACCAGCGGGCGAGACGGCCGGTGGGGTCTTTTAGTGAAGACAAGCAACATAAAGGGAGGTGGTCCGTAACAACATAAAATGCGCGCCCATACAAGTATGGCGGAAATTTCTGAAGCGCCCAAACAATTGCCAAGCATTCATTTTCTGTCACCGAATAGTTGATCTCGGCCTTGGTCAGGGTTCGACTTGCGTACGCCACAACGTATTCATCAACGCTGGGTTTTTGTTGGGCAAGAACAGCGCCGAGGCCGGCGTCGCTGGCATCGGTGTGCACTCCGGTAGGAGCAGCCGGATCAAAATGGCGCAATGGGGGTGAGGTAAGTATCGTGCGCAATTTCGTAAAAGCAGTATCGCAAGCCGGCGACCAGACAGAAAGATCTTTGTGGCGCTGAGAAGTCGCGTCAGAGGAGCAATGATGGTTGCAAAGTTCTGAACGAAACGCCTAAAATATGAGCATAAGCCTATGAAGCTGCGTAGTTGCTTGATAGATGTTGGCTTCGGGAACTCAGCGACAGCGCGGAGTTGAGATGGATCAGGAAGGATGCATCCTTGGGCACTGAATGCCCCAAAATAGTAAGTTGGCGAGCGGTGAAATGGCACTTTTTCAGATTGAGCTGCAGAGCAGCGTCGCTAAAGCATTGCAAGACAGTTTCAAGACGAGTTAGGTGGGTCGCGAAGTCGGGTGAAAATACGACGTTGTCATCCAAGTAGCAGAGACATGTGTGCCACTTCAAACCGCGGAGAATATTGTCCATCATGCGTTCAACGGTGGCGGGCGCTTTACACAGGCCAAACGGCATGACGTTGAACTCATAGAGCCCGTCGGGAGTGACAAAAGCTGTCTTGGGGCGATCGTCTTCAGCCATTGGAACTTTCCAGTAGACAGATCGTAAAACGATTGAAGAGAAAAATTCCGCTCCATGCAAAGTGTCCAGCGCGTCGTCTATGCATGGTAGCGGACTGACGTCCTTTCGTGTGATCGCATTAAGGTGGCGGTAGTCCACACAGAATCGAATAGACCCGTCTTTCGTCTTGACTAAAACGACCGGGGACGCCCAAGGGCTACTGGAAGGCTGAATAACACCTCTACTGAGCATCTCATCGAGTTGCTCATCAATAATGCGGCGCTCTGAGGCCGATACACGATAAGGACGTTGGCGTAACCGGGCGTGCGTACCAGTATAGATGTGGTGGGCAACAGTTGATGTCCGAACCAAGGATGACTGCTGGATGTCAAAGGAATTTCGGAATCTGTTCAGCAAGTCGAAGAGCTTGGCGCGTTGATCTGCAGCGAGAGCACTGTCGATGGCTTTGTCAAAGGCAGCAAGAGGCGATGAAGGAGACGAGGAACGAGGTGAGCTAAGGGCAGTTATGGTGTCGGAGATTGTGTCGGCACAAGCGGAGAGAAGCGGCGGGACGGTAGCAAAATTTTCTGATGGAACAGGGTCAGCAGGCCCAACGCACTCGCCACATTGCAACGTCTGTGGATAGAACTAATCATTAGTAATGGCTAGTTCGGTGAGGCCGCTTCGTATACTAAGTACGGCGAAGGGTAGGGGAAGACAGCGTCGTGCGACGAAAAGGGAAGATGGGGTTAAGAGCACTGTACAGTCATGAAGAGAGGCACAGTTTATAGGCACAACAGCGGCAGATAAAGGCGGGATATCAGTAGCATCCGCAACGTGCCATTTGGCTTCCCCAAGAACGTTAACGGCGGTCGGTTAGGTGCACAGCGGAGAAAGTTCTACTTCGGCACGAGCGCAATAAATTACGGCGCGATTGCGACACAAGAAGTCCCACCCTAAAATAATGTCATGAGTGCAGTCACGAAGAACGATAAAACTGATGACGTAGAGAATGTCCTGAATGGTGACTCGAGCCGTGCAGGTACCGAGCGGTTTGATGTGCTCAGCAGTGGTGGTGCGCAAAGAAACCCCAGAATACGGCAGAACAACTTTTCGTAACAAGCGGCACAGTCTAACGTCCATAACCTACACAGCAGCACCAGTATCTACAAGCGCAAGAGCACAAACATTTTCGATGGTAACTTCGATTAAATTGTTCGGTGGCGAAGCAGGACTTTCACGGTTCGACGAAAGCGCAGTTCTTGCCTGCGGAACTGCGTCTAGTGGTTTTCCGGCATTGGCGAGGTACAACGGCGACGCATCGGCGACGGAGAGCAACGCGCGGAGAGATTGAGCGGTTCTCATGCGAGAAGTGGTCAAAGTGGGACGAGGGCTGAGGGGGCGCACGGAGAGGGGACGGCGACTGCGCGTAGTTGACCGGACTTTGATCGGAAGCGTACGGTGACGGGTGACGGCGGCACAAGCGTGCAACATCGCCAGGGAGACCACATGCAAAGCAAATCGGTCGATTGTCAGATGTGCGCCAAGGGTGTAGAATAGGTGGCGCACAACACTCAGTGAAAAATGCCCACTGAGGCGAACCATACGATGCAAAAGGCGTAGGAGGTGGTGGTCTTGCGGCGACCTTAGCATACGACAGTGAAGTGTGTGCGGGCGTCGGTACAGCGTCGGCATGAATGAGCGGAGCCGTCAGTGGAGGGGCATGAAGAGTTGGTTGTCGAGTGGGCGGAAGTGCTTCGGCAACTTGTTCCTGAATAACCTGGCGTATGTTCGAAGCGAGGTGTGAGCTGGATTGCGGAACGTTTGAAATTAATGATAATTGCCGGGCAACTTCTTCCCGTACGAAGTCTTTAATTTCTTGAATAAGTGCGGAGCTGACAGTGCCATCGGACATAGCCGCGATCGTGCCTTCAGGTTGTCGAGGGACGATGCGTTGGCGACGAAGGTCGTCGTAGCTTTGACACATTGTGACAACGTCACTTACCGTGCGGGGCTCTTTGGCCATGAGAATGTTGAATACGCCTTCATGTATGCCCATCATGATGTGGCGAATCTTCTGAGCTTCAGTCATCGAGGCATTTACACGATGGCACAAAACTAAAACGCCTTCGATGTAGCTAGTGAAGGTTTCTCCTTTCTGCTGTACCCGCTCGCGCAGACGGTGTTCGGCGCGAAGCTTGCGGACCGCAGGGCGACCGAAGACGTCCACAAAGCGAGATCTGAACGAGGCCCAAGTTGTAATGTCTGCCTCGTGATTTGTGAACCACAACTTTGCGACTTGTGTGAGGTAGAATATTACGTTGTTAAGCTTCGAGATGTCATCCCACTTATTGTGGGTGCTCACACGTTCATACGACGAAAGCCAGTCCTCCACGTCCTGATCGTCGGTACCGCTGAAGACCGGCGGGTCCTTCTGGCGAAGCAGGACCCGCCGGTCCTGCACCCCGGAGCATGGAATAGAAGGGGCCGAGGTAGCGGGGCCGGTGGTGTTAGTGCTGGAGTCAGTCATTGAGGTAGGAATTCGGTTGCTGCGGAGCTCCAGGGCGAGGAAATAGAAGAGAATTCCCGCGACCTCCACCAAGTGTTAAGCGGGGATCCAGGCGCTGGTAGCGGGCACTGGTAGCGAGCAGGACCGAGCGGGGGTGGCCTAACTTGCAGTCAGCTGGTCTGCAAAATCACTTCCTTTTCCTCTCTCTCGGCAATCTGCCCACTTAATCTGAACTTCCTCTTTACACAACTATTAATTTATTTCGTGTGCACTTCGGTCTACGCCTGTTTAAAAATAATGATAGATATTAGACCCAGTCATTCCGCAAAAGAAAAAATAACACTCCACTCACTCAGAGAGCTGCGGCAGAGCATAGCGCGAAGCTCGGTTGTGACAAACGGGGCTACCATCGACTCCTCCGTGGCGCGGTGACTCAGAGGTGCTGCCGCCTACGCGTTCGCCGCGCCGCGGATTCGCAGTGACGTCATTGTTCTTCCGATACGTCGGAGCCACTTCGCATGCGCGAGGCGTATATATGTGGCACCGCGCCGGTACCGGCGCAGTCAGCTATGGAGAAGTTGAGCTGAGAAGAGGCTGATCGCCTTAGGCGAGCAAATCTGCATAATTCGCTGCTTCCTCAATTCACTCGGGATGGCCATTAGACAAACCACACCTAACTTGTTTTATTACGACGGTGAGGACTCAGGCAAGGTTGCTCTTCCTATTATCCTAGAAAAAAATTAATGTTTTGTTGTCTCTAATTTGAAATCCCTATTCTATCCTTAGCATAGTTTATGTTTTATTTACACCCACATAAAAATATTTACCCAGAAATCGGAATTTTTTGAAACTGTAACGGTACCCAGCCACGCTCCGCTTTGACACCAATTCAGGCTCTGTGCTTTTCCTAACCTGAAAAAAAAGCAACTTTTTCATCGCCTGTTCGCGTTTAGCAGGATGGCCATCATTCATCTCAAAACAGTGAAAAGTAGCTAGCTTATCTTTAGGCGCAGCCGCATTACTCGCGAAGCGCGGTATGTTGCTCGTGCTTCCACGTGTTTTTGCGGGCAATGCACAATGTTTTTATTTTCACGCTGGATATGTAACGATCATCCAACCACGAAGAAAAAGAAATGGTTCAGAAAACGACGCTTCCACGGGAACCGGCATCCTTCGATCAGTAACGACGTTGAATCTCCGCAACGGAATCCAACGGTGGACTCCGTGGTCATCGCGCGCGTCTGGATCGAAGCTTTCACTCTCGGCAGAACACTTGCAGACTGTAAAAGCAGTTGTTAGCTTCCCTTGCGGTGGCCTCACTGATATTTTCTCGTCCACTATAGCCGAAAGCTGTGAGTGCAATGCATGCGGTGGGGAGTTGCAGTTGGTTGGAGACGCTGCACGACAAGTATCTTGATTGCACTTTCTTTCTGCAGTGTGTGAAATCCTTCTCAGAGCACCGGTGTGAGACATTCAAACAGGCTGCATCGAGCAACATGACTCGAGCTGACATTTGAGATTGTTAGGAGTTTTTGCACAATGGCTCACAGTCAATTGGTTATACGAAGCTGGCCTGCGGCGACGATACTTTTCGGTGAAGGCTGCACAACTGGTCACTGAGGTGGCTCGGAGAGCAAGGAATCTAGCACAGAAAAGAAGTATTGATAATGGCGGTGGCTTCCTGCCTGGTGAAAATTGAAAGAATGAGTCGTCATGTATTTCTAAAGTTCAATATTGTAATAAATCTCTTTCTTCCACTTCAAAGGCAATTATCTCAAAAGATAAAATTTTGCTGCATTTCACCCTTCTGTGGTGGTGTTGTGGTGTTGTGGTGTTGTGAAGAAGCAAAAGGCCGTGAACAGCGGCACGACAACGAGCGTTTGGGGAGGCCGCGCGCATAGCTGACTGAAGATATTTTCCTCGTAAATGCAAATGCGAAAGAAGATTGGTGTGTGAACCTAAAAGAGATTTCCTGGGAACTTGGCATTCCGAATGAGAGTGTTTAGGACGCAGATCACGGTTCCTTAAGGTCCCGGAAGGTATGTCGGTAGGTGCCTGAATACTTGGATGACATAACGAAGGGCAAGCGAATGAGTCTTTCACTTAATCATCTGCAAATTAAGCCGATGAGGGTGAACATTTTCTGGACCGCATTGTTACAGACAATCAAAAATGGATACCGCATTTGACGACAAAATCGACTCATCAGCAGAACATGGTGGGGAAGCATCCGGTTTCGCCTAGGACCGTTCAATGCCATCTGTTGGAAGGGCTGCTAACGCGGTCTTATGGGATCGCACAGACCATTCCTTCTGAATTTCATGCCACAAGTGCAACCATCAATGCAATTATAGTGATTGTTCCACACTGTCACGTCTGCGGCTTGCTTCAGGCGTCAACGCCGAGGATTCGCGGTATGAACAACGCGGCAATCTTTCACGACAATGCTAGTTCACATGTAGCAGTCAGAACCGCCAACAAGCTCCGGTTGTTTTACTGGGTGATCCTGGACCAACGTCAGCGTCAGAACACCCTCTAAGTTTTTGGAGTGCTCTATTCCCCTCACTCTACCTCCTCTCTTAAGACCAAATTCCGACTATTTATTTTTTCTTGCGCCGACGTATACCTGCCTCCAAAAAATATTTCTTATTAGTCCACTGTCGGCCCGGACCCTATGCTACAGACCCGAGTCCCGCCCAGCCCTGCCCGACAGTAAAATTGCCTAAGCCCGGCCCTGCCCGGCGCTCTAACTGAAAGCCTGGTACCGGCCCTGTGTGACATGCAACTGCAGTTGAAGTGATGATACAGAAAAATTATTTTAGGAGGGTGAGTTCACCTTGAAAGAGTTCTCACGTTTAAGACGAAAATTTTATAGAATGTATATAGGCACAGCACATACATGGAATTATCCTAACTTTTTATGCAAAAGCAACGCGTTATGTACTAATGAAGGCTTGACCATTGCGGCGCTGCTTGATGAGGAATCCGGTATCGTTGAAGTTTCTTTCGGGGCTCTAAGTTGTGGTTGGAATGACTGACACGTTCTTAGCAAGCAAATCAAGTTGTAGGTACGTGACTTGTTTGCTCCTTCAAAAGTGCGTTAGCTCTAAACCTAAACATGAGTTTGATCTCTGGCCAAGTACTCGGTGAGCCCGTCTGGCTCACTGTGTGCCTTCCACGTGTGCTTTTCACTGATCCAGCGAGGCGCCGCCGCTGCATTTCCTTCACCAAGAAATGAAAGGAAACTTAAGCACCACGGATGCTTTGAGCTATGTCCCGCTTCAACCAAGGCCATGTCGAGGCAGGAGCGAGCCACAACACAGACGCTTGATAGGCGACAAGCGTTGCGCAGATTTCGAAACAGATATCCAAACATCTTCGCCAGTATTACTGAAGTGGAGATGTGAAACTCGAAACTCGATAGCCCACAAGCATGCTGGCAAAGAATCGTTCACGCCGAGGAGGCATGGAGGAAAGGCGGGTCGACACTAGGAATGAACGTGAAAGCTGTCGCTAGGAAAAAGGCTTTGCATTCGAGCGCCATAGCCATATTCGCACCTTCGCAAAAATTTCATGTGCTCGGGATGAGGGTTTTTGACGCGGCGCTGCCTGCCCGAGACGTGTATACCTAGGCCTTAGTCCGGCCCAACGCGGTAGGTTTCTGAGCAGCTTGATCCTCATCCGCGGGCCAGGCCGAGCTTTCGGGGCGGCCCGAGCCCATGCACCAGCTCTAGGATTCACTACAATCTTGCATAGGGCTTGTTTTCTGGTTGCCGTTAGGCCAAGGGTAACTGAAATTAGACGAAAATAGCCTGCTCCTTTTAGTTGCGTCAGCAACTACATTATCTCACACTGGTATAAACCATACAGTTATTGTTCTCGCACGTGCAAAATCCTTCCCAGTCCTAAACATTATATAGGCAGATTGCGCCTCAGAACACATAGAAAAACGATAAAATTCACAGCCACTTGAAACGAAGTAACTTTTATGTGCTTTGAACCAGCAAAAAAAGCAAACAAGAAAAGGTGTATGTATACAGTCGATCCTAAGCTAACAGCTAACGGCGATAGCTTTTAGTTCAGCGTCATTATATGACTGTTCGTCGGTATTCAATCATTTAGTCCGTGCATTTTAAAGTACTAAATGTCATAAACAAACTGTCTCAAGTAGCCAGCTTTCTACGCTTATCTTATATGCACGTGAAAAATGTAGGATGAAAACAACCTGTGTGATATGCGATGGCCCTTGAACGCTAGAATGGAGCTCATGGGTAGGCATTTTTGTCGGTGCTCGGTACCGTGTGTCTATGGCGTTCGCAGTCGCCACTCTGGCGCACCAGCCTCACTCTGCAGCAACGCCGTATCATCCCTCACAGTTGCCGCTGCCGTTGCCGCCGTCTTCGGGGCCTTGGCCTAACGCCGTGTGCTACGCTTTCCCCTGCGTGCAAGCTGCGAGGACACTTCACAAACTACTCAATCCTCTCGTGGAACCATGCGAAAACTTCGAAGAGCACGTCTGCGGGCGGCTCACTGGCTCGAGCAGCAGCATTCTCGAAAGCTTGAACTCGGGTGTCGCCAAGGTGTGTTTCCTGGGCATACCGCTGAGCTCGTTTTAGGAACGCCCTTTGAATATTGAAGATCGTGTGCTGCGATGGGATTGACCTTTGCTCAGTCGCCTGCTTTGATGAGAAACGCGGGCTTAAGCAGTTCATTCGGCTTCGAGAAAAAAAAATATTTATTGCTTCTTTTGCCATTATCGCTTACCAGCTTGTTGATGGCTAAATTCAATGATCTAAATAAGAAACGCATACCTATTTTGTACGGAAGCTACAAATTATTTTATTGCCCTGAATCGCAAAATAAAAAGGATTTCTAGGGTGTTTTATTCAACCTTTACCGCTTTCATCCTCACCTGCTTCACGCCAGCAGCCATCTTCTGCTGATGTTGTGAAAACTGCCTTTGTGTCTTTGGCTGAACGTAGCATTCACGCAGCCTGCTTCGGTGCTGACGATGTACTAGAAAAAGATAATAGTTCCTTTCTATGCCGGCAATACGTGGTCGCACAAACCAGACCCAGTATTAAAGGCGAAACTTAATTTCTACCAGCAGAGACTTTGAGGCCGTGCTTACAATGTTGACTTACCACTTTGTGCTTACGGAACGCTTCCATTAAAATTAACGTAAAATTATTGAATCTTTAAACACTTACGCTGCCATTACTACCCAATTCAATTTTCAGTCTAAAGTTTCAACCTGCTTTCTATGCCCCTAATAATTTGTTTATTCACACGCGTAGGTAGTGTTGGTGGAGTCCCTGAATATCCGGAAGAACCCACTGCCCCCAGAAGACGCTCGGAAAAAGGCCAGCGCGCTGCTCTTTGCCTGCCTCCAGCGCTGGTCTTCTGAAGCCAGCACGCACGACGACCTGAGGAATTTCATGGTACGCGAGCATCTTAGCGTGAGCGGGCCACCCGCCGACACAGCTACGGGGCCCGCGGACATGTTGACCTTGCATGTACGGTTGGCTTTCGTCTACATGTTGGGAGGACTAATCAGCGTCGTGCCAAGTGAGTGTCCATGCTACGGTTGTTCTTCAGGTAAAGTTGCAGGTACCAGGTAGGGCTCCTGGTGCGCGGGAGCTGTACTGACTTTGTGTGAGAGTAGAGCAGAGAGAGCACTGAAACTTAATTAGCGCCGTTAATTGAGCCGTAGCTAAATCAACACTTCCTTCCTCTTCCTTTTACCGACTGCAACTTATAGGCCTTGATTACAGCTCATCAAGGCAAGAATCCCGGGAGAGGGGGGGGGGACATTATCGCAATCTTTGGCGCTTAGCAGCGACTCTCTACGCTATTTGCGGGTATACATTTGTATACACGTTCCGGGTGGTACTGCTTGTATGCTGAGAGGGAGAGGAAAGCTTTTAAATTCATCATCCTCGTCACCCTAACGGCAAGCACAAAAATGCCTCTCCTTTATTTTCTAATTAGTGCTGTACTGCGACAACAGATCTCTTATTTCTAAATTTTCATATCCCGTCCGCCTACTTGACTTGAAGGACAAATGTTGGGTGCACACCGGCGCAGTCAATGTTGAAAAATGAAACATCACACGTCAAAAGATTCAGAAAGGAGCATTAGGGAAGAGTGCAGCGGTGGCGCAGCGGTGGCGCAGCGGTAGAACATCCGCCTGGCATGCAAGAGGACCGGGGCTCAAATTCCGGTGCCGCGCGATACTCCACCGGATTAAAAAAAATCCGCATGTCGATAGAATTGCATAAAAAGGCTTAAGGTGGGACCTGATGCCGATGAACACCTCCGGCAAAGCACTCCCTCCCCACCCACACTGGTGCAGTTATTGGCCGTAACCTCTCATGATTAGTTCAATAAAACACCGACCCTCAGTCATCAGCGGCTGCGAAGCAACTGACCACGGCGGCGGTCAGACCTGTGCCGCAGCAGGGAGTGCTAAGAATGCTTGGCTCCCCTGGACAGGCCGCCATTGGAAACTGACCCCGGCAACATTTAACGCTAGAACCCTAGCTAGTGACTCTAGTTTAGCAGTGCTTTTAGAGGAACTAATGGGATATCATAGGGCTCAGTGAGGTTAGGATGCCGAATGAGGCATATACTGTACTGAAGGATGGACATGTACTGTGCTATCGAAGTTTACCGGAGAGGCAAGAAATAGGAGTAGGTTTCCTTGTGAATAAGTATATAGCGGATAATATGGATGAATTCTACAGTATTAATGAGAGGGGGCAGGCATCGTAATTAAGCTTAATGAGCGGTATAAACTTAAGGGTGTACAAGCCTATGCGCCTACATGTAGTTATGATGACCAGGCAGTTGAAAGCTTTACAAAAATGTAGAATCGGCAATGCGAAAAGCAAAGACTCAGTATATCTACTAATGGGCGACCTCAATGCCAACGTAGAGAAAAAGCAGACAGGAGGCCAGGCAGTAGGTGACTATGTCATTGGCTCTAGCAAGAGCAGGGGGGAGTTGCTAGTTGAGTTTGCAGAGCGTATTAAGTTAAGAATCATGAATACCTTCTTCAGCAAACGGAAGAACCGGAAATAGACATAGAAAAGTTCTAACGGGGAGGCTAAAAATTAGACCTCATACTGTGTTCAACCCCCGCCATTATGTAAGATGTAGAGGTAATCTGGAAATGGCGATGCAGTGACCACAGGATGGTGAGGTCCCGTATTAGCCTAAATCTCAAGAAGGAACGAAACAGATTAGTAAGAAAAAAACCAATCAACGAATTAGCGGTGAGGGGGAGGGCAGAAGAGATCAGGATCTCGCTACAGAATAAATATTCAGCTCTAACCGAGGATGGCGACTTTACCCTAGAAGCAATGAACAATAATTTCAGAGATATCATTACTGAGTGCGCTGCAGGAGTAGGTGGTAGGATAGTTAGAGAGGATACCGATAAGCTGTCTAAGGAAACGAAAGGTTTGATTCAGAAACGCCAGTGTATGAAAGCTTCTAATCCAATAGACCGGATAGAATTGGCCGAGATATCAAAGCTAATCAATACGTGCCAGGTGGCAGATATAAGGAACTATAAGATGGCTGGACAGGCCGCCATTGGAAACTGACCCTGGCAACGTTTAATGCTAGAACCCTAGCTAGTGAAGCTAGTTTAGCAGTGCTGTTAGAGGAACTAGAGGGCATGAAATGGGATGTCATAGGGCTTAGTGAGGTTAGGAGGCCGAATGAGGCATATACTGTACTGAAGGATGGGCATGTACTGTGTTATCGAGGTTTACCAGAGAGGCGACAACTAGGAGTAGGTTTCCTTGTCAATAAGTATATAGCGGGTAATATAGATGACTTCTATAATATTAATGAGAGGGTTGCAGGCATCGTAATTAGGCTTAATAAGCGGTATAAACTGAAGGTTTGTACAGGCCTATGCACCTATATGTAGTTATGATGACCAGGCAGTTGAAAGCTTCTATGAAGATGTAGAATCGGCAATGCGAAAAGTAAAGACGCAGTATACTGTACTAATGAGCGACTTCAATGAATGGGCGACTTCAATGCCAAGGTAGGGAAAAAGCATGCAGGAGACAAGGCAGTAGGTGACTATGGCATTCGTTCGAGGAATAGTAGGGGGGAGCTACTAATTGAGTTTCCAGAGCGCAATAACTTACGAATCATGAATACCTTCTTCAGCAAACGGAAGAACCGGAAATGGACATGGAAAAGTCCTAACGGAGAGACTAAAAATGAAATCGACTTCATAATGTGTTCCACCCCCGCCATTATGCAAGATGTAGAGGTAATCGGGAAAGTGCGATGCAGTGACCACAAGATGGTCAGGTCCCGAATTAGCCTAAATCTGAAGAAGGAACGCAACAGATTAGTAAGAAAGAAACCCATCAACGAATAAGCGGTGAGCGGGAGGGCAGAAGAGTTCAGGATCTCGCCACAGAATAGGTATTCAGCTCTAACTGAGGATGGCGACATTACCCTAGAGGCAAGGAACAAAAATTTCAGAGATATCATTACTGAGTGCTCGGTAGAAGTAGGCGGTAGGATAGTTAGAGAGGATACCGGTCAGCTGTCTAAGTAGACGAACGATTTGATTAAGAAACGCAAGAGTATGGAAGCTTCCAACACAACAGACCAGATCGAATTGGCCGAGATATCAAAGCTAATCAATAAGTGCAAAGGTGGCCGATTTAAGGAAGTATAACATGGAGAAAATTGAGCATGCTGTAAAGAATGGCGGAAGCCTTAAAGCGGTAAAGAAGAAATTGGGCATAGGCAAAAACCAGACGTATGCGATAAGGGACAAGGCCGGCAACGTCGTCACTTAATATGGACAAGATAGTCAAAATAGCCGAGGAGTTCTATACAGATCTCTACAGTAGCCAAAGTAGTCAGGACCGTAATGAGATTGGCGGTACGGAAAAACAGTCAGACGTTCCACCAGTGACGAAGGACGAGGTCAAGAAGGCACTGGAAACTATGAAATGGAGGAAATCAGCCGGAGAGGACCAGATAACTACAGATTCGCTGAAGGACGGGGGGGGGGGGGGGGGATGTCGTGCTAGAAAAACTGGCCACCCTGTATACGCAGTGCCTGCTGTCATCGACGGTACCGAAAATATGGAAGAATGCAAACATTATCCTCATTCACAAGAAAGGGGACTCTAAGGACCTTAAAAATTACAGACCAGTCAGCTTACTCTCTGTTACTTATAAGGTATTTACTAAGGTAATCGCTAATAGAATCAGGAAAATCTTAGAAAGCAATCAAGCAAGGATCAAGCAGGGTTTCGGAAACGGTACTCTGCTATCGATCATATCCATACCATCAATCAGGTGATAGAAAAATGCTCGGAATATAACCAGCCCTTATACATAGCATTCATTGACTACGAAAAAGCATTTGACTCAGTTGAAACCTCGGCGGTGATGCAGGCATTGCGAAATCGGGGGGTAGACGAGCCGTACGTGAAAGTGCTGGAAGATATATATAGTGGCTGCACAGCAACCATAGTTCTGCATAAAGAAAGTAACAAAATTTCCATAAAGAAAGGTGTTAGGCAAGGAGACACAATCTCCCCAGTACTATTCACAGCTTGTTTATAAGAAGTATTCAGAGACTTGGAATGGTAGCAGTTAGGGATAAGGGTAGATGGAGAATACCTCAGTAATCTGCGATTTGCTGATGACATTGCCTTGCTAAGCAACCCGGGGGATGAACTGCAAATAATGATTCATTACCTAGACAGGAAAAGTAGAAGGGTAGGCTTGAAAATCAATATGCAGAAGACTAAGGTAATGTTCAACAGCCTCGGGAAGGAACAGCAGTTTACATTTGGTAGGGAAATACTGGACGTAGTAGGAGAATATGTCTACTTAGGACAGGTAGTAACCACAGATCCCGACCATGAAAAGGAAATAACAAGAAGGATAAGATTGGGATGGAGCGCATTTTGCAAGCAGTCGCAGATTTTGACTAGCAGCTTTCCGGTATCACTCAAGAAGAAAGTATACAACAGTTGCATCTCGCCTGTACTCCAATATGGGGTTGAAACATGGAGGCTAACCAAGAGAGTTCTACGTCAGTTGAGGACAACCCAGAGGGCTATGGAACGAAAAATGGTAGGGGTAACATGAAGAGATAGAAAGCGTGCAGAGTGGGGTCAGAGAAATAACTGAAGTTACCGACATTCTAGTGGAAATTAAGAAGAAGAAATGGACATGGGCAGGACATGTAGTGCGAAGAGAGGATAACCGATGGTCAGTGAGGGTAACAAACTGGATTCCAAGGGAAGGAAAGCGTAGCAGGGGGCGGCAGAAAGTTAGGTGGGCGGATGAGATTAAGAAGTTCGCAGGGGTCAAGTGGATGCAGCTAGCACAGAACCGGGTTAATTGGTGAAATATGGGAGATGCCTTCGCCCTGCAGTGGGTATAGTCAGGCTGATTATGATGACAGCCTGGCGGAACACGCGAGTTCAAGAGAGCGAAACTTACTTCGGTTGCTATGTGAATAGAGATGGCAAGCAAGTGATTTGTACGCCCGGGCGACCAACTTTGACGGCTGCCCTTTGCGCGCAACTGCTCGCGATCAGCCGCCTGTGTAGGAATATAGCTAAGTAAGAACTCGATAACATTATTGTGTATCTTAATCCCATGTTCCTGGATGCTTACGTTGTGAATACCGCTGCTTCAGATCACTCATAGGATTAGAGGGGTTACCTTACGAGTGAAACCTCGCACCCGACAACAAGGTTGCGAGTGTAGCACCGCCATAAGAAAGGCTGTTACTTTAGACAAGGCAGCAAAGCGCAAACAAGGCGCGGCTTATCTGTGCCAGGGAGTGCAGGCGCTGCTGCGAAAAGCAGCGATAGGAAGAAGCTTTGTGACGTTCGAAGAGTCGGCTTGTCAGCCAAGCTGAATGCAATGCACGATAAATCTGATGACTGCCAAAGTTGGTTGGGTATGCAGATGACATCTGAATAGAGACCAAACACAGGTCTGTGAGGCGCGCCATGGTACATGGGCCCATGAAAGCAGTATATTGTGTTTTACCGAAAGAAGAATTTTAGAGTGAGTAGGTTAATTGCGAATTCGTGCGCTAGAACTTCGGTTTTGGTTCGAGACCCTATATTCAAGGTCCAGAAGGCGTCAAAAGATCGTATGGGAAACAGGAAAGTGGGAGCATTAGACAGTGATAGCATCCTATAATATATCGACATCCCTTAGCACACCTTAAGAGGCCAATGAGGAAACGGTCGGTTCTGTATTCGTAGCGCACGAATTGAAGCTAATGAAGAACACGTGTAAATCACAGTTGGATAACCGGTAGTAAACAACGCACGAATGTTGGGCTGCGGCGATGAGTAGGGGCCTTATGCAGTGGCCATTGAAGCTGATCAGCTCGCGCCGCCGCGAGTTAGACATGAACTCGAGTCGGAAAGGTGTTTTATTTGTTTTAATGAGGAAGTCTTACTTGCCACATTTACAGAAAATTCGGCATTCTTGGCCTTGAAATCGCCAGCGTTCATCTGGCTGATGGTAGTAGAGTTGCACGTGACAAGGCGGAACACCGATTGGTCGGCAGGTTGTATGATGTCACGACACCAGATGGCGGGGTCTAGTTTGGAGGAACTGCAAACACGAAGCTCTGCTTCCGTATGAAAGGTGGGATCAAAGCCAAACATACTGGAATCTTTGTATCTCCGTTTGTGGCCACGCAGCCTGAAACAATCATGAGTTGCCTCTGAAAGGAGGTGGTTGGCAAGCGAAATAGCCGGGCACCGAGTGGTTCGTTGTAGCGTGACCTGCCTGTTCACGAACTAAAAAACACGTGTACCTTATTGTAATTTGTTGTAATTTTTACTGTTGTAATTTGTAATTTATACTGCGCGTTTACGTGCTTATCAGCGCGCTAGCACATCTTCGAAGCTGGCAGGGTCTGTCATGTTTGAGCTTCACAACGGTCTGGTCCGTCCGATTTGAGTTCCGAACCACGCACCGTTTGTCCGGCTTCAGTTCTATACCGTAGCAGTCAGTCTAATTTGACTTCCATGCCGGATTGGTCTATCCCGTTTTAACACTATGTAGGGAAGGTTTAAACTTTACACACGACTGAACACGCCGATATAAGGTCCATACTGGACCTATACGTTTCAGTAAAACCATTTCGTGGCGTTACCAGATTTTTCAATCTGGTCCTCTCGAGCATGCCCCTGATAAGTGGCAGATTGCACGTGAGATGATCATCTCCATGCCTTGATTCAAGTTTCTGCCCAAACGCTAACTTGTAGAGCGCTGCGCGTAATTTCCGCTACGTGGGCACCACCACCATCGGCTCTAATGCTAGTGTGACATATAATGCTTTAGCATTGTACACGTACGGTATGTAGAAAGAGAAAAGTATGGTATAAAACGTTTCTTGTTTTTCGCGACGGAGAGAATAAACCTATTTGGCTTTACCGCTGTAATCAGTTGCATTGGCTATCCAAATAAACCAGCCACATGGATTGTTACTTTATATGCATGTTTCCTTGCTTCCTTCCCCTCTACATAGCTTCCTCTCCTCCTCAAATCTCTTTCGCAAGTCGAGTCGCTTCCCTAGATCATTTGCTGGTTCTGGTGAGGAAGGCCCCGACAGCCTACATAAAGTGAATGTACCTGTCGTTTAGGAGTCGCAATCGTTAAAGTTTTGTTCACTCAGCACGATGCAAGCATGCCTTACAGATTAAGACCAGTCTCTCTATATGCGCTTATTTGGATACTATATGAAGAGTTTTATGCTCCCTCGAGAAGTATCCAACGGTCGCCGTTAATCGATGAGGTTTTGGCAAAACATAGAAATGCGTCTGCTGCTCGGGCCTCCTTCGTGTCAGGGGAAGCAATAAAATTTTGGTTGGACCTAGTTGGTTAAAGATTTTCCTAAGGTAACTTATAAGCGCAAATACGATTCACGAATATTCTGTCCTTTTTTCTGCTACGCGGATTGCCTAGTGGTAGTACTCATCAGTGAACTGATCTGAGGAGAGGTTATGGCTTTGTGCGTAGGGAAATCTCACATTTAGTTTTAAGGCGACCGCCTTTAATGGCTCATGCTCGTGGATTGTGTTCGTCCGTCCGTAAAGCTTTCGTTACGTTAGAACCGGTAGCTGGCAGCTGCCATGGCCGAGCACTAACTGGACGTAGGGCTTCCTGACATTACGTTTGGCACGAGCTACCAACTCGGGCCTCTCCTTTCATATGGGAAGGTGATGTTAGAAGCAGCCTGCCAAGACCCTTGAAATCACGTTATCCCTGTCGTTAGACCACGGAAACACGCTCATACGGCTCGGTTATAGCCGGGCTTTATATGTTAGCTGGCAGCTCACGCTATCGCGTCATCACGAAGGTGGGAGTAAAAACAGAGAAAAAGGGGCCGTAGTGGAGCGCTTCGGACCACTGCGTGATAGAGGCTTTCGCCTCATGCAGTTTAGTGATCAAACTTCCCCTAGAATATTTTCTTTCGTTAGCAAACCTGTGCTGCCCAGGGGGCGCGCTTAAAAGTCAGACGCCCAGCGCCACCTGGTTTCAAAATGAGCAAACGTATAGTAGGACGGAGCACGCCGCTCGTCGTACGGTGGCTGCGCCCATGGGCTGATTTTTAGCTTTCTATATCGTGCGTAGTGCTTTTATCGCAGATTTAATGTTGTGAAGAACTTGGAGTTTCCTTTTTAATTGCTTGAACGCGCCACCTGACCTCCTCAGCTGCATGCCATCTTGGCTACGAGCCGTGCCGCTGCTGCATCATGGAAGCTATAAAGTCACTACGCGTAGGTTTGAAACGGTTTTGAGTTAGTCTTTTTATTTTTCTTGCTATTGCGCGCTTGCAAAGTACAGCGTCTCTGCACGGTGAATTACGGGCACACTTTCTGGCAAATAATATTCTCCTGCTATGAAGCATCGCTTGTGGAGGGTAAAGATATCGCAGCAAAATGAAACGACCTCACTGGTATAATAACATTCAGTAGGATTTGGCAATACTGCGCGCGTTAGGAGCATTGAACGCATGCAGTACTCACCTACGGTCCATTTGAGGAACACTAATGATTCAGCTAGCTTCGTGATGAGAAAAATTGTCGATTAAATTGGTGCCTCGTGTGTCGCGAAATATAATGCACTGTTGTTAGGATGATGCCGCTGAACGCATCTGTAGAGAAACAAAGGCCTGCAGTCACGTTTAGGCACTTGCCTATTTACGTAAACAAACGAAAAGCAACTGATGGGTTTATTTGTCCTTTGTTTATTCTTCGAAGTGCATAACACCGAGATCCGCTGCGAAGCATGCATCTAAAAGGCTGGCACTGCTAGCAATGTAAAAAGTTAAGTGGCCGCAGTTGTCCTGTGCATAAAAGTTAGGCGAAAATTTTCAGTTCCCTACAATGTGAGAGCGTAGGGGAGAGTTGTCATACTTTAAATCTGCTTATTCTAAACCCGCGCTCTCTATCTTACGAGTCAAGAATGAAATACATCGAAGGATGGGTTATTATCGGGGATGGTTAATGAAAAAATATCAGTGCGTACTTTAAACAACAAAGTTGCTATGCTTTGTTTCTTGCACAGAATGTAAATTGCCGCAGGCACCATCTAACGGGGGGATGTGTGTGGTTATACACTGACGTATCCCCCTTCCCCTTTCCGCCCGACCCGTGCGCCGACTGCTACTGGAGATCGGCTTATCTATACTATTTCGTGCCCAAATAAACGACTCGAGCAATCATGGTCAGTTATCAGCATGCGTGCCTTATAACGATCATTGATGGTGAGGCAGCTCGATCGTACAGCGCGATATTTATAATAGGCAAGCTGTCAATTGAATATGAAGAATATCTACCTATTAATTCGTGGGGGTCGTAAAACGAATATTGCATGAATACTTTCAGCTGTACTTCAGCCAGCAAACTAAATCATCCAACGTAAAAACAAAAAGCGCTTTCTCCGAAGCAATGCGTAATTTATTCGAAGAAAACAATGAATGAATGAATTATTTAATTGCGGAGCTTTATTCCATCACAGCTCACTTACTGACCTATTGAAAAATTGTTGAACGGTCACTAGGCGAGTTGCGATAGTTTAATGCAGGACTGAAAGCATGCCGGTTAAGGCAGTGCGCGACTCTGCAATTTCGACAAAATACTGCGTGTTCGGATAGGTTGCAAACTCTCTCGGTTTCTGATCTAGATGATCGCAATATGCATATCGGGATGCCACTTACGTTCGCCCTTTATTGACTTTAAGTGCCACCCGTCTTGCAATGGCCCCACTTATGCCAAGTTCTAAAAGGCGCCCTTCGCAAAACGCTCTCACCAGGTTGCGCAATTGATAAACGCGAATAAACAGAACTTTATATGTATAGGTGCGGACATAAGTAAACGGAGCATGCTTTTCTGTTCAAATTAAAATCATGCCTTCTACACAGGATATAAGAAAACAATATTTGTCATAGTGAAAAGGCACTGGCGTAGCTTGTACCGGATCGCACATACCACGACTGCAAATTTCAGTCATCGAACGCATGAAAAATAATAGAAAAAAAAGCGCGCTTCGTTTACTTTTGTCCGCAGGGGTACGGTACGGCACGACAGAAGCCACGTTATGAAGTGCAATGAGCAGCGCTCAAACGAGAAGCTCAACAATCCCCCGTACTCATCCAGTCTCCTGAATTGAGCTGAGTTCTAACGCCGCTGTTTTGTACAGCTGCGGTGAAATAGAGTACAGAGCAACCTTTTTATCGTAACAAGGCACTTCTAAACACAGCAGCATGGCTTTGGTTTCGCGATAAATAAGATGCTCTTCAGCGCCTCCAGCCGTGGCAGTCTTAGCCGTCCTACCAAGGTAGTGGCGCGGCGGCCACTAGGCGGCGCTGGCGGTAAGCGGAAAACTCCAGCGCAGGTTCCCTTTAGGCCACCTTATGTTATGTGGGTAGAAAAAGGAGTGCCAATACTGTGACTCCGCAGGTCAGGGCACTATGCAGGGCTCTCCGAGCTATGGGACACTCGGGATCTCCCCGAGCTTTGGTGACGCTTTCAAATATTGAACACGTGGTGGGAGGACTTGAAATTTAGCCCTCGGCATGCCTTGAAAGATCACTGTATTACTGAGAGTCACTCTGCAGTTTTTGTCCCTTAATGTGGTGTCACTGCATGGGCTTTGTGGGCAGTCTATATAGTTCAACTCACATGGTTCTACCTTTGTTGCTCTATTTCACTTGTTTATCATTTCACCGCTCGCATTACTTGTGGAAATAAGTTGTAAAAGCAATTATTTTGGAACATTTTGATTAGGCCCCTTGTGATATTCTAAAAGCATGTTGTAGTGTGTTAGGAAGGCCCTGAATACGCTTTAGAACAGCCTGTTATTTATGAAATTTTGCTTTTTGCCGCAAGTGTTCGCCAAGGTTGCCTAATGAGCTGACGCGATTTTATGGTATAGGAGCCTGCCTCCGCTAGCACGTGCACTGGCAGACTACTCGTGTGATGTCAACGGAGCGTTTATTCTAAAAATTAGCTTTGCAAAGTCATGTGTGACCAACTATGCCCCACAGTCTACGGCACTAGCGGAGAGGCAGTCAATACTATTCGTCTTTCGCACATCCGGAGCAATGCTAGGAAACAAGTGCCTTAAACAATCCAGTCTTTATTAAATGCAACCTAGCGTTCAAGCGTTTTTGTGTTTACGGTGAGCTGTCTCAAGCACAAGTTAGCGGTAAATAAATAGGAGACTGGAGTGCTAAGGTGGGGAGTGAGTAATTATCCGGAATTACAGGCAAGTTCGGTTTTGGGGAGCCAAATGAAGCTGGGCAGAGGCTAGTAGAGGTTTGTCAAGAAAACAACCTGACCATAGCGAATACTCATTTTCAACAGCGCAAGAGGCGCCTGTACACATGGACTTCAGCGGACGGTCAGTACAGGAATCAGATTGATTATATTTTTTGCCGGCAGAGATGGAGAAGCGCTATACAAGCAGTAAAGATAAGGCCTGGGGCCGATTGTGGCCCCGATTATCAGCTTTTTGTTGCCAAAGTTAGGCTTCGATTGAGGGAAACGCAGATAACTAGAAGGCCTTTCAGGTATGATCTGGTTCAAATTCCATCAGAATATGCTGTGGAAGTGAGGAATCGATTTCAAGAATTAGATCTAGAAGACAGAGAGCCTGAAGAGATGTGGACTGATGTTCGTGATATAATACAAGAAGTTGCTACTAAGGTAGTTCCAAAGCAAAAGAAATGCAAGAAAGCAAACTGGTGATCTGAAGAGGCTTTGCAAATAGCTGAGGAAAGGAGGATGGCAAAAGTTACGAGGGAAAGAGAAAGATACAAGGTTCTAGATGCGGATTTTTAGAAACTCGCAAGGAGAGATAAGAATGCCTTCCTGAACATAAATCCTCCAAGGTAGGCTGCTGCAGTATGTGGATCGGGAGCTTCCAGACGTGCAAGCTGGGTTTCGCAAGGGCAGAGGAACTAGAGACCAGATTGCCCACCTTAGCTGGATCATGGAAAAGGAAAAGAGTTCCAGAAACCCATCTATTTCTGCTTTATTGATTATCTGAAAGCGTTTGACTGCGTCGATAACAGCAGATTGTGGCAAGCTCTCTAAGATATGGGAGTTCCAATTCACCTCATCTGTCTCCTCAGGAACCTGTATGAAGGTCAAGAGGCCACAACAGTCAGAACTGGGCATGGTCTTACGTATTGGTTTCCGATTCAGAGCAAGGCTGCAGACTGTCGCCCTACCGATTTAACCTATTTGCTGAGTGCATCATGAGGAAGGCTGGTTTGGACGAGTCTTCAGCTGGAATGAAGATTGCTGGAAAACGTATCAAGAACCTTAGATATGCGGATGATACCACTTTAATGGCAGAAAGTGAAGTGGAACTCAAGAGACGTCTGATGCGCGTACAAGAACAAAGTGAGAAGTTTGGGCTTTAACTGAACATTAAAAAGACAAAGATTATAGCGTCTTGCCCTATCAAGTCCTGGAGAATCAAGGGACAAGAAGTGGAAGCTGTGACAGATTTTCTCACCTTGGGCTTCAAGATTACCCCGGAAGGAGACAGCAGCCATGATATTAGGAGATGCCTGCCTCTGGGGAAGAGAGCCATGACTAGCCTTGACCGGCTAGTAAAGAGCAGAAACATTAGACTGCCAACCAAGATCCGTATAACTCGTGCTATGGTCTTTCCAGTTGTGATGTATGGATGCGAGAATTGGACTGTGAAGAAGGCTTACAGCCGAAGAATTGACGCGTTTGAATTGTGGTGCTGGCGGAGGCTCTTGAGAGTTCCTTGGACTGCCAGAAGATCAAATCAGTCGATATTGTCGATCATAAATTCTGAATGCTCATTGGCGGGTCAAATTCTAAAGTTAAAGCTCAGCTACTTTGGTGATCTGATGAGAATAGAGGAGTCGCTGGAGAAAGCTTTGATGTTTAGAAATGTTGAGGGTCACCGGAAAAGGGGTAGGCAGCGAACGCGATGGTTAGATGGCATCCTCGAGGCGCTGCCGATGAAGTTATGTGATGTTAGAAAGATAGTGAGAGACCGGAAAGCGTGGCGTGATATGGTCCATAGGGTCACGAAGAGTCGGGCACGACTGAACGACTGAAGTGAACTGAAACAATGTTTGGTTTCGCGATTGCCCACGCTTATGCCCTCCCTGCCATGACAGTCTAGGGTTAAACTCGTGATCTTTGCCATTGAGGAGCTTCGCCCGAATTCACTAGAACTCAAGCTTTGATCGCGGCGTGTAAACTTTGGGCGCGGGTATGCTACGGTCCGACGAAGAGTCGGACACGACTGAACGACTGAACTGAACTGATGCTACGATCAAGGCACACCCAATGCACTTACCAGCTTCAGGAAAGCCGTTCTAAAGGAAAGAAAATATTTTGAACGCCAAAACTTAACAGTCACAACAATCATACTCAAATGTATGTGAGCATCATTATCGATAACACAATAAAGGTATACAGACGCTGGTTTGCTGTCGAGCACTGCCATGCAATAATAGCGCTATAACCTGGATTGTAACCTTGTAGCACACAGCTAAAAGTGGTGTACCTTTCACTGCAGTGGTTTAGAAGACTGTAGGCACAGAGGATGCTAGTCACACAGCGGTGTTATAGAGCACAAACAATTCTTTAACAGAATCATGTCAGAGCTGTCAGGGTGTAGGTGGCCCGCACAACTGGGACAGATTTGAACTCTGCGAGTCATTGTTTTTGCCGCCTGGTGCATGCCTCTACACAGCAACTTGGATGGGTGCTTATACCTTTCTATTACTAAGGTTAGTTGGTTTATGGTGTTTGATTTCCCAAGTTTAATCAGGCTATGACAGACGCCGTAGTGGAGGGCCCTGGAATATTCGACCCCCTGGGGTTCTTTAACGTACACTGACATTACACAGCACACGAGTGCCTTGTTTTTCGCTTTCATGTAAAAGCCGACCTATTGCTAAGAGAATTTAAAGCATGTGCTCGGTGTCCTCACTGACGCGAGAAAATCACCTTTATTGTGAAAACATCTAACGAGTACGTACCTACTACATGCAATTTCGCCCATAAGTAAGTCTGAAGACTGTTCGAAATCTGCCTTTGTGCTGATACGTCATGCTCTTCCTTGAGGAAGTTTCCAGACTTGGTCGTAGAAGAGATGATTCGAGGCCTCTTCTCAGTACACCGACAAAGAGCGGGTTTTAATCTACAAATTTGTAGACAGAGAACGAGCGCAGAGCCGTGCATCTTTACCACACAGTGAAAGTAGAGAGCGCTCACGACACATTAGGCGCCGCCTTATTTAGCTTTTCCTAATACGTAGGAGTTCTGAACAGTTTCTTGGTTGATGCCAGGGCTCGTACATGAATAGTGGAATTTTCCATTCTTTCAAGGCGCGTTCGTTCCAGTTTTGTTGAGCGGGACACCATCGCTCCTTCAGCGTGGCATTTCTTCATTTTACGGCCACCCTATGCGTCTTCCGTGAAGTCTTAGCTTAAGCGGAACATGTTGTTTAGCTTGTAAAAGATTTAGAGCGTAAGTTCTGCTAGCCTGGCTGCAACGTCGAATTTTTTCTAGCTGAATGCGAATGATTTTGACCTAATTCACTGTATGTACCCACCGGAACGTGAGACATACTGCGCCTTCCTTTCCCCCAGAACCACCGCGAACAAACATGTAGAACGATTCCGGAAATTAAAGACAGTCTTAACTGCGCTGTCGCGTTTACCACTAGACCGAATTTCCCCGCCGGGGTGGCGCAGTGGTTAGTGCACTTGACTACTCTGCCCAAGGAGGGGGGGGGGGGATCAAATCCCGCTCTCGCCGGACGCTTTTCGATAGAGGCGCAAAGCAAGCCGACCGTGTGCTGTCCGATGTGCGTCCCTGCACGTTAAAGAACCCAAGGTGGTTGAAATTTCTGAAGCTTTCAACTACGGCGTCTTTCATAGCCTGAGTCGCTTTGAGGCGTTGACCCCATAAACCACAAACCATTAAGGCGAAATTGAGCGTCCCCTAATTGAAATAGTCAAACCGTGTACAGGCTTGCTAAGACATACAAAATCATTCTTAAAAGAGCATTTGCTTGTTTAACTAGGTCGAAGTCGGCCTTAAACTCCCCCCCCCCCCCCCCCCGCGTTTTTTCGATCATACGTGCCGGCCGAAGCGCCGTGTGTTGCCGTCCGTAGAGTTTCGCTGGCACGGCTCGCACATTGAAGCACTCTACCGTCGCATCTACGCATCCTGTCTCCCGGATATAAAAAGACGGCTAGACAAGCAGCCTAAACAAGACAGAGAAAAAAAGCAGCCTGCGACATCGTACCTTGATTGTTTGGGTATAGCAGCCGGGCCAATGCGCTGCTTCACCAGCCACTATCTTCTTGGCTTTTGTAACATGTTTGTTTTTATATTCTTTGTAAGCTTTTCCTTCTCTTATATTTCAGTGGCGCTGTATATATGGCTTCATTTTAACGTTTTTCGTGTGAACTACCGCAGCAGCAATGTGAAACGCAGTGAACATCCATAAAAAGGCAGGTCATCGGTGCATATTTACTCGCATTCGGATGATGTGAATGCTTCCGCTTCGCACCCGACTCGAGAAGAGTGAATCTAAGGAGTCTACACGGTGTCTGCATTACAATGAGTGAGCCACTGAATCATTTCAGGATAGAAACACTTTCATTCACTTCACCTGAGAAGCCAACGGTCTGCGTTCAGTGTCGGCAGCTTTTTCAAACGACGCCTCTGAAATTTTATTATGCTCACCGGAAACGTGAGGGTTCATGCCATACAAAGCGCATCTTTTTACGATGTTTGCAAAAATGTGCTCGCAACAGAACGAGGCCGGCCTGGTGCTTTCGGCCATTGTAGAGGGCGGGGCTACGAGCACCAGTTCTGCGTACAGATCGGCGTACGTTCACCGGACGCGGCGAAGCGGCGGCCGCAGGGTGAAAATATCTGACCAGGCTAGATCAGCCGCGAATAGAACTATTTCGCGCCGGAGACGTCGCCGGACGAAGTTCTCGAGTTATTCGAAAGTTTTTGCTTCATAGAGGTCGGCTTCAATGTATCAAATGGCATTCGTTTTTAGAATTGCTTTTACCAGTATTTCACAGCATACGAAGAAGGGTGTTGTACACAGCATTACTTGCATTGAGAACCTCGGGTGGCCGGAATTTCCGGAGTCCTCCACTACGGCGTCTATCATAGCCTGAGTCGCTTTGGGACGTTGAACCCCATAACCAAACCAAACCAAACTTACATTAAGAAAAGGACGCGATCAGGCTCAGTCAATAGCAGTATCCTAGACATCCCGAGCAAAGGCAGCGAAAGGAAATGGCACAAAAGGAACTGCCGTGATCTCTTATCGTGCACCTTTCCTTGTGTGTTCTGCATGATGAGCAGCCGTTTTAGTCTACTCTGCATTTTTCTGCGTTTGCTACCTGCGAGGCGGCGCTCACAGCCACCATTCGCGGTCCTCTTCCCCTTCGCTCTTCAAACAAATCTCTAAAACACGTAACGGCCTTAACAATATCGATGATGATGATGCTGAAAACGTTTAATGAAAGCCGCATTGACTTAAATTAAGGGATGGCTGATCGGGTCCCTAGTCCGGGACACCGTTGGCAAAAGCCGCTGCCCGTGCTCTTTCAACGAGGGCTCGTTATTCCCTTTTCCCACGTTGGCTTATTTATTATGTAAATACTGGAATTTTATTGACAAGCCCTTACCACATGGTATAAGTTTGCCGTCTGGCCACAAAATTTGCACTGCGCCGAAAAGGACTCGGGCTCAATGGCGTGAAGTGTTGCTGGATAATAAATGACACAGTTACCCGCACTCGTTAGAAGCCGCTTGCAACGTCTGTTTTGGGCAAATAAAGGCTTGTCACCTCTTTCGCGTAATATCTGTCGAACCTCTCTCGAAGACGAACAGTGCACACGAGGTGCATTTTTGCTTTAACCTTATCCGTTCTCTTGAACGTGTTAAAACATAGATGACTTTTTTGATTTAACAATTTTGGAAATATTATGTTCAAGGTTAAAGCAAAAATGCACCTCGTGTGCACTGTTCGCCTTCGAGAGAGGTTCGACAGATATTACCCGAAAGAGGTGACAAGCCTTGATTTGCCCAAAACAGACGTTAAAAACGGCTTCTAGCGAGTGCGGGCAAGTAGGTAATTATAACACCGCGATTTTCGATGCTCGTTTGTCAACAATTAGCGGCCTGACGCGTTCCTTTGCTGACTTCGCTATGTTTGAAACGAGAAACCTGCATGCGTACTGTGCGCTAGTGTGTGCATACGTGGCTTTATTTCACCATTTTAATATTCTGTTCTTACTCTCCGAGCTATACATATATTGAGCGACTGTCGTCTCTAAACTTCGGGTAAAGCTTTGACAAGTGCAACACGGAGAGCACTCTGCCGAGCGCCTTACAGTGGTACTACACCAGCATATTCGTGCGGCACTAAGGCTTGCGTTTACGTCCAAATGGATGACAATGCGACATTCGTAGCCAAGAAGTGTGCGCTCATTGTACAGGTGTGGCTACAGTTTTATGAAGCCCGCTTTGGAGTTTGAATGTTTCTCACGAGTTCCATTAGAGAATACATAGATAGATAGATGGATTTATTGAAAGGAAAAGGCAGAGAGGTTGGCCCGAATAATTCAAATCTGGCCTGCTACTCTGCACTGGGAAAGGGGAAGGAGAGAAGAAAGAAGGTCATGATGGGTGGCGATGTGGGAGAAGGCATATGAAATATATATACAGACACAGCAGCTTGCTTTACAAACGTGAATCAAGTCCGCTGGCGCTCAAATAACGGCAAAGAGCGCGCACTGCCTGGACGCCCTTCCCCTTGTCCTGCCAAGCGCCCAGCAGCAGTTCCTCCGACAGAGGCCTCTTGTCTAAACGCTTCAAGGAAGCAGCTAGCACATTTCTTTCGTTCGCATACTCTGGGCACACCAATAATACATGGTCCACAGTCTCTGGGATGCCACAAGTTAAACATTCCGGTGAGTCCAGCTGTCCAATTAAGTGTAAGTATTTGCGCGTGAAAGCCACGTTTAAACGAAGTCGATGTATCAAGCATGTCTGATGACGCGGAATATCACGCGGAACATAAAATTTAAATGTTCGATCAAGCCTTCTTAGACGGATGTGTCGGGCGTCTGGTTGAGCCCAGTAAGCTGCTGTAGCAATATTCATATAACTCTTTAGAAGACACGTCGTATCCGCTCTTGAAAAAGGCACAGCTGTTTGGAAGCCATTGATGAGTGCGCTTTTCGCTTCAACATCGGCCTGCTCATTCCCATGGAGGCCGCAGTGGGCAGGAATCCATTGAAACATTATCGTGTGGCCTTGCAGCTGGGCAGATGTGATGAGATCCATAATGTTTAGTGCCAGGGACTGATAGGCAGTGTGGCGTAAGAAGTTTTCCAAAATTTGTAATGCAGTCTTCGAGTCCGTGAATATACACCATTTTTGAGGTGGTTCCCCACATATATAGCGAATAGATTCTCGAATGGCTACAAGTTCGGCAGCGGTTGATGTAGAGGTATGTCCCAAAAGGAAATGCAGAGTCGTTTTCCGAGCTGGTATGACCACAGCTGCAGCGGATGCCTGTGCTGACACAGATCCATCAGTGTATATGTGAATATAACTGGGATATTCTGACCAGATGTGTGCCAGAGTAAGTTGTTTGAGTCCACTAATTGGTACCATTGATTTCTTTAGTATTCCGGGAACACGAAGGTGCACAAAAGGTTTATCCATCGTCCATGGTGGTTGGGTGGGATGATATGGGAGGGTATATCCTGTCGGTACTTGCGACTGATGGCAGCGGAGTGCAGTTGTAAAACTGCAGTCCGGCCTCTCATCCAGAATCTTGCTGAGTGGGTGAAAACGGTGTCTTGTAAGTGCTCGTAAATATACACGAAGTGGTTCGTGTGACAAGTATATGGACATTGGGCGAGCGTGTGCCTCTTCAATTGTGCCTTTGTTAGAGGTGCATCTGGGCAGTCCAAGGCATATTTTCAGTGCCTGCGCTTGCACGCTCTCTAAAGTCCGCAAGCAGGAAATGCTCATACTAGAGAGTACTGGGAGACTGTACCGGATGTAGCCAACAAACAGAGCCTCGTAAAGGCGTATTAAGGAGCGCTCAGTTGGACCCCATTTGATGCCAGCTATGTAACGAAGTACATGGCAAAAATTAATTAGCCTCTTCTTCACCATAGCAATATGTTTCGACCAGGATAGTCGGTGGTCAATAATTACTCCCAAGAATCTGTGCCTGGAGACGTATGGTATTACGACTCCATGAAGGGTAATCGGGTAGCGGCTGACACATTTTCCCGTAAACGCGATCACTGCACACTTTTCTGCCGCTAAAAATAAACCTTGACGCCGTAAGTACATCGATGTTAATGACACAGCTCGTTGCAGTCTCGCACGTAGTTGTGGGCGCGTCGAACCAGAGGCCCAGATGCAGATGTCGTCAGCATATGCACTTATGTGGATGTTAGTTGGCAGTTCACTCACCAGGCCAATTAGCGCAACGTTAAATAAAGTTGGGCTGAGAACTCCTCCCTGTGGAACTCCACGACCGACCTGAAAGTGGGTAGTATCTCCTTCAGGCGTAGTCATGTAAACAGAACGGCCGCTGAGATAGCTTACAATCCACAAGTACAGCCGGCCACCAACTCCCATGTCGTCAAGTCCATCAAGAATAGCTTCATGGAGGACGTTGTCGTAAGCTCCCTTTATATCTAAAAATGCAGCAGCTACTAGTCGACGGTGACGCTTTTCGTGTTCTACTGTCGCCACAAGGTCGATGACGCTGTCAATGGAAGAGCGTCCGCGGCGAAATCCAGTCATCATATTAGGATAAAGATCATTACTCTCCAGATACCACTCAAGTCTTGCCAGCACCATGCGCTCCATAACTTTTCCAACACAGCTTGCTAGGGCAACTGGCCGGTATGAGGTAAGTTCGAGAGGAGGCTTTCCAGGCTTCAAAAGAGCAACCAGGCGGCTAATTTTCCAGTGTTCAGGAACAGTACTAGAAGCCCATATATCATTGAAATAATTAAGTAGTGCAGTTCTACCATCCTTGCCTAGGTTCGATAAGGTTGAATAAGTAATCCCGTCAGGACCAGGTGCAGATGAATGCCGACAAGAAGCAAGAGCGGCGTCTAATTCAGCTATTGTAAAGGGCACGTCGTATTGATCATTCGGCGAAGGTGGTGCAAAAACCTCTGAAATTGGTAACTGTGCCTGGTTTGTGCCCACAACCATTTTACAAAAATCTTCAGCTACGTCAACTTCATTGCGGCGTTGGTAAAGGGCCAGGGCACGAAAAGGGTGCCTTTCTCGCGGAGGTGTGCGCAAGCTTCTCGCAACATGCCAGATACGCGACAGGGGCTTACGGGGATCCAGTGATGAGCAGAACTGTCTCCAACGTTGTCGTCCTAACCTCTCCAGGTGACGCAAAACTTGACGTTTAGCTCGGCGAGAAAGTGCGAGATCTTGCGCGGATTTCGTTCTTCTGTACTTCCTTTCAGCCCGCCGACGGATCGCGCGAAGCCGCTCGAATTCCACGTCGATGCTGGACACTGACACCGGCACACTAACATAGCGAGTGTTCTCACTGAGAGAGGAAGTAATGAGTCCCTCTATTTGAGATGGTGACTGGAGGTCCACGCTGGAAGTCTCCACCGCTGCCCTAAAGGCGGCCCAGTCTGTGTATTGCACACGAGGTGAAGTGGCAGGTGCAAACCACTTGATGCATATGTACGTTGGTATATGATCACTCCCATGTGTTTCCACATCACTACACCAAGAAACGGAGGGATGGAGGTTTCTGGAAACAAACGCCACATCCAAGCAGCTGCTGTAGGTTGTTCCGCGTAGAAACGTCGGTGAGCCGTCGTTTATATTGACGAGATCTTGCGTATGCATAAAGTCTGCCAGGTCTCTTCCTCTATTGCTCATTATTGCACTACCCCACTGAGGGTGGTGAGCATTAAAGTCCCCCACAATAATACGAGGAGCTGCACAACACTGGATTGTTGAAAATAGATATGATTTGTCCAAGCCATCCCTCGGTGGAATATAAGCGCCAATTACAGAACATACTCGTCCTTTCAGGGTTAACGTCAAACAAATGTAGTGGTTCGTGTTGTGGGGCTGCAGAGCATGGCGGACGTGCGCAATGTCTTGGCGTACACATACCAGCACTTTGCTTGTTTCGTTTGCTTCTCTAGACCATAGCAGAACATATCCAGAAAGGCGGAAAGCAGCCGGCATGTTGGGCTCACAGATCACAATCACAGGAAAGCGGTACTTCTGTACCCGCTGTCGGAAGTCACTCAGCCGACCACGCAGGCCTCGGGCATTCCATTGCATCACAACACTGCGGCGCAAGTGCATCGTCACAGAGGTGGGGTTAGTTTGTTGCGCCATTGTGAATTATTGCAATGCCGCCAAGAGCGGCTCAAATGCGTCCAAAAACTGAACAGCAAACTTTGCTGTTTGCGTGTTGATGCTGGAGAGCAGCACCCGCATTGAACGAACCAGCTGTTTCAGCATTTCTTTTACCTGCTGGCAGTCGGGGTTGTCGGAATTTTCAGTACGTGTGGCAACCAAACTGGGATTAGGCCTGGCGTTGGCCTTTGATGGTAGAGCTGGCCACTCAGCATCAGAGGCGGTAGGTAATACAACAGCCTCTGTCTGATCCTTGGCATGTGACACTGTCTGCGACATTACAGCAAGAGTACTCTTAGCGGGATTAGACTCAATCTGTAGTGGCACCTGAGCTGACGTTAACTCTGAAGTTGACTTATCCAGGCTAGGCTTGCCTTCCGATTCCTTGTGCCGGCGTCGGGAACGGTGCTTGCGACGACGAATAGACGCGGCCGCTTCTTGATGAGTCGAGTTATCTCTCACCATCTTTTTTAGTATACGTTTTTCATCCCGAATTTTAGGACAGTCCTTAGCCGTCGATTCATGGGCACCCGAGCAGTTAGAACACCTGACAGTCTCCGTCTCGCATGCGTCATGAGGATGCGTACCGCCGCATCGACGGCAGGATACCTCGTTTCGACAAACGGCGCTCACATGTCCGATCTTGTGGCATTTGTGGCACTGAACAGGTCTTGGAACATACATCCGAACTGGGTGCCTCACATAGCCCACTTTAACGTGGGATGGGAGGGATTCAGTTTCAAAGACTAATTTAACGCACTTTGAGCGGCCGAATCGATGAACATCCACAATGCGCGCCGTAGATTTGATCAGCGTGCAGAGATCGCTTTCACTTATCTCGGGGTCAACGTCGCTGATTACACCTGCAGTAGTCTTTTTCCCATGTGCAAGGAAGGAACGGACCGGCATGTTGCCTAGCGCACCAATTCCTTTCAGCTTGTCCACTGTTGCCTGGGATTTGACATCCACGGTCAGGACATTCTTCCAGGGATTAATTCTGACTTCGTCAACTTCACCGGGAACCAGCTGGTCGAAAAACTGCGTCAGGTGCTGTCTGTTTATCACATTCAGATTCGCCGTTGCCGTTGTTGGTACGAAGGCCACGGAGAAGATCCCTTGCTTTTCAGCGTTCTTCTTTGGTGTCTCACTCATTACTGATGTTCGGCGCAGCTTTCTTTTCAGGCGGCGCGACTGGACAGGCGTGTAGCTGTTGTCAGAATCCATCTCTGTCACGGTGGAGTCATCTGCCGAGTCTGGAAGCTCCACGTCCGCGACGTCAAGGTGACCCGTCGAGTACGCTGTAGCCTGTTCGATGGTGGCGGGTGGGCGCAGGGGTCGTGCGCCCGCCATCCCGAAGGATGTCGAGATCACAAATAGCTCACAGCGATATAAAATCCAGAAAAGTGGAAGAGCGCTAGCTTCAGACGTTCGGAAACCTCCTAGAGAATACATGATGGTTACTTGGGTCAACACGTGAATATACCAGTGATATGTGCTAGCTTATGTATACAGTATTTCCCATATCCGCTAGGCTGTGCGTGACAAATGTGTTTAACGCCGAAACTTTCGCCGTATTATTATGGGCGCGATTGCACAGAGTTTTGAGTGTTTTGTAGAAGTGACATTCGAAGCAGTTTCTGTGTACATTATCCGAACAAGGGTGCGTGGCTGCTGATTTGCCTTAAATTACTCCAGAATGTAAACGTAAAAGGTTCAAAAAGTCGTTCGTTTTACACCTGCGAGTTCTTCTCTTGCATTGTTGTGCTGCTGTGCGTCTCCCGCTACTAACTTAACAGGTACCTGGTGTTTCCTTCACTCAAGAGCCTCACGTGTTGCTGCTAATGATACCGGAAGTCATATAAGCTTCGCCATTACAGTTGAGCCGGTTCTTGACTCCACATATGAATTGCAGATGCGTTTGAGTAGGCTGGGCATGATTCCTCTTTCACGGAACGTTTTACGGTGAGCATCTTGAAAAGGCCCACAGTTAGGGTGGCTTTGGTAAAATATAGAAGAAACCTAAAATCGGAGAGCTGTAGCGACACCTTAGGCGTAGAGTCACAGTGCGAAAACGAATTTGGATCCCTACACTTTCAACATGAGTTCCTGCACGCAATCACGCAGGCACTCCGGGCACCCTTTCATTGAGCCTGGATGCATCGGCACTAGTTACGCGTGCACGCATTCACCGCCAGGTATTTCAAAGACTGTCCGCCTACTTTACTTACCTTGCCACCATCGCTGGAGTTCAGGCGGACAGAGCGCTCCTGCTGGAAGCAGTAGATCTGCACGCCAACCTGAAGGAGGCACTGGCCGGCACAGTCTATGGCACACAGAGCGACCTGGACACGGTACGGCCCAGAACACGGCCTTGGCGGAACACGCTACGAGGATACGTGAACGCTTATTACCCGCAGTGCAGTAAGAGAACAAGGAATTGTCTTTTCTGCTAGCAGAATGGGTGCGAAACAATTTTATACTTTGTAGGCAAGTCGAAAACGGTGTTATCTTTCCTTCTACGGTGTTTCTCACAAACAAAAATAGCAATACAGCATTTGCATAATGTTTTTAGAGAGATCCTTGCTTTCGCAATGCAGTAAATCCATCTTATAAACTTGAGTTTTGATTACAAGAATAAGGCTTTTAATTGGTCGTGATGCCGCTTTTGCACCGCTTCCCGCATGTCTCTTCAACACGTAACCTACGATTTATGCGTGAGCAGACGGTCGTCATACTGCCGTTAAGGCAAGAATGCGTCGAAACATGGCACGCCTGTGGTCGCATGTGCGCAATCTAACCTCGCACGCTTCATTTGATTTGCAACTATATTCGTCAAAGCATATATCTTTCGGCAGCACTTTTCACCAAGAATTAAAACCAGCAGTAATCCATTTTTACTGCTAGGAAGATGTGAAAGGGTGGGAATCTGTCACTGACTGTTTTTTTTTTTTTTTTTTTCAAATCACCATAGACTCCAGGCTATCCTCCGTCCAACTTTTGTTTCAATCGTTCAAGGACAGTTTTTTGATGTCGTCAATTTTTCGCAAATCTAAGTGTTCAGATGCCAATCCAGAATTGATTTCATGCCCAACCGAAAACCTTCTTGCAAGAAATGCGAAAGTTGGTGGCTAGATGGACCAAGCGCAATGCGTGAAGGAGACTCTTTGCCTACCGTTGAGTAAATAAATTCATGGTTAGAAAGGCACGTAGATTTGACTTGTGCTGCTGCGTGCTTTATTCTTCTGCATGTTGGCGCTAATGCGAATGACATGGCGCAAAAATATTTCTTTACGTTTGTTTTTCATTGGTGCAGAGTTCGTTTTCGACCTTCACTTCAGCTTCTACCTTCGTTTCATTGCTTACAAATAAATTTATCGATTTCTTGCCCCACATGACGCTACAGCCTGTTGCATGAGATAACCCATAAAAATTATCTTCCATCGTCTGTTGTTCTTTCGTGCGCAGCGAGTTTCGGCATATGCAACACAGGCACGGAAAGTTTTGTCTTTCTCTCCAACCACTCTGTCCCGCTTACCCCAGTGCAAAAGAATAAAGCGACACCGCTGCTAAATATGTTCCGGATGTGTAGTGAAAAGCAATAATTCCAAAGGAGCAGCGTCGTTCAGTTGACACACTCTTGACTAAGAAGTAGAACTCCCTTCTAAAGCCCCTAAATATCTGCGAAGGTTCTGTGGAGTACTGCAAAAGGCATATCGATGTGCAGACCCTGCTAGAGAGAGCCCGAATAGATATTGAGACATGCAAGCCACACAGTGAGCAGGTACCGAAGCTCTACAATTTAGTGAGTCTATTGATGCGCGAAAAAAGAGCTTGCAGTCTCCTCAAGGGCATCGCGAATGATGTGGACAGCTTCCTAATCAGCAAACCAACTTGTACACAGTTCCTAATACAACCAAACATGGCACATTCCAAGCTCCCAAGCTGACCGCATTGCCTCGAAGCCCGGCCGACTACATAATGTCGCTACTGTACCTAGCACAGATTTTAATCAGCATCAGAACATTTCTGAAGCCATACGCCAAATCGTTCATGATCAAATCCTCCGGCATTTAGACTTTGTGCCGCAGTGAAGCCTTGTATGACAGCATATCCGTGCAACCAGCTCCGGCGCAGCGGTCATAACCTTGATTTTTTTCCTTTCCCCAAATGTTCCGCCCAAACTCATCACGACAACTAGGAAGATGCTGGGATCGATCTCTCCTTCTCCCGTTCGTCGGCTAGTTCAGGAAGCCACCAGTTGAGCACTGAGTACTAGGACTGTTACACCTAGCCTGCCTGCTGTGACCAAGTTTTGAGTTACCGCTTTGGTCACTGGCCTTACAATTCAATTGTGCCGCCGGCAGGGCCGGACGTCACACTCCCAGTGCCCATGGGCTGACTGTTGGCAAAATTTCAGGCGGATGTTGATGAATGACCTGGCCTCTGCATCTTCTCGGTCTCCAAAAGGCTACTCACCTACCACCTACCGTAGACGGGTTCCTCCGACTCAAAGACCTCACCACTATCTCCGCGGCCTCGTTCACAACCACGGGGAAACCTGGTGGGGTGACCGATAGAGATGCGATTGCAAGGTTACTGATGTGGCCAATTTATTTGCCTGTCGTTATGATAAAGCGTCGCCTTAAAAATATTTGCTTTACAAGCTTACTGGGAACTCGGGCCACCGTCAGTGAGGATTTCAGATTCTAGAACCGACTAGGTCACACAATAATTTTCAATTAGAATATTCAGTTGCATTCGTGGCGCAGTGCGGCAATCATTGGTGCCGGTTTTAATGCACTTTGCAAATTTCTGACCGCTGGCCAAGTACTCATAAACTAAATTCATGGTGATCACTCGCTCCAAGTACCGCATTAACCTGCGTTTCGGCTTTTTCTGTTGTAGTGTGATGTAAAACTGTGCTTCTGCAGCGGAGATGTTTTATAAAGTCTTAGTCTTGTATTAACTGTTACTGAAAACTCGCCACTTCACTAAGAGTTTTCTGTCTCTAAAGGCTCTTTGTCTCAAGCCATGTTTGTCCTGAAAACAGTATCTAAATTTCTTGAGCGAAAAGAAGTGCTGGCGCAGCGCTGCGTCCGCCGTGTGACCAGTGGCGATCAAATCCTTTGACTTTCGACCTCTGAAAATAACCAGCCGGGTTGTCGCGCGGTTTGAAGCTCCCCGAATTTGATAAGAACCGCTCTCGGCCAGTCGGTACGGTCACTGACAACGCTTTCTGTGCAAATAGATGCCGCGACCGAGACAGAATCTCCATTCCCTTCTATAGTCAACTACTATCTACCTACCCAAACCGCCAGATTTTATTGTAGGTTCTTCGAAGTAAACCGACGTGTTTGATATTGCCCTAGATCAACTACCAGTGATTCCAGTTTCGTATACAAATCCCGTGATAAATACTGTACTTTCCAAGCGTTTGGCAGAGGATATGCAACGTCTCGTCGTCAGAACGTCGCATATTCGATGACGTGCCTTATATGTTAAACCGAAGTATTTTTCGAGAACCGTGAAGACCGTGGACCAACCCAAATGTTTTTGTGAAATGAAAGATCGCGTGCAGGAATTTCGTGTCGATTACCACTGCCTGATTACTGTCACAAAGATGGATGTCTATCTGGTTCCGCACATTAGTGGTGTCATTGACTGCCTTCATTCAGCTTTCTACTTTTTCTGCGAACATTTGTGGTAACTATACTGCCAGATCCCCATGCGCCCTCAAAACAGAGAGAACACGCTGTTCTTAATGCCTGGAGAGCAGCGTGAATGTGACGCCACTGAGCCTTTGCAATGCTCTTGCCACTTAAAAGATTTATAGATGTGGTTGCGTGTGCACTCAAATGACATGTTTTCGTGCATTATGTCTAGGATGCTTTGATATTTGGAGGATATTCGACCACTGCAACTCCCGTTTGGAGTTTGTCTTTGACTAAATCGAGCGAGCAGTTCTCGTCCTGAACTCCAAGAGCTGCGGCTTTAGAGGACTCCAAAGATTTTCCTCGACATTGAGTGGACAAGAATAACTTAAGGCCAGGCTTTCAGGAGCTAAAAGCTGTTAACTCTTTTAAATGACTAAGCAGCTGAAATAACTCAGCAGCGTCTTGGATCTTTCAGTGCTTCTCTCTGAAGTTGTTCACTTGACCTGTCCGTGTACGTGTCTCTTAAGGCCGATTCACACGACGGACGAACCGTCCGCGGACGAAGCAACACGTCATTCGACGTCACTGGCTCCGCCTCTTTCACTGGTGGCGGACGACGCGCGGAACGATGCCGTAGATTAAATCTGCCGGAGTCCGCAGCCGCACCGCTCCTTGCGGCGCCACCACCACCACCGAGGAAAACGACAGGCGAGAACATTCCAAGCCAACTACGGCGCATTGTTGACTACGGTGCCTCAATGGCCGGGGATGCGAGAGCATCGACGTACCCTATTGTTGACACAACAAAAGCGCCCCCATTACATTAAAATAGAAACGAAAATATCATTGTTGCCCCGCTTAAAGATGTAGCTCTGTGAGAAGCTTAGCAGAAAACCACCATATTTTGACAGGGGATACACGCTCGCCAGATTTTGGCTTGTGTAGGCTGCGCCTACGCGGACGAGGCGGGGCCAGTGACGTCGGATCACGTGTGCTCGTCCGCTTGGGGACTAAAGCAATTCCATCTGTCGTGTGAACCGACCTTTACAGAAAGGCATCTATTTCAAATGACTTCTGAATATGCCTGTGTGTTTCTCTATCTGTTATTTTTTTCTTACGTCTGGCCCAGCACTGCATCATTTCTGCCCACAGCGCCCATTGAACTGTATGGGTACTGACCTCACTGGCATCGTTGTGCTCGTCCACCGCTATGATGGTAGTAAACATGACCTTGCTTATGAAAGCCGTACACTGAGCAAGTCTGAAGATCATCAAACAGTGACAGAAAAAGAGCATCATCATCGTTTTCGGCGTGCAAATTTGCGCTTGTACCCGTATGGACATATTTTTTCAGTTGTCACGCAGTCACTCTCGCTGGCTCGTGAAAACCCGTGATCACTGCTGTCGGTTGAGCCGCTTTGTACTTGTGCTTGAGGAGCTGAACTGCTCTGTGTGCTGTAAAATTAATCATCATGCCAAATCTCATTGTGTCCACGGCTTTTTCTAGCAACTACTCAGATTATAAACATTTTGACGACTATTCGCTACCGTTTCGAAACAGTTTATGAATCATACCACTTTTAAGATGAATACAGCTCAGATATCAGCCTTCTGAACCACTATTTGTGCAGTAACATTGGAGAACCATTTCCGCATTCCTGATAGCATGCTCGACAAAAATCACTCGCATGGAGGTGCGCCCCCTGTTCTGTTCTTTTCAGTCTCCATTCCTCTGCTCTGCGCATAACACATGAAGACGTCACAGCTGGACTGGTGTTTTCTAGGGCCAGTGGCAACCTTAAAAAAACGCTTGGCTAGCAAATAAGACGTCACACAATTCAGAGCCAAGTAAGCGTGCTGTATCAATGGTTCAATCTTCTGAAAACCTCTTCACCAGACCACTCGCAACCTATGACAGTTTCAGTCACAACATAGTGTTACTGAGCGGTATTCGGTGGTCGTGCTGACGATAAAGAAGTGCGACAGACTCCCAGAAGAAGACGACGCAGACGAGTGCTGTGCCATGCGAGTGCTGTGCTGTGATTATCCTCAGTGGTGTGAACAGCTGCCGTACTGTGAATATTTCCCGTAACATATCATGGTGGAGGTAAATATTTCGATCCCCGTCACAAGATGGATCTCCGCAGCGGCCGACACATCGGTACCACCACAATGACTACTGACGCCACTACATTTACTGCTGCCGCACCTGCTGTCGTCATGGCATATCCCCGTGACCCCGGAACCTTCTGTCTGACCGACGACGTTGATGTCGACGATTGGCTGGCCCTATACGAACGAGTCAGCAAGCACAACAGGTGGGATCCCACACTTATGCTCTCTATATCATCTTTTACTTGACTGGGACAGCGCGGGTGTGGTTTGAGACCCATGAAGAGGGCCTCACATCTTGGGATATCTGTAAGCAGAAGCTCGACGACGTCTTTGGAAAGCCCATTGGCCGTCACCTTGCCGCCAAAAAAAAGGCGCTCGCTTCTCGCGCGCAAACGTCTACAGTCTTACATCACTTATATACAGGACGTCCTATCCCTGTGCCGCAAAGTTGACCACGCCATGCCTGAGGAGGATAAAGTCGGCCACATAGTAAAAGGCATTGCTGACGATGCTTTCAACCTCCTTTTACGCAGGGATTGTTCTACCGTGGACTCTGTGCTACAAGTGTGCCGACGTTTCGAATAAGCGAAACAGAGGCGCATATCTCATCGTTTCGACCGGCTACCGAACACGGCTGCCAGCTATCTTCCGACTCCTCGAGCGCCAACTAATGACACTACATTGACCCGCATCGTCCGCCAAGGGCTCGAGGCGATGACTCCTTCAGCTTCACTCTCGCACACCCCCGACAGCAACCTTGGCTACAATATGACTCATTCAGGCTGTTGTTCGCCAAGAGGTAGCGAATATGGGTCTCCCTTCTACCTGCCGCACCGACATCAGGATTCAGGATATAAACGAGTGAGTGTTGACCTCCTGAGCTTTTTGCCGCCACAGTCTTAGGGTATCTGATGGGTCGTCTGCGTCTGCCCATTCATGCATTATTGTGGCACTGCAAACTACCTTATACCTACGCTGCTGGCGCCTCTACCTTCGTTCCTCGTGCTGTCGAACTCTTTCACGGGCCTCACTGAGCTATAATTAGGGAGCATGTGCGCCAGTTTACAACAGGTATTGTGGGAGAACTACTACTTCGGCGCTATTGTCGTTTCTTCACACGATGCCGTGCTACATCCAGACAGATGTCCTTGTTGAATACACACACCAGAATCTCGCCAATATGCTGGGCATATACGTCTATTCTCATTATAAGGACCTGGACGAAGTGCTTCCCTACATAATCTCCGGTTGCCAAAGGCGAGACATGAAACTGTTGGTAGCTGCTGGTTATAGCCTGTCTTTCATTTTTTATGCTCGCCTATCTCTAATCTGATTCGATCAGTTTCTAACTTTATTCACACTGAGCATTTCATCGCAGGCACTCCTGTCTTGCTGGACAAGCCCGTAGGCTCTCCTGACTTCGCACTCTGGCCCCCACTCTGTTACAAGCATCACAGCGACCAACGGAACAAAGATGTCTGCTACGAGCTCAGCTACTCTCTATAACTTTGATCCGCAACTTCCGCCTGTCTCTGAACTACTACCCCAACATGCAATCCCATTATGTTTGTTCCGTTTAATGAACTCAACTCTACGCCCAATATCATCATTTAAAGCAAGGTCCCCGCTGAAAGAAACTACAAACCATGCATATGTGATTCGGTCGAAGCTTCTTGACTCTCGCGGCCTCTGTTGAGTCGGCCTGAAGGCTGCGCCCATAGTGGATGAACTGTCACATGCTACTGACTAAAGTTGTAGGAAGCAAGAAGAGATGGCGACAGTGGAAGACGAAGGGGGTATTTTAAGACTAGGCTTCAAGATAAACCTCGTAATACCATGAAATTTGGAATCGCTCATACCAACAAAGACAACCAATGTCCTAACGCTTATCCTTTGTTAAAAAAGAACTGCGAACTAAAGGAGCCGTGTAAAACATAGCCGAGAGCGGCAGGGAATGTAGCGGAGACAACACCTTATTCGGTGCGATAGAATAGAATCGGCAGCCGTAAGACACGGGTGAAGAGGTATTCATTGAAAAGTGCGAAAGCTTTCGTGAAGTTTGTAGACATATTTCATAAGGAAATGGCGCTGTCGAAAATGAGAAGGAAGTTAGAGTGCCGTCTTTATGTTCATGTCGTTTCAAGCGGCGCTATCTATTTTTGAGGTACCTATTATCCAGAAAATGGTTGCCAACTGAAGTTATCGTGAATGATGACAATGTCGAGATAGTGATGAAACTTCCGAGCGTCGCTCACGCGTCATACACAGCTCAGTTCTTTTTCCTGGTCGCAGCCCATCGTGTTGGATACGACGGCGGATCGACTGACCATAACAGGGCTGCCAGAAGGGGCGTTCGCCAACGCTGTGGCGCTTGTCACTCCGTATCCGCGCTCAGCTGCCATCGATGTGCACCCGCTAGTGCCACCGGCTCTGGCAGCTATATGGAAGGCCCTTAGTCCCGGCGATAACCTCTACCTGTGGACCAGCTGGAGCGTGCTTGAAGATCTAGCGCGTTACGTCGACAGGAATGTGGCTCGTATAATGAAAGAAGACATTTTCATCGCGGGATGCACCATCCGGGTGAAGCACGTCATGGCTGTACCACTCGCCGCCCCCTTGCTGATGCCCCTGTAAGTGGCTCCCGCCGACTATCACCGCCCAGTGCGTGCGTACTTCCTTGGTAGTGGTAACGCCGATTCGCAAAATCAGGGGCCCCTCGATGGGAGCGATACGTTGGCTGTTTCTAGTGTCCGGATGTAGCGTGCATGGGAAATGCTAGGTGCTGTTTTGGCATCGAGAGCTAGATATGTGAGAATGAAGGCTAGGAGGAATCCCGCCTTTGTCATTGCGCAATTGGCATATTGAATTCTGGTTGAGGGGGAATTGCTGCAGAGTTGCTTTTCTAAGCCAGCTCGATTCTTTAGTTCAGATTGAGCATAACCAGAAATGCGAGCAATTAAAGAAGATATTGAAAAAAACGCACAAAAGTTGAATGTGTAAAAGAAACAATAGACGCAAAGAAAAAAACTAACAAATTCGTTCAAAACATGGCTAAGTATCTACTGCGAATCTGTAAAACAACTTACTTTATTTACAAGGAAGAACAACTAATCACTGGTAATTCACCGACGTTAATACGCTCAATTTTGAAAACTGCTCTTATTTAAGAGGCGAACAATTGTTTTCACAAAACTAAATTAGTATTTATGTGAGTTTACTACCTGGGCACTATTTCGTTTCCTAAGTACCATGGCTTTTTGCACATCTTCTTTTAAGATGTCGTATATCGCGCCGCATGCGAGCAAAACCTTACATGCCACACACAGGGAATCACTTAGTAGGGCGTTGCATGATCCAATGTGTTTTATTTATGGTCTTAAATCTCCTACCTGTATAAATATATCAGTACCTACGCATCAGACGTGCCGGTAAAATGGGTGCGTGTCAGCCGCATCTACGAAGAGTTCTTTTTCTTGAAATATCACTTATTGTCTAGTTAGATGTCATATCACCCGAGATTTTAGGTTCATCATAGGGTCAGTTACACCCCTACAGACAGAGCTCCTGTCATGAGCGGCCACAAGTCATTTGCGGCACGTTAACAAAGTTCATCGAAGGCATCCAGAAGCCGCACGGCCACTTAACAGACTCAGTCCGAATTGCTACCGCGTTTCGCTTCAACTGCTTCAATCTATCTGCTTCAATGTATTTGTGTTTAAGGTATGAAACGTTATACGACAGCTACCTCGACTCGCGTTCAGCAAGATGACATAACCGACGTCACAGTGTGACGTATTCCAACGTACGGTGCTATTCCTTTGGCGAAGCGCGCATCGAATGGCAAGTGATAATTTTACCATGAATAACTCCATCTCAATTTGATCAATCAAGGGGAAATGAGGGTGCTCGTTATAATACATGAAGGAAAGAAGCCAACAGTCGGCGAGGCCAAGGAAAGCGTTGGGGATGGTACTTTATGTATTTTTTTTAATGTTTACTTGGATAATCGCAGAAATTAGTAATGTAATCTGTTTAGGGGAAAGATATTTAGACACAAAGTCTCTATATATCTTTCCCCTAAACAGATTACATTACTAATTTCTGCGATTACCCAAGTAAACATTAAAAAAAATACATAAAGTACCATCCCCAACGCTTTCCTTGGCCTCGCCGACTGCTGGCTTCTTTCCTTCATCCATCTCAATTTGCAATTGAAATGCCCTTTTCAACAAAGAGCACACAGCGTATATCGAATACTCGAAATTTATCACAATAAATGCCGAAAAAGGGCTGTGTTCAAAGAAAATCATGCACAGGTGCGGACAAAATTAAACGGGACATCCTACAATCCAGTAATGCTTGAATTTGTCAGCTCTCATATGCGCGTGTTGGCAATAGGCGCTAGTTCGCTTTCCTGTTTATAAACCATGTTCTTTCAGCAACAGTTACACGGCTATTTGGTCTTTTCTGAAGCACAAATCGGACATATCGCTGCAGAACATGCAATTATTCTGCAATGCTACAGTCGGCCACGTTTCCATCAGATAAAGCTTCTTGGCAGGGGAAGCAATGACGTAGCACGCGGGGTCGTTGAATCATTCTTTATAAAAAACAGGTGCTCACTTGATTTATTAGCTTTCAGCGACGTTGTCTTGAAGCAGACTTCCAGAATTCTGTTGTGTAAGGGTGCTAATAATGGCCCGTATTTTTTCAGACGTTTTGAGAAGCTATCTTACTCACATGCAGCTTTTCTCCATATTTTCCGACAACGTCTGTACAAATCACTCAGGTGTCTTTCGTCCCTTCTTTGTGTACTTCTCCGCGCCATTCATCTCGCGCAGTTTGCTGCAACTTTACGAAGTGTTTCTTCATTTCAGACTAGAAAGGCGTTATTGTATTCAAAACTGATCAACGTGCTTCGTTCACTATACCTACACCACTGTCGCGTGCTCCTGCCTTTGTGTTAATTATGCGTTTGGTTTTAGGCTCTTGGGGTCATTATCTCAATAAGCCTTTGTTGCTAATAAATAAATGTTACACCACCTCTAATATATGTCGTCCGCAGTGGAGTTGAAACTGCAAGGAAAAGGTGGCTGCTTCTGAACCTGTGCGACTGGCTTACTGTATAATAGCGCAACTGTGGTCATACCGAACACGGAGTTCCAAGTTCAAGGAAGGCGCGTTCCGATGAAGGCTGTAAATCAAGTTTATAAATATTTAGGGGAAACCCACAAGGTGGAGTAGATTTGTCATCCACCCAAGCGCAGCCATACAGCTACAAAGAAAAACGATACAGCTTTCTCAGAAACTTCGTAGTTAAAAAAAAAATTCGTCCTGATCCGGGGACCAGGCACCACCGCCTTTCCGGGGCAGTCGCTTTACCGACTGAGCTAACCAGGACGGCTAGCAGGTCAGATGGCAGGCGAGAGCGAAATGATCTATAGCTCGAAGTGGGAATAGTGTAGGTAAATATTTAGGGGAAACCCCCAAGGAGGAGTAGATTTATAACAAGGGAGTAATTACTCCCTTATTAGAAATCTACTCCACCTTGGGGCAGTATATTTGTGCTAGCCGTCCTGGTTAGCTCAGTTGGTAGAGCGACGGCCCCGGAAAGGCGGTGGTGCCGGGTTAGCTCTCCGGATAGGACGAATTTTTCTTTAACTACGAAGTTTCTGAGAAAGCTGTGTAGCTTTCCTTTCTAGCCGTATGGCTGTGCTTGGGTGGATGACAACGAGTAATTACTCCCTTATTATAAATAAAGTTTATATTCGCGTACAATGTGAAAGGTTGAATGCACTGCGCTCTCTACCTCTCCCCATCCGGAGCTTCAGATTATTACCACAGTGATTGTGCAACGCGTGAAACCAGTCGACAAACATTTGCAGGCAGCCTACCGACGCGCATGACAAACACTATCCAGTTATCTAGAGCAACCTCTTATAAACCTATAAAGCACATCATAAAGTACATCACACGCTTCGTCTCGCTCAGCTACCTACGGAGAACTCAAACATTCTCTGCATTTTATCGCTTACCTTCACTGCTGTATCGAATTTCTACAAGCTTCTCCCTTTGTTTTCGTCTCCTTTATTCCTATCACTTTACAGCCAAGGGCATCACGAAGCACAGGACAAAGTGGAGGCGTTGGTACGTAACGTACGCGCCTGCCTAGCGAGGAACGCCTCGCGATGGCTGCGTACGGCTTCTGCCGCAGCCTCTGACGTCATCGTCGGCTTTCCGCCCGCAGTGAACAGCGTAGAGAAGCTGAATTCACGCTACAGTCATTATCCGCCGGTGCAAGGTGCATACACGCTGTCTCCTGTTTTATTTGGCGCCTGCAGCATGGTGCATCCGCTTTTGTTCTGCTTTCGGCATTGCTTGCCTACCAGCATGCTCAGTGTGGCACGAGAGTCGCGCCGCGCAGTAGCCGGCAAGTCAAACGAAAACCCCTACGTTGATTTATCCTTTTCTACACATGCCCTTTTATGGCGTGCCCTTTCTTCCTGTACAAGAAACGGTAGTGGTTGCACTTTTTTCTCGGATGTTTAGTTATTCTTCAATGTTTAGTTAGAGTAAAATGTCTTATTTGTCAGTGCGCGTTAAAGAACCCCAGGTGGTCGAAATTTCCCGAGCCCTCCACTACAGGGTCTCTCAAAGCCTGAGTCATTTTGAGTAGTTAAACTCCATAAGCCAAACCGAACAAGTCTTATTTGGAATTATGTTTACCTGGAAGCAAACATACAAGCACAAAAAAAGGTATGCAACCACATTAAGCCTTCGCACGTTGAAAAACGTTATTCGCTGCCCAAACATCAACAACACCGCGAATCAATTATCTTGTACGTATACTAACTTTTCTTTACACAAAGAATTTCCTTGCGATGAAATCCGTTGCATTGCTCAGGTTTCAACACTACACTTCGGACGACGGTTTTTCGGTTAACGCGCACTGTCGAGTATGAAACTAGATGACATCTCTGTCGTTGCGACGACGTCCCCCGCCTTCTTATTTCCCACTCTTCGTGCTCAGGTGTGTTCCTGAGCGACTGGTTGCAGGCGGCGGCAGCGAGGAGCAGAACCGCCAGTGCGTCCGACCTGCACTTCGATCCGGCCGACGTGGATGTGGTGGTGTCGCGGAACGGGTTGGTGGTCGTGCCGGCGGCTGTGCTGGTAACTATACTCTACGGGTCAGACAGCGTTCCTGCCATCAATCTGGGTGGCCTCGGTCATTTGGTCGCCAGGCGCCTTGCCCAGAGGTATGCACCCGTTTTCACCTAGAGCAGACCTCAACGATATCCTGCCACACAGCAGCAGAAAAGTCGGCACCTGAGACATTCTCAGCGTACGTTTACAGCAACGAGAGATACGCATGCAATATGATCCACCCCCCCCCCCCCCCCCCGCCCTCCATATTCAGGTTCTAGAGCTGTATGGCCCAGACACGTATTCGGCTCAGTAAGATTTATTCAATGATGACGCAAGGCATGATATTGCTATGCAATCTTTAACAAGCCTCGAATGACCAGACTCGTGGCTCAGAAGGGGTTTCTGCGATCGTGGTGCATATCTCCAAAACACGGGATGTTCAGTAAAGAACAGATTAATGTCCAGAAACTGCACATAGCGACTATCTGGCAACACAAAAGTAGATTTCAAGCCTTGCCCCTTTTCCTTAAAAAGATTCAACAGGTCTTGGAAGGTTCTCATGTCACTTCATTCTCTAGTGAACACCAAGTAGTCGTCGACATACCGGAACACTTTGGCTGTAAGTAGCTTATATATGCCGATGATACAACTTTAATGGCAGAAAGTGAAGTGGAACTCAAGAGACTTCTGATGCGCGTACAAGAAGAGAGTGAGAAGTTTGGGCTAAAACTGAACATTAAAAAGACAAAGATCATGGCGTCTTGCCCTATCAAGTCCTGGAGCATCAAGAAACAAGAAGTGGAAGCTGTGACAGATATTCTCTTTGGCTCCAAGATTACCCCGGAAGGAGACTGCAGCCATGAAATTAGGAGACGCCTGCTTCTGGCAGAGAGAGCCATGGCTAGCCTCGACAACCTAGTAAAGAGCAGAGACATTAGTCTGCCAACCAAGATCCATATAACTCATGCTATGGTCTTTCCAGTTGTGATGTATGGATGCGAGAGTTGGACTGTGAAGAAGGCTTACCGCCGAAGAATTGACGCGTTTGAAGTACGGTGCTGGCGGAGACTCTTGAGAGTTCCTTGGACTGTCAGAAGATCAAGACCATAAACCTTGACTGCTCCTTGGAGGGTGAGTCAAATTCTAAAGGTAAAGCTCAGCTACTTTGGTCATGTGATGAGAAGAGAGGAGTCGCTGGAGAAAGATTTATTGTTGGGTAAGGTTGAGGGTCACCGGAGAAGGAGTAGGCAGCGAACGCGATGGTTAAATGGCATCCTCGAGGCGCTGCGGATAAAGTTATGTGATGTTAGGAAGATAGTCAGAGACCGAAATGCGTGGCGTGATATGGTCCATAGGGTCACGAAGAGTCGGACACGACTGAACGACTGAACTGAACTGAACTTGATATCGTCTTCGAGCTCCGTGTCCACCATCCCAAGGAATATGTCGCTGAGGATTGGGGCAATTCTGGACCATATAGACACCCCCACCGTTGTACGAAGCACCGATCGTCGTACTTCACGAAGGTCGAAGCCAGATAAAGTAAAGCAGTACAACAAAACTGTCAACAGCAACCACACTGGCATTCCAAGCGCAACCTCGATGTTGTCCTCGGTTTTGCACTGTTTCTCTGCCCTCAACAGGCTGTCATGTGAAAGCGCGTAGAAGAGGTCCTCTACGTCGATGCTCCGTGCAGAGGAGGTCCCTGGATTCTGCTGCGTGAAGAACTCAATAATGCTACTGGAACCTGGGATTAAGAATGGGTCCACAATTTTTTGAGACCTTAGTTGCCTCCGTAAAAATCCACACACCCCATTCGGAGACGATAGCACGGAACGAAAGACCAGCTTGGCAGTATGAGGTGTCTGGAATTTCATAGAGGCAACTGAGGCTCCGTGCTATCGTCTCCGAAATATCAACTTGGCAGTATGAGGTTTCTGGACTTTTACAGAGGCAACTGAGGTCTGTAAAAATTATGGACCCGTTCTTAATCCCAGGTTCCAGTAACATTATTGAGTTCCTCACGCGGCACAAACCAGGCACCACCTCTGCGCTGAGCATCGACGTAGAGGACCTTTTTTACTCACTTCCACATGACAGCCTATTGAGGGCAGTGAAACAGTGAATAACCGAGGACAACGAAGAGGTTGCGTTTGTGAATGCCACAAGGGTCGCTGTTGACAGTTTTCTTGAACTGCTTTCTTTTTATCTGTCTTTGACCTTCGCGAAGTGGGACGATCGGTGCTACGTAAAATGGTCGGGGGTTTGTATAGGTTCCAGAGCTGCCCCAATTCTCAGCGACATATTCCTTGGGATGGTGAACAGGGCGCTCGAAGACGATATCAAGCTACTTTCAACCAAAGTGTTTCTGTACGTCGACGATTACCTGGTGTTCACTAGAGGATGGATTGATATGAGAACCTCAGTAGACCTGTTGAATATTTTTAAGGAAGAGGGACAAGGCTTGAAATTTACCTCCGAGTTGCCAGATAGTCGCCATATCCAGGTTCTGGACATTATTCTGTTCTTTACCGAAGATCACGTGTGTTGAAAATATGCGCCACGATCGCAGAAACCCCTTCTGAGCCACGAGTCTGGTCACTCGAGGTTTGTTAAAGAAGGCATAGCAATGTCATGCCTCGGGTTATCATTGAATAAGTACAGCCCACATTTGATAGAGGACAGCTTCTACGCACAAGTTTCGAGGCTCAAAGAGGCTGGCTTTCCGGTACAAAGAATCGCACGTCTAGCGGAGAGGCTCTTGGTGAAAGTGGGTTGCCGAAAAGCCCAGGAAATTGCAGGTGACAAAAAGATTACTCTCATTCCATATCTACATGGTGTCTCCCATCACGCCAAAAAAAAAAAAACGTTGCAGGCAGATTCGGCATGCAGGTGGTTTTTACTGCTGAGAATAAGGCTGTCAAGATTTGTGCCGCGTTCAGGAAAAGAATGGACGAGTCGAGGCCCACTCCAGGAGTGTGCGCTCTCAGACACGCCAATAGATACGTGCTGTGCAACACGGGCGTTGTGTACAAAATACACGTATCGGATGGGAAAATTTATTATGGGCAGACTGAAAGGTGCCTCAACGTCCGCCTGAGAGAGTACGAGTGGTCACTGGGGACTTCTGTCGCTTCATCAAATCTCGTTCTACATTACCGTGGATGCAGCAAAGAAAATGACAGCGTGTGCGTTTCTGATTTGGGGCATGCCGATGTTTTCTTCAGGGACAGGAATCAGATATGTCGAGAAGTAGCAGAGGCGTATCTGATCGCCACATCGCGCACCCCGTGCGTTGAGAAACCTTTGGTGGCGTTACACCGTGTAGAACTAAACTATCTTGAGAGTACTGCTGCAGTGCAACTAGGCTAACGCGCACGTATTGTTTGGTTTGCTGTGTCTGTTGCTTTTTTGTGTTTTATGCTTTGTGCGCCTGGGCATGCTTGGGTGTGAAGCCTTTATAAGCACAAGTATTTCCTAATATAATTTCAGTCGATAGACAGCGCTTCTTTATTTGCGCGTGTCTTCACCTGTCTTCATTTTTCGCTCTATCCATAATGTTGAATGTATATCCGCAATCCGTTAAGGTGATTGGCCACCGCGCGTTCCACTGAATATCCCCGATTCCTTTGGGCTCCCGATGGCGCCACATGCTGGACAGCATCTCACCTACCAGCCGGGTTAGAACCAATCAGCAATTGAGCACTGGTGGAACGTAGAAGCGGGTCACGTTGGCGGACCGCGGCTGACCATAGGCGGTAACTCTCTTTTGATTCTTAGGCTGCATGATACTACTGGTCGTAGTCTGAGTTCATCCAATTTCCATCGTGTAGTGCTACTGTTATGGTGCTTTCCTTCCAGGATCTTGAAAAGTTGGGAAGGCTATTGACGATCCGACGGGCGGCAGCATGAAAAGAGGACAAGGAAGGGCTTTGAACGGTTAGCTTGGCCGTATCTGGGCGGCACTGAAAAATGAAAGCGCCGCCAGATGGGAAGGTAGATGTGCTCAACTGAGATAGAAAACGGAGGCAATGGCGTGACCTCAGCATATAATTACGTGCTTACAGTCCAACTCGACCAAAAGTCCTACGCGCAAGTTCAGTACCATGAATCTCACAAGAATAGAAACGTCTCTAGGTATCTGCGTTTGGGCTCCTCCTGAACGTGTCAGGGTTTCCCGCCATATTACTTTCACGGGATTAGGATGACCTAGGTACAGCCTCGTCCACTTCTAGCTATAACACGATCACTGCTTTCAAAGCATCATTGTGTCCGACCTGGCCATGCAATAAAGCTATGTGGCAGGGTAATGCCCGGGCCCCTCTGTGCTTGCAAACCTTTGCATCGATATGTGCCTGCGACGGACGTGGTGTTGCTTTGAATGCAGTTACCACGTTATAGCTAGCAGTAGTTGACCCTGTACATGTAGTCCCTGCCCAAAAACGCAGTAGGCAGTCGAAAATTTTGCTCACCAGAAAAGGTGTACGTGCGTTGTGCTTTCCCTCGCACCTGCGAATACGAGTGGAGACGAATTATATGGTGGCAGATATCTCCGTGTATACAACCGGACCTGCTTTGAGAGGCCGCTTTTTTGCCTAAGGCCGCACACTCGAACAAAAACGTTTTAGCGTGCACGCTCCAACTAGCGCGGCCACCAGATCATACTTGAGGAAGCCATTTTAGATCACCTGCACAGATTTATATATGCTTTAAACATCATAGAATATCATGGAGATGGTTTTAATCAATTTCCATGAGATAAATATTCCCGATTCACGAGGAAAGTGCGTGCAGTAACCATTCAGTGAGTTACAAGGCCTGGAATTCGATTTACTTTTTATGAAAAAATTTAGAGAACGGTAAGTTCTTCATTTTCTCCCTCATGCTGAAAGATGTAAAGCGGAGGCTACGACCACCAACAGTAACTGCGGTTTGTGCAAAGTTGAGCATGGTACAGAAAGCTCAAACTCTTTTTAGTGACCGCTTGAGTACGGAAGGAGCACCAAGTTTTTTTATAACTGCATTTCTTACTAGGGTAAAAACTTAATCCCTTCAATGATTTCGCCCAAGTCTATTTGTTTGTTTCTCTGAAGAGAAGCAGCTGCCGATGCAGGCAGCACTTTTTAAATGAGGGTCTAACAGGGACCCCTGGATTACGAGTCAGGCACGTTCCTCTTAGGGCTTGTAGGCACGTCTGTGCGGCTTCGTTAATGCGAGGCCCTACATCTGTGTACAGTCGTCATACACACATTGTGGTGGATTACAACTGTATGCAAATGTGCATGTGCGATCCGAAATAGAAATCAAAAATCGCAAATTTCAACACAACTACTTCATATTTGGCCCGATTATGCTAAATTCATCGCTAGTTTTGTTATTTTTTTTCTCTGATAGCCTCCAACCTAATTTTGATTTTTAGGATGCCTTACAATGTGTATTGTTCATATTCCTATGCGCAGTGCTTCGCAGCCGGTTACCAATATAATGGGAGTGATCTTTTCAAGAATTATTTAGTTTCATTTTATTGGCTCTTAGCCTTTTGACCGATCAGGCTGTTCAGTTAGGTTTACTTTAATGAACTCAACAATCAGTGGATTAAAGTCAGCAGATACTCGTCCCCTCAAACCATAAAGTGCAGGCAACTCTCATTAGCCGCCAGAAAGCACTGCCAAAATCTACGAATATCAAATCTCTTCATCGTTTTTCCTTTGGCGCATATAAATGTGGCACTTTCACGTACCGGAGAGAAGGTCGTATATTTCTTTGCTCATTTCGCTCAGTTCTCTGTTCGCCGAATGACTCGCTACACTCGGGAGACGCTGGTTGAGCGGTGAGGCGCGTTCGTTAGCATGAATGGCGGTTGCAGTTCCGTCTCGGGATAGGGCAAATCCAGCGCTCAGTAATGAATAATCCATGAATCGACAGTAACCCTTCGGTAAATCACTGCGGAGCAAGCAACCAGCACCAATTCCTGCTCTACTTCAGCGAATTTGCATATCTGGAGCATGACCGAGCACACATTTCCTTTCCCGCCCCTTGCTGGCTGCAGGCTTCTCGTTCCCGGCGCACGTCCCGAGCCGCAGTGCACGAGCAGTCCAGCAGCGGCCCACTCGGAGGCAGCAGACGTGTTTGAGAACCTTCTGGCATTCGAGTGCGTCCAGCACGTTATGAACTTGATGGTCCAGCTCAACGCCAGCCTCGCCCAGTGGCTACCCATGCACTTGAGCCTCACGCCGACTCGACAGCTCTTCACTGTCGGATGCTTCAAGGTGACGCCCTGTTACCACTATGTGCTGATGAGCATAATGAAAACAGATGAGCCGATGGCCAAACGTTTATCATGCTGGATGGAGCGGTAACACATCAAAAAATGCAGGTCTTTATTTCAAAAGACAACTGCCCTGTCCATATAAGCGGCGAACTGCAAGGATGAAGACAAAATAAATATGAAGGCGACAACTCCACGCTTGGGTATAAGAATTCTAAACGAGATTCACTCCTGTAAAAATCCCTGAAGGGATTGGAAGTATTAATAAATAAAATATGTCTAGCTGAAGCCATTATTCATCTATTCTTCGCCGCAACTATCTTTGCACAGCAAGAGATTGCATGGCATGAATATTGGATAGGACTGCTGCAGCTGTTACGTAAGAATGCAACTGCGGCAAATGCTCATTCCACGCCACAACAATGAACAGGACGTCCAATAAATGCTTCAACAGTGTTTCGCATAGAGCGCTTCCAGCACAGCTGTGACATGCAGCTTTACCCAACATCGTAGGGCCTCGTATGACAGGAAACCCGACGCTGTCGACGTTGTTATTGGCGTCGCCAGCGTATGCGGCGTCATTTTTGACATAATAATCCGAGGAACCTTAACAAACAAGGCAATTCAAGGAAATGTCCAAATGAAGCCCAAATTGAAGACGCGCTTCCCATGACATAGACGAACTAGAATATTTAAACATGAATTGCAATTGTTGAGGGCGGGTAAGTGGGTGATGGTGTAGGCAGGTCACTTTGGTTGCGACATGAACACAGTAGTTTGGCAGCGGTGCGCGAAAGAAAAGCAAGCCTCTTATTCATTCTGATTTTTGCAGTGTTAAACCCCTATACTTCACAACACGTGCTGGAGCTGCCTTGGACTGCGACGGCTAACCCTGTCTGCCTGGTCACAGCAGATCATCGGCGATTCCGGTGCATAATCTGCGCCCAGTCGCCGTGTGACAACTGTCTTCCGCTGCCTTTAAAACGGACAGCATTCCTGGGACTGCAGTAGTTTCGCATCGGTGCGCGAACGAAAAGCAAGCCTCTTATCCATTCTGCTTTTTGCAGTGTTAAACGCCTATACTTCACAGCAAGTGCTGGTGCTGCCTAGGACTGCGACGGCTAACCCTGTCTGCCTGGTCGCAGCAGATCATCGGCGATTCCGGGTCATAATCTGCGTCCAATCGCCGTGTGACAACTGTCTTCCGCTGCCTTTAAAACGGACAGCATTCCTGAAACTGCAGTAGTTTGGCAAGCGGTGCGCGAACGAAAAGCAAGCTTCTTATCCATTCTGGTTTTTGCAGGTGAGCGATTGAACTTTTTGTTTCTTAGCCCATAGTTTCGTTGCGCACTGCTGCCAAACTTGAATTCTTGTGTAGTGGTTTTTGTCACTCTTGTGCCATGTCGAAAGATGAAGAAATAGCGGAAGCATTGGACAATTTCAAATGTGAAATGAAAGCTGAGCTGCGTTCTGTAAAGGATAGCCTAAAGTTCTGCAGCGACACTTGTGACGAGACGAAAGTTATCAGCTCTGAAATAAAGGCACTAAGAAAAGAGCTTAGCGAGCTGGTAAGCTGCAATGACAATTTGAGAGCCGAAAACAAACGTTTTGCTCTAAGGATTGAAGAACTTGAGCAGTATGGTCGCCTAAACAACCTAGAAATCAAGGGTGTAAAGTCAGATGTTGAACCAATCGAAGTGGTAGAGAAAATCGGCGAGGTAATTAATGAAGAAGTTTCTTCCATTGACACGTGTCATAGAATCCCCACTAGCCAGAAAGATGAAACCAGCATCATAGTCTGCTTTGTGAGCCGAGATAAGCGCCCTGCATTTCTTTCCAAGGTCAGAAAGTATGGGCTGTCTAATAAGGAGCTTGGCTTCACAGATACAGACAGCGGGCGTATCTACGTCAATGAACACTTGACTTATGCCAACAAAAAAACTGCTAGGAGCGACCATTGCTCGAAATAAGGAACTCTGCTGGAAATTTGTGTGGACGAATGGCTGCAAACGTTTCGCACGCAGGGATGAATGATCTGACACAATCAAAATTTCTGCAGGATCAGATCTGGCTAAAATTGCTAATTAGGTGTTGACTTATCTGATAGCTGGATTGATATCTGATTGACATGGACAGCCCACTCCATTGCATTCATTGTGATACACGATGCTTTAATGACAAGTTTGCCACTTCCATGGGAAGATTCTCTGGCATACATATTAACGTCCGTAGTATGAAGAACAAACGTGAGTCTTGATGAGTTCCTTGGGTACTTAAATCTGCAGTTTGATGTGCTTTTATTTACCGAAACTTGGTCGAAATCTCAAGATGATCATTTGCCATTCAAGAACTACCGGCATCATGGGCTCATGCGCCCGAACATGAGAGGTGGTGGTATTGCCTTGTATGTGAAAAACTGCTATCCACAATCTGTACTAGAAGACATTTCGATGATAGATCCCAATGTCGAGTGTTTAGCTGTATCATTGTCCGATATCATTGTGGTTGTGATATACAGACCTCCTGCTGGCAAAAAGCTGCATTTTTAAAGTTTCTTGAAAGTTTACTGCTTTATCTTGCCAATTTCCGGTTGCCTTTTGTAATAATGGGTGATGTTAATACTAATCTAATGCATGATGATTGTAACACACATGAATTAAATGACATTATAGCATCTTATGGTTGTATAAATGCTATATCTATACGAACTAGAGTTACCGTTGATACAGCTTCTCTTTTGGATGTTGTGTCACAAATACGATGTCTCCTCAAACGGAGCCTGGCCTGTTATCTTCTGAAATTAGCGACCACATCCTGATCTTTTGTTTTCTTCCTATGAACCACAATAAAATAGTATCCAAAAGCGCCGAGAAGGTAACTAGGGCTATTAGTGAGACAAACCTTTTTACATTTCGAACTCTTATCGAAAACACCAGTTGGGACAATATATATTACATATCTGATGTCAACTTCTCATATACCACATTTCTTACAAAGTTCACTGAATGTTATAATGCTGCATTTCCTTTAATTCAAGTTAAGCAGAGCTTCCAAAAGTCCAGAAAGCCATGGGTCAATAAGCAGTTATATAAACGAATACAGGTTAAAAATAAAATGTACCATAACTTTGTGTGCACTCGTGATGCAAACCTTTTTATGGAGTTCAAGAAATTCCGAAATATATTAAACAAAGACCTCAAGGCAGCAAAAACGGCTTACTATATAGAGCGCTTCTCGAGAATATATAACGACCGCAAGAAAGTTTCGCATGCGATAAACGTATTACTAAACAAGCAGAAGTGCAGAGATAACGCAGAAAATCTTATATATGATTCCAAGACCAGTGGAACTCATATAGTAAACACCATAAACCACTTTTTCACTGAAGCTGGTAAACCCACTTTTGATCAATCTTTATCAAACCCCTGCATGCGTGACCTCATTGAACCTTTATCTAATTCTATTGTGCTGTTGCCTGTGGTTCCACAACAAGTAGCTCTTTATATTGGTAAAATAAAAAACAATGATTCCGCCAGCCATGACGGCATCAAAGCCATACCGTTAAAGTATGTATTGGTATCAATTTGCGACGTTCTAGCTTATCTTATTTCACCAGCGGTGTGCTTCCAGATGAACTAAAAGTAGCCCGAGTGTGCCCAGTATATAAAGCAGGAAATAGAAATGATGTTACGAATTATCGACCAATTTCCGTATTATCTGTATTTTCTAAGGGATTCGAAGGAGCCATTCACAGCAGAATGGAAACGTTCTTCAGTGCTCATAATATAATTAACCCGTCGCAGTATGGTTTCTTAAAAATTAGATCGACCGAACAAGCCTTACTTGTTGTTAAAGAGAAAGTTATTGACAACATTGAGTCCCGAGCATATACACTTGGTTTGTTTTTGGACCTCCGAAAGACTTTTGATCGCGTGCAGCATGAAATTCTTTTATGCAAACTAACTAGGTATGGAATACGAGGTACTCCCTTGAGCCTGCTTAGAAGTTACTTGAGCAACAGACCTCAATATGTTACATGCAATAATTTTGTTTCAGATTTCTTGTGTGTTACTGAAGGTGTGCCGCAGGGATCTATTTTAGGCCCACCTTTATTTTTAGTTTACATAAATGATGTTTGTAACACACCTGATTCACTTGATTTGGTCATGTATGCTGATACAAATATATTTTTCACACCCCGAACTCTGCCAGATTTAGCAACTACTGTATATAACTACATGGTAAAATTGCACGCTTGGATGCAGGCAAATCAATTTAGTTTAAACTTGTCCTAGACTAGTTATATTATTTTCAGACCTATCAACGCCCCAATCCATTACTCACTTGATATAAGGTATGCTAACAAACAAATACAGCAGGTAACCACTCAGAAGTTTCTCGGTGTCTGGTTCAATGAACACCTATCCTGGAATACACATATTTCTAAACTTGCCACAGATATTTGCAGAACTGTTGGCTGTCTCTACAGGACCAGTGACCTTTTACCTGTTTCATTAAAAGTATCTATGTGTTATGCTCCATTTTTTCTAAGTTATCTTATTGCTCACTGGTGTGGGCACCACAACAAATAGCAATTATCACAAGCTTTTGATTCTTCAAAAAAGGCACTCCGGGCTATTGAGGGTTATGGTAGACCGGAACACTTACCAACATCACCTCTATACGAAAAACATAATCTACTTCAAGCTAACCGAGTCTACACATACCGCTTGTTACAACATATCCATAGCAATAGGCTTTTCTCCGTCTCTCCTAATCGATTTCCTACTAAATACCCTCTCAGACAACACAGAAACCTTGTCCCAAAAATAAGGACAAAATACGGTAAACAGAAGCTTAATTACCAGATTCCAACTATTCTCAACAACCCATTCCTATGTTTAATGTTCTATCTCTCTAAACGCAGATATAAAAGAGACATAAAAAAGCAGTTGATACTCTCCGAAGTGGAATAATTGTTTAGTCTGGTTTTGTATTTGGCAAATGCAAATTTTTATCATGTTATGTTACTGTACAAAGTTTTTTTCCCGTGTTTTGTGTGCCATATGCTGTTGTTTCGTTTTGAGTGTATAGTGTACACTGTTTCTTTTTTTAGGTTTTACTCTAGCATGTTTAATTACCACGTTTGCTGTAATGTTCTGTTATCGTTAGTTTCCCGTGTTGCGCGCTGCTGTGAACTGTATGGGAAACTATGACCCCGTCAGGCCTAACCGCCTTTTCTCGCAGTTCCTTCTTTCATTTTTTTGAAAGATCAATAAAGAATATCTGATCTGATCTCATTAGCCACGAAGGCTCCTTGGTGCAGCTGTGTTAGAAAGGAACTACTTAATGCACCGTGGTCTTTGATTTAGTGGCGTGTTTTCACGGCATATACTGATGCTAATCGTGATTAAGAGCATGCTGTTACAACTGTATTTACGTACAAGGAAGCGTTAACATAGAACGGCGTTGTGAATCAACAGAAAAATAATTAAGGCAAGACTTTGAGTGAACCGCATTGCGATCAAGCGGCAGCGATCAACAAGCAGGAACCAGATTCAATTGCAGTCGCGTTCAACTCTCACGCGGAGGTTAAGTCTCTCTCAAGCCTTCAATAAATATTCAATAATAATGTGCCCCTTTTAAAATTGCTTCCCAGGACTGCCGTGTGCCAGGAAGTGGAACGCAGGGCAGTTGCTATGGGAGCGCTCTTCGCAGGTTGCCGGCATTCGCTGACGCCTTTGGATGCCAGCCAGTGCAGCCAATGTGTGTTCTGCCCTAGTCACACACTGGTGCGTGTGTCGCCCAAAAGGAGCGCCCTTTAGATTCTGCACTACAAGCTGCTCCACAACACTGCTTGAACACTTTTCTCTTCCCGTTGTCTCAATGCACAAGAATCTCCCTTGCACAATGCATGTCGTTTCCACAGGTTTTATGTAGATAAAGTTGCTTTTATTGCGTCAAGTTCCTCATTTTGCCAAATTAACGAGCTTGTTAGCGCTTTGAATGGCCATATAATGCATCTGGAGGACAGCACAACTAACGAGTGTGACACGCTGCGCCACGAATCGCTGGTAAGCCGATAGTATTCAACTTAAATTTCATTCATGTTTCCGAATAAAGGCATCCGCTTGTACAGGAAAGAACTGAAAGTGAATATTACTCTCTGTGAAAGCTCTGTGAAATTCGGGTTTCCTATCCGGACTTTAAAACCCTTCTGTGCTTGCGCCCGTAGAGTTGTCCGTGGCTACGGCTTTCGGCTGTTGAGATCAAGGCTACAGAGTCGAATCATTGGCTGAAACACCTTTTTACTACTTTGGCAAAATACAAAAACACATATGTTCTTTGGATATCTGTGCATGGTACAGAACCTTCACTACTCTTTTTCTCAATGAATATACAAATTAGCAAGAATATGATTGTAAATGATTACCACACCTGCTATACTCCTTACTAAAATATTCTGAAACAAATAGGTAGAAAAAACAATGAAATACCTCTTTTCAGTAATCTCACATAAACATGAAGTAAAATAAAGCCTTTTCATGATTATACTACTTTTTCAAGGATGCGTTCGTTGGCATACTTCTCCAGGGTTCGAAGGATACAGTATCTGCCTACCTCCCCCACCCCTCCGCTGCCTTACTACAGTTTTCTTTTCACTGAATCAGCAGGTGACTAGATCCTCATAGCTGCTGGCTGGTTTCTCGCACCTGCTCCTGCTGCTTCAAGCGTGCTCACCATACTATGAGACCGCATTACCGCTATTTTTCCGCAGTATGGTGCACAGATGGTGCTTCTGAAGGCGTCATTAGGTTAATGGAGTTTCTGTGTTTCTGTTCATATCCCGCGGACCAGAAAGCAAACTAGATTCGCTGGACTAACATGGCGGTGTGAAACGCATCATCCTGTCTGTCGTTGCTAACTCTACCAAGCTTTCATTTATGCACGCTTCCTGAGGTGAAAAAGAGTGAATTTTATTGGTCTGTTCAGCAAACCCCTGCGTTATACAGTGTCCTTGAACAACGCCTCAACATTTGTAATAGGCGTAGAACAGAAATATTTACAGCCACCATTACGGCGGATTGACATGGTGGTTCGTTTGCTTTCTAAAACAAAGAGGCTGTGGTATGAGGCATGGGCTTCTTGACTATATCTTAAACTACATGATGCTGAATGGGTTTCTTGCGCATATGCCGGCAGTGAGATATATATGTACTTTATTCTGCACAATAAATCAGTTGTGAATGGCGCTCGGTCACGTTCTTCTTTTCTTTTTTGTGTGCGTGTTGTTCTGGTGTCTTTAATTTATAATGAGCACTGTATGAAAACTATTCCTTGGTACATTACAAGTAAGGCAATTGTTTATAGTAGAATGCAGCAAGCAATAAAGCTGTGAGAACTAAAAAGCTGGAACTTGAAATGATACGGTTATCTTGAGAATATTATATGCGTACACAGCATTGAGAATATGTGCGATGTACACATCTCCCTCAGTTAGCTGATTGAAGATAGCTTGATTGCTTCTGTCAGGGCAATTATTTCTTTATTCTGGCCGCAGTAATGTATGCGAGCCTGTAACTGGTGTACTGCAGAAAAATATTCTTTAATGTGTTCTTTAATATCCAGTTTTGCATGCTTAGTAATCCATATTTGTCTATTGCAGGAATGTTTAAGAATTGTTTGAGAATTGAAAGTTCTGGAGCCTGAACTGTTATATTTTCAGGAACTGTAATTCTATATGAACACTAAGAATCCACCAGCAGTTATCGGTTTGCCGGAAGCAGGTTTTTCCTTCCAAATATCTCTCTTTTGTATCTGGAATGGATGTTATTTTGCATATATGTTTATTATCCCTACGTCATAAGATGCTGCATGCCCTTGCAGGCCCAGAAACCTGTCGCAAAGTGCTCTAAAAGAAGAATGTGTGGGAATAGGCCTTCAATATATACAGTAGAACCCCTTTATAGTAAAGCCACTGAGGCCAGCGAAAATATTTACTATATCATGGTCTTTACTGTATCAGTGATCTGTGATGACAAGGTCCTGAAAGTGCTGTCTAGTAGTTAAATAGGCACTTACTGAACACGTCTTGTTGCTTAATGAAAAAAAAAAACCCTGAAAACCTGCCATCTCGCTTTTATCATCTCTTTGTGTGATTTTTTCATTTTAAAATTTCTCTACATCTTGTGGAAGTACCTCTGAAGCATGAAGACGTGATTATGAATGCAACCAAGTTCGATTTCATGTAAAAACTAAAGCTTTGCATGAACGTGGTGTCCCTTTTTGCTCTTTCTGTCTTTTAAAAGGCAATAAATGATAAATTCGCATGGCACTCAAGTGCTGTAAGACCTTACTCGCTGCACCTGCACTTTCTGCCACCACTGCCTCATGATTTGTACTGCACATTGCAGTGAATGTTGACCCATTTCTTTCCCTTCACTATTTCTTGCTGCAATTTTACTCCTTTACTTTCTGAATGGAACAAGCCGCCTCCTTGCTACATTTGTAGACAACTTCACTTTTTTCTTCTTCGCGCTGCGCGCTTTCCCTCACGGCTCCAAGGCTTCTGTAAAGTAGGCTTCTTCTGACTGCTGCTACGGCTAGTAAAGCCACCTAAACGAACACTCGGGGTTATTGTTCTGTTTTCAAATACAAAAAGTCTTGGCCTCGCGACTCCATGTAGTGCGCGGGAGTCGTCGCCATGGCCAGAAGCATTTTAACCAATTTTTACCAAAAACATCTTTACTGTAAAGGGGGAAAATGTACAGTTGCCTATGGAAGATGAACTGGGACTTCAGTTTCACTTTACTATATCAGAGGTTTTACTATAGCGGGGTTCTGTATTTTGTACTCAATTGTATAAAGCACCCAGACTTCAAATATGTGTTTGGATAAGTGTTGAGAAGGTGAGTTTAGATCTTATGGTGATATATGCTTGTCTTGTGTGCAGATGTCATTTGTAAGACCCACGGGCCAATCTCCTCAACAAACTGTTCCTGAATGGTTGTTTCCTGCGGGGCGCCCAGCTTACTACCTGGGCCATGTGCTTCCCCCGCCCCCTCAACCTCATCACTTGATCCATTGACCCTTCAATACCAACTATCATTCTCAACACAGTCCACTGCCATTTTCCATCCATGGTGGACACTGCCCTAGAATGCACCCATGTTCAGCCTCCTATTCCTGCAACACCTCTCACACTACAAGGCTATAGTGCATCAACCCTACTCAACATGTCCAGCCCCTTCCATCATGACCAATGCACACTGCACCCCATCACCTCTACCTGCACTACCTGATCATGTGCTGCTTAGTACCCTGTTTCCAATTACACCTACTAGTCTCTCCCATATTAACCCTGTACCCAATGCCTCCTGCACTGCATTTTGGCCCTCTGATGTCCTTGTGGCATGTACATGTATATGAGCTCTCAATAAAATGTTTTCTGAAAATATTTTGCTTGCCTCATTTAATTGCATGGTTTTTATGGCTCCTTAGGGGATGACATGCAAGGTGGTATTGGGAAATGACTGCATAAGAAAACCACAATTGTCAGAGTGACAGTTAAGCAAATGGCAGCAGTAAGGGCAAGGGTGAAATAACTGCATGGCTAAAGTTGGCTTAACAGTGGCAGTGCCAATGCCACGTGTGCCGATGGATACTTGTTGCATGCCAATAAATACCAATTTGTGATACTAGCGGCACGGCCGGTTTATTGCCAATGTCACATGTGCCAATGAATACTAGTGGCATGCCAATACGTGACACTAGGGCCACGGCCAGCTGATAGCCTATGTTGGCAGTGTCAAGACAGGTGCAATGTTGGTATATAAGCTGGACCAATATATAAAAATGTAGTAATTTCTCAAAAAAAAAACAGTGTTACGCCAATGTTGGTACCAATTTTTGTCGACGTTGGGCCGGGGTTGGTGCGATGTTGATGTGCAGCCTGGGACGCGATGCTTCGAATCGTACCGACTCTTGCGGTCTTGCTGGCACGCTTTTGTGTTGAGGCGGGCAAGATGACGGAATCGGGCCACACGGGATAAGAACTGGGCTGGTAATGATGAGGAGTAATCGGGCGTAGAGAAGAAGGAAGTGTCTAGGATTGTAATGGCAGGACGGCCGAAAACGAGAAAAAATGGGGAGTAACCGGTAGTCCGCTGTACTGCAGTATTATAGGCAAATGTGACGAATGGGAGAACAGTATCCCAATTTCGATGATCCGGTGTGATGTACATGGATATCATATCCGATAGGGTTCGATGAAATCACACAGTCAGTCCGTTAGTCTAGGGATGGCAGCTTGAGCTTGTCTTATGGAGGGTAGATGACGCACGAAGAACTTCGGATACGACTGTCGATTAGAAGGCCGTCCCGCGGTCACTTAGAAGCACCCGAGGAGCGCCATGACGCAATACAATTGACCGCAAAAAGTAGTTAGCTACTTCGTCAGCGGAAACCAGTGGATACAGGGGCCGTCTCAGAATAGCGTGTAAGGTGGTCGACAGCTGTTATAATCCAATGGTTACCCCTATCGGAGAGAGGTAGGGGACCATATAAGTCGATGCCGTCTACGTCGAATGGCGTGGCGGGACATGGAAGAGGCTGTAGGAGGCCAGCGGGCGAAGAAGTTGGCCCCTTGCGACGTTGGCACAGATGGCAGGATGCGACTTATTTAGCTACGGTAGAAGATAGGCCAGGCCAAAAGAATCGTCCTTTCACGCGGTCATATGTTTTGTCAAAACCAAGGTGACCGGCAGTAGCGTCATCGTGGAAAGCCGCCAGTATACGTGGGCGAAACGCACGCGGCACGACTGGGAGCCAACGAGTTCCATCAGGGCAATACACGTAGCGGCGTAGTATGCCATCTTCGAGCTTGAAATTGCGAAGCTGTCGGCGAAGCCTAGCATTGGGCGGGTTCGAAGCGCCGATAAGGCGGTCGATGATGGGCCGGCAGTAGGCATTAGCTAACTGCTGCGAGCGGAGTGCGTGTTTGTGCTCAGAATCGTGAAAAGAAATTGTTGTGATATGCGTCGGGGAAAGAGATGGTCGACTGTGGTCAGAGGTAGAAATGCGTTGCGAAAAAAAAACAGCAGGCTGATTCCGTAAGTAGGCAGCGAGAAAGAGCGTCGGCGTCTTGGTGTTGGCGACCCGATTTATAAACGACGTCGAAATTGTATTCTTGCAGGCGTAGAATCCAGCGGCCAAGTCGGCCTGTCAAATTTTTCAGTGAAGACAACCAGCAAAGAGCATGGTGATCGGTCACAATAGTGAAGTGCCGACCATAGAGGTAGGGGCGAAACTTTTGAACAGCCCAGACGACGGCAAGCCATTCCTGTTCGGTAATGGTGTAGTTTTTCTCAGCTGGAGTAAAGGTCCGACTGGCGAAGGCAATGACTTTCTCACGCGAAGTTGCATCGCGGTGCAGAAGGACAGCGCCAAGACCGTTACCACTGGCATCAGTGCGCAGGATGGTAGGAGCGCTGTCGCTGAAGTGGCCAAGAACGGGATCTGATGTGAGGGCGTGCTTTAGGTCGGTAAAAGCAGCGTTGGACTGTTCAGTCCACACGAAAGAGCTGCGCGCTTTAAATAGTTCATGAAGTGGCGCCGCAATAGTTGCGAAATGCCTTATGAAACGCCTGAAATATGACGCCAGCCGAGGAAACTGCGCAAATCTGCAGTCTGTTGCGGGCAAGGAAAGTTCAAGACCGCGCTGATTTTATCAGGGTCTGGACGAATGCCGTCATGGCTAACCAGATGTCCTAATATTTTAATTTCCTTCGGTGCAAAGTGGCACTTCTTGGTGTCGAGCTGAAGGCCCGCTGAAGGAAGACACGTCAGGACTTCATTCAGGCGCGTGAGATGGTCGTTAGAAGTTGCCGAAAAGATAACAATGTCGTCCAAGTAACATAAACAGGTTCTCCATTTTAGGCCACGAAGTACCGTATCAATCATTCTTTCAAATGTCGCTGGTGCATTATACAGGCCGAAGGGCATAACATTAAACTCGTAAAGTTCATCGGGAGTTGCGAAAGCGGTTTTTTAACTCCATTTTAGGCCACGAAGTACCGTATCAATCATTCTTTCAAATGTCGCTGGTGCATTACACAGGCCGAAGGGCATAACATTAAACTTGTAAAGTTCATCGGGAGTTTCGAAAGCGGTTTTTTCTTTGGCGCCCTTATGCATAGGTATTTGCCAATAACCTGAGCGGAGATCCAAGGTCGAGAAATATTCGGCGCCTTGGAGAGAGTCAAGGGCGTCATCTATTCGCGGCATCGGGTAGACATCTTTACGGGTAATTTTGTTGACTGCGCGATAATCAACACAAAATCGTACCGATCCGTCCTTTTTTTTAACTAATACTATTGGGGAGGACCATGGGCTTGTTGATGGACGAATAATATCACGACGGAGCATGTCATTCACATTTTCTTCGATTACTTTTCGTTCCGAGAGAGAAACCCGATAATGTAGTCGGCGTACGATCGAGTTACCTTCAGTAATGATGCGGTGGTGTGCAACACTAGTCCGTCTCAATGGTGGGGAAGTGGCATCAAAAATGGCTTGATGGGCTTGAAGCAATGCCAGCAATTATTTGCGTTGGTGCGGCATGAGTTCCGGACTGATTGTCTTCGACAGCATGGGAAGAGAGACGTGCGATGAATCACGTTGCTGAGGTAGCGGGGCGGTGAGCACCATCATGGACTTGGGGTGAGCATCCACTATGCATGGCAGGAAAGTTCCTTTAGTCAGCACGAGGGATTCACGGGATGTGTTCGTGGCAGCTACTATCGCTGAGCAGCTGCGGAATCGTGCAAGACTTGATGGGAAGTCAATTCCACGTGCAAGGTGACGATGAGATGGTGCGATGAGTACATCCCCGTCAGTGATGTGTTCCGAAACAACGGTGACAAGTTTTTCGCACTGTGGAGGCAATACAGTATCAACTGCGGCAATGAGGCAGTGACGTTATTCAGAATTGTCAGATGAAAAATCACTGTCTGTCATATGAATGACATGGTTGCCACAAGAAATTAACGCTGAAGCGGTCGACAAAAAATCCCATCCAAAAATCATCTGATGCGCACACGGTGAAAGCACAGCATACTGCACATGGTGGCGGACGCCGTCTATAACAATTCGAACTGTACACTTTGCTGAAGGATGTAGAGGGACGTCATTTGCTCCACGAAGTTCAAGTCCATCACATGGTGTCGTTACTTTCCGCAAACGGTGGCACAAATCAGCGCGAATAACAGAAATTCCAGCCCCTGTGTCAATGAAAGCTTCGACCGGTAATCCTTCAGCTAAAACAGAAATCATATTGTACGGGCGATAAGGAGGACTTTTGGTAAGTTCGCAGAGTGCAGTTTCACCTCCGGAAACTGCATCGCTTAGTTTTCCGAATGAAGGACAGGAACAGTTGTTGCTGGTCGAAGTGGAGAAACACAGCGGCGGTATGGGAAAAGGGACCGGCGTCGGGATACAAGGGACCACTTGGTTCAGACGAGGATACCGGCGGTGGATAGGATCGACGAGGTGGGCTGGGAATAGGTCGCGTCTGATAATATGAGGGTACGTCACTTTCGAAGGCGTCGTAACCACGCCGCTCGTTCTGGATGTGTCGACGACAGAAGCGGGATATATGTCCTCGTATTCCACAGTAGTAGCACACTGGAGGAAAGGGGTGCCAAGGTGCGTAATAGGGTGGCGTAGGCTGAGCCGTCGTCACGGCGTTGATATGGTTGTAGGGCGATGCGAGTTGGGGCTGCGGAACAAAAGGAGGGGGTGATGCTGCGACGTGCGCGTAAGTCGATGCTGGGCGGGGTGCAGGAGGGTCGGACGCCATAGGTCGGGTGATGGTTGCCAGCTCATCTTTAATGATGTTGCGGAGACCGGCGTCATTAGAAGGTACGGAAGAATTATCGCACCCGTGTCGACAGACAGGCTTGAGGGCTTGGAGCTCCTCCCGGGTGATGGCTCGAATCAGTACCCGCAGATCCAGGTCAACAGAGGTCGGGCCAGTAGCAATGCCGCGCTGCAATCGGGAGGACTGTAGCTGGTCGATGCGTTGGCAGGTCGCAATAATGGCGTCAACAGTAGAAGGATTCTGGGAAATCAGGGTATTATAAGCCACAGAATTAATTCCTTTCATGATGTGGTGTACGCGTTCAGGTTCCGGCATGGTGGGACTAATACGCCGGCAAAGTGCAAGTATGGCCTCTATGTAAGATGCGTACGACTCATCGGGACCTTGGAGGCGAGAGGCGAGCTTGTTCTTTGCGACCTCAGTCCGAACTGCTGGGTCCCCGAAATATTGGCGGAACTGCTGCTTGAATGTGGTCCAGTTAGTGGTGTGGGGTTCGCGGTTAATAAACCAGGTTCTGGCGACCTCAATGAGGTAGAAACATTCAGAAATTTTAGAGCATCGTCCCACCGGTTGTAGTTACTGCAGCGTTCATAGGTGTCCAGCCAGTCATCGACGCCTTCATCGCGACGACCAGCGAACAGCGGCGGGTCGCTTGTCGTGTGAGCCCAGTCGGAGAGGGTAGTGCAGCAGAGGTAGGGGGTCCTACCGAATCGTGGGTACTCTCGGTAGACATAACGATGGTAGCAGGCGGTAAACAGCCACCGGAATGTAGCTCCAGCGAGAGGCAGCGCACAAAACGGCAAGGGGATCAAGTCTCATCTCCACCACTTGTGGAAGAAGGCCAGGTCGAGACGGCAAGGTCGAGACGGCAAGGCAAGGGATGCCGTGTCTGGCCTTTATTCCGATGGACAAAACCCAAGTGCGTGCCGGAACCGGCGCCGCGGGGGACGATGATGATGGTATGTACAAGAGGAAGAAAAACATCATGGTATGTACAAATGAAAGAAGATCCGTGGAGGGCTCACAATATAAACACGTGTGCTGGTGCTATCATACACGTTCTGCAAAGCCCCTGCTAAACTTCTAGTCTGGTCATACAACACTTGTAAAAGAGGGCAATGTTGTCTCGTGCTCGCAATATGCGCTCAAAAAGACTTGCCATGAACGAATAAAGGACAGCGTTTCCGCTCAAGCAGGGCGGTTGCGCGTGAACGGCTACCCTGCTATATTCATTTCGAGATCAGCGGAGAAGCTTCTTAGACAGCTTAATAAAGGGATTCGGCCAAAACCAGAAAGAGAAAAAAAGGTTTGCAGTTGTTCCGTACGCAGGGAGATATAACATTGATGTGGTGTTTTCTGACCCTAGGAAATTAGGCACAATGTGCAAACAGGTCATGCAGAGGCAAGATGGCAAGAAGGAAACCTGCCAGGTGCGTCACGTATCACTAGCAATTCCATGCGAGGTAGGAGTGGTGTATCGGATTCCTTTGTCATGTGGCGCCACGTATATTGGGAAGACTGGGAGGCGTGTGAATAAGCGAATAATGGAATATGAAAACACAAGAAAAAAGGATGTCCTATCAGACACAGCCGTCCACTGAAAAAGTTGCAAATGCAAACATGAAAATGAATAGAAAGAAAGGAAAGGAAAGTGGCTCAGTCCACTTTCATATGCAAAAAGTGCAAATGCACCCCTGATTACAAAAACGCGCATTTTGTTTCGCCACAGTGATAAGGTGACACGCGAGCTGATGGAGGCCTTAAACATTCATAATCATTGCACGACTTGCATGAGCAGCCCTTTTGTTTCACTATCAAAAAATGAAATGGCATATCTGTCCGCCCACATACCGTTTTAGATAACTTTTTCTAGTGACAAGTTGTTTCAAGGATAATTTATGTTCTTCGTTCTTCATTAAACTTCAGTTAATAATCAGCGCTTGCTTGTGTGTGATTATCCGTCTGTAGTCCTCTCTTGACGTGCTGTGAGTGAAATAAATATGTTCTAACTCCCCCAAATTTTTGCTTTACATGAGCTGTATGCGTTCGTTGTGTTCACTGAAAGTCTTTCCAAAAATAACGAAATCATCTGGGGTAACACATACGTATGTCCCATTTTAAACCACACAGCACCATGTCCATAAATATTTCAAACGTTGCAGGCGCGTTGCAAAGTCAGACGGTCAAAACATTGAATTTAAAAGTTCGTCTGGCGCGCCAAAACCTGCTTTTTCCTCATGATCAGTGTGCACAGTAATGTGCGAGTAACCTGATTTTAAATCAACGCAAGAAAAGTAAGAGGCGACCGAAAAGTAATCTATGGCGTCATGTATTCGAGATAGGGGATATACGTCTTGGTGATATTGTTCGAAGTAGATAGTCCACGCAGAAACGCCACGCACCGTCTTGCGCATCAGGATTACAGGAACCGCCCAAGGACTTTGACTCCTGAATTACTCTTTCTGTAGCATTACTCGAGCTTGTTCGTTAATGACCTTGCACTCGGATGCTGATACTCTATAAGGCTTCAGGCGGAGCTGGCGGGAACACCCGGTGTCGATCGTGTGGCGAATGAGGGAATCTGAAATAGAAGGCAGTCATAGGGCTGTCTGCTCTGCTGACGAAGGCGGAGGAGATTCGGTTCGAGAGACTCCGACTGATGTCACAGCGAAGGGCATGCCATGTCTCATGTCCACAGGAGGCAAGGTTAAATCCAACTGGCAGAACAGGGGTTCAGGTGACGAATTCATTAGCCACAACACATGGCCGTTCACATCAGAAATATAAAATGAGGCACAAGTTCATTCCTCGTAACACACACCGAATAAATAGGCTGCATTAGAGCTTCAAAGTTGTCCCGTTGAGAGACGATCGGCAAACTGGGATGCACACTGCAGTCCATGATGTTACGACTGTGTCTTCGGAGACGCTACATAAAGTTTCTGCATCACGCGAACTTCTAAGAGATCAGGCATAAGAGTCTACTCGAAACAAACCGCCCCACTTTGACAGTCAATGGTAGCGCCACACGTTTTCAAGCAGTCCTGCTCTAAACTCACATCATGTGTAGAACAACAAATGACAATAAATTTTGCTAGACATCACCAGAAGACATCACCGCTGTCAGGACCGATATGAAAGGCATTAGGTGTCACGTAATCCTCGAAGTTGACTGGCGGCAGCTCATCAACGCTCTCACGTGCTTCGAGGTGCGGTCCTGGTGCATTGCAGGCTCGGCAGTGCCGGTACCTCTGCGGGTACTGCTGGGACACCTGATACCCTTTGTAGTGCGCTGCACTGAAAGACAGGGGCTGACGCAGAGACAGCGAATACACAGATGGCTGCCCACTATGACGGCAGGTAAGATCTTGCCAGAGGGTTAGCTCGTCGCGTGTAATCTGGGGAAAAGTAGCGGCAAGGTCACTGGTGGACGTAAAGACAATGGTTGGCCCTATGGGAACAGTAGCCAAGCGAATTAACTTGGGAGTAATTCTCCTCATCTTAAGGCTCTCAAAATGTTCGGCAACGTTCGATCACGTTCGAGACCCATGCCACTTCTGCTAGCTGATGAGGTAAGCGTAAATGTCTTCGGCCAAACCTTTAAACTAGTAAAAAAACAATGGGGACTAGTTGGTTGAGCGTTTTGAAAAAAATACGCACTATGCTATAAACAGACACAAATGGAAGAAGGAATATTGACGTACACAGGACAAGCGCCCATTGACAACTATGGTTTATTCATAACAGAGTTGCCTTAAAAACAATCCACGCGCATCTTCTGATAAAATAAATGAACCGTTACCAACTCGCCCAGTCGCCAACCTTGTTAAATCTCGAAACCTCATTGAACAAGGAGAGTCACATCTCAGCGCACCTACGCTGCTTTGTTAGTTTGTCATGACTTGTTAACATAACTGACGGTGTGCTTACGCACTTGTCTTTTCCGGCTTTCAATATCTGAAACGCTTCTAGTATTTCTCTTTCTCTTGAATTACCTAAGTTGGTGGTTCCTTCAAATTCTGGAGTACATTTGTGTTTTGCGCAGTGAGGTTCAAGGTTTCCAGAGTTAGTTATTTACCTATACTATTGCAGTGTTCCTTTACCCCCTGTTTCAAACACCTGCCGGTTCCGCCTATATAACTCCTTTCACACGACAAGGGAATGGTATACCCAATGCCAGTATTAGATTCAAAAATCTTTCTTTGTGCACAATTTCGCAAGTGTTCGCTGTCTCAGATCTTTAGTCATTTTATGTTAGGGGCTCATTAACCTTTTCGGAGCGGCAAATACGAGATGAACGAAATACCGCTTACTACTCTCTAAAACATGGGCCATGTGCAGAAGATACGCATGCATAGTGCCTACAGAGCCTCTTTCCGCACCAACCGCTGCCGATGACGCCGCCGCGTGCTTGTATCGATTAGCCGCTTTAAAAGAGCAGAGCTTCCATCATTAAACGTTCAATCCGTTTTGACGTGACTTGACTAGAACATGGTATCAAAAGTGGACCGGCCGTTGGCTTTTCAATGAGTGCTTTAAAGAAGAAACTAGGGGACGCTGCTAACCATCACGAAGGATGGAGCTACTCAAGCCGCTCGATAAGCTTCTTCTGTCTCGGAACATAGCAAAGAAGTGGACATAGTTTAAATAGGAGTTTAAGCTCGTCCCAATAGCTACAGCATCGACCAAGGAATCAAGGATGGAAGCGGTAAGGCTGCTCTGCTGCGGACGCTTGAACGGAACAAGTGTCCAGCGTTTGGCAAGACATATTTTGCGTGCAAGGCCAATCATGTCGTGGTCTGCTGCCAAAAAGAGCCTGCAGTCAGTGAGGTAGCTAACGAGGACAGCTTCGAAATCCTGAATGTACGACTGTACACTGTCGAAAGGCAGCTGATTGCATGGTTGCAGCCGGAGTGGCCAAGCAGAACATTGTTTTCAAAGTAGACACTGTGCCTTAGGCAAACTTGCTGCCTTATTCGGTCTTTCGTAAATGCTAATCAGGGACATCCTTGCAGCCTACCATATCTGTTCTTCGGTCATAACGTGGATACATGATTAAACTCTTTGCAGTGGCGACCCTACCAGTGGTTATGAACGACCAGTCCGAGACGTTCACCTTCTTTATAGTAAAGAGCAACCAGGCAATACTTCGACTGCAGGCAACTGAGTCGCTAGGACTGGTAGTTCGTTCAGTCGAAGCCGTGGACGACGTGCATTCTGGCAAAGCATTGCGAGAATTCTCGCAGCTTTTTAAGGTACCGGCTGTGTACCCCGTCCGTACCGGATGGTCCTGCGCTAAGCCATTGCAATGACACATCCGGTACGACGCGTTCCCTTGGCGTTACAAGAACCGCTGCGAGAGGAGCTGTAATGAATGGAAAATCCCTACATCCTGAAAGGATCAACGAGCCAACAGACTGGGTGAGTCCGATGGTCATTTTCAGGAAGCAAGATGGGAAACTTAGGGTCTGCATATATCCTAGAGATAATTATCAGTACCTGAAGCCTACCACCAGTACCAGTACATGAACTACGAGAATCAGATTTGGATGGAGCGCATTTGACAAGTATTCGCAGTTTATAACTAGCAGCTTACCAGAATCGCTTAAGAGGAAAGTATACAACAGTTGCATCTTCCCTGTACTCACCTATGGTGCTGAAACATGGAGTCTAACAAAAAGGAGGTTTTAGTGTCCGCTATCCGGCCGCAGGGAACGATCTGGCGCAGACGGCAGCTCAGGGTAAACTGCTTATTTACGAAAGAGGGTGAAAATGTGGGTTCGAAATACGAGAGAGAAAAGGGCTGGGATGATAGCACTGGCTGTATAGAAAGTGAAACAGACACTTGTGCGCGGTAAATCATATCCCGCTTAAAAATACGAAACACAAAAAGCACAGTATGCGCAAGAACCGAAACAGCAATGTCAATATCGAAGTCTGTCAGGTGGCCGACACTCTTTGCACTTCTACGCAGCGCTTTTCCTGTGTCGTTGCTTTGCGGAGTTTAACTTGCTTCAACCCCTGGAGAAGTATACTGCGGTTCAGATCTCGTTTCAGCTGGTGCTGGTTCTGCGCGATCTCCAGAAGTGGGTTACTGATTGTTTAGAGACAGTGTCCTGGACTGTGCAGAGTCAAAGCTTTTTTCTGGTATGCGAGCTAATTTATATTCATTTCAGATGCGACTGTCAGTTTTTAGAAAAGAATTCTGGCCTCTCTTTTGCTTACTTTAAATGAACCCATTATGAAAGCCATGTCTTGCCTCCACCTTTGGGAATCCTTACTCGAATGAGGTCACCGTTTCGAAGGGTTGGAGCCCTAGCACCGATCCTCCTACCCGTATACTTTTGTGCATGACTGCTTAGCTCGGACCCTATCACGAACTGACTTAAGCACACCCATGGAGTGTATGTCGCTACCAGAGGGCATTCCACCATTGCTGAGTTGTGTTCTGTGTTGGTGGCCCTGTAGGAGCTTCGCAGGTGGCAAGCCAGACGACACCTGATTGCCTGTGCGCAACACAAACCTGCTTCCTCGATGGTAAACATGCCAATGCTCGCATGCAAACATGCATGCCAGCGTCTCTCGCTCACCGACGGAATATCTGCGTTCCGCCGCAATCAAGGTTCTCGATGCTAATGCAACGGTGCTCATTTTTTTACCATTGCGTTGTTGAAGCACAGCCACCAAACCCTTTTCTAAATCATCTAAGGTGACAATTAGATCAAACTCTGGTTTGAACATTTTAATTACTGGACTAGCTGATAAGGCGCTTCGACCTAATCAAAACTGCGTTGAGTTCCCTCATTCCAAGCAAAGTTTTGATTTGACCGCAAAAGCTTTCTCAACGGTTCAATCAGATCAGCAAATCGGGGTATAAAACGGGAATATTACCCTACAAGTACCAGGAAAGAACGTAATATTTAGACATCATGAGGGGCTGGTACTTTCACAACAGAATCTACTCTGGGAGGCAATGGGCACGAAACTTTTCCACTAAAGACATGCCCCAAAAGTGCAGCTCAGGAACAGCGAAAATGCACTTACCAATTAGATTCAATCCCGAAGCGCTTTACGGTGATGTACGTACCTGTTTCAAATTTAAATTATGCTCCACACGTGTCCTCCTCAGACGATTATGCCATCAATGCATGTAACACACCCTTCCAGTCACTTACCAACAGCTGCATCATTCTTTCGAAAGCTGCTGGGCAGAGGCAAGACCAAAACATAATTTGTTAAATCAATACTACCCATTATGCGTAATAAGTTATTAGGTCGCCGTTCTCTGGTTTAAGTTCAATTTGATGGTACGTAGAAGCCAAGTCAAGCTTCGAAAAACATGTCCCACCTGCTAGTTGATGTAGCAGTTCTTCCATGCGCGGGAGCGGAAACGCGTCGGCTATGACAGCTTTCTTAGCCCCGTGGAGGGGCACGCACAATCGCCCCCAGCCATCTTTTTTTCGCACGACGACTATGAGAGAGACCTGTTGCGACGCGGACACGGGTTTCATTACCACCTGCGATTGCAGACGGCATAGCTTCGCGGAAACTTGCTCTTTAGAGTCAGGCGTTGATGCCGTAGTGTAGCAGGAACGGGTAGCATGACCAGCGATGCTGGATGTGGTGCACGAAGTTTTTTTACGAGCTCGAGGCCCGTCATGAAGCAGTGCGAAAACCGATCCTGCAACTCAGCGGGAAGCGAGGGGGGGGGGGGGGGGCAAGTCTGCGTGCGTGGCGCTGCGGCAGGTGAAAGCTGAACCGACGATTTTTATGGCGAAGCTGCGTATGGCGTTGAGCCCCAGCAAAGATGTGTCTTTGGTTGTGATGTAGAATGACACACAGGCGGTGGTGTCGCCATAAGTCCCGTCGGCTAGAAAGCATCCGAGCATGTTTATCTCTCCTCCGGTGTAGTTAAGGGTGACAATAAGCGAGCAAAACGCAAAGACATCCGCGAAGAATCTGTGGTATTGTTCTTCGCTCAGAAGAGTGACCTCAAAGCCAGCGTCCACAGTGAGAGAAAAGAGGTATGGCACTATCGTAACTGTGGCGAATTTCTTTTGGTGGGACATCCTGATCGCTGACATTTAAGATTGCGATGGCATTGGTTGTCTCAGCTTTCGGACATGCTGCTCTTTTTTTAAGTTACTTTTGTCCTTGACTTGCAGACGCTTGCAAAATGCCCAATATTTCCACAGTTGAGGTAACTTGGTAGCAGGACATACAGAGAAATTTGCGAGATGCGAAGCCGAACAACAACGGCAGAAGGTATCATGTGAGGGGTTGAATGATTTCATTTTTGTTTCTGAAACGCGGTTCCCAAAATAGCTCACGGTGAATTTTTCTAATAGCCTTTCTGTTTGCTTGATCTGTGTTCCGTGTGCCCGTGCGTTCCGTGTGTGTGTTCTGTGTCACCTGCGCGTTGAAGAGTGAGAGATGATCCGTTATAAAGTAAGTGCTCTCGTATCTGTTGTGAAGTTGTTCCCTCAAGTATTTGGTCACAGATCCTGCGGTCTGTTGCAGTTCAAGAATTGCACGCAGCGGAAAGTTCTCGAAGAGGGTTTACAAGAGCTTGAAAGCTCTCACCGGGTGCATGCCACAGGAACCGGTGATGTTCCACGAGGTCGTCTGTTGTCGTTGGGTAGCGAGCATCTAGCGCTGCGACAGCAGCATTGAAGGGGCCATCGTCAGCCTTAATGTGGCACTTGCTGAAGGATCTGCAGCGCTCCTTGTTGCGCCGAGGCTGTGGTACACACGCTGACCTTCAACTCCGAGGGAGTTCAGAAATATTGCCTTGCGATGCTTGGGCTGCTCCATCTTTCTTTAAATTTTCCTCTCTATTGCTCTACTGTTACCCGTTACCGCTGGAGTCAGTAGTCGGTACTCCGCCACCTTGCCTGGGCCCCTGTCGCAACCACTTAATCCCTCTGATATCTTGGGTCTTAATTTTGCTACCCGAGACACCATTCATCCACTTTCCCTACTATGTATATCTTCTGCTAAGACTTTAGAGCTTGATTACCCAACTTTCTTCCCTTATTCTCCAGCCCTATATATGATTCAATACATGACCATTGCGTCTGAGGCCTGTCGCATGCTTGGGTACTTTCAGCCCTTATAATTGCTATGTTCGCACTTTTAGTCGTTACGGGTTTCTTTTGACACCAGCCTTTATTTACTCCTGTTCGCCGTCTTCTTTCCTTATAACTCCTAGGTTCTGCTTACTGGCATTGCGGCTTGTTTTTTCATGTCTCCAGAGCTATTTTTAACCTTACCTTTCTCCCATCTTTCTTTGGGCGTTATCAGACACTGTGCTTTCGGCCCATTTCGCGCTTCTTCCCTCTTGTTCCACATCGCCGCCGAATCTTGTTCTCTCCCCTCGTTTTTTCCCCTCTCCCCTATTCTCCAGCCGTCGGCTGTGTTTGGGCCTGTTCTGCTTCTTTTATGCTCGTTTATATTCCTCTATGTATCACCATGGCTATATTTAGTTTCTTCCATATAAACCTTTACCACACTCGGCGTGTGACGGCTGCACTCTCTAGTCATTTTCTTTCGTCTTCGTTTTCCATGGCGGTGGTGGCGGACACTTACATGGCAGGTGGCGTGGTTTCAGGCCTGCCCGGTGATGGTGCCATCTTCGCTGACCATCTCATCCGCGTTCGCTAGTCCTTACACGGGATCCTCCTTTTCAGGTATTCGCAGTCTATGTCTCCAAATTCGTTGTGGCGGTGATGTGCACCTCTTCATCTGCTTGCTTTCTTTTCGTCTCTGTTTACTCTCCCCCGCGCGCCATATTTGACTCTTCTTTAGAAGAGCTGGACGAAGTGATTGCCTTGGCGGCCGGCCGTCCCATCATTTTGGCTGGCGATGGTAACGCCAAACTTGAATTATGAGGCCCTTCACCCTCCGACTCACGCGGATCCAAATTAGTCCGCTTTTCACTGGCTTATCAACTGACAGTTTTGAACACTCCAACTTCCGCCTGCCCCTCCGGGGTGGTGCAGTGGTAAGACGCCCGACTACTGTGCCGGAGTTCCCGGGTTCGAACCCCACCACGGCGGCTGCGTTTCGATGGAGGCGAAACGAAGAGGCGTCGTGTGCTGTGCGATGTCAGCGCACGTTAAAGATCCCCAGGTGGTCGAAATTACTCCGTAGCCCTCCACTACGGCTCCTCTTTCTCTCTTTCCACTTTCATTCCCACCTTCCTCCCTTCCCTTACGGCGCGGTTCGGGTGTCCACAGAGCAAGTGTGACAGTTACTGCGCCTTTCCCTTCCTGTGAACCAATTTAACTTTTATTTTTAACTTCCGCCCCGACTTATGATAACCATTACGCCGAGTCGTGGATTGATGTCACGTTCGCCTCCTAGTCCATTCTCAGGTCGGGATACACTTGGATCGTCTCGGACGCCGAATCGATGTCCGAACATTCTTATTGATCCCACCCTACGCAGCACGCCGTCTAACGGTTGCGTCGAGAGCTCGTGCCCTCGACTTTCTCGCAAGAGGCACATGGTTTCCTCGGGTCGCTGGAGCCGACTTGCGTTCCTCTGATGCACTGGAGACAGTGGTCACGCGGTTCCATGACCGGGTTGCCTCATTGAGCGCCATAAACGTACGCCTGCGGGTTCTCAGAGCTCTAAGCCACCGAAGCCATGGTGGTCGCCCCAGCTTGCCATCGAGCGGCGCCGCGTTCGAGCTTTGCTCCGGCGCTTCCAGCGTTGCGCATACCTGTCGATGCGTCCTGTATACTGCACCGCGTTTCAGTTCGCACCTGCATGTTACCGGCGAAGAATCAAGGAGGAGACGGACACGGTTGTACAACAGGTATGCCGCGATGTGAACCGGAAAAATCTTTTCGCCGCGCCATTTAAGCAAGCATTCGCCAAACTGCGCGCACCAGTATTTGTACCGTCCCTGGGCATCGGTGGAGGCTTCCTGACGACCTCTGTCTTCGAGCCCGCGGCGCTTTTGCTCCGGACAGAGGTAGGCTGTGATGATACTAAAATTGATACAGAGCTCCGCACGTCCATCCGTGCCTCTGTCGAGTTGCCTTGCAACCCTTGCCTGCCTTCTGACGTACCGGTCTCTCATAACGAGCTTCAGTTGCGCGTGAACGCACTCGGTACGGGCACGGCTCCCGACCTGGATGCGCTGAATGCGCCATTGGTTGCCGGCCTGTGGCGTGCCCGCCCGCGCATGTGTCTGCTCTTTCGTTGCCTTTAATCTCAACGTGACTGGAACACAGCACAATTTTATATATTTATGATGTTTCCGTTACTATGTGGTGTACTTATTACACTACCTATCAGTTGTTCAACTGCATTTTTTTTAATATATTGCATTGAGGACACTAGAGAGTCTGTAGAGGATGCCATTTTTATGTTTTCAATCCTTACTTTTTTTTACAGCACCACAATCAGCGTAACACTGCAGTGAAAACTGATGCACAATGAGGTAGTCGTGTTATTTCTTCTGTTTCTCTTGTACTATAGCACTTCCAACGTAATCATCGGTTTCGGAACCATCTGTGTAAAATGCAGTGTAATTCTTATATTTTTCTTTCCGTTCCAGGTATTCTTGCATAGCGTGCTCATGTGGAGTGCGCATTTTTCGAAATTTTGTTAGCGTCAGGTTAAAAACTGAGGGGAGAGTGTACCATGGAGAGAGTGGTTCGTGTTTTGTGGCAATACAGGGCAATTCATTCGTTATATATAGGTCCTGGCTTATTTCTTCAAAATGAGCAAGTTGTCGTCCGTGTCTGCGTCGTGCCAGGTGGTTTTATGAGCAGCGCCGACTTCGCACTGCCCCGTGCCAATCGCAGCTCATAGGATTGTACAGGTATATTCTAGTATACTATAGTAGAGGCAACGCCACACTGTACAAGATGCGCCCAGTAGGGCCGTTACATTGTAGTCGTCGTCTGTTCGACAACCCCCCTCACGACTATGACGTCATGAAGCACAATGTTGGCCGTAAATATTTCTTGTTCGGCAGCGCGGGTACCAGGTCCTGGTGCGCCATCTTTAAAATTACTTTACAGGAAAATTAAGTCATCCTCAACTGTGCTTTTTGGAATGCATAATCTTGACACAGAGAAGAACGTCTGATACAAATGTTGTTGATATCTGTGCGCATGGAAACATCGCCGGAGTTGACCTTTAAGCCGGGCTAAACTCTAATTTTCTGTGGCTCTTCTGTCCGCTGAGTGCTGCTGCTTTTTGTTATTGGGCCATTGACACAATCCCGCGTTTCGGACCATTACTTCTTATCTGTCGCCAGAATTTGACTGCGAGATCAGTTTCCCAACGCCTTCACTGCATCTCACGAGAGAAAGCGAAAGCGCGATCGACTAAACTATCTGAAAAGCGCCTGCTGTCATTGGTAGAATGCGCGGCATAAGCCGGGAGATGCTCACTCAAGCACAACCCTGATAATTTCTATTATTCGGCCACCCGCGCCTTCAAAGCGCAACCCTCGTCTACGGCCCAAAGTTTAGTTCACATTACCATGTGGAGATACCCCAAGCCGAATGAAGCAATTTTTCACTAACGAATGCATTCAGTAACTGCCCATTAGCATTAACGCGATAGCGTTAAATGTCGTATTCTCCGCAAAATCCGACATCTGCTCTGTTGGCGTTCTGAGCCCAAAATCACGGTGGCTCAGGCAGGTGGCAGATGGCAGGTGGCATAGCTGTTCACTAAATGGTCGTCAGTTTGTATGACGTCACGAACTCACATTTTGTGATCGAGTTGGTAGGTACTGCCAAATGGGGCTTCGTGTTTGAGGTGGGACGTTGTGATCGGAATCCGACTTCTAGGGTCATTGAATTCTAAGTAAAGACACTCTTCCCCTAGGCCACGCAGGCACGTTCGAACTGCTTGGTTAAACCGGGAAGTTCAATCTATGGCGAGTGCAATTTATATAATGGGGTATTTTGGGACTGTATAATAATGAGTATGTATTCGTAATAGAAGAAGAAATCAAACATTACTGATTAAGGGAGCACCGAACTGAATGGACGCAAACGAGGGTCCGCAAGAGAAGAAGAGGAACCATTTATGCTTTCACATCACACCCGTAAGGGTAAAACTCTACTACTCCCCCCCCCCCTCTTTTCATATCTCCGCCCTAATTGTATTTTTTTTTTCACGAGACTCGGGTCATGGTTTTTAGACAGCGGGACGAATATGCTCCACTACAGTACCTCAACTCCCTTTCCTAACGAGCAGGCCTGGACAGATGTCTCTCACCATTAAGTGACGATTGTGACTTCGCCCTTCGAACTCTTTGGAAAAAGGCCTACAGGACTATGCAAACTCTATGCCCAAATGTCACTGCTAACAATTGGGAGGTTTCTTAAAACGCTTGTTACGCGGATGATTGTGTTTCTTAATTAATGGTGGTATTCTTTTATAGTCGCACCCGAATTTAAATCTCACTCTCTGGGGATCGGTACCCCCATCCCGCTGTTTACATGGATTTGGTACATTTTTTGGAAAGCATATATCTTGTTCGCATGCCTTCTCGGAAGAACATGAAATACAAATGCAGACGGCACGCGGATCGCGAATGTGTCTAACACAAATACCAGCCCTGACGCAATGAAGGCTTTTTTTTTTTTTTTTTTTTAAGGCGTGATCGGTCTGGTATAGTCTATAAGGACTACAGACATTTAATTAATAAGGGATGAAAATGAAGTGATATAATCATTGCTGCATCATCTGCATTCACTACAATGATGAAGCTAGCCTTATTCAAGGACAGGAGTAACTACAAGTGAAGACTGAGCAATCATATCGCTTTTTTCATGCCGCACATCAAGACATGATTGTGACGTCTCATTCATCTCTCGGTTATGGAAACCAAAACTGCTGAGAAAATGAAATTCAATAGGAAATTACTTAGCGGCCATAGGCAAAAACTGCGTGCGGATCGATATACAGGAATTACTTACGCATCATTAACAAGAAGGAAAATGCCACCAAAATTTGGTGTTTATGGTGCTTTAAAAACTGTGCGGCAGCTCAAGGTAGACTGAAATGAAGGGCCTTATAGGCTGGGCCTAACCCAGTGTCCAGCTGTGCTGTCCGCATCAAAACACGCGCTTACCCACCCGCTGCCGCAGTGGCGAAGGATGTCGAACCAGCCTTTGATCGCGCCAGGCACAGTGGCCTCCATACCGCTGTCTGCACTAGTAGCGAACAGCTCCCAGGTCAGGGAGGCTGGGCTTGGACCGCTACACAGTAAGAATTTCCGGCTGGTTAGAACTTCCTCCACATGTTATTGTATGTTCTCTGCTCCTGTAAACAGTTACCAGCTGCTGATGTGAACGCGCTTGCAATAATCTCAATACATGAGGGCGTACTCTGGAGGCAGGAACAGTCATCGCACACCTTGTCCATTTAAGTCAGAGATTTTAGTCGTGGCGTCAAGGCACATATCCGCGCAGAATGTAGAAATGACCTCCTTGGTCAAAGTCAGCGCCAGTGCATGGGAGCATTCCCATCCTGTACCGTAACAAGATCTGCTCTAAACACACTTCGTTTAACAGCACTTACTGCTAAATTTGTAAGCATGGCGTCCACTGGAAGTATGCTTTCTTTGATTTTTTTTTTTCAGAGGGAGTCAGGTCCGCACAACTGTTCCTGCCATGGGTGGCTTTCCTCAGAGGCAAGCATAGCGCAAAACCTCCACCTTTCGCTCCCTTTTGAAATAACTACTTCACACGTGGGCGACTCAAGTCCGGATCGGATGTGTGCCCCCGGTTCGCACAAGCAACGGGGATGCAATTTCGAAGGTGTGTGCATTCATTACACATCCGGGATCGTGAGAGTCACGCTGGTGTGCCGCAGTGGTTTGGCGCCCACTGATGGAGCGCGGAAGACATCGAGCGCAACAACATACGTTGCACTTTCTGCCTTATATTCTCGAGATAAAGGGCACCGGTTAGCACTTTCTTGGTGCGGTGGCAGAAGCTTGCAGTGTCCTACTGATACTACTGCATGATATACTGTAGCCCTTATTCACTGGGCTATTGGTCTCCGGAGCCCAAAGCTCAAGCACGAATGTTACGATACCTAATGAACCTGCAAAACAACTACCAAAATGTCCAGTGTGTCATCAAATCTCCGAGTATCTGCCTTCAGAAAACTTGAACGTTGTCTTAGAGTGCTAGCCTTTTATGGCCCGGAAAAAAAAGGGCAGTCCCGCACTTCTTAGTACGGACATCCATACACTTATTGACTGAATATACCGAGGCGGACTCAATGTTTGAAAGAAAATATATATATACATATATATAATTGCTTCGACTTCACTCCAGCAATTTCAACGCAACATCACTTACTTTGTATTTAAGCAACTGTCTTGTGGCTTGTCACGTTGATGTATATTATCTTGCCACCTTTAGCGAAAATGTCGCACTTAACGCGATTGTAATAAATTTTCCCTTCTCCAGAAAGTTCCGCTTTAGGTTTGTCGGCGTTTGCACGGTGAGCGAAAACTCCCGGGCTTAGTATTAGCAGGAGGCATTTACCAGGTGACATGGTCATAAACTATAGCTGGTCGTCGTGTTGTGTGACGTCACGGGACCGCATGACGCGGCCGAATCATAGTGCCCTGCCAACTCGGGGATTTTTTTTTTTATATGGGAGGGCAAGGTCGAAACCCAGCCTTTCAGGACCCTTAGATTCAGAGTTAGACACAGGCCACGCAGCCCTGTTCTTGTACTGTTTGATTAAATAGGAAATTCATATCTATGTCGGGCATCTTCTTACATAATAGGGTACCTTGCGACTGTTTTAAAAGAACTTGTAGACGGGCTAGATGGTTTTCAGCTTCAGACGGCATTCTTAGCGCTAAAAATACATACGCACACAAAAGAAAAGGAAGGACACAGGACAGGCGCTTGCCTGTCTAGCTTGCGACTGTATGCTAATTAGCATGTGTGGAACCAAAGGAGCACAAAACACTTAATACTGATTACGTCAGTAGCAAAGGGAATGTACGTAAGCGAAGGTGCGCAACGCGAGCCGGAAACAGGTGCCACCAAAGATTTGGCGCCGTAGATTTAAAGGCGACGCTTAAGTGTACATGCATTTTTTTCTTTCTACACGAACATGCATAACCGCCCTCTTTTCTGCTACATTTGTTGTGTACTGTGTTAACATTCATGACATGAAGCGCTAAATCACCCCTCTAAGTGTCAGATTATAACTAGGCAAATTATCTGAGTTGGTCAGTATGAATATTATTTAAATTCGTGCAACATGTTTTGTGTGCGTTTTTCTTGCTTCTCAGTGAGCTCTTAAAACTCCTGGTTTTAAGAGCAGAACTATGCTCTGCACTAAATTATAATATTTTTCGCTTGCCACAGCTCAGAGCTTCGGACTTGTAGTGGACTACCAAAACGTTTTTTCGTGTGCAGCCCGAGCGAAAACGGCTTCCGCAAACCGCAGTCGGTTTAGATTGGATGAGTACCCGGAAGGATGGTACCTGTAAAAAAGAGTTGAAGGAAACTTTGAAGACATTTAAGCTTTGCATTAATGGCTGCTTGAAACGGTAATAAGAAGCGCATTTGGCAAGTAATTGCGCTTTTTTACTAGCAGCTCAGCGGTATCACTCAAGAGTTAAGTGTATAGCAATTGCATCTTACCTGTACTCACCTTATGGGGCCGAAACGTGGAGCTAACAAAAAGGATTCTACTCAAATTGAGAACAACGCTGAGGGCTATGGAACTAAATATGGTAGGTACAACGCTAGGGGATAGGAAGCGTGCAGAGTGGGTCAGAGAAATAACTCAAGTTACTGAAATTCTAGTGGAAATCAAACAAGGAATGGCCGTGGACAGGGCATGTAGTGCGTAGAGAGGACAAACAAGTGTAGCTAAGAGCAAATGAAAGTCTAGCAGAAAGTAAGGTGGGTAATCCGGTTAAAGAGTTCGCTGGCGTCAATTGGATGCAGCTAGGCCGGATTAATTGGAGGAAAATGGAAGAGGCTTCGCCCTGCAGTGGGTATATAGTCCAGCTGATTATGATGAAAAAGGAGCTCAGAAAGTAGCCATCAAATGCTTGCATTATGTGCAGGACATTCTGCTCAGAGTGCATGCCGCGTACAAGTCATCATAAGCGAGCTGATAATTTACTAGTCACTTTATTTAAAGTTCTCGCTTTTGCGCTGCGCGGTTTCCCGCAATGACGGCGGTCTGCCCAAGCTCCCGTGCATTGGAATAGTGAGCCGTGGCTCCGACGGCATGGTGTTTCTGACTGCAACCTGGGGAAAGCTGCCGGCCCAGCACTTAATTCACCTTGGTCGTCCAATGCTTGCCGGGAAGACAAGGTTTCGTCGGTGGCTCATTCACTGTTCTAGATATTGGATTTCTTCGTACTTCAGTTTCGTTTTTATCGATGTTTTCTCCGCGTTGGCGTCGTGCGGTTATCCAGCAAACGCACGCCTTTAATCTGCGACTTTATTTTACATATTGGTATTTCGTACATACAACGAGCCTCATGTTCGAGGCTGTTGCGAGATTGGGCGAAGAAACACTTAAAAAATCATATATAAGTGGTTAATCTAGTATACATACAAATAACAATATGATTGAAAAGGCAGCATTGAAATTGCAGCTCGCTATAATAGCAGTATCAAACAGCATAAAGGAACATAGAAAAATAACAGCTGAAATCAACACATTGCAGAGAAAAAATTCAGGGCAAAATTTCAGCTTAACAAGGCGAAAAAAGCACAACGTTTTCAGCAGAGACTAGATAACTGTGAAGCAAAGGCATTCAGAGATGAGCAATTAAGAAATGAACGGGCAACAAATTACATACCCGGATTGCTTGGGAAAGAAAAACAAGTTAAAAGTGGCATTGTGCGTTCGTTATTCTTTGAAGCGTTGAGAATATTGCGCCCTTGTGTTTCGAGTGGCCGAAAGTGACAAGTATTGGTTAATGCCAGTGTTTAGCGCACGCTCCAAACAAAAAAGCATACATTAATTTTAGACTGGTATTATTTGCGCCAAATCTGATCGTGGGAATCCCAGCCCATCCTAAATGTTCAGAAGAAGATTAAAGGCGGCGATATTCGTGTGGCACGCCTTCCGATTTCGACATCAAATGTTTTTGGGCGAGGAAGGAAGCGTATTATATGTTGTATTCAATAATTGATCGTACAAGCGATGTGTGCACCAGTAATATGGTTTCAGGTGAGGCTAATCCGTCTTAGTGAACAAAGAGCGCTATGTGGGGACTTGGTTGTTACTTGTGATACATCTGAAATCCGAGGAGATAATTGTTGCGCGATACTTGCACACATTTACATCCTTTAATGTCGTGTCTCTATACTTGTGAGGGAAAGCCTTTTTTTTTCCTGCATGCTGTCGTGGCTACTGATTTTTCTAAATTTAGTATCGTCAGCAAATCGTCGAGCCAGCTTCCTATTCTTCATGCGCATCATTTTACTGAAGTTGGTCTTGTTGAGTGTTCATTTGTTTATAAACTATGTAATGGCTGCCACACATGTGGAGTTTGACGTCTATCGTTGGTCATAATTATGTATGCAGATTGGTGCTAGGACTGTAAACTGTAGAACCCCTGGCGCTATTTCTGTGTTTTCTGAAGTGTAGCCTTTGAAATTGACGAGCAGTCGGCAATTAACAAGATAAGCCGATGTCCAAATGCCGATTAGATTAGTAAAGAGGATGTTTTCAACTTTGAAGATAAGTTTGGGATAGGACACACGGTAGAAAGCTTTTTAGAGGTCGAGTGAGTGAGCTCTAGATTGGCTTGTCTTCTGCGGTTTTCAGATGGCTTCGTCCGTCTTCTAAGACAAAGGTCGGTTGCTCTTAGTCCAGGGCTCCGCTGGATGCTGCTGCCAGTTGTGCTCGCCGAATCAGACCTTCTTGGTCGACTCGGCACTCGCTGGAGAGCATTCCCTCCCATTGCTCCTGCTGGCCATCGAGGAACATGTCCGTCTGGCGCATTTATCCATCACAGATAACTCATGGACGGTTTCCACCTATTCGGTTGTTCTCCCCTTCTGAATTCATGTTGGTTTTGTTAAGCAGTCCGTTATCTTTGGGTTGGTTTGGTTTTAAGGTGTTTAACGTTCCAAATCGACTCACGGTATAAGAGACGCCGTAGAGAAGGGCTCCGGAAATTCCGACCACCTGGGGTCTTTTAACGTGCACTGACATTGCACAGCACACAGGCGCCTCCATCGAAAAGTGGCCGCCGCGGCCTAGATTCGATTCCGCGCCGTTGGTCACAGTAGTCGAGCGCCCTTACCACTTTGCTACATTAGAGGGGTTCTATTATCTTCAATGTAAGTTACACTGAGCTCGGTTATGGTATGTTCCAACGTTTTGCAAACTATAAAATTAAAAGAAATTTCACGGTAGTTTGTTGGGTTGTTAGCGTCTTCAGATTTATGTATGGGGATGAATTTAGCATTTTTTTTTCATTCCGTAGCTACATCAGCAGTAACCAGTGACTTCTTGCAAGTGAGATCGGAAGGCTGCAGTGACTGCACTGCAGCGAGTATGTTCACTGTGAATAATACGCAGGTGTTTAACCATGCTCCTCCACGGCATGTAATCTGCTCACCCTATGAAGTGCGCCTGTAGTTTCACGTGAATTCGCGAATGGGCTTACCTGCCTCTTTCGTGTTTCTGGCTTTATGATTGAGAAACGCAAACGACCTTTTGCTTCCTTTAGATGCGCGCTTCCGTGACTATACTTTAGAGTTTAAGTTAGAAATAATATTGGTTACTAGCAAAACTTCGACTATCTCATTTGCGAAAACAGTGATGTTTTGTTCAAATATTTTTAGGGAATTCACCAAGGTGCAGTAGATTTGTTGTAGGAGAGTAATTACTCATTGGCATCCCCCAAGTGCAACCAAACGGCTACGCGGGAAAGCCATAAGGCTGAGTAATTACTAAGTTGAGTAATTTTTATTGACCAGTTACTCCGTATTAGTGATGTTCTGTGTATCGATCTTGGCAACAAACAAAAATGGAAGGACAGCATCCCCAGTCGGCTTTTCCTAACTGCGCAGGTGATCCGACATGGCGTTGAGTGAAGAGCGGAAATCCGAGGACTTGTGGACTGCTATCTAGCTGGATTATTCATAGCGGCCTGTGCCGACAACATCAGTCAGAAAAAGTTGAAATGAAAAGCATTTCAGCGTTGCGAACATTCACGACATTGCGTGCAAACAATATTTTCGTAACACAGAGTGCGGGCGGGCAAGTTAATTTCGCATTGCGGAAAAAATAGCCCACGCACGAACATGCGGCGTTAACTGACAACAATGAAACGCTTCCAATTCTTCATTGCCAGAACAGGTGCTCCTGAAGTACACTTCATTTAAGGGTTAGAAATTTTTTAAAAGTATACTTCCTCCAAAAAGTGCGGCTTTTAAACGAAAAAAAAAATGTTTACTGCGGTTAGCTATATTGAGCTGTGTGAAGGGAAATCCCTCTCTCACCATTGACAAATTACAATAGGCGGATTTGAATTGTGCACATTTGATTGTGAAACGCTTTCTTGCAATGTATATATATAGTAGTAATTACGTTTTAGGGCGAAGACCCGAAACTAGCCTTGTCTTCACAGCATTCGCAAGGTGGATGAAAGGTCTTTTTAAAACGGCGGTGCCCGAATTCCCTCAGCTAATATTTAGAAACTATGTGGTGCGGAATGCTGTTATTTGTTAGTCAGCGCCGCAGCGATGAACGGCACGGGCTCGCTGCAATAGGAGATAGCCGCGATGTATTTCCCTCACCACTCTCTGCTCTACTGTCTAATTGTTGGAGGAGGAAGGAAGGACAAGAAGAGCAGGGCAGAGGGGTGGAAGCTGCAAAAAGTAAGCCTTGCCGAGTTGGCTGAGGGTGCTTTCGCATGCGGAGTGCGGTACCTTCTTTATTTTCACCCGCGCCTCTGGAACTTCATAATGTAGATCGAATATTTTGCGGGGGATGATAGGCGAGTCAATATCTATCAGTATAACGTGCTTTATTTTACTTGACGGACACCCTTTCATTGGGTCCTCAAAAGTGGAACACGGTAGATTTATCCAACCTTGTTGTTGTTTTCCTTACGTGTCCCTCGCTATAGCACCTGCTCATCGTCCGGCTGCTTCAAACGACTTGCTTTGGTCCCCACATTCAAATACTTTTTTACCATGCCATTTGCTTTTGATGGGGACGCTGCTTTGTATGTAATGATTAAATCATAATTAGCATGCCCTTAATTATATTCAACATCAGTATATGTCTTAAAGACACGCCACCATGTCAGACGGCGACGCTTTTACTAGGTGCTCTCCTAAAAGGCCTAGAGCCATCAAAGGTGCAACTACAGCCAAGCCAAACGGGACAACATCAAATGTAAGAGGAAACCAGATGGGGCTGACGAACACATTGGATGGAATAATATAACGATGTCAAATTCGATTCCATTCCGCCAGCGATGACGACAAAACTGCGTATTAGTTGACGACAGTGTAGACGTCAGAATGACACCAATGCGTGATATTTTACGCCACAACCCAATGAGATAGTAAAAGTCACGCCCAAATTTTCTGCCTTGCTGTTTCTTATCAGATGGTTAATATTGCCAGGGGGCGCTCGGAGCGAAAGACGTTGAAGTGGCGCTCGGGGAAAAAGGGCGAAGTGAATCGGCTCCGGACTCGCAGGACGTACCTAAACCTTGGACCGCGTAATTCTACCTGTACCGGCTCTCTTAACATAGCCCCAGTCGCCAACACCGTGACAAATCTGGTGGAGGTCAGGTCTTAGGTCCCGTACCCCTACGCTAAGCAGGTGTGCTGGTCATATATTCGAGGAAACGCCCGTTCACCGCACTAGCCGCAGGCAACGAGGCCTACCACCTGAGTTTTCCCCCTCAGGCATGACTACCCCCAAGTAGCACACATTACATGGCCCACCGCGGGGCCGTGTGCGCAAGTTGGGCTTGGGCAACCACAATAACACCCGCGAGGGCCCGCTTTAGGGATCAAGCGGGCAAGCCCAAATTGGGCTTGCCCTTGCTTTTTCCATTTGGGCATTATAGAGGCGTGGAAAGGGCTAACTGAGTACGTATTCCCACATCTGGCCCTCAAGGGTCCCGCTTGGGAAATTTTAGGGCCGATGCAAATTAAATTTGGGCTTTGTGTAGGAAACGCATGGGCTGATCTAATTGGGGCTGCCCACTCAAAAGCCGAATAGGTCCCGCATGGGCCGCGGCGGGGCTAAATACGAGTATGCCCGCACATTGCCTACATGGGACCCTTGAGGGGTACTTGAGGGAAGGTCAGACAAAAATCTGGAATTCATGCAGAAAATTACTGGGCTGCCCCAAATAGGGTTGCCCACCAAGAACCTAGATAACTTCCGCGTGGGCGGTAGCGGAGCAGGCAATTTCTCCTTCCCACTTCTGCCGCATCGGTTTCTTGTGGGGCAATTTAGGGCAGATGCGATGCAAATGTGGGCCTAAAGCAAATAGAAGACAGGCTAGTGCGATTGGGGCTGCCCACGCAAAAAACGAATAGGTCCCGCATGGTTTGCGGCCGGGCTGAAAAGCGACCACACCGCCACGCTGCCCACACGGGTATTTCTTGGGGTACTTGCGGGAAAATGCAACATATATTCGTTGTCCATGCGGTAAAATCAAGATCAGCCCAATTGGGGCGGCCCATGAAATGCCGCAGTGGGCCCCAAATTGGCCGTAGGCGGGCTTGCCGCTCTGAAACGTCTCCGCCCTATCTTTAAGGCACCATTTTACTTATGTAAATCATGTTATACCGGCTGCGAATTGCCTCTTCTGGAGGTTTCACATAACTGTCCTCAGCATATCTCTGCTATGAATAGAGACTATTTATTTTTACTCTAACAACTACGTTAATTACGCAGTGTCGACAGAAAATATGCAACAGTAACTGTTCCGCTTTACGAGTATGCACTGAACGACCTCCAAATATTTCCTGTGGCATTACTATTCTACACGCACCACCGAAATAAATATTCAGACCAACATTTTGGGGTGATGTGGGCCAGCCCACATTATTGTAGTGTTGGGAATAAATTTCCCTCATGTTACTGAGTGTCGCATACAAGCAAAAAAATAGCACTTAATGTTTCGCAATTGATGATTATTGGAATTTGGGCAGCCCCGAAAATGCCAGATTCAACCCATCAGGGCAGCACGTGGGTCAGCCCGAAACGGACTGGCTTTCGCAAATCCCGCGCCTGTATAATTCAGGTATTGGAGGGATTAATCGACTTAAAAAATAAAACCTTGATCAATGGGATGGCATTGCCTGCACAAATGTGGGACCCATTATGATTCTGGTGTGCTGCCCACATTCGTCTACCTGGGCTGAATGTGGGCAGCCCTATTTGGGTTGCCCACACGGATACAGATTGGGGCCGATAGCGGCAGAATTGGGCAGCCCACGCGGGGCCCCTCTGGGTACGTGTTGCAAATCCCGCATGGGGCCCGTATGGGCTGCCCTCACGGGCCCAACGCGGGCCCCCACGTCATAACCCACTTTGTGCTACTTGGGCAGTAGCCACGACGTCGTCGCAATGCCTGGCACGACCCCCACCTACGTGACGTTGCAAAACCCCCGCGTCCCAAAGACCTTTCACGGGGACATCTATGAAGACGTCGACGACTGGTTGCAGCACAACGAAAGGGTAGCTACATTCAACCTCTGGGATGACGCCGCACGGCTTCGAAATGTATATTTCAGCCTCGAGGATGGCGCTCGGATGTGGTTCGAGAACCATGAAGAGCAGCTGTCGTCTTGGAGTGAGTTCAAACATCATCTTGCGGCCACTTACGGAAGCTCAGATCGCCGCGAACGGGCCGAACGCGCTCTGCACACTCGGACCCAAATGCCTAACGAAACCGTCGCGGCTTATATCGAAGACATGACGCGCCTGTTTAAGCGTGCGGACCCTACGATGTCCGAGGACAAAAAGCTGCGCTATCTCATGCGTGGCGTCAAAGAGCAGCTTTTCGCTGGCCTGGTGCGCAGCCCGCCGAAAACTGTTGCAGAATTCTTTGCGGAAACATCCACTATAGAGAAAGTGCTTCAGCAGCGAGCTTCGACACGGGATCACACCATCCACGCCGCCTGCGTCTCTGCTGAGTTCCCATCGCATAGCATGGACACATCGGCGCTACGGGAGCTCATACGTTCCATTGTGCGCGACGAACTCCGACTGATGTATGGCACACCTCAACCAGCTCCTTCATCCATTGCCAGCGTTGTCCGCGACGAGGTGCAGCAAGCGCTCCGGCCTCCATTTCCAATCGGTGAACCTCGCCCTACTCCTCTTACACCACCAGAGTGTCACCGCTCTACATACTCCCAGGTGCTGCAATACTCTCCGCCCTCATCGCCGTTCCTGATTCCTCCGAACGTAGCTGGGCCGAAAACAGCAGCCCCCGTGATCCAGTACGTCACATATTCTCGACCGCCTACACGGAAAGCAGACGAGTGGCATACCCCCGACCGACGGCCGTTATGCTTTCACTGTGGCGAGCCGGGTCATGTCTATCGGCGCTGTCCCTACCGTCGACTAGGTCTCGAAGGGTTTTCCGCTGATTCTCCGCGGCCTCGCTACGGCGAACGGCCTCGAGCCATTGAAGATTTCGTCAATGATCAGCGCCGGATCGTTCCGTCTCGTCTGCGACCATCTAGATCACCGTCACCCAGGTCTCGCCCGTCGCTATCTGCTACGAGTTCCTCATGCGCAGCGCAGTGCCGCTCGTCCAGTCCCCAAAGGGAAAACTGAAACCAGCGACCTTCGGGGGTAGGCTCGCTGGACATCGCTGCGCGGGAGACCCCCCATTGATGCGGACACGGGAAGACTACGCATTGACATTGGAAAAGTCCGCGGTTACCGATCATAACGCCACCTCGACGCCACCACGACGCACCTGCAACCACGACGAATTGCCGGTGGAACCGACGACGAAACGACGCACCCGCAACGACGACGAATTGCCGGTGGAACAAACGACGCAACCACGCACCCGCAACGACGACGAATTGCCGGTGGAACAAACGACGCAACCACGCACCCGCAACGACGACGAATTGCCGGTGGAACGGACGCTGCAACAACGCACCTGCAACGACGACGAATTGCAAGTGAAGCAGACCGCGTACACCGATGCAGAGCACTCAAAGACTCAGAAGCCTGACATTCGCGAGCAGATTTCGTTGGACATACCCGTAGTACTGGATGGTCGCCATGTTCGAGCTCTGTTGGATACTGGCGCTGATTATTCTATTTTGAGCAGCCAGTTTGCCGCAGTCCTCAAGAAGGTTTTGACTCCGTGGGCTGGCACAAACGTTCGCACCGCGGGTGGTCATCTGATTACTCCTCTGGGCATGTGCACGGCCAGAGTTCAAATTCAAGAATCAACATTTGTGGTAAGCTGCCTTGTTCTGAAAACCCGTTCGCGTGACCTGATTCTGGGCGTAGATTTTCTTCGTGAATATGGCGCAATTATTGACCTCCGGAATTCTAAGGTCTCGTTTTCTACTGAGAAAGCAGTGACCCTCATCGGTGCAAAGCAACCACTCAATGTGCTTCGAGTTTATGAGGACAGTGTCACTCTGCCACCCCGAACCAGCACCTTCGTTAATGTCAAATGCAATGCCCTTAACGATGGTGACGCAATAGCCGAAACTAACGTATCGTTACTGTTGACACAAGTAGTATGCGTGGCCCGCAGTTTGATACATCTTCACCGTGGTCAGTCCAAGGTACTTGTTACAAATTTTTCGCACGAGTATCGGCACCTTTTTCGTGACACTTCCGTAGCTTTCGCCGAACGCATCTCTGATGTCTCCGAGTGCTTGTCCACAGAAACCGTGCCACCGCCCACATCCCTCGACAATATCGATGTTAGCTCAGAGCTATCGGTTAGCCAGCGTGACCAGCTGTCTTCATTGTTACTCGAATTCAAAGAGTGTTTTGCATCGTCGTCAAAAGTGAATCAAACTCCCATCGCCAAGCACCAGATCGTGACGTTCGATAATGTGCGCCCAATCCGCCAGCACCCCTACCGCGTCTCTTCGACCGAGCGCGAAGTTATTAGGTCACAAGTTAAGGAAATACTCGAAGATGACGTTATCCAGCCTTCCAATAGCCCGTGGTCGTCCCAGGTCGTTCTAGTTAAAAAGAAAGACGGCACGTTACGTTTTTGCGCCGATTACCGCAAACTGAATGCCGTAACCAAGAAGGCAGTCTACCCCTTGCCACGGATTGACGACTCTCTCGACCGCCTTCGGCGTGCAAAGTATTTTGCGTCCATCGATCTAAAAAGTGGCTATTGGCAGATTGAGGTCGATGAGCGAGATCGTGAGAAGGCGGCCTTCGTCACACCCGACGGCCTTTACTAATTTAAAGTTCTACCTTTCGGCCTGTGTTCCGCGCCGGCCACATTTCAGCGGATGATGGACACTGTCCTCGCCGGCCTTAAATGGCAGTGTTGCTAGTCTACCTAGATGACGTGGTGGTCTTCGCAGAATCATTTGCATAACATCTTCAGCGCCTGCGGTCAGTACTCGAAGCGCTTCGATCCGCTAACTTGACACTTAAGCCACAGAAATGCTACTTTGGCTACCGAGAGCTTAAATTTCTCGGCCATGTCATCAGCGCCGCCGGCGTGAAGCCCGACCCTGACAAGATGGCTGCTGTTTGCGGAATTTCCGATTCCACGTGACAAGAAAGCTGTTCGCCGATTTCTCGGCTTGTGCAGTTGCTACCAGCGTTTTATCGATAACTTCGCTGATCTCGCTGAACCGCTGACTCAGCTCACCCGGGGAGACACCCCTTTTGTTTGGACACAGGAACAAGAAGCTGCTTTTTCCGAGCTGCGTCTCCGTCTCCAATCGCCGCCTGTTCTAGCCCATTTCGATGAGCAGGGGGAGACAGAAATACACACCGACGCCAGTAACATTGGCCTTGGGGCGGTTCTCGTGCAACGTCAAGAGGGTGATGAACGAGTCGTCGCCTATGCCAGCCGTGCTTTATCCCGCGCCAAGATGAACTATTCAACTACTGAGAAGGAATGCCTCGCCATTATTTGGGCTGCTGCAAAATTCCGCCCCTACCTTTATGGTCGCCCATTTAAAGTGGTCACTGACCACCATTCCTTGTGTTGGCTGGCCAACCTGCGTGACCCATGCGGCCGCCTGGCCCGATGAAGCCTTCGCCTACAGGAGTTTGACCTCACTATAGTCTATAAGTCCGGACATAAGCATGAAGATGCTGACGCGCTCTCTCGTGCGCCCGTCGAGCTCGCTTCACCAGACACGGGTGACTCTGGCAGTTTTCTCGGAGCTGTTGATGCTTCAGATATGTCTCATCAGCAGCGTGCTGATCCAGAGTTACGAGCCCTGATCGATTATTTAGAAGGTCAGCCAGCCACAATACCTAAGTGCTTTTCACGGAGCCTCTCAATTTTCTGCCTGAGAAGTGGTGTACTCTATAAGCACAGCTCTAGATCCGATTCTAGAACCTACCTCCTCGTGGTACCCGCAGCTCTGCGAGAGGAAATCCTTTCCGCTTGCCACGATGAACCAACTTCTGGCCACTTGGGCTATACTCGCACACTTGCTAGAATACGAAAGACATTCTACTGGCCCAACCTTGCCACTGTCGTTAAGCGCTATGTTAAGAGCTGTCGGCAATGTCAGCGTCGGAAGGTTCCGCAATCAAGGCCTGCAGGCCTTCTCGTGCCCATAATACCACCACGCGCACCGTTTGATCAAGTCGGCATGGACCTTCTCGGTCCTTTCCCTCGATCCTCCGGGGGAAACCGCTGGATAATCATCGCCACAGACTACTTGACTCGATATGCCGAAACCAAAGCGTTACCTAGTGGTACAGCATCGGAGGTTGCCCATTTCTTTGTACACCAGATCATGCTGCGGCACGGTGCTCCGACCTGTATTATTACTGACAGAGGGACTGCCTTTACTTCACAAATGATGACCGAAGTTTTTCATCTCAGCGTTACGGCGCATCGAAAAGCTACTGCTTACCACCCGCAGACCAACGGGCTGACGGAAAGGCTTAATAAGACCATTGCGGACATGCTGGCGATGTATATCGACGCCCAGCACAAGACTTGGGATGCTATCCTACCATGTGTGACATTCGCGTACAATACGGCAGTCCAGGAGACGACACGCTTCACGCCGTTTCGCCTAGTTTACGGCAGGAAGGTTCGGACGATGCTGGACTCAATGCTCCCTTGCGAAACAGACACCGAGCTTTCTACCGACGCCGAACACTTTGCCCAAGACGCTGAGCAAGCACGCCAACTAGCACGCGTCCACATCGCCCAGCAACAGGACAAGGATTCACGCGGGTACAACCTCCGCCACAAACAAGCTTCCTACAACATCGGGGACCAGACATGGGTATGGACTCCTGTTCGACGCCGTGGCCTATCAGAGAAACTGATTTGCCGTTACTTCGGACCATATAAAGTCTTGCGGCGCCTCAGCGATGTTAACTATGAGGTCCTCCCAGATGGCCCAGAGCAGAGAGGCCGTCGGCTACCTCGTCCGGAGACAGTTCATGTCCTACGCATGAAGCCGTATTTTACGCGGTAACTGACAGACGGCATCTGCAAACTTTTTTTTTCGTTTGCTTTTGTCCACCTGTGTGCACGTGTGCCGTGTGTGTCACGCTTAAGGAGGGAGGAATGCCAGGGGCGCTCGGAGCGAAAGACGTTGAAGTGGCGCTTCGGGAAAAAGGACGAAGTGAATCGGCTCCGCACTCGCAGGACGTACCTAAACCTTGGACCGCGTAATTCTACCTGTACCAGCTCTGTTAACATAGCCCCAGTCACCAACACCGTGACAATATATTATTTTTGAAGAAAATTCATTTTGTAGGACATTAGTAACTCTAAATTTATGCTACTAGATGTTGATTTCCATGTAATAACAGAAACGCGTAAAGAGCTCACAGTATACCAAAAATATTTCCCTTTTGAATGGTCGTAGCCTCAGTTAAATACGCTATTCACAATAGCGCACCATCTCCAGCCAGGCTGAACGCAGTTTCTCATAAGATAATATTTATCATCTATTAAAATTTATGTATGGGATTATGCGCAATGACACGTCTATGCCCGGGGCTAATTTTTTGCTGTCTATGGTTGTCTTTTTAAACAATCAATCTATTTTCGACTTGGTGCAGTAAGGCCTGCGTTTTGATTTTGTTTTTAGGCTTTTTTTTAGCGATGCCATGCGTGAAGGCAGAAATTGCAGTTTTTGATTCCCAGAACTTCATTCGCGAACGGTTGCCCGGTTCGTTACATCGAGAGGGCGGTAGGAATATGCCGTTCGCTGAGCCAATGCAACCTCTCCGGCCAGGCTCAACGCAGGTTCTCATAAAGTGAGCCCCCCCCCCCCCCCTCCCCCTTGTCATCTCTTAATATTTATATTTGACTACTATACGATGTCTCCAGTACGAGATTATGCGCAATGACACGTGTATGCAAGCTGTTCATATTTCTTTTTTGCTTACTCTACTTGTCTATTTAAACAATCAGCCTGATTTCTACTTGGTACAGTAAGGACTTTGTTTTGATTTCGCTTTTATGTTCTCTTTTTTTACAGATGCGCGTGTAAAAGCTGTAATAGCAGTTTTTGGTTCCCAGCATTTCATCCGAAAAATGGTTGCCGGGTTCGTTACATCGAGAGGGCGGCAGGAACAAGCTCTTCGCAGAGCCAGTGTACCCTCTCCAGCCAGGCACTGTTCACATCCCACTGTTTTCAATGTTAGACCATCGCCGGTCCAATGACGATGTGCTGCTTGGGAGCGTCTTCCGATTCCACTCTGGTTTCCTCTATGCAAAACAATCATGCCAGTTAACGATCAGCTGACGGCTCCGGGCTTTTATAAATTCGCTCTTCGGCAGCCTAGTTGAGTGATATTGGTTTCGATCGACGTTTTTTGAGGCTACCTTATCTTTGAACAACCTTGCAAGCTGCGACTGGTCTGTATCTTTAAGATCGCCAGACGAACGCCTCGTCCGCGTAGCCCGGCAGTCGAGCATCGATGGCGAAGATTTGCTTCTCAGCGTCGCATACCAGCGGTTAGGCGCTGCCGCGAAACGCTAACCGCTATGCGATGTCGTGCACGCTTCAAGAGATGAAACAAAAAGGCATCGTTTCAGCCATGCTTTCAGAATGATGCTGTGCCGGTGTTAACCTACCTACAAAGCTCTTGTTTCATCTGGTAATTACTCACTCGCTGCAAAGCGATGAGCTTCCAAGCGAAAAAATGCAAACAGCACTCCTACCGCTCCTCCGAAGAGTGGTTTCGATAACGCCACTGAGTTGTTCTAGGATCGCCACACAGTCCCGCTATAATTTTCTTCCTCAGTAAAAAGCAATGTCCGGACTACTCGTCAGCATGCCGGTGGCGTCTCGGTAGTCGTAGCCGCTGTCCTCTTTCGAGAGCTACCGTGAAGAACACGCTGCCATACTTTATTTTACATGGACTTGAAACTTTAAACGATTAACAAAAATGCATCTCAAGGTCATAATTACAGCATTAACGTAATTTTCACGTCATCTTTTTTATTTTGTTATGACATCGTGTGACGTCGTGCACCGCAACCTCATTAGGTGCATATTTAAGTTTTTGTCGAACAATCGCAGGGAGGCCGGTGACATGACACCATTTTCTGATGGGATAGGATTGTTACATTATTCCACCTCTGAACTTATTAGGGGGCAAAGTAGAAAATATATGGCAGTGAAAGGAAGAGGGTGAGAGAGGGGCGGTAACACAAAAAAAATACACTCAGTCGTCGCGATGGAATATAAATGGTTGACGTCACTGGATAATGGCGAAATTACAAAAAGAAAACGCCTAAACGGTGATGGTGCAAAGCGCCAACCCGACAAAGGTAGAATGCCAAAACAAACGAGTGGAAATATTACTAAAAAAGAACGCGAAAAAAGGACAACAAAGAATGACAGAGAAACAGCGCTGTGTTTCCTTGGACGGATTTTGGAGGGGCATCTCATGCGAAGCCCTCCGGGTGCGTTGTCAGGTGCAGGATGGGGTATGTACCTTGTAAAATAGGAGGGGGGGGGAGTGCCCTTGCCATGCGGATGTTCATTTGTCGGGTAGTCAAGCCGTTGCATTTATGCGAGGCTGCGAAAGTACTTGTCTTTAGGTGACTCGGCTAGAACGCATCTGTCTGAACAATGTGCCACACGTGGGCATAACAAAGGAGGCAAGAAAAAAACATAACAAAAAACAGTATTTATGCAAACCTCTCCTCGATCAAACTCTGATCTTGTTACGTCACCCAAATAGGCTAACCCCAGAAGTCTGAATGTTTCCATATTTGGAGGAGTGGAGCAGAGTGAGCCAGTCATCCATTCGTATAGTTGGTTGAACGGGAAGCTGCCTTTCAGAATCGTCATTATCGGGAACTTTACGTTCCAGCTTGCAATCTTCAAAATATCGCTGTGTTGTTCTCTGTTGTCCTTGCTTCTGTGCTAGTTTTTTTTTTCAGTATGCACTCCTTCCAAATAGTATAGTTCCTAGTCCCCAATGTGTGAAGGCACGTGACTAAAACGCCGACATATAAAAATGATTGCGCGAACAAGTGCGTGTTTGTGTATGTGTGTGGGGGGGGGGGGGTAACAAAACCCATTTCAGTCAGAAAACTAGGGCGCTAAAACTCGTAAAACTACCCGAGGTATGCATTTGCCTTTTCCGTGAGAGCCACAGAAGGGGTGCTGATGCAGGAATCCCGGTAGTTGTTTTCATGCGTCATCTGCGCGCTCTTTCTGGCCAAGAAGGTAGATTCCTGCAGCACCAGGGCACACCCAACTGGCTTGCAGTGTTGAGACAGATGGCGCTGATTTAGCAATGTGTGTTACCCATTGGTTTCAGCTTTACATATCGTATATCCCCAGCTTTATATCTTCGTTTGCTGATGATGATAACTTTATTTTCCACCATATAAGGAGGCCCCCAATTCCCCCCCCCAGGCACGCAGGCCTAAGGGACGGGAGCAGAGACCTCCGCGATCAGAAGCAGGAAAAGAGGTCTTGGCTCTTCGCGGCTTCTTCTGCTAGGCGGATGGCTTGTAGCTTTGGAGCAGGGTCCTCGCTCCGCAGCAGGGCCTCCCAGGCATCTCTATAATTTATATTTGTTTTAGCCCCTGGGGAGCTAGTACATTCCCAGATTATATGGTCGAGAGTCCCTCTCTCCCCACACTGCTTGCATTTATCGTTTCTCTTATCTTCCATTTGGACATAATATGCCCAGACCGGGTTTACAAAGTTCCCAGCTTACAGGCGCCGCCATGCGACTGCCTCCCTATTGTTTAGACTTTTACCAGGTGATGGCACCAGTCTCCTGCTTAACCTGTAATTTTTAAGAACCTCCGTATAATTTTGCAGATGCTCGTCCATGTTCCGGCAATCGGGCGGCTCCACAGTTACCCGGAAGTAGAGAGCTAGGGCTAACTCGTGTCCGCTTCGTTGCCAGGAACGGACGTATGTGCAGGGGTCCAAATTAGGCGAATTTTCCTGTTTAGTCGTCTGCTGGCCAGAATCCTTGCCGCTTCCAGCGGGACCCTACCCTTTCCAAAATTCAAAATAGCCGTTTTGCTATCGCTGATTATGAAATTGGCTTGCGTTCCGATGCAAGCGAGCGCTATTGCAACTTCTTCAGCCGTTTCAGTGTTGCGGCTTCTAATTGTGGCGGCTGATACCAGGGCACCTCGGCCGTCGACCACCGAGGCGACCGCCGCCCTTGGGGCGGTAGATGATCTTGATATCATCCTTCGGTAGCGGCGGCGGACCTGGCCTTATTTGCCGCTGGGCTCCCGCCAGATGTTTTGATAAAGAGCGCGTCACACCATTCGTGTGCGCCACTGCTCTGCCAGCTGCGGCTTTCGGCGCTATCTTGTTTCTTGTTTCTTTCCGGGGCTCGTCTTGCTGCAAAATGACGTTGCTATGCGGCACAGCGAACTTCGAGCCTTACTTTTTTGGGCGCCGTTTGGAAGAAACAAGCGTCCAACGCTCCGCATTTTCGTCTTGCAGTGGGTAGAGATCGGCCTCGCTGTCCCGCTGCGGTGGTGAGGTCTCCATGCTTTCGTTCACTGCCTCCCCGAGTCCGGGGCTCATATTGGCCGGCGACGCGGCAAGAAATTTGTTCGTCTCTTGAATATTCGCCAGACCTTGAGCCGATGTCTGATTAGGTCCACTTCTGGGTCTAACCGATCCTTCGGAGCCCGAGGACGTCGATGGACAGTCGTCGAAGTCCTCTGTCCGGTTGGTATTTGCCTCTTCGGCGTCGGTGAAGAACCCCCCTTCAGGGATCAAGAAATCATCGACGCCCGAAGCCTCCTCAATTTGATGTTGTTCTCCGACTATATCGAGTTTTATTTCCAGGTGTTCCGCATAATTGTCCGATGGCCTTCCGCTGGCTACGGTGGACGATGTCTGGCCACGGCCACCTTCCGCCTCGTCACTACCGCCGCGACCGTGAGTGGATGGGCCCTTATTCATCTGCGTGGCTTCCGATAGCTGCTTGCGAAGAAGCACGGCATGACGCCGGACGCGACAGCGTTGCTGGCGCCGACCTCCGTGCTCCCCTTCATCACACTCTTGGTCATCGTGGTCATGACTAAGCAGCGTAAGGCACATAACCCGGAGCTAGGGTTAGCTCCGCGACATCTGCTTGGCAGTTCACAATCCACGGGCGGCCAAAGAAGGCACTCACGGACAACAGACTTGCCCCCCACAGATCCTGCTCAGGGAGATCTTGCAGAATGCACCAATATATGCGGAATGGGGCAATTGTATCCGACCAGAAGCTTATCGAAATTGGAGCCGAAGCGAAGCGCGTCCGCTCACATCGGCTTCGTCGGTTTGGCAAAACGGTACGTGGGCGCGCAGTCGTCCAGATTAGCTGTCAGTTGTGTGCGGCATCACCTAAGATTTTTTTCCTCCATGCCCGTACTGTTGCTGTCCCCCTAGATTTGATATAACAGGCAGACGGTGTCGTGCTGTACAGGCGATCTCGCTTACTCAATGCCGGCTTCGTAACTATGCTACTTTCGGACAGTGGAGAAGAACCATTCGGATTTGTGCCTTGTGTTCACGGTAGGTTTAAAAGCCAAAGCTTATGCAGTGTAAATGTAAACATACCAAAGAACTAGAGAAAAGCGACGAATACCTTCTAGCTGTTGCATTCCAGGTAGCACATGCGACCAGGCCGATATTGGAATTTGATTGCCGAAGTCTGGCCCGCCAGTGGCCCGGCATTGCCAATGCGCATACCAATAATGGTACAGCCATGCGATAATATTTACCACTCTTGGGTCAGTGATTTACATATTCCTCCCAAGATTGGCATTCATGGGCTATCAACGAGCAATAATTACCTTTCGTATATAATTGCTTGCCTACTTTGTATACACAACGGTATGTGATGGCCAATAGTACTCAGCCATCGGCAATGTTTTGACCATAATTCGGGAATCATGGCATTCATTGGTAAATATTTTCCTGCCAGTATATATGGCTAGTCGACATTGAATATAGCTTGGCATTGATTGGTCAATATCTTGCCCCCAGTCTTATTGACTTGCGAACATTGTATGCATCTTCAGTTAAAGAGGCCAATATTGGCCAACGAGTGATGGCCACTGGCCTACATTAGACATATCATGGCATGCATTGGTAAATATTGTGCACCTAGTATTGACGGCTTGTTAACATCGAATATATCTTGGCATACATTGGACAATATCCCCCTGCCAATCGTGACTGATTCCCAGCATTGTGTATGTCTGCAAATAAAGTGCTCGATGATGGCATACCATGGTAAATATTGTCCTGTTAGTATAGCTGGCTTGTCGACATTTAATATATTTTGGCATATATTGGTTATTGTCATCCACCTATCTTAACGGCTTCCCAACAACGCATACTTGTTGGTTCCAGTGGGCAATAGTGCTGAATGAGCTGTGACGACTGGCCAGCATTGCACCCATCATGGCATGCAATGGTGAATATTGCAATGCCAATATTCATTGCTTGTCAGCATTGAATGTATCTCGGCATAGATTGGTCAATATCCTCCTGCCACCTGTCATGGCTTCTAAACATTGTGTACCTGCAATTACAGTGGTCGATGTTGCCTGACGAAGTGTAATGGAGTGCCAAAATACCTTACATCTTTACATAGGCTAATCAATATTCTCTCGCCATCATTGATGGCCTGTCAACTTGAAATATTTACTGCCATATGATGGTCAATATTGTCACGGACAATATAGCTAGACGAGCCTAAAACGACAGGGAGAAGCTGTACCAGCAGCCAGCTTTCTGCACAGAGCGCGCGAGCAGACTTTAGCATCTTTTTCACCTAGGCGCCACCTAAGAATTTCGGGAACACCAGGTGGCATTGCTCCCCCTCTTAAAAAACACGAAAGCAGAGGCTGTGTGCGAGCGATGGGCGATGCCAGAGAGAACAAAAGGATCAGCTAAGAAACCAAATAGAAAACGGAAGCGGGGTAAGGTGTCCTAGACGACAACGAAACAAGCGCATAGTACACTGCGCATTACCGCGTGAAATACGGCTTCATAAGAACAAGTGCACCACTTCGGAGCATGGTTGCCGAAGTAAGGGCTGCACAGCACCCGCTTGAAGAGCTAAGACCTTCGTATGTCACCTCCGTGACACGGCGCAGAACTTTGTAAGGTTGAAAGTAACGCGACATTAGTTTTTCAGACAAGCCGGGTCGGCGCACCGGTGCCCACACTCAAACTTGCTCTCCAGGTTGGTATGGGACGTGTCGACGACGGAGGTTGTAGCGACGCATATCCTTGCCCTGCTGTTGCTGTATGTGAAGGCGGGCAAGTTGATGTGCTCCTTCGGCGCAATGAGCAAAGGTTGGTGTTAGAAGTAACAAAGAAAACAAACTTTATATACAGCAAGATACGATACAGAGGAATACACAAACACTAAATTTGCACAGACGAAAGGTTCACTGAAAAATAAACGCTAAGCATGCAACTACAGAGGTATTCGATAACAAAGAGGCTTTACAACACCGATAAAACATGAAAGACTTACATAAACAAACACCAAATTGTTCACCGGGCACTGTTGCAGTCCGTCGCCTCGAGAGTCACGATGTGGCCGCCATGCAAAACGAGCGCTGCTCCCTCACAGGTCTGTGGGCTTGCCAGCAGCGGGTGATTCCCGGGAGTCCAGTTGTCGCACTTGCGAACGCGACGCAACCACTGACTGACTGACTGACTCAACAAATGGCGCGGCCTCAATAAATAGGGCGCGCCGCGTCTGTCTGTTAAGGCGCGCTAAAGCTAGCGCGCAAACACACCTGGCTTCGCTGGTTAAAGCGCTCCCTTTTCCTCCCGTTGTACCGCGCTTCGTCATTAGCTCGGACCCGTAGAAATTTCTCGAGATCTCTGGCCTATTCCAGTCTCACGAGTCACCGTCATCGTCGGGTGATGAGAAAGAGGGCGACGGCGACGCGTACAAAGCTACGCGCTCTCTCGCGCGGGGGAGGAGGTTTTTTCTCGAACTTTGTGGAAGTTTCCATGCGGTGACACGCGGGTCTGGCGCCGCGCCGGCTTGGTAAAAATGTGCGCCGATTTCGACACTGCCCCTCCCGTAAAGAATATTGTCCTACAATATTCTCAATACACACGAACATCGCGCTCACATGCATGCGCTCACAAACTTAACGGGCAAATGTCCGCATCACGCACACACATTGATGCTCGACATAGGCGGCGAGAACTCGGCTGAGTTTCCACTACATAACACAGTGACATGCCGCCGTAAACACGACACTTAAACTCCAGATACATTCAACATAGGCCGCTACTCGGCAACACTTCGACGCACTCTTACAACAAAAGTCGCACAAATTCAACCATGAAAGGTTTCAAGTACAGATCATTGTACTTTTATTCACCCACTCGCGCCGTAAGGCATCGTAGAATATACATCAAATACCAGGTTTTCACAGTTCCTCATTCGTGGGTTCAAACCTAAATCAATTTTCCGGGTGTTATTTCAACTTCCTATCAGTGTGTGACACGCTTCTGTCTGTCAGCGATTCTGCCTTCGCTCTGGGCTCTTGCATTGGAGGTGCTTCCGTGCTCCTAGATTGGGCTGCTGCAAATTCCTTAATGCATGACTGATAATCACCTTGCAAATCACACAACCAATGCGTGCCAATAAATGCCCCTACAACCAGTAGCACCGATGGATACACGGGAACCTGCGCCAGCGCGCACAGGCCAACAAAAAGAATCACTGTAGTAGTGCTCTTTTCTAGGCACCAGCATTCCCTTGTGTGAAGATTGAATATCCTCAGAAACGCCCCCCATAAGCAGGGGAAACACTTGGGCTACCTGAATCAACGACGGCCTAGGCACTCCTGTCTTTATTTCCTGTATCGTCTCTTTCTTTTCAGTTTTCTCCTGAGGTGTTGCAATTTGTTTAATCTTTGCTCGGGAATTTCCTGCGGCTTCACATGGCCTTGCTTGCCTCACCTTCCCGTTCTCTTTTTAGATTCACTGCAGCGCACAGGCGTGGAACTTCGATTAGGATCCTCGGGAAATATTGCGCCATTGATATTACCCAACAGCAAATCGTAGATAGGGCGTTGCATGCAAAGGGCTGCCAGTTTTACAGAATAATATTGCGTCTGCACTTCAAATTTCGCTTTAGGTAGCGACTGAATTGAGCCGTCAATTAGCCTAACAGGGCATTTCTTACCATTCAGATAGTTCTCATGAATCAAACAGCATTTAACGATTACGGCACTGCTACCTGTATCTAGTAGCACAGAAACCGATTTTCCACCTATCTTTCCCTTCGAAACGGCATCTGATTCACCGCAGATCCAGGTTCCACGTGTACTACGGCATTCATCACCCGGATTTGCTTGTCCTTCTTCCGATTGACAGCCTTCTCTGCTTCCTCCTCCTCTAGGCGTGCACCACGCGGACTTTCTTGCCATTCTTCAGCTCAACAAAGCCATCGGCATCTTTTTCCTCCAGGCGACATTCCGACTCTGACAGAGCCCTCGCGCATGCCACCTGCGGAGCTACCCTGTCCGCGTCGGGACATGACATCGCTTTGTGGCCCTTCTGTCCGCATTTCCAGCACACGGATGGATTGTTAGTGGCGAGTTTGCGGCAGTTAGGTGCATAATGACCTAGTTGTCTGCAGAGATAGCACCTCGGGGGTGACTTTACGCTAGGTTGTGTCTGCCGGAATTCGGGCTTTCGAGGGGCTTCATATTTTACATTCTTGCTCAAATTTTCGCCTCCCTAGGCTTCCAAATATTGGTCTGCGAGATCCATCATTTCATCCAATGTATGCGCTTTTCTTTATTTTAAATAAAGCGACAGACCAGGGCGACAGCTGCCCAGGAATTGTTCCTTAAATAGGAGTTCTCGAAGTGCGCCATACTCTAATTTAATTTTTGAGAGCTCAGTCCAGCGGCCAAAATAATGACTCAATCGTGCAACATACTGTGTTGCCGTTTCACCGTCCATAGGTTTTCCAGTCCTGAACTTCTCACGAAACCCATCCGTCGTAAATCTAAACCTTTTAAGTAATGCAGCTTTCACCTTCTTATAGCTGCCTGTATCCTCAGGAGGAAGTCTTCCAAATACGCCTAATGCTTCGCCACTAAAGCAGGTGCTCAAGATGGTAGTACATTCACTGTCTGTCCAACTTGCAATTTATGGCGATCCTCTCGAAGCGCAAGAGGAACGCGTCGAGATCGTCTCTTCTCTCGTCGTATTTCGGGATCAATTTACTTGCGTCGATCCGCAAGCTGCGATGCCCTTCACTGGAGCTATGCACTTCAGCTAAACCTTTGTTGTTCCCTGAACTTTGGAGCTGAAGTTTCATAGCAAGTAATTCCTTTTCCCACTGAAATTCCTCTTCTCGCTCCTTTCGAGCCCTCTCTCTTCTTCCTCGGCTTTTCTCCGAGACCTCTCTCGTTTTTTTTCTGCTCTCTCTCTCTTTCTTCCTTGGCTTCCTTTCGAGCCCTCTCTCGTTCTTTTTCTCCTCTCTCTCCTTCTTCCTCGGCTTCCTTCCAAGCCCTCTCTCGTTCTTTTTCTGCTCACTCTTCCTCGGCTTCCTTTCGAGCCCTCTCTCGTTCTTTTTCTGCTCTCTCTCTTTCCTCTTTTTCTCTCTGGCTAACCCATTTACGCAGTTCGGCAGCGAACAACCCCAACTGGTTGCCAGCCTCAATCAGCTCTTCCGGATTCATAGCTGAAGTGCGAACCGTTTGGGTGTAGCCCAAAGTCTGCTTAGCGAACCTCGCCTACACGCTTTTGCGCGGCACTACCTCTCGCTATCGCTCTGCTGCTACACTGTTTACGACCTCTTCGTAAACTCTTCCAACTCTCCGTCCTCTGAGCTTGAGTTTACCAAACGTCCTGTCGCGGACGCCAGAATAATTGTCACCCGTTAATAATTATAAGGATTATTAACAATGCGCCCTTAATGGTGCGCACACTCCCAGACACCATTAGAGTGAGTGGGGGTAGCTGTTCCGGTCGCAAAGGAGATGCCCTCGACCTGCGTGGCAAGCTCAGCCGGAACTCAACTACCTTGTAGCGATATTAGGGTGTAGCCGTTTGGTGCCCAGCTGTCGCCGGTTTAAGCCAGAGTAAGGGTTGGAGTCGCCACCACGTTCACATCGGCCACCAGCGCTATTCGATGGCGTCGGAAATTCAGCAGCAGCCGAAGAAGTTCTGGATATAAATTTGGTCCGCATTTTAAATTCTCATTAAGCGATTTTGCTTCCAATCCATGAGCCGACGCGTCGAAGACAATTCTCAACTTTGGCGTGCTGCTGCTCTCACGAAGTACAGGCTGGTGGGGCATATAGTAAATATGTTGACTGTCGTTACAAGCCTCATCGGGCACGATCTCCGCTATGCCTTCGGTCGCCACGTCGCACTTCGGCATCGTACTTACTCATTAGAGCAGGCGTCCAGCTCAGTTTTTTTCCCAGCAGGCGGAATCGTTTTTCTGCTACTGCTCAACTATCTTGAAGATCAATTTGCTCCTTCCAAGGAAGCTTCACTCATACCGCTGATCAACAACTTTTATGGTCTTGGTAAAGCCTTCCCAGAGATACTTGTCGGAGGTATCTTCTTGTGTGTCGGAGACTCCAATGTTTTCCAATTCCCAGAAACGTCTCAAAACAGGCTCAACTTGTTGGTCTGCAACCGCAGTTCTTAGCACAACTGCATGGGCGCAAGTGACATCTTTGCAGGGGAAAGAGTTTGCCCATGCACTGCCCAGCCAAACACTGTTTCAAGTGCGGTTAGTCTGTCGCCCAGTTTCGTAACCTTGCCAGTTAAAAACTCCCAAACGTGATCTGAGCCCACCAGTACGTCGATCCCTGCCGTATTGGGATAACAGAATTCGTCACACGGTGGCAAAGAATGCTTGTGGAGAGTCTTCATAACTTGTCCATCTGAACAAGGAATGGCCTGTTCGCATATTGTAAGCATTTCTAAGGCTTCAAATTTGAATTGAGTGTTGGGATCGTCTTTTGCCAATAGACACACCTCAAAGCGCTGGAATGTGCGCTGCTTTTGCTGTCCTCCGAAAACTCGAGCGTATCTCTGTTCCGAGCAATTTGCAACCAAGTTTTTTAGAGGAGTCTTCTGTTATGAATGTTCTCTGACAGCCGCTGTCAAAGAGAACTCGAGAAATCTTTCTTGCTTTACTTCCCTTGTCCAGGGCTGTCACGGTAGGCATTAAGACAGTGCGGTGAGTGGGGCCTTCTGATCCTAAAGCGTGCTGGTTTACTGGCTGCACCCCTTCGTTGACCGACCGTACGTTCTCGGCTTCGGTGATAGCAGGGTCGCATAATGCCGTCGCATGTCTGGGCTTGCATTTTTGCAGCTGATATTGACACTGCATTGCCTCAAACGGAGTTCATGCTTCGTGCACCGAAAGCATCCGCCTTTCGCTGTTAGTATTGTTTTTCTTTCTTTCATTGACATCTTCGATTGGCACTCTTGGCTGTCATGACCTTTCGATTTTCAGAATACGCATTCCATGCAGGATGCTGCGCCATGCAGGGCTGATACGGAAGAAGGGTGAAAGCTCCCTCGTTGCGTCCGTGCCTTGTGCCCATCAAAATGAGAAGTAGGCTTACCATGAGTGTAATCGGGCCTATCCTCTATCGTCCTTTCGCGGCTCTGCAGCTCGAAGCGGAAGAACCTCAGCACACATTGCAGAGGCGTCACCTGTGCGGTGTCTGATGGTGAGCTCGTTGACCTAGAATCATCGCTCATCGTTGACGGCGTCGCCTCGTGGGCTCCGGCATAAGAGCGGTGAAAGCCGAGGATCAGCTCCTTCGGCAGAGTACGGAGAAGGACAGGACACAACGTCGCCTTGTAGCCACCTTCGTCGATGCCAAGCGCCTCGAGTCCCCACATGTGAACTTGTACATCATCATATAGCCGCCGCAAGGTTACCACTTTCTTCGCAGAGAACACAGGTTTCACATCAATCATGTCTTGCATGTGATCCTGAATCAATGCTTCCTTATCACCAAAGCGCTGCTGCAAGATGTCGACCGCGTCGTTGTAGCACTCACCTGATGCTTGCAGCCCGGCGATTGCTGTCTTGGCCTCTCCTGTCAGCAGCGTGTTGATGTAATTAAGGAGATCTATGTTGGAAAGATCTATGTTCTTGTGGACTGCCGCCTCGAACTGTTCCCAGAATGGCTGCCAGTTTTTTCGCTTGCCGTCGAAGTTTGCCAGTTCCAGCTCCGGAAGTTTAATTTTCTGAGCCGCAGGACTGGTACCAATTGAAGCTTGAATCCGCATCTCTTTAATTCTGTTTTCGTCTTCGACTTCATCTTTCCTCAGATTTTGGCGAAAGATACAAGTAGCGACTCTGTCGCAGTATTCGATGACCTGTTCAAATTCACCATCTGCTTCATCTTCTTCAACGGTAGGTTCTATGGCCGCATCCTCATCGATCCAGCTGTTGCTTTACTAATTGCAAACGTTTGATGCGAACGCTCACCTTTTCAATGTTCAATGGTGGGTAATGGTTCGGCGCCCAAGATGTCGTCCGTTTCTTTGGTCAGCCGCATCGCTTGGCGTCTGATGGTCTTTCTCTTTTTCCTCGGAACATCCATGTCGCAGCTCTCGTTGGTGGTTTTAGTCGATGGGTCCGGTTGATAGTTCTAAATCCGTTCCCAGGTTTCGGCACCAAAAGGTTATTACTACTGCCGTAACGGATTCACTTCGTTTAGGTTGTTGTCGTTTTAGGTACCTTTGTTTATTTACAACGAACAATAATGAACCAAATGCAACTTCTTTAAAAGGGAAGCAAGAGCTTGGAAAGAGGCATGCTCATCGATGGGGCTCCCCGTTCGTTCTGCCCGTGTTCCTTTTCCCTCCGGTCGGAGGTGGTCCGCGGTCCGCTTGTCCCGGCGTTGGCCCCTCTCCCGTGACATCCCGCAGAGGATGGCCCGGGGAGGAGCTGTCGCCGCCATATATTATTGAAAGGCACCTGTTTAGTGTCAAGCGAAAACTTTCACACAAAGGGAGAGTACACATTTCGAGGGTGCAAAAAAGGCGAAAAATGCAAGTGTCAACATAAGTCTCATAACCTGCCTTCGAATATTTTTGAAAAGTCGGCTTAACATCACGCTTTTAAATGCTCGTTCCTATGCAGTATTCTGGGCAGATTCGCTATGCTTTTTAGGAATATTATCAAAACATATTGCGACCGGACCGAGGGTATTTCAATCTAGAAATTACGTTCGTTCTCTCTAACAAATTAGAAAAACGTACGTTCTTTCTAGCAGTGTTAGAAAGGCGGCTATTTGCGACGTAGCGGCGCCAGCCTTCGCTGTGGCAGCGTACGCATTCTTCGTTACCAAGCCTGAGCAGCGTCCAGTGAACCCCGGTGGAATTCGAACTTGCGGTGTGATATGAAACCATGCGGACAGCGCTGCCGCGCTCGCACGACTTGCGCCGGCGGTTTTCTCTCTTCGCTCTTCCCTCTTCTCTCTTGCAGCGCAGGTGCGTACCTCGAGGGTTGTCTGCTGCCGCTCCGCTTGCGCTCGGAGAATAAACAGTAGAACCACAACATGCCTCATCCTGTGTGGCCGAACAGTCTGCAGCTCAGTGTAAGTGCCACTGACCTTTTATTTTAAGATATATGTTCGTAACAGAGTAAGTTGTTTGGAGTATTTGTTGCTTTATTTGCCTCCCACGTTGCTACACATCCCTGCATGAGTAAAGACTCGGGATCACTAGGACGGACCTTTGCGTGCCAATTTCCTCTTGGGCTGCTTTGGTTGACGCTGCATGCATGGCTGTGCTGGATGACCGGTAAGATATCCATTTTTTTACAGTGCGGCGTAGTAACTGGAAATTAATCATTTTGTCAGTCATTGGCACCTGATAATTAAGATTAACTGAATGTGCTCATCTGCTGTTTATGTATGCCGAGAATAAGAAAAGCTTTTGCTTCCACTCTATTGCAATTGAAGGCCTCGCCTTCAAAAAACGGGTCCGCGAGCCATGGTCTCGCGAGCCATGGTCTCGCCTGACGAGTGACAAATCCAGTCTCTTAAAAACACCGGTTTATTCCGGATAAACAAAAAAAAGCAACACAGAGAAACATAAGGCGCTACTGCGCTAAGAACAGGCTGTTCATGCGCGCGACAATAGAACAACGGAAAGCGGCAAGAATGTCAGGCCCTTACCGCGGCGAAACAACACACACTGCGGAGCGAATAAAACGAGCAATAGGGCCAAAGCGCTAACGGCGACACAAGAAAGATTGCCCCTCGCGGCACAGTAACTCACAGAAATACGCCTAGGCTGTTCCTGCAGGCACTGCTTCCATCTTCGCGTCGGCGATCGTCTTTCGGTCGTCCGTGCACACCCTGCTGGCCCATGACGCTCGCCGGTTGCCCCGCGCCGGCCTTTCCGCCGGCCAAAAAAAAGCCCCGCGCCTCGCTTCTGACGCGCTTATCTACCCTCGTCTGTCGCCGCTAACATCACACCCCCCAAGATTATCTTCTTGCTCATGTGCACTCGCGCTGCCCGTGCAAACACAATACAAATAGAAAGATGCGCGCGCGGTTTGAAACACCTTAAGGGGCTGCGGAGCCCACACTCCCCCCTCTCAAGACGGGACACCTCCCGAGATTACTAAGAACGAAACAAAGAAGGGCAGTGGGAGGAGTACAGAAACAATGCTGGTTCTGACGAGCTGCCCGCTTGAAGGAATCCGCTGGATTGGTGGTACTCATCAGACGATCGTCCAGGTGGTTCACATCTGGTAGACCCGAGTGCCGTTACGTACTTTCTGGCCGCTCGTAGTACTTTCTCAGGTCGGCGACGTTGACTGGTCCGATCTCCCGGCCACCCTGCACATGGCGAAGCATGTAATCCAGACGCGAAAGACGCTTTATTACTACAAAAGGACCAGTCCATCGAGGAGCGAGAGAGGCGGCAAATCCTTTTGTAACATCACTTAGCGGGTGCGAGCGGCGGAGTACTTTATCCCCAACGTCGAACTGCAAAGGACGCCTGCCCTTGTTGTACTGGCCGCAGTGCTCCAGGCGGGCGAGGTCCAAGTTCTCCCCGGCCTCCTGTAGAGTTCCGGCGAGACGACTGGAGAGATCCTGGGTGAACCTGGAATAACTGGGAGCCTGTAAATCAGTCATGGGTAAGGGCATGTTCAATGGGAAATCGAAGCTCACGGCCAAGAAGAATAGCTGCCGGCGTAAAACCAGTCGACCGGCTTACTGTGGTTCTTGTGGCGAAAGCCATCTCCTGCACTCGCAAATCCGTCTTTGTGACGTTCCGTGAAAGCCACGAGCATGTTTTTCAGGTTGCTGTTGACCCGCTCTGTGATGTTGGCCTGAGGATGGTAGGGCGTAGTCTTTTTATGCTGCACGCCAAGAGCTTTGCAGGTGTCAGCAAATATCCTGCCCGTGAAATATGTCGCATTATCAGTGATTAGCTGCGCCGGGAAGCCGAACCGAGTAAATGCGTCTAGGACTTTATCCCAGACTACTTTTGAGTCCAGTTTACGCAGCGGGTATAATTCAACCCATTTAGAAAAATGATCAGTGACCACTAGCAAGTAGCGATTTCCTTTCACAGATCTAGGATAAGGCCCCATTACGTCGCAGGCAACAATTTCCCACGGGTAACGGCTCTCCACAGGTTGCAAGAAGCCCGGTGGTTTACCTCCACTTGCCTTCGCTGTCTGGCATGAAAGACAAGTACGGACGTATGCCACGACATCCTTTCTCATGCGGGGCCAAGTCACAATGCGACCCAACTTTTCATATGTTTTCTTGCCATCGCTGTGGCCTGCAAGGCGTGTGTCGTGAAAATACTCTAAAAAGAGCTTGCGCAGGACCATCTGTGTCGGCAGCGAGTATGTATCTCAGGAGAAGTCCATCCTCTGCTTCCAGGTAGCAGTCATAGCTGCCGGTAGGCGCTGTGCTTCCTGCAGGGTTGGCGCTGTCCAGCCGCTTTCGTATTTGGATGCACTGAGGATCGCTTAGCTGAGCTTGGAGCAGCTGTTGACGGGAAACCAGCGTTCCCCAGGCATCAGCGGCTTCTGCGATCACCAGGACTTGCGGTGCTTGCTCGCCATCTGCAGGTAACGGAGCTCGGGACAGGGCGTCGGCTGCCTTGTTGAAGGTGCCTTTCTTGTACTCCACCCTGTAATTATATTTCTGAAGAGCGAGCGCCCAGCGGGCTAGACGGCCGGCTGGGTTCTGCAGCTTTGACAACCAAGACAGTGCCTGATGATCGGTCTGAATTGTAAACTCAGCCCCATCCAAATACATGTCAAACTTTTTTAGCGCAAATACAATTGCCAAGCACTCTTTCTCTGTTACTGTGTAGTTTCGCTCCGGCGATGAGAGAGTGCGACTTGCAAATGCCAAGGGGCAAAGCTTCCCTTCGTGATCCTGAAGTAAAACAGCACCTATTCCATACTCACTCGCATCAGTCTGCACTGTAAAGGGCCGGTTTAGGTCCGGGAGCCGCAGACGAGCAGTATCGGCGATAGCTGTTGACAGCGCCCGGAACGATTCCTGCTCCGTGTCTGTCCAGGATCAATGGGCACCTTTCCGGAGAAGCTGATGAAGAGGTCTTGCCAGGTCCGCACAGTTTGAAAATAAAGTGACAGTAGAAACCGACCATGCCCAAGAATTGCTGCAGGCTCTTGACGTTTGTTGATGATGGCAGCTGCAATATGGCCTGCAGTTTCTCCTCGTCAGGCCGGACTGTGCCCTATTCAACAATGAAACCAAGCAGGTTGATTCTGCGCGAAACCAACTGCACTTTGCGTGGATTAATGGTGATGCCTGCGTCCTTCACTCGTTGCAAAACAGTGGTTAAATGGATCAGATACTCATCTAGGCTTTCTCAAAACACCACGACGTCGTCCATGTATGCCATTGCATAGTTGAATTTCGCGTCTCCGAGCACTATATCCATCACGCGCTGAAAGATAGCAGGCTAATTGCATAAACCGAAAGGCAGTCGAACAAACTCGAATAAGCCCCGATGGCAAGTGAATGCAGTTTTTTCGATGTCACTCTGGGCAATCGGTATCTGCAGAAATCCCCTGCTACAGTCTAGAGTAGCGAAGAATTTCGCTGATCCAAGTGTATACATAAAAGAGTCGACTGACGGAAAAGGGTACGAATCTCTGACTGTTACAGCGTTCAGCCGCCGATAGTCGACACATAAGCGTGCTGTGCCGTCTTTCTTAGGCGCAAGAACAACGGGAAAAGCCCAATGGCTCTTTGAGGGTCTTACTGCACCGGTAGCCACCATTTCATCCAGAGCGGCATCCAGGAGTCCTCGCTTGTGGACGCTCAACGGCCTGGGGTTGAAACGGATCGGGCGGGAGCTGCCGGTGTCAATCCTGTGCGTCAGCACGTTAGCTTTTCCAGGAGCCTCCGTGAACATGGTAGCGAAGGGCTCGAGTGTCTCCTGGATTCTGGATCTCTCCGTTTGTGACCCTGTGAAAGACTGCAGGACAGTGAGAACACCACTTTCTGCCACTCCGACTGAGGGGGGATCCGCGACCAGAAGATTTGAGTGACGCTCTGTTATCTTTGTAATGAACTTCAGTGGTTCTGCATTATTGCCGTATCTGTAGCTGCCTGAATGTAGGTCGACAATGACTCCTGCCTTCGAGATGAAATTACGGCCCAAAATTACCGGACAAGAAAGTCGGCGAAGATGCAGAAAGCGCTGCCTTATTTTACGACCATTCACGGTAACTGTTAGACGTGCTGCAGAGGTTGCTGACGCTATCTGTGGCGACGCCATCCGAAGCTTTGTAGTCACTTCTCGTAACTGCAAATGTCTTGAATCGCATGCTCGCTTGACCTTATCGCCAAAAACAGAAACAGTGGAACCTGTATCCAGTAGAGCGGGAACTTCTATCGCCGCTATTTTGACAGCCACCAATGGTTCATTATCAGGGCGGGCATCCTGGAGGCGGAAAGTAGACGGCAAATCGCTTACCGGTTGGTACTTGATGTCCTGGGGTCGTGATTCACGTTCCAAGGGGCCGCCAATCACCTTTGGTGCCGGGGCTGTCTGGGCCAGAAGAGAAGACTTCTTTCCTCGTCCCTTACATCGCTTAGGCTGACGTCGGCAGCAGCCCCATACCCTGGCCGCCGGGTGATGAGATGACCAAAACACCAGGCTCTGCGTTGGCCACGCTCCTTCGCCCGCATTGTAGCAGGCAGCAGCCAGAAGAGGCCCGGTCCAGCCTGCCACAGCCGGCAGTCTGCCAGTCACCGGAGGAGGCCCGTTTCGGCCTGCCACCCATTGCGCTCGGCCACTCACCGGAGGAGGCCCGGTCCGGCCTGCCACCCTTTGCGCTCGGCCACTCACCGGAGGAGGACCGGTCCGGCCTGCCACCCCTTGCGCTCGGTCACTCATTGGAGGAGGCCCAGTCCGGCCTGCCACAACTTGCGCTCGGCCACTCATCGGAGGAGGCCCAGTGCGGCCTGCCACCCCTTGCGCTCGGCCACTCATCGGAGGAGGCCCAGTCCGGCCTGCCACCCCTTGCGCTCGGCCACTCATCGGAGGAGGCCCAGTCCGGCCTGCCACCTCTTGCGCTCGGCCACTCATCGGAGGAGGCCCAGTCCGGCCTGCCACCCCTTGCGCTCGGTCAGTCACCGGAGGAGGCCCGGTCCGGCCTGCCACCCCTCGCTCTCGGCCAGTCATCGGAGGAAGCCCGGTCCGGCCTGCCACCCCTCGCTCTCGGCCAGTCATCGGAGGAGGCCCGGTCCGGCCTGCCAACCCTCGCTCTCGGCCAGTCATCGGAGGAGGCCCGGTACGGCCTGCCACCCCTTGCTCTCGGTCAGTCACTGGAGGAGGCCCAGTCCGGCCTTCCACCCTCTGCAGACGGCCAGTCACCGGAGGAGGCGCACCAGGGATTGCGACCTCGTGGAAGTCGCCTGCCCCCATACGGCAGCCGGGGGTCATCACGCTGCGGGCTGCCAATGATCCGAGCCATGCGCAGGACGGCTCGAGGCAGGTCTCCGCTGGGGGAGGTGGCTTGTAGTTGAGCTCCGCCAGAAAATATGCCTCGATGCGGGAGGCCTCCCTGGCCATGTCCTCAAAGTCCATGAACTGGCGGCGCCGGAGGTATGGCTGGTACCTCGGATGGCACCGAAGTATGGTTCCGGAGCTCCAGGATCTGCCCGCTCGTGCAGTTCTTGAAAACTGCGCAAAAACTCGAGCAAACCCTCGTGTTCGCCTTGCGTTCTGGCACAAAGCTCATCCTTGATGCGGATGACGTAGTCAGGCGGCAAAAACTCTTCCCGAAAACGCTGTACAAAGTCCTGTTTTGTTGTGAATGGCCGCTGTCTACGCCTCCAGGTTGCTGCGGAACCTACTAAAGCTACAGGAATCACACGTGTGACCACAGCACTGTCCGAAATTGTCATTGCCATCTGATAGTCATCGAGTTCATGAAAAAAATCGCAAACAGATTTCTTGTCGGCGTATCCTTCAAACCTCGGCACGGGCAAATTTAGCTGCAGATGGTTATCGCGATACAAGGAAGTGGGCGTTACCGAAACTGGCTCGCTTCCCATCCCTTCTCTAAATTGTGCCTTTGACGCAAGTAGCCAGGGCAGTAGGCCAATAATTCCGCTTTGAAAATCCGACAGTTCAATTTTCTGTTCTCCTAATTGCTCTTGCATAAAACCCGAATGGTTGGGGGGTGGAAATTCATCTTTCAACTGGGCACTTGCGACAGGTAAGTTGAGATTATCCGCCATAGCTACGCATGGAAACGTGGAATGTTCTCACTAAAGTTGCGACACTCGCGGGGCAAACCAAAGCTCGAGCAGAAATCACGTTGGGCGCCAGATGAAAACCTCGCCTTCAAAAAACGGGTCCGCGAGCCATGTTCTCGCCCGACGAGTGACAAATCCAGTCTCTTAAAAACACCGCTTTATTCCCGATAAACAAAAAAAGCAAAACAGAGAAACATAAGGCGCTACTGCGCTGAGAACAGGCTGTTCATGCGCGCGAGAATAGAACAGCGGAAAGCGGCAAGAATGTCAGGCCCTTACCGCGGCGAAACAACACACACTCCGGAGCGAATAAAACGAGCAATGGGGCCAAAGCACTAACGGCGACACAAGGAAGATTGCCCCTCGCGGCACAGCAACTCACAGAAATACGTCTAGGCTGTTCCTGCAGGCATTGCTTCCATCTCCGCGTCGGCAATCTTCTTTCGGTCGTCCGTGCACACCCTGCTGGCCCATGACGCTCGCCGGTTGCCCCGCGCCGGCCTTTCCGCCGGCGCAAAAAAGCCCCGCGCCTCGCTTCTGACGCGCTTATCTACCCTCGTCTGTCGCCACTAACATCACGCCCTCCAAGATTATCTGCTTGCTCATGCGCACTCGCGCTGCCCGTGCAAACACAATACAAATAGAAAGACGCGAGCGCGGTTTGAAACACCTTAAGGGGCTGCGGAGCCCCACACTCCCCCCCCTCTGGGGGGGAGTGTGGATTGGGGATTGTACTTTGTCTTTTTTTTTTAATTTTTACTTGATAATCACCTAAATTAGTAATGTAATGTGTTTAGGGGAAAGACAAACATAAAGTAGAAAGAAAAACGTGTCGATGATGGGGACCGAACCCACGACCTCCGAATAACGCGTCCGGTGCTCTTCCAACTGAGCTACATCGGCCGCTGTCCCCTCTGCTACTTTCTTGGGTGTTAGTGTTGTCAGTATACGAACCTTGAGAGTGTTCACCAGCGCCACCCTCAACTATAGCGGTGGACGTGGAAGGCCCTGTGTTACCGACAGCGTCACGTAGAACGTGATTAAGAGTGAGGGCGAAAGCTGTGCTAGAACCCTCTTACGCTACCTATGGCTTCAAGACTGCCAGAAGCCGACTGTTGGCTTCTTTCCTTCTTGCATTATAACGAGCACCCTCATTTCCCCTTCATATATCTGCTTGTAGCTTACAGCGGTCTCGGTTCTGGCAGTCTTGAAGCCATAGGTAGCGTAAGAGGGTTCTAGCCCTGCTTTCGCCCTCACTCTTGACGCGTTCTACGTGACGCTGCCGGTAACACAGAGCGTTCCACGTCCACCGCTATAGTTGAGGGTGGCGCTGGTGAACACTCTCAAGTTTCGCATACTGACAACATTAATACCCAAGAAAGTAACAGGGGGACAGCGGCCGATGTAGCTCAGTTGGAAGAGCACCGGACGCGTTATTCGGAGGTCGTGGGTTCGGTTCCCACCATCGGCACGTTGTTTTTCTTTCTACTTTGTGTTTATTTATCTTTCCCCTAAACACTATACATTACTAATTTACGTGATTATGAAGTAAAAATTAAAAAAAAGTACTATCCCCAATGCTTTCCTTGGCCTCACCGAGTGTCGACTTCTTTCGTTCATGTATTATAACGAGTACCCTCATTTCCCTTTCATTTATCTGCTTGTAGCTTACGGGGGTCTCGGTTTTGGCAGCTTGAAGCCATAGGTAGCGTAAGAGGGTTCTAGCACAACTTTCGCCCTCACTCTTGATCACGTTCTACGTGACGCTGTCGTTAACACAGGACGTTCCACGTCCACCGCTATAGTTGAGGATGGCGCTGGTGAACACTATCAAGGTTCGTATACTGGCAACATTAATACCCAAGAAAGTAGCAGGGGGGACAGCGGCCTATGTAGCTCAGTTGGAAGAGCACCGGACGCGTTATTCGGAGGTCGTGGGTTCGGTTCCCACCATCGGCGAGTTGTTTTTCTTTCTACTTTGTGTTTATCTTTCCCCTAAACACATTACATTACTAATTTATGTGATTATCAAAAAAAAATTAAAAAAAAGGAAAAAGTACAATCCCCAATGCCTTCCTTTGCCTCGCCGACTGTCGGCTTCTTTCCTTCATGCATTATAACGAGCACCCTCGTTTCCCCTTCATTTATCAGCTTGTATATTACGAGGGTCTCGGTTCTGGCAGTCTTGAAGCCATAGGTAGCGTAAGAGGATTCCAGCACAGCTTTCGCCCTCACTCTTGATCACGTTCTACGTGACGCTGTCGGTAACACAGGACGTTCCACCTCCACCGCTATAGTTGAGGCTGGCGCTGGTGAACACTCTCAAGGTTCGTATACTGACAACCTTAATACACAAGAAAGTAGCAGGGAGGACAGCGGCCGATGTAGCTCAGTTAAAAGAGCACCGGACGCGTTATTCGGAGGTCATGGGCTCGGTTCCCACCATCGGCACGTTGGTTTTCTTTCTACTTTGTGTTTATCTTTCCCCTACACACATTACATTACTAATTTGTGTGATTATCAAGTAAAAATTAAAAAAAAATAGACAAAGTACAATCCCCAATGCTTTCCTTGGCCTCGCCGACTGTCGGCTTCTTTCCGTCATATATATATATTACTTGCTCCATGTAAAATACCTGCACAAAAACAAACTCAACCCTGTGTTTGGCGCATGATGGCCTTAGCTGGCTCTGCGCCGTAACACACATCAAATACAGAAATAGTCACAAAAACAACATTCAACAATAATGGGATTGCCTGGATGGTAATGATGCAAAGCCAGTGGACAAACTTAGGTGGGCGATGTTAGGCAGCCACTGAGCCTAGCTGGATAGCAGTTCTTAAAAGCCAGTGAGTAAGCTGTGTTGTAAGTATTGGATAGCCCGTGACAGTGGCTGGATGTACATTGTATAGTAGCCAGTGGGTATGCTTGGGTGGAAGTTATTGTGTAGCCTTTGAGTGAGGCTGCATGCCAATAAATAACCTAGTCTGCCATCCGTGGCCATTGTACGAAACGAGCCTAGAAGATTGGAATAAATCTTGGCACGAGTAGCGCCCCAATAAAATGCCATTATTGGTTCCAATATTGGCGCCGGTGTCACCGGTTAATAATTGCGGGGATTATTAAAAATGCGACCTTAACGGTGCGCACACTCCCAGATACGCTTACAGTGAGTGGGGTAGCTTTTCTGGTCGCAAAGGAGATGCATTCGACCTGCATGGCAAGCTAAGCCGGAATTCAACTACCTTGTATTGACAGAAATGAGTGGCCGTTTGATGCCCAGCTTTCGCCGGTTCAAGACAGAGTAAGGGTCGGAGTCAGAAGTAACAAAACAAACTTTATACACAGCAAGAGATGATGCAGAGGAATACACAAACATTAAAATTGCACAGACGAGGGTTTCAAAGAAAAACAAATGCTAAGCATGCAACAACAGAGGTATTCAACAACACAGAGGCTTTACAACACAGATCAAACACGAGAGAGACAATAAACAAACACCAGATTGTTCACCGGGCACTGTTGCAGTCCGACGTCTCGAGAGTCACGATGTGACCGCCATGCAAGACGAGCGCCACTCCCTCGCAGGTCCGGAAGTCCAGCCGAAGCACTAGCGAACACGCCGCAATCACTGACCGACTGACTACATAAGCGGCGCGGCTTCCACAATTTGACGCGCCGCGTCTGTCTGCTAAGGCGCGCCCAGGTTAGCGCGCACACACTCTTAGCTTCGCTGGTTAGAGCGTTCCCTTTTCCTCCCGTAGAGTCATTAACTAGGTCCCGTAGACTTTTCTGGAGATGTCTGGCATCTTACGGACTGATGAATCACCGTCATCAAAGAGTATGGCGATGACGCGTACAAAGCTACGCGCTCTCTCGCGCGGGGAACGAGGCTTTTCTCGAACGTAATAGGTTCTTCGATGCGGTGCCACGCGGGCTTCGCGCTGCGCCCGCTTGATAAAAATGCGCGCCGATTTCGTGGTAGCCGGTTTCGCCTAATATTGGGCTGATGGCGATCCATTGGCGGCGTGCTACTTGTGATGGTACCAATGACCTCTTGCTGTCATTTCTATGGGATTCTCTGTAACGTAAACACCAATACATGCAGTAGACCCAGGCAGCACATGCCATAGGGCCAATAATTGGGATTGATTGACCACAATTGGGGATTGACTGGCCCACAAGCAGCCCAATGGTGCTATTGAGCTACCAGTAATGCGCAGCCACGCTATAACATAATTATTGCCCCAGTGAACTTCACCCATATTCGTTATTGCCATTCAACCGGGTAACAGTGGTCAATAAGGGCCATGCATATTGAACAGCTTGCCATTATTGTATACACAGTGAGGCAACCTGGTCATTATTGGCCAACCAGCTGCAATCGTTTGCCAATATCTTTGACACCATGATGTAACCTGGTAAATATTGTCTTGTCAATAAAAATGGCTTCTCAATATTGAATATATCTAGGCATACAGTGGTCAATAATGTCCAACCAACTTTTTTGGCTTCCTTACATTGTATATATCTTGGTTTCTGGCGGTCAATATTGTCTAATGAACCTTGATGGCTGGCCAGCATTGCACATATCATGGCATAGGTTGGGAAATAAGGTTCTGCCAATATGGTTGCCTTGTCAACATTGAATATACTTTGGCACACATTTGTCAATATTGTTCTGACAGTCGTGGAGGCCTGCCAACATAGTATACAGATCGGCTATAGTGGTCAATATTGTTTTATGGACTGTGATGGCTAGCCAGCATTGAATATATCATGGCATAGCTTGGTGAATATTGTCCGGCCATTATCTTTGTCTTTTCAACATTGAATATATCTTGGTATACATTAGTCAATATTGTCCCACCGGTTTTGGAGTCATCCTAACATTGTATATATCTAGGTTTCTAGTGGTCGATATTATCTAATAAGCTTTGATGGTGGGCCAGCATTGCACATATAATGGCATGGATTGGTTACTATTGTCCACCCATTATGTTTCTCTTGTCAACATTAAATAAATCTTGCCATATATTGGTCAACAGTGACCCGTCTGTCTTAGAAGCCTGCCAACAATGTATAAATTATGTGTTATATCGGTCAATCTTGTTTGATGAACTGTGATGGCTAGCCAGCACTGCACCCTAATGGCATCATCATCAGCCTGACTATACCCACTGCAGGGAGAAAGCCTCTCCCATATTTCTCCAATTAACCCGGTCCTGTGCTAGCTGCATCCACTTGACCCCTGCGAACTTCTTAACCTCATCCGCCCACCTAACTTTCTGCCGCCCCCTGCTATGCTTTCCTTCCCTTCGAATCCAGTTTGTTAACCTAAGCGACAATCGGTTATCCTCTCTTCACACTACATGCCCTGCCCATGCCCATTTCTTCTTAATTTCCACTAGAATGTCAGTAACTTGAGTTATTTCTCTGACCCACTCTGCACGCTTTCTATATCTTAATGTTACCCCTACCATTTTTCGTTCCATAGCCCTGTGAGTTGTACTCAACTTAAGAGAACCCTCTTAATTAGCCTCCACGTTTCAGCCCCTTAGGTGAGTATAGGTTTGGCATAGGTTGAGCAATAATGTTTTGTCAATATGGATGGCTTGTCACATTGAATATATTTTGACATGGGTTGGTTAATGTTGTCCCACCAGCTTTGGTGGCATCCTAACATTGTATATATCGTGGTTTCTAGGGGTCGATATTTTCCAACGAGCTTTGTTGGCTGGCCAGAATTGCACAATTCAGGCTGCGGCGCCGCTCAAAAAACAGCAGAAGCAGCTCTGACCGACATAAAGACATTTCTCAATGTGCATGTATTCCAATCTGACAGTGTTTTTGGGCTAATTTCGTACCCACTAAATTTTTCGCTGGCCCGGGTGTCAGTGTACACTCAACTGTAGAAAATATTCATACGCATACGTAATTGGGACCACAATATATATATAATATTTATTGGGGTAATGTATACATTGTCCTAAAATTGTTTGTCATAGCTTACCCCTCAAATTGCCCGTACAGAAGCGCCCATCACTGAAAATGTAGAATATCTTTTTTCTGAATACATTTTTCGCGATTCACTAATTGTAGTGAACGACCTGCGATCATATTTGACAATTTCGGTAGAGAACACTCTTTTATTATAACGAGGCACGAATAATTGTTATGTAAAATTCTGCGTACAATATCTTCGAGACAATTCCTACAGACTTGAGGGCCGGATGTCGATCACTAGCGCGGAGCTAGTGTTCCAAACTTTAACCATTGGTTGAAAAAATTCCGCCAGCACGTGGAAATTTGCGAAAGCGGGAATAATGCTGGTGTATATGATGCATCATGTATCCTTACCGTTATCAAAGAAATGCAGCGTCATTACCATTCATAATGTCATCATTGTCATTATCACTAATTGCAGCGTAATTCTCGTCGCTATCATCCTAGCGGTAGACAAGGAGAATTATATATGATGCGAGTTTCGCGATCCAGGGCGTAGCGCAGTTGTTTAAAGCGCTAGGCTAGGGGTTCGATTCCCTGTGGAGACAGGATTTGCTTTTCTGATCTCGTCATATCTGGATGATTGACAAGTGATTGACACATCAGTGTACAGATCCGGTGCACAGATATATCCATGCACATATCCTAAACCCATCTCGCGCACAACTCTCGCGCGCGGGATTTCGTTCCATGGGCCTGTATATGCGCATACGAGTGCACAAGCATACGAGCACGCTCGTGGACACACCTGACAACCAAAGGTTTAATGAATGCATGTCCGCGAAAAACCTGCGCAGTCAAGAAACGCAAGGTACTCAAATGTAAAGAACGCAGCAGAACGTGTGTGTCGCTTGAACGAACATCAGCGGTTAAGTTTGGCTAGTTAATGCCGAAATGATAGAATATATCCGGTGAATCCACATCCTGTAAACTCTTTTCCATGATTGGATACACACACGCGTAGCATTAATAGTTCCCCATTTTTACGTGATGGAAAGAAACCCAACGTGTTCAAGCGATAGCAGAGGTGGGAGAGATCGATCGCGCTAGCCAATAAAAGATGCACTGACACGCCATTACGCTAGCTGTTTCCGGCATTCAGCATCAGCACCGACTATACCGCGCCTCAGTACTAGCTAGTTTTATAGGCAGATATGTTGTTCTGCTTTCAATGCCTTTGAGTTCCAATATCTACTAAACACAAATTTGGATCGTATTCCTGCACTCTTTCATGCTCTGCTATGCGGGCTTCAGCAGCAGACAGATAAAGACTGAACAGCTTTGGCCATCGGTAGAGCAGCTCATAAAATATTTCAGCTCTAAAAAAATACAAGCAACATATTCTACACTATGTAAAGCTAATTCACTTGACAAGAAAAGAAATCTTAACTGTCCTCAAATGGTTTGTATTCTAATGCGACGTAAATCGCACACTGCCAAAAAGTTGTGTGCATGTAGAAGATAATAAAAAAAGAATCAACAGCACTACATGGGGCAAGGCAAACGGGACATCAATAAAAATTTAAAACAATCCACTGCGTAATGAATGCGCGCTCATGTGTCGCCAGCATATATGGTCACAAAGTAGAAATTGCATAGTAACGATGCTCTTTACGGAAGGTATTTTTGTCCGAAAGCTACAATATATGGCTGATAATGATGCATTTGACTACAGCGTTTGACAGCGTTCTCCTAAGCACTGCTAAGAAACTATTCTTCGGGTATACATTGCCTTATTATCAAACCATATAATCACTGCACGGAAGGCGTTTCACTCCAGAAAACTAAATAATCTATCCCATTGTGTCGGCCAGGCAACTAATGGCAATTCATATATTTTAGAAGTAATGCGAGTGCTTTACGTTAGCAGTTTTGGGGCACCAACTCTCGAAGAATTTTATCTATGATTGAGAATTAGGTTTCCTTTGTGAAATATTTTGCAGCTTTCACAAGCGCAGCTTCCACGGGCTAAAAGATGATTATAGCGCAATTCTTTCTCAGGACTACACCTTGTCCCAAGTTCGTAGATAGAGTTTTAATGTCGACCCTTGCTTCCTTTTTATTTTTTCTTTACTGCCAATTTAGTTCTTCTGATCTTCAGATCAGAAGAACTAAATTGACAGTACTCGACAAGCTAATTAGCTTGTCGAGTATTTTGTATTTTTGCTACTTTATGTACCCACGCTTAGTTCTATGCGGATTTCTTCTTCCTTTAAACGTCGACCTGATTTGAAGAAAATATACTTAAAAATTAAAACATGGGAATTTTCAACTTTGAAGTACCCGTAGTGATGGTCGTTTTCGCTTTTCTTTTCCTTAATAGGAATACAGCAAGTATACGGGCTGCTGCATTGCTCTTTTGCGCGTGATGACGTTTTAAGAGCACTCCATCATGAACAGCGACCTGTGTACCACCTTTAGTAAAAAAAAATGTCCATTTGTTCGAACTGAGAGCGACTGCGTGAAAAGTGAAGATTGTTTTACGTATGTGATTATTACTTGAAACACTGAGGTAGAACGCATTTTGCATTATTAATAAAAATGTAGCGAAATTATCATGCCACTGAAAAAGAGCTCCGAATGCAAACCTCGCTGTTTTAGCGAAGCCAAGGGCGAAGCTCTGCGCAGTCCTCCTCAAAAGCTTCGCGCAAAGAACAAATGGTTTTCATTCTCTCGTCCTTACCTCGCCTCTCCGCCTGAAGGCCTTGATTGATGAAATTCTTCAAACCGCCTTATACTTCCCGTCTTGTAGCCTTTTCTCCCTTGAAGCAGTCATCGCGGAAGGGCAGCGGCCCTCACTGTCCAAGGCCCTATTCCTTATTTTCTCCCGGCTAGGCTTGCGTTGCTCACAATGCCCCCCCCCCCCCCCCCCACTCGACTCCTCCGCACTCTTCCCCTCCTTCAAGCCAACTTTCTTGGCCGGCAGGTTTCTGGACTCGAGTAGTCCTACGGGAACTTTTTCATTTCTCTCACCCTCTTTAGAGCTTTATGCCTTCCCTTTCGGCAGATCAAGCAAAAAAAAGCAGAGAGAGAGAAAACACAACGATCTTTCTGCCCCCTTTCAACCGTGCTTCGAAACTCGTTACAAGCGGCTGATTCAGAGGCGTCCGGCCGGCCACACAATCCCCACCCGCTCGAGCTGCTCGAGCTCCCGCAGCTTTGGAGAGTAGAACTGAAAAACCAAGTCTTGTGAAAGTTGCGATAGTTTTAAGGGCCACGCCTGAAAGAGGATATCTGTGAGTACCACCAGCATTTTAAATCGTTTGTACATAACTGAACAGCTTTTTGAGATTATTTCTTGCTTTGTCTCCTCGTAAGATCGCTACTTTTTCATCCAGGTGTAAATAAAGCATCACATCACTGGGATGTACTTTGCGTGGCAACATTCATTTTGGATTCTTGCAACTGAGCTCTGCGAATCTGCGCTAGACGTACGTGAAGATATCCAATTTGTTTTCCTAATTTGATGCGGTATGTTGTAAGCCTTGATTTTCTTGCCAATAACCGATATGCTTGCAAGAACGGAAAGTGATTTGTTTCGACCGCAACACGCCAGTCAGTTCTGAACTGTATTTTCAGCGCACTATTTTGTATGCAAGATCTCTGGTCACAATAACAAAATTTAAGGCGCAGAGGTGCCCCATTTGTATTGCAAAAGAAAAACGTGGCCCTGCAAAACATGTCGCGTGTTTTATGTGATTTTCAGGTTACAACCTCATCGCGCGTGTGTTGTGTATCTGAAGTGATCAGTTCCTTTTAGATACTACATTAAAAACTCAAGGTTAAGTTGAGCTTTCTGGGACACGATTTTTAATTTCGAGCGAATATTTAATAGTGTAATTTGCCTTCATAAATGCTCTATTGGCGGAGTTTAAGCGACGCCTACCTTATTCACGTGTTTGATTTTTCTCCTGCGCTAATCCCGAGTAGTAGAAGTGTCAAAAAATAGACATGGGTGCAGTTTTACAATCAATTGCAGAAAACGAAAAGCGTCCCGAAAGAAGGTCTGCCGACGCACTTATTTTTACTGCTAAATTTCATTATTTGCGGAAATAAGAAAAACTTTTCGCTCAAAGATGCACTTATCCACAATTATAAATTGTTATATCGCGCAGAGAAAAGGAATTTGCCTGAAACATGACACTTTATTTTCTACGTGCAAGAGCTTCTTCTATCCGTGCGAAGAACTGTGCAAGAAATTCTGAAAATGGAATTCTTATTTAGAGTTAGCTACCGTAGTTCTTTACCACACGTACAAACGTAATCCCACAACAAACGTGTACGCTAAGTTTCGGATTTCTTTTTCTTTTTTCAGTTTGAGTGTATCTCTATGCAAACCCTAACGCATCTGTGCCCGAAGTTCTTTTGGCTGCTGCTTTGACAACTTTTAAAACATTCTGGTTGCAGCAATGATGTGGTGTACACTAATTTTAGCAGCCGTGGTCGGAGTGCGACTGCTATTTTTGACGTCTGTTTTTCCTTTGTAGTTTCAATTTAATTCTTGCGGCAATCTATCCTAACGAAAATTATTCAAAGGAAAGCTATTGATTTGAAACATGCAGTTATGACGACGTCTTTCTTCTACAGGTGTTCGATCACAAAGGCACTACAAGTAGAAGGGGCAAGCACTGACTACCGTTTAGCTACCGATTAGCGAGTAGATAACGCAAATATCATTTTGTTTTATGTTTGCACCATCAACAACACATCCACATAGGAAGCCGTACACTGCCAGATGTAACCAATGTAACCAAGTTAATATGGCGGGTTCACCGAGCAGCTTATTTCAACCTGAGTAAACCAAACAAGAAAGTTGTCTGAGGGCCAACAGGTGGTGCTTTATTTTGCATTTTTACTCCACGGTCTAGCTGTACTTCCACTTTCCAAACGTTTCCTGTCTTGATAGGATTTATTAATGTTGCTTTTATTTCCAGGTACCATCTGCGAAAGGAAATACATTGTTATGCACGCTGCTCATGTCCATATCTTTAAAGGCTACTGGGAGCTGCTGCCTATGCAACCGACTACAAAAGAAGCTGCTATGAACTCAGCCCTTCCTCTAACCTGGGACCTGAGAGCACCTTGCCAAGGGGGGCAAAACAGGAGGAGCAGTGAAGTCTAAAAGAGTTTTTTTTTAATCGATATTTATTGCCTCAGGGCATCAGTAGGTTACGAGATGAAGGATGAATAAATGATTAAATGAATGGAAAAAGATTGGCTGATTTTATGAAGTCCAGAAGTGAGCGATGATGAGGTCCCTGCGTCCAAGTGACGTATGAAGCAGGATTGGTTGCTTAAAGGCCAGCTGTGCTCAGGTGCCGGATTCGTGTTGGTTTGAGTGCTGGGCAGTCCCACAGCAAGTGGTGGATGTCTGCCTCAACATCTTCGTTTTTAGGGATCGGGCATCCTGGGCGCGGATATGTTTTGGAAGTATGACCAAGTCCTAGTGACAGCTGGTGTAAGTGCAACACCGACCCGGATCTTCCTAAGCGCAACCTCTTCTGCACGGGTGAGACCGCGGGGAAGAAATATCGCACATGAAGGGATAAGTGTACGTGTGCGGCGCCGGAGGTGCTCCTTTCTTGACAAAAGGAGGGTAGCGTCGTCCACTTCGAGGAGTCGTGGGATTGATGCGTCTTGGTTCACGAGGCGGAAGGCAGCAGATCCCGTGGGACCCACTCAATGCGTATTGACTGTGGGATGCACGCCGCAAGCTGGTGGATGTCTTGGCAAATTTTAGGGCAGTGCCTGACACGTCGGAGTAGACGTACTGCTTGAAGTGCGTCAGTGCGGATGACAACGTGGGCTGTAGGGAGCATGGGTATGGAAGCCACGGAGCAGAGTGCCTCCTGAACTGCCACGAGCTCAGCGCAGAAAGATGTAAGTGGTTCCGAAAGCTGAAACGTAGTGGTCTGATTCAGGCTAGGTCTCCGTGGACAGTAGATTGCCGTTTTGGCTTCACAGCCTTGCAGGCTTCCATCCACGTACACTACTATGGAATCTTGAGGCAGGTGAGTGTTTTGCTCTTCAAATTTCTGGCGAAGTAACGATGCCGAGTTGGCAGACGTTGGTCTGCGGATATCAGTTGGCTTGTTGTCTAGTAATTGTATAAATTTCCAGAGAGAGAGAATTGGCGCAGATGGCTGAAGAATAATGTGTGACGTTGCATACGCCCTCAGTGCTTGCGTGGAATGTGACAAAGTGGCCTTGAGTCTGCGCATCAGTTCATCTATGGTGTTGAGCTGCGCATTCTCCTGTAACGCTACGACCGGTGTGAGTCATGGAAGGCATGTTATGGTCCTCATAGCTTCTCGATTTACGGCTTCAAGCCGATCCCATTGTGCTCTTGTAAAATGCTGGAACTGGGCCTGATAAACAATACCTAGCTGCAGAACCGCCCTCACTAACTGGCGTGCAACAGACGAGCCAGCGCCACCCGCTTTAGGTGTAATTCTTCTTATAACACTCATAGTTTGCCTGCTTTTGCTTTTTTGCCTGAGAAAGCCAAGCAGTCGCTGATCCTGATCGGTGAATTGTTCTGATTGGTGAAAAAGAGTTCTGCCTAAATCCCCCCCCCCCTGTAACACATGCACAACTAATAAACCACCATGCAATGAACCTTTCAGCTCTTTTATTTTCCGTGCATAGATATTCTCAGGACACTGTATTTAAACAAAAAGCTGAATGCAGAATATCTACACTGCATAGGCAGGCGATGGCTTTATAGTTGCATATTAGCCATAGCATGAAAAAGCCGCTAGCCGTGGTACTGATTATTGAAACATTCAGCGCTATAATGTGCCGGATTGCCAATTGCTCTGGCTGGATGCCAATAATGCAAAACCAGTGGGCAAGATTGGATTGGAAATATGTGGTAGCCGATAAATCTGGCTGGATGCCAGTTGTGAATATCCAGTGAATAAGCATGGATACAAGGTATTGGATGGTCAGTGAGCTTGTCGGGATGGCCGTGATATAACAACGAGTGAGTGAGCTGGGGTGGAAGATATTGGGTAGCCATTGAGTGCCGTTAAATGCCAGTAAACAAGGTAGTATGCCAATACTGGTATTGATAGTACAGCCAATGAAATAGATTGGCTGATATCTTGGATCTTTGTGCGCCTCAATCAGACGCCAATATTGACCGTTATTGGGACCAATATATCCCAATACTGGATCAGTGGTGGTCCATTGACGGCGTGCTGCTGAGGGAAGCATCAGGCTAAGATGATCGGGATACAGAAAAGTGTGACGCTTGTTCGTGCCTTCTTCGCGGCAGTACAAGTTAGCCCTTCAAAGCTGTTTCTCGATTTAGACCGGTGTTTTAGTGCAATATATATTACGTTATGCGTGTTTGAGCGCAAAGTGACGGGTAGAAAGTTTTCACTAGGCAAATACAAAGTTTCGTACATAAAGGATCCGAACAGTGAAAGCGTTGCTGACGGACTGAAGCAAAACGGTGGAAATCACTGACGTAGTCGTCACATCAACTGTGTGCTAGAAGGTTCTAGTTCTCTGCAGTGATGTGATGCCGGATCGCGAGAGCGTTTTGTGATTCCGTCTGTCATGTGATCTACCAGACGTAAAGACGTGCAATGAGTGGACAGCGCCGTCCGGCCACCATTACCGAAAAAATGGCTGACAATGCTTCCCCTCTTACTGCCACGATTGCCAACAGTCTTCGTACCGCACGGTGACGTCTTGTGAAATGCATCCATATAGCCTCTCAGAATATGCTTACGACTTGCTCACTGCATGCATGTATCGAGAGGCAACTACATATGCATTCATTTTAATAATTACCGCCTCTACTTAGCCACGATCAATGTTTTCAGGACGGAATGACGTCGTACCCGTTATTTTACGTTCTATTCCTCTCAATTTACAGAATGAACCATATCTCGAAGGCATTATTATACTGCCTTACGCGGCTCATGTGCGTTGCCAGCACTTCGAATTTTGTTTTATTTCCGCTATGCAACATGATTTAAGGGCGTGGTACAAGACATTCACACACAAAATGTCGCTTGGGCGACATTTTGTGTGTGAACGTCTTCTGTCTGAACATCCAACCTTGCCACTGTTGTTAAGCGCTATGTGAAGAGCTGTCGGCAATGTCAGCGTCGGAAGGTTCCACAATCAAAGCCTGCAGGCCTCCTCGAGCCCATAATACCACCACGCGCACCGTTTGATCAAGTCGGCATGGACCTTCTCGGTCCTTTCCCTCGATCCTCCGGTGGCAACCGTTGGATAATCATCGCCACAGACTATCTGACTCAATATGCCGAGACCAAAGCATTACCCAGTGGTACGGCATCTGAAGTTGCCCATTTCTTTCTACACCAGATCATGGTGCGGCACGGTGCTCCGACCAGTATTATTACTGACAGAGGGACTGCCTTTACTTCAAAAATGATGGCCGAAGTTTTTCATCTCAGCGGTACGGCGCATCGAAAAGCTACTGCTTACCATCCGCAGACCAACAGGCTGACGGAAAGGCTTAATAAGACCATTGCGGACATGCTGGCGATGTATGTCGACGCCCAGCACAAGACTTGGGATGCTACCCTACCATATGCGACATTCGCGTACAATACGGCAGTCCAAGAGACGACACGCTTCACGCCGTTTCGCCTAGTTTATGGCAGGGAGATTCGGACGATGCTGGACGCAATTCTCCCTTGCGAAACAGATACCGAGCTTTCTACCGACGCCTAGCACTTGCCCAAGACGCTGAGCAAGCACGCCAACTAGCACGCGTCCACATCGCCCAGCAACAGGACAAGGATTCACGCCGGTACAACTTCCGCCACAAACAAGCTTCCTACAACACCGGGGACCAGGTTTGGGTGTGGACTCCTGTTCGACGCCGTGGCCTATCCGAAAAGCTGATTTGCCGTTACTTCGGACCATATAAAATCTTGCGGCGCCTCAGCGACGTTAACTATGAGGTGCCCCCAGATGGCCCAGAGCAGAGAGGCCCTCGGCTACCTCGTCCAGAGACAGTTCATGTCCTACGCATGAAGCCGTATTTTACGCGGTAACTGAAAAACGGCATCTGCAAACTTTTTTTGTTTGCTTTTGTCCACCTGTGTGCACGTGTGCTGTGTGTGTCACGCTTAAGGAGGGAGGAATGCCAGGGGGCGCTCGGAGCGAAAGACGTTGAAGTGGCGCTCGGGGAAAAAAGACGAAGTGAATCGGCTCCGGACTCGCAGGGCGTACCTAAACCTTGGACTGTGTAATTCCACCTGTACCGGCTCAGTTAACCTAGCCCCAGTCGCCAATATAGTGACAATATCTACCACTAACCAACGGTGGTGGTCTCCATTGCAATCGCTATGGCATGACGCCAGACAAGAACAGATACCTCTCTCATGCGCCCGGCATGGTTGTCAGGATGATTGACAGCTATAGTGGCACAAAACGGACGCCGGACCCCGCAAGAGGCATTAAAGGCTATCCCTTTGAAAGGCGTCCATGTCCTGTGAGATGTCAGTGCACGTTAAAGAACCCCAGGTATCCAATATTTACTGCAGCCCTCCACTATGGCTCCTCACAGATTTTTTATTTTTCTTTCATTCATTTTTCTCTTTCCGCTCCCTCCTTTGTCACCATCATCAGGAGTATCATTCGAGGATCCATACCAGGCATATATCTCCTGCTGCCATTAAAATATACCTCTCCTTTTCTCTCTCTCCACTTTCTCCCACCTTCATCCGTTCCCATACGGGGTGTTTCAGGTGTCACAGAAACAAGTGCGAAAGATACTGCTCATTTCCTTTCCTGTGAACCCATTATTATTATTATAAATGTCTCGGAGTCTTTATTATTCAAGCGTCATACATTCTTGATTTATGTTTCGTATAAAACCACGTGAAGCCACAGTTGCGCTACATTTTCTTTTACATATGGCTGATATATCTTTACCTTTTCTTGCAATTACGGTATTAGTGTTCGAATGCAGCCGACAAACTGTAATCTATCCTGTTTTTTAACCAAGAGACTCTGCCATTCGCTGGCCGGCGTTGTTAAATCCCAGTTGGCTGAAGCAATTCGCATGTTTTTTTTTTTTCGAATGTGTGGTGAGTGGCGAGAACAATGTGGCAGCTCACACATAGGATATTTAACGCACGGATGAACCCCGGCGTCAGGCACTGGCGCCACAATTTTGAACACCTGTGTTCACTGTGGTTCGGTTTGTTTTGTGGCGTCGCAGGTGCCTCGCTGAGGCGCGCCGTACTCCCGCCTGCGCATTGTACCCAGCCTTGCAGAGACTGCGCCTCGTCATCAAGAAGTATTGTCTGGGCAGTTATAAACGGACGGCGAGGCGCGTTTTCTGCGGCGCTGGCACATGCACTTCTATATTGTACGGGGGAGCAGACTTGAGATGCCTGTCGTACTTTATTAGAACCCCTCCCCCTTTCTATTGTTTCCCCCTCTCTGCGGAATTGTGTTTTTGAGTTTATTATGTATAAGTACCTATTAGTGTTTTGTATAGTGCTTTGGTCTGTGACTAATGTGTGCGTTTGTATGTATGTAACAACACAAAAAAAAATATCTTTGAGTGTATAATAATTGCATTATATTAAAAAAATTGTAATGAATTGTTTAACATGCTAGACTTGTACAACATTGTGGGATTGTACTTAATTTTAATGTGCTAAACCTATATCTAGCACACCCGTGTGTTCAAACAACTTTTGAAGCGAAAAGCTTCACTACCAGGGTCGGAGCCGAGCTTCGCGTATGCTATATTCCATGCGCCGTATGCCGTGACGTCACAGCCAAGGCCAGCTGCGCAGCCCCCTTACCAAGCTTTGCCGGCGTTGCCTAGCAACGCTTAAGAGGTGTGCGACTCCTCCTCTATAAAGAACAGTTAGTCCCCATCCGTGAATCAAACCTCCATACCTTGGATCCCAAGCCTAGCGCTTTACCGCTGTGCCACGCCTCGTGTTTTTTTTCTGACATGGTATTTATTACACGTGGTTATGTACAGAATTGGTTTTGCACACAGACTATTTACAATGCACTGAGCCGTTGCTGAGATGCACAACAGAAAACACAACTAAAAGATAGGCAAAGATAAACACCGTGTCATCAGCGGAAACCAATCATGTTGAAAGCCATTTTCATCACAAATGTCTTTCAGTCGCAGCATCATTCTGCTAAAATGGAGTCTAGGTGGAACAACGGGTTCAGCGCTGTGATCCAACATGGTTGTCTTCCACCATAGCCTCCTTTATACACTCTGTGCCTGTCAACTCCGCGCTCCGCAGCCGTCGCCGCCGCTCCTCCTCCGTTGACAAGTTACGCCGCTGGCTGCCAAGACATGGCGACAGCGACGTAGGGTCACCTTCGCCAGGCGAGTGCCGAGTGCGCCGTGTTGCAAAGCGGTCCGGATAGCCACGCGCTGCCGCTGTCTCGCTGTTTCGTGGACTGTTCTACTGTGTGCAAGGTCATGCTTCTACTTTTCTCTGCCTTCAGGTGCTGCAGGAATACAGCATTGCACCAACTGGTAAGTGCCAGCTTTGCTTTGTCCTTCCGGCGATCGCTGCGTAGTATTCAGCTGCTTTGAGGCTTGTAAAAAACAGTGACAGCACCAATGTGTTTATTAAGCGCCAATACTGCAATAGTAATGTTAGATGCGCACCTGTGCTTTCTGGACTGCAATGCTAATTGCTTCCCTGCCTAGCTCGTCTGCGTAGTGTTTTAGTCTGCTCCTGCGAAGCTTTTTTTTTTGCAGTATACGCTAATTACGAAAATTTGTGATAAAATAGAAACACAAGATTTACCTATTGTGAAGATGACTACTTTAAAGTGAGTTAAACCAAATCTTGCAAAGCCTATATTAGGCCTGTGAGAAATAATGACAGCACCAGAAGTGTGTTTATTACGCGTCAGTAAGGTAATAATAATATTAAATGTGCACGTGTATTTTCTGGACTGCGATGCGAACTTCCTCCCTGGTTAGCTCGTCTGTGTGGTATGTTACATGTGCTCCAGCGCACTATTTTTTGTTTCGCTAACTGCGCAATTCTGTGAAAAAATAAAAACACGAGCTTTGCCTATTGTGACGATTATTTTGGAGTGATCGAAACAGAAAGATGCAACGCGTTTATTTGTCTTTCCTTGTTGTTCTAGTTAAAAAAAAAACATACGACGCGCTGAATCATTGAAAGTAACAGCTGATACCAAAATTGTTCTCCTTACAGATCTCAATGGCATACTGCGATGCAGTTGTTCCAATCATCTGTAAACCAAGCTGGCTTCTGAAGTGCTAGCAGTGACAGCAGTCACCGTGAACTTTTTTCCCTACTAGTGGCAGCTATTCATCACACCACTTCTACATGGTACTCTTGAAGCACAATTGCTGTTGTCAAATGTGTAAATAAATGCTGGTGCCTTTCTTCTTAAATTCTGCTTTATTGCAGCGTAGACTAGCATTGTAATTTTTCCATTACTATTGGTGCTAGCGGAGCAGTCATGCAGTTTTTCGAGCCATGCGCAATTTCTTGAAACTGCCTGACATAAAATGTCATATAGCGTTGGTGTTATTGCCTAACAAGTATCATGACCACTTGTTATGCTTAGTGGATGTCGGCCTTATAAGTAAATATGCTGAATATGCACGACTAATGCTTAGGAACAGTTATCCCGCTAGCGAATAACAGCGCTCCCGCCCGCGCCGACATTCGTACCCGTGCGCCTCGACCCCTACGTCAGCGGCGCCCTCAGCGAGGGGACCGCGCAACTTTACTCGACGGCGCCGCTCTATTGTTCGCGCGGCGCGTTGACAGGCACAGAGTATAAAGGAGGCTATGCTTCCACAAGCTATGAAGTCCAATAAGGAAAAATATGTCATATGGTTCGTAATCAGATTGTGGAACAGCAAGATACCGCAAACTACAAATTTAGGACAAAGCCTTTCTTTAGAGTTCTTTGCAGCACATCCCAAAAAACGAATTGCGTCTTTGCAATTGATGAAACAGGGCTAAATTGTTTCAGGCACATCGCAGAGACGGCAGTTTACAGAAAATACAAAAATATTTTTCCTATGGATCCATGTGTTAACAGGTAGAGCTTCGCTGTGTATTTTAAAGAAAAATGTTTTCGTGCAACGAGAAATCTGCATTTTGCGCACCCTCTTTAACACGTCCTAACCCTTAAGACCAAATTATAAAGAACGATACAGCGGTGACGGAAAAATCTTTGCTATCAATTCCTTGTATAGACTATTGCGCCAAACAGAATATAAGTACTCCTTCGAGAATTGTGCTGTCAAAAACTGCACCGAAGCATAAACTTCCTGCATAAATCCTAATAACTGTGGGCGGTCAGTAAAAGCTGAAGAAACCTCTGTCACGAAGCAGATTTATGGAATTAACTTGTAGGAATGCTCTAATAATCGGATGTGAACAATCACGAAAAAAAAAGAAACGGGCAACTAACTGCCGTACATACAGATGAACTAAGCCGAGCCCCCCTGCACAAACAGGTCTGAAAAGGCTATCCCGTCGAATTTGTTCAAAATTGGATTACCAAATAAACATGGCAAATATTCAGTGAAAACGCTGAATGTAATGGCTAGCACAGTGGAGAACCTGAAGCACATAATACATTTTTGTCGCCAAAAACATGTTGAAGGTCTGAACCCGGCCGAATATTGAAAGCCGATAGTTGACTAATGTATTCGCATAATGCTGGACAACTGGAACGCGCTCTTTCCAGTAATTTGCACTTGACTTAAATTCATGCTGGGGAACGCCCAGATATTTAGGGGGCACACATGACCATTCAACTCCTACATATAGGGGCGGTGTTGAGCCCCGCGAACCAAACAAAAGGCCGAGACTCTTAGAGTGTATTTATCTGAGCACCAGAAACATTGCGATTTTGTTCTATGCTGGATATACCTTTTTCTGTGCTTGGTTTGTCAGTGCATAAAAACGCAAGACATCCGCATATACAAGCGCTCTAACCTCATTTCTAAGGAGAGGGAAGCCATCGATACTACAGTTATGTAAAACACTCAAAGTGGCTCCAAGTAAAGAGAAAAAAGTAGCGGAGACATCGGACAGCCTTGCTTCACAGAAGAGTTATTGGTACGGGGCTTGATAGAAGGCCATTTACAATTAGACGAGTCGAACAATTTCTATAGCAAAGTTTCACGTTATTCAGTACTACCGAACCAACATTCGCTCGTTACAGCAAGGAAAACAGGAAAGAATGACAAACTCGATCAAATGCTTTTGCGAAGTCGACCTGAAGTAAAGCGACCTAATCATGAGAGCAGGAGCGCGATTCGAGGATTCTGCGCGCAATATGTACATTACTTTGTATCTCACGGCCCCTCAAGCCGCACGTCTGGTGAGGGCCAATGAGAACCGACATTGCGAACTGTAGGCGATTTGATAAAATTTTGGCGAAATTCTTGTAATCCACATTTGCCAGTGTGATTGGTCTATAGCCTTCCACTGAGCGTAATTTTTCTTCATCAGTACTCTTTGGAATTACGACTGTGTGTCATTTTGTAAAAGTCTCGGGAAGGGCTTCTAGATCAAACTCATCACGAAGACATCTCGCAGGATAGGAGCAAGAACAGTTTTAAAAGCGTTGTAAAATTCAGAGAAAATGCCATCATGACCAGGCGTTTTTGAGAGAGGTAATTGATCAATGGCCACTTCTACCTCTTGCTGCTTGAAAGAGCTACAAATTACACAACAATCATCTTCTGATAAAGGGGTCACCAGGGATGTGAAACGTGAGATAATGTCAAAATTTTTTACTGAGGGAGTGGCACTAAACACATCGAATATTATTTCACGAATGCGGACGTAACCTCATTCGTACTCGTAACCAATATGCCATTACGCAATAATCCCGGAATCAGCTTTGCAGTCGCATGATGACGTTCATCAAGCAAAGCTTGCCGCGTCGGTCGTTCGCAGTTCAAAGCATGCTTGACACGAGATCGAATTAAGGCACCCCTGTATAGTTCCGCATCATGCCTCTGTAATTCACTTTTGACACTAGCAATTTCGTCCGTATATGATCCAGGGGATTCACATTCTAGTTCATACAGGTTACACCAGATTTATTAAGTGCCTCCTCCTGATGCTTTCTGTAGAAAGATCTAACTGAGTCAAGCTCAATTGCTATCGCACGTACTTCCTGCTTGAACATTTCCCAAGCGGCGAACAATGATGATTTCTGGAAAAACATGATTGGAGCTGTGAGCGTACACGAATGATAAATTCTTGGTCATTTACTAGCGATGAGTTTAACTTTCAAAGTTCCCACTGCGGCCTAAACTTTGAATGGTCATTGCCACCGAACCGGGCTACTACCATGCAAATGATCAGAAAACGAAACCGGTATAGTTTCGCAAACAAGCCAGCGGGAAACTAATGTACAAGATGCATATATCCGATCTAGACGAGCGTGCGAACGCCCCTGAATGTGGGTGAACGATCTTGAAGCACGGCAGGACATCCCTGTGTCAACCAGTCCCGCATCTTCTGTAACACGGAACAAATTTTCACCGCTGTCACTGCGTGCGTCTGGAATAGAACGATCTATGGGGTTGCAAACACAGTTGAAATCGCCCATTAGCACAAGTTGTCGGTCACAGTCATGTAAGCTGGCTATGCTTTCAAAAAACTTATGCGCTGATTCACAATTGCAAGCATAAACATTAATTATCCGCCATGGCTTCCTAAAGAGTAGAATATCGCAACATATCAACCGGACCTCGGCGTCATTATTATAAGTTAGACCAGAACGAAGCAGCCTATTTCGCAGAAACAGAAAGCACCTTGCCGACAAGCCCACAGCATGCGCAACAATGACATTAAAATCTGCCAAAAAGGGCTGTAGCGCCCTCTCGGTTTCCTCCTCTCTCTATATATTCGTCTCTTGGACTGCCACAATATCTAGACGCCTGCTGTGCAAAAGTCGGCGAAGTTGCATCTGTCTCTGGCGAGACCTAAGACCCCGTACATTGAGTTGCAAGCACTATCTCTTCAGAGACCGCCATGGTGACAGACAGTTCTGCCTACAATTCCATTTGGCTTTCGGAAGACGGCGAAGCCGCTTCCGAACCCCCTCCAGGCCTCCTCGGCCGCGAACACCGGCACTTCCCTTTGTGCTTCGACGCTCCACCGCGACGAGGATGCTTGTTGCCAGCTTGATCTTTCTCCTCACTGGACGCGGAGGCACATGATGCACGGCATTTCAAGACTGGCGCGCACAATTTCAAAGTACCAATGAGTAAAATAGTTAAGTCACTCAATTAGGGTGACGTCAAGGATGTGACATCACTCACCTGCCGTCAGTTCCCAGCAAACCACAAACATCCTTGGGACATCTAAAAAATGTAGAGCACTGGATCTTTGACAGGTCTAGTAGATATCCAGATTTGTCCACCCGACATTATACTAACATGCAGTGGACCATCGGAAGCTCATCCGGAACTGTAATCTGGTACGTACCGTGGACTTTCCTCATGGACATTTGAGACATGTTATAGACATTCAGTTTAAGCCAAAGGACGCTAGATCTGACCTTCCTGTAGCTGTTATTGTCACCAAAGACCTGTATTTTGATTCGACACTAAAGGCCATATATCTGCAGGCAATAACTACTCACATTGAGACGCATAGTTTCAGCTACGCACGCTTTCATCTTGGCAGGAAGCTCGATCTTGCTTCAAAGCGACACACAGAAGAGGGATATCCCAACGTGCACGCTTTTTGGCGACACATAATTAGTCAGCAGTTATATTTTATAAATGAACCTAAGTTAAAATATGAGCTTAGCTGCCTTTAAATTTTTAATCGGATCGTGCAGACTTAAAAAATGTCACATTGCAAGCAGATGTGTGTAGGAGGGCAGTTTAACAGCTGCGGCAAATTTGGTGACTATCTAATCATGGATTGAAACATTGCTTAAAATGGCATCCAGCAGCAAAATGAAGTCAATAAGGTTGGGTAGAACTGTTTATTGAAACTTTGCAACAAAACAAGCTAAAAATCAAACTAATATACATATATATTTGGAAAGTATCTAATCGACTTTGACAATGTTGACCTTTAAAACAAATGGCTACAAAAATAATGGAATAAACATGTCTTAGAGAAATGACTAGAAGAGTGACCAGATAAACGCATCAAGGAAAAGGTGTAATGTTACACAAAACAGTCTGCACCAGAAGACAAAACTAAAGCCGTTAGAACAAAAAATGAGAACACTAAAAAAAAAAACATACAATAAAAGGCAAAAATGCATTCAAGGAAACGAGCTGCTATCAAAAATGGTCTGCACCTGTCAGACAAAACTAAAGCCCACAAAAGAAAATTGGGAAAAAACAAAAAAATAACTGTTACAAAAAATAGTCTGCACCTCAAACAAAATTAAAGCTCTAAGAAAAAAATTTAAAACATTAAAAGAACTCAAATAAAATATTAAAGAAAGGCAAAAAAGTGACATTCCAGAGAAAAAGCTACTACATAACATAGGCTGCACCTGTAAGACAAAACTAACTAAAGGCCTGAGTAAAAAAGTGAAAAAAAAAAAAAACATTAAACGAGGCAAAAAACGACATCCAAGAAAAAAAGCTGTTACAAAAATGGTCTGTACCTCTAAACCAAAACTAAAGCCCTAAGAACAAAATTTAAAACATTAAAAGAGCTCAAATAAGATACAAAAAAAAGGCAAAAAAGAGACATCCAAGGAAAAGAGCTGTTACACAAAATGGTCTACACCTTAAGACAAAATGAAGGCCCGAGTAAAAAATTTGAAAACATAAAACTCATACATTAAAGGCAAAATAAAATACCCTGCAGTCTTTAAGAGTCCACAAGAGATCAGACAAAAATAAAGACATCATTTTTACACTGAAATAAATTTTAAATCATAGTTCTGAAGTATGCGCTTTTTTCATACACAATAAAAGAAATTAAAAACATGAAATTAATATGCAACAAAAGCGTCCCAGCATTGCTGAAGCCAATTTCAGACACCTAGAACATACATATAGAGAGTCTCTCTCTCAGATGTCCAGAGTGCTTATGATGTGAGCTCACACACGGCATGCTTGCGTGCACAGAATAGTGGCCTGGGCTGAAGAACTCCTCTCCCTTGGGGCCAACTGGTTGGGTGCTAGCCTGTGCCTGAAGAACTCTCACTTGGGACGAACTTGTTGGGTGCCGGTGTGAGCAAGCTAAATAAACAAAATGTATTTTAGTATTTTAATTGTGGGTCCAAGCAAGCTAATTGAGTGCTTTGAGGGTGCAATAAAAGCCTACAGGGGTACCTTTAAGCTTCTTTCAGTATTTAATTAGGGCTATTGAAGGATCATTCATTGTGTCCTCTCAGCACAACCGAATTTTTACAGTAATAAACACGCAACTTTAAATAAGTAGGTTGTCATGTGAGTTGCGAGTACTTTAGCACTCAAAGACAAGCAAGAAGTGCAAAAAATGCTCACGTATCAAGGTAGAAGATAAAATTAAGGAAGATTATTTGGTTTGTGGGTGTATAACGTCCCAAAGTGGCTCAAGATATGAGATGTTATAGTTGAGGGCTCCAGAGTGATTTCCACCACCTGGGGTTCTTTAACGTGCACTGACATTGCACAGCACACGGGTGCCGTACTTTTCGCCTCCATCGAAAAGCTGCCGCTGAGGTCGGGATTCAATCCCGCATCCTTGGGAACAGTAGTTGAGCGCTGCAACGACTGCGCCACCCAGCGGGCTTGCATCCTGTATGTTAGTGCAGTGCAACGATGGCACTTTTTCCTTATCTGTTAATGTGTACTTGTCCAATTCCTTGAAGTTAGAGTTTAAACCACAGGAATCTATTTTGTAGCTCATTTTAAAACAGCACACAGCTAAGTTCCAGTTATTTATGTGCACATAAGGAACTGATGAATACCCAAAAGCTCACTGAACCCACCTTTCCTGAGCTGTCCCTGTGCCTTGCAGGAGCGTGGCGCAACCAGTCTTTAATGGCAGTTTCTGCCGTGAAGTCGCTGCAGTTAAACACTGCTTTAACAGCATCTGAAAAAAAAAAAATAAGAGAAAATGTGCCTACGGGTTTTGTCTATTTCAACAAAATATCAAAGTTAGCAACGCGTTGAAGCTGGCATTAATTCCAACATAGGTTTCCATGTTACAAGTGGTGACCCATCAAAAAACAAGCGACATTTTCATGTGAGTTACCATCTTCTCGCAGACTCTTATGGTAGTCACGCAGGCTTAGTACCAAGACATATTGAGCTTATGTTGTGGCCTGTGCAAGCAGCCTATAACCTACACATTTAACAGTGAAATTCGCATCTTTGATGAACGCTAGTTACAGCTAACAAGCTGCTTATTACAAAATGGCTTTCTTTAAAATATTAAACAGGTATGCATCGTCATACCAAGATACCTCATTTGCTTTAAGGCTCTTTCATTCGTGCAGCAACTAAGAATGAAATCAAGTAATATCAGCATGTTCTTAAATATTTTTGCAAGGTATGCTGGCCTAATTTCGTAATGAGTTGAAAAAGAAAGTAATGCAATGAACAGGTATGTAAAGAGGAATATGTTCATTCTGTTCATGTCATGTTTCACTAATTCTTTTTTTTTTTTCCGAGAAATAATGGCCTGGGATTTAATCATGGGGAGAGCACCAGTTACCCATCATTCATCTCATTTGCCACATTAAGAAAAAAAAACAGTAGTAACTGGTCAGCTATGAACTCACAGATTAAATGTTTCTTTCAAGTATGCCACAAAAGCCTTTCTTTTAAATAAAAAAATTGTTTCTGGCACCGTGCTGAAATGAGAACACGGCACTACATTATAAGGGACAGCTCTACAGTAAGCAGACAAGCAGAAATCATGCAACGCACACAGGAAACAAAAACGAGGACAAATGTGTAAATTATGATTAACAGCCAAATAATGAGCTCTAAACTTTTCAGCTGCAATTAAGTTTGGTTAATAGAGTTTAACTTCCCAATTACAGTTAGGCTATGTAAGAGGGGTTCCAGAATGTAGGACTCCAGAAATTTCAAAAACCTAGAGCTCTTCTACATGCACTGACATAGAACAGTCAACAGGTGCCTTGCTATTCACCTGTATTGAAAAGCAGATGTAGTGGCAGGGATAAAACCCATGTCCTTTGAACCAGCAGCCGATTGCCTTAACTACAGAGCTCCACAGCCGGGTGCAAAATTCTGTTTCTTCTTGGTCATTAAAAATTATCACACAACCTTCATAATCTATGATACGTAGCAGCCTTGCTAGCATTTGCCATATCTTCGATTATGGTATACAAACAACAAAAAGACATTGCATAAACTAAATTCTCACTGTAACTATGAGACGTGTGCGCCAACATCAATAAGTGTGCGCCAATATGCCCAAGTAGTATCACAAGATCTCTGGCAGTAACAGTAACTGAAACCATGTGTTTACAAACACCTCAGCCAAAGATGCCAAACGTCGCAATAGCTAAAAATACATCACCAGATCATGAATACGTGCAAAGGCACCCTAGTTTGCAGCCCTACTATTAAAAAAGAAAATGCACACATCTTAGCCCATAGCAACATAGCACAGGCTCACATAGTCGGCCATAGACCTCGCATGTTTACAAAGTGATCGAGGTGGTGCTGCAGTCTAAATCCCGCGGTAGGCAAAAAGCATGGGAGCGGCAGTGTGGCCAAGCTTGTCAAGAACGTGTTATTGTTATTGTAATGTGCGGTAGTCTTTTTGGCAGAGCTAACCATGCATGTGCTCAGGGGGTTTACATGAACACGACAAAAGTCGAGCCGGGTCCCCTTTTAGAGAAAGGGCAAAACGTAGAGGAAGAGAGCAAAACACCAAACACTCGTCTCCCATTCAAATTCAAAACTTGCTCTTTCTTTTGAATAATCGACTCGACAATCATTCTCTGAAGTTTGTGTACACAAGGCATAAGCAGTGAGGGCAAAAGCAATACATGGAAAAACTCCTAATACACTGCGTGCAGCGTCCGATCCCGGGTACCATATTGTACAAACAGAGTGGTTCAAGGCGCACAAGCGAAGCGCTGCTGCCCGGCAGGAGAAACGAGCAACGTTGTTAACTTTTGGTGTTTTTGCCGAGCAAATTAACCCCCAGAACACGTCGAGAACTGCAAAGCTTCAGGTGCTTACAACTACTCGAGTAAGTAGACGGTGATTGTTCTCGCTCGTAAACAGCGCGCGCAAACCAGTTGCAAAGCTATCCGCTGGAAGCCACTCTCGGGTTATTCACAGTGAGCGGTAAATGAGCATCGTTGGTAAACACTCAGCCCCTCACTAGCGTCGAGCGGCTTTTAGGTAAGCATAGCAAACAGTAGCAATGGCAGTGCGCCTTACCGCACAAATTTGACTATCCTTGCGTTATTCATTGAAATCACGCTGCGTCTTTGTTGTATCTGCTCTGTTCATGGGTGGCTGTTAGCATTAACGTTCGCTTTCGCATTACGGGTATTCTCGCTTTCAGTTGTGTTACAATTGCAAGCTGCAGCAGTTGCAGTGGTTCCGTACCTAGGGCGACCCAGTTCAATCCTGGCCACCGGCTACGAGTCTATATGTCGATCGGCGGTGCTGAACCCCATGACTCACATTCAGAATTAGCCGCTGTGAAGGCAACCCGCTGTTTACGATGACCTTTGTTGACAAGAAACTTATGGATGCTTACTAAACTTCTCTTTCTGTACCTTGTGGCACATGCCACGGCAAGGCAACTAGTCGGCATGGTGTTTTTTTTTTTCGGCAGCACCGAACCAGCAAACCGCCCCGCAATCACGGTAGGCAAAAGCGTCTGAAATGTTGTTTTGCCAACCACACGAAAGTTACTGACAATGACAGCGCCACTGCATGCACCTTCATGACAAATCCGGAGTGAAGGAGATCTATAAAATTTTTGCTTGACATTGAGATTCTTGGCTTGACTTACCAACAATGCACTTGGACACAGTGAGGCAGCTGAAGGGCTGCTTTCCTTTCTTTCCATGCCAGGAAAATGATGCCGCTAGCTTGTCAGTCATAATGGTCCGCAGGATCCTCCTCGTGCATGATTCCGCATTTGTTCCTCCTATGCTGGAGAACTGGTGAACCTATGAAGTTTGAATAAAAATTGTTTTGAACAAAAAACAAAATTTTGTCAGGAGCAAAAGTGCACGCAACATAAAAAAAGCAAGAACACCTTAACATTTGGATGAAAGTCCAGTTGGAACATTACCTGGAAAAAAGTACAAAGCAGTAGATAGCCGCAGCGTGAATTACTAGTTAATGCATGCTGAAACCGTTGTCATTCATAGTTAAGGACAAGATATTTTGTGCAAAAAATTCAGTCATCAAAGCCGGGTTTTGCCCAGTGACTTTGGGATCGGTAGCTAAGCATCATAACTACAGCACCACAGCAGTTGAGAATTTTAGCAACATCAGGACTTCCGGTGCTGTAACACCTGCAGATACAATTCACAAAAAAAGAAACATCAGAATATGTATATATATATATATATATATATATATATATATTATATCTACCTTTAAGGCAAACGAGGCTGTACATCCGCCCTAAACTTAGTAAAATGGTATGAAGTACATATCATCTTCGACAAGAACTAAAACTGAGAATGAAAACACAGTTATGCTACACGAAAGATCAAGTGAAGTATCAGTACCTTACTAGAAACTGTGGCCAAGCCAAACTGGTCAATGGCTTTGAAAAGAGCTAATACACATAAAAAAAATTCACAACAGGCTCTTTGGAGGCCTGGTACAATAATTTAAAAGCTGTATAAGCTTAAGTGCTTGTGTGAATCTTTTATAAAGACTAAATGCACATGGCAGAGCAAAGATAGATGATTACAAAAATAAAAAATAAAGGCAAACTTACAAGGGCTTCTCTGCTGGCTTCCGTTAGGCTGCTGTCAAAGCACTGCAGGTCTTTTAAATCATCAAACTGCTCTGAGATAACATTTTCATAGGTTCCGGTGTTGTTCTGCTTGCTGACTCTGCAGGCTAATGCAGTTAATATTTCCCCCTGCTGCTGTTGTATGATCCTCAGTACGCTTAGACGTGTAAGTACTTCTCGCTGAAATTCTGTAAAACAAAAAGGGCTTTTTACTGAAACGAAACTATGAGCCAGATAAAGACTTCTGCTAAACTAAGAACTAAAAGTTTTGGCTTAAATGAAACTAGTATGCACGAACTGAGAGACATTAGCCCTTTAACCAGACTGTAAAGATAAAAACGCTGTCAGTCCAATTAGATGGTCACTTTTTGTAGCCTGCAAATCTTAGCACAAGGAAGCAAAAATAGGCAAAGTGAAAGAAATGAACACAGGATTTGCATACTAAACAAATATGTTTGGTTTATGACATGTGGCCCTCTAAAGCAATCCTGGAAGTAAAGGATATGCCATAAAGGAGGGTTCAAGATAATTTTGACTGGAACAAAGGCTGACATCAAAGTACACGGGCACCTTGCATTTATGTTCAGTATAAAAATCAGCCACACCAAGAAGGCTACCAAAAAAGAAGTCACACTAAGAAAGATTTGCACCTAGGCCTAAATAAAGCTCCATATTATATTCAATCTCCTTCCTCCCTTTACAAAAAAAAGAAACAGGAAAAGCTAGCAACTTGGTAATAGAAAGTAAGAAATGGCATAGAAGATAGACATAGTGTTGATAGGCAACATCCCGTCTTTCATACCAGCGAGTGACTTTATCATGCTGCTTGGCATTTTGAGGGCAAAGATAACAGACATTTCAGGTTTCAACTAATGATTTAAACTTTTCCCAATGCTGCTACATGCAACATATGATGAAAAACATACACTGCAATTACTGAGCACTTCATAATTTTTGTGACAGAAGCAATTCTTATACCTTTGGTTATGCACTAGAAAGCATGACAATATACATAATTGATGCTGGATATTTTGGAACACTTCCAAAGGCTACTACCTTCTTCAGAAAGCCTCTCTCGGCGTCGGCTCTGCTGCTTGGCTGTTGGAGTAGGCCTGCCTGGTGCTTCATGATTGCTGCTGAAGCTTCCTGTAATACACATACAAAAAGTGCCACCAACTTACGTTAACATTACAAACCACAGTTTTTTCATGCTGCTACGGCAACTCTGGCCAAAAAGCTCCATTGCATGTGCTTTTGTGCAAACAAGACTGTGTCAAAAACCATTTCTCCAAGTATTTCACCCCAAGTAAGGTGCATAAAATTGTGCAAGAGCTTGCTCAGTGCATAAAGTACCTCGCTGCTCAATACAGGGTCCTGAATTTGAATTAATTTTGTAGCAGCCAAATTTTGATAATGGCAAAATTTCCACACACATTTCAAATTACTAAAAGCGTATACCATCTCATATCAGCAGTCCTACTAATAAGAAAAGAAGCATCGAATACTATGGATATGTTGCCCAGAAGACATTTTTAAGAGAAATGGCGTAGCTTCATCTAAAACTGATTGTAATAGTCCATTATTGGGCAAACTATTTATATGTCGTGTAATATAAGTACTGTAACAAGTTTGCTCTATACTATAATGCATGGAGTGCCTTTTCTTGTTTTGAATTACAATTCTACATTTCTGCATGCATTACCAATATAAAATTCAGAACTTCGCAATAGGTTTCCTGAACTGAGCCACCACCGTTAGTCTACATGACGTAATGTTCGATAATTTCAGGCTGTAGTAGCATCCACTACTTTTTAACAGAGAATAAGTGGTACCGTTTTTATTTTCTGTTTCTTATTTTAAAAGCATTTGCTTCATTTTTTGGAAATTCTAAATAAAAGCTCCACAGCTCTTGAAAAACACTTGATTTTCCCCGCCCGAGACAAATAAGGTGCTAGTGCAGTCATAGAATCTAAAGAATATCAAAATATAATTACCACAACTGGAGTCGTGCGTTGTTATGTTGCATTCTTCATCTAGAAAAGAAAGCAGTGACATAAGTGATAAGCATCGCTAATAAGTAATTTATATTCGATGTAACATTGCCACTGAGTATTACCTTCTTCTGAAAGGTCCATAGTGGCAGCTAAAACATGAAAAAGGAAACATTCATCAGTCACCAGGCTTTTTCATCCAAAAAGCAGCTTACATTGACTTGCTGAAGTTCCAGGGAAACTTTGAGGCGGTAGGGGTGGTTGAGAAAAGCTCACGCCACCAGCTGTAATAAAAAGTCATAAGTACTGCAGCTCTTTGCTCAAAAGTGCTTGCATTTACTTGATGTCCCAGGAAAGCTTGGTGGCGGTGTTGGTGGCTGAGAGATGTCAGCATAGCGAACTGGAATTCTCCGCTTCCTTCTTTCATCATTAGAGTCCAGGTCAGATGTGTATTCCGCTAAACTGAGCTTTCTCCGACCGTCTTCATATTTGTCTGTAAGTAAAATACAGAAAGGGGTACTATTGCTTTGGCAAATTGTCTGTTGGTATCCAGAGGCTGGATTTCTCGGTTTGTATTTTTCGACGATTTGACACTCATTAAGTGTTTATGTACTCATTTTCAGTCTTTTTTCCTTCAGGAAATATTTCATGTGCATGGATTGGCTTTTTTTCTGTAATGTAACATGGTATTGCTGTCAAAATGTGAGTTGATATATCTCCACTGATGGGACCTAGACACTGATTCATGGCAGAATGTGCCACCTTTTAGTAACCACTATGAACAATTGTGAGAGCCATTGGACTGAATGGAGGAACGTGCATAACAGTACAGGTCTCTAGCAGGTGAAGACATTGAAGAGCACTGAGTTAGTAAACAATGTTTGGTTACAAGTTCAAGCCTCCAAACATGCAAAGGTGTTTACGCGAGAAAAGTGATACCTCAAGACTTATAACCTTGCACTTTATCAAACAGTATGCAGTCTCACTATGCTGCTTACTTCCATAAATTATTCCTATCCTTTGACATATTGCAACTATTGCTTGATAACCAGTTAGCTTCTGTGTGCACATGAATACTAACCTTTTTATTGCAATCACAGAAAAATTTAAATCAAGCATAATTTAATGCTTTTTTAATTTAAACTCAGGAACCCAAACCTCACCTTGTAGTGCTTGAGATATTATGAAAAGTCTTACCGTATGTCCCCTTTACTGCAATCCGGAATGTCTCCCAGTCTGAGCCTGGTGCCTGCGCCTTCTTTATAAGTGCCATTTTGTTCCCCGGGCCGGGTGGCCAAAAGCACCTCCCGCCTACGACCCATGTTTCTGGGACAAGCTCAATGGTTTCTTCGTCAACAAATTCAACGATGCAGTACCTCATCTGAAATATGACTTCATATGGTGATCTGATGTGCACAAAAATACAAACAGAAAGACCAAAGGCTGAACAGAACGTCACACATCACAAAACGCAGACGGACATGGCCTTCAATACCACAGCATAAATAGTGGGAAGCGAAAATTCTGCTGCAATGCACCAAACATGCGAGCTGTCCGAATCACATAGCTATGTAATTGCACAGCCAAGTAAAATATAAACAATTAAAATATTATGTGAACACTACTAAGGTCAAGTTTGCAATAGCTGCTATGTTCTATGCTCTGTACCCTGTGAAATAGCTAGCTTTGTCATAAGAAAAAAAAATTTAAGCAGCACGCAACTGGAAAGAGAATAGGGATGGAAAACGCATTTAAGCAGCATGTAAAAGGGGCAAAACAACAAATTTATCCTTGTATGTCAGCCTGACAAGTTTCTGCGCATTATCAACAGGCCAGCACTTCGTAGGAGACAGTTTGCTGACAACAGCAATTCCAAGTTTAGTTGACTCAAGTGGATACTGATATAACGGCTCAACGCAACAAAACTTCTTTCCAATTATACATGGCTTTCCATCCAGCTTGCTGTGAGCAAAGTTCTCAATATGAATAATGTCATCTTTGATTTTACAACAGCTGTCACCTCGAGATAAGCTTAGAGTGAATGACTCAAACTTGACACTGGTGTACATGGGGAACTGGCACTGAGGGGGAAGGTCTCCTTGATCATGACTTCCCAAAAGAACAAACTCATCTTTCTTTCCGCCCTGAACTGATGATGATCTCACAAGTGCATTTCTTTCCTCCAGCCTGTTATAGAGCTGGCTAAGCGTACAGCCAGGCTTGCGCAGAAGCTTTTTGACAAACTGAAGGTTGTTCTCAAACGGAAAGGCAGAAAATGAATCTAGAGTGCCATGTACACGAGCATCCGCTGCAAGGTGCAACAAGCAATGAATGTTATATGACACCTCTTCGGCACCGTACAGCATTGCAAATCCTTCTACAAAATGCCTGAGAAGGCTGTCAGCATAATCCGTAAAGTCACGGCAAAGAGAGTGTGTGCTTAGAATAGTGGTAGCCACATGCAATGTCAAGAAATTTGAAAAAGCAGGTGTGGACAGCACTTCTTTCAGAATTACTGGTCCAGTGTAATGAAGCAACATTCTAAAATTCTGTGGCTTTCCAGCGATCTTTTTCATCTAGTGTTCTTGGCTTTCTGACAAACTCTTTAGGAACACATTTTTCTAATGCTGCACTCTTTGCTGCCAGGTCTTTGCGGTCTGTGGGACCAAGTCGAACAGATAATGGCCCTGAAAACCACAGGTTAACTAGTTTCCTCATTGCACCAAGGTACACCAAGTGCATCGGGTCCAAAGGCACCATGTTAATGCAATCAAGTGGAAGCTCAGTCAAAACTGATGTACCTAGATGGTGTTCTGCATCAGCTTGACTGCGGAAAGAATCGTCTGTCCTAAGTGCTGCAGGTTCAGTGGGATAAAACATTTTTCCACCGAAGTCACCCTCAACAACACATTTTGGACAACCAGAGTAGCCACTGTGTCCCTTAGTTTTGAAGATGAATGCGCGTGCTGGAGCATCACAGATGAAATGTTTGATTTCAACTTCAACTCTCTGCCTGCAGACAGTAATCCCTCTCTCAATCAACGTTCCCAACTCGAAGACAAAAGGGGATAGGAACAAATTAGCATCATTTGGTTTTGAGCCACCAGCGTAGGCACCAACTACAAATGGACCAAGCTTGTCACAGTTACTGAAGTGCACTAAGCATTGGATTGGCCATAGCTGCTGTCGCGAACTTTTTGAGAGGGGCAAGCCATCAATATTAAATGATAGGCTGGCTACTTCATGCAAGTGTGGAGCACTGAGAAGCACATCCATCAATCCTCTTTCTAGGCCAAAGTGACAGTAATGTCCAGGGGGCACCTCTTTAACATTAGCTACATGCTGAGTCCTCGGTGTCTTAAGTAGCGTGCGAGCATCCTTCGGTAGGTCTGAAAAGCAACCGTGCATTTTTAACAAAGCCAGAAGTGAGTTCAAAGATTGATGCGATATGTTTTCCTCCACCGCCCACCTTGCTAAACCTGCCACAAGGTCAGAGCCACTGTTGATGCATTCTACAATTCGCTCACAAACTTTCCCGGCCGCTCCACTCAACCCGCTAGACATCAATCCGCCGTCGTTTTCACTAGCAAGTAACTCGGGTCCAGATACGTTGCTGTCACTACTGGAATTGTCATCGCTCTCGTATGACAATCCTGAAGTCTGAAGTCCGACAGACTGAGAGGAAAATACGCCGCTACCGCAGTTCGTGACGCTCAAGCTTTCACCAGAAGTACCTGCTTCAGATGAGTAGATCGTTTCACTGGAAACACCTAATGAGTGCGACATTTTACCAGGAGAAACTTCCGCCGCAACTTCCACAGAGTCCTGTTCAATTGGGTTAGTTGGTCCCGAAAGTGAACACAAATTTTTTGAGTGAACTGAAACTTCAAAACACGCGTTTACTTCTGTCCGAGCCCTTTTCCGAACATTCGGCTTGCATTTCGGCATGGCGGGAAAAAGAAATGAAAACAACAACAAACGAACTATACCACTATACCTGTATACAAAAAATGAAATGGTTCTACTATTTCGAACTCACATCTACAGAGACAGCATGCTCAATGTATACATATTTACTGGCAGACGAATGACATTCGACCACTAGTGAAAAACGCGATGAGCGCTGGACTGCACCTAGCCACCATAACTGCACAGCTCATGCACCAAGCATGCGAATCCGCCAATTGACATGCAAAATGGCACTCCAATGCAGATTCTCAGAAAATACGTACTCTCCTTTGAGTGCGAAGAGCCGTTAGACCTTGGAAAAATGGACAAAGCCACGCCAGAGGCCAGAAGAGAGGAGAAGGCACGAGAAATGCGCTGAGGTAGCTGAGCCTTGGACTTGGATGCGCGGGAAATTGGCAGCAAGCATGAACAAGCCGCTTAGCCGTTAGTCTTGTTAGCCACCTAGTGGGATAATTCGCATGTAAAAAAATTACAAATGTTTATGTCAGCACTTTTCAGTAATTTTTCTTATAGGAAAACTATTGTATAATACTTTATTTTACTTTTATATTAAAAAAATAACTTTCTAAAATGTTTCAAAAGAATGAAACCGAAACAAAACTGCTCCGACTGTTTGTGCGCATTAAGTGCGGCAAGCGGTGCCGGCATCGTTACCGTCGTTACTATAAACTACCGGCATTCGAGAACTTAAAACGAGAAAAAAAAAACAAAGACAAAAAGTTGTTAGAAAGTAACAAAAAAAAAAACATTCCCGCCGTTATTTAGGAATTGTCCGTAGGTTTTGCGCGGAAAATCGGTGAATATTTAAAAAGTAAGGTTTCCGAAGTTTTGCAGCTCCTGCGCAGGAGCGGAACGGCCGTGGGAGTGCGCGAGATGCTTATAATTTGCGCTGCTTAGCCTAGTCCAAGACTAGTTCACATAAAGCGCGAACTTCAAAAGTAATGCTCAGCCGAATATTGTGCCACGTATGACCGCTCGCTACTTTTGGGGCAACGTAGACTAGAAGTAATACATATCACGGTCAATCACAAAAGTTAAGTCGCCATACCTGTCACAGTATATATATGGTCAAAATCCGGGTGCTTAATGACATTTTAATTTATTTGCCAATAATTTATTACAGCTATCTGATGGCAATAATTAATTTGCAGGAAGTCGCTCATGTTATTGCAATCGTATAAATTAGCTTCATGCAGAACTGCTTAAAAACAAAAAACACCACAGCCAATGTTTATTGACTCCGATGCGCAGAAATACTGCAGAGTTGTCACACACACCATGTAACCGTCCAATGCACATATATCGCACTAACTTTTAGACGTACTATAGCCGTACCGAATCATTAAACTATAGACGTGCGCAGCACATCCTCGGCGATAAAACACACCAAAAGCACCTATGGTAGATATGCAATAGATGTTAGTTTTCTCCAGGACATTTTGGACTTTGCAGGGATATCCAGGGGAGGAATCTGGTTAGCTGGGTTATGAGGACCAAGCGGGAACGAGTGCGCTTCAACCCCGTCGGGCGGCACTTCTTGCCGTCCATGAGTGACAGATGCTGCGCCTTCCCTTTCCTGTAAAGGAATTATAGAAGGCCGGTGAACTTAAATGGGCTCGACTTGGAAGCCAAGGGGAGTTTAGCTGCTGGCGAACGGCGCAGAAGACTGGAGAAATTAACTTCCTTTGATCCCGAGGCACGTATACCCAGGCATAGCAGAGCTAAGCCCTCTAGTTTTTGTATGTTTGTAAAAATTGTTTGGTGGAAATAAAACTTCCCCTTATGCATCTTCCTCTACACTGCCGATGGAGCTTGCGGCACACTTGATACGGGTAATAATTGGCAGTGGCTTAGCTAAGCTAAGCCATGGAAACATACCTCTCGCTACGTATGTCAATCAAGCAATCAATCAATTCCTTATTTCCTTCAAGAGAAGGAGAGAGGACTAAAAGTCGTGACAACGGCTTGGCTTTGCTCCAGGCTCCTTACAAGTTGGCTTTTGAACAGGTACAACCATCGTATCATTGCTCCAAAGATAAGTACAAAATATAAACAAGTGTTGCTTCCTCAAGTACACTGTAATTATTAAAATTATATATTTTTACGTAAATGAACAAAAGAACTAAATGTTACATGACAATACACGGAACATGGTCAATATGCACATCACCTATGCAAACCAGACCAAAATAATTTAATGTCAGCATTGGAAATTAATAAGCAGAACAAATTGTGCTTCTGCCAACATATTTAACGCATAAGCAAGATATTCCTTTGAGGGCAATCGTGTCAGAGAAAGGATCCTGGCAAGGTGTTTTGTCGCGATTTTTGCAAAACATTTGAGCGTCCTCTGTGTTGACAAGCCCTTTCATGTCAGGAATTCGCGGGGCGTGATCGAGTTTCGCAGCAGTGGGAGCTGTCCTAACAAATGAATTTCCGCCTTTTCTATTGACGTAGAGGAGTTGTTTTACTCTCTTCCTCAGGATCAGTTGTTGTGGGCTGTGCGGGAAATAATAGAGGAGTCGGACCTATTAAAATTTCAGAATGCCTCGGGTGTTTCAGTTTACAACTTTGTGGCTCTGTTAAAGTGTTACCTCGAGTTCACTTATGCGTGCTTTAATGACGATAGGTACGTGCAGAATGATGGAGTGTGCATTGGTTCTTGTATAGCTCCTCTTCTGAGTGAAATTTTTCTAGCTCAGTGTGACAAACGCATTGCAACGTATTTGGAAAATGAAAGTATGCTGAACTTCATTAAGGTATTTCGGTACGTTGTTGATTTGATTGTGTTGTACAGCTCTACCCAAGTTCAAATTGAAATGGAAGCAGTGGAATGTGTTATTAATCTGTTTCGAAAAGACGCGAAGGGGCTGAGATTTACGCATGAGCTTCCTAGCAATAACTGCCTGCAGTCCCTGGATATGTGTCTAATTCTTGGTGAGTCTCACCTGTGCTGGAAGTATCGGCCCCGATCTAAAAAAGAAATTTTACCCTATAATTCGGCTCATTCTAAGTTGGTGAAAAGAAGCATCGTGCTGAACTGCATGCGAGGTGCTATCTGCAAGTCTCGTCCTCACGTGATTCTTGACAGTCTCAGAGAGCAGGTGGCACGGATGAGGAAATCGGGCTATCCGATAGAAGTCGTAGCGTCCGTAGCCGAGGGCCTCGTAAAAGAGGTCTATAAGGGTGTTCGCCCCAAAGAACCTGGCAAGAGCAAGCCTAACAGCCGGAGGGTAGCCATGCAGTACGGCGGGTCACACAGCCTCAAAAAAGTCGGGGAAAAAACGGCATCTCGGTTGTTTTAACAGCACCGATGAAGTTGAGCAGGCTTTGCAGGATCGTAAACGACGGCATGAAGAACAATGCCTGCACTAAGAAACATCATAGAAAAGCCGTGAAATGTCAAAGGGTGTGGTTTACAGCATTCCCCAGCCCTGCGGCAAACGCTAACTCTGACAAACAGGCCGTTGCCTTAACGAAAGATTGCAGGAGCACCAGCTAAAGGTTTCAGGCGTTGCGATGGATGGCCGAACATTGCAAAAAGTGCCTTCACCAACCAGACTGTACTCCAAAACGGGAGGAGACCGCAGCCATAGGGAAGATGATTACCAGGGAGAGCAGGGAAATCCTTGAGGTCCTCTATATAAAACAGGCAGGAGATGAACGCGTAAGTAAGCCCTCTGTCGCGCTTAGTAATAAAGATTGGGAATATCTAGAAAGGTATGGTGGCTATCAAATATTATGAAGGTTTTCCATCACCAGTAGCTGATTATTCTTCGTGGCCCTTGGTACTATCTGGCGGGCAAATTGTTTTCTACCATCACTCCTTCCTCTGCCCTAAGGCTTGTGCCTGGGCTTGCGCCAAGGGTTTTGTGGTTCTTTACTTGTGTTGGAGCTCCTACTCGTTTTGCTGCGGGGGTTGTCGCGGTGTAGTTTTTATCAATTCATGGTTGTTTTGTCTGTCTCATCTAATTGTTGCTGGGTTATCGTTGTGTACTTTTTAGCTTTTTATGGTTGTTTTGTCTGCTTCATCTAACGTCACCTCGGACTTCCTTTACACATGTCCGTTTTAGCTTTCACGTCACCTCTTGAATATTTCTTTCGCCACAAATGTTTTATTTTGTGTTTATTTTTGGTTCTGTAAGGTCTTTTCCTACAGTATTCCTCATGCTCTTCGTCCCATTTGCATTTCAGAATTATCGAATTTAATCTTCTCAGTGCATTCGGTAATAGTGGCGTTTTTAAGTCGCTTTTATCAATTCTTACACGACTGCAACTAAAGGCGGCACTAGCGAGCATGTTAAGGAGGAGAGGAAAAAAGTTTAAATCTGTCTTTTCCGAAATAAACTTCAGTTGTAAGTCTAACGTTTGTCCTGTCCGCCTGCCCGCCATGTGTGTCCTCCTTGTGCGCTAGCACCATGCCTGGAAGTGTTAGTGGATGGTGTTTGTGTTATGGCCTTAGTAGATACGGGTTCTACAGTTTCCGTGATTAGCTTAGATTTTAAGAGTCGCCTCGGCCACAAAATGATGTTTGTTTGGGTCAGAACTGTTATATTTCGTGGCGTAAGTTAAAAATTATTGATTCAACTTGGTATTTGTTATGTAAATGTAGCGATTGCTGGCCACGTGTTTAGAACTAAATTTACGGTGCTTCCTCGCTCTACGCATGACGTTATTCTAGGTGTTGACTTTTTACAACAGTGTGGCGCAACTCTCCACTTTAACAGTGGCGGGATATCAATAAGCCCTAGCCTTCAATCGGCCCTCATAGAAAAATCACCGCCGACTCTCGAAGCATTTTCTGTCTTGGATGATACCGTGGTTCCGGCAATGTCCACCATCTTTGTCCCAGTTTTATCCTCGGGAGTGGTTCCCAATCCTATCGATGCTCTGGTGGAACCCACGTCTCTTACTGACGCGAAAAAGAATGTGTGCATGCCCCGCAGCGTAGTTCGAGTAAACGGGGGCCGTGCCATGGTTTGGACTATCAATCATTTCAACGAACCTGCCGTATTGCCGCGTGGTTTGAAACTCACTGACTTCGGAGAACGCCTTTCTATGCACATCGCGCGTTCAGTGACAGCGTTGCTCGTTTAACTAGACAGCCTGACCTTACTGATTCTCAGCTCCAGTCCATGATAAACGAATCGCTACCCACGAGCGAGCACCGGATATTGATGGAAGTTGCTAAAAAACAGGTGGATGTGTGCGACTTTGCTCGAGATCAGCGACAACCGATTCCACCTTCCCGCACCCATCACATGATCACCACTGGGTCTGCACACCCGATTAGACAGACGCCATAACCGTGTCTCCCCTTCAGAAGGCAAGATAATTGACGAACAGGTCCGTGGTATGATGTAACAGGGATCAATTCAGGATCATCTAGCCCGTGGGCCGCCTGTGATTTTCGTGAAAAAGAAAGATGGCACATGGCGATCTTCTGTCGACTATCGCCGCCTCAACACTGTCACAAAGAAGGATGCTTATCCGCTCCCGTGCGTTGATGATGACATTGACTGCCTCCATTCAGCTTCCTACTTTTCCTCTGTTGATTTACGGTCCGGATACTGGCAGATCCAGATGCATTCAAAATACAAAAAGAATATGAATTATATGAATTTAATGTGATGCCTTTCGGGCTATGCAACGCTCCGGCTACCTTTCAAAGATTTATGGACACTCTTTTCCGTGGACTGAAGTGGTAAATTTGCCTGTGTTACCTAGATGACGTGGTGATTTTTGGGAGGACATTCGCCGAGCATAACAGCCGTTTAGCTGTTGTCCTTAACTGCTTGGAGAAAGCCGGTCTCGTCCTGAACTTTAACAAGTGCCGCTTTGGTGAACGCCAGATCGTTGTGCTTGGGCACCTGTTTGACAAAGACGGTGTTAGGCCCGATCCACGAAAGATTGAAGCTGTCAGCTGCGTCAAAGAGCTGAAGTCTGTGAAAGAACTCAAGAGTTTCTTGGGACTTTGCTCTTACTTTAAGCGCTTCATCCCCAAGTTTGCTGACATCGCCTACCCGCTTACATGCCTCTTGCAGAAAGATATTCCTTTCAACTGGACTCCCGAAGGTGATTTTGCGTTTCGCAAGCTGAAGCTCCTTACCTCGCAGCCCATATCATTTCAGCCCGACAGCTTCCATTCAACTCCACACTGACGCCAGTGGCATCGGCGTAGGTGCTTTGCTCATACAATATCATGGAGGGAATCAACACGTTGTGGCTTATGCCAGTCGCACAACCAGAACGTCTGAAAGCAATTATACCGGGAGGGAGGAAGAGTGCCTTGCCGTCGTTTCCGGCCTACAGCGGTTTCGCTCGTACCTTCATGGACGTGATTTTACAGTCATCACTGATCATCGTTCACTTTGCTAGCTGATGAATCTGCGCGACTCCTGCGGTTGGTTGGCCTGCTGGGCATTATGCCTTCAAGAGTTAAACTTTACAGTGTCGTACAAAAGTGGTCGCCAACACGCCGACGCTGACTGCCTCTCGCAGCTACCTCTCACTACTACCATTTGCGATGACAACTTCGACGACTATCTTGCCGCCGTTTCCTTCCAATTTCCGGATCTTGTCACATTCCAGCGAGAACAACAAAAAGATCAAGATTTGGTACCATTCTTTGAAAAAGCTCGTGATCCGGCATCTGAAAACCCTTTCTGCATTCGCGATGGCTTGCTCTACCGGAAAAATTACTCACCTGGAGGTGCGCGTTTTCTCCTTGTCGTTCCCGCTAGTCTCTACTCCTCTGTTCTACACGCAATGCACGGTGAGGTTACAGCTGGACACTGCAGCGGTTTTTAAATGTGCCAAAACTATAGATTGTTGAAGTAGATTATTTGTTGATCATTTCGATTATGCATAAAGCACCTTATTTTTTCGATTATGCATAAAGCACCTGCGCAATCGCTGACTGAAAGCGTGCAGTTCAAATTTCCCGCGCCCCGCGCGACTGCTACAGAGGAGAAAAGCGGAGAGAGAAACCTCGCTTCTCCGTCCATCGTGACGTTGCTGTGAGGAGCCGCAGGCATTCAGAGCCAACAGAGGGAGCTCTTGGCGTGCGCTGTTCCTCGTCTTGCATGCGTTGTGTTGTGCACCTGATACAACACAGCTCTGCATGTGTTCGGATGCATGAAAATCTGTGGACGCGACGATGTAGTCTTCCATCGAGTGAAAATCTCGCGGCGCAATGCGGTGCTGCTGAGAAGAGAGGAAAATTCAAGCCGACCAAAGGAAACATTCTATTCCAAGCATTTTCGTGACTGTGACTACATGTAGTTTGTTCCTAATGCGATTTCTATAGGGCTTTGTCAAAAAGGCATGGCTAAACCATTAGGCAGTTCCTTCTCTTTCCTTGAACAAACGACTCAAACCCGTCATCATTTTCCTCGAACAGCAGTTATTAAAGGAAGAAAATGGAGGTAAGGCTTGTATTTCTTACTTCCATTAATTCCTGTTTATTGAGGTCCCATTTGTATGTGAACCGTTGCGTTTAGCGTTGATTGTGATCCGTTCATGGAGTGCAATCTCGTGATGAGACGGGCAGACAGCATCAGCGCATGGTTGTACTCGCGGCTTTTTTTCTTGCGCAATAGCTCCGCGCAGCGGCTTCTGTGCTAAACATGGACAACTCATCAGCAGCACGAGCTGATGATCTTTGCGAACGAGCAGATGATTAAGAAGAGCCCACTGTTGTGTCACAGCTAGGTTGTCAAGGCATTGCGAGATCCTTTCCAGCACAGCACATGCCTGATATGTTCGCAGGTCCCTTACGGGAGCTTTATTAGAAGATAGGGCGTGTACTGCACAGCTGAGTATAGGCGAGCTCAGGTAAGGAGCTCACAGAGCGAGCTTTTCTTCGATGCGTCCAAGCAAAGCAATCATCGATGTTGTTCGTATATGGCCTTGTGATGTTGCACCCGTTGCTGCCTCGTCATTTTACATAGTCCTGTCTTGTTTGGCGATGCAAATTAAGTTATAAATGAAAACGAGTAGTCTCTTGTAAGAAAACACATTTAACAAAATCGTTTTCTCATAAAGATATGGCTGCGTCGGATTTGCCGTCTGGCTTTCAGCATACGTCAGCCGTCAACTCACGAAACGTATATGATTGTACGATAAAAGGGAAAGGCTCTCTGAGTCTGCTAAATATCCTATGACTCAAGCCGCATTCTGCGCGCATTTGACTTGGTCTCCAGCACAATGACGTGATCAATGTCTCGCATGCATTGCAGTGCTCGGCAACCGTGTTTCGCTTATTTATTTATTTATTTATTTATTTATTTATTTATTTATTTATTTATTTATTTATAATACCCTCAGGGTACAGTTGTACCCTTGTTCATTTGTCTGGTGGCAGCTGTGTACTGCTTCATCCTTTCTATAAAATTCTTCGTTTCCAATTTCCTCAAAATAGAACGACTGGCACTCAAAGCAGGATTTGGTACACCAAGCCTTGTGTCTTTTTTTTTTAAACAAGGACTTTTTTGGGCGGGACGAGAAGTCTAAGACGGAGGTAGTAGATAGGGCATCGTTCGCTGCCCTTCCTTCCCAGGAATATGCCCGTGGAGGGCCATGTATACTTCATCTCACAAGATATATCTGCAGCACTGCGAAAGGCCGAGAAGCACTTGCAATTGTGCTCCTAAGTTCCTCTCGCCCCTGCGCACAATAATAGAGAATTGTGCTTCGACTGGCACCCCCATTATTTTGGGGGCGAGAGGCGCGTAGGATCAGAATTGCCTATTTGTAGTGCACGTGATCCTGATTGGACTGGGGTGCCTCTACCTTTGGCTGAGCTGCAAACATCTTGTGAGACGAAGTATAGCTTCTGGTAATAGTGGCACACAACACTTTGTAATATGCCGTAATAAAACCAAAGCAAGTTTTCATGCCAAATCCACGCACTCCACAACGGAAGTGCTGCATCGTTTGTGGGCGCATCTGGTACGGATACATGCGGCGAAAATTCCGTTCCGATGGTCATTCGTGTGGAAACGGCGTGCCATAATGACAATCACAAAGCCGCAGAGAGCGGCGATCAGCACTCAGCGCAGCGAAGGAGCCGCATCGGCAGCTTCCCCGGTCCTCACGATGTCGTCACGCGATGTCTGGGCCAATCACAGGCGGCGGCGCGACCCTCGGTGAGCCCCGTCGCGCGGGCTACATATTTCTGCTGAAAAAAGGCTATTTCTGCTTTTTTCTGCCTAGTTTGAACCGAATATTCGAGTTCGCAGCATGACAAGCTGTGGGTTTCTGCTGAAAGCCCAATTTTTGCAAAACGTGCTGCAGTGTCTTTTTAAGGAGCGTTTCTACTGGCCAAATATGCGTCGAACGGCTCAGCGCTATGTCACCTTCTGAGTGCAGTGCCAGAGATTCAATCTCCGGCCCGCTTACATCCGATGACACCACCGTCCACACCATACGAGCAGTGGGTGTTGACCTCATAGGTCTAAAGGTAATCGCTGGGTCATTTTATGCGTTGATTATCTCACCCGTTAGAGTGAAACAGCCGCCATCCCTTCCGCCGCCGCAGCTGACGTCTCTCTTTCATCTTCACGCTGTCATCCTCCGTCATGGGCCTACTCACGTCATTACCAGTGACCGTGGCCGGCAGTTTACGGCAGATATTGTGGAACAGCTTCTGCGGTTTTGTACTTGCCAATTACGTCACCCTACGCCGTACCACCCCCAGACAAATAGCCTTGTTAAACGTACAAACCGGACACTGACGAACATGCTTGCGATGTATGACGGGAACTGGGATGACAGGCTTGCCTTTATTACATATGCCTATAACACCTCGAAGCATGCAACAACTGCTATAGTCCATTTTTCCTTCTCTATGCCCGTCCGCCTCGATGCTCTCTTGAGACCATTTTTCCGCTCTCTCTCGACTCCGAGCCTTCCGTTTCCAGCAGCCTCTGTCACGCTGAATAGGCTCGTCGACTAGCAAGATTACGCCCTCTGGCTGCGCAGGACCGCTCTAAGAAGCGCTACGATTGTCGGCATCAGGATGTATGCTACCTTTCTGGCGACTTAGTATGGCGCTGGATGCCTCTCCGCAAGCGTGCATGGTTTGTCCCAGAAGCTGTTCTCGCACTAAACAGCCCCATTTATCACATGCATCAATTACTTGAATTACGTGTTGTCTCGATCATGTTCCCAAGGCCGCCCCTCTTCAAAAACACAAGTGGTTCATGTCGCAAGAATGAAGCACTGCCACTCTCGGGACTCCGACTGACAGCACCGGCGCTTCGTCTGCGAAGGGGCAAATGTTAGGCAGCGCTGAAGAGAGAAAAGAGGAAGTGGGAGGAAGAAGAAGCTCACCATCTGTTGGTTAGCGCACGAGGCTAAGGTGAAGAAGTGCTCTGTAAATAAACCTTAACAATATATATGGAAAATAAAAGTGGCACAAGGATGCTTCCTTGCGGTACACCAGAGGTAAGATTTTGTGTAGATGATTTCAAAATACTTATAAGCGTATAGGACTTTCAACTATTATGCTTTAGGTACAAATCAAGAAGAGCGCACGTCTTTCCACGGAAGCCATAGGTTAGAAGTTTACAAAGAAGAATCTTTTGAGTTACTTAGTCGAAAGCCTTGGAGAAGTCGATATATATGCCCATTACAAGCATTTTATTAATAAAAGGCTCAATTATTATTTCTTTCTGAGATAAGAGAGCTGTTTCCGTAGACCGATGTCATTTGAATCCGTGTTGAAAGTCGTTTATCAATTTCCGCTCATGCAATATTATTCTGACATACTTGAGCTAAGCCACGGAATGAAATGTGTCGTAAGCTCCACCAGCACTGCAGAAGAACATGTGATTTAATTAAGAACTACTGCTGCCAAGCCTATAGTAGCGAAAGGTACGCTTCCCTGGCTGAGCTTATTGTGGTCATTCGTGTGTAGCAATGAGCGACAGCATTGGTTATATCACAAGGGGCACTTTGGACAACAAGGGGCACTTTGGACCACTTAAGTGCGATGAAGTGAAAGCGTCTGTTGCGCGGTGGTGTCAAGACGTCCACTACTGCTCCTCTTTCTATCTGTTTTCACTCCCATTTTCTTCCTTTTTTTTTACGGCTCCGTTAAGGTGTCCGCGGAGAATGGAGGCAGATACTGCACCTTTTCTTTCCTGTAAACCAGTTTGAAATTCCGCTGATGTCAGCTGCAGAGAGTCTCCTTCAATATGCTGTGGGGTGCGGTGTTCGAGAGAAACGCCAGGCGAATGGCGCTGCACGGACGCCTGGATCGAACGCCCGGCGAGGTTTACTTCGTATATGCGTAAATTTCCTGGTGACATCACCATGAGATGACGTGATAACCACCTATCATTACTCGTGACAATTTAGTCATGACTAATGACTAATTAGCACAAGTTAGTGAGTAGTTAGTCATTAGTACTGGTTAGAGACTAGTTAGTCAATATTACTGGTTAGTGACTAGTTAGCCATTATTTAACACTGATTAGTGACTAGCTATCCATTAGTGATTAGTACTATACACCAATGTAGACTGCCAGATGTAATTCAAAAGCGGTGCGACCAAGCTCGGCCACCGCCACGGCGAAAATGCGAATTTGCGGCCAATGTAGCTCGCTACACAAGGTCCTGAATAACCGCATTGGTTTCACCTGCATATAATCTGAGAGGCTACGAGAGCACTACGCCGGCGCCGCGTTAGCCATGGAAAGCGTGCCTCAGAGCTGCCCTCCAAAATGCACCAATTAGATGTTCTTCAGAATGCCCTGGATGAGAGTCAATATGGGTCGACATGGTTGGCGCTAAGCAATAATGCTGCAATATCAGTTGCAAAGAGCGGAAGCAAAAAAATTTGGAGGACGCTTAAGCTTCGCCTTCAAGAGTGGAACGCGATAGCGTTATTGCACCTCGTTCGCACCGCCGAGCGCTACAGGCACTGGTAGACGGCGCCGCTTCCATCACACGCGTCTCAAGAGCGAGCGCGCAAGGCCCTGCAATACAACACCCGTCGACCTGCCAAGGAGTGTAAGACAATACGCTACGGCGCAGCACTCACTGATGAGGCGCCCCGCGTCGGACTTTGCACTCACGAATCACGCGGTGGGCGCCGAGCAACGCAGCGTTCGGTGCTGCAACGAAACGTGTGCCTGAGCAAGCGGAACGAACCAAAGAACTCGGTGTCTCGGAGGGAGAAAGCCGGGCAGCGACGCGCCATGAAGGCGGACGCGATCATGGGGCTGACGCCTTGATGGGATCGTCCTCTATCTCGCTTGGAAGCACCACGCAGAAGCATGATTCCTCGGAAGCAGCTCGGCACACATCGCAGGGGACGCTTTCCCAGCAGAAGCGCTACGGCGCAGCGATCACGTCAGAGGCGTCCGGCATCAGACGCTGCACCTAACAATCGCGCTGTGAGCGGAAAGAGGAGCCGCGTCGCCTAAACGCCACTGTTCGAGTGACGCACGCTGGATGTTGGAAGGGGAGAGAGCGAGAAAACTTATTAAACGCAAGGGTATTGGGGCATCCTCGCACCGGTACCCGCGCGGCCCGAAGGGAGAAGCGGGCGAGCGAAGATAGTGATCTAAAGAAAGCAAAGACGCTTGATTCTACAACCCGTGAGGGTGCACGGCGAAACGTCAGGGGCGAGTGGCGCGCCACGTGTCGGGGCAGCGCCGCACATTGCGAGGAGGGGTTCTTCTGAGTTTGCCGCAAGATGGCTCTGCATGTGCGCAGAGCGCAGAAGAAATGTAGCGGAAACGTACTTCGCTACTCGTGTAACTGCGACTTCTGTAAGTAACATGCTCATAATTATCGATATACACCGCTGTATAACGTTCTACGGCACGTTTCTAAGGCAACACCGCATTCACTAGAAGCGCTTTTGTACCTCCTTCAAGCATCGAACTCGTGGCTGAGTGGTAGCGTCTCCGTCTCGCACTCCGGAGACCCTGGTTCGATTCCCACCCAGCCCATCTTGGATGTTGCTTTTTATTTATGAAGTGCATGCCGGGATTTATCGCTCACGGTCAACGCCGCCGACGCCGACGACACCGGCTTTTCTGCGACACGAGCTCCTTAACCCTGTCGCGTTAAAATGTGTAATGAATAGACCTCCTGGATAAACAGCTTTATGGGCTCTGAGACGTCTCATTTTTTTAAGCACTAGGTTATTCATCTCGTTCGGTCGAAAAGACCCCGGCGTATTAGTAGAGCAGCGGCACGGCTTGTCGGAAAAACTTTCCGCATGCACTGCACAATCTGCAGTGGAGAAATGCGAAAGCCTGAGTGTTGGTGCTGCACACATCGCGCGCCCCTTAAAGCTTGAAAGTTAATCGGTTTTCTATTCGCAGTATCTGTCATTCGCAAAAACTCGCTGACACATCTTGCGGACAAATCTCAGCAAACCTCCGCTTATACAGCTCGTTCCCTCGAAAAGCCCTCGGCATAGTAGTAGTATTAGTAGTGGCAGGCGTTACTACGTGTCGGAAAAACGTTCCGACAGCACTGCGGAATCTGCTGCGGGGAAATGCCAGAGCCTGAGCTTTGCTGCTGCACACATCTAATTTCTCTTTAAGGCGAAAGCCTTTCTAGGCTCATGGAAAGAAATGCCATGCGCGAGAGCTGTGCGCGGGAATTGAGCGTGAGATTTGCGCGCCAGGTTTGCCATATTCTGCGAGATTATACGACATTAGCTCTTGTCTAGCATTCCTCCAATCTACAATGCCACACTTGAACGCTCGCCAAGGAACGTCACGTGACTGATGGTGCACCGTCCATGGACGGATGGACGGATGGTGCACCGTCCAAACTCACACTTATCGGAGAAATTTTGACAGATACTGCGTCTTTCCTTTTCTATAAATACATTTTTAATTTTATGTTGCACTGCGACGAACGCCGATAAGACACAAACGATGAGAGGCAAATTATAGGAGAGGAAGGCTAGGTTTCGCCATTTTCCTCTAAAGAGGCATATAAGAGAACATCTAATTTTAGTTGCGAAAGCAACACTACGCTAGTCGCCGAGCCATTTCGCGTGGCACAGTGTAGGCCAATCTGTGCATGCGGGAGGAGCCGCGTAACGTGAGAGGCATCAGCTGAGGTGTCGGAGCTGCTGTAGCGGCCGCGCTCCGCCGGTGCTGGAGAAGTAATGTCATAACCACAGCCGGCGCCAGCTGCGCATCACTCTCTCCGCTGGTTGTGCGGAGAAGAGGCATGTGTGGTGCATATATAGCTAGGAGCGCAAGCCCAGTATCGAAACACTATGGAGAAGGAGACCCCGGCCGCTGCTCCCGAGGTGGTTGCCTGGCTGGTGGCTGCCGCTAATAAAAGGAATGAAAGTAAGAGAGCTAATCCTAAGCGTAGCCATGCAACGGTTGCATTGGCACCTCAAATATGTTTAACCAGAGCTAAACCACTTCCAACTTTTAAGCAATAGCTTTACAGCTCGTTCAGTCGAAAAGCCCTCGACGATATAGAAGCAGACGACACTGCGTTTCGGAAAGAATTTAGGGGGACACTTAAGCGCCACCATCCGGGGTTAGACTCGATAGCATTTCGCACAACTAAAGTAGTTTTTTCAGTTTTCATTTTTATATTCCATATACTTTCCCCTATGGCCTGGCAAGTGATGACGTCAGCGGTAAGCTCGAACATCGCTTCTTAAAACTTGAATTATCCTAGTGCGAGTATAGCAGAGCGCGCTTTTTGCGTTCGATGCAGCGCAGGGGGTGGGGGTGGCTCCACCGTTAATTAAGCAAATAATTTCACATACACGGAAGAAGGAAGCTGTTTTTCACTGTTTTCTTCCCTTCGTTACGGATTTTCGCGTTACAACGGCTTTTCTGCGACACGGGGCCGTTATGCGGTCGCGTAAAAGCTCCGAGAGCACTGGAGACTCTCCAATGGTGAAATGCGAACGCCTGAGCGTTGCTGATGCACACATCGTGCGCACCTTGTCCAACACAGCCAGCTTTTCGTTCAAAGCATTAAAGTTCACCGGCGTTTAATCATTGGTCTGCAGGAAAGGAAAGGCTCTGTACCCGAAACACGCGAAATCTCGCTGACACAACTTGCGGACAAATCACACCGACGCGAGATTTTCCCCATGAGCCTTGAAAGGGTGTCGTCCTAAATAGGGGGCTGCATTTAAAATTTTTTATGGTAATTTGTGGTTTTATAGTGATAGATTATTTTGTGATGGCTAATGATTAGTAAATGAAACCATTCTAATTATTTATGAATTAAATAGGAAAAATGGAAAAAGGCAGCTTTGGAAGTGTAAGAACGCAAATGTTTTTTATGTATATTAAGAAAATTTAGAGTATGTAATTGGTCAACTAAGTATTTGAAAATCCATTCAAAAGCATCAAACTGCTCAGAATGGAAAGACAATATTTGCTGATGGTAAGTATTGGTGTATGAACCCTTTAAAAAGAAAAAAAATTAAAAAGTGAAAAACATCGTCCCTGTGTGGCCAAACACTTTTTTGGGTGTCTCTTGAGACAGTGTCTCTGCCTTAAGGCCGAGCTTCAGGGTCCACGTATGTTTTCCATAGCTAGCATAGTTGCGTTATTGCCTAGTTCTTAGCAACGTGCAGTCGCACGGTATGAGGCGATTTTCTACAATCAATGTGTGCACTCAAAAACGGCATAGGCTTTTGTAGTACTAAATCATTGCATCTTTTTTGGGGATGGGGTTGCGGAGGGGGTGACCTTGACTCATAGTGGTGACACCGCAGTGAACATAGGAAGCGTCGAGGCATGAAATTCAAGGCTGCTTGAGGCCGACTTGCACCTACAAAATATATGCAGCCTCGCCGATAGGCACTGAAATGCAAAAGCATAACCAGATATCCATCGAAATCTCATTTTGCGTAGATATCGCCGAGGCAAACCACCGCATGTGTCTATGACCAGTGGTTTGCTAGATGCGCAACTTCCTGCAAACGCTAATTTTGACCATTTTGGACAACCAAAGGTCATGTTACGACTCCTCCATCAAATAAAGAGTAGATTTAGAATTATACTTTTAGGTCTTCGAACCCAAGTAATCGTTAGACACCACTCCGGTCTCCCTACCAGCATCCATTGGGTCACAATTTTTGCGTAAAGACCTATTTATATTGCCACGTGCCTAGCGCCGCGCGACAGCCGTGTTTGGGGCCGACGACAACGAAGCGGTGGTTGGCACGAGCGGCGCGCTGGTGCTGGACGCTGTGACTCTGTGTTCGAAACGACAAGCCGACCTCATTCTCGGGTCCTTGGCTACTTGGTACTTTCACGGCTCCCTCGGACTTCAGTCGTGACACTGGTGGAGGTGCGATCGATGATCCCTTCTCCTGCGGACGACCCTACGCGGCCGCCTCTCGTGACCACTCCGGTTCATCGTACCAGCCGACGGCTCCGAGGCTTGTCCCCCGAGGCCTTCCCTCTTGACGAAGAGACTCTGGCTGTGGCAACGACACCGCCCGCTCGTACCATGACTGTCCCTTCCACCCCTTCGTCCTGTCTCATCCTTCAGACCCCACGTACCCCTAAACCATTTCACGGTGAGCAGTTTGAAGACGCCGAGGACTGGCTAGCTCACTATGAAAGGGTCGCGACGTTTAACGGCTGGGACGACGCTGCGAAAATGCGGAACGTCTACTTCAGCCTTGAAGACGCTGCTCGGACATGGTTCGAGAACCGCGAGGCCACATTCTCTACGTGGCCGGCCTTCCGAAGTCAGCTCCTCGGTACGTACGCCAACAGTGACCGCCGAGAGAATGCCGAGCGTGCCCTGACCTCTCGAGTTCAGCGTCAGAACGAGGGGGGTCGCAATGTACGTTGAAGACGTCATGCGCCTTTGCCATCGCGCCGACCCGTCCATGAGTGAGGAGAAGAAGGTTCGGCACCTGATGCACGGCGTCAAAGAACAGCTTTTTTCCGGCCTCGTGCGGAACCCGCCCACCACCGTCGCGGCGTTTCTGGCTGAAGCTGTGACCATGGAGAAACTGTTACAGCAGCGATGCAGCCAGTACGGTCGGCCGCTGAATTCCATATCCACACTACCGCCGTCTGACCGAACCGACTACAATCCCGGGGCAGATATGAGCTCCCTTCGCGACCTCATTCGCACCGTGGTTCGCGAGGAGCTCCAGAAAGTTCATGGAGCTCCTGGCGCAGCTTCCCTGGCCAGCATCATCCGTGAAGAGGTCCAGAATGCACTCACGCCACCAACAAGTACAGTCGTTCCACCACCACCCCCGGGCCCCACCGAGCGGATGACTTATGCTGATGTCACACGCCGCCCAGCCCTGCTACCCACCCCTTCGCCTTACACGCAACCTCAGGTCGCTGTGCACGCTGCGGCACCGCTGCCCCTTTGGGAAGATCGGCGCCAGGCGCCCCGGAAAACTGATCTCTGGCGCGCTCCAGATAACCGCCCTCTCTGCTACCACTGTGGCGAGGCAGGTCACCTGTACCGGCAGTGCCCTTATCGTCAGATGGGCCTTAGGGGATTTTCCCCCGACAGCCCTCGTCCACGGCCTGGTCAGCGGCCTCAGGACATCGCCGAGTACGTAACCCGCCAGCGTACGTCACCCGCCAGTCTGCCACATTCTCCTCGTCGCGAGTCGCGCTCGCCTTCGCCTCGTCGCTCTTCACCCTCTGGGTCACGGTATACCGCTGGACGCCATGGTTCCTCGAGTCCTCATCGGGAAAACTAGCTCCGGCGACCTTTGGGGGCGAGGCCGCCGCACACCGATTCGCCGTAAAGCTTCCACCGCCGCACCGCTCGATTCGCCCCGACGTCGAACGCCGAATTCCTGTCCAGTTTTCACCGCACAGACCAGATCGCCGTGACGTCGTCCGCATCGCCGACCAGTTATCACCGCCGTGTCGCTTAAATCGCCCCGACGCAGACCACACAACTGCCGCCCAGCTTCCGTCGCCGCACCGCTTCCTTCACTCCGACCTGCCGTCGACATTGAATTGTCCCGACGCCGACCACCCAACCGCCGTCCAGCTTCCGCCACCACACCGTTCACTTCACTCCGAACCGACGTCGACAGGCCCTGGTCTTGGCCGGGTCTCCCTGGACATCCCTATTATCGTCGACACGAAGGAGGTCAGCGCTTTAGTTGATACGGGAGCCGATTATTCTATCCTTAGTGGGCGGCTTACAAGGACACTGAAAAAGGTGATGACGCCATGGAACGGACCAGACATACGTACGGCAGGCGGACATGTGGTTGCACCACTGGGTATGTGTACAGCCCGGGTTACGGTGAGAGGCTGCACCTTTGTTGCGACTTTTCTCGTTCTACGCGAATGCTCTCGTGATGTTATTCTTGGCATCGACTTCCTTCGTGAGCACGGTGCCACTATAGATCTACCGAACCGCTTGGTGACGTTTTCCGCCAAACTGGCCACTGAAAAGCATGAGTACCGCGGGTCCCACTCCACGCTGCGAGTCGCCGATGATAGCCTCACAGTGCCACCACGCGCCAGCATCCTCGCCAGAGTTACTTGTGACGAGCCACATCACGGCCTCCGGGTTGTTGAGCCTAATGTCTCCCTCTCACTCGCCTTGGGAGTTTCTGTGGCAAGAGGTCTTTGTTTCCTTCGTGGAAGAGAGACGGAGGTACTTGTCCAATTTCTCCAATGAACATCGACACCTGTTCCGTGGCACTGTCATTGCTTACGTCGACCATCTGCACGAAGTCGCCGAATGTTTTGCTTCAGAGGAAGCTACGCCTAGCACTGAACCGGATGATGCCGTACACGCTGTCGACATCAATTCTAGCCTTTCCTCCGTTGAAAAGAGGCAACTTCAAGATCTATTGCTGGAGTTTCGTGTGTGCTTCACGTCTTCATCTAAGGTGCAGCAAACGTCGGTCATTAAACACCGGATTATCACGCATGAAGGCACTCGACCCATCCATCAGCAGCCCTATCGTGTGTCTCCTCGGGAGAGAGAAGCTATCCAACAGCAAGTCAAGGAGATGCTCGCCGATGGCGTCATTCAACCTTCAAACAGCCCATGGTCCTCGCCTGTAGTCCTCGTTAAAAAGAAAGACGGAACACTTCGTTTCTGCGTTGACTATCGGAAACTGAACAGTATGACAAAGAAGGACGTCTATCCGCTACCACGGATTGATGACTCTCTCGACCGACTTCGCCGAGCCAAGTACTTCTCCTCCATTGACCTCAGGAGTGGTTATTGGCAAATTGAAGTTGATGAGAGGGACCGTGAAAAAACTGCCTTCGTAACACCAGATGGGCTCTATGAATTCCGCGTCCTCCCATTCGGGCTCTGCTGTGCTCCTGCCACCTTCCAGCGGATGATGGACACTGTGCTCACAGGTCTTAAGTGGCAGACATGCCTTGTTTATCTCGACGACGTAATAATTTTTTCAGCGACGTTCACGGAACACCTACGCCGCCTGAGAACTGTTCTCGAAGCTGTCCGGTCTGCCAACCTTTCTCTCAAGCCTCAAAAGTGCCACTTCGGGTTCACCGAATTGAAGTTTCTTGGGCACATCGTGAGTGCTGATGGCATCCGAGCTGACCCTGAGAAACTTGCTGCCGTTGCTGCCTTTCCCGTCCCCGCCCATAAAAAAGCAGTCCGACGGTTTTTGGGGCTGTGCTCCTATTATCGTCGCTTTATCAAAAACTTTGCACAGATGGCCAGCCCTCTGACTCTCCTGACTCGAGATGACGCATCATTTTCCTGGGGCGCCGAGCAGCAGATGGCTTTCGACGAGTTACGACGCCGGCTCCAGTCACCCCCGATCCTGGCACATTTCGACGATGATGCCGACACAGAATTACACACGGATGCGAGCAACGTCGGCCTTGGTGCCGTTCTAGTTCAGCACCAAGACGGGGTCGAGAAAGTAATTGCCTACGCCAGCCGTGCACTTTCCCGTGCTGAGTGTAACTATTCCACCACTGAAAAAGAATGTTTGGCGGTAGTATGGGCCGCTGCCAAGTTCCGCCCGTACCTTTATGGCCGACCGTTTCGCGTCATCACTGACCATCACTCGTTGTGTTGGCTGAAAAACTTAAAGGATCCTTGTGGCCGCTTAGCACGTTGGGCATTGCGCCTACAGGAGTTCGATTTCGATGTTATTTATAAGTCTGGCCGGAAGCACACCGATGCCGATAGCCTGTCCCGCGCGCCCGTCGGCCCTCCTTCGTCAGATGCCACCGACGACGATAGCTTCCTCGGAGCAGTCACTACGTCCGATCTCGCCTCCAGACAGCGTGCCGACGGCGAGCTGCGACTGATTATTGACCATCTTGAAGGTGGGCATCCTACAATACCCCGGTACCTTGCTCGGGGGTTGTCGTCGTATTGCCTCCGCAATGGGGTGCTTTATAAGAAGAATTCTACGTCGAGTGCGAAAACATACCTGCTAGTCATACCAGCTGATCTAAGGCACGAAATCCTCCTGGCCTGCCACGACGAACCAACTTCAGGGCATCTTGGCTTTACACGCACCCTAAACCGAGTCCGGCAGAACTACTACTGGCCACATCTTTCTCCGAGCGTTAGACGTTACGTACAGACCTGTCGACAATGCCAGCGACGAAAAAAACCCACGCTCAAGCCATCCGGTATGTTACAATCTATAGAACCGCCCCTCACACCCTTCGAACAAGTGGGCATGGACCTTTTAGGCCCATTTCCTTTATCCTCGAACGGACACAAGTGGATTGTAGTCGCCACAGACTACTTAACACGCTACGCTGAAACGAAGGCCCTTGCCCGAGGTACTGCCGGCGAAGTTGCTCGATTCTTTATGAACGACATTGTGCTCAGACACGGTGCACCGTCGACCATCATTACTGACCGAGGAAAGGCGTTTACAGCTCGGCTACTGCGGGACACCTTAACTCTCAGCCATACCGAGCATCGCACAACAACAGCGTATCACCCTCAGACAAATGGATTAACGGAACGACTAAACAAAACTTTGGCGGACATGATCTCAATGTACATCGACGTTGAGCATAAAATGTGGGACGAGATCCTGCCGTATGTCACCTTCGCCTACAATACGGCGCCGCAGGAAACCACGAAGTTTACGCCGTTCCGTCTCGTATATGGCAGAGAGGCCCGCACGATGTTGGACGCGATGCTCCCGTGCTTGGAAGAAGCGGTCGAACCCGACGCCGCCCATTTCGCGGAACAGGCCGAGCAAGCCCGTCAGCTGGCCCGCTTACACATCAAGGAGCAGCATGCCACCGACGCGCGACACTATAACCTTCGGCACAGGGAGGCCCACTACGAACCAGGTGACCAAGTGTGGGTGTGGACCCCCGTGCGTCACAAAGGCTTGAGCGAGAAACTACTCCACCGCTATTTCGGACCCTATAAAGTCTTGCGCCGCTTAAACAACGTTAATTATGAAGTCGTTCCAGATGGAACTGTGACCGTCGGTGTTCGACGCCAGCGGCCTGAAATTGTGCATGTGGTGCGCTTAAAGCCGTATTTTTCGCGTGACTGAGCGTTCCCTGCAAGTGAAACCTTGCGTTATTGTACAGTTCACCTCACGCCTAATTTTTTTTCTCCTATCACCTTGTCATCGGGACGATGTTTTCTTTCACGGGGGGGAATAATGCCACGTGCCTAGCGCCGCGCGACAGCCGTGTTTGGGGCCGACGACAACGAAGCGGTGGTTGGCACGAGCGGCGCGCTGGTGCTGGACGCTGTGACTCTGTGTTCGAAACGACAAGCCGACCTCATTCTCGGGTCCTTGGCTACTTGGTACTTTCACGGCTCCCTCGGACTTCAGTCGTGACAATATTAATATATAAATTTGAGCGCACCACCAATCAGCGTTCGACGGAAGCTCATGAGTGGACGAAAGCGGTTCCCTACTAAGTGCTCTTAATATTATTAATAATAATAATACCGAAAATTGGTTAACAGGAACAGAAAGCCGCAGTACCTGTCACACTTGGTCTGTGGACACAAAACCCAAGCTGTAAGGAAAGAGAGGAAGATGGCAGTGAAAGTGGAGAGGGAGAAAGATGAGCCATAGTGCAGGGCTGCGCAGTAATTTCGACCACCTGGAGATCTTCAACTTGTGTTGCCATCGCACAGCACACGGACGCCGCTCCATTTCGCCTTCACCGAAACGCAGCAGCCGTCAGTCGGGATCAAACCTGGGTACTTCGGCACAGTATTCGGGCATCTTACCCTCTGCACCACCGCGCCGGGCTCGCTGTGATCGAGATTACCGAACATTCAATTACAATAACGTGCCCTGTATGGCAATAAAACTACTTATTTTACTTAACACTCATAGACGCATGTTTGAAAGAAACATGGTACTAATGGGCGTTGCAAACAGCGTTTCCTACTTCTTTTGAAAGAATTATGGTTGTGGCTGGCAACACTGTACATGACAGCTGACTAACGCGTGAAGTGTGTCAGAGCATGGATAACTGGTGGCTGTGGACATGTGCGGCGATGATGTGGAAGGGAATCGTACTGCGGAATATGCATTTGAACTTTTGGTATTTTTCTAGGCCCAAGTTCATGGCTGCAGGCAGTACTTTTTAAGTCTTCGTAGCCACTGGATTTGATCTTCACGTTGCGGAGTGCCCGTGCGAGGCACCGCAAGCACAAGGCCTATTGTTTTGGCTGGTTTCTCTTTGACCTTCTAGGGCTCGAGCAACGAACACCGGTGAGTAGTGATCCTGCGGTGCCATGTGTAAAGCTTGAACCACACACAGCACACATCCTTGCTGACGTTTCGCAGCTGTTGAAGGCGAGTGTGTAGCTTGTTGCGACTTTGTTTGCCACAGTTTGCTCGCGAAAAATTGTTCTTGTTTTGCTGTCGCGAAGTAAAAATATTGCAAAAGTTGACTAGCGGAACTCGAAACGTACCTTGTGCTTCGATAACAACTCACCAAACTTCAATCGCCATGGAGGCTTACCATAACATTTACGGCTGAACGAGTGAACGCGTGTGATTGCCAGTGTGTGTTACCAGAAAACCACCGTGTGGAGTAGTGAGGTTTCAAGGGTCCGTGCTGGTGGGATCCGGGTGTGATGGTGATGTCCAGCCCACTTATAACAGCCGCAGATATAACGGACGCTCGATTAGTACGAACGAGGGCGGTGCTGCCGTCAAAATATATATTGGAGCAATGAAACAGTGTCTCACATAGAATTAACTGTTGTGGCTTCAAAACTCGGTTAGAGCGAACGCGAAGCTGTCGGGCTCCCGTAGTTGACCGAGCCGGCGGTATTTGGCGCGGTTTCGCTCGACTGCGAACCCGCAGCAGGCGAATTTCGCGCACTTTGTGTTCCCCTGACACGACGCGAACACAGAACGCACAAAACGTCCCCCGGCGCTCCTTTGCGGGTAAAATAAAGTAAAAAAAGAAAAAGCGTGCGCTGAAAAATGAAAGCGAAAAAGCACGCGAGCGCGGTGACGAAACAGAAAGTGGCGTCGCCCGCGTCGCTGTGATGCATCCACGTGATCTGCGTCGGCCCAATCCGGAAAGTCAGGCGCCTGCTCTACCGGCTCAAACCGGTTCTCTATTTGTTGCTCCGTTGCCACCCCGCGCTGAGGGCATTACGCCATCGATTCTTTCTGTGAGATGGCACTGCGTTGACATCGTTGCCGCATCCGTGCATTCCCCAGATCGGGGAGTTGAAGGCTGCCTCAACGCGCAAGCCCAAGGGCTTGACTTGTGCCTGGTGCGATGGAGGACTACACGCCGACCTCTTCAGGTGCTAAAAGGAAAGCTGTCGACATCGCAACGAAGATGGCCATTGTTAACGAACCTGCTCAAGGTGCACAAAACTGCCAACTGCTCAAGAAGTACGGACTGTCGAAATCGACCATTTCAACCATTGCTAAGGGAAGGAAAAGATCCTTGGTGCTACCGTGAATGCCGACCCGACCAGACAACTAGAAAGCGCCTTCGGAAGGCGACCTACGCGGACGTTCAGGATGCACTGCTGAAGTGGTTCGCTGACGCCCGGTCTCGCAACGTTCCGATCAGTGGACCGCTGGTGCTCTCCAAGGCTATAGACTTCGCCTTTCTTTTGGACTTTCCCGATTTCAGCCCAGGCAATTGATGGCTCCACCGGTTTAAGGCTCGCCACGGAATTGTTTTCAAGGCGGTCGTCGGCGAGGCCGCGTCTGTGAACAACGAGGACGTCGATGCGTGGCTTTCCGACAACCTCCCAACAATCACGAGCTATATGTTATTTTAACAAAGCTAACTACACCGCCATCAACAGCGAACTCTGTGTTTTTGCCATCACTTTACAATCGGTCCATAGAAACTAACTGGGACTTGTTCAAAAATAAAATTTTTGAATTAACCATCCGATACGTCCCCCTTAGAACCACCTACGCTAACAGCAAAGCGCCTTGGTATAATACACATCTGAACAGATTATCAATCAAGAAAATGCTCCACGGGGCGTTTACAATGCCGACAAGACTGCGTTGTTTATTAGATGTTGCAATCTAAAACGCATGCCTTGAAAGGCGACAAGTGAGCAGGAGGGATGAACAGCAAGTTGCGCATAACCGTTTTTCTGTGTGTCAATATGGACGGAAGTGACCGGCGGCTGCCTTTTGTCATTGGCAAGTCACGTAAGCCGCGATGCTTTGGAAGCTACGTGCCCGTACGCTACAGGAACAATACAAAAGCCTGGATGAGTGGTGACTTATTTGCCGAGTGGCTTGTCGAGTTCGACCGCGACATGGCACGAAAAAACAGGAAGGTCCTGCTCGTGCTGGATAACTGTGTGGCGCACCATGTGCAGCCTTCCTTGAGTGCGGTGATAGTGCACTTCTTGCTTCCCAATGCAACCTGCGAAATTCAGCCGCTGGATATGGGCATCATTCATGCGTTCAAGGTGTGCTACCGGCGGCGCGTCATCCAAAGCTTGTTGATCGCGATTGATGCTGCCATGCCAGTTCGCATCAGCTTGCTTGCCGGCGTGGAGATGTTGAAAGCGGCGTGGATGGAACTCACCACGGAGTGCATACCAAATTGCTTCCGCAAGGCGGGTTTTATGGGCTCAGGCCCCGAGGACGCCATAGATCACCCACCGGAAGGCCGGTCGCACGAGGACTTGTGGCAGTGCGTCGTTGACACGCAGCTGGCCGGACCTGACGTTGCCTGGGACGATTTCGTTTCTGCTGATGACAACGCCGACATTGCGGAGCCATGCACTGACGAAGCTATTGTGCGTGAAGTGCGCGCACTCCCTGACTGCCCAGAGACGACGAGGACGATGACGAGGATGCTGCTCTACCGCCGGTTGCTGTGAATGCTTCAACCGCGATCGGTTACATCGCGTCGCTTAAGGAACTCGTGTGCAGCAGAGGCCTTGGCGATGAGCATATTACCGCGCTGGAAAAATTAGAAACAGCAGTGATGCAATCAGCTTTGACGAAGCAGACACGCATCACGGACGTTTTTCAAAAATAAAGTTGACTTTCGTCTCGCTAGATCTTTTTGCCCGTACTATAGGTGGTCGACTTACTACGAACTTTGAATACAACGAACAAATGCCGCGTGACGATCAAGTTCGCTATAAGTGGGCTGGACTGTATGTGACCTTCGAGTAATTGTGGCCTTGCGAGTAACAGCATTGCGGCACGATGGGCAAAACACGCAGCGAAGCGAAGCGGACGACTGCGCCCGACGAAAAAACTTGGTGGCATGCCTCAAATGTCAGGGCTGGAGCTACAAGCAACACCTTTGGAGAAGCTGGAGGAAGCCAAGGCGGCACAGCAGTTTGAGTTTGCCGGCAATGCGTACGCATCAACCTGCTACAGGGAGATTTGGCTAAAGCTGTCCGCGCTTCCAAGAGATCTGTACATTGCGGCTGCAGGACGAAGTTGCCTAATGGGGATCGGCTCTTGAAGCCAAGGAACGGGAGCTGCAATAGTTGCGAACTGAGATGCAACAGGAGGCCTCTAGCCGCAGGGCACTTGAAGCTCATTTAAGGCAGCTGCGGCAGACTGTGTGTCAGTTGATGGCTACTGGTCAGCAAAGTACATTGATGCCCGAAGAGGCAGCCCCCAGTCAGGAAGATCAGAACAGAGCTTTGCTGTCGGTGTCTCTCGACTTAAGTTCTTGGGAGTGCCAGCAGCCAAAGGCTCAATCGTACTGTGTGAAGCTACTGTGATGGGATTACAGACCAAGCAGGGAACCCAGCTCAATGAGAGACTGGTGAGCACCGGGCGATCCGACAGAGAGCTACTATAGTATCTTGCGAACCACTTAACAATGATGAGTGGAAAGGCCCCGTATCCCGCAGTAACCTGGAGGAGCGTGTGAGGAAACCAGTGAATCCTCACCAAGATCAGCAAAGATGTTCGAATGAAGAGCACGGGAACACTAGACCCCCACCGAAGACAGTACTGAGTCTTCATGGTGGGCGACCCTAACGCAGAAAGAATGAAGCCAAGTGCTCTCGGAGTAACTCGTGAAGATAGTCGCTTAATATTTCACACTAAGCCACATGCCACGTTGCGGGAGCAGTTTACAGGGCGCAGGCCGAGCTCCAAACACACGAGGGCGATGAACACTTCGTCGTGCTGCATGCGGGCCAAACCGATGTAGGAATTTGTGATCCCCGGGCCGAAGCAGAGTCTGCGCGGGAAAAGATCGACCAGTGGGTCAGGCGATTTTCTCGTAGTAGTGTGGTGTAGGCTGTGCTGGCAGTAGCTAATGATAAAGACAGCGCCAAGCTTGGACAGAAGACAGGAGTGGAACTTAGCTCTACAAGCAGTGTCAAGGGAGTTGGGACTCATGTAGAATTCATCAGGGTCGCTAGGCACATAAAAGGGGACCTGAGAAGAGGTATCCGCTATTCGCAGCAGATGGCACAGCAAATGAAAAAGGAACTGCATGGCCGTACGTGCGATTTTTAGGGCTGATCCGGCATTCGCTGGACCGGCCACGTCCACCCGGGCGTTTCAATGGAAGACAGGCGCTGAGCGAGCAGGGTTTGATGAATGCCTTGGGGAAGATGTTTTTGCAGATGAACTCCTAAGCCAAGAAGAAGAGCAGTCGGCAACGAAAGTAGACAGAGCAGGGGTCACCCAGCGTCGAAGCCGGGGCCTCCGTTGTAAGCGGCGGAATTAAAGTATAGACCTTTGCATTTTGGGCTCCCTTGAGTTACCGACAATTAGAACAATATGAAAAGGGGGAAATTAGCTGGAGAGCATCAGATAAGTACAGAGTTGCTGAAGGACGGGGGGGGGGGATATCGTGCTAGAAAAACTGGCCACCCTGTATACGCAGTGCCTGGTGTCATCAACGGTACCGGAACCATGGAAGAATGCATTATCCTCATTCATAAGAAAGACCTTAAATATTACAGACCAATCAGCTTACTGTCTATTACGTATAAGGTATTTACTAAGGTAATCGCTAATAGGATCAGGACAACCTTAGACTGCAATAAAACAAAGGATCAAGCAGGTTTTCGTAAACGGTACTCTACTATCGATCATATCCATACCATCAATCAGGTGATAGAAAAATGCTCGGAATATAACCGGCCCTTATACATAGCTTCGTTGATTACGAAAAAGCATTTGACTCAGTTGAAACCTCGGCGGTGATGCAGGCATTGCGAAATCAGGGAGTAGACGAGCCGTACGTGAAAGTGCTGGAAGATATATATAGTGGCGGCACAGCAACCGTAGTTCTGCATAAACAAAGTAACAAAATTCCAATAAAGAAAGGTGTTAGGCAAGGAGACACAATCTCCCCAGTACTATTCACAGCTTGCTTAGAGGAAGTATTCAGAGACTTGAAATGGGAGAAGTTAGGGATAAGGGTAGATGGAGAATACCTCAGTAATCTGCGATTTGCTGATGACGTTGCCTTGCTAAGTAACTCGGGGGATGAACTGCAAATAATGGTTGATGACCTAGACAAGAAAAGTAGAAAGGTAGGCTTGAAAATCAATATGCAGAATACTAAGGTAATCTTCAACAGCCTCGGGAAGGAACAGCAGTTTACATTAGGTAGCGAAGTACTGGAAGTAGTAGGCGAATATGTCTACTTAGGACAGATAGTAACCGCAGATTCGGACCATGAAAAGGAAATAACAAGAAGAATAAGATTGGGATGGCGCGCATATAGCAAGCACTCGCAGATTAGGACTAGCAGCTTACCGGTATCGCTCAAGAGGAAAGTATACAAAAGTTGCATCTTACCTGTACTCACCTATGGGGCTGAAACTTGGAGGCTAACCAAGAGTGTTCTACTTAAGTTGAGGACAACCCAGAGGGCTATGGAACAAAAAATGGTAAGGGTAACGTTAAGAGATAGGAAGCGTGCAGAGTGGGTCAGAGAAATAGCTCCAGTTACCGACATTATAGGGGAAATTAAGAAGAAATGGGCATGGGCAGGACATGTAGTGCGAAGAGAGGGTAACCGATGGTCGCTTAGGGTAACAAACTGGATTCCAAGGGAAGGAAAGCGTAGCAGGGGGCGGCAGAAAGTTAGGTGGGCGGATGAGGTTAAGAAGTTCGCAGGGGTCAAGTGGATGCAGCTCGCACAGAACCGGGTTAAGTGGAGAAATATGGGAGAGGCCTTCGCCCTACAGTGGGTATAGTCAGGCTAATGATGATGAGAACAGTATGGACCTTAATCGTCACCGCGCAACCCGTTGACCATGAGGGTGAATTGCAGGGCTAGCTGGTTCATGTCTGCTACGAAAAGCCAGCGAAAAAAGATGCACGACACATGAGAAGAAACGCATGCGCACATACGGTCGCCGGATTTACAACTGATTTGTTGTTAGCACAAAAACGCTCTATAGTCACCTTCCTGCGCAAGCACATTTAAAAAAAACAAAAAAACAAAAACACAGTACGCTCGTAATTCAAACACCCCTATTGAAAAAACCTATTTGCGATTTGAATAGGTCCTTTATAAAACGATATGGGAGTATGCAGGAGTCGATATTGGGCATAAAGCACCCGCAAATAAGCATACAGGACTGGTGGGAGAAAGTACAGGACATGGAAGAGGTCCTGTGCACTCCCATTAGAGGCTCCTATAACTCCTGCATATTGCATGCAGGATACGTTTTAGGAGGTAAAGGAGGTTGAGTAGGTCCTGTCCCACACATGCAGGTCCTGAGTACTAGATTACAAGAGCTGGATGTGCTCCTATATCACCGCATGTAGGATATTATGTACATGTTCGCACGACGTACGTCCGCAGGCAAATCTTTATATACAGGGTGTCGCAGCTCAATTGGATCATGATTTAAAAAAAATGACTGCAAACAACTGTTCTGCAATCGACTCTAATGGATATTGTCTCGATCGAGATATGAATTAAGTCCGCGAATACATTCGTGCATATTATAGGCGCGCGCGCACCACAATCGCGCAAAAATATGCGGCCGGAAAACACCGGGAATTCCACGTGATCGCGTACGTTGCTGTATATCATACATACGTGCGTGCACCTATAGCTTTCACGCACGCGCTCACTTCGTTCATTTTCCTTAATTGTCCGATCGATCGAGTACGTGCTAGGTATGTATACAGTCGACGGCGCATGCCCGCGGTGCACCACCATGTCGCGCGGGTATAGTATATCTGATGGATCGCCGCGACGAATTTATAAGCATGGATCAAGCAGCTGCATGCGGACCGCGCGGCGCATGGAAATGTCAACTCGCTGCGGCGCGTTCATTGCCGGCCGGTGGAGGCCGTGTACATATATGCTACGCGGTTACGACGGCCCAATCCGTGTCGCGACCAATTGCTCCTACATGGCCTCGTGCCGTGGGAGCGCCGACTGCCCTGCAGTGAAGGCAGCGGGCTTCGGTCGAGATACGTACGTATATATCTCAATTAAGCGTGTCGATAGACGCGCCTATTTGTCCGGAACAAACTTGTACTTTATCTCCTGCACGAACCTAAACTCGAGAGTTGAGGCACATATAGCTTTCAATATATGTATGGCATTAATAATTAATCGATCTATGCTTATTGCCGTGAAATATAGTTGTTGCCATCGAGCGCCATAAAAATAGGACGATCGACCCTGATCTTGCGGAGCTTCACGGGCGCACGACCGGAACAGCTGCCAGCTTGTTTACATTTTTTTTTGGCATTTCATTTCTACCGAATAATAGGGGATAAGCTAAGACAACTCCATCGGAAGTATCTCGGTGGGGTCGACATTTTAATGTCGTGCTGAACAACTTTGCTACTCCTGCATATTATAACCATATTGATGTCAAATAATAGTAATTAACTTGCGGCAAAAAATTACTATTGTCGTGATGTATCTCACGGAACTCCCCGAAATATTCACTTGACTTAAAATTGGACTAAGACTGCTGTAGTTTTCATTTCCAGTGCTATTTAATTTTAGGGCAGCGTGCAAATGCCGTGCAATTTTTTTTTTATTTACAAATACTGCAACTCATTTTGGCCTAAGCAGGAGTGGCATAATAAAAACTAGATACCAGCGACTCGAGACACATGGCCCAAGGCCGAAAAAGCATGTATGCTTCTTTGCAAACTTATTTCATTTTTCAATATGCAAAAGGTGCTAACCACCTGCGTTACCTGCAGCAAAGTCAGAGAATGTGATATCCAATATGCACTGGTGACAGGGCTGCAAGTAAATATACTTGGTGGTTGAGAAATATGGCATAAGAAAAATGTTTTGTTTCATACAAAATTTCATGTTTCTTTATTGCATACAATGTACACTGGAAAAAACTGATAAATATGTATCCAAAGAAAAAATTCTATTTCAAACAATGTCACACAATGCTAAAACTATGGGCAATGACAAAATGTTGGCAGACACAAAACCACTAGTCTATAGACCTTTGCAACGAGGGCCCCCTAGAAGTCTCCGCAATGCTCACTGTGCTGTTGCGAGCGACACAACACCACTAGTCTACAGACCTTTGCAACGAGGGCCCCCTAGGAGTCTTCGCAATGCTCACTGTGCTGTTGCGAGTACTTGACGTCAGTACAATGGAAGCGGCAGTGGAATCTGTTTGCAACAGCCAAGAGAGGAGGCGTTCTGACCTCCTCCTTGCCCAATGAAAAAGTCTATAGGCTACATTGTTTAAAATAATAAACATCTTATACATGCAGCACTACTAATAACTGCCACATTTGTGTATATAGTATCACCATTAAAGATACATATGCAAACTGTACCTATATATCTAGGCAGCATAAAACTTGCATAAGGATAATGAATATGAGGAAGATAATGAAGAATAACAAAAGCAAAGAAAAAAATAGTCCCCACCTTTTTTTTATTGACATGAAAATAACGCAATAATATGATGGCTGTGAGTGTCACAAACACCCGCCTTTTCGGTCAACAGAGGCGCGGGATCCCCTTCATAGTTACCCGCTATACCTCTATCAGGCTTAAGGACACAGTTAAAGGTTAGGCTGGTCAACCCGTGAAGAATGTTTGTCAGTTTGTGATTGAGGAACATGTTCTAGAAAGTCACTTTTTGTTTACAAACAATTGGATATTTATAACTAGTAGTCCAAATTACACTGCATAATAATAAAAAAAATGCCAGGTCATGATAGTGATAAAAGATGACTTGGTAAATGACAAGAGGAAAAACTGATAATGAACAAACACTGCGATAAAAGAAGACTAAGAAAAAAAAGCAAGTATTCCAGATAAAGTAAGTAAGGGCAAGAGTTACACAGAGCGTAAAATACTAAGCCAGATCAAGGTTTAAACAGAGACAAAAACAATAATCAGTTAACCGATAGTCTGTTAAAAAAACGCATTCTGGCGGCCTTCATGTTCCATCGTAGTCGCAGAGTTGATCAGTAGTGGCGGCCGTACAAGATGAAGAGAAACGAGTTGATCGCAGGCTCAGTGAAAAAACAAGACACTTTCCCAGAGCAAGCGGCCACGAGAGTGGGCCGAGAGACCACATCTCCCCAGAGCGTACTGCCGCGGGCGTGCTGCAGTCTGCCTTTTTATACTGTTGGCTGGCTGTACTGTGGCCCATCGTCAGGTATGCGCGCTGGCCAGTCACTGCCCCAGAGAGTCATGTCGAAGCATGCTCAGAGGAGCGAGGAGACTCTGTAACTTCTGCTCTATTGTGAGGCAGCTTGTGACATACAGGTAGCCACAAAGCTGGCTATCAGATATAAAACAGAGTAAATAGTAATTTAGTATTTACACATTTGATTTTATTTTTAAACATCAATCAAACCATACATGTAATCAACGAATCTGAAAGTGCAGAAATAAGTTGAAAGGGAAACAAAACATTGTGTTCCCATAGTATCAATTCGTTGCCACATCATATATATGCACCTCATGCAATCAGCATTACTCTACAATCAGATGCAAATATTCTAGTATAGTAAACTGTCATTCAAGTCTGTACTAACAGCATGTTGGATAAAAACAAAATATGAATAAGTCTCTTAGCCGAAAATTGCAACTTTTCCTTTCCAAGCACTCCATTTCAGCAAATGGCAGCCATACAAAAAAATATCCAAGACAAGTGAACAACTTCCCACACTTTTTTATTGTTAAGGCTAGAAGTGGGGCAAGTTGAAGAGATTGAGGACACTGGCTTGTATCTTGGACAGCCATTGGTGGGAAGTGAGTGTCTGGATGGAAAAAAGCCACATTTTTGTTGATCTTAACTAAGCTTTAGCCATTCAAACAAAACCTTTAATTCTTATCGCAGATAGGCAACTGCATCTTTGAAATCCACAAAACGGCTCAGTCTCGTTCAACCAAGTTTGGAATAGAGCAGATGTACTGCTCTCTGCTGCTGAATGAAATGAAAACACAAGGTTTAGCAATGTCAGAAACACTGAGTGCAAGCAAAGAATACACCAAAGAAAAAAAACATCCTGAAATATGCAGTGGGAATTCTGCAACACTGCCTTCAGCCACTATCTCAGAACACATCAAGAAAAGTTTTCCATGTGCTGGAGAATAGGTGTCTGAGACTTCAAATATTCTTTTTATCAAGTAAAATTTACCATCTCTGGATTCAAACACTGCACAGTTTTTTTGCTGGGTCGATATTTTTCACTATGAAAAATGGTTCCAAGGAAAGAAAATCTGAAATGCTCCTGTAGATGAGGGACACCACCGAGCAACGACTCCAGGCAGGCAGCCTCTTGTGGGGAAAGGGAGGGCACTTGTTTTGGCACACCAAATACACATGTACCACTGACATGCCGAGCATTTTGTGTATCTAAGTGGCCGAGAAAGCCCATGCACATATCTCTCACATTTGTTGGCATAGGCATCACTGTAATCAGCAGGCTGAGTTCTTGTGAAAGAATTACTCTTTCGAGAATTTGCTCTGGAACGCCTTTAGCCGCATTCACAAGCTTTACAATCTGGCCATTGCCGCTCTCGAATGTAAAGGCAGAATGCGCCCAGAGAGGGCCAAAGTTACGCGCTGCTTGTGCCAAGTGTAAGATTTGATGCAAATTGAAGGTCATGCAGCGTTCCCCATAAAGGCCAGCAGCACGCTAGACAAATCTTCCAAGAAGTTGTTCTGAAATGAGATTCCATGCAGTGTGAATGAGCACATTAAGTGATGCACTAGTCCAACAGGACCATAATACTGTTAATACATACAACACAAAAGATGGTTATATTCAGTTCATCTAAAATGGACAGTTAAGAGATAAAGTCGTCAAAGAAACAGTACCCAAGGAAGAGATTAAAATGTCATCAACACTTTTTTAATGTCGCAATTCTCTTTGCGCATGATTCAAGAGTTGTGGTGCAGCACATTACATAGTATATCAAAGTTAGCAGCTCAAGATCTGTGTTAGTCATATACTTGTGCATAAGAAGCTAAGAACAGATAAAAAGCTCTCACCTGCACGATGAGTTTGCTCCAGTGAGAAGCTTTCTTGTAGCAAAATGAAAATTGCTTCTGAAAGCAGCCCGAAGTGTCGAAGGTACCTCTCTTGGAGAACAAGGCGACAGCAAGGAATACAGTAAAAGAGGAGCCAGTTTCTCCATTCATGAGCCTTCCAATAACACCTCTCCCTAAGGTTGCGGGGCAGGCGAGTGATGTGATGAGGTGGATATTCAGTAGGCGCTTGTTGAGGTCCTCGAGCAAGCTTGGGCGTCCTGCATATAAAGGTTTGCTTTATTTTTTTTTTCACATACCCTAAAGGCCCTTTACGGGCATCTGATGATACAATTACTTCAAATTGGGCTGAAGAGCAATGAATACTAGACTGCACCATTCAGTGTTTTTTAGACGACACCGGTGTGGTGTTAGCGCTTCAATTTCAGTGCATGTTCTAGCTTTCATACTTTTCATGTCATATGTAAAGGGGGAGAAAAGTGGCCACGCAACTTTCATCGAAGGTTCACTCAACACCATAGTCAAAAAATAATAGGCACATTTGAAGTGATCTACCATGCTTTGACATATCCTCATTCTGGCGGTTTCTACTGTGGCGCCTGATTTCAGGCAGTAAAGTTTAAAGCCTCCTGAGGTTTGTTCACAATTAGCACTGCATACACTTACGCACTTACCAATGTAGTAAGGCTCATGGCTGTTTGATGGATCTAGCCAATAGTCCGTGAATTGTCTGGTGACACCCAAAAGTACACAGTGCATATATTCTACTGTGTAGCACCAGACAAGGTCGAGCTGAGGGAGTCTGACTAATGGCGATGGCCCTTTGAGTCCATTCACTGTAGTCGCATATTTCAATGCTAGCTTAATGTCTCTACAGACACCTGCAGTGGTTCTTTCGGTGCCAGGCGCAGAGTCCAGGTATAACCATCTCCCTGTGATATCGGAGGAAAGTAAAGAGAAAAGTAGTTATTGTAAAAGCCGCCAATAAAGAAGAGCATTTGGCTATTTTGATTTCTGCGAACAGAAGACTTGAGAAACGAAAGAAAGCATTTTACTGTATTTTACAAGTAAAATATTCTTTTCGACCCAAACTTGCTTTTAGGGAGATGCAACAGTAGAAATAAGCAAGTGTTACATTGTAAATATAGTAATTCATCACAACTGCCGTAATTTTTTCAACTCAATCTTTGGCACAGGATAGCCTTAGTTGTGAACAATAAAAACCAAAACACTCACGAATATATAGTCCTGTTTACATAGAACTGATGGCGAGGGGTCAAGTTGAGAAGTTGGATTTGAGTGGTCTCGACACTACCGAGTTTACATGAACCCAATAAGATGAGCGCAGAACCGACTCTGGACGAGCGGCAAGTACAGCGGCACTTCGCGTCGAGGCAAAGACATAGCAGATGGCACATGATTCTGGTTTTTCCCCTGTCCATCTCTAGTGTTTCCTGTACTATTCTTCTCTCCCACTGTGCCCTGACTCAACATGACAGCGTTTACACGCTTCCTGAACCGGAGTCAAGTCCAGTCAACCCACTTCCTGCGCCGGAGTTGACTCGTCCCCTCTACCCAAACCGACAGCATTTACACGAGCCCTGTAACCGATTTTCGACCCGATAACTCAACTCAACCCCCTCCTGTCGAGTCCATGTGAACACTGCTTATGAAAGGCAGCATTACTGATATTGAAGGGGGAGTATTGAAGCATGTATGCTATGTAGACAGAATGATAAAAAGGACAATGGCAATAAATCAGCTACTTATAATGCTGTGAACCAAAATTGGAAGGCAGTTTAACGAAGGAAAAGAAAATACAGATCAGAACCTTTATTAATGAAACAGATGAGAGCGAGAAATACATTGTAGGCAATGCAGAAGCCGTACCATAAAGTAGACACAAAAAAAATATTGATTTGCCAGAAAAAGAAGGCAGAAATTTGGATTGCAGGCTTTAGCCATTTACCCTGGTATGTCTTTGTTTTGGTTTTATCTTTTTAAGTGGATTTATGCTGTGGTGAAAATTCCTGCCTTTCTTTGATTATGTTCTCAATGATTAAACAAAGCAATGAGCTGCCTTCTATGTTGTTGTATATTTAGCAGTTGGCCTACCTTCCTTTCTTGTTCCACATGAAAGGCACCATGGGCAGCCGAAGTATCCGTTAAACTGGACATGGTTGCCCACAGATGCCCTCGCAGGAGCATCGACACAGATGCACGTAGCATACACTCTGGTACGAATTGAAATTGACCCGTACTCCCAGACAAGTTGTCCGAGATGTCCCAAAGCATCAACAAACTTGGCCAAGAACAGCAACATGTCTGGATGCTTATGGCCAAACCACAATCCAGCCAATATCGTGTTTTGGTGCCTCAGGGGAAGAGGCAGCTCATTCACTGTCAGCTGAATCGGCCAAATTGATGCGTTCGATGACTTATATAATGGGCTGCCATCAGTGTTCACAGTAACTGTGAGATCACACCAGTTCAGCGCACCTTTGCGATGGAGGGATCGATGAACAAATCCGCTTGTTATGTCCTGCAGCTCTTGTGAATCTTCTTGAATTTGCTGCCTCAGATGGCAAAGGTTTTCATAAAGGATGCCCTTCAGTTTACCAATTAATTCCGAAATTTGCTTTTTGAGGTCGAGGATGACAAAAAAATTGCCAGCACTTTTCACAACTTGAACAGTTGAACTGATTTGACACATGTCACAAAAAAGATGCACTCTGTCTGTCACGGGTTTGAGCAATGATGTGCATACCTCACAAAAGTAATGGTAATTTACCACAGACGCACATTTGTGCGACCACAGCTTCCTCAGGAGGTAGTTTGTCCGAGGCAGACCGCTTTTCTGAAATCCAAAGAGAGCATCCACAAGTTTCAGGAGGTCGTCTGTCGCAGACCAGGAAAGGCCATGAGCTACAATAAAGGACATAATAAGGACTATTGCCACTGCCACTGTCGTCTTCGAGCCAGGTAAAGTTTTCGAACCGAAGTCGCCAATACACTTTGCCAGAAGCTCTGACTGATCAAAATCCGGAACAGCAGTGGCTTCATGGAGCAGGTCGTCTTCCTCGTCACTCCCTTGATCGCACACACTATCGATTTCTTTTGCTTCGCTGTCGTTTTCCACATCATGTGCGAGTGATCCGTTATTGCTGTCGATGGAATCGTCATGCTCACTACTGGAGTAGTCCAAGCTTGTCGAAGACGATTCGTCAACAGCCACAAAACTTTCTGCTCTACGGAGCTTGCCATAGTAGTAAGTCGACCGAGGCACGATTAAAGGCTCACCCGGGCCCAAATACAACTTTCTTCTCTTCTTTTCGACGCCGTCATTCATGACGACGACCGGAGACACCGTAAAAACGCACAAGTATTTTATATCCTTGGTGTCTCAGCAAGTCGCAAGCAGAGCTAAGCGCGAAAGAAGCAGACCGCCATGCAGACCGCACTAGAAAGCAACAAAAGAAAGTACAAGAATGCAGTGGCTGAGAAGGACACACCGCAGTGCCGTAACTGCTGTAACCATGCCTCATGGCCTCAAGATCACCGTGCTCAAGATATAAAAAATATTTCATACCCAAAATATATTTTACAATTACAGAACTAACCAAAACAATAACACTAGAGCCAATCATAAAGTTTATTTGGAATCAAATTTTTAAATCTGTAGTTTTCCAGAAAGGAAGTATCCAAAGCCATCCGAACTTCTATCCGGCAGTCTGCTTGTCATACATGTGACAAGCATGGTACTGTTGATAACCACGTTACTAGAGTGTGCTACTGTAAACACGCGTATGGTTTTCAGGTTCTGGCTTTAGTCAGACAAATCAATCATAAGCACTCGACTTGTGCGTGTTTGCATGTTTGGCCAGCTTTTTTTTTTATTCGAAATATGTCAGGGCATACCTTCGCATATGTAGTTTACGAGGACGGCTGGAGAGCAATTGTGAACCTAAGCCTGATCAAGGACTACGAGCTTGGAAGTGAATGTCTCGGCAAGTTCAAAGAAATATATTGGCGGTCAGTGGAGGATGGCAAGGTCCTGGAGGGCCATTACCCGGGCGAAGTGGTACTTCTCGGAGGTAAGTTGATCTAGTAATTTTTGCCGCGCAGTCGCTGTGTACGCTGCAGTGATAAATTCCCGTCCCATTTGAAATATTTGCTGTGCACCTTCATTAACACGCTGTTCTGTTCGTGCACGCATGTCCGTCGAATTTATGTAGAAGCAGTCAGAGACTACACTTTGCTTCTGCGGTGGCCCGCTGTCTGGGCGAGCGAGTGAGCGCTAACGAGCTACTTAATCAGTCGATCTCTATCGCAAATTGCTGTCATTCCCAGCTTTGCGCGTAGGTTCTGCCGGCTGTCCGAAGCAGTGCGCTTTTTTCACTTGACGGTGGTTACTCCCACATAAGCATTCAGCAGACTGAAGGCAGACTCCTCGTGCAAAACTCACTTGTTTCAGTCTTCGCCGTAGCAAAATAGCAAAATTTTGGCAGAGCCCCGCAGTGTCCCGAGATGTGCACATCCATTCGGCTACGCTAGGGGAAGGGGACTGAAACAAAAGCCCACAGGAGTAGTTGGCCGTGGTAGTAAATAATTCTTTGCCTCTGCTGTCACTTTTCTTTTTCCCTTTGTTCACAAGTGGTCCCATTTTTTTCAGCAAACCTGCAGGACCTTATCAAAACTATGAAGAAGAAGCACATTGCTGTGCCTGACAATATATTTGGGGAATGCCCAATGGAAACTGCCGAGAAAGACACACTTTCGCAAAAGGTAATTGATTTTACATCATTTATTTCTCGAAGATGCGGCATGACGTCGCATGTAAGATGAAGATAGCTTGACAAAGATGAAAACAGTATTGTGGCATCATACTTATGAAATTAACTGGAATAGGCTGCATTTTGTTCAGAAAAAGTGCTGTATTTACCTATTCTGCCTTTGAACTTTTTTGATATTATAAAGACAGTAATGCATGTATCACAAATACACAACACAGCAGGGCTGAGCTCCTGACCTGAAAGGCACAGGTTTGGCGCCATGCTAAGGCCTGTGTACTGTGTGATTCAGTGGCCATTGAAGAACCCCAGATAGTCAAAATATATGGGGCCCTCCACTACGATGTCTCTCATAGCTTGAGTTGTTTCAGGGTGAAGAACCCCCTAAACTAAACCAAAGTGCAGCAACACCTACCTGCTTTTTTGCAATTGTGCTGTGTTTCGACCTCATCTTCAGCTTGTACATGTGTATGCCCATTGCGCTTATCACTGGCTTGCCTTTGGCATTTGTCTGAGCAGTACACAAGCACTATAAAACTAGTGCACATCGTCTCGGTTTGTGCTGTGAACATGAAAGCATGCACTACTATTGTTTTCTTTGCTGCATTTGTGGTTTATTTGTGTCTGTGAATTTTGTCAACCTTTTCCATTAACAGCACCATTTATCAATATGGTTAGTTATCTACTTGGTGATGATGTCGTATTTTCCTCCCATGGTGCAGAGCTCGTTCACAGTCAGCTTAGCAGGTTCATAGATTGTTTGGATTCTTCGTATTATTGCCATAACTCCAATTTAGGGGTCACGGAGATAGAAGCGTTTTGGAGGCACAATTCCTGGCATGTGCGGCTGGTGGAGACGACCGGAAAGAATCGCGGTGGAGAAGGGTACAGATGCCCTTTCTGTTGCACATACCGTATGGTTCTACTGGGTGGTGCCCCGGCAACGCTCGTTTTCTTTGGAAGCGTCGAAGCGTGTGCAGAAACACCGTGCTCAAGAGTTTACTCGCAATCACAGCATGTATTCCATGAAGCCGTTCAAGCTCCTCCCATAGAAGAGCTAGACTCAGTAATCCCAAGGAACAGCGATAAAATAACAAAAAATGCGCTAAAAGGCCGCGTCCATCAGCCGTGCTTGTGGTAGAGAGACACACGGTTCTGAATTCAGTTGGCAGTCGGCGGGGTGCAAAAAAAAAATGGAAGTGTCCCATTCTCTTGTGACTGTTAGCACATGTTGCTGGCCATTGATATATGCCTGTAGCCTTCCCTGCGCTACGCTCTTCAACCGCTCAAAAGCAGTTCTCTCCAAAAAGGCCATAAAGGGAAATCATTATTTCAGCAGTAGTTGAAATCTCGCATGTGATCAATGTCATTTAATTCTTAAAGGCCCACTGTCCACCCTCCGGTAAAACTTTTTTTTTCCTCGGTGGCTGTGAGGCTTCGTCCCCACAACGCAAGGCCACCAGAAGTTTTTGAAAAGAGTAATTAATAACGGGAGTTACAGCCACCGCAATCAACCGATTTTGCACTTCCCTCTCCTTCGGTCCCTTCTCAGAGGTTTTTCACTCTCCTGCTCGGTCGCCTAGCCTCTGTAAGCCAAATTCCCCTTCCTCCTTCGCGTTTGACGGGAGGTGGGGTGTCTTGTGGAGAACGTCACTCGCGTGCGTCATGGCCCCGCCTTTGAGACTTTTCTTTTTCTTCGCTTTTGCTGTGTCGTTGACGTTGGGCCGAGTCGCCGAACCTTTCTCCTAAAAGGGAGAGAAAACGAGAGGTCACGTCGGAGTGAAGGCTTCAGGTTGCGCAAAAGAAGGGAAGGCTGTAGAAATGCCGTAGCACACAGAACGGACTTGGAGCAGGGGGGTGGTGATGGTGGCACTCTCTGCTGCGCGAAACGAAATGGGCAAGGGAAAAGAGTGCAGAAGCGATGGGTGGACACAATTAGTGGTGTACGCCCATCCTAGCTTCTCCCGTCAGTCAGCGAGACGGACCAATGGATGTCGTTCTCGGCAAGTACGTCATAACTGTGGCTCGACGAGCCAGCGCAGGAAACGGGGAAGCTGGCTTCCTGAAGGAGAGCATGAGAGAGTTTTGATTTGTATTTTCGTTGCTTTGCGGCGCGCTTGTCACTGTAACATTTTGCACAGACTATCTCCGGTACTTGATCGAAACAGTGGGCTCCTTTGCTTAGAAGTTCCTTTCCTGGACAGTGGCCCTTTGAGCGGATGAAAATTTGGCCGAGAGTTCTGACTCGTGCGTAGCTGTTGCTTCATATGCTCATTTGTCAGTTGGCCTAGAGCAAGCAGTGTTGTAGCTCTGCACCCCTTCTTACACTGCAATTTATGACCACTCGAGACTCTTGGCCAGCTGTGGTTCCATCACCTTAACTTTGAGTCTGGATGATGATGTACAGTGCTTTAACTATATGTCCTGTATTCAGATTTTTAATATCAACCTGAGAGCTCAGCATTTTTCTCAAGGGTTGATTCATGTTTTATCTCGAAGCCCATCTTTATGTCCATCCAGACAAGTTTGGTTTGGTTCAGTTTATAGGGTCTAACATCCCAAAGTGGCTGGACAAGTTTCCCAAACTAGAAGAGTTTCCCTGTTAAGTGATAGTAAAGTGCAGATCAGTGGCTACATGTTCACAATAGACAAGGCACAAGCCAGCTGTGTAGCTGTGAAGGTGCTTGCACTTCATGCTAAAATTACAATTTTTCGCAGTTCTTGACAAAAAAAATCAGACCACAAAAGCCACAACTGCAGTGAAATACCGTGCCACCACAACTCAAACTTATAATAGCTGCAAAAAACGAGCTGGTGATACTGATGCGGATTATGGACAGCAGGTGCTCGTGAGAGAGAAAAAGGTTGATACAGATTATGACCCGTGGCATTGAGTGTCATCTATGGGCGGCACCTTGAATGTCCTATAAACTTTTGTTTTTTGGTAGGCTGCTTTGTGAGCTGTGAAAAGTTCAGATGCCGCCCTTACAAGGAAACCAGGGGGTGGCACTTCCATGCGTTTACATGTATACACATGTAGAGAACTAAGCTGTGTTAGGGAAAGATTGTCTTAGTGCACAACGTCTATGGCAATGCTAAAGTTATGAAACTTGATTGCTAAAGTGCATTGGTGGCAGACGGCTGTCATGTACCTGTCATTTAATGGGTGCTTTTCCTTGGGGTCTGGCTGCATGCATGAACACCAGCATATAGCGTGGTATATAAACAGCCTCATTTGTCATTCTATCAGCACTGACAACTGCACAAACAAGCTCGTAATTTTGATTGCAGACAGCAAAGTTTCTGCTTGTTATTAGGTTGAGAAAATCATGGATAAAGCATTCTGAGTAATTATGGTAGGAAAAGAAAGCAGCTAATAAGTCGACAGGCTTTCTATATTGGTATTTAACACATTGTCATTGCATTACCCCACACTTGCATTGAGGTTGGGTTTGATATTTGCATGCTGTAAAGAAAAAGCTGGAAGCTAGAATGCATCTTGCTCTTACTGATGTATCATAATATTCTGGTGAAGTATTCTCATCTGTTCAGGAGTGTTTACTTCATTCTAGGCAATGGTTTTATGTTCACAATGAAGCCAAAATTACTGTGTTGGTACATGCAAGTGGCACTGTGTATTTCACACATTATATATTAGACAGCTGTAGCTTTTTAGTTTCTAGTTACTGATATGTCAGGGATTTTTTATTTTTATAGTCCGTCTGTCTGAAAGGAAAAAAAGGAAGGTGGCCACATCGATGAAAAGAAAACAAGAGCTGTTCTTTAGCGATAAAGAAGAATCAGATGACGACTTGGTTTCAAAAAAACAACTCAAGGAAGAACAAGAGCGCTGCAGATCACTGAAGAAAAGGCTGCGCCACGCAGAGGACAAATTGGAAGCTGCCAATGACCGCTCCGAACGACTACAGGTGCTCCTGGAAAAGTTCCAAGAGCGGTACACCAACCTCCAAGATCTCCTGGAGAATAAGCTGGGTGAGTTAGACTTTGCAGGTTTAATGGGCAATGCATTCAGGTATTGCTCTGCGCTTACACAAGCAAGTGTTCTTTTGTACTCGAAATTATGTCAGTGTTGAAGCTGAAAATGATTATTATTTGTTCACTTACTTTTCTGCAGAGGCTTGGTTCAAATCTGATAGACAAAGCTTGGCATTTGGCACAGCAAATAACAGTGACAGCGACTGCTGTTCAACAAGCACGAAGTTTCTCCCGCGTAAGGTAATGCATCCTGTTTGTTCGTGTTGCTCTGGTTTTTTTTAATGTCAAGTGCTCATCTTTCATGCTGACCATAGTTTGTTAGGCAAAGCCAGTCAACTGCAGTTTTGATCTGAGATGTCCAATTCGTGGTTTTCTCCTGTTCTCTTATGGCATTCAGGTGCCAGCCACCTGGCAAGCAGTTGCGATACCAGCTGCTGTGCCACCTGTCCTCCCCAACCAGGTAAATACAGTGAGGATGGAAGCTTTAATGCATGTTTAGTGGCGTTTTGATATTTTGCTGTTGAATATTTTTTTGCTACAATGACAGTTTTCACAACCTAGACGTGCTTCTGCGATTGACTCACTATGGCACTTTTATGAATGACTGTCATCTGAGGCCAGCTTATGTATACTTGCACTTGTTTTTGATCGTGGTAATTTCCTGTAAGCTAGAGAGTCCAGTTTTTTATGGAGTAAAGAACAAAAAAGACAAAATTCTGTCTGTTATTAAGTTGGCTGACGTGTCTTTCAAGAGAACTCAGAATGAATGACAGCAGTGATAAAGGCATAGCTAATGCTATAGTTAATATAGTTGCTATAGTTAATGTTTTCATCAAAAATAAAGATGCAGTCTAGCATACACAGTTTGTAGTGACATGGTGCATGCAGAAGTATTATGCCAAAGTGAGCAAACTTCGCAAACTTCATGGGACTGATGAAGAATTGCTCCAAAATCAAAAGTAACACCGTGGCCCTTTTTGCAGCAAGACACAGTAGCACTTGTTACAAATAACACCTTTGTGTTATGGTGGTAATTCACCGCACGACTTATGACCCTGTGATGCAGCATCCTCAAAGTGCAACGGTATTGCAAGAGTGGAAGAGGCATGTGAATGCAAGAGATAAAAGTATGAATGGGCATTAGAACAGCATCATGCCATCCCGAAATAACCACAGAGTCATCGCCAGCCTATAGGAAGCTCGCAGTCAAGGCTTCAAATTGAGCTTTTCTGGAGCTGCCCTTGCACGACACAAGCTGTGGATTTAGGAGATAGTAAAACATTGTTTTATGAGTCTCGCAAGCAAGATTAGATCCTGGGATTAAGGTTGTAAAACTGCGCTAGATGCGAAAAAAAATGCATATTCTCTAGTTTTTCTCAATTTTTTTTTCGATTTCCGATGTTTGAAAAATGAGCCTCCTCGTTTTTATGGCTCACTTTTTTTTTCAGTCTTATGCATGCCTTGTAGTACAAACCACTTATTTGCAAAGATAGGTACACGCAGAACCGCTGATAGGCGGCCCTTGCTAGATTTCCTTTGGATCACGTTCATACGGTTCGATGTTCACACCTCTTCATTTTTTGTGCTGAAAGTAAGGTTTCTTAATCAGGCAAGAAACAGCGCAACAACAGAGACAAGAGGGCAGAAAGAAGACTGGACCAGCGCTGACTAGCAACTGAAGATTTCATTGAAAAGAACACAAATATATACTCCATTCACAGCCAAGCGCACTCATGGGCAGAACTAACAGCACTGATACCTGAAAACGTGAAAATTAACAATCAAGATACCGCAGTTCACAATCATGAATAAGAATAGATGGGGTGCTAACACGTGTCGTGATTTTTGTGAATGTGAAATGCCTCGCTGATTTCCGTGAATAATTTATCGCCGGGCTTGTAAAGAATCCCGGTATCATTAAAGAGCAGACTACATGGATCTGAGTTGGAACTGAGTTAGAACTGAGATCTGAGTGTAAGGCCAAATTAGAAGAAGGGGCCCCATCCAAAGAAACATGGTGCTCACGTATGCGGGTATTCACGCACCTGCCCGTCTGGCCTATATATCTTTTTCCACAGGTAAAAGGAAAATCATACCATGGCACAGGGTATGATGTTCCCTTTACCTGTGGAAAAAGATATATAGGCCAGACGGGCAGGTGCATGAATACCCGCATATGTGAGCACAACGATCCTGTTCACGTTTTCAGGTATCAGTGCTGTTAGTTCTGCCCATGAATGCTCTTGGTTGTGAATGGAGTATGTATTTGTGTTCTTTTCAATAAAATCTTCAGTTGCTATTCAGCGCTGGTCCAGTCTTCTTTCTGCTCTCTTGTCTCCCTTGTTGCGCTGTGTCTTGCCTGATTATGCACTAACTCGCGCAACTTGGCGTTTTACTGAAGTTTTTAAGGTTTATTCAATGTTTAACGGCTCCTGAATTTGAATTAGTGCTACAAGATGCAGTATTTTTTCCTCTGAGCTGTTCCAAATATGGATTTTACTGCTCCAAAACTAAAATTTTGCTGCTCCAAAAATTTCTACATATCCTATTTCAGCTGTAGCACCCCTGTGTGCTGGAATTTTGCCTCTTACAATTTATTTGTAGCTGTATTAAAGCTTCATTCACTAATTTTGGCCTGCTGTTTTCTTTTGCTCTGTCATCAGGTTGTGGCACAAATCGAGTATGAAGCTTTTCAGGAGCCGTCCGGCCAGGTATGAAAAGAGAAATTGGAATCGTGCCTGCAGCATGTCATTTGCCACAGCCTAAAAATGTGCACAGTGTAATAAGTAAATTCTGGCTGTCATTTACGTCTAGATTAATAGCTCAGTGTGTGTCATACCAGCATTGTTTTTGGAGGGCTGTGCTACCTACAGGACTGCGTTTTTTCCCACTGGATGTCTAATATCAAGTTTTTGCCAGTTCACTGCACATGTGCATATTACAGTAACATGATTGGTGTTGAGCTGCTGCTGTATTAGTCATTTGCTACTGCATGCATACAAATTCTTATGTAAAGCAGGAAACTGTGTAGTGATTTTAGCTTCTGTGGTGTATTAGTGTCCTAGATGCTCAATTGAGTGCAGTTTTATGTTGTTTCTTTTTAGCTTGTGGAAGAGGCTCAAGGACATGAAATGAACATTGTGTGTGATCGAGGGCCTGCCGTTCTGCTAAGCCAGGTAAAAAAACCAAAAGCATGTGATAAAGACAGTAGCAGTCATTTTAGTTCCAGTTGTGGGGCTTATGTGGTACTCAGCTGGACTTAATTATGAAATAGATGATTGTTTTGTGTCAGTGGTGTATTTTAATCCCTGACAGTTTACCTGGGAACTTATCACAGCATCACTCTTCTATTCTTGGTTCAGGCTACTGATGACACTACAGCAGAGGCTGCCAAAGAGTCACCCTACCAGGTATGGTTGGTTGGTATGTGGGGTTTAACGTCCCAAAGCAACTCAGGCTATGAGAGACGCCGTAGTGGAGGACTCCGGAAATTTCGACCACCTGGGGTTCTTTAACGTGCACTGACATCGCACAGCACACGGGCGCCTTGCTTTTCGCCTCCACCGAAAAGCTGCCGCCGAGGCCGGGATTCGATCCCGCGTCCTTGGGAACAGTAGTCGAGCGCCGTAACCACTGCGCCACCCCGGCGGGCCTACCAGGTATGGTAGCTGCAGAGCATACTTGTGTCGCATACTATAGCTTTATTAGTTAAGCCTGAAATTATGCTTGCTATGTCACTGATTCAAGTAAATAGTAAAATTTAGCAACCATTCCCACTGAGGTTCATAAATTGACTATTTCACTCCTGGCTGCGGTGGATTGGTGGCGAGTGCTAGAGCCTGTAGGGCTTTCAGCATTCTTTGTCAGTGTACATGCGAGTCTCATTTCACGATTGCATCAGCTTCTTGCAAAGATGCAAACATTAGAGTCGCTAAGTCAGGTGCTTTATTATTCAAGGCTTTCTTGGTTGCACACATTTTTAGCCCCTAATGTATATTGTACAGACGGGGCAGCTTTTTTAGTCATGATATGCAAGACAGTTTTGTGCTGATAAGTTACCTGGTGCTCTTTTTTGTTTAATTGCAGCCTATGGACCACAGTCTGCCACCAGCCCTCTTTGCCAACGTAAATGGCCAGGTAAGAACATTTTTGTAGTCCCATAACCACTGGCTGAAATTCTAAAGGTGCTAGTTTGCGTGATGGGTATGTTTTCATGTGAACTTTCAGCAGCATAATGCTTTGCTTATGCAAATTCCAATGGTCAGCCTGATGGAGTGCTTTCACATGATCCGATGAGAAGACTCAAATTTTTCCGGACTCCAGGAATGGCCAAGCCATGTGTGCTTGTTTTTAGGGTGGTTTAGTCTTTAGTCTAGTTAACGAACTTTTTAGAAATCGCCAACAGATTTCCTATGTTTTTAATGTAAAAATATTTCAGAATTGTGAATTTCAATATAGCGTATGTTTCAGAATAATGTACATTTTAAAATATTTACTTCTATAATATAGGAACATCAGTATTACGAATTCGGCTAAATTAACAGCGCCGCAACTTTTGCGTGACACAGAAACTGACGTTTCAGTGTATGGTCCGTGGGCTGTAGCTTCCATCATCACTAAACCTGGTGCCAGCTCCTAGGGCTACCACAAAGCTACGGTTAATGCGCGGTAGCCAGCAGATCTAGCCTTCTTTATTTTCTGTTTTGTATGTCGCTCGCTGGTGAGTGGGTCGTGCCATTCATGCGTATGGGAAGATGTTTTTTTTTGTAACGGATTATCTTATCTTGCTGCAAAGTTTTTGCGAGGTCTGGCAATGACTGCAGACAGCGATGGCGCCAAGAAGATACGAAAGAAATTTTCACTGCAAGAAATCGATGCAGAGAAAAAGCAAATTCGGCCTCTGCATACTGCAAGCATTGCCCCATCGACTGCCTTGATCATTTTGAAAGACCGAGACAAGCTTTTAAAACTTCAGGGAACTCTGAGATGGTGTCTATCGAACTTTGATGTTTTATATCGAGATTTGACTGTAGATGTTTTTCATTGGCCACTGCAGAGTGATGAGGTTTAGTCTTGAAGACATAAGTATGGCCACAGTGTTATATCTGTAGGCTTAATTTCTGGCTATATTGACTGTGACTAACACTTCATTCTTCACAACCCAATGGGCAAAATTAAAATGAGAATGATGTTTTTCAAAAAGCACTTGAGTACACCTTTAGTGCGTTCGCTCAGTTCACATCTTGACTGGCTTGTACGCTTCCCTTGGGTGGGGTGTCCGATACAATCAAAACTCGATATAACAAAGTCCTACTTGCAGGTGAAAATTTTGTTAAACCACGAATTTCGTTACGGCAAGGTTCCCATGTTCTAGCTGCCCAAACAAGGTAAAAGGTTAGTGGAACACTTCTAGTAGGTGGGAATTTGTAAATTATGAATTCAGGAAATGAGCAAGAAGTTCTGGCAATAATAGCACGGGTACCAGATGTTTTGTACATGAAGAGGATAATGGGTGATAGCAAACGGACGCAAATGCATCATTTTTTTTTTCTGGGCTACCTTTGGCTACTTGTGCGTGGCAATTGTTCAGGCCTCACGTACACATACTATATTTACATGCTAATGAACTTGCCTCCCACTGTTCCCGCCAATAAAAAAAAAACACTCGTAGTTAGCATCTCCCTTCCTTGCGCACTGTCATAGTCCAGTGTACTTCTTGCAGGGTGCCAGGATGACGTGCAGTGATAACTTCACTGGTGCATTCTGTGGGTGTTAGCTCCAGTGAGGGGGGGGGGGGGGGACTTGGCAGAGTGCCAGTGGCTTAGACAGGAGTGCGGGGTAGTGGCTTGCTCAGCTGGTTCGGTTGCTCAGCGCCATCCAAAGGATAGGCCTTGATTTCTCTTTACCACACAGTGATTGGGGTGAGCACTGTCCGCTGCCATAAAATCATTGGAATGTCTGTATCAGTAAACGCCTTTTGAAGCAAATGATGCTAAAAGCCCGCATTATGATCGTGGCTGACCGCATGCCTTCTTTGACAATTGAAGGGTGGAGGGATGGACAACTGTCATGAAAAAAAAGTCTCTCGCCTATTGAACCTTCCCCTCAAATTTGCGTCGATGTCGTAGAAATGCAAATTGCGCTGTGTCCCGGCTAAGGTTCTCATGTTAGGATCTTAACGTGGCTGCTGATACATGCATGTGATGTGCGAGGACTTTGAAAGTGTGGCATAAAATTACTTCGTTAAATCACGAAAAAAAACATGGTTTTCAATAGGGCAGAGATTGGGAAATAAAAAAAAAAGGTGAATGTGGTAGCTCACGAGTATAGGCTAATGAGTAGGTGTGAGATGATAGTGTCGCGAATTCAGGAATTGGTGATTGAGCAAGTTGTAAAGTAATGAGGATCTGCAGGGGAAGCCGTTAAAACTATTGGGTTAGGGCTGATGGCGTTACATCGCGAATTTCGTTACATTGTGGTTCGTTATTTGGTGCAAGGCCATACCGTGGGGCCACCCACCTCTTGTAAGAGCCCGCATGAAGAACTAAGTGGGATAACGCAAGCTAAATTGCTGCTGTAGGGTGGCTTCCTAGGCAGTTCAGCTGCGCGTTAGCATTGCATTCATTTATTTAATATAGGCCTTGATCTGGGCCTTTATAAGCTTAATTTGATGCATTAGACCCAGTCAATCGGCAAGAAAGCACTTCACCAAATCAGTGATATTGAAGCTGGCGAGCTTTACACACGACGACGCAGACTGGCTGCATCATTGCTGCTGTTATGAAAAAAAAAAAAAAGCTGCCACACAATCCCAATATTGATGTTCGACTGTATCAGAATGGGAGATGTGTGAACATGCTGAGCAATACTAAAACAACCACACCTTGAATGTTTGGTTCTCAGTAGTTTTTCTCAGGACTCTTGATTTTATCTATTTCCATGGTGTATTTTACGTCCTAAACCTATAACATCTTTATTTTCATAATTTGAAAATAGACGAAGAAAATACCAACTTAAATCACTGTTCCTGTGCTAGTGCATCTTGACCCATGTAATTGAAGCAAAAAGTTGAGACCTGTTGAATTTTTCTAATGCATCCTGTTTTTCTAAATCCAGTGGTAATCACTGTACCCTAATGATAGTTATATATCATCTTTTGCTCATATCTGCAAAATGCTTCTTTGATACAGATCCCTCTCGGAAAAGGGGTTTTCGTGACCTCAGAGCAGTGGAGTTGGCTCTTGAAAAGTACAAGAGATTCGCTGTTTTGCAAGGAGGCTACAAAGGTTCTTTGGGGCGTGCCAGCCCTCAAGAATCGCAGTGTGACAGGGAACCCCAGCCGGCGGTTTTCCAACAAAAACGGGCCAGCTACGCAAGGAAGAAAGGCCTTGACTCCAGTAAAACTTGAAGCTGTTGCAAGTGAGTATGCACAACTGTGGTGCTTCATCTTGGCTCATAAGATCCAATTTCTAAGAGTGAAGTCATCATGCACTGTGTGGTTAATGGCATTTACTGTGCCACTAATTAGGAAACATGTCAAAAATGGGGAAGACAACAGAAATGTGGCATAACTGGGTAGCTTGAGCAGAAAATTCTTTTATCAGTACGTATCAGTGACAGAAATTGAAGCATCAAGAAGTAAAATCGCAAGGTGACTGGTTTTATTTTTTCAAAGTTGTCCAAATAATTGATCAAGCAATTGCATGAGAGGGTAGAGCTATTAGTAACTGTCAAATCACCTTTAATGGGGGCGGGGGGGGGGGGGCAAATTGCCAGTTACCTTGTTTGGGACAATCTCTTACTGAATGATATCTTGAAACATATCGTGTTAGCACACAAAATGGTGTGTGGCAGCCGCCCACTGTGAGTGCAATCTATGGCTATATCCAGTGTAACTTTTACTTCAGGCATTCTGTCTTCATCGGAATTTTTCATAGAGGCACTGAACGGCGCAGTAAAATACAGTCGAACCTGGATATATCAATAATTCGATACACAGAAATCGGCTTCAGACACCACTTGAGATTGTGAAAAATGATACTGTATTTGTCGAGTAATCAACCCCCTCGCATAATGAACCCACCCCCCACTTTTGCCCCTGAGAATTAAAAAAAAGTGTTCGGAGGCGTGTCCCTTTGTTTCGACCATCACGTCCCTCCATGCATCCACAGCTCATTTATTGGCAGCGCTCCAAGATGCTAAATGTCACGGCCGTTTGAAACGAACAATGCTAAAAGTCGGTGTCATGATCGCAGCTGACCGCGTGCTTTCGTTGATTCATAGATGTAAGAATGAACGTCTGTCGCAAAAAAAAAAAAAAAAAACGCCTGCCACTCCTTAACGTCTGCAGTCGCCATGGCTTACACTGCACCGCATGTTCAGCACGATGGCAATGATCAGCTCCCGCAAAAAAAAAAAAAAAAAAAAAACACTGCCGCTTTTTGCATCCGTAGCCGTCGTAGATTACGCACGTGCAGCGCGAGAACACGAGACGCACGTCAGCCGCCGCACGGAGAGCGTTCACAACACACTGGAGAATTGGAAAAAGCGTCTGCCACGGGCTGATCTGGCTTGTCCGCGCATGCGTAGTGCAGGCTGCTGCGAACACAGACTGGGAAAGGGAGAGGAAGGGGAGAGATAAAGCTCGGCAGAAGAGTGGGCACACTCTTGCACTTCGCTCTATCGCCAAGTTTGCTCCCTGCTACTGCAGTATCTATCAAAAGTATAGTCAAAAGATAAACACGGCGTGATGTTATCGCTGCATACATCTTGGTGCGTTGCCAATAATGAGCAGTGGATGCAAGGGCTGAAACGGAAGGTCGTGCCTCCGAACGCTTTTCTTTTTTTTTTTTTGGTTTTCAAATTCTGGGGGGCAAAAGGGGAGGTTGGGTTCAATATGCGAGTGTGTTGATTTCGCAACAAATAGTATAATTTTTCACGATCACTAGTGGCGTCTCAAGCCGATTTCTGTATCGAATTATCAATATATCGAACTGTTTTGCGATCCCCTTTGAGTTCGATATATCTGGGTTCGACTAGTGTCGAATAGCAGTTCCAAAAGAAGTTGCTATCACCTTCTCACCAGCTAAATTTTGTTCTAAATATAGGGAGGGGCCAGGATTGCAAAAAGTTGCAAATAGCACATGCCACTGTAAATGTACCTTAATTCACTCTTTGTTAGTGCTTGGCAGAGAATTAAACCAATCTTGCCACACTTCATCTATGTTCACGGCACATTAATACAGGGCTGCTTGATTTTTGCATGCTCGCCCCTGTAATCTTAGCTATTTAACATATTGGTTTCCAGAGAGAGAGGATCAATAACCGCCACTTTCTCAAGGTTTGGCAAAAACTAATTACAGGAAGTAGATTGTTTTCTGTGTATTGCAGCATTGTTTAGCACTGATGCACGGGAGATTTCAGAGGTGTACAGTACGTCAGGAAAGTTTTGAAACCCAATTTACAATTACAAGAAATACAGTCGAACCCGGATATATCCAACTCTAAGGGGATCGCGAAATAGTTCGATATATCGATTATTCGATATACAGAAATCGACTTGCGACGGCACTTCCGATGCGAAAAAACGATAACGTATTTGTCGCGTAATCAACCCACTCGCATAATGAACCCACCCTCCACTTTTGCATCCGAGAATTTAAAAAAATAAAAATGCGTTAAGGCTAGCTCGCTCACATGCAAGCGACGAGCGGCAGCGACAGAGCGAAAATTTTCAAACTTGTTGGAACCGCTCGAGCCACCGCGGCAGCTCAAAACAAGGTTTCTGTGTCGCCGCGGCGGCAGGAAATCGCGAGCATCTTTACTTGCATGTCGATGGCGCGCGTCAGTCCGTTTCGGTCGTCTCATCCACAGCTCATTGGCAGCGTGCCAAGATGCTGCGCAGCAATAACGTCAGGGCGCGTTTATCTTTTTATTGCTCCTGCGGTGGCGGGGAGCGAACTTGGCAGAGTGCCCGTGATGGCTTGATTGCACAAGCCTGGTTCGATTTATCATGCCGCGCTTGGGGCGGGCGTCATGATCGCAGCAGTTGACCGCGTGCTTTCGCTGATTCATCATGCAAGGAGAAACGATAAAAAAATATAAGATAAACATCCCGCAAAAAAAAAAGAAAAAATCCCTGCCGCTTTTTAACGTCCGCAGCCGCCATATCTTTCGCTACGCCGCGTGTACAGCCCAACGATAGGAAAGAATGACTCTCGAAAAAAAAAAAATAGAGCTGGCGCTTCTTAACATCCGCAGGCGCCATAGCCACGTCCGCCGCCGCGCTGCCGCACGTAGAGGGTTCGCAACACACGCTGGAGAAAGCGTCCGACCTCTGTCTGAAAACGGGCTGAGCTGGCTTGGCGCATGCGTTGCGCGTGCTGAAGGAGAGAGATGGCTCAGCAAAAGAATGGGCACGCCCACGCACATGGCTTGCAAGCGTCATGTGTTGGCGCGCGGGAAACGACAACTGCAGATGCGCGCACCTTTGGGGAATGGGTGCGGCGCTGCCCAGACCTGCTGTCGCCGAACTGTCCCTTCTCATTCCTTCCGCACGTGGCTTGAAAACGTCACGCGGCAAACGGCCAAGGGTGATGCGATCGTCTTTGGGGAAGGCACACTTTCCAGTGCGTGGTGCGGAGTTCGATATATCGAACGACCGGTGAAATTGAGTTCGATATATGACGCGGCTTTCCTATACTTTTACATGGGATTTTCAAGGGGATATTTCGTGAGTTCGATATAACCAAAATTCGATATATCCGGATTCGATATAACCGGGTTCGACTGCATAATATTTGCTGCATATTGAAACATTGTTTAGGATTGATGCTAGCGAGGAATTCAGAGATGTAAATGAGCGTTCTGAAACCCATCGGTATGTTACAACCATTTTGTGCTTATCTTTTTCAGATGCCTTTCAAGCGTACGTCACTGCAAACCCATAAGAGCTCCCAGGAAATGCCCGCATAAAAAAAAATGAACAGATACATCGGAGAGATGTTAAACGATTTCAACAAGTGATTTTGGAAATAAACACACGGGCACGTCACTCCTAAGTTGTATGTACACTTTAATTCCTCTACACCGAGCTCGCTGTAGCTGGAGCATGTGTGACAATTTTCATCCATGAGAAGTAAAAGCTGCTTATCCGTTTCATGCAAAGCAGTTAGTGCTGCAGAAACAGTGCACCTGGAAATTTAAACCATGTTATATATATATATATAGGCACACTGTTTCGGCAGCATTGCTTGCTTGTCCCATATGTCCTTTATCCCGCAACTCCTATCCCACAACTCAACTCCTATCCCTAATCCTGTCCCGCAACTCCTGTTTCCCACAACTCCTGTTTCCCACAACTCCTGTTTCCCACAACTCCTATTTCCCACAACTCCTATTTCCCACAACTCCCATGTCCAATAACCCTATATGAATAGGTCCTATATAGAGTTATTTTCAGTAGGGACCCGATAAAAACCGGCATTCTTTCTCAGTGATAAACAGAGACAGATAGCTTATGCAAGTCGGCTCAATCTTTTTAATAAAATGCCCCGAAAATCTACCCTTCGTGTCTGGTCTTTACCCTGCCAATTATTCTGGTGCGGTGAAACAGAGGTGAACCCCATACAAAAATGCATGCTGGGTGTCTATAGAATTTCAGATGACACGTGTTAACATACGCTGTTGAAACTCTATCGATAATAATCGTCATCTCTGAAGGTGCAGTGTTGACCACATGTTGAGCGCTTACCGAAACGTGGCCCAGGTGTTTCTTAAGAGCGTTTGCCGAATCCGCACCACTTAAATTATGTTGATTTCAGACTCAACTGCTTAAGAAACTCTGCAAGTGACGCATTTTGTTTTTCAGCTACCTCTCTACTCCTGAACAATAGAAAATCGTCCACGACCATCAGTTTGGCAGGAGCAGACACTAGGTGGTGTGCATCAGTGCAAAAGTAGTACAGTACATCTCCTAGCTGCGATAAGTCGCCACATTCTATCTTCTGCCCGACCAATCAACAATCCTGTCAGATCAGTGCTAGTTAGTGATAAGCGTAGTGAGGCTTAAAAGAACAAAAAGATCTTGATATCTTAAGGCCCATTATACTTACTCATTAACCTACACTGAAGTGACTAGATTGTTGATTGGTCGAGCAGGACATAGAATTTATTCACTGACCGCAGCAAGTATATGTGCTCGTGTCTGCTCCTCGCTAAACGTTGATGATAAACCATTTTCTGTCCTTCCGCAACGGAAAGGGAAAACAGAATTAAAATGCGCGTTAATGAGAAAGAAGAAATAAAGAATTTGAATCTATAACATGATCTGGGTTGTTTATTCGCGTCATTTGAATTTATGCGCAAGTTATTACGCCAAGCTATTCTTTGTGTAAAACGCTGATAAGTCCAGAAACCCCTCGCTTGTGTATGCTGAAATAAACAATGGAAATCATAATTAGGGTGCGGTATATACTAATCTAAAAATAAAGCACAGGCATCTGTGCGCTGCTCTATGTCAAAGCTCAAGAAATTGAATTTCTTGTCTAAAATGAGTTGTCAATGAGATGGCATCGACCGCTGCCTCCACAACTCGGCAGCATTACCATATTCTTAATTTCTCCCTGATAAACAATATATGCTGTCGCCAAAGATCGAATTGTGAATATAAATGGCAAACGAGCTCACAAACATTACTGCACAGAAAACGTCAAGCAAAATTACCAACTATAGGCACTAGAATCAGTGGAAACAAAAATTTACTGCAAAAATTGTGGAGCTGCACAGATTCAGATAATCCACAACATGTGAGAGAGGCGTATATTTATCTCGCTAATGTGTCCGTCTCAGCGCGAGTAACATATCGAAAGAGTACAGCAATGTGTCGAACAACCTGCCAAAAACGGTCACCGGTTAAAGGAAAGAAAATGTCGCCACAAGCCTCGTTCTCTCCCCCCCCCCTCTTTTTTTTCGATGAGGCTGGCTTGCCTGCTAGAAATATGTACAGTAGAGTGCCATTTAAATATTATCGCGCGAGCGTCGACCGAAAACAGGAACAGCGCTGTGGCCCAGAAAACTCTGCCAAGGCGAGGGAGGCATCAAGCCAGCTTCCCTAACTTTTTTTTGCTGTTCCTTCAGCAGCCGTCACTCCCTGCTGAGCTATCAGTTTTTTTTCTTTTTTTTATTGTGCGAACAGGCAGTTATCGTAGTGCGCACGACGTATTCTAGGTATTATCTGAAATTGGACACTTTACCGCAACAAATGGAAAGCTTAGAATAGAGAGAAAGCGCGTTGAATTTGTCGTGGGAGTAATAGTTGTTGTATAGAACAGAGAACGAGGGAGAGAAGAGCGCGAAATCATAGATTTTCCTGTTCCAAAACCGGCCGCCAGGTGCCCTGAGTGCTAGGCTGGTCGATGCTCGCGCGATAACCTTCAAATCGCGCTCGACTGTACATGCGCGCTTCATTAACTTGTAGCTCACACTGTACAACACTGGCACAAACACGAAAAGCAAAACAGCAAAACACTCACCAAAATGCAGACGCTTAGCCCCCGCCGGCTTTTCGCCTTGAATCCAAAACGCCTGAGACTGTCGAACTTCTTAAACACGTCCTCCTCGTGCAGAAGCTGCCGCCCAACAACGGAGTCCTCCGAAGAGTTCATATGCGTAAGTTTATCACTTCAGTTCGCGCTCCTATTTGAACAAAACGATCTTCGTGATAATCACTAGCGAAGAACCTATACATACGATGCTTCGCTCACAGTGCAAGATGCGACCACGGTGGCTGGAAAACGCCAACTGAACTGGCCCACCACTGCAGTCAGCGTACCCGCGTAGGCGTGCAAAGAAAACGGGGCGCCTAAAAACAGTTCACTTCGGTGAAAAGGGGAGGCCGCCGCCGCCACCACCGCGCGAGCCCGGCCATGCTGAAGCCAGGGTCGTCTCCGTGACGAGAAACCACGGAGAAGGCACAGCAGCAGAGACCTTGTGGGGAGCACTCCCTCACCCCCCCCTTTTCCCTCAGCTGACAGGAAGCGACCCTCGACCCTTCCCGATATGCTGGCGCCGTCCGCGGGGTACGGGGGAGTGGGGTAGGGACAGGAGCAAGGCGGCGGCCGAATGCGTGTTTGAAAAGAACGCCGAAAGAAGGCGCGCGCAATAATGTTTTTGGTTTTTGTTTCATATGCGAATGTTTCTCTTCTTGTTAACTTATCCAATGGGATCAATCCGTAATTAATAGAACCCTCCAATGCTTAAAGTGACCTAACTTTAGCATGTTGACTCCACTTCAAGAAAGGAAAGAAAAGAAAAAAAACAGTAAAACTTTCCAAAGACACAATGATCGATGGAGGATCCCAATACGGACTGCACCTCATTTTGCGCCATTAAGCTACGGGCAAAAACACCTATGCTTGTGCAGAATGTTAGGGCATAATGCATAAAGTGAATTTTGCAACTGGTTTAAGAAAGCTCTATCCTGCCCTACATAGTAGGTTCAATCTAGGATCCTGTTTATTAGTATGATGACTCACTGAACTTGTCTTATGATAAGTATAAGATGTCCTACCATTAAAGTTAGCTTCTGCGACATACGGACGCTGATCTATTGCTGATAAATGTGATTGGCATTCAACTATGTATTTGCATTATTAGTGGAGCCTTTGGCATCATGAAGTTCTTAGGGCATATTTGCACTGAATTGTTGCGAAACTTGAGCTAATTGTGCACCGTTAATGCTAAAAACTGTCCATGATATTTTATATAACATGAATGCACATGCAACTGCATGCTGCTCTTATAATTCTTTTTGCAGAGTCTAGCCAATAGGTGATTACAAGTGCGATCAAAAAAGCATAACGGAATTATTACATCATGCTCTTATCATTGGCGCCTAAAACCCCTTAAAAACATGGGTCAGCATGAACAGTATACGCTACTTCTTCGTGAACGTTGAGAACTGACAACAAAAAGCATATAGAAACAATACAACACAAATTATATTGGGTAGAACACAATGAAAATTATGTTGGCCCTCTAAAGATTGCACTCAGCTGGGGTTGAATGTCCATCGAAATTGAGCATATTCAAAAGGTGGTTAATAGTCCGACAATACAGTTTCAAAACCCATTTTTCTGAGGGACAATTTATGCATTATTTCACGTGCAAGGCCAGGTTGCTTCCAGTACCTAGCCGACACCAGTCGCCGTAATCTTTGAGCCGTTTGTTTAGGCATTGCCAGTTTGCCCGAAGTATATACTTTTCCACACGACGTCGCGCTAGAATAAAAAAACACCAACCGCACACTTAATGAGTCTCTTTTGGTGCTTGGTTCTGCAAGCTTGAGATTTATCCCCGCCAGATTTTTGGGTGCAAAGGCCAGTGAATTTGTGCGGGGCTGAAAATACCATATTCCTCCATTGCTTTGCGACACCCATTTTCAGTCCGTGAGAAATTTTATGGAGTTAAGAAATCACCGCAACATTCATTGTTTCTACAGGGTTTTTGGCCGACCCCTTTTTCAATGTTGTTGCCAAGCTTTCATTAACCCCTACCAGCGGAGAGGACGGAAATCCAGAAGCTGCTGTTCCGTTCACCTGATCAGAAATGCTTTCGGGCTTAACGTGTGGCAAACGCTGTTTAAGTGCATTTATGAAACACAAGTTCGCAAAGCTGCGCATTACCAATTTCGAGTGGTCAAATTCATATGGCAAAAGTTCTTATGAGACTTCACTTCCAACACAAGGGGCCATCACACAAAACCTTAGGCTCTAAATCAAGAGCCCTAATGGTCTTGACAGATTGTAAATCCTTTGTGAAAACCATCCTCTTAGAACAGGTGCTAAAATAAGTAGAATCTGGTTCACCAAATGGGTGAGCTGTTCAGTTGAGGATAAGTTAGAAACAACCCAACAAATCATCAGCATATATGAAAATTATGAAAACACCCGCGTCATGGACTTAGTTCCGATGCAATCAATTATTGAAACGTTTCTTCTCCTGTGTTGTCCCATGTGTTTTTTGCTGATCTCTTTTTTTTAATGAAAAACCCTTGGACAAATTTACTCATAAATTATGTTTTTTCTCAATAGCGCAATTTTAGCTTTCAGTGCCCCCTTTCCAGGCTTTCGTATGTATCCGCAACAGTAACGTTGGAAAAAGCGATGAAACAAATTATTTTTTACTACAGTGTAGTTGTACGGGCCAAAATGATATCACATGAAATATATCTTGTGAATTATTACTGTTACCACTAATTCCACTCAATTCCTTTCTCTACCCAGTCTTCACATTTGAACATCGGAGCTTCATTCCTCACGTAATTTACCTTTTCAACGGAAATAAAACAAGCATACATCTCTAGGGACGAAAGGAAAACAAGAAAAAGGGGGAATTCGACTTATGAAATCATCTTTATACTAAGTTCAGATACAACCCATGAACAGACCGGTAAATTGCTGCCCGAGGCTGCCTTCCCAATAACAGCGTCGATGTATCAATCCGAAATCTCTTTCAACCATATTGCATCTGCTGGCGTCGCATCGTATACGGCTGCTATGCATGTGTTATGCGACTCATTGCGACGTTGTTGAATAATAGCAAAATAAAATGATTTACGTGACATTTTTTTAATAGGTTCGTCAATTGGATTTTGAGTTGTATATGGGTATATATTTATTCATGTAAATATGTAACTGAACTTACGAATTATATGCACTTATTTCTCTGCCTACGAAGGCTCTCGAATGGGGAAACTTTCTCCATCAGCGGATCATAGCGCAGTGCCGCGGCCACCTGTGTTCGGGATAAAACGATAGCCTAGCACCAGAGACGGATGCTATGCATGCGGCAAAATATTTTCCTTTGTTCTTGTCACCTATTTCAAAGGGAGAAATTTTTGAATGCTGTTTTAATGTTTGCGATGTGCTTTGACGCTTAAAAATAAGCGAGAAGAGTGCTTACAAGCAATGATAAAGGCCAAAATAATGAAGTTAATTTTGCCAGTAAAAGTGGGTCGGAATCGTACCGCGAATCGGTTCAGAACTCTTCCTCGAATTTGTTCCAGTTTGGGTTTAGTTCCAATATGACGGAGGAAATTCAGGTTTGGTTCGGTTCCGGACGAAAATTCTGGTTCGATTCCGGCTTTGATTCGGTTCTGCTTCGACACCCTCCTTTTAACACCCGCGAAACTCGCTCTCAGTGCGTATCAATCCCGTAAACAGAGTGGCGCTACCTGCGTGGGTAACGAAGCTGTATTCTACAGCTACCACTCTGTAAAAAGCAGAAAACTAAACATCGAGCAGAGCAAATGACGTATCTTTACTTCGTGCACAGGCACTCGAGACGAACAAGGCAAAAGTGGCCCGTTCGTACCACTACGCAAAAGTATTAACTGCTTACCTGAACATTGATGAAAATTTCATCGTTTCCATTCTCACGTGAGCACAGTGTTGCAGCCTGTCATTCCAGGGAAGCCTCCGGTTTCGTAAAACTCCCGCGTCAGTGATAAAAAACTCCGTGCTTCGGTGAAGTGTACCAGCATCGGGCGCAGGTGCTTTGCTATGAGCGTGGTGAGTTTCCCAACTGCGCAGCTCACCCTTGACTGCGGTATTCTCACCAGGTCTACGTTGCCGTATGGAAGGTGCCAGCAGCATAAAATCTTAATGCCATGGGTAGCTGCTGCATAGGAGACACCAGTGCTACCCTAGAGGCAACAGCGAGAGCAGCTATCGCACAGTGTTCTGGTAGAACTAGCAGCAGGCGAGAAACTGCTCTTCATCGTAAATCTCCATTGGATTTTCCTGATGACGCAGAGCTGGTCGAGGAATCTTTGGCAGGGAACATCACATCTATTGCATGCCAAGCAAATTCATAGGACGCAATCGTGCAAGCGACGTCACTCCGGCGGGCAGACATGTTGAAAAAACAAAGTCGCCTTCAAGACAGCGCAAGAGCTTGAAATATCTTGAAACTTGACTGGACAAGTCGAACTTAAGTTGCCTTTAATGTCAAGTACGGTTTATGACCCGCGTTGTGGCCGACTGGAGAAGGCTAGAAGTCCGAGTAAATTACATATCTCTGCAGTCGGGGTAAGACTGACTCAATATTAATAAAGAAGATAGTTTAGGTTACATTAAACCCAATTCTATGTAGTCATGTTGTGCCCTTGGATCTCTAACTGGCAGGTTCAAATTATGACAGCACTGCGTTTTGAACACCAGATTGTGCTTAACGATTTCCGTGGTAGGAAGGAGCTCTAGCTCCTCTCTTTTGCGGATTCCCCGTGTTGTGCGTGTAAGCGGTTTTTCGCTTTTGTGATGCAGTGGAAAAAGCACGGTATGAAGAAGAACTGAACAAGGGTAAATGGGGTACGCCTCAGTTCGCAGATGAGCCAACGTTCCGACAAGTGGACTTGTCTTCATCTGGTCATAGCGATCATCACTGGCAAGGGTTTAAATACGCTTTTGCTTCTGAAGAAGGAAAGCTGGGGAGGGGAAAGTTGGTGCAAAAAAAGTGGGTGTGAAGGAGTAGGGAGGAGAGGATGGGTAAGTAGAAAGTGGGTCATGAAGTGAAAAAAGAAAAAAAAAATGAAAAAAGAAGAAAAAAAAATCCTCAGTATGTATTTATTAGCCTGTAACCAGGGATTCTGTGGCCTGCAAAAGAAGTCAAAGCGGCAGTACCAGGAAAAACTACAATACCGGGTAGGTGATTAGTCAGCACTTAAGCGGGTTTGGCGCTGGTGCACCTTACAAAGGGACAGGCTATGCAAAGGGCCCTGGTAAGGCATATATCTAGGGGGACAATTCTTAAAAGGTAGGGAGGGAAGGGGGAGTACAAAGTCACAGGATAATAACCGCACATTGAGCCACAACTGAAAAAATATATATAATAATAATCTTAAGTATGTATATCAACCTGGAACCAGAGATCCTGTGGCCTGCAAAAGAAGTAAAAGCGGCAGTACCAGGAAAACCCACAGTACCGGGTAGATATTTAGTCACCACTTAGGCGGGTTTGGTGCAGATACATGTTAAAAAGGGCAGGTTTTGCGAAGGGCCCTGATAAGGCATATATCTGAGGGGAACAATTCTTAAAACTTTCTGCAAAGGGGGGGGGGGGGGGGAGAGTACAAAGTCACAGGATAATACCCGCACAGGGAACCGCAACTAACATGAAAAAAATAATAATAAAAAAATACTTGAGGACAAATTCAAGCAACAAGTGATAAGGAGGAAATGTGTTTAGAGGAACATGTATGGTTATGCTATTCCGGAAGGGAATAGAGTACATGCGTTGTGAATAAACTGTACAATTAACGCTATGTGGGATTGTTTTCCCGAATAGTTATGATGCAGAGGGAATATACCTAAGGGGTTCTAACGTTCTCTTAGATATATTTATTCCTGCTGGTTCAAATGTTCTAAATTTATGAATTAGATATGCCTCTCTATATTTTCTGTCCCTGGCAGATTTAGAGCATGACTGGAGAATATATAATTTAATTTCTTCGAACTTATGGTCTCTCTGATTGAAATGCTGGGAAACTGCTTTCGGGAGGTTTTTGTCTGCGTCTGCCCGATGTCATTAATCCGTATGTTCATTGGTTGCCCTGTCTCTCCGATGTACTGTTTATGACAGATTGAGCATTCTAGAAGATAGATAACGTTTGAAGATGCGCAATTAAAGCCTGATTTTATGTGAAAAGTGAAATCGCTTGCATTGCTTTTAACCGTGGTGTCTTTTTGTATATGACTGCACGTCTTACATCTAGGTCGAGAGCAAGGGCGTGGTTGTGTTGGATGCTTGTTGCCGAGTTTAGAATGTACTAGAATATCTCTGAGGTTTGCGTTACGTTTGTATGTTACTCTTGGTGCCTCCGGAAATATTTTCTTGAGGCGTTCATTACACGTTAGCATGGAATGGTATTTCCGCAGAATATTGTTTATGTTTGGAAGGGCATTGGAGTAGTTAGTTACAAAAGAAGGCTGTGTTCAGTGTTGGCCTTTGGTCGTTTCGTGAGCGCATCGTTGCGGTTTAAAGTGCTTGCTTTTTCGAGGGCCATATTAAGGGAATGACCGGGATAGTTTCTCTGGATTAGTGTTTCTTTCAATGAATGTAGTTCGTTTAGGTAGTCACTATAATCGCTACATATTCTTCTAAGCCGTGTTGCCTGTCCTACAAATATTCCTTGCTTACAATGCCTCGGTTGATGACTCGTAAACTCTAGGTATTGTTGCTTATCCGCTGGCTTTCTGTACAAAGAAGTTTTAAGTTTTCCATTTTCCACTGACACCGTGGTGTCGAGAAAGTCGACTTTTAATTGCGACGCCTGACAAGTGACGTTAATGCTAGTGTGATGATTATTAAGATCCGAGACAAACGACTGAAGTGATTCCTATCCATGCTGCCATATCATGAAAATATCGTCAATGTAGCGAAAGTATGTAAGTGGCTTTTCCAGAAATGAATTTAGCATATTGGATTCTAGAACTCCCATGAATATATTCGCATAAGTCGGCGCGAATGGAGTAGACATGCTGGTTCCAAATAACTGCAAATAATAGGATGAATCGAACTCGAAATAATTTAAAGTTAGGACTAGTTTAAGGAGCGAGAGATAAACTTCAGAGGCATGTGGATGGTGGTTGCTGATTAATACTTGGGAGAGGGCGTCGATGCCTTCATTGATAGGAATATTAGTGTAGAGTGCCGCGACCTCAAGTGTGACAAGTATACAATCATCTGCAAGAATGGTGGGTTATTAATACATTCAATAATTAGGAGAAAGTGAGGTGAATTTTGCACAAACGAAGGAAGCTGGGTCGGGAGGTCTGCTAGGTGGTGATTTAGGAATATTGAGAGGTTTCCTGTGTACGTATTATAGTTAAAAACAATTGGTCTTCCTGACATGCCTTGGTAAACAATGCTTCTGCGGAAACCTTATGGATGTCGGGTAGTAGGTAAAATCGACCTGCTTGTTTGTTTGACGGCTTAAGAAATTTATAGTCCATCTCGGTAATTAGTTCCCCGGCTAATAGATCTCTTATTTTATTCAGGATGACTTCACTGAACAGTTCTGTCGGATCGGTATTTAACTTTTCGTAGTGGCGAAAGTTGCTAAGCTGTCTATATGCCTCTTTTTTGTAATTTTCAACAGGGAGAATCACTATGCTACCACCTTTGTCTGCAGGCTTGATAACTAAGTCAGTTCTAGAAGCTAGGTTGTCAAGAGTTCTAGTTCAGTTATAGAGAGGTTTTGGGGCTTTCGAGCCAGCTTTGTTTTTTCAATAATTTCTTTTCAGCCGTATTTAATGTATAGGTCCATTTCGGCGCTGCGCTCTGCATCAGCAAACCATGTGCTGGCAGCTCTGAGTAGGTTAGAAGCTTCCGGTGCATTGTTTGGATTTTCAGCAAAGAATTCCTTAATACGCATTCTTCTTGCGAATTCAGTTATATCTCGGTGAAGTTCATATTCATTAAAACTGTCATTCGTTGGGCAGAAGGTCAGGCCTCGCCTTAGAAAAGCAGGAAGATGACTGGTTTCAGATAGCGTCCGGTCCCTTTTCTGCCTTGTGCCAAACACACGCATGCACTACGTCTGTGTTGCAAAATAAACTAAAAATGAGGCAACAAAAGTCAGTACTCGTATATGGCCCGGAGCATAATTTTTCGGCGGTGTACTGTGTTCAAGAAGGCTGTAGCCGGACCGTTGGTAGCCGGGGTGCACCTCGGCCTGTACGCCCGAGAGCTCTGTCTGGCGGTGCTTCTTTTGTAGCTCTTTTGAAGACTGACTTTGCACAAGAACAGTAAGCCACACTACATGGGAGGCGACAGATAAAGTGCAAACCAAGCAAATGTGTGCTGGGCTTTGCTCTCTGTGGCAATGCGCAGACAACAAGCTGTACTCCCCCCCCCCCCCCCCCGCCCCTACAGCGAGGGCAGCTATCATTAGTAAAGCTGTTTCAAAACTCTTCGGAGCAACGGGCATATTGCGCACCAATAAGTCGGATACAGGTCAAGACAAAAGCGCCATAAAGACCTCAAAGTACCCCCTCCAGCCAGTGCATCGCTCCAAATGTGTGACGTCACGAAAGACACGAGAAAAGACAAAAAAAAACGTGTTCTGCGCTCACGAGCTCACGGACGTTTGGCCAAACGGCCGCCTCGGGTTGTCGCGTCCGTCCGTCGATGCAGGCGCTGGTCGGTGTCGTCAGTGGTGTCACTTCTTAGGGCTGTATGGCGGAGAAAAGATACAGTGAAGCGCAGGACAACGAAACGGTTTCGTGAAAACTCGAAAGTGCTGAAATTCACCATCAGAATCGTCTTTTCACCTGTTGTACTGTGATGAGCAAACGACTATCCATTGAATTCAGTAAAGGTATGCTTTTTTTCTGGAACTCATGAAGCATTTAGGAACTATTTACCAGCACTGACTCACTCGAAGAAACCGCGTTCCAACCGCTACTCGTAGGTGCAAGACTGTCGGCCTTGACGTTCTGGTACAGCTCGGCAGCTATTGTTTGGAGGGGGTTCTTTTGATAGCTCGGTGCCACTTTTTTCTTGGCATCTATCCGACGTAACGCTGGTGCACTGCCGGACTCAGGCGGCGGCTGTGGCTGGCCTTATCAGATCTCCCTGAGGCGCCGGATGGAGACATGGGTGCACGGCGCAGCATTGCTCTAAGAAGGGTACACACGCGTCTACCGCCGTTCGTTCCTTTCCTGCTCTCTCTGTCTAAACGGAACCTAGGGCCTTCCTTCAGCCCCCAGTCTTCCCCTTCAAGAAAGAAAAAAAAACAGTGAACAACAGGGCAAGTTCCCCAGTTTGTGTTGCTGTGAAGATTTTGATCGGATCGCTCAAGATGTTGACGTTTATGTTAAAAACAACATTTTGGTTCGCTGTTGCAAACTATATGTGCTCAAGGGCGTCCATGTACAACGTGGGCGAATAAGTTTCTAATGCGGGAGTGTTCTTGGATATTTTTGGGGAATGCGTGGTCCAAGTGAAAGGTGTGTACGACGTCATGCAGGTTTTTAGGTGAGTTTCATTCTTTTGCGGGTTTTGCCTTCACAGTGCAGGCAATCAGGCCTCCGGTTTTTGCATATGCGGCTACTGTCCAGAATGAAGTAGATGAGGAGATGTGAACATCAGTGATCTGATGCAGAGTTCGGATTCAGGCTAGTTCGCGCATATGTGGCTTTTCTGTCGCCGTTCTTAGCACTGCTTTCTTTTCTTACGCGAACCTAGCTTTAAGCGCTCTCTCCAGGAAGCGTAATCAAACATTATGCAGGAAGTGCTGACCAGTTCACCTTGCCCGTTGTACTGTTCTCTCTCGGTCTGTTCTCGTGTAACTTCCATATGAAAGGGAAAAAAAAACATCTTAAGCACTATTGCGGCGGTGTTCGTGCAAATCAGAAGCACAGCAGAATTATGTGTTTTACTTTACATTTTCTGTTTGCTCTTGGGGGAAGTCAGCAAGCGATCGGATCGCATCGTTCGGGGTTTCATGCTTCGCCGTGTCCAAACAACCGGTCTTTTAAGCGGCGTATCCGAGATGACACTCTAAGTACAGTCGTGAGAAAAAGTATGCAACATTCAGCGGGGGGTGGAGCTCGAGAAAACTGCATCAAAACTTTATCTAGCAACAGCTATCTAAGATCTAGACAATGCTAATGGTGCCCTCCTTTATCCCCATGCATGTGCCGTTTCCGCTGTCCCTTACGCTGTCATTATAGATGGCACTTCGAAGCAGTTTTCCTGAGTCCTCTCACTGGCTGAGTGTTCCATACCACTTTTGCTCACGACTGTACATATCTGAAGCTGTAGCGCATAGCGTCAGGCTTGCATGCTATTCCCTTCCTTGCCCACCACTGAGCGAAACGATTGAGAATCAGGGCCCCCTCACTGCCTCGAAATTTACGCTTCGTTGTGATAGCATTTTGCTGTTACTTGCATTGAATTATTTTGTTCTGCTGTCTGGTAGGACTTATACGCCCCATGCCTTCCGTGCACGGTGGAAGAATAGTCTATTCTTCCACCGTGCTTCCGTGTGCTGCTGGTTATAGGTTCGAATACAGCCCTTACAGATGCGGTGGGGATATTTCATCGCTCCAATCCCCTTCAAGCACGTGGAGTGTGAAGGGTGGCCAAGTTTGCCCGGTCACTAATGGCGGAGGCTTTTTTTCTTCCTCCTAGCAGTTTCAGCTTTTATTAGCTGCTTAGCGCACTGTAAAGGTGGTTATTTGGACTTTTCACGGCCCCTGGTTTCACTGCGCATTGCATATCCTATTCTCAGCGGCTGTCGTAACAAGTACCAGATGACACTTGCCAGTGATTCGCTACAGCATGAGTGAGCTTTCGTCATTTTTTTAAGTATGATGTTAGCTTTGACAAATTCAGGTTTTAAGCACAAATGGTGAACGCGACTTGACACCGCTGAAAGCGGACGTAGAGAAGAACACTTTACGCCTACTTCGACCTAATAAGATTGGCATAGGTCGAAAATAATGTAAAATATTTTGAATATTAAGCCTGCTAGCTGATAATGATGCTGAGTCCGGGCGGACGAAATGAGGGTGAAGGCGAGTGAGGAGCGGATTTTTTTTAAGTTAGGTTGGGGGGGAGGAAGGGCCACTGATGGAAAATCGAGGTTGAGGCCTGATGGAAGGCCAAAATGAGGACTTTTGCCCACCTCTGATTACGGCCTTCACATTCCCCCCAGAGAGCAAATGAAAGTTATTAGCGCCTCGGCCACCAATCGTCGTGTGAGCTCGATACCAGGCCACGGCCGGACTTAATGCAGCGGCGCGCGCTTTTCTTAACAAAGCACGCACGTGTGCCTCGAGACCGAGCGTGGTCAGGCTTGCCCTCTGCACTGCCGTAGTAGCGCCAGTGGCCCGTTGAATTGGAGCCGGATGCAAGCTGTAGGAGATCTAGGAGGGTTCCTACCAGAGAACAGGTATGCTGCCGGAACGATAAAGCTGGTGATGGAGCATGATCGCACCACTTTATTGTTAGCATTTCCCTGACAGCACAACCAATACAGCAAAAGAAACAGGCGCCCTAGTCTATATCTGGAGGTACTGCTTGCCACTCGCGCCGCTTGTCCTCTTACTTCAAATTTAACTTCAGTATAATACTGTCCAGCCTCTCCCGTACTCTGTTGGGCCACCTGTGTGCATCGAGTGGCGGTTACAACTACCTCTTTCAACCGCAACAGCAGACATATTAGCATTGTGCAATGATGGGTTTGGCCACCTAACTTCAATCTCACTGCCTTCGCTTTGAGCGTGTCTTTGTGGCTGCAGGCTTCGTTGCTTCAATACTAGTGCCATGGCAGAAACCAAGATTGTGAGCCCTGGACTAAGTTTCATCTCAGAAAATATGAGGAGGCGCTGTTGTAATTTTTATATGACAATAGCAAAGTCAATCGCGGTAATTGGGTGTCTGCACTCTGCTTGTCACGACCAGTAATTAGCGTGATTCACTTTTCAATTATCTGGAGAGCCGAGGAAGAAGTGGACTTTGTTATCCTAAGCCGGAGTTCATGGCTGTTTTAGACAGACATCTGAATTTCTTTGAAAAGGCTGTGGAGCAGTGATCTTGAAAACAATATTCCTAATGTGCTTCAGAATCCCGACAACAACCGAACCGAAGCTTGAATGGTCAGCTCTGCTCAGATGCACAGAAGGCGGACAACAACCTTGTATTTTTAATTGCTGAGAAATTCGTAGAATACTTATTAATTAAACGAAAGCTATCGCTGAAAAATATATGTCATCTAATTATGTACACAAGCATTCAAGGAAACATTTTCAAGGCTTATTTATTTATTTATTTGAAACACCCTAAAAACCCAATAGGGCATCACATAGGGGGGGGGGGGGGGGGATGTGGAAGCAAATCAGGGTAGAACAAAAACAGGATAACAGGTGATATGTTATGGTGGCATATAAGGGAAATATATAAGTAGTCATAGTAATCTTTATACAGAACTAAGAAAAAATAGTCGGGAAAGCAACGTTTCAACATAATATGATAACTGTAAAAAGAAAAAATCTTCAGCAATTTCAGCAAAAAAGAAAAACATGCATATCGCGCATGACAGACACTACAGAGCTGACCACGAATATAGAAACTAAATCCAGAAAAAAGATGATAAATGAAACATTTCAGATCTCACCAACTCAGAAAACAGATGACACCGAAAGAATCAAGGAAAGGAAACTCTACAAAGGGAACGAAAAAACCGCGCAAATTGACTACGATGCGTCTGAAGAAGCTAGCAATGCTGCTGGAAACTGATAAATCAGTCAAAACTGCGATATTTGATGCCAACAGATTCCATTCATTTATTGCTAAAGAGAATGGTGAAAATTGGTATTTTTTTGTTCGTGCGAAAATTGGGAGGATTTTATTTGCATGCTCAAGGCAGGATGAGACGTGAGGAGCAGGAAGAAGATGGGAGCGAGCAAAACACGAATTGCTGTAGTATAATGTGAGAAGGAATGATAATCGCGCAAACTTCTTTCTGAAAGAGAGCGATGGTAGGTTTAGAACTTCTTTAATTGATGATACACTCTAAAATCATGAGTAGGATGATTTGATGAATCTTGCTGCTTTATTCTACACGAATTCAAGAAGGTTGGAAAGGGATTCCTGGTGAGGATGCAATATGACGGAAGCATATTCTAAGGAGCTTGATGTCTTGTGTTAGAATTTGCGAGGTGAAAACGGCGCCTTAGCATGGCAAGTTTCCTAAAAGCTTTGCCGGTGATGAGGTCTATATGAATATTCCAAGATAGATTAAAATGCAATTGAACACCCAAATATTTGATAGAAGAAATCCGTGATCTATAATTACTCCTGCTCGCTTGCTTGTGTGATAGGTTCCGTAGCAAAGTTTACTTTGTGATAAAAAAAAACGTATTTCATCATTCGTAGTTTTTTTTTTCATGTGAATGGTGTGAACCGATAACCGATAAATTTTGTCACTGTAATTGATACATACGCCAGAGACCAAAGATTTTGATCTTCGTTTTTGTCATTCGGAATCTTTACTGTGTAGGGATGGGCAGCCACAGCTTGCTGTAGGAGTTACTTCTAGGGAATTCGATCCCGATATACTAGCACGAACGCAGGCCCGTACACATCCTATTTACTCCGCAACAGGCAAAAAAGGCATTTTCAATCGGCGACGGACTGCTTAGGTGCTGTATTTATCTTCTTCGGTTATTGAGACTGAAAAATCACCAAACTCGCCGGAAATGCGTCGCGGGGTGGTTGTGTTGTCATTTCACAGCTTGTTGCTTTCCTGATACTAAGCCACTGTAGAAAGATTTCTGCACGTCTGCTCTGTCAAGCCGGGAAATCATATAGAACCCTCTCAAACTGGATGCAGCAGCGCCTGTGCGAATGCAATCCAAAGCGTGAGTGGCGGTGGCGCAGGGTCAGGGCTGTAGTGCCCTCCTCCAAACTGCGGCCGCATGTGCTACCTCCATTGCTCAGGCTGTAATGAGAGCACGCGCCGCTACATTCAGTCCGACAGTGGTAAAGCCGTGGCCGCCGCGATCGGGCAATCTATCGCGAATCACAGTTTATTCGCTTACATAACAACTCGCTGTACAAATGACTATTAATAACGGATAAATTGGAAGGATTGTTCGGCAAATACTGATGTACTGAAGTGATAACAGAGATACAAGCGAGCCTTCTTTCCCGCAATCATTTTGCTGCTGCTGCTATTACCCGGTGCGACGCGCCTGGCGTTTGCTAGCTCCGCTGCTGAAGGCGTCATGAAAATAATTAGCGCATTTTATTATGATATGGGTTTCCCAGTACGGCGGCGCGAAAGACCAATGCTTATTACAGCATTAGCGCGTTCCGAAGCGCCGTCAACCGCTGCCGCTTCGATTTGAAACCAGTTACTAGTGTCGTCTAGGGCAAGCGGGGAGCGGCGCAGTTCGTCTTCCGGCGCGCCAGCGGGAGGCGCCGCTGCACAACGTTCGCCACCTGTGCAAGCATGCTTAAGCATGCTGTTCAAGTTGTTATGGTTCACGTTGCACGAGTGCGGAGTAATATAAAAGGAGTAAATTCTGATTCCCCTTTTCGGAGCACGAGGTGTGCCCACGCGCGCCCACAAAGTACACCCAAACTTCGCGCTTAAAAAACACGCTGACCGTGGAATCAACGCCAGGTGCAACATGCACCTACATGTCTCAGGTGCATGTTGCACCGACTGGCGGGGGAGTGGACTCGAGCGGCGGCGCCACCACCACAGCTCTAGTCCGGCATAGGGAGCCATCCTGTGTCGTCACTGCTCATTGCCTTGTAAACTCCACGTCAAAGCTGTTTGATGACGTCAATGTATTTACCTATGGACACGTTTTCGTCATTGAGATGTCAGTGGCGATGGGTTTTCAAAACGGAGAATTCACCTGGCTTGTATTTAAAATCGCATTAAAATATTTTCCCGGCAACATGCGAGGCTGGGATCGCCCGAAGAGCATCTCTGTTAACCAAGAAACCAAAGGTATTCCTTTCGATGCTTCAAAGTTGGCGTCTATGCTTTTTTTAAATCCCGTAAACCAAAGCAATCCAAACAAATTACGTAACCAAGTTACTAAACATGATTCGGCGTTTTCAATGTCCTCAGAAAGTGGTATTGCTATGCAATAGAAGTCATCTTTATACCTCAAAAAGACCATGTATCAAGGCTCAGTGCAGTGACATTCACAGGTATACCCTGAATAGGTGCAAGCCGTGTTACGCTGGAGACATTAGCCAGAAATTGAGGTTAACCTGTATTTATATATTGCCGCCTTATGTCAGAGGCTAGTTTTTTTTGCAAACACTGTTTTTATAATCTCGAAGAAGAAAATATATAAAACGGAGTCAATGCTGTCATAGGTCATTTTCGCAAAAGAAGGGCGATGACGTCTATATAGTTTACCCATGCGTAGCTTTGAACATAGGTAAGGTGTTTACAGCTTAAAAATGCTAGTTACGTAGTTGTGCTTCTGTACTGACGACCTATGTTTGAATGAAGCGGCATGGAAAAAAAAAATCAATTTTAAAGCTTATACTATGATGAATAAATTGGCATTTTGTTGGCGATCAAACATCAACACAGCCAGAATAAGGCATAGTATTGGGGGTTTCTTTCTAAGAGTAAAATCACATGCAGTTATCGTGTGTTTTTACTTATCGTAACTAGCATATAGTTAAACAATGATTTAACACCGTTCACGAAGAGCAGACGACAGTGGCGGGCCGAGATGAATTCATTTTCAAGGGAAGGCAGAGCTGTAGGCCGAAGTTAGTGAAGCTCTCTTGTCGGCAATTATGACCGAGTTAGAACTTTATGATATCATTATCGCTTTCAAGTATTTCGCCTTTAGAACCTTTAATTTGACATCAGCGCAGCTACAGTAGCTACAACGAAAGAAATATAGATTTTGCACCCCACCTAAGCCTCGTTTAATGTTTATAAACGGCTGCATCTAATTCAAAAGATAATTGTTCGTAGTATGAGCAATGCTTCGTGATTTGAACACACTAAACCAATTTTTGGGGCACTTGGCATAATCCCTATTCCCCAGCTGTAAGACAGCAAACTTTTTAGGAGGTACTACGAGACTGGTATTTTACAACAAAGCTCATTTATGGCGCAGCCGTCCCTTTTAAAAGCAAAAGACCAGAAGTATTCTATTCGAGCTCGTTTTGCATGGACTCTGCCGAAAACTAGAACAAAATATGGTCGCCAAATGTTTCGCCATACTCTTCATTATTTGCTAAATTATGTAAGAAGCTGATCTATACCAAAACACTACCAACAGTGTTCTGTCACAGTGATTTCTACCTTTTGTGCGTGTGTGTGTGTTATTGGTAATTTAAGTGTCTTCACGTGCTGTTTTATGTCACATTCATATTGTCACGTGGTGGTGACAAGGTCGATGGCACAAATGAAGAGTCTGTGATTGCACTGATGAAGAACTTAATTGGGCTGACTTGCGCCTGTAAAAGCACTACGTACCTCGGTGGCGGCGATAGCAACAAACGTGCTCGTCGATCGTCGAACAAAGAATGCCCGTCGCACTCATCAACGCTCAATTTAAAGTATATAAGAAAAATGCGCAACAACTTAAACAGGACACAGGAAGAAACGCACACAACAGTTCACGAGCGCACGGGTCACACACGAGCGCATTGACACACACGGGTCAATTTAAAGACTGCTCAGAAAAATCTAGATAACGTCCGAAACTGCTACTAGTACAATCTGGGACATTGTAGAAACATACACGAGTGATCGGAATCTTCGAGACACATCTCGGCGCATCTTGCACGACAACGAAACTGATAAAAGTGCGTCTTGCGACATCGAGCATTAACAAACAAAGAATACAGAACTGATACGCGATCCAGAATCAGAGTGATAAGGCCGCATGCCGGCGGCTTCCAAAAAACAACAAATACAGATTTGTAGGTTTCGCGGCATTACCCCCGCCTTAAAAAGCATCGCCTCGATGTTCAAAAATAAACAAAAAGCAACTTCTATTGAAACATTAAAACGTTTAAACATCACGGATTACTTAACGCGCGTAATAAGGCTTGAGACGAACAACGTGTACGATTTCTGGGCGCGCGCGTCGCCATTGTGATGCTGTCGTACCGTCCGCAAGGACTTCATAGTCAAGTTGTCCGATGCAGCGAATGGTTTTGTACGGCCCATAGTATAAACGTAGTAGTTTTTCACTTAGTTCACGGCGGCTAGTTGGAGTCCAAACCCACACTTGTTCTCCTGGATTGTACTCTGTGTGGCGTCGTCATAAGTAGTATCGTCGGGTGTCGGCGAGCTGTTGGTCTTTAACGCGCAGCCGTGTGAGTCGTCGGGCTTCCTCTGCATGCTGCAGGTAGGTGGCGACGTCAAAGTTCTCCTAATTGGTTACGTGAGGCAGCATTGCGTCGAGCGTCATCGCGGGCTCCCTGCCGTACACAAGCTTTAACAAGGTCGCTCTGGTCGTCTCCTTGACTGCCGTGTTATATGCAAAGATCACGTATGGCAATATGGCGTTCCAGGTCTTGTGTTCAGCATCGACGAACATGGCGATCATGTCCGCGATCATTTTGTTCAGGCGCTCAGTAAGACTATTGGTCTCGGGATGGTACGCAGGTGTTCGTCGATGGCCTTTATGACTGTATGCCAGGATGGCTTGCGTCAAATCTGCCATAAACATCATTCCCCTGTCCGCGATGAGCACTTCTGGGGCACTGTGTCGGAAGAAAATTTGTTCGACAGAATATTTGGCGACTTCTGCCGCGGTACCGTTGGGTAGTAATTTTGCTTCGGCGTAACGGGTAAGGTAGTCGGTGGCCACGATTATCCACTTGTTATCCATAGACAAAGATGTGAAGGGGCAGGGGAGATCCACCCCAATTTCTTTAAAGGGCAGGATTGGGGGCGGAATCGGGTTTAGTAGTCCTGCTAGTCTGATTGGCGGCGTCTTGCGTCGTTGGCACTCACTACACTTCTTCACGTAGTGGGCGACTTTGACAGGCAGTCGCGGCCAGTAGTACTTCTGGATTCGACGCAATGTGCGCGCAAACCCGAGATTGCCTGCTGTGGGCTCATCATGCAACGCCTGCACAATTTCCTGCCGGAGGTCTTACGCACAACAAGCAGCTGCGCTGTCCTGTCGGGTGAGAAGTACTTCACGAGGAGGCCATTGCTTAAAGCGAACGATGATAAATGTCGCCTGAACACACCAGGAGGGAAGTGGTTCCTCCATCTAAGCAATCGGCCAGCGCTTCCCAGACAGCATTGGCCGACTGACGACCTATAGCCGATCTTCGGCAGCTGGTCGGCAGCCGACCTGGCCGGCATTTGGTGCTCGGCCGAATGACGGCTCATGGTTGGCCATGTACCAGGTAGGGCGGAAGTGGCCATCAACCAAGGCCCAAGCTCCGGCACCCGACTGAACGCTTACCAATTCGGTCATGGTATCTAGGCCACTAGGCGGCCTATGGTCGGCCATGTACTAAGTTGGGCAGAAGTCGGCCATCAACCAAGGCCCAAGCCGAGGCACCCGACTGAACTCCAACCAATTCGGCAAAGGTAGCTCGGCCATTGGGCGGCCCGTGGTCGGCCATGTACTAGGTTGGGCAGAAGTCGGACAACATCCATGGCCCGAGCTTGTAATCTCAACTGAATGCCGACCTGTTTGACAACGGTTGCTCGGGCATTTGGCCAGGAAGCCGGCTAGCACTCACGACCCAATATGCCTGTATTGGCCGCCGATTACATGCCTGTATCTACTTAACCTCTAGTAACAAATCAAGTTGTCAGTGAGAATGTGCATACAAAACGAAGCCGTGCAGTCATTTCACGATCATGTGACATTAAATTAGTGATTAGAAGGTAGCTTTACAGTGCCAAAAAGGAAAACGTTGCCTCAAGGGAAGTTGATCGAACAAATGACCATGTTCCCAGTCACATTTTTGTTCTAGCGATTTTGCATTATTCATAAGGCACTTCGCGCTTCATCGTCTGTTGACCTGGGGAAAGAACCAAATACGCTGTGTGTAATTTCTAGATATAAGCCCTGGCACTAATATATAACTATATTATGTTATATATTATATTATTAATATTATATTAGTGTCATAATTATATTATGACACTAATATATAACTCCCTATTTACATCGCGGCTTAACTACTGTGGCTTAGTGTGGGGTTCAACCACAAAAGAAAACACGCAAAACGTTTATGTATTACAAAAGCAGTTTCTTCGGATTATTGAAAATGTCCCACGTTATTTTCATACTCATGATCTCTTTAAAAAATACAATATTATGCCAGTTACTAAAGCTTACGACTATCGACTATGCAAGTCACTTAAACGAGATTTCATAAATAATTCTAGATTTCTGCAGTCACTAGCTGAACTGAAAGCAAACGACAGCGCGTGCGCTACACGCAAAAATGAACAATGGAAGGTACACACATACAGAACAAACTATGGTCTCCAAACATTACGCAACATACTGCCACGAACATTAAACAATCTGGATAGAAAACACATTAAACTTGAATCAATCACTTATAAAGAGCTTAGAAAACATTTTTTGACCGTTTAGAGGTTTGCATTATTATTTTCCTATGCTAGAAGTCTGTGCTAGTGTTGTATTAGTTGTACTAGTGTTGTCTTTTCTCTCATTCTATTCCCGCCCTGTGAAGAATGTTGTCTGTTGCAACGTTATGTTAATTTTAGTGTGTATACTTTGTGATTGTATATTTTCTGCACTGCCGATGTGAAGCTGTCATTTTTATTGTTTTGGGGGCCTGCGGCCTTGTCAAGTTGTCATTACAACTTTTTCTGCTGTGCTCCCTCATCCTATGTACACATTGGGTGTAAATAAAACATTATTATTATTATTATTAAAATGAAAAGCAGGAAGACTCTTGATGTTACATTTTAGTTTGGGCATTCACACAGTGGTAAAAAAAGAAAAAAAAACAGCAGTTTCTCACGCAGACTGTGAGCATGAGAAGCCCCGGTGCCCATGCCCATTTCTTCTTTATTTCCACTGGAATGTCAGTAACTTGAGTTATTTGTTTGACCCACTCTGCACGCTTCCTATCTCTTAATGTTACCCCTACCATGTTTCGTTCCATAGCCCTTTGCGTTGCCCTCAACTTAAGTAGAACCCTTTTTTAGCCTCCACGTTTCAGCCCAATAGGTCAGTACAGGTAAGATGCAACTGTTGCACACTTTCCTCTTGAGCGATACCGGCATGCTGCTAGTCATAATCTGCTTGTGCTTGCCAAATGCGCTCCATCTCAATCTTATTCTTCTTGCTATTTTCATATTCCTATTAGTTTAGATTCGATGATTTCAACCACGCTGCGTGGTGGAAAAGGAATAAAGAAATAGTAGAGTGTTTCCACGTAAGATCAAAAAAGATGCATGGTCAACCTTTTATATTTATTTGAAAATTTTATATATTATGGCCCGATGACTGGAAAGACGAGATCTGCAACTGGGTTTTCTGCCAAAATCGTTTCGGGGCAAAATAAAATAATAATGAAGTAGCGGAGTTCCGCGCTTATCTTCTCTGTTCTTTTGGACAACTTTGGTTATGAATCAAAATATGTTAAAGGGGTTGGGACGCCTCATTTTTCGTTTGCGCGTTCTTTGTTTGAAATGTCGCGTTTTGTTTCAGGGAGCATGATGCACGACCTAGGTATCATTTATGTCCGATGAATAATTTATTATTGCATGTTTATACTGAGCGATTTTCGTTTCGGTTTCTGAGCGCCGGGTTAGGCCTTGACGTCACAGCTGGGAAAGCGACACACCGGCTTGGTCACGTGGGGACAAATAGCAGTGGCACAATCTGCTGGTCATCGTCTGCTCTCGCATACACGTGCTGCACTGGCGCACCCAGCCAAGCAAGCTCTATGTTAGAATCGGATTCCGATAAAAGTGTTTCGTCTTCGGAATACGAGGACATCGAGGCCTTTTTCAGCAAGGACGGCGGTGAAAACGCAATTGAAAATCCGGAGAATCATTAGCGCGTCGATCCGCTCGCCAACTATGACGACAGCGAAGCGATGGATGCTCAGCAAGTTCCGGCGCAACAAGTTCCGCGCAGTGGCAACGTTGACTGGTAAGACTGTTGGCGTTTTCAAGTAGGATGGACAGTTGGGCGAGTTGGTACATTTGCATAGTGGGTGGTGCAGCGCGAAGACACGAAGCACTAGAGAAGAGAAGTACAACAGACGGAGCGCTGGTCTGTAGTGCTTCTCTTCTTGTGTGCTTCGTGTCTTCGCGCTGCACCACCCACTTCAACGTTGGCGGCGCAGCCCGATAGACGGGGTATTCATCGGAGTAGTATATATTTCATGCATATTGCCCTGTCGCTCTGTGAAATCAATTTTCTTCCCGCTGCTGTGCACTATTACTAGTGCTTATAAGAGAAACGTATTTACGTCTTCATCGTCAGTGCCTATTGCGGTATAGTCGGTCATTACAGACACTACGAACGGTAACGCTGATGTAACGTTTTCCACTTTGCGGTGTTTACTTCGGAGTATGTAGTACACAATCAGCGGGCGCACGCAGTCTTCATTATGGCGCTTTCTGTCTGCATGGCATACGGTACACTACGCGTTACAATGAAATGTATATTTATTGCAGGTGCACCTGCGGTCACTGTCTGCCGATGGATAGCGAACGGGAGTCAGTGCGCTGCCGCGAAATCCCGCGAGTGGCCGCCCGTGTGCCTGACGGGGCAGAGTGCGTAACAAGCCACCCCACATTCGTGCACGCATGCCTGAATGTGCATGCTTTAGAGGTGGCGTACTACGCCCTCAGGGAAAATGGACCATCGCTTGTCGATGCACCAAATATCCACACTTAAGCAAATGAGCTTTATTTATTAAGCGTTCGTCATGTTTACGTGCAGCAGAAGATACCTCATAAATACAAGCGATTTTTCGGCGCACCGCAACGATAGAGCGGCTTGATTTAGCTTCCTTTTGCGTAATGCAGAACGCCATGGCCACCACAACTTTTTTTTTTCAATGTATATGTGTTCTCTCTCTATCACTATATTTCATCTTACAAGTCGGAATTTAACTATATAAATCAAACGATGCATTTCTTCAACCCCCGAATTTTGTAAGCAAATCCGAGAATTTATATGCACATACTGGGCATAAACAGACTCCATGCATGCATTCTCATTTCCCGTCATGCCATGCGAAAATAAAAATTCAGCCATTACCTAGCATACATGCCCAAAAATAGCAGTAGCTGTCAGCATTTGCAAAAAGGAATAAGACAGCTGGTCATTGTCCATGGTGATGCCTTGCCAGTCTAGTTCCATATGCTTGCTAATCAGTTTTTTTTCTTTCTCTTATAACTAGGAGATACAGGTACATGGCGTACAGACAGTTAACCCGACGGGTGTGGATTTGGCTGCGCCGCAGAAATCGCGTGGGGCTGCCAAGCTGTGCAGTAGGCGAAATACGAAATGCATTTCCCTCGGCCCGATAGGCAGGGTTCAGGTATCCCCAGTAAAAAATTCAACTTGTTTGCTTTGCAACAAAAAGCAACAAAAAAATGCCAGAAAAATCAGGCGTTCTTTATTTCATGTTTGCAATCCTCACAGTTACAACTCTACTGCAACACAAAGCACACAAAAAACAGCACTAACTTAACAGAAAAAGTGGTTACAGTGATAGTGGGAGCAGTTAACATGGCCAATACATGCATGACTTGGTGCAACAGTAGTCGCAGCTTGAGCACAGGTGAAGAGAGAATTGGAAGTGCCGCATTGGCTCCTTTTAGGTTGCCGGTCCTTGGAGTTTGTAGGTGCTTGTCAGCAGCTAAAACAATACATAAATATGTCAAATGAGAGTCATGTGAGTGAAGAGTGCCAAGCATTGGCTCCAGAATTTCAGTTTGATAAATCTGTCTGTTTCTTGCATCACCATTGTGTCCTGGCGACAAAGGCTATGTGATGTGATGAGCAACGAAGAGGTGTTAAGCTTTCTTCACTTTTTCAGGTTTCTCATAAAGCAGCTAAACATTGCCTGCACCACACACAGAAGAAATGAACCAGAGACCACCCACACCCTTTAAAGACACCCTAATTGAAGGGTTATGGCAGCCTGAAATGCATGCAGATATTATGGAGCACTCGCCAGCAATAAAACGTGAACCCTCCATGGCACTCCCAAGTGTGCCCAGCACTAGTCATCACCACAGGACCATGTGCTATACCCCAGATGATCTGCTCGGTTCCAAATCAAGAGCCCGATTTCTCTTTACAACTGCTCTATGACTGCTGCGAGTGCGCACAACAGAGCCCTCTACCATTGTGTCCCTCATAGGCTGAGTTGCTTTGGGATATTAATTGCATAAACCATGCCAAAATCACAATAACCAAGCAAACCTCTAGCACTTGCCATTTTAATGCAGACTATGAGACATTTGCAAGGAATGGATCAGTACACTACACCATCGTCTGCATTTAGACCAAAATACCTATCATATGCCCGTCATGCCAAAATCGCAATAACTAAGCAAACCTCTAGCACTTGCCATTTTAATGCAGACTATGAGACATATGCAAGGAATGGATCAGTACACTACACCATCGTCTGCATTTAGACAATACCTATCATATGCCCATCATTGTTTAGATGAACTACAGTGATTTGTCATTGCAGTGGTTCTGACAGCCAATTTTTGCTATAAATACTTAGTTCATGAGTTGATTATGCTCGTTACGCAGCTAAAACAACTATCTTCTGTTTTCATTTCGGTGCTGTGCTCACCACGAAACCAGCAGGTCACAGTGCGAAACTAGCACCACCTGCACTGTCACCTGGTCACACCATCCGCTGGCACAGGGGTACGTGGGGAGCAAACAGCGAGGCCATTGCACCCGTTATGGTGGCAGAGAGCTTAACTCTAAGAGAAAAGGTTTCACCGCTCCCAGAGGTTACAAAGGCCTTAGGAAAGAACACATTCTGCTCTAAAGAGTGGCTGTGGCTATACCAGCTAGCCAAACAGACAACTTCGTTAGGTTTTTGCATAGCATTAACTGATCATGGGAGAATCAGAGTGACTATGCTGAAAAATAATGTGCAAACTGAAATACTGCTGAGTATTTGCATGAAACTGTTTATCATAGTTTGTCTAATAAAGTTCTGAAGCTGCTTTTTCAATCACAGCAATAGAAGTTGCGCATCTGAAATTCCTTCTTTCTTTGCAGCTTCTGCATAAGTGAGCAGAAGAAACAAAGAGCACAGCGATGAAATGATGAACATGCACAAGTTGAACAAGCTGCATCCTGATACACATACACACTCCTAAAAAAAACAAAGTGGTGTTTTGCCTTGAGGGCTATGCATAAGGTCAAAAAGGCACAAAAAGGAAGCAGAATGCCGAGAACATATAATTCACGTAACACAAATTTGAGGAGAATAAAACTGAAGCTTAGCAAGCAGCACCTGACACAACAATGAGAAGATGAACAGACGTGGTGACGTGTGCCATGAGACATAAAAATGCAGTTTAAACAACAATCGACCATTTGGGAGATGGTCGAATGTTACAGTATCAATGCACACGTTACATCATTAAGCAAAATTTCCCTCACAAGCATCTTACAAAAATAAGTAACATTGGACACATTACGTAAGACATGTGTCTTCTGATGAACTGAACTATATCTACTACAAGACCAAGTCTTCTGTTTACAATTTTCATTATAGTTCTGTTTGGCTGCAGACGTGTGCACTGTAAATCAGGATATTTCCTAGCCTTTGGCACTTTTCCAGGTTTTAACTGGCCCCAGCTACCTTATTCTTGTACTAAAATTTGTTACAGTAATGCACCATGAATGACAGGAAAAGACTCGGAAGGTGGTAACATAGGCTCTCTGTCAGAAGTTCGGCGCCCATGTTACCTACAGGTCTCGTATAACTATGTGGAAGCTGACGCTCAGTCCCACTCTTTCATACTGCCTGCTGGCCCTTCCTCAGCACCTTCCACGTCTCATGCCATTATTTAAGTAATATCTATAAACAACATGCTCTCTGAGCTGTGAAAAGGTACATGGACATTCCTCCATCATGGCTTTTATGTTAGCCTGTGAACCTTTCAGCCTCCTTGTGCTGTCCTCGACAAGCCTCGCATTTTCCAGTTTGGGACCAACTTCTATGCCGCCACAACTACTTTTCCAGCCGCTGTTTTAAATGGCTGCTTGTAGTTACATGCACCTTGCACTGAGAAGTTCGTGACTTGTGCCATGCCAAACCACAATACACCCACGCTAGCATTCTCGCAGCAAACATTTTAGGCTGTACTTATACTGGTGCTGCATGTTCACCTTTGTAAAGATGGATAAGTGCTCATGTCCCTAATGCTAATGCCACAACTCCATGCCAGTTCTCATTACCGCAGCAACTGATCCCCTGCCACTTCATGCGGACATGCTCATGAGAGAAGAGAAACCTTAAAACTGCAGCAATTTTGGCAGCTGCGACCGATGATATGCCGTCATTCATTCTGCATCACCGCGTTGACTCTCATCTCGTGAAGAAAACCTTGAAAGGTGGTCCCACACTAGTGAAGCCTTGTCCACTGGTGCAAACAAGCTTGTGAGTGGTGGTGGCCGACAAGGTAGGACAGGCAAGTTGGCAGCACCGAAGCTACCACTGTCCACAAGGTCATCAACAATTCGAAAAAGATGTTCAACATAGTCTGCACAACATACATGTAAAAAAGCGAAAACACATCAGACTATTCTGAAAGGAAACACAGGTATAGTATCTGCCACGTCCCAACTTTCTTAACGTGCATAAAACAACAGTGAGGGAAACATAAGTGTTTTACCTGCCATCTCCCAACTTTTTTAAATATGCACGTGACAGCAGGGTAGGTGTCATTCAGATGTCATAACTGGGCGAATGTTACCACGCTTATGGAAAACTTTTTTCTGGTTCTGCAGTCAAGGCTAGGCAGGAAACGAAAGGAGATGGCAGGGAGACGTGCCATTAAGGATTGGTTGTTCATGTTAGGCATGTGGGGAGTAAATGAAGAGGGGATGCAGGGTTGCTAGTGCTGACGTAGGCCACTCCCTGCAGGTCAGACACAAGGGCCCGTCTCCTTCTTTTTCCTGCCTCTGCTGCAAAGCCAACAGTTTACATTGCAGACTCGACTCTTTTTCTAACAGTGCATTCTCACTTTTTCATTTTAGGCATTTGATAATGTTTTACCTAAAACCAATTTATAATCCTACACCCAGCAAATATGGCATTTCTTTCCAACAAGAGAATACTACCAGAAATATTTGACAAACAGCAAGCATGGTAGCATGTCTTTCATTATTACCTTGTAGACAAAATTGATCACCAATGCTAGCATCTATAACTTTTTTTTTCTGAACTTCCTGAACTTTGAGCATACTTAAAGCACAAAATGATTACACCATATTTGCTATTGGGACATGCAATATCAATTTCTTATCAATTAACATTAAACCCCACACTTCCAGCAAACAATGTGAAAAGTACCTTCCCTGTATTGTAGGCATGCATGTTTTGCCTTTACCTATAGTTATGTATGCACCATGTGTTGCACACTCCTTGATTGGGCTTTCCACCGGATTGCCTTTTCTCGCCTTGAGGTATTTTACTGCCCACCGACACTCGCCCTTGGAATTTTTTTCTTGCAACCGGTAGGCATTCTCATTGTAATGCAGTGCAGCCAGTTGCGATCTGTGCATATAAATGCAGAATTCCAAAAGGTACATTCTTCTACAAAAGAGGCACTTGCCTCAACCCCCTTCCTTAATAAAAAAACACATCATGTAACAGACTGTTTCTTTAGTGTAATGCATGGGCATTTATAATTGCGAAACTTGGCATTCTTAAAAACAAAACACATTTCTTCATTCATTCATTCTTCTACATAATGCCCCTTTGGCCCCGCTAGAGTCTCACTTTGATTTCTTACACCAACCCCCTTTCACTTCAATGCAATGAGAATGAGTTTGGCCCCCCCCCCCTTACTCCTAAAGAAGAAAAACCACACCATGTGACAGAGTTGTTGCTTGATGAGATGTATGATCATTTATAAACGTGAAACTTGCAATCATTACGGATAGAAGAGATTTCTTCATTTGTGCATCCTTCTAGATAAGGTTCCTCCACCTCAGGTAATTACCGACCAATTTTATTAACTAATGTGCGCTCTAAAATCATGGAACACATTATTTACTCTCATATCACTTCCTTTCTGTCATCTGTCGACTTCTTTCAACCAAACCAGCACATCTTCTGTAAAGGACATTCATGTGAAATACAACTCGTTCGCTTTCTTAATGACATTCATTCTGATCTTGACTGCAACATCCCTACTGATTCCATATTTCTAGATTTCGAGAAAGCATTTGACAAAGTACCATACCCCGCTTTCTACACTTATCTCGATTAAACCTTCATCCATTAGTGTTTAACTGGATCCAAGGCTTCCTAAATGACTGCATGCAGTTTGTCTTTGCCAATACCCAGTCCTCTTCCTTTTCACGTGTCCTTTCAGGTGTACCCCAAGGCACTGTCCTTGGCCCTTACTCTTTCTAATTGAAATTAACGATTTCCCTTCATCATTAACTTCTACCATCCACCTTTTCGCTGACGTCTGTGTAATTTACTGCCCTGTAACTAACTCGCCTGACATTTCTGCCCTCCAGAATGATCTAATTCGCATACAAGATTGCTGCGCTATGTGGCAGATGTCAGTGAATACATCTAAAACTTTACCCTTACAAATTAACAATATTACTACAGCTTCAACCAATTCGTTTAAATACCTTGGTGTTCAGCTCATTAATTATTGCGAGCAATGCAATAAACCTTCAGTTAGTCACCGCTGTGTCTGTGTGTTGTATTCTTTCTCTGTCCTGTTTTAGCGCACTGTTTCTGTTGAAAATGCAGTTCATTAATGATTTAACATGGTCTTGCCATGTAAACCATGAAACTAATTCCTCTAACCAAACTGTTTGATACCTCTGCTGTAACCTGCCAATGGCACCTTCTTGTGTAAGTGACTTCAACTCGAATATGACTGTGCTATCTTTGATCCACATCATTCTAACCTTAGTAAAACTCTTGAATACATTAAAAACCGAGCCACCCGTTTCATTCTTTTGAACTACTCGTACACTTCCAGCATCGCCACTATGAAATCTCAGTTGCAACTTCATACTCTCGCTTCTCGTCGCCAAACTTCACGCCTCTGCCTTTATCATAAGTGTTGTTATGCATCACCTCGTGACAATCAACTCATTCAACCAATGCATTGAGCACCTCACACAGGCCATCCTAACAGCGTCATTCCACCACGTGTCCGCACAACTACGCTTCATGAGCCATTATTCGCGAGCACCGCTTACAACTCGAATGGCCTTCCCCAACCACCTGCAACTCGTCGGTGATCCCCTACGCTTCAAGGCTGCCATTGAAGAAGATGTCTCATCATAGCCATGTATAACACTAGCCTGTCTACATTTATCGCCATACACAAGTCCACCCCTCCTGTGAAGTCCCATATCGGGGCCCCTGAGGTATCAATAAATAAATTAAAAAATATAGAGTTTGAACAAAAAATATTTGTAGGAACAAACTTTTAACTGCGGCAGACAATCTAATGCAGAGTTTCTAATTACATGGCGAATTAACTCAAACCTTTCCTCCTGGGAGGTTGCCCTGTCTAGCTCTGATCCGAGTGACCAGCACTTGCTGATTGAGCAGGCATGCTGGATTATGCAAGCCAATGAAGTCCATGATTGAGGACACAATCTATCATGAAGGCTGTATCTATTACACAAATACACCAGAGTAGGCTGCTGTGGCCACGTGAAGACACTGATATTTTCATACCTTGCCAACACTCCATGGAAGGAAAATGAGACGCTTTTGGGCGCAAATCTGTTTAGGAGTGAATGGAATGACTCCAAGCTCGATGTTTGGCTGGATGGTGATACCTGCCTAATGTCCAAGTGCAAATGATTGTTGTTGACAATGGATTCTAATTTCCTAAAAGCGTCAGTGCCCGATCCCATGAAATAAAAGGATGTAGTATTACACACAAGCAGAAACATTTTAAGGGACAATGCGGGGCTAAAGGTCCTACTTTTGAACTGTTGGACCAATTTCAATAAAATTCACAGGGAAGGCCTATCTTCCTGTTCTTAAAATGTATTCTGTTTCATCCCCTTAGCACAGATCGAAACAGTTGCAGCTAGCATAATAAGAAATTAAGTGTGATAGCTTAGGAAAACTACTACCATTTAAAAATCATGAGGATGTACTAACCGTTTCTGCTTAGCCAACTTCTAGGTGCTTTATTGTGCAGGATAAAGCAATTTGCTGGCTCTTTACGACATTTTTGAAAATTTCTGAGCACATTAAAAAAATTGACTTCACTTTTTCTGTTGTAACTGCATGTCACATATTCGATAATTTTTTTATATGAAAAATTAGGAATCCAGTAAGTCTATTACTTTGACCCGAACAAAATTTTAATTCAGAAACCAGCCTGAAAGCAGCCCTTTGCGGAATAGTTTGGAAATGGTAGTTTCCGTAATGGTTGTACTCTTGCAAAAATCCTAAGTCGCTTTGGGATAATAAACCCCACGAACCAACTAAACCACCTTGCAAAAAGTACAAACTGTGAAAAATGAGTTCAAAAACTTCACAACACACACTTCAAGTTTAGGGCCTAAATTAACATATCAAAGCGGCCTGGTGCATATGCCCGCGGTCCTTTTCAATATGACCCTGCTTTGTGGCGATCGCTTTGGTTTGCCTTTTTTTTTCTCAGCTTTACAGCTGTCCAGTCCTTTTGATTGGTTGCTGGACGTGCATCTTGCTCTAGGCTCCCTATTCTATCTCCTCCTTGTTGACCACTTTGGTTAGACAGGCTCCGAGCGGTGTGAGAACAGTGTTCGAGGGATACATTCTCTGTTTCAAAAAAAAAAGCTTCTGTCTCGGTTTCTCAGCAATCCGGTGTTACCATGGCCAAAAATATGACTCTTCTTTCTGCTGTACTTGCGATAGCAGGTCTTTTTTGGCTAGAGAACGCGAAAAACAAGCATTCTAACTTGAGAATGCACTCTGCGTTCAGCTTCTTGCTCACTATGCGACTTAGGTAGCTGGAAAAATAAACCTTGACTAGTAGAGCAGTAAGCAGCTATAATCCTCCTGTTTGAAATCAATCAAATACTATCATAAGTGAAATGTCATAAGTGTTATATATAACTACAAAAAGTCACTGTTTAGAATTAGAGTGAAAATGGCAAAGGATATCTGTGCAGTATAAATACTTAGTTCGTTGGCATGATGGATATACCTGGGAAAATCCACTTTCTTGGCAGCAGCTCCCCATGCTCGCAGCTGGGATACTCATCGCTGTGCCTACAGTGCTTACTTTGCACATGGTTCATGAACGACCGCCATATGGCAACAGCAAGGTCGCCTCTGCCTGCTGCAGTCTTCATTGCAAAATAAAAGTGATTGATGATGGAGGTAAGCCACTCCTCAATGAGACCACAGCCTCGTGACCGTGATGCGGCTGGCAGTTTCTTCTTTAGACCTGCACCAGGAAAGGGAAGAAAACCAGGCAGGCATTTTCAGCTGCCATGTTTCACCAAGTAAACTATTGGCCAACTGCAATAGTCTTCCATGATGACGAGGACACTGCTATGACTAATTCTCCAAGAAATTAGGCAGTGTTTGTGAGTAAACAGTATTCTGCATAACAGAGCCTGAACATCAACACGCAGTACGTATGCACGTATGCACGGCATAGAGATTGTGCATGGCATAAAGACTGCACAGTCGAAAGTGATGGCAGTACTCTTGCAGAAGTAAGGTTGGCCTATCAGCAGGTTACAATGAAGGTTATCTTCTTCACGAAACAGAAATGTGACAGCGTCTATGTTAGTAAAAGCCTCCTACTCCACTAATGTGACAACCTCTAGTTTTTCCAGCCTTGCCTGCAGTACTTCATTACAGTAGTACTAGAACTCATCCACGATGCAAGACCAATGTCAAACAGGAAACAGTCAGGTAACCATTTGCAATATGCCAAGCATCAAAGAGGTGAGGGATGTCAGACCACTCTTTCGCCATGTGGCTGCGCACCTGGACGTGCCGGTCTGTCACTAGTTCCTTGACATTTACATCTTTGTCATCTAGAACTTTCAGTGCCCTCTTTAGCCCCTCTAACTCCATTGCCCCACTGCTGGCGACTTCATTTGACTGCAATGGAAGGTCAAGTGAAAGAAAAGTTAAAACTGTCCAAAGCAAGTATGCACAACATTTTAAAACCAGAAAGGTATTTTACCTGCACAAGCTGCACATCAATGACTCGGTTCAGTGACGTCTCCAGCAAACAATATGTGTCATATTTTGCGGAGTAGCTCGGCGAATCAGCACGGCTGTCTCCAGCGAGCCAGCACCAGTTCTGGCTAGAATACAGAATACTGAAAGCTTTTCCTGTTCCCAAAGCTAGAATTGAAAGTGTTAGCATATGTATGCATACATGCATATATAGTGCACTATAAGCCCAGAAATTTGGCAAAAAAGCGAGAAGATTAACTTTTAATGTAATTTTACTAGCAATACAGATGTAATAATGGGCAAAGTAACGACACATAACAAATGCATGCCACAAAGCCCATTTTCTCATCACAAGGCATCCAAAACACTCCTTCAAAATACTTAATTTTGAGAAGAGCCAGATGACTTTGATTGAAGTGATGTTTCTCTAATGGGCAAAAGGCACTAATACTAGATACATTGTGCTCACCTTGTGCACAGCTAGGATCATGCGGTGGCATAGCGGTAGAACATCCGCCTCGCATGCAAGAGGACCGGGGTTCAAATCCCGGTGCCGCGCAATTCTCCACCGGATTAAAAAAAAAAATCCGTGTGTCGATGGAATTGCATAAACAGGTTTGGGGTGCGACCTGATGCCGGTAACACCTCCGGCAATGCACTCCCTCACCAGAAAAGGAGTTGGCCACCCTGGTGCAGTAATTGGCCGCAACCTCTCATGTTAAGCTCCACAAAACCCCGGCCCTCAGTCACCAGCGGCTGCGGAACAACTGACCACGGCGGCGGTCAGACCTGTGACGCAGCAGGGGGTGCTAAGAAAGCCTGGCTCCGCTGGACAGGCCGCCATTGGAAACTGACCCTGGCAACGCTTAATGCTAGAACCCTAGCTAGTGAAGCTAGTTTAGCAGTGCTCTTACAGGAACTAGAAGGTATGAAATAGGATGTCATAGGGCTTAGTGAGGTTAAGAGGCCGAGTGAGGCATATACTGTACTGAAGGATGGGCATGTACTGTGTTATCGAGGTTTACCGGAGAGGCGAGAACTAGGAGTAGGTTTCCTTGTCAATAAGTATATAGCGGGTAATATCGATGAATTCTATAGTATTAATGAGAGGGTGGCAGGCATCGTAATAAGGCCTAAAAAGCGGTATAAACTGAAGGTTATACAGGCCTATGCACCTACATGTAGTTATGATGACCAGGCAGTTGAAAGCTTCTACGAAGGTGTAGAATCGGCAATGCGAAAAGTAAAGACGCAGTATATTGTACTAATGGGCGACTTCAATGCCAAGGTAGGGAAAAAGCAGGCAGGAGACAAGGCAGTAGGTGACTATGGCATTGGCTCTAGGAATAGCAGGGGGGAGTTACTAGTTTAGTTTGCAGAGCGCAATAACTTACGAATCATGAATACCTTCTTCAGCAAACGGAAGAACTGGAAATTGACATGGAAAAGTCCGAACGGGGAGTCTAAAAATGAAATAGACCTCATAATGTGTTCAACCCCCGCCATTATGCAAGATGTAGAGGTAATCGGGAAAGTGCAATGCAGTGACCACAGGATGGTGAGGTCCCGAATTAGCCTAAATCTGAAGAAGGAACGCCACAGATTAGTAAGAAAGAAACCCATCAACGAATAAGCGGTGAGGGGGAGGGCAGAAGTGTTCAGGATCTCGCTACAGGATAGGTATTCAGCTCTAACCGAGGATGGCGACATTACCCTAGAAGCAAGGAACAATAATTTCAGAGATATCATTACTCAGTGCGCGGTAGAAGTAGGCGGTAGGACAGTTAGAGAGGATACCGGTAAGCTGTCTAAGGAGACGAAAGATTTGATTAAGAAACGCCAGAGAATGAAAGCTTCCAATCCAACAGACTGGATCGAATTGGCCGAGATATCAAAGCTAATCAATAAGCGCTAGGTGGCCGATATAAGAAAGTATAACATGGAGAAAATTGAGCATGCTGTAAAGAACGGGGGAAGTCTTAAAGCGGTAAAGAAGAAATTGGGCATAGGCAAAAACCAGATGTATGCGATAAGGCACAATTCGGGCAACGTCATCACGATTATGGATAAGATGGTCAAAGTAGCCGAGGAGTTCTATACAAATCTCTACAGTAGCCAAAGTAGTCAGGACCGTAATGAGATTAGCGGTAGAGAAAAACATTTAGACGTTCCACCAGTGACGAAGGACGAGGTCAAGAAAGCATTAGAAACTATGAAAAGGGGGAAATCAGCTGGAGAGGATCAGATAACTACGGATTCGCTGAAGGACGGGGGGGATATCGTGTTAGAAAAACTGGCCACCTTGTATACGCAGTGCCTGGTGTCATCGACGGTACCGGAACCATGGAAGAATGCAAAAATTATCCTGATTCATAAGAAAGGAGACTCTAAGGACCTTAAAAATTACAGACCAATCAGCTTACTGTCTGTTACGTATAAGGTATTTACGAAGGTAATCGCTAATAGAATCAGGACAACCTTAGACTTCAATCAAGCAAAGGATCAAGCAGGGTTTCAGAAACGGTACTCTACTATCGATCATATCCATACCATCAATCAGGTGATAGAAAAATGCTCGGAATATAACCAGCCCTTATACATAGCATTCATCGATTACGAAAAAGCATTTGACTCAGTTGAAACCTCGGCAGTGATGCAGGCATTGCGAAATCAGGGATTAGACGAGCCGTACGTAAAAGTGCTGGAAGATATATACAGTGGCTGCACAGCAACCATAGTTCTGCATAAAGAAAGTAACAAAATTCCCATAAAGAAAGGTGTTAGGCAAGGAGACACAATCTCCCCCGTACTATTCACAGCTTGCTTAGAGGAAGTATTCCGAGACTTAGAATGGGAACAGTTAGGGATAAGGGTAGATGGAGAATACCTCAGTAATCTGCGATTCGCTGATGACATTGCCTTGCTAAGCAACTCGGGAGATGAACTACAAATAATGATTGATGACATAGACAGGAAAAGTAGAAAGGTAGGCTTGAAAATCAATATGCAGAAGACTAAGGTAATGTTAAACAGCCTCGGGAAGGAACAGCAATTTACATTAGGTAGCGAAGTACTTCAAGTAGCAGGCGAATATGTCTACTTAGGACAGGTAGTAACCGCAGATCCGGACCATGAAAAGGAAATAACAAGAAGAATAAGATTGGGATGGAGCGCATTTGGCAAGCACTCGCAGATTATGTCTAGCAGCTTACCGGTATCGCTAAAGAGGAGAGTGTATAACAGTTGCATCTTACCTGTACTCACCTATGGCGCTGAAACGTGGAGGCTAACCAAGAGAGTTCTACTTAAGTTGAGGACAACCCAGAGGGCTATGGAACGAAAAATGGTAGGGGTAACATTAAGAGATAGGAAGCGTGCAGAATGGGTCAGAGAAATAACTCAAGTTACCGACATTCTAGTGGAAATTAGGAAGAAATGAACATGGGCAGGACATGTAGTGCGAAGAGAGGATAACCGATGGTCGCTTAGGGTAACAAACTGAATTCCAAGGGAAGGAAAGCGTAGCAGGGGCGGCAGAAAGTTAGATGGGCGGATGAGATTAAGAAGTTCGCAGGGGTCAGGTGGATGCAGCTAGCACAGAACCGGGAGAAGTGGAGAAATATGGTATAGGCCTTTGCCCTGCAGTGGGTATAGTCAGGCTGATGATGATGCTGATGATGAGGATCAGAATATCTGCTTCAAGGCGGTCGTATGTCCGCTTGGTAAAACATACAATCCCAGCACTCTGGAAAAGCCTCAGAATTTGCGTAGGACTTGAGCCCATGAACAAGATTGAGGCTGCCAGCAGAAGATTGCCCATGGCAAAACATTTTTTTTTCGGTTGACTGTGCGAGATCAAAATGTGGCCTTCTTGGCAAGTTGATGTTATAACAGCAAGAGAGCCAAACACCTGCACACACACGAATACACACCCATATAGTCCTCTAGCATGTCAGATCATAGGGCTGAAGCCCCTATTATGCCATTACCACACAGACCTAAAGCAAGGACATCAAGAAGCATGAGGTCAGAACACCCCAATCACACATTTATCATCAATTCTTAAAAAAAGAAATATACTGATCACATTTACCTTTGGCAATTTGATTAACACTGCATTTGATTATAAGTACTTCTGTTGCTAATGTGCCCCCTCGCTGTTTTTTGTAAATGTTCGAATATGAGTGGAAACATTTTCTTTTTTGTACGAGACTTAATTATGTAATAAATAATTTTGAGCTGTCTTATGAGGTAAATATTTCGAAAATGCATGAAGGAATCAGAATAAAATGAAAGCATATAATTAGAAACAAAGAGCAGTGCAACAAATTTGCACGGGATAAATTATTTCCATACCTGCACTGAAGACTCTGCAGAAAGGTGGCATTTCCTGCAAAATTTTATTAGATGCAGAAGATTATCTTTATATACAATGAACTTGCGAGACCAAGATGCTGTCTGAATGCCAGACCTGCAAAGAAAATTCATGTTTCCATCAACAAAACTGCTTCATTTCCATCCCACATACTTGACATATTTCCTGCTCGAGGCAAAGCTCTTCGGAGGTTTTACTATAAAAAGTGGCTTTTTAGAGAACATATAATTATTAAACAAGGTCCAAGTAACTGCAGACCTAAATATCCGTAAGCTGTTAATGTGACAGGAAATTTAGATTTCAGCCATCAGACACACTTACATATCCGAGTCCTCCAAGGATGGCTCATAAGTTTCGTCTTTTGAGTCATCCAGAAACGTTAGCGACAACTCCACAGGCTGTTGTGTTGAGCATCTTGGCTGCTTGTCCTCTGGGAGCACAATTTCCACAAAATCCAAATAGTCTGGCATTCTTCAAGGCAAGATTAGAGGCTAGTGTAGATGTCACATGTTGAGGCTAAACGTCAAGTGCAAATGAACATGGCAGGTCAGCAAAAAGCCTCCATAATGCATCAAGCATGCTCTAGTGTTGCATCTTCAACCTAGAAGAAAAGCAGATTGCTTGTTAGAGTCCACAATATAGAAAACTACTTAAACTAAGTGTATTGACCACACAAAAGAAAAAATGTGCCGATTGAAAGCACTGTACATAGGTGCACCACTCCCAGCAGTGAAAAACCTGTCAGAAAATAAGTCCAACCATCGACTGAATCACATTTTGACACTAAATCTAAAAACAAAGAACCGACCTTACCATTAGGGACGTCACTTGAATGCATTACTCAAAGTGCAAATACAATGTAAAGTAGAAACAAGACAAAACACACATACTCTTTCTGCATTCTGCATCATGTAATGTCACCTGCCTTATAACATGGCCCTTTATGTAAGGATCTAGCTGTAAGCAAGGAAGCGGCAACTCTCATACTTTCCATGTCTCATATCTTCTCATGTGTACTACAATCATCAATTCGGAGCCTGGTTTCTTGCTCCGACACCCAAGATGCGCTCTTCAATGGGGGATATTGTCTGAAATCACAAAACCTTGCTAGCCAATATGTATTATATTCTGATCCTCTGATACTATTCCTGATCACTATATTTAGAATGCACTATCAGTAACACCTTCTAGAACTCACAAAGCATAGTTCCCCACATAACATTTAGGTCATAGTGGCTGAAGAAAACATACACCAGACGAAGTACTGAAAAAAAATTAAAACATGACGTTTAGGGACCCCTATGGGTCCCTTGTTCACAATGAAGAATGTGCGAAATAGGCCGCCTCTTATAAGTGAGGCGGATTCCGAAACGTCTTGTTTTAAACTTTTTTTTTTTAGTTTCATTACCTGGCGAGTGTACATTTTCTTCAGCCTCTATGTTTGCCCCTCGTCAGACAGGATTCTGTCGAACCGTTTACAACGTTTAGGTCACTGTTAGAGCCTTCAGTTACGGATACTTCAAGCAATGAGGCAGGCCTTCAGGTTACATGCACTTTTCGAAATGCTGGCAGGCAATGATGAGCAGTTACTCATGCAAGAAGAAACCTTCATTTTCATCTAAGAACACTTATCTGCCATAAACAAATCTGTCAATAGTCAAGACTAGTACACATACAGTGAGCAAAAGCATATTAACCATGCTATCGGCTACGATTGCTATTTTTCTGTGTAAACATCCATGCCCAACAAAAGTACCCGGAAAAGCAGACAAGCATATCATGCAGGGTATCCAATGCAGATCTTCAAAACAGCCGCTGTGTCGCCAAGAAACGCTGGAATGCAGTTTTGTTGATTCATGTGATCTCTCCACTTTTGCGCAGCTCTGTACATGCACACATGCTTATCACATGACTTCAATACAGGTCAGACATGCGGGCACATTCTATACTCACCTACAGACTTGGTAGCATTTTCAGACTGCACAGCAACGCTCCTCATTTTTCGATGGGAAGTAGCCTGTGTTGCCTTTACTGACACTTGCACAGTGCACTGGATCTGGGAATCGCATGTGCTGCGTGGAATTCCTGCTACAACTCTACATGCTGCTGGTGGTGGTGGCGTGAAGTGATTCCCAAGTGCTACATCAAAAGAACATGATTGCAAAAGGCTGAGTCGTTCGTTTGTGCAAATGGAGCACGCACCGTATTCATCAAGCTTGCCCCAATTACGCCAACGATTCCTTGACCAATATGACACTGAGTAGGTCGCCAAATTCTAAAGGTACAAACAAGCAATAGTGACCACAATTTTCGTCTAAATAACAGTGGTTCCCAGCCATGGATGTGCCAGGAACCCCTTGTCGACCTGTGGAAATGGTGGGAGGCACCTTTAAATCTTAATGGAGGGGAGGGTGATCTTGTGCGGACTGCTGCCGCATTTGCGGGAGCAGGTCGCGTAATCGGGTTTGTGTCAAGGTTAGAATGGCCTTTGAAAACGCACAATTGACAAATTAGCGCACCACGGCATGCAGAGGACGTGGGGAAGACGCAATGCATTGGCGCTTGTATGTACGTATGCATGCCGCTAGAAAAGATCCTACTCCTCCTAAAAACGCGCTGCTCGCTCGTCGTACACAGGAGACGCTTTGCACTGCACCCCGGTCCAGCAGTGCAGCCATATAGCTCGAGTTTCACCGATGCATGCCTCAACGGTGTAGACGCTGTCTCTTTCTTCCTCTCTCTTTTTCCGCACACTTTTCGCGTTTCTTTCTCTCTGAGGAACTAAAATCAGCCTTGAATATTCGTGCATATAACCCTGCAAAACTGTATATGCACGCCAGCGCTATCGTGCGACCTTTTTCTTTTTGTTTGTTTGTGTGTTTGGGGAGGGAGAGGGGGGTATCATGCGCCCGCTTTTGAGGAACGGTGATAGAACACGAGGAGACGATCCTGTAAGTTCTTTTTGAGAATGGTTCATTCAGAGTGCATTAATCGGCAAACTTGTACACCAAATTGAGTAATTAAGCTACGCGCTAACTAGCCTATCGATTGCTCCTAGCATTCGCTCCATCTGCCAACACCGGCGTGATGCCACGGTTATGAATTTTGGACACAAATCTGCAAGCCTCCTCTATTAGTGCAAGTTTCCTGTTTTCGACACTTCCCACAAATGGTGCAATCGATGCTTACTTGAAGTTACTTCATCCATAGCCGTCGTGTCGCAGGAATTGTCACGGTCGCTATTAACTTCAGCAATGCACTGCACAAAATGTCACATACATGCCAGCACTAGCTATCGATAACAAAGTTGCAGACATTGCAGTACGATATATAATACACACCTGACGCTTCGGGGAAGTTGCTCCCGATCCATGAGGAATAAGACGGTGAGCAGCAGCAGGGTATACCGTCGGCACGGCACCGGGCCTCAGACATCGTTTCACACTAATCCCAAACCCAGCTGCATAATTGTTATGGTAGGAGTTCGACAAAAAGTGCAGCGAGCAAAGAAGGCTCGACTTCCTCGGCGTCCAATAGGGCCGCCTAGTGGCACGAACAAACTCTGTGCAAGCGTTTCTCTGCGTGTCATCCCGAGGGAACTTGTGAAAACTCGCGCCGTCTCCGACTTTGCTTGCACAGAAGTCTACCACACAGTAGTCGAAAGGCATGGTGGCCGCAGCGTCCATCTGCTACGTTCCGGGTGCCTTCAACAACGTCGCAGTCGCCAAAGCGGTAGCGATCTTGACTAATACGTTGACAAAACCGAGTGAACCAGACACTACACCGATCGCAGCAGAGCTGCTAAATCAAGTGACTCGCTGCTGGGGCTCGGAACACCGTCGGGCACTTGAGCGCAGTGAGCGCTGACATGCTGCTCACCGCACGTCACTTTTTTTAGCTATAACGTCGATCCGTCCGTGTTTCGATTCCTTAGCTCAAGCGTCACAAACTGTTGCGCTAGCGATGGGTCTCGATTAAGAGAAAGAGCATTTGAGATTCTCTGGAGCCGAATGAAAATTATTTAAAAGTGTTTGTAGCACCCGATACTTCGCTGAGAGTGTCTTTGCATACAGAAGTAACCAACAGTATGCTTTTCATAGCCTCAGAATATGGTGTCCCAACCCCTTTAAAGTTAACTGAAAATTATCGGACTAAATATATGCATGTTTTTATTTGTATTTAGTTATTTTTCGCTTTTCAGGGTACTATAGATGTTTTAATAAAGTTTCACAAAATCAGCTCAAGGAACGAAATTTTCCTTCGCAGACCTAAATATTTCAAAGAAGGTTTATGGCAGGGCAGCAATAATTCCACACTATGTTCTCAGCATAGTTATGTATTAAGCAGCTAAAGCTTATATTTATATAATGTTTCAATAGAGAGATACGATCGCGCTAATTTAAAGGAAACAGCGAACATTAAATATTTCTTAGGAAAGTAAAAAATATATAGTTTCAACATTGTTTAAACTCTTTCCACCTATTTTCCACTACCTCAACTTTCCAATCAATAAAAACACCTTACGTAAATTTGTTGCGCTAGTAATTACGGCCACTTCAATAAGGCCCTTGTGCAAGGCGTAGAGCAACACGCAGATCTGAAGATTCTATGGCCTTTGTGAATCGCCCACAATTTTGAAATTGTGGCATATTATTGTAACAGGGAGAAATATATTTACAAAAGAGGATTAAAGATATATACCATGAAAGACAGCCAAGGAGCTAGGCAATGAGGGCCCCCCCATTCGACGCACTTCTTTTTCTTAATCATTCGCCTACGAGCGTGCCACATCGTCCTCAACATCCTCCAGCCGTAACAAGATTTCATCTAGTCATGTTCTGTCATGATGCGGCAAACCTACTTTGACAGAAACAGCAATGAATGATTCAAGGTCAGGGCAACGACACAGGGCAGCACAACAGCAGCGGCACCAGCACGCGTGCGAATCACGGCAGCAGCGTCATCATCTTTGCCGAAGCGATCGCGCTTCTTCTTCTTCGGTCGCTACAATACGCATTTAGTTGCTTTCAAGAAGAAACAAAAGGTAAAAACACGTGTAACGGAATCCTTAAAATTCATCTTGTTTAGCGGAAAAGGACAGGACACACAGCAAGAAGACGCGTACACCAAGTGTGTGTCCTGTCCTTTTGCGCTAAACAAGATGATTTTTAAGACTGATCGCCAACTAGCCTAGCAATTGACATTTTTAACAGAATCCTTATAAGTAATTTGACAACAGTTCAAACCCCGGAACGCGAAAAGGAGGGGAAATACAAACTCGACGAATTAAGGGAATAAGCATCAATATCTATATATTACAGGCAGTAATAGGCGAGTTTATATATCTATAGGCAAAAAAAAAGAAAAAAAAACACACTCGGAGAGAGAACATCAAAGGACTACGGTGAAAGGTTCGGCAATCCGCCTTTTGCGCGAGTTCTATGCGCATGCGCGAAGTCCCAGCGGCGACTGATGGAAACATATTGGACGGCGCCGACCGATTGCTTTTCTCGTCGCCGCCAGTGCACGGGAGTTGGCGGCACGGTGACCGTCGCAGGCTTGACAAAGCGATGCCAACCACATCTGCGTCGTACGGTTGCCACTCTCGAGGCGTGCCCGGCTGCAAGACGCAGTTTTTCAGGTTCCCTTGAGTGAGCCGCGACCAATAACGATGTGAAGCTTGAATTAGGGCTACCAAGCGTCAAGATGTGAATGGACGACCTGGGAGCCGACTGCGTACTCTCGACTGTGCGAAAAACACTTCGTTACAGGTATGTATGCATCTAAAGGAAATGTGCATGATGAAAAGTACTACATACTGAAGTTAGCACCAAACCTGTAACCCAACAGTGATAGCCGCCATGAGGACTTGCTAGGTGTGTGTTTGGTTTATGAGCGATGGGGCCTGATCGCGATGTATTTTGTCGTTTGTTTTCTTTATGTGCTAAGGGGCCGGGTTGCGTAAGACGGCAATGTACGCTAGACTGTAATATTTAGCATGTTTTTTCGCGACTGCAGCGTGACTAACAAGAAAAAAAATACGGAATTTGTTATGATGCACCGCCGTTCGCGAGCCGAGTGGTTGAGCTGGTCATGAGGCCTGCGAACGGCGGTGCATCACAACAAGCGCCGTATTTTTTTCTCGTTAGTCAGGCGGCAGTCACGATCAAACATGCTAAATATTACGGTCTTGCGCACACAGCCGCCTGTGATATCTTCGCTATCTAGCCCTTTCGCAGTTAAACAAAACGAACGAAAAAATGCATCGCCATCAGGCTCCGTCGCACATAAGGCAAACCCGCACCGAACAAATCCTCATTGCAGCTATCACTGGTGCGTTACAGGCTGGGTGCGAACTCCCGTAGGTACTTTTCATCATGCATATTTCTTTTAGATGCATACATACCTGTAGTATCTGTGTTTTTGCCGTTCGGAGCATATGACGCACTTGACACTCTTGCACGACACACAGCGTTTTTTTTACCTTATGCTCGCCTTCCTTCTCGCCAAAGCATTCGGATTTTGTTCCTTCGCTGTACGCAGTCAGCTGCAATTTGTTAGGAAGCTTGAAAGTCGTCGTCCTCGTCCAAAAGTCTACAACGGCACGGAAACCGCCGGGCACAAATGAGTCTCCTGGAGGGTTCATGCTCCTTCACTTGTGGAGTGGAGCCCTCTGGTCTTAGAACAGCGTTAGTTGCTGACCGACATGCGCATCCAATGTGTAGGGGATGCGCATGTTTCACCATGCAGTCGTTGATTCCGCAGAAATCGCTGCGGAGGCAGAAACGTTGCGGATCCTTTCACAACAGAATGACCATTATCTCGGCACTGAGAACCTTTTCACCACTTGGACCACAACTATTCTGGGGGAAGAAACCGGCTACAGCTCTGAATCATTCGTTGACAGAAAAGTGCCACGCTTTTTCTGCAGGTGAGCATTCCGGCCGGGGCGATGCCCTGCTCAGGGGGTGTGAATAACTGCCTTTCTCCGAGCTTCATAGATGAAATCCTATAGCAGCACGTTTGTAGATGACGCAAGGAGCAAGCGACGTCCATTGCACCATGCCGGCACCGCGGTGACCGCATTGTGCTCGGTAACTCGAGATACCCGGCGCACATGCGCCGCTGGTAAGTCATACGAGACGATTCCACCTAGCTCTGCAGCATCAACAAACCCCTGGCTGCTTTGCCCTTTGAAATACCTCTCTCTCTACCTCCGCGCTATCCTTTCGATTGTTATTTTTTTTACAATAAATTTAAATCAGTCGTGAATCTGCACGCTAAGAGAGTCTGATTCTGTCATGTCGAACATAGCCCGCGCCATGGCCCGCGCTACTCGCTCTTACAATACGAAGACCGTATATGCATGCGCTATGAGTGGATTGTGAAAACGCTGAAACATTGCCCCATACTGCGTGAACATGAAACTGCAATCACTTTTACTAATTTCCGCCTCAAAGGCAAAAAAAAGGCAGCTTTCGCTTTCTACCTGCTTTGGCGTGGCCATTTCGCATGGTTCGCTTTCATGTCGTTTGCTACACTGCCGTCCAATGTGTTTCCCACCGATTCTCGTATGAGGGCGCCACATCCTCCCGCAAAAGGCGGATTGTCGACATCGTGCGAGTTCGAAAGCGGCAGGCCCAGTACGATTAAACGCTCTCCTCGGCGCCTGTTATTTGGCCTCAACGCGCCCGCAGAGGAAACATATCCACCCTCTTCCTCCACCTGTTTCCCACCGACTGTGCTGGCGCTTCTCACATGCACTGTTGGCTTGCGCACGCTCTGCGCAGACGACCTATGAACTGCAGGGAGGCGAGAAAGGCTGATAGCGGCAAGAATCTCCTCAGGTTTCACGTTCCAGCTTTAGTATGCAGCACTGAACCAACACGTACATCTTAGAGGAAAAATGGAGTGACCACGCAAACTGCTACGATTACTTTTTTTTCATACGAAACAATACGCCAGACAAATTTGTTTGGCAAGATGGCAAGTATATTTCGGAGGGTACCCTAAGCAGAAATAACCGCTTCACCATCAGAAAAAAGCGGATGTGCAGATTTGTCAAAGCGCGTGGTCTCTCGACTTTTTCTCGCAGGTGTGCATACCTCGCTAGCACACATCTCAAAAGAAAGGTCGTTGTCGTCGGCCTGTGACCAGAAAAGTCTTGTAAATTGCCTCTGCCCAACGTTTTTTAATGCCTATGCTCAGTTGACAAGGGTCTAGCGCCGTCGCTTCCAGAGTGAGGCCTATTGAGCCTTAGGAATAACGGCCATATATTCAGCCTATGTATGCGCGCTGTAGCTTTCGGGGCCCATCATAAGTACAACATTCGCCCACAATCCACAAAGATTCCGCGACATGCCTACATAACTGATATCCGAATCTGAAGCGTAGAAGGCGTGATGACTCAGTGGTTACGCTCGAGTGCTGAATACAAGTACGAGGGTTTAGGCGCGGCCGCGAAGGCCGTTTTTTGACGAGGGATGAAAAGATATTAAGGCCCCCGCCTACTGTTCGATGGAGCCCCATGTGGGAAAAATTTCCGGAGTCTTCCATTACGGCTTCTTTCAAATGCCAAATCATTTCGGCATTTTGAGAAAAAGCGACGAACAACCGTAAAATTCTTACGGTGCTGTGTCTTCATGTAACACACGCTGAAAATAGGGGCCCCAAGGGTTAATACCAGCCCTTCAGTTTTCACTTCAATGTTTCGGTCTGTCGACCTGCTGCGCTGGCCGCAGCCCTGCGCCATGGTTCGAGCAGTGTTTCGCAATTCCGCCATTCCGATATTATATGACCGGATATCGGATGGATATGTGCATACATTCACGTCCGATGACAGCTGCCACAAAAGAGATATTAAATCGGATAGAAGAGGATGAAGTGGTTCAAGCATTCCCTCTTGCACAAATCTTCTGAGAGTATTTCGGCCGGCTCATATACAATTCTACAGTGTTTATAGTCAGCTTGTAGCTCGAATAATAGGTTGAATAAGAAGTTTTGCCATGCGCAAGCGTTTCTGAATGCCAAGGCAAGCAAATTGACACTCAGGCAGGGTATGCTTCAGGATTCATCCGGCAGTAACAAATATGTTGTGCAACAGAAGGAGTCATAGTGCCTTCGAGCCAGGCGGAGAACAAATTAAAGCAACGTTCTAGATTCATATACGGGATGCACGTGGAGCTACTACATCGAAAAGTAGTGTTTCTTTTATTATTCTTAGCCCTCGTTTTGATCTCCCTTCTTTATTTCTAGGGCCTACTGCGGACTGTTAAGACAAGGTAGCAGATACAAACGCCTGCATGGCGGCGTGTGGTATATGTTCCATGGCTATACTTGCTTTTCTTCTTGTTTGTCGCACAGATCACTGTCGCAAGGATTAACTATGGTAGGTGTAGTTTACGGACCTGTTTGTTTAAATTGCCAGAGAAGCAAACTTATTTTCCCTGATGTTTCTAGCTATTAGACGTTGCATGCTTATTGTTTCAACTTCTGCAACCAGCAAAAGACATCAGAAGTGAGACTGCTAGCGGACATCGGTCGAAACAAGACACGAACGGTGTCGAAAAGGGCGAAGTACTCCCAACACGAGGCGTACATTTCAGTCTTCCCACTAGAGTTGGCTTTCGGCTGCACGCGCTGGCCTTCGGTGAGCGGCTGTCTGTCAGGGACGCTCGACTAGAAAGGTTTGAAATAATTAAGATAACCTCTTTTTTTTTAACCTATCCTAGCGTCGCACAATACAGGGGAGTTTCTGACTTTCAACTCCATCGTAACGAGGCCGCCATGAGCGAGTTCAAGTCATGCGACCTATAGTCGGATACGACTCGTCTGCTTGCGGTAACCACCCCACGCAACTGCTTTGCAAGCATCTTGCAGTTAAAAAAGGATCGTATCAAAAAGCCTAAATGAAAAGCTATGCATCAGACGCGATCACCACGCAGCTAAAAAACTTCGACATCTCTGTTTCTTCAACAGAGCCAAACTTCAAAAACCCATTTTTTTTTATTGTTTCGCGGAGTAACTAATACACAGGCCAGGTATTATAGCCCACATGTATATCAACTACTGTTTACTTTTTTTTCAGGTTGTGTTCCACGATAGCAGCTGGTAAAGAAAAGCCCGAAGCAGTAAAGATTAGCGGCTTTCACTGAAAAGGCGTTCTCTATTGTTGAGCGCACTAGCTTTTGAAGTCACAGAGCAGTTCTTTGTGCCTTTGCTAGTTTAGGGATTCGTTTCCGCAGCTATAGAAGCTACAGCCTACAAGTGAAATGCGTTAATCTCCATTTTTGAAAACAAAAATCAGCAGAATAGCTTCAAAAATTAGCGAAAAACTGGGGGGGGGGGGGGGGGGGGGCACTATGCTTTTATATATTAAGTTTTATGACAGCGTTAATGCCGCCCGGCAGCAGGCTTCCTTTGTGGACCCTTGTTCTCGCACACGCGCTCACCAAATCCGTAAATTTCTCAATGTGTGGCTGCCTTACTTTGCAGATGATACCCATGAGAACACAGTCCTAAGTTAACCTAAGTGTAAAGTATTGCCACATTATTCATGTGAAAGGTCTGGCTCGGGATTCATGGCTCCTGAAGGTTTCAGCCATTCCAGATAAACACAAGCCCGACTTGGCAGCTCCTCACAACAATGAATAAAAAACGGTTCTACTTTAGCTTACTTTATCTCTCACATAACCAAAATGCATGTAAGACATCATAACCATCACTCAGCGGCTCACACCAAAATCGAAACTGGACGCACAAAATTCTATCTGTTAACGGCTGACTTATTGTACCGGGAATTCCCGCCTGGGCGGCGGCTGTATCACCTTTGAACCACACTTGAGCGTCCCGTGAGTGCGTCTAGGAACATGTAAATCGGCAACCCCTCGCCTGCAGCATGCCTCCGACGAGTCGGCGCCGCGGTGGCTGGCGCCTGTCATCCATGTTTACCTTAGTTTGGTTGTGGTGTTTTTTTTTTTTTTTTTTAATGGGCGTAGTGCGCAGCGAATACAGCTTCCATGATTTGGTGCGAGATAGTGCGAGTTCGGGACTCGGAACAGCAGTGCGCAGTGCGTCGTTAATGAGAGCGGACGTTGAAGAAATGTGCGAAGAGTGCGCGCTGCGTCGTCAGTGAGTGCGGACGTTGAGGAAACGTGCGAAAAGTGCGCGGTGCGTCGACAATGAGTACGGGCGCTTGAAGAAATGTGCGGAAGAGAAGACAGTGCGGGGTAAAAGCGGCGTCAACTAGATCGGACGGTTGAAGAAAATGTGCGAAACTGCGGAACGAAGAATGAGTAATCAAGTTGTCTTTGTTATCGTTTTGAATATAACCCTTATACGTTCTTTTATCTTAATGCGCGTTGTTTCCTTTCCCATTTTCCCCCTTTTTTTCTAACATATCATAACTTAATTCGCCAGCGTAGGTGAATTCCGCGCGGTTGTTCATATACAGTATCGTGGTGTCTACTCTTTTATAGTCCACGCGTTAAAATACAAAAAGCTTTAATTTTTGGGCTTCACCTTTGGGGCCAATCAAACAGGCGCTTCCGCTACTAGTTATGTGGTTGCGCAGAATATCTCAATGCACCTTATTATAGAGCTGAAAGTGATGTGAACTTAATATATTTTTACTAAACATTTTTTGGTTGGTTGGTTGGTTTCTGGGGTTTAACGTCCCAAAGCAACTCAGGCTATGAGAGACGCCGTAGTGGAGGACTCCGGAAATTTCGACCACCTGGGGTTCTTTAACGTGCACTGACATCGCACAGCACACGGGCGCCTTGCTTTTCGCCTCCATCGAAAAGCTGCCGCCGAGGCCGGAATTCGATCCCGCGTCCTTGGGAACAGTAGTCGAGCGCCGTAACCACTGCGCCACCCCGGTGGGGTAAACATTTTTTGGGCTAACAATGAAGCAGTAACATACATTAGTGTAGAAAACCTCGGAAGTTTGACAAACAACTCAATCTGTCTCTGTTTTTCATTCTTTATATTGTTACGAGTGGAAATAATGCACCGATAGTTAACACTACTCTGAAATCGCTGGGCACCGCTTAGCCGCCCAACTCAACACACTGAGCGTCGTCTTCGTCCACACTCCCGGACACTTCTTTCTTCACTTGCTGAATGTCAGCATGGTACACCATATGACATTACCCCCGCCGCGGAATCACAGTGCCGGTGCGTTCTAGGTAAAAGAAGCAGGGCGTGAATAATACGGCTTGAGTGGTGTCACATGCACAATGTCGGAAGCTTGTGATGCAGAAGACTACGGGTTCAAAGGTTCGATTTCGTATGTGACGTCGGTGACTCGCCGCAAGATACGGTAGGGGCCTTTGTAGCGTGGTAGAAGTTTTTCTCACAAGCCCGCCCGGCGTGATGGGCGCCAGAGCAGAACGAGAGAGCCTGGGGCGTAGTGCACATCGCGATGATGACTGTTATAACGGGATTGCTGGGAGCCTTGGGAGGCAAAGATCCCGTCGCGAGCAATGTGGCGAGCATCTTTAGCGCCGGAGATGGCATCATGAGCGTAAGTACTAGTGGCGGCATCAGTAGTGGGTAGCGATGTATCAAAGGGGAGTAATGGGTGTCGGCCAAAGAGGAGATAAAAGGAAGAGTAGCCAGCGGTATCATGGCGAGAAGAGATATAGGCAAATGTTAGAAAAGGTAGATTAATGTCCCAATCCCGATGGTCGCCGGAGACATACATTGATAACATATCTGTGAGTGTACGGTTGAGGCGTTCTGTCAGGCCGTTGGTCTGAGGATGATAGGCGGTGGTAAATTTGTGGCGTACAGTGCACACACGAAGTATCTCGTCAACCACTCTGGAGAGGAAGCAGCGACCACGATCCTTAAGTAGTTCACAAGGGGCACCGTGTTGTAGTATCACGTCGTGGAGGAGGAGATCAGCAACGTCTGTAGCGCAGCTGGTTGGGATCGCGCGGGTAATGGCGTAACGCGTAGCATAGTCAGTCGCTACGGCGGTCCATTTGTTTCCCGACGCAGACACCGGGAAGGGTCCAAGCAAATCAACACCAACACGGAAAAACGGGTCAGTCGGGATGGATATTGGCTGTAGGTGTCCTGATGGCAATGTGGATGGTTTTTTCCGACGCTGGCACAGCTCACATGCGGCCACATAATGTTGAACTGAGCGATAGAGGCCCGGCCAGTAAAAACGTCGGCGCACGCTGTCATACCTGCGGGACACGCCAAGATATCCAGCGGTGGGAGCATCATGAAATTGCTCCAGGATGTTGGAGCGCTGATGTTTCGGAACGACAAGCAAGAGCTCAGCGCCATCAGGTCGCATATTGCGGCGGTATAATGCGTCCCCTTGGAGTACGAACATGGCGAGGGCAGAATGAGACTGGCCGGTAGTCAGATGGTCGATGATAGACCGGAGCGTGGAGTCCAAGCGCTGTTCGTCGGCTATGTGGGGAAAGGCCGATAAAGACAGGACGCATGCGTCAATGTCACAGGCCGCAGAGCTGGGAGGGTGGATGTGGCGGGACAAGCAGTCTGCATCTTGGTGAAGCCGACCAGAATAACAGACCACGGAAAGGGTATATTCTTGCAATCTTAACGCCCAGCCTCCCAAACGTCCAGTAAGGTCATTGAGTGAAGATAGCCAGCACAAAGCATGGTGGTCTGTGATAACAGTAAAGGGTCGTCCAAACAAATAAGGGCGGAACATCGCAATAGCCCAAACAAGAGCTAGGCACTCCCTTTCTGTGATTGAGTCATTTTGTTCTGCCCTAGATAGTAGGCGGCTGGCATACGCAATTACTCTGGTGTAGCCGAGGTGTCGCTGAGCGAGGATAGCTCCAATGCCGTGACCACTGGCGTCAGTGCGGAGTTCGGTAGGTGCCGAAGGGTTGAAATGGGCCAAGACGGGTGGATTGGTGAGAGCAGCGATAAGTTCGGAGAACGCTGCAGCTTGGTCAGGGCCCCAAGAGAAAGGTGCATCTTTTTTTTCAGTAGGCGGTGGAAGGGCCGAGCAAGGGCTGCGAAGTTCTGGACGAAACGACAGAAATAAGAACACAAGCCAAGAACAATATTATTTTTGCGCCGCTAGTGAATGCGCTGTTCCCGCTCTTGGATTTGCCATAAGATGATGCACTTCGTAGTAATTTATTTTCCAGTTAGCAGACAAAATTGCTTCTGCATCCCGTGCCACTCTCTACCTGTGCTAACGCACATACACCATATCGACGGTAAATACCTTTCAGCATTATTAACATGAAAATAAAAGTATATTTGATGCATAATACTTGACCTACAAGCAAGCGTCAGCCGCCAAAATACGCAGGGCCACCGTGTAAACTATCAACAGTTTACTCTCAGCAAGCTGGACGGTATACAGTTCGGCGATAAACTGCTGTCACGCCTACTGCTTTCGTGATTGGTTTACTGCAAAACATCTCAAATAGTATCTAAAACCATATCTCAGCCTCTGAAAGCACAGGTCCGGCCTTCTTTTTGTTGTGCGTTTTGGGGCTATACCAAGATGACGAACGCAAAGCTATTTTAGAGCAGCCAATTAGTGAGCAAGAGGTGGAAAGGGCTATTGAAAATTTAAACTTGGAAAAGTCGTCGGGTCCGGATGGCCTGAGCGCGGCGTTTATCATGCATTTAAAACATAATTAGCACCAATCAGTCAACAGTGTGAGACAGCAGCTTACGCACTATCTCACACGGTTTTCGCCCTAAACAGATGATATAGGAAAACTCAGACAGGTGTCATGCTACAAGCCTATCGCACTAACAAACGTCAATAACTAAATTTGCATAAAGGTGCTTGCAGCAAGCCTTCAAACGGTAATAAACGATATAGTCGGGTCTCATCACACATAGGGGATTAAGGGTCGCACCATTCTTGAAAACATTCAGAAGGCTAGGTTCGTGCTTGAGTGTTGTGAAGCAGTATATGCACGGTCGCAGTTTTTCAGCTCGACATGGAAAAATTGTTTGTGTTGCGCACGAACCGCTTTTTTGTATCTTTGATTACATTACCGTTGGTTCCCTTATTTGAGATGAGGTGGCTCTGGCTTACCGCAACTGCGCTAACAAGTTAATAGTAAACAAATCTTTGCCCCCGCCCCACATTTGTGTGCGACGTTTAATTCGCAAGGGATGTCCCCTCCGTTCTCATTTGTTTTGTATTTATGTAGAAACCTTATGTTTAAGCATAATAAGGAATGATGCAATTCATGGCCTTCGTTTCTGTGCAAATCAAGAGAGCATTTGCAGGACAGTAGACGCGGTAAAGCGCTTCAGTGAGATTGCTGGAAGTTTGGTTAATTATAGAAAGTGCCGGGGGATTTGGTACGGAGAATGGCCATCTATCCCAGACATTTTTGCTAAAGTAATGCGGGCTACAACCCCTGTAAATTGCCTATAGGTGTCCCTCTGGAACTCTGTCGTGATGCGGAATCCTGTTGGCAAAGCAGGTCCAAGAAACAAAGGAAAAAGCTGATAAATGAAAAACCGCGATTCTTTCTGTATTTTACAGAGCAACACTCTGTAACATTTTGTTTTATACGCAATATCTGGTGTTTGCTTCAAAAGCCGCGCTGCTCGCTAAAAAGTATGCAGAAAGTCCATCACGTTTTGCAGTCTATATTTGGGCCTCCACATGGAGCGGTCCAGTCAGACCAACTTGTTGAGCAAGGTGAGAGGGCTGGGGCTTGCGCACTTACCCGAGCGGGAGATGGTAAATAGGTTCAAGTTTCTCCATAACATTAAATATTCTTTTAGTGCGTACCGTGTGCCAAGTCAAGCGTGGCTGTGTCTTAACCCATTATATCACAGGACGCATTTAGGGTTCCTTTGAAGAAGTGGTTGTCTGTGTCGATTTCTGACTGCCACGTTTTCAGTGGATTACCAAAGAAATGTCAGGCGACAAACATTGTGCAAAAACTTGCGATACTTGGTTTCTGGAGCCCATGTACAAAGCCCTATACTCTGTAGGCCCAGGAAGTAATGTTTTGAAGAGGATTAAGACGATGCAGGCCCGAGAACCAAAATTTTTTTTTCAAACTGCACGCTGGAGCGTTGTCAAGTGTTTCCAAGAAAAATGAGGACCTTTTCTACCATAAGGTCTGCCTCATCTGCAAAAATCCCGAAATAATGGATAACGTATTTTTTGCACCGTTGCGAAGGGGTTAATTTCTGGGACTTGCTAGAAAAGACTTAAAATAGGATTACCGCTCACCTCGTATGGAATTAGATTTTTGCGTAGAGATAATGAAGATGACCTTTTGATTTAGTTATGGGCTTGGTCCTCCATTGTATATGGCACTCCAGAATGGCCAGGTATCACTGTGACATTGATGCCCGACTGGTACGTATCTACTTTCATGAATTCACTGGTTTATTGAGGTATAGAAACACCAAACATGTGCCCCGGACTGGTTACCAAGGTTAGAGCGCTTGGTTGTGCTCAGAGAAATTTAGTGTGTCAAAACACTCTCGTAGGAGTTGGCGGGATTTTTTTATAGACTTGAATTTTTATTTAAATACATCAAAATACATAAACGAAAGGGCCAAGTGTGCGAGGTCTGTTAAAGCCTGGTAATCAATAAAATAATATTTTTAGGGTGCAGTGGCTACCGCAGTTGTCTTTTAAACGATAGGATGTAAGCTCGATCCCGCATAGTGGTTAGCAGTTTGTTTTTTATTTTTCGATATTCAGTTCCTCTTATTTGCCACGAACAGCTTTTTGTTTTTGTTTTTTTCAAACAGTGCCTTTCTTATCCAGCAACCAAAACTGTAAAATACAGAGCAGTATAGCCTCGCCCATAATGCGACAGATGAGGCGCTTGTTTTGGTATGGTCGAATAAATGAAACAGAACTAAAAATAAAGCCTCCCTTCCCATGATATTAATATTAACAATAATGAGAATAAACTGTATTAATAAAAAATACAAGGGTTTAATGCTGCTGAAGCAAATATTCAGCGAAAGCATTAGCTGCGGGTGACCGAGCCTTCTTCTTCTCTTTTTGTTCTTCCTCAGCCTACATATAATGTACCGCTTTAACCAAGCCGTATGAACGTGCCTTAGGGCCTATAGCGGTAACGTGAATGCCAGCGTCTTAGCTGGCTGATTCTGACATAACCGTCCCATGTGAAACGAGAGAACCAAGTTGGCAGCTCCTATCAGCCCACATATAAAACCCCGCTTTAATCAAGTCCTGTGAACGTGCCGGTCATCAAGTGGCATGTGAGCACCAGCTGCGCCTCTAGCCTGAGGAGCGCGAAGCGCGCAGCCGGGCTCGCGGCTCCGACGGCGCTACGCCGACCGTTTCAGTAGGAAGCCTATCTCTCCCATTTGTGTCACGTGGCGTGTGACGTCAGAGCACGCGGCTTCGGCCGCGCCACGATTACCCTTTGAGTTGGGAGAACATCGCTCGCTTTTTTTGTCACTTGGAGTATGACGTCACGCGCTGCACCGCGGCTGGGACCGCGCTACGCCGACCGCTTGAATTGGTAGCCCAGCTCTCACCCTAGTGTCACGTAGAGTGTGACGTCACAGCTTTACGTGGGTAAGACGCGGCTACCGGCTGCGCTACGCTGAAGTCTCGAAACCTAAAGTAGTATTGCTTTCGCAAAAAAAAAGCAGTACATATAAAAAGGAAAAATTCGCATGGCTGAAAAAATTAAACATATTCAGAAAAAGATCAGTACGTATAAAGACAAAAGAAGGCAGCAAGAACGAAATGGTCGAGTCGGTGGCAGGTTTCGCACAGTGTCTCGCTAGTGTGACATTAGAGTTGGGCAACCGTCGGCCGAAAGCCGTCTTGCGAGCGGCGTGGCGCCGACACCGACTGTCGGCCAACTGAATTACCGTCGGCGCAGTGTGACATAGACGCAGACATCAGCAAGACACGGTGTTGGCAGGCTGAATCGACATCGAGTCGTTGCTGGTGTGACAGGCCCTTAAGTAGCAGCCCGCGAAAGAACCAACAACTTCGTTTGTGTACGTCGGTGCGAAAAGCCTCAGCGTGCACATAACTGCTCATCTTTGGACAAAATAGGGTTGAATAAGACACAATTGTCCGTACAGTATCTGACCATTGCATTTTGGTCCACCAACGATATTGTTTATGAAGGGTACAAACAGCAACGTGTGTGGTAAGGGATCCAGTAGAACATGTGACGAAACTGAAAAAATTTCTGGTAAATGTGTAAATACCAGAAAATAATTTTGAGATGACGGGTATGGTTGCATCCATTGGCGAACAAGTTTTTAATATGACACGCAGTTTTATCATTAATATAGAGAGGGGAATATTATGAAAACGTACAGAGAGGTCGAGGAATAACGTATCAATTTTACTGCTAATAATAAAAGTTGCGATCCAATCAGGAACGTTTTGTGCTAACGGCACCTCAGTAGAGAAGCCATGCCTGAAGCCGTGTCATGGGGGGGACAGAATTGGGCAGGATTGAAAATATAAGTTTATAAATCGGGCTCTAGCACCTTACAGCATGGGTTTGTTAGAGCTATGGAGTGGGATTTTTGAGTGTTACTACCTGGCTTATACAATGATTTTAGTTTAGATAATTTCCAAACCACTAGCAGAACGCCTCTACTAAGGAAACATTTATAAATAACGCTAAAAAATTTAGAGAACCGTTCTTCGCACACTTTAGAAAATTATTTTGCACGATCCCTGGAGCGGGTGCTTCTCGCTCATCCAAGTTTAGTGAGAGATTAAGTACATCAGACTGCGATGTGCATCTCTTCAATAGGAGGCAATATTTGAAAGAGATTAAAGGGATGCTTCAAGATAACAAGAGAAATGATCTCATTGGCATAGTGTGTTATAAATTAGGAGTCTTGGGTGGCAATGACAAACACACATTGCCTTGGAGTGACAATGCAGTAGACAACAATGAAAAACACGGGGATAAAGCTCAAGAATAGCTCTTTACTAAGCAGATTAGCGCCCGCAAACAACTAAGCAACCTAACTGCGACTATAGCAACAAGTGTGCTCGGTTTAATGGCAACAAATAAATCGAGACAAGCCCGTTAAAAGCAAGTAAGACCGCCCGAAGCTATATCGAAAAAGTGGCACGTGCATGCAATCATTCGATGTCTCGAGGCAGCATGAAGCGCAAACAAAGGACAGAGATTCACGGCTATGTGTTCATTATGCAAGTTCTTAAGGCCAACGATACGCAAGCCTATAACGTCAGACGGCAATATCACCACTATGCATAACTGAGGAAGCTATTTCTATCCATGACTAATTTTGTTCCGAAAAAGCTAGCACCTTATTTTGGTAGCGCTGAATTATATTAGATACCATGTACTCCACGCAGCCAATGTAGTACACCAAGTTTCGTTAGTTCGTAGTGATAAATAATTCATATATTTTTTTGGCATTTTGCGCATCTAACTAAGGAAGAGGCATACAGACCACACACCGAAGGGAGATAATTTGTTTTCTTCTCTCGGTGTACAATGCAAACAAAATTAACACAGCAAAGCATTCAACTCCTTCCAGCTTCTTTCTTAGCCCACAGAAGCATGAGGAGTGGGTCCACGACGTCTGCAACCTTAAGATAAGGCTTCACGTGAAGCCAGCTGTAGTGGTCCAGTTCGTCAAGGTGCATTTGGCCGTTAATTTTCCCGCGTAGCAGTCCACCCTACGTATGACGCCAGCGGTTTTCATGAAATCTTTTAGGCTTACTATGCTGGACAGCGCTAGTTTGATCCTCTCGTTGGCCTCATCGTTACTCGAAGCCGATCCATGTTGGACTGTCTCCACGAGTACCAAGTTCTCGGACATAAATTCCAGTGCGAGCGCACATTAGCTCACGTCTTCTGAGGTTATCATACGGCTCGTAACAGCAGGTTATCCTACGCCGCGTAACTGCCTCGACCGCAATTCGCTCTTTTTCAGCCTTTTCAGAAACGGCCACTTTGACGTGGAGCAAGTTGTAATTACTGGCCACAGCTGGCGCTAGGTACCGTAAGAAGCGTTCCCCGCTCTTGATTTTCGAGAGCAGTGAAAAGTGGTGCGAACTTGGGCACTCCAGCGCAGCTATGCCCAGTAATTGACACTCACTTTCAGTCGGCGCAGTGCATGTGAGATAGACGAGCCGAATATTTGGGTTTGATGCAATGGCCGCGATAAGGTTTGATTGGGCTGTCGGAAAATGGTTCTCTTTCATCATACGGGAAGATTGAAGACGACGGGTGTAATTTTTTAGGTTTGTAGCCTCAGCAATTAAGGAGATCAAGTCATAACGCTTTCGTCGAATAATATCTCCTGATTGATGACAAGATCAACCACTGTGATTTGGCTGCAATTATTTAGAATGTTTATAGCTGTGAAAATACTTTCTTGACATGGGAAACGTTGCTGAATTGTGGACACCGTCTTGACTTCTGAGTAGTCGGCAAATATATATGGATTGCTGGGGCTCAGTTCATATATTCCCGAGCAACACCTTACGCGCAATGTCACACTCGCAAACCGCGCAGCACAATTCTCCCTGGTCGAGCCACGACGGCAGAGAACCTAAGCTCGGAAAGGGATACTACGTCAGCCAGCGCATGTAGCAATTGGCGGCAGTCTGAATATACAAAGCCAAGATAATTTAAAGTCAGTTTCTCGAGCATTAAGTTCTCCTTGAAATCTGGAAGCCAGGGTTGCATCACCTCCACATGGTTCCCCAAATCATATTACTCCTTGGCAAAAGGAGTGCTCTTCCCCTTCATTTGCTGTATACTCCGATTCCTGGCAACCACATCAGCGATAAATCCAACCCCCTCAGTGTGACTGATGTCTGCGACCAGAGAAACCTGTTCCAGTGTCGTCAATGTAGAGATGACATTTGAAAGCGTCGTCAGAGCCCGTCCAGGAGTAGCAAAATCCGAGTCGAGAGTGAGGACCTCAAGGGACGCGGTTTCCGTAGCCAAGTACTCAGTGACACTCTTGAGCTGTGCCCGACCGCAAGGCTAGTAACTGATCTGTCTTCCTTTAGGAGCGCGATCAAAGTTTCGCCACGCGACTCTGTCAGCGTAGGTAGCGTCACGTACGTCAAGGCTGGTGAGCGCTGCAACACATCGATTCAGTCCGATGATCTTCAAAGGCCTGTAGTGACTTGGAGCGAAATAGTAATATCAATGATAATAATATAAAATAATAGGAATCATAAACAGTAGACTGCATCGATACAACTACGATCTACCGTCTTATTGCTTGCCTTTGAGATAGATCGTACCATATACTAAGGGCAGATTTTACTAATAAAATTGAGGATGTTTGTGGGGCGACTTCTAATCAAGGCATTCCCGACTCTTTGATACAGAGGGGCACCCGGTTGGATGAGGCGCACCTCTCCAGAATGAACTTGTGGAGCACTTCTTTCGCCTGGTGCACCGAAACGAGTTCCGACTCAAATGAGTCGTCAAAGGGATGCGGTGCGACGGGCTCGAAGTCAGCCACGTAGTGTCGACCATTCGGCGTACTATGGCAGCAGCGGCACATGCACGAGTGGTAGCGCAGCCGCCCTTCCTCCAGATATGGATGTGACAGTGCGTCCGCACAGCTGATGCGCTTGTCGGGGTTGAAGACGAGCATCTGTAAGAGCAGCTGGACTGCCCCGTAAGTTGCCTGTGGGAGGATGTACAGGTCGGCCAATGTAGGTTTCCGTGGACGAATCCTTAGCAGGTGGGCACGGGCGCCCTCGCAAATGTGCTTCATGTCCTCCAACTTGGGGGTACCCAGCAGCTTGAAGATCATATGCAGCTGCTGGATGGGATTCTGTGCCTGAAACAGGATGCGGCGCCCCAGCAGCTCGGCAAAGATGCAGCCTACAGACCAGATGTCGACCGCCGAGCCATAGTGGCGCGCGCCCATCAGCATCTCGGGGGCCATATAGTACAGGGTCCCTACTCTCTTTGTCATGTGCCGCTGCTCATCCCGCTCTTCTATTCGGGCCAGCCCAAAGTCGCACAATTTTAAAAGACAGTCTTGGTTCACCAAAATGTTTTCAGGTTTCAAGTCTCTGTGTAGAATCCTTGAAGAGCGTAAATACTTCAAACCTCTTAATATCTGGTAGAGAAAAATTTTGACGTGATCCGAAGTAACCGGCTGAGTGGAATATATAATTCGGTGCAGATCGGATTGCATCAGTTCCATTGTTATATAAATTTCCCTAAATAGATCCAAATTCCCAGGGTATAATATGTCTAGTGCCGATATTAGATTGTCATGCTTGAAGAAGAACATCATCTTCATTTCCCGATAAACCATCTTCGTAGAAACCAGGTTTTTGAAAACATTCGCAACCTTTTTTAAGGCCACTTGCTTTCCATCTCGAGGGTCTTTGACCGACCAGACAACGCCGTAGGCTCCCTGTCCAATGGCTATTTCCGGCCGGTTACGTTGAACCGTGACGCGCGGGTGGAAGAAGGGATGCGCCGAGGTCAGGATGGCCTGCTGCGGGGCCGCGGCCGTCGAGCCCGTGAACGCGACCACGGGGCGGCCCGAGCGGGCGCCCGCCACCACCTTGCTGTCACCAGACGAAGGCCGATCATCATTTTCATTATGGAACATCGTCGGCGACGGGCCCGAGCTCAGCCAATGGCAGCCTGCGGCGATGGCGCAAAACACTTCCAGATCAGTGGGACGACGCTACCGCTAATTGGTCCGCAATCGGCATCACGCCTGCCGCACGCACACACCATAACCAAAGAATCACGGCTCGCGATACCTGGACTTTAGGATACAACGTCGTCATACCCCCCCCCCCCCCCATCACAGGATAACTTACATCTAGTACGATTGCAATACCCTAATTGCTGTTCTTTGATAATAGCTGTTAATTAGTTCATTGTGATTACCAATTGAACTTTAAGCTACGAAGTGAAGTGGTTTATCACGGGATAGGTTATATCTAGTAATGTTGCATTACATTAATTGCCGGTCTTCGTTAATAGCCGCTGATTAGTTAATTCTGATTAACACTTGAACTTTTGTCTGCACCGTCAAGTCATATATCACGGGATAGTTTATATCTTGTACTACTGCAATATACTAATCGCCGGTCTTTGTTAATAGCCGTTGATTAGTTAATTGTGATTACCACCTTAGTCTACATCATTACGTCACACATCACGGATTGGCTTAAGACGAGTACGATTCCCGTACACTAACTGAGGGCCTAATTATAGCCATTAATTAGCTAATTTGAATTACCATTTCATTATTAGGCTGCATTTAGTCATATCACGGGATAGCTTATACCGAGCTCGATTGCAGCATTCATTGCGAGCCTTTGTCTATTATCTCAATCCGCTAATTGTGATTAACAAAAATACGAGTCACGAGCCATGCTTGTGACTATGAGTAATGATTACACAATGTTTTTGACTCCACATTGCAATATAAGTTAGTTTGCGAAATGCTTAGTCATGCTAAGCCCGACGGCTTTTCGTCCAAACCAGCTGTATAAGCTATCACTTAATTTTCACTGCAGTGCGCAACTAAAATTTCGCGCAGTAAGCAATGAAGCAGAACTCTGGCCGCCGCAATGTACGAGCGCCAACTCTCTCCTGCATGCAGAGCTCCCGGCCGCGCCGGTTCATTTGGGGAGCAAAATGGCGCCGCTAGCTAAGCTGGCATTATTTTGTGACTAGATGAGGTTTTTCTATACCACCGGTATAGACTTTTCAATGGCAGGGGTCACAGCAGTAGAAATAGTGGATTCTAAGGAAGCTGACTGACGCGCAGTCACAGCAGCAAAACCACAGTGGCGATCCCTCACTATCGCCGCAGCCTCCCCACGTGAAGAATGAAGTTTTTCGAATGTTTCAAGGAACGCAATCTCATTTTTGCGAGCAGGGCAACTAGAATCCGCAGCAGCATGTGTGGTAGAGCCCAGGCAGTAATTCAACATATCAGATGTACATTCTGTTGAGAAATGGGGACCACCATGAGCCACAGCGAATTGCGGACCTGCAGGCATTCGCACTGTGGCCAAAATGCCAGCAATTGCGGCACTGCAGCAGACGTGGAGCCAAAGGCTAAACTCAAAACAGGTATGGCCACACTTTAACTTCAGATCGGCAGGTGAGGCCTGCGAAAGTTAAGATCGCACACTCTAGGGGTATGCGAGAGTCACCTGCAGGCCTAGTGCACCGATAAACGGACACCACACAAGCAGGGACAAGCATTTTCAAAAATGCTTCCGGAGAGAGGATTTCAGAAAGGCCACGGGCAATGCCTTTCTCGCAAGCGAGGTGCGGGGGGACAAAAGTCCTTACTGCTGAGGCGCCAAGCACACATGCCAGAAGGCGTGGCACTCAACGCTTGATAATCTCTATAGATGCCTGTCTTGCCGAATCGCTTCACCTCCGAAATGTCTAGGAAATGTGCAGTAATAGAGTGAAGCTCCTCCTGGCTAACTTCAGACTAGTTTAATCGAATGGCGCTAATCGAAGTTAGCTAGTTTAATCGAACAATTGCAACCGGGTCAGTAGTAACTCCATTTCTGAGGAAGCGATCTAAAGGTATACCGACTCCGCCGGACGATTAGCCGACCACGGCGAAGAACCCTGGCGGGGCGAAGAAACCGCCATAGGTGGAAGGAAAGAACCTAGCCTAATGAGCTACACTAGGTAAATAGTGGCCAATCCCCACTCACCCGTTCGCCCAGACTTAAGACTTGAATGTGGACAAGACGGGCCGTACACGTCCGCAGACCGAACCGCAGATCGTTGAATTCGCCTCTGCGGTTATCAGCTTCGTCTTCTTGTTCACGAGGCATCCGAATTCTTCTTCTTCTACTTATTCGGTGCATATGGCACATACCCAAAGTGGGAAATTGGCCAGAATTCAATTTAGGCGGCAAAAAAGAATTCATGATGTCGATATAAGTGTATGATAGATAACCTATTAAATAGGAATTACTGTTGCTAAAATAATTTGGATTTTTGAGGCGATATGAAATGCTTTCTGCGGACAAGATGAGCACTCGGCACTGACGTTTTCTTCTTCACACTGGAGCACGCGATATGGCACACTGTGTGCAAATACATTTTGAATGAGATGAAAAAAGAAAATTCAAGTTGGTTTGATGCTTCGTTCCACGTGTGCAGACCACGAGGTCGCACGTCAGTGATTGTCAAGACAGCATTTTGATTGTTGTGGCTGAAGGAAGAAGGAAAAGAAAATGCACGGGCCTGCTGCTGGCTCTGTAGCTAAGCCACCTCCGCTGCCTCGTGCGGACAGGAGAGAGAGTTGAGAAGAAATAAAAAGAAGAGGGAGAAAAAGACGCGCTCCGCAACAGCTGTCATCCACCACCTAAGTGGTGGCGGGTGCAATATGATGGTCTACAACAGATAAAAATTCGGTGGCTGGCTAGCCCCCGCCGCAAGCAGCGTTGATATACCATCCGAGCCCTGTAGGGCCAGGAACAGCCAACCTTCACCCCAAACCCTCCACAGCATTTTGATTAAAAAGAATGTGACGGCTGAGTAGAGGTGGAGGGAAGAATATAGAAGTCATTTTTCACTTGACAACAGTGCGTCCTCTCATTGGTTTATAGTACAGCCGTTATTACATTGTCCTCCTTTTGTCATGTTTTGTGGATCTCGATACCAGTGCTAGTTCATGCACACTGAACGTCTGCACTCGGAAGATCCATGCATGTGGTTCTGTATCGCACATTATCACCACAAAGTTAGGTAACCTTTCTATGTAGACATTTAGTTTACACGGTGCTTCCTGAACTTTCTGTAGCCTGTACGCCGCGCTATGCATTTGTAATCGACACTTGTTCAAAGAAAAGAAGCAAGGATAAATTTACCTTCCCTCGCTTCGTTAAAAACAACTCTGCTCGAACTAGCATTTACACAACGCCTACAGCGACTATACTAGGTTGCATTACTCAAAACAACACTCGTTTTCTGAACGAATTTCGAGGGGGCCGTGGTAAAAGCAGAAGAACCCTCAGACGGGCCTGGTCGATGCGACTATCATCATCAGCGTCCCCGTGATTTTGTTTTCCCATTCACAGATTCATGCAATTTCTTGCAGGCGAGACAGCCACTCGAAGAAAGCTTCGAAATGGCTCAATCTACAAACACAGGAGTTTCTCGCTTCGTTTTACGGATGAGTGTTGCAATTGACCCATCGCACACGACACGTACACAGGCACGTAGAAACACGGCTTATTTATTTCCAAACACGGGGTTTCCTCGTGCCATCGTACTAATGAATCGCATGCTTGTGGCCGATCGTACAAAACTTGCGCTCGCACGCTGAAACACGGATTTTCTACGAGCACAGAAGCGTCTCGCGTGGCATGCTTGAGGTAGCCACCCTACTCGAGGCCGACCGTACACGACACGCACACGCACAGTTTGTCAGACGCCATGAAGCTTTTTGGTGTTCAGACAGCCAGGCGGGTTGCTTCAGTTGTCCCTTGCGACGTTGGACTCAGAGTACCACAAACCTTTGCACATTTTATACGGGTAATGCACTCTGTTTGCCAAAGTGCGACGAAAAATCAGCTGACCGAAGAATTTAGAAACCACCGTAACAAGATTATCCCTATCAAAGTGCGTCGTATGTAGTTGCAGTTTAGTTCACAATTACACCGCTGTGCGTTTAACGCTGCGTACAATATGTTAAAATAAAAGAAACTGAGTAACAAGTAGTAATTTTTTCTACTTTTTTTCTAATTTTTTCTACTCATTAACTATCAAATGACGCTAAAATATTAAGTAGTTTTTACAAAGGCGTAATACTATACTTGGTAGGCTTCTGGAGAAGTTAATGAAAAAAAACTTGAGTGAGTAATAGACACCGAACGGCTATTTGGAGAACCGGTCACGAAATATGTCGTCGAAAAATGGGGTTGCGACATAGGTGGACGCAGCAGTCACGGCGGCCGCGTTTCTCTTTACGTACGGCGCAATTGTTTTTTTGTTTTGTTTTTTTTGCCGTTTGCAAAGGCACTGCTCGTAAGCTTGTATGATATACTTGTGAGGCGGAATCTGAGGATGACTACTTTCCCCGGGTGCACGTCCAGCGTCCTCGGAGCAAATTAACGACGTAAGGACGAGAGCGGTGCTGTCATCACAAGAAAAGCTGGTGAGTATGTTGCCCGTTGGTTTGATTTTCCTTTCGCATACCGTTCTTGCTGGGCTGTAGCAAAAATGAAAAAGCGAATGTGAAAAAGCGCATTGTATAAATGTTGGAATTATCGACTTTGAATCGCGCATCGCAGAGTGAAGAGAGAGAGAGAGTAAACTTTAATTGTTTAATGGAATAGCGTGAGTGATTTCCTCAGTCCAGGATACCATTGGCTTGGGCTGCTTCCCGGGCCCTGATGAGCAGGCTGCGCTATTCAGAGACCCGTGTGGTCCAGCTCTACCTCCCACTCTGCCAGGCTGAGTGCTCGAGCTGTATATTTCTCTAATTGCCCTTTGCAGTTCCATATTATGTGAAGGATGTGCGAGACTTCACCGCATGCAGTGCATGTGTTATTGTTAAATTTTTCAGTCCAGATTTTGTGGTACTTTGCTAGGTTTGGGAATGTCCTAGCCTGTATTTTCTAGGTTACTGCCTCCTGTCTACTAAAGTGTTTGTGTGGTTCTGAATATCGTTTTCTTTTTAATTTGAAGTATTGTATTCATTTCCCGTATGTGAGTGGGGTTGAAGGCTCTGGGGCAGCTGGCGCAGGCGCCCGGAAGGTATGCCATCGGGCTATCCGGTCGGCAGCCTCGTTGCCGTCGATTACCTCGTGTGCCGGTATCCACAAGATTGTGTGCTTCATGTTGCCCGTCTTTTTTTCCTGCTCCACTATTCGGTGTGCCTGTTTGCATACGCGTCCCAGGAGGAAGGCACGACAGGACTTTTGGGAATCGCTGAGTATTATGTGTTTTCTACCTTGGCTGCTGGCGTGTTTGGCTGCAACTTCCTCTGCATTTTCTTTGTAGTTATTGGTCTTGATCGATGAGCTTGTCACCTCTCTTCTGGTGTGGTCAACTGCGGTGGCAACCGCTGATTTTCTTCTTAGATATAGACTGGCGTCTACATCGAGTATGTCGCTATTGTTTCTGACGACGTTGTTTTGTGTGTGGCGACTTCTCGCTTTTCGTCTTTCGGTGTTGTGTATGGGGTCCATGTTTTGGGGAATTGGAAGGACCAGGTACTCAGCTTTACTTTCGGGAATGAGTATTTCTCTTAGAGGGTCAGTTTTCTCGTCGATGGGTCAACCCATGAGGTTCCGTAGGTCTCTACCACTCCGACTTTGTTCTAGTCTTCGTTCTTGGTAGACCAGGATTGCTTTTTTCTTCTTCGTAGGTGGCTGAGATGCCCATTGCTATAAAAGCCTCATTGGATGCATGACGTACTAATCCGAGTGCTAGTTTATAAGCTTTCCGAAACTGCGCATCAATATTTTGTGATTCCGTTCTGGTGACGTTGTGGTAAGGGAGGCTATAGGTCCAGCGGGGGACCATCATCGTCGTTAATATTCTGAGCGAGTCCTCCTTTAATCTTTCGTTCCTAGTTGCTATTAGTCAAATCATGCCGCAGACCTGCCTGGTTGCTCGAGTCAGTAGATTGATTGTGTGCGTCCTTTTCCCGTGGCTCTGTAGCCACATACCTAGTATCCTCAAGGTTTTTACTTCTCTGATTTCTTGTTTTGAAGTCGGATTTGAATCAGCTCTGCCTTGAAGTTTTGCTTCTGGATTCTAATGAACGCGTTTTTTTAGGGGTGCATTGCATGCCGTTTCTTCTTGCAATTTCTTCAATGCCATCCAGGGCATTTTGAAATTTGTCTTCTTTTTCTTCAGCTGATCCTGTCATCGTCCACACCGTAATGTCGTCCGCATAGAGTGCGTATGCTTTCCAATTTCCTCCCTATCGGCAACATGGCCAGATTAAAGAGAAGGGGTGAGATGATGAATCCCTGCGGGGTTCCTTTCCCGGCAGTTGCTCTTTCGTGGGTCCTGATACCGCCGACGCTTATCATTGCTGTCCGGATGCTGAGAAAGTCCCGGACGTAATTGTACGTACTCTCCCCGCACCCGGTTTCCGATATGCTATCGAGAATTGTTTTGTGGCTGATGTTGTCAAAGGCACCTTTTAGGTCCGCCGCGAGGAGGATACCTTCGTTTTTGGCTGATATTCTGTCCAAGATGTCGTGCTTGATTTGCAGCATCACGTGCTGTGTTGACAGATTCTTCCTGAAGCCGAACATCGAATTTGGCAGTAGTCTTTAGTCTTCCAGGTAGTCTGTGAATCGGCTATTGATGATTCTTTAGAGCCATTTGTCTATGCAAGATTTAAGCGAGATAGGGCGTAAGTTGTCCAGGCCTAGCTTCTTCTCAGGTTTTGGAATAGTTATAATTTCCTCATGTTTCCATTCTTTCGATAGATTTCCGCTAAACCAGAATGAATTGAAAGAACTTCGTTATTTTCTTCATTTTCTGCTCGCTAAGGTTTCTAATGACTGTGTTGCTGACTTGGTCTCCGCCGGGTGCAGTGTTTTTGACGAAGGATCTAGCCGATGCGTATACTTCCGCTACTGTAATGTCCGCGTCCAGCTTTGGGGTGGGTATTCCTGCGTATCTCTGATCGATGTTGACTGTTCCGTCTGGCTCTCCGATGTACCTATTCCAGATCTGATCCGCGATCTCAGAGTCTGCCGATTGGCTCAGGTGAAGAGTCAATTAGGTGTCTAATCAGTTTCCATCTCTTAGAATTGCCTAAAATTTCATTGAGTTCTTTGCAGATTTGGTTCCAGATCTTGCTGGCCACTGTCTGCGTGTAATTCTGAATTTTTTCCTTGAGCTTTACGATCCGAATTTTGAGTTTCCGGTTATGTTTTGGTTTTTCCCTCGTTTGGTCAGCCTTCTTCTCTCGTCCCATAGGTTGAGTAGGTGTCAGTCTACTTCCTGTACGTGATCCTGGGCTGAGATAGTTTTTTTTTTTCAGGTTGTGTTCCACTATAGCAGCCGGTAAAGAAAAGCCCGAAGCAGTAAAGATTAGCGGCTTGCACTGTAAAGGCGTTCTCTATCCGCTAGTGTTGAGCGCGCTAGCTGTTTAAGTCACAGAGCAGTTCTTTGCGCCTTTGCTGGCTTAGGGATTCGTTTCCGCACCTATACAAGCTACAGCCTACAAGTGAAATGCGTTAATCGCCATTTTTAAAAACAGAAATCAGCAAAATAGCTTCGAAAATTAGCGAAAAACTAGGGGGGGGGGGGGGGGTCACTGAGCCTTTATTTTTTAAGTTTTATGACAGCGTTAATGCCTCCCGGCAGCGGGCTTCCTTTGTGGACCCTTGTTCTCGCACACGCGCTCCCCAAATCCGTAAATTCCTCAATGTGTGACTGCCTTATTTTGCAGATGATACCCATGAGAACACAGTTCTAAGTTAACCTAAGTGTAAATTATTGCCACATTATTCATGTGAAAGGTCTGGCTCGGGATTCATGGCTCCTGAAGGTTTCAGCCATTCCAGATAAACACAAGCCCGACTTGGCAGCTCCTCACAACAATGAATAAAAAACGGTTCTACTTTAGCTTACTTTATCTCTCACATAACCAAAATGCATGTAAGACATCATAACCATCACTCAGCGGCTCACACCAAAATCGAAACTGGGCGCACAAAATTCTATCTGTTAACGGCTGACTTGTTGTACCGGGAATTCTCGCCTGGGCGGCGGCTGTATATCCTTCGCAACACACTTGAGCGTCCCGTGAGTGCGTCTAGGAACATCTAAATCGACAACCTCTCGCTTGCAGCATGCCTGCGACGAGTTGGCGCCGCGGTGGCTGGCGCCTGTCATCCATGTTTACCTTAGTTTGGTTGTGCTATTTTTTTTTAAATGGGCGTAGTGCGCAGCGAATACAGCTTCTATGCTTTGGTGCGAGATAGTGCGAGTGCGGGAGTCTGAACAGCAGTGCGCGGTGCGTCGTCAGTGAGAGCGGACGTTGAGGGATCGTGCGCAAAGTGCGCGGTGCGTCGACAATGAAAGCGGACGCTTGAAGAAATGGGCGGAAGAGAAGACAGTGCGGGGTAACAGCGGTGTCAACTAGAGCGGACGGTTGAAGAAATTGCGCGAAACTGCGGGACGAAGAACGAGTAATCAAGTTGTCTTTGTTATCGTTTTGAATATAACCTTTACACATTCTTTTATCTTAATGCGCGTTGTTTCCTTTCCCATTTTCCACCTTTTTTTTTTCTAACATATAACTTATTTCGCTAGCGTAGGTGAATTCCGCGCGGTTGTTCACATACAGTATCGTGGTGTCGACTCTTTTATAACCAGCGCGTTAAAATGCCAGAAGCTTTAATTTTTGTGATTCACCTTTATCGCTTATCAAACAGGGGCTTCGGCTACTAGTTACGTGGTTGCGCAGAATATCTCAATGCACCTTATTATAGAGCTGAAAGTGGTGTGAACTTAACATATTATTACTAAAAATTTTTTGGGCTAACAGGGAAGCAGTAACCTACATTAATGTAGAAAACAGCGGAAGATTGGCAAACAACTCGATCTATCTATGTTTTTAATTTTTTACATTATTTTTGCACCGCTATTGAAAGTGCTGTTCTCGCTCTTGGATTTACCATAAGATGATGCACTTAGTAGGAACTTATTTTCCAGTTAGCAGGCAAAATTGGTTCTGCATCCCATGCTACCCTCTACCTGTGCCAACGCACACACACCTTATCGACGGTGAATACCTTTCAGCATTATTAACATGATAAAAAAATTATAATTGATGCATAATACTTAACCTACAAGCAAGCGTCAGCCGCCAAAATACGCATGGCCACCGAGTAAACTCTCCGAGAGAAACACTCTATAACATTTTGTTTTGTAAGCAATATCTGATGCATGCTGCAGAAGGCGCGCGCTGCTCGGGGAAAAGTGTGAGAAGCTCCATCGCGTTTTGCAGCCTTCATTTGGGCCTCCACATGGAAGCGGTCCAGTCAGACCAGCTTGTTGAGCAAGGTGAGAGGGCTTGCGCACTTGTTCGAGCGGCAGATGGTAAATAGGTTCATGTTTCTCCATAACATTAAATATGCTTTTGGTGCGAAACGTGTGCCAAGTCAAGCGTGGGCGTGCTTTAACCCATTTTAGGACAGGGCGCATTCAGGGTTCCTTTGAAGATGTGGTTGTCTGTGTCGATTTCTGACTGCCACGTTTTCAGTGGATTACCAAAGAAATGTTAAACGACAAACATTGTGCAAAAACTTGTGATTCTTGGTTTCTGGAGCCCATGTACAAAGCCCTATACTCTGTAGGCACAGGAAGTAGTGTTTTGAAGAGGGTTAAGACGATGCAGGCCCGAGAACCAAATTTTTTTTTTCAAACTGCACAATGGAATGTTGTAAAGTGTTTCCAAGAAAAAAAAGAGGACCTTTTCTGCCATAAGGGCTGCCTCATCTGCAAAAATCCCGAAATAATGGATAACGTATTTTTTGCACCGTTGCGAAGGGGTTAATTTCTGGGACTTGCTAGAAAAGACTTAAAATAGGATTACCGCTCACCTCGTATGGAATTAGATTTTTTGCGTAGAGATAATGAATATGGTTGACCTTTTGATTAAGTTATGGTCTTGGTCCTCGATTGTATATGGCGCTCCCGAATGGCCGGGTATCACTGTGACATTGATGCCCTACCAGTACGTATCTACTTTCATGAATTCACTGGTTTATTGAGGTTTTGAAATACCAAACATGTGCCCCGGACTGGTTACCAAGGTTAGAGCGCTTGGTTGTGCTCAGAGAAATTTAGTGTGTCAAAACACACTTGTAGGAGTTGGCGGGTTTTTTTTTATATGGACATGATTTTTTATTTATATACATCAAAATACATAAAAGAAAGGGCCGAGGTTGTGCGAGGTCGGTTAAAGCCTGGTAAAAAATAAAATAATAAATTTATGGAGCAGTGGCCTCCGCAGTTGTCTATTAAACGAAAGGTTGTAAGCTCGAACCCGCAGAGAGGTTAGCATTGTTTTTGATTTTTCGATAATCACTGCCTCTTATTTGCCGCGAACAGCTTTTTGTTTTTCAAACACTGTCTTTCTTATCCAGCAACCAAAACTGCAAAATGCTGAGCAGTATTGTCTCGCCCATAAAACGACAGATGAGGCGCTTGTTTTGGTATGGTAGAATTTATGAAACAGAACTAAAAACAAAGCCTCCCTTCCTATGATATTAACAATAAGGAGAATAAACTGTAATAATAAAAATTACAAGGGTTCAATGCTACTGAACCAAATATTGAGCGAGAGCATTAGCTGCGGGTGACCGAGCGTTCTTCTCTTTTTCTTCTTCCTTAGCCCACATATAAAGCCCCGTTTTACCCAACTCGTATGAACGTTTCTTAGTGGCCTATTGTGGTAATGTGAATGCCGGGGTCCTAGCACGCTGCTTCTGACATTACCGTCCCATGTGAAACGAGACACTCAATTTGGCTGCTCCTGCCAGCCCACATATAAAACCCCGCTTTAACCAAGGCGTGTTAACGTGCCGGTCATCACGTGTCATGGATGGATGGATGTTTGGATGGAATATAGGAGCGTCCCCTTTGAAACGAGGTGGTAGCAGTAGCTATCATGCTCATTTTTCTCCCTATATCTTAATTATTGTTTTAAATTGGTTACCTATACCATCATTCTATTTATTAAAGTTTTGTTTCTACATTAGTCTGCTTTCTCTGTTTTTAGGCCACCAATCTTCCAGTGGTTTTTTGCTAGTTTCCACCTTTGGTTTATTCACCCGGCCACTGGTATTTCTAAACCCCAGAGCTTCAGGAACAGTGACTGCGCCTGCATCAACTTCCGGATGGATACTATTACATTCGTGTATAATATGGTCAATTGTTTCACTGGAGTTACCACATACAGCACATGCGTCATCTTCATTGTTAAATTTATTTCTATAGCTTGGTGTTTTAAGGCACCCTGATCTAGCTTCAAAAAGTAGGGCACTGCCTCTTGAGTTATCAAAGAAATCTTCCTTCCTGATCGGCATTTTCCATTTAAGTATAATTCCACACTCTGTTTATTTTCCATAGAATTTATCCAATTTTTACCTTCTGTGTTTTTCACCTGTTGCTTAATGCTCTTTATTTATCCGTCCTTGTGACTAGCATACTTACTAGTTAGTTTCCTAGTTCTTTTCCTTCATTGTGAGTCAACGCTTTTTAAGTACATGTATTTAAATACTTTAACTGCCTAGCTCGCAGAACTCTTTAACCCCCTTGCTCGGGGCTCAGTCGAGAGCAAGCCGTTTTATTCAGACAGCTACAGACGGGCTCACTCCCCAGTTCGTCGTTGATGCGTAGAATGTATCCCGAGACGCACCTGACAGACAAATGCAGAGTCTGCCGAACGTAGACGGCCGGCTTCGCACACATGCTGTGGAATTTTACCAAGTACCAGGAAGACGCTAAGTCTGGGAGGATCCCGCCGCGACTGGAAGCAGCCGCAGGGAGCCACAATCAAGAGGAGCAACTCTGGGCCGTCCAGCAGGTCATCAAGGCGCTGGCCCGGCAGGGAACCAGCGAGCCGGCCACGGCGAGCGGGGACCCATGTCGCGCGGCCGGTGCCCAGAGGACGACGTAGGCCCCGTCCGGAGAGCGCGCGCGCGAGCGCGAGTTCTACTGCAGGCCCCGAATAAACGTTTTACCAAACCAATGCCCATCTGTTACTGTCCATTTTCCCCAGGCGTTCCTCATATAATATTTTACTCTGAGCTTCCCGTACTTCGAAATATGCCCAGCCCATATCTCCCTGTACCGCCTCATTTGTGGTTTTGCCGTGGGCACCTAGTGCTAATCGTCTAACGGCTCTCTGATTTATTTCTAATGTCGACTGTACCTTTGATTTTAGGCACAAAATCGCCATTCAGAAAGTGCGTCCGGGCACCATAATTCCTTTCCAAATACCCCTCAAAACCTCATACCTGTTGTATCCCCACAATGCCCTATGCTTCATTATCCCGGCATTCCTTCGCCCTTTGGCCTTAAGTGATTGCTCATGCTTTCCAATGTATGCCAATCCTTCGATTACCCATACCCCCAGATATTTATATTCTGCTACTCTGGGTATTTCATGGCCGCGTATTTAAGACCCTGATCAGTTTGGCCGTTCAAAACTATCAGACCCGACTTAACTGCGCTAAAAGTGAAGCCTAGAACGTCCCCTTCGTCTCCGCAATACTTAACTAGAGTTTGCAATTCTTCCAGACTCTCAGCAAGCAAAACAATATCGTCTGCATACTTCCAACCGGGGAGGCGCTGCTCTACCGCCTTTCCACCTAATCAATATAACAGGTTAAAACCTAGGTTACTGTCGTGTATCCTCCGTTCCAGGTTTATCATATAAAGCATGAGCAGCAGCGGTGATAGAGGACAGCCTTGTCTTAATCCTTTGCATACTTTGACATCTTCCGTACTACGTATCCCTTCCCATGTAATTTCTACTTTGTTATCTCGGTATATTTCCTGTAGGAACTCTATTATCTCATAACTGATACCTTCTTTTAATATGTTCCACAGGAGTTCCCTGTTTACGTTTTCGTACGCCCCGTTTATGTCCAGGAAGGCCAAATACAAAGGTCTATTTTCCACTCTAGATATTTCGATGCATTGGGTAAGCACGAACAGGCTATCATCTAAGCGCCTACCATTTCTAAAGCCGTGATGAAGTTCTCCGAGTATCTTGTTACTTTCTACCCATGCTTGCACCTTTAATTTCACCGCCTGCATGGCCAAACTGTACATAACATATGTTATGGTAATCGGCCTGTAGGATTTTATGTGCGTCCTTTCTCTTTTCCCTTTATAAATCAAATTCATTTTACTCTGCCGCGAGCTGTCCGGAATTTGCTTATTCGTTATGACTGTTTCCAGAGCTTTTAACAACCTCTCGAAACTCCACCAGCTGCCCTCTAGCGGGAGAAGCGCGAAGCGCTCAGCCGGGCTCACGGCTCCGACCGCGCCACGTCGACCGTTTGAGTTGGGAGCCCATCTCTCCCCTTTGTGTCACGTGGGGTGCGACGTCACAGCACGCGGCTCCGGCCGCACCACGCCTACCCCTTGAGTTGAGAGCCAATCTCTTGCTTTTGTGTCACGTGGGGTGTGACGTCACGCGCTACGCCGACCGCTTGAATTGGTAGCCCAGATGTCGCCATAGTGTCAAGTAGAGTGTGACGTCACAGCATTGCGTGGGTAAAACGTGGCTACCGTCCGCGCTACGCTGAAGGCTCGAAACCCAGACTAGTATTGCTTTCGCAATAAAAAAGCAGTACATATAAAAAGGAAACTTGCGGATGGCAGAAAAAAAAAATAAACATATTAGGATCAGTACGTATAAAGACACGAGAAGGGAGCAAGAACGAAATGGTCGAGTCAGTGGGAGGTTTCGCACAGTGTCTCGCTAGTGTGACATTAGAGTTGGACAACCGTCGGCCGAAAGCCGTCTTGCGAGCGACGCGGCGCCGACACCGACTGTTGGCCAACTGAATTACCGTCGGCGAAGTGTGACATAGACGCAGACATCAGCAAGACACGGTGTTGGCAGGCCGAATCGACATCGAGTCGTTGCTGGTGTGACAGGCCCTTAAGTAGCAGCCCGCGAAAGAACCAACAACTTCGTTTGTTGACATTGGCGCGAACAGCCTCAGCGTGCACATAACTGCTCATCTTTGGACAACATAGGATTGTACAAGATACGATTCTCCGTATAGTCGCTGACCTTGCATTGTGGTCCACCAACGATATCGTTTATGAAGGGTAAAAACAGCAACGTGTGCTGTAAGCGATCCTGTGGAACATGTGACGCAAATGAAAATATTTCTGGTAAGTGTGTAAACATTAGAAACTAATTTTGAGATGACCGGTATGATTGCATACATTGGCGAAGAAGTTTTTAATATGACACGCAGTTTTATCATTATTTTAGAGAGCGGAATATTACCAAAACGTTCAGCGAGGTCGAGGAATAACATATCAAGTTTACTGCAAATATTAAAAGCTACGATTCAATCAGGAACGTTTTGTGCTAACGGCACCTTAGTAGAGAAGCCATGCCTGAAGCCGTGTCATGGGGGAGACTGAATTGAACGGGAGTGAAAATATAGGTTTATAAATCGGGCTCTAGCACCTTACAGCATGGGTTTGTTAGAGCTATGGAGTGGGAATTTGGAGTGTTACTACCTTGCTTATATAGTGGCTTTGGTTTAGATAATTTCCAACCCATTAGCAAAACGCCTCTAGTAAGGAAACACTGATAAAAAACGCTAAAAAATTTAGAAAGCCGCTGTTCGCACACTTTAAAAAAGTATTTTGCACGATCCCTGGAGCGCGTGCTTCTCACTCGTCTAATTTTAGTGAGAGATTAAGTACATCAGACTGCGATGTGCATATCTGCGATGTGCGATGTGCAAAGAGATTAAAGGGATGCTTCCAGATAACAAGGGAAATGATCTCACTGGCATAGTGTTTTGTAAATTAGGAGTCTTAGGTGGCAATGACAAACACACATTGCCTTGGAGTGACAATGCAGTAGACAACAATGAAAAAGTAGGGGATAAAGCTCAAGAATAGCTCTTTACTAAGCAGCTTTGCGCCCGCAAACAACTAAGCAACTTAATTGCGACGATAGGAACAAGTGTGCTCGCTGCTTGTCCTAGTATTGAATTCCCGCTGCTCTCAGTAGCCCTCGGTTTAATGGCAACAAATAAACCGAGATAAGCCCGCTAAGAGCAAGTAAGACCGCCTGAAGCTATATCGAAAACGGGGAACGTGCATGCAATCATTCGATGTCTCGAGGCAGCATGAAGCGCAAACAAAGGACAGAGATTCACGGCTATGTGTTCATTATGCAAGCTCTTAAGGCCAACGATACGCAAGCCTATGACGTCAGACGGCAATATCACCACTATGCCTAACTGAGGAAGCTTTTTCTATCCATGACTAATTTTGTTCCGAAAGAGCTAGCACCTTATTTTGGTAGCGCTCAATTATACTGGATACCATGCACTCCACGCGGCCAATATAGTACGCCAAGTTTCGTTAGTTCGTAGTGATAATTGATTCTTATATTTTTTCGCATTTTGCGCTTCTACCAAAGGAAGAGGCATATAGACCAGACACCGAATGGAGATAATTTGTTTTCCTATCTCGGTGTACAATGCAAACAAAATTAACAAAGCAAAGGGTTCAACTACTGTCTGCTTCTTTCTTATCCCACGGAAGCATGAGCAGTGGTTCCACGACGTCCGCAAACTTAAGATAAGGCTTCACGTGAAGCCAGATGTAGTGGTCCAGTTCTTCAAGGTGCATTCGGCCGTTAATTTTCCAGCGTAGCACTCCACCCTACGTATGACGCCAGCGGTTCTCATGAACTCTTTTAGGCCTACTATGCTGGACAGCGCTAGTTTGATCCTCTCGTTGGCCTCATCGTTACCCGAAGCCGATCCATGTTGGACCGGCTCCACGAGTACCAGGTGCTCGGACATAAATTCCAGTGCGAGCGCACATTAGCTCACGTCTTCTGAGGTTGTCATACGGCTCGTAGCAGCAGGTTATCCTACGCCGCGTAACTGCCTCGACCGCAATTCGCTCTTTTTCAGCCTTTTCTGAAACGGCCACTTTGACGTGGAGCAAGTTGTAATTACTGGCCACAGCTGGCGCTAGGTACCGTAAGAAGCGTTCCCCGCTCTTGGTTTGCGAGAGCAATGAAAAGTGGTGCGAACTTGGGCTCTCCAGCGCAGCTATGCCCAGTAATTGACACTCACTTTCAGTCGGCGCAGTGCATGTGAGATAGACGAGCCGAAGATTTTGGTTTGATGCAATGGCCGCGATAAGGTTTGATTGGGCTGTCGGAAAATGGGTTCTCTTTCCTCATACGGGAAGATTGAAGACGACGGGTGTAAATTTTTAGGTTTGTAGCCTCAGCAATTAAGGAGATCAAGTCATAACGCTTTCGTCGAATAATATCTCCTGATGACAAGATCAACCGCTGTGATTTGGCTGCAATTGTTTAGAATGTTTATAGCTGTGAAAATACGTTCTTGACATGGGAAACGTTGCTGAATTGTGGACACCGTCTTGACTTCTGAGTAGTCGGCAAATATAGATAGATTGCTGGGGCTCAGTTCATATATCCCCGAGCAACACCTTACGCGCAATGTCACACTCGCAAACCGCGCAGCACAGTTCTCCCTGGTCGAGCCACGACGGCAGAGAACCTAAGCTCGGAAAGGGATACTACGTCAGCCAGCGCATGTAGCAATTGGCGGCAGTCTGAATATACAAAGCCAAGATAATTTAAAGTCAGTTTCTCGAGCATTAAGTTCTCCTTGAAATCTGGAAGCCAGGGTTGCATCACCTCCACATGGTTCCCCAAATCATATTACTCCTTGGCAAAAGGAGTGCTCTTCCCCTTCATTTGCTGTATACTCCGATTCCTGGCAACCACATCAGCGATAAATCCAACCCCCTCAGTGTGACTGATGTCTGCGACCAGAGAAACCTGTTCCAGTGTCGTCAATGTAGAGATGACATTTGAAAGCGTCGTCAGAGCCCGCCCAGGAGTAGCAAAATCCGAGTCGAGAGTAAGGACCTCTAAGCAGGCGTTTTCCGCAGCCAAGTGCTCAGTGACACTCTTGAGCTGAGCCCGACCGCAAGGCTAGTAACTGAGCTGTCTTCTTTTAGGAGCGCGATCAAAGTTTCGCCACGCGACTTTGTCAGCGTAGGTACCGTAACGTACGTGAAGGCCGGTGAGCGCTGCAACACATCGATTCAGTCCGATGATCTTCAAAGGCCTGTAGTTATTCGAGGACACGAGAACTAGGTTCTAAATTCTATTCTTGAACATGACGACTATGTCACTCGCAATATCGTCGACGCCGCGCATTTGGAGCCTTTAAATGTATGCACTGTGCCTTAGGGCCTGTCTGAACGCCTCGCTGTCACTAACAGCACTGGTGCCCTTGACATGGACGATGCATCGGTGGTGTGAGCAGCCACGCCAGGAGTTCAGTCGCCACTGCCGAATATTCTTTCTTCGCTTCGTGGATGTAGGCGATGTTCATCAGAGATGAAAAGACCAGGCGGACATCGCTGAAGTTTTCCTCAAGTTCTGCACGCATCTGAAGACCCTCGTGACCGAGAAGGTGGTTGCACGGATCTGTTTGTGCCAGTAATTAGCACACGGAGTTCTTTTTGTTTTCAATGAAGGGGATAGTGCAGAGAATGTCAAAAAGACTCCTGCTCGTTTCTGTAGTATCAAGAATGGATGCCTCTTGATGAAGTGAGAACAACGCTCCTATTAGGGCAGTAGTTCTTGCTGCTTGCACTGACCTGCAGGAAATGCAATGTAACCGCAATAGAATGCTTCAGATCGAGCAAGGTTACTTTTGAGTTTTTGCTATTTTGTTTTTCGCTTATTTCTAAAAGCCGACGTACTATTGGAGTTTGCCGTGCAGTTATATCTTCCAGAAACACGGAAAAGAAAAGTATGTCTAAAACATTGGAAAGTATTATAAAATTAGATTTGAAAGAAATTCCCATCAGGGTGGAGGCAAGAAAAAGTCAATCACCGAAACGATGACTGAGCTGAAATACGAGCATAAAATGTCTTTCAAGCTGTATTAGATACAAAGACATTAGAAGCTATGGAAAGCCAGGCTTCAAGTTTTCAGAAGTGGCAGGCCGGTTTCATCGAGCAGCGCGATAAAGTTACCAGCCTTGAGTCGCGGAAGCCTGGGCCCAACCACGTCAACTAGATGATTCGATTTGGAAGGCCGCACCTGACGGAGCAGTGTCTATTACTGAAGAACTGATGTTGAACATGAACAGCATTGCGAGTGTGAAACAAAAGCTTTTCGCGCGAAAAACTGACTCTGACCTTGAACAGCGACAGATAATTGCGTGCACACAGGATAGAATGGTTTACCGATCGGAAAATGCGGCCAATAAGCCGAATTTGCAACACATCAGCACAAAAAATCGGTTTTTGCTTTATGTCATTTGCTAAGAGACATTGATTTTGCTCTTCGTGAGAACTTTTCCCCATCACAGGCTGCATCCAAGAACAGCTGAGGGGATATGGTAGCAGTGCGCATAAGAAGACAAACTTGGGCAAGACAAACTGCCAGTCGATGGCAAATCATGCTTCTTTGATGACGTGAATGACCCTGTATCTTAGATAGGTAGCCTGGATATTGCACGATATCTGCGCTGTACATACATTCCCTTGAGTACTTCGCTCTGGCTGCCGTCTGCAATTCAAACACTACGAGGGAGACCCGAGAGGAAATGGCAATTTTCGCTCGTAATCAAAATTTTCTATTTTATATAATAGTATAGGGAGTAATTTTCAAATGGATATACTCTGCAGAATGATTCACGACGTGGAAGCTTACCTGATTGCTCTAACTGAAACATGGCTCAGCAGCAAAGTAGCAAACTCTGAATTGTTTCATTGTGATAGAAGATATGTGGGGATCCGGTGCTGACATGAGCACCGCACGTTTACGGTGGTAGAAATTACTCCGCAGCCCTTCACTACGGCTACTCTTTCTCTCTCTCTACTGGTGATCGAACAGTTAATTCATGTTGTGGGAGTTGTTTCGTTTTTTTTTCGACTGTATAATTATCCCTCGCTCATTATCTCTTAAGAGAGAAAGTCAGCGGGTGGTGAGCAGGGCGGAGCCGGTTACACGGAGGAAGAACAGTTTTCGTGCACTCACTGGCGTGTACAACGAGATGCCTGCATTGTTCGACAAATGACAGAAGTCCGCGCAGCCGCCGCGGCGTTTAGTGAAGCGAAAAGGGCTGTCTTTATATTTCTTTCGACGAACAGGAATCGGCCAGTCGGAGGGAAACGCACAACTTAAAGCCAGATAAGAGAAAAAAAAAAGCCGCGTAGCGAGAAGTTTGAGAGATGTTTCTTTGGTTCTTTTTTTATGAAAGGGGGTTACCATTGGCCCTACCACAGAAAAACGGCCACGTCACAGCGATTGCGGGTAAACGGGTGTACTAACTCAAGAGGGGATACTAAAAGACGAAACAAAACAAAATAACAAAAGAGGAAAAATAAGGGTTTGCAAGAGGCCTGAGAAAATTACATAGAAGAGACGAAGACCTTCACTCGCGCATAGCTTGAGCACTGCGCACGCATCTCGCTCCTTCACCCCCACTGCAACCCTCCTTGCGACTCTCGAAGCCCCGTTGACAGAAACACACCAAAACGCACAAACTCACAGGAAGAACCCCAAAAAAAGAGGAGCGCGCCTGTGCTATGGCTTACTTTCCGAGAAATACCGAGAGGTTCCCGGGTACGCGCTTCGTCCGTCATTTAAGATAGAACACCGGCTACGGAGCCGGACGAGCACACACACAGTTCACGAACAAAAGGCGCGCCCGCCACTTTGGCTGCGAACCGTAAAATGGAGGGGAGGCCCTAAGAGAAACAAGCATGTAGATAAGGCGCTCTCTCACATAGGGTATAAGAAAGGGAGTACTGCATTTAAAAACAGCGTGGTCTCAGAACTGTCTTGCAGTTCTCGCCTCAGATGTCTCCCATCCTTCTATGCGTGAATAGATGCTGTCTTTACATTGGCAGTTAATTTTCAGACACTTGTCTTGGGATTCCGAGGGAAGGAAAGGTGGTTGGACTGTAAGGGAAGCAAACTGTAGCAGGGGGCGGCAGAAAGTTAGGTGGATGGATGAGTTTAAGAATTTTGCAGGGTTCAAGTGGGTGCAGCTAGCACAGGTCTGGGTTAACGGAGGTATATGGGAGAGGCCTTCGCCCCGCAGTGGGTATAGTCAGACTGATTATGATGATGATGTCTGTCCTTAATGATTCTTCGAGAAGGGCACAAAAAATTCGTCTTTATATGTAAGTGTTTGTTTATGTCTATTGACTTGGAGCGAAATAATAATAATATAGATAATAATATAAATAATAAGGATTATACAGTAGACTGCACCGATACAATTACGATCTACCGTCTTATTGCTTGCCTCAGAGACAAATGGTACCAAATACTAATAGCAGATTTTACTTTCTAAAATAAAGGATCTTCGTGGGGCGACTTCTGGTCAAGGCATTCGATCCCCGCTCGTTGAAAGAGAGGGGCACGCGGTTGGATGTAGCGCCCCTCTCCAGAATGAACTTGTGGAGCTTTTCTATTGCCTGGTGCACCGAAACGAGGTCCGACTCAAATGAGGCGTAATACTATATTTGGTAGCCCTCTGGAGAAGTTAACGAAAAACAATTTGAGTGAGTGAGAGACAACTAAGGGCTATTTGGAGAACCGGTCACGAAATATGTGGTCGATCTTCTTGATGTATGTGGACAGACACCTGAAGGATAACTTGGAGGCAATGCGAACTTCTTAACCTCGTCCGCCCACCTAACTTTCTGCCGCCCCCTGCTAAGCTTTCCTTCCCTTGGAATCCAGTTTGTTACACTAAGCGACCGTCGGTTATCCTCTCTTCGCACTACATGTCCTGCCCATGCCCATTTCTTCTTCTTTATTTCCACTAGAATGTCGGTAGCTTGAGTTATTTCTCTGACCCACTCTGCACGCTTCCTATCTCTTAATGTTAGCACTACCATTTTTTGTTCCATAGCCCTCTCTGTTGTCCTCAACTTAAGTAGAACTCTCTCGGTTAGTCTCCACGTTTCAGCACCATAGGTGAGTACAGGTAAGATGCAACTGTTATATACTTTCCTCTTTAGCGATACCGGTAAGCTGCTAGTCATAATCTGTGAGTGCTCGCCAAATGCGCTCCATCCCAATCTTATTCTTCTTGTTATTTCCTTTTCATGGTTCGGATCTGCGGTTACTACCTGTCTTAAGTAGACATATTCGCCTACTACTTCCAGTACTTCGCTACCTAATGTGAACTGCTGTTCCTTCCCGAGGCTGTTGAACATAACCTTAGTCTTCTGCATATTGAATTCCAAGCCTACCTTTCTACTTTTCCTGTCTAGGTCACTAATTATTTGCAGTTCATCCCCCGAGTTGCTTAGCAAGACATTGTCATCAGCAAATCGCAGATTACGGAGGTATTCTCCATCTACCCTTATCCCTAACTGCTCCCATTCCAAGTCTCTGAATACTTCCTCTAAGCAAGCTGTGAATAGTACTGGGGAGATTGTGTCTCCTTGCCTAACACCTTTCCTTATGGGAATTTTGTTACTTTTTTTATGCAGAACTATGGTTGCTGTGCAGCCACTATATATATCTTCCAGCTTTCACGTACGGCTCGTCTACCCCCTGATTTCGCAATGCCTGCATCACCGCCGAGGTTTCAACTGAGTCAAATGCTTTTTCGTAATCAATGAATGCTATGTATAAGGGCTGGTAATATTCCGAGAATTTTTCTATCACCTGATTGATGGTATGTATATGATCGATAGTAGACTACCGTTTCCGAAACCCTGCTTGATCCTTTGCTTCATTGCAGTCTAAGGTTGTCCTGATTCTATTAGCAATTACCTTAGTTAATACCTTATACGTAACAGACAGTACGCTGATTGGTCTGTAATCTTTAAGGTCCTTAGAGTCCCCTTTTTATGAATGAGAATAATGTTTGCATTCTTCCATGGTTCCGGTACCGTCGATGACACCAGGCACTGCGCATACAGGGCGGCTAGTTTTTCTAGCAAGATATCCCCCCGTCCTTTAACAAATCTGTAGTTATCTGATCCTCTCCAGCTTGTTTCCCCCTTTTCATAGTTTCTATTGCTTTCTTGACCCCGGCCTACGTCACTGGTGGAACATCCGACTGTTTTGCCTACCGCCAATCTCATTACGGTCCTGACTACTTTGGCTACTGTAGAGATCTGTATAGAACTCCTCGGCTACTTTGACTATCTTGTCCATATTTGTGATGACGTTGCCCGCCTTGTCTTTTATCGCATACATCTATCTTTTGTCTATGCCCAATTTCTTCTTCACCGTTTTAAGGCTTCCCCCGTTCTTTACAGCATGCTCAAGTTTCTCCATATTTACTTCCTTATATCGGCCACCTTGCGCTTATTGATTAGCTTTGATATCTCGGCCAATTCTATCTGGTCTGTTGGATTGGAAGCTTTCATACTCTGGTGTTTCTTAATCAAATCTTTTGTCTGCTTAGACCGCTTACCGGTATCCTTTCTAACTATCCTACCACCCACTTCTACAGCGGACTCAGTAATGATATCTCTGAAAATATTGTTCATTGCTTCTAGGGTAATGTCGCCCTCCTCGGTTAGTACTGAGTATCTATTATGTAGCAAGATCCTGAACTTTTCTGCCCTCCCCCTCACCGCTAATTCGTTGATGGGTTTCTTTCTTACTAATCTGTTGCGTTCCTTCTTCAGATGTAGGCTAATTCGAGACCTCAACATCCTGGGGTCACTGCATTGCACTTTCCCGATTACCTCTACATCTTGCATAATGGCGGGGGTTGAACACATTATGAAGTCGATTTCATTTTTGGTCTCCCCGTTCGGACCTTTCCATGTTCATTTCCGGTTCTTCCGTTTGCTGAAGAAGGTATTGATGATTCTTAAGTAATTGCGCTCTGCAAACTCAACTAGAAACTCCACCCTGCTATTGCTAGAACTAATGCCATAGTCACCTATTGCCTGGTCTCCTGCCTGCTTTTTCCCTACCTTGGCACTGAAATTGCTTATTAGTACAGTATACCACGTCTTTATTTTTCGCATTTTCGAATTTACATCTTCGTAGAAGCTTTTAACTGCCTGGTCATCATAACTACAGCCTCGGGAAGGAACAGCAGTTTACCGGGTATGATGAAACCAACTGACAGTGTGCGTCCGTGGCAGATGACCACCTGCAATTTCATGGGGCATTTACCCAGTAACAAGCAGGGGCTCATTGATGGAGCTTCCCTCTACGGGAAATGGTGCCTGCGTTGCAGACCTTAAGGCCTATGCGTAACGGTCTGACGAGCTTGCGCTGGTGTCCATTGCCACCACAGGCAAGCGCCAAGGCACATCCGATGCGGTGGAACGTAGCCGTGCCCCCCACCTGTACAAGGTGAGGCGACGTTCAGCTGTGTGATTATGCCGGACGGCGGGCCTTTTCCGCGACCGAAGGCATACCACCTCACTGAGCGAGCTTTCTCGTCGAACCCTACCCGGAAGCAAGGTTGGTCCTCCCCTTTCTGGCTAGCTCAGTTCCAGCCTGTGGGCTTTATTTTTTTATTTTTGTGTGTGTGTCTCTTTTCACATTTTCGCTTTCTTCTGTTCCCGTTCGTAATTCCTATCTTGTAAATATTGCACAGTGAATATCTTCATTTGTACAGCGCATCTTTTCTCTCCTCTTTCCGATTGAACTACGGAGTATTTCACATTAGGCAGCCCCGTCTCGCGGCTGTTCCTGCGTGTGTGGAGGAGATGTTGGGGTCGTTTGGGGATGAGGAGCGTGGACGATGCCCCCTTTCATGGCCGCCGCCACTGCGAAGGTGTTTGGGACAGGTCCGCCAATAAGGTCGGCGCCACCCGTTGTGTGGTGTGTGTGTTTGTGGCTATGCGTGCGCGTGCCAAGGGCGGAGGCGGTGACATTGTGCCGTGTGTGTTTGCCGGTGTGTGCTGAGCGTGGAGAAGAGAGCCCCGCGCGGTCGCCACATGTGCCCCTTGGATCACCCCGGAATTTCCACGCCTGGGCTCCTTCGGCGCGTTCGTTGTCCCTGCACTTAACCTGCACCGCCACCGACGGAGATCGTCTGCAGCCAACAATTACCAACTGGCCACCCAGAAGTCAACGTGCGGTGAGTCACCGGTCATGGCAGGCTCCCTGAGCTGCACCGAAGAACTTTGGGACTACTGTACATCATTGCGTTCTGTACATAGTTGTGGTTACTTCGCCTTCGGAACTTTGTGGAACTTTGTACGTTATTGTTCATGCCATCGTGTCTTTTTTTGTGCGCCTTGCTAATGTTCGCCTTTCTGGAGTGTCTGTCATTTCGAGATCTTTTTGGCTGGAGCTGAAGCGTAGTTTACTTGTTGCGTGAGGATAGCATTCTTTTCTTCAAGCTGGGGACCTGCCGCGTGCTATCCCTGATAGGTAGGAGGGCAATTAAGAAGAGGAGGATGTGGGATTCAGGCTTGCTGTGGCTGCCTTTGCGCGGCCGCCGCCCGCTTCCCTGTTGTTCTCCTCTTTTCCTTTCTCCTGCCTGAGGCGGCGAAGAGATGTCCGATCGACTTGTCACTGTCGCTCGGCCATAGCTCCGCCCTGGCGTCCCAGGGCTGTTCTCTTTGGCGCCTTTTGGCGGGAACACGCACCGCTTCGACGGCTGCGCACGCGCGGTCTTCCGAGCAGGGCCCAGGAGAGACCCCTCCGAGACATCACAAGGTGCGTAAGCTACTGTTCATGTCTGCCGGCCTTTGCCCGCGCATGCTAGTGTGTACTCGAGTTCGTCCACTCCGGTTCGTACCTGAGAGCGCAGCTCGAGCCTGTCGATCGTGAACCAACGATCCGCGACAAGCGTACCTTGCGATGGTTGCCCACTCTCTCTCAAAGGAACCCTTTGGTCACCGCGAGAAAGAGATATAGCACGCCCTCGTGTGCTTGCAGTGCGCACTCCGTGTCACTTCTTGCGTGCAGAGGAGCCTTGCTCCTCGCGCACTCCCGGGACACGGTGACTGAGTATGTGTGTGTATGTGCGTTCGTATATATATATATATATGAGTGTGTGGGTACCGCTGGAGCATGGCGTTTCAATAAACGTCTCCTTTGTGAACTTGGAGGCTTGTGTCCTTGCAGCGAGGTGCTCTCCTCCCTGTGGAGGTTGAGTGCGCGCTGCAGTGTTTCAGTGGGCCTTGGTGATGGCTGATCGGGGCTTCGGCTCGAGCGACGCTCGAACCCACGGTGGTTGGTGGCCTATGCCCACGTAGAAACCCCAAGCCTAACGGGGAAAAGCCCCTGGTCATCGTACATTGAACGGAGCAGCCCCTGCTGCGCATGCGCAGTAAGGGTAAGGAGCGGAGGACGTCAACGCCTCTGCTTCTGGGTGATTTTTTTTCCTCCTCGGCCAAGCTGAAACCCGGACGCACACGACGATCCACTTCCCGGAAAGCGCAGATGAGTCTGTTGAGGCGCCGCTGCACGAACAGACAAATATCAACCACCAAAACGCGGCGGACGATGAGGTGCGCGCCGTAGCTTCTGCCCAGACGCCGCAGCACAAAATAGTCACGACATGCTTGATGACGAGGAGCAAGAAATGCAGCAAAGCACATGGATGTATGACCCTGATAGTGGCAGAATAGTTGACCCGCAACTACAATGGCAGCAATGGGAAAGGAAGGGAAAGAAGGAGAGGCCAACTATAAAGGCAGCAAACTCCGAGATTGAAACGCCATCATCGCAGCAAACTAGCCCAACGAGCGCGGCAAAGGCGCAGTGCAAGAGGTCCATTTATCCGCCCCTACCAATGGACGACGCTAAGATTATCTACCGACTGCAATCAGGGCTTCAACTCTCCAAATGGACTCAACTTAAAATCATACACGTCACTGAAAAAGCCAGCGGACTCACCCAGTATGACTTCTTTGACAACATACGAGTCCAAGTCTAGGTGCCTGAAAACATCATCATCGCCAGTACAGCCAACAAGACCATGGCATATGAAGTGCTCAACAAGATCGCAGAACTTGAACTGGGCAGCAAATATTAAAACGCCAGAAGGAATCATCAAAGGCGTTATACACAATATCCCCCAAACACTACCAGCGCTGAAATCCTAGCCGGCCTCCGCGTACCAGCAAGATACAACGTCCTTGAGGCGGGCATGCTGGGACAATCCTCTACCGCCCTGACCGCATGTGTCGTTTAACGTTATCTTTCAAAGTAATGACTTCAAATGCTACCCTTACAGAAAGTCAATTAAATACTGTAGATCGTGCGGCACCTGGGGAATCGGCAGGACATCTGTCCTGACTCGCCGCCAAATTTCTGTTCCCGCTGTGGCGAAGCCAATCAACCCCAGGACCATAACTGCCAACCTAAATGCAAGCTATGCCAACTCCAACATGAAACCGCCGGCCGAGATAGCAAGAAAAAACTCAAACCCAATCCCCCCTCTCTACATCAGGCAGCAATGGGAGGCCGATGTAACGCAGACTACGACAGTGATTTTCCCGTTCCCTCGACCCCAACAACGAGTAACGCTAACCCTACGACGGCAATCAAACCTTCCACCGCAAGATCAAGAAGCACCTCAAGGTCACAGAAAGATAGCCGGTCTGACTCCTGCTCATGCTCCCAAACCCAAAAGCAGGTCAGCTAAGCAGACGCTGCAACTGGTGGGCAGTCCGACTGTGAAGAGAACAAGATCTCCGACGAAGTACAAGCCAAATTACAGCAACAGCAAGCAATTATCGATAAGCTTATTAACAAATGCAAAGAACAAGAGGTCATTATAAATGGCTCCAGAGCAAAAGCACAAGATGCCAACCCACCAGTGCTGACAGAAGAACGCGTCAAGGAACTTTTCAACGAAGGGATAAAGAAAGCTCACATCTGGCAACACAAATTACGCAGAAGGTGATGCAGCAGATCATGCAGCACATGACTCAATTGTTAAGTCATGAAATGCAGAAAATCAACGCAACCACTCCAAGACTTTCGCATGCATGTTCAACAAAACTACATTACCCAGGCTGGCCTCGAACAGATTCTCGGTAAACAGAAGGCCCGCAAGAAGGCTAAAACAGACGCAAACGAGGCGGGTTCCACCTTTGATTGTAAACAAGATGGCTCCCAATAATAGTGAAGGAAGAACACCACCACCAAAATTGAAATTATGGCAGTGGAACGGCAAATCGTTCCGTCCAAAAAACAAAACCTTCTTCATCTAGCTGAACAAGACAATCCGGACATAACAGCTCTACAGGAAACCCACACCAAGTCACCTGGTATCCGAGGATATGAAGCATATACTCCTGATAGTACAAGTCGTACCGCCATTTGGGTACAAACATTTCTCAATGCACAACTGCACCACGCGAGCAGCCTCATCGAGCGCACCTTCACTGAAATAATCCCTAACAGGAAGAGTGAGCAAGGCCTGTTCGTCCTTAATCTGTACAATCCTCCCAGAGATCTCCTGGCAGGCTTCGATGCCTTCATGCGGGAAGTGGACCGGTTTACACAAGGGCACAAGCTTTCTTTGGTAGGAGATTTCAACGCCCACCACACTGCTTGGGGATACATCAAAACCAACAAAAAGGATGTCCGGGTGCACGATATGATGCAGCATCACCAACTAACTCTTTGGAATAACCCCCACACGCCCACCAGAATTGGCAACAGTGTTTGCAGAGACAAATCCTGATTTGACGTTCACCAGGGGCACCTCGCAAGTTGCATAGAACAGGCTCAAAGAGACTCTTGGCAATGATCACCACGTAATACAAATTGGAATATACCATAAGAAGACCACGCTTCGCATCGGCAAAGCTCGCCTTAAGAACTGAGATGCTTTCAGGAAAGACACCGTACCCCCATCCACAGTCGACCTCGAAGCCTGGACCAACTAACGTTACACGAAACATATCCAACTCACGACACAAACACCGGCTGTGGATTCTCATCTACTACATCTTTGGGAAGCCCGGCGAGGACTCCTTAGAAGATGGAGAAAGCAGAAAAGAAACAGTAGCCTGAAAAAGTGGATTGCCAAAATGACCAAACCGGCCGAAGAGTATGCCAAAGACCTCGGAATACAAAAGTAAAACCAGTTTTGCAATCGACTACAAGAAACTCTGCGTACTTGTAATACCTGGAACATTCTGAAATATCTCATCGGCACCACATAGTCTAACTCTACATCTCGGAAAAACTTGGCTGATATATTACATTCCCACGATGGAAGGGAGCACGAAATCCTGAATGAGATTAAGAAGCAGTTCACCAACAGAAGTTTGTTACGTCCACACAACAACACACACCCGACGTACCAAGGGAGCCGGAATGAGGACCTAGATCAGCCTTTTACAATGACGGAACTACTGGCGTCCCTGGCGAAGCTCACCCGGTATACCATCCCTGGCAAGGACCGAATAACCAGGACGGTATTCGGACGGTATTTGCCCAGACCCGGAGAAAACAGCTGCAATCGCACAATTCCCACCGCCTGCCGACAAGAAAGCTGTGCGCTGATTCCTTGGGCTGTGCGCTTATTATCGACGATTTGTCAGAAACTTTTCGCGGATCGCCGAACCGTTGACGCAGCTTACAAAGGCTGACGTACCTTTTAAATGGGAAGCGCCGCAAGGAGAAGCCTTCGACGAACTCAAGCGCCGCCTGCAATGCCCTCCCGTACTTGGCCACTTTGATGAAAACGCCGAGACCGAGATTCACACCGACGCGAGCAGTGTGGGCCTAGGAGCCGTTCTCGTCCAGAAGAGTGCCGGACAGGAGAAAGTAATCGCCTACGCTAGCAGGTCACTCACAAAAGCCGCAGTCAATTACTCGACGACCGAGAAGGAGTGCCTTGCAATCATCTGGACCACTTCTAAGTTTCGTCCATACCTATACGGCCGACCATTCAAGGTGGTAAGCGACCATCACGCGCTCTGCTGGCTGGCTAATTTGAAAGATCCTTCCGGCCGCATTGCCAGATAGAGCCTTCGACTTCAATAATTTGACATGACTGTAGTCCATAAGTCGGGCCGAAAGCATTCCGACGCAGACTGCTTATCCCGCGCTCCCGTCGATGCTCCCCCGAAGGACGATGACGACGACGCCTTTTTGGGACCGGTAAGCGCCAGCAGTTTCGCAGAACAACAGCGATCAGACCCTGAGCTGAAAGCGCTAGCCGATTACTTGGAAGGAAAGACCGCTTCCCCTCCTGGTGTGTTCAGGCGACATTTATCATCCTTCACGTTAAGCAATGGCCTCCTCGTGAAGAAGAACTTCGCACCCAACAAGACCGCGCAGCTTCTCGTAGTGCCTAAAACCCTTCGGCAAGAAATTCTGCAGGCGTTGCACGATGAGCCCACAGCAGGCCACCTCGGATTTGCGCACACGTTGCGTCGAATCCAAGAGAAGTATTACTGGCCGCGACTGCCTGCCGAAGTTGCCCACTACGTGAAGACGTGTCGTGAGTGCCAACGACGCAAGACGCCACCGATCAGACCAGCAGGACTACTAAACCCGATTCCGCCCCCAATCCTGCCCTTTCAGCAAATTAGGATCGATCTCCTCGGCCCCTTTCCATCTTCGTCTATGGGTAACAAGTGGATCATCGTGGCCACTGACTACCTTAACCGTTACGCCGAAGCAAGAGCACTACCAAATGGTACCGCGACAGAAGTCGCCAAATTTTTTGTCGAACAAATTCTCTTGCGACACGGCACCCCAGAAGTGCTCATCACGGACAGGGGAACGGCGTTTACGGCAGAGTTGACGCAAGCCATCCTGGGATGCAGTCACACAAGCCATCGACGAACAACTGCGTACCATCCCCAGACCAATGGCCTCACGGAGCGCTTGAACAAAACGATCGCGGACATGATCGCTATGTACGTCGACGCTGAACACAAGACCTGGGACACCATCTTGCCGTACGTGATCTTCGCGTATAACACGGCAGTCCAGGAGACGACCAGAGCGACCCCGTTTAAGCTTGTGTACGGCAGGGAGCCCGCGACGACGCTCGACGCAATGCTGCCGCACGTAACCAGCGAAGACAACCTTGACGTCGCCGCCCACCTGCAGCGTGCAGAGGAAGCCCGACGACTCGCACGGCTGCGTATTAAAGACCAACAGCGCACCGACAGTCGACGATACAATTTACGACGACGCCATGCAGAGTACAATCCAGGAGACCAAGTGTGGGTTTGGACACCAATTCGCCGTGGCGGATTAAGTGAAAAGTTGTTGCGTCGATACTTTGGGCCATACAAAATCCTTCGCCGCGTCGGACCACTGGACTATGAAGTCATTCCCGACGGAACGTCAGCATCACAACGGCGACGCGCACGCCCAGAAATTGTACATGTTTTACGACTGAAGCCATATTACGCGCGTTAAAGAATCTGTGGTGTTTAAACTTTGCAGTGTTTATGTTTAAGTTTCTTTGTTTTGGAACATCAAGGCGATGTTTTTTTAAGGGGGAAGTAATGCCGCGAAACCTTCAAACAGTAGTTGTTTTTTAACAGCCACCGGCATATAGGCTTATCACTCTGATTCTGGACCGCGTATCAGTTCCGTAATCTTTGTATGTTAATGCTCGATGTCGCAAGTCACACCTTTATCAGTTTTGTTGTAGCGAAAGATGCACCGAGATCTGTCTCGAAGGTTCCGGCCACTCGGGTGTCTTTCCACAATGTTCCAGCCCGTGCTGGTAGCTGTTTGCGACGTTATCTAGATTGTTCTGTGCAGCCTTTAAATTGAGCGTTGCCGAGTGTGACGGGCATTCTTTGTTCGACGACCGACGAGTGCGTTCGTTGCTATCGCCGCCGCCGAGTTGCTTAGTTCTTTTGCGGGCGCAAGTCAGCCCCAATAAAGAGTTATTTCAGTACCATCACGCCTGTGTCTTCTTTTGGCGTGTACGGCATTGTCACCATTACGTGACAATATCTTACGCAACCTTTACCAGGAAGCAACCAAGTACCTCCTTGAGCAAATCAACAACAGCTGGGAGATGTGAGACACACCAGAAGCGTGGAAACACGCTGAGGGTATCATGATTCCCAAGCCCAACAAACCACCAGGACTTGGGAACCTAAGACCTATATCCCTCACTTCATGCGCAGGGACGCTTTACGAGCACATGGTCCTGAGCCGCCTCACAATCAATTTGGAAGATCAAGGGCACATCCCCAATATGCTGTATGGATTCAGACAACACCTATTCGCACAAGATATCCTACTCCAACTCAAAGAGGATATCATTGACCATCCTGACAAATACAAAGAGAGCATCATTCTTGCAATAGATATAAAGGGAGCGTTTCCCAACGCTTCACACACCGCAATTCTTCGCAACCTACAGGACGCCAATTGCGGAGAGCGAGCATATAACTATGTTCATAAATTCTTGGCGAATCGTACGGCCACTATAAGCCTGGGGAATCTCAATACGGACAAATTCCTGGTAGCGGACAAAGGCACCCCGTAAGGTTCTGTTATATCGCCCCTCTTATTTAAATCGCTATGATGAAACTCCCGAGAAATCTAGATAAAATCAATGCTACACGACATGCTCTATATGCCGATGATATAACAATATGGATTCGAGGCGGCTGCCCAGGACAGCAGCAAGACGCCCTTCAAAAAGCCGTCGACTGCACGAATAACAACCTAAGAAATTGCGGACTCATATGCGAACCAGAGAAATCTGCACTCCTGGTTCTTAAAGCCAGAACTCGAGGAAGACCCCAAAAGATGACATTCCTGATCCGGAAATCTTTCTTGACGGAAACCCTATCCCTCAAGCCGACTCTCTTCGCATTCTTGGCCTAAACATCGCGAAAGATGGATCAGTGTCTGCAACACTCCCGAGACTTCAGAATACTGTTACTCCGCCGCGTGGCCAGCAGAAGACACGGTATAAAAGAACAAGATACCGTCCACATCATTCAGGCTCTCATCATAAGCCACATAACATACAGAACACCATATTTAGACCTAAAGAAAGCAGAAGTGGAAAAACTCAACACTCTCATCCGTAAAGCCATCAAAATCGTCATCGGTATATCCGAACGTGCATCTGCGCAACGCCTCCTCCACCTCGGCCTTCATACCACGTGGGAGGAGCTTGCTCAGGCCCACAACGTAAACCAATTGGAACGCTTAAAACTAACGGAAACTGGACGTGCAACCCTCAATAAACTGGGATACAGAGAAGGATCAGAACAAAAAAAACACCAAGCAGCACATCCCGCACGAAATCTGCTCATACATCACTGTGGCCCCCATCCCGCGAAATATGCATCCTACATACAACAAAGACCAGCGCCTGGCAAGAGTTCGGGCCCTGAGCAAAGCGCACGGAAAAAAATACGGAAAAGAGATACACTGATGCAGCAAAATACCCAGGAAGACAAGCTCACTACATTAGTGTCATGGATTCCTCATTTCCAGAAAAGACCTTTGCAGCTATTTCAACAAATGACACTGACGCAGCCGAAGAGGCCGCACCTGCATTGGCGGTGTCGGTGAGCAAAGAACACGTCGTCATTCTCACTGATTCACAGTCTGCATGCAGAAACTACCAAAAGGGTAGAATTTCCAGCATAGCACTTCAAATCCTCCGTCGCACCACAACTAATCACCTCCCAGATACCTACATCATATGGACTCCGGTACACACTCACTTGGAAGGAAACGAGGCCGCCCGGGGATATGCCCACCGGGCACCACTTCCAGAGGGATTTCGGATGTACCCAAGAAATATACTGACATCCTCCTGCATTACAGAATTGACAGAAGAAAATAGTCCCCACCCCACAAGAAACCAACCAGAGAAGAAGCAGTCACCCTCCGAAAAATCCGAACCAACAGCCACGTCCATGGCACCTTACTATACAAAATCTCGCCCACCACCTATAGATAGGAATGCGCATTTTGCAACGTACCAAACACCCTACAACTTATGGTGTTGGGATGCAAGGGACCAACTAGTACTATAACCACCATGATCATAACCGAAGAGCAGTGGGAGACTCTGCTGTCAAGCCCAGCCCGGAGGATCAGCGTAGTCTGTTCAGCCAGACTCGGGAGATTGCTCAGGCCCACGGTTTTCTGGACTGAGGAGGCTGCCCACCTAAGGCTAAATATTTCACGCCTGGTCATAATAAATGTTTGTCTCTCTCTCAGCTGTATTTGTTGAAGCAACCTGAACGGTATAGACCATTTTATTTAGGAGGTCGCCATTTTGAAATGTGGTGCCGTCTATGTTCTGTTTTTGTCCCTAGCGCCATGCTGGTATGCGCGCACACATTTGTTGTATACCCACAGTGCAGGACGGCGGTGCCGCATATAGACGTTTCTGTTCTGGTTTTGTGTGTGTTTGCGTTAGAAAAGCTCCTTGATTACGGCAAAGCATTTTCTAGCAGTACTGCCGCCGTTTCGTGGAGCGATGGCCGGAACTTCGGCAGATGACGGGCCCGAAGGCAGTGACACTCTTACCGGCGTTCCGATGATTGACATAAGTGAGCGGATTTTGTTGAGTTTGTGAACTAATGCACTACAATTGTCGCACTGCTATCCACGACGGCTGTCGAGGAAGCGACACAGATAGCGCCAAGCTTCTTTTATGCTATTTGCGTTCTATAGACTACGATTGTCAGCCAGGATAACACAGCTATTTCATGAATGTTTACGTTAGCGGGACTTCACTTTGCTTGAGTACACTTGGTGTGTATATGCGATTTTTATTGTTTGATCAGTCCCAATACTGAACTCGTTTCGTGAAAGCTGACCGGTATACAATTCACGATTTCGAACACGTACTACAGTGCACTTCTCAGCGAGATACGTGTTGTGCCAAAATCAAGCGCTCGATCCTCTGTGCGCTCTGTGTTTCAGCGGGTTATCAATGAGATACTCACTAACGAGCAGATCCAGTGATCGGTACGAGATTGTTTACTCAGCTAGAGCGTGTAGACACCGAGCGAAAACAACATCTACACTTGTTGGCTTCGCGTATGTCACCGTCGCTAGTTTGGGGATTTGGCTACTGAGCGATCAATGACCGTTCTCTCAGCCTCGTTTTTTTTTCTCGTACGTAGCGTACTCTTTTCACTTGATGAAAGAGGAGTGTTTCGTCCGTAAATAACTCACGCTGAACAAGTGAAGTTAGATCACAGGTTGCGCGGCTACTAGCTACGCGGCAGTATAAATTCGCCGCGCCTCGCTTTCTTCTATTGTGTTTTCGCGAGCACTTAGAGCGTTTGCAGTCCTCTCCAAGTTACGCTTTTTCACACGAGTTTTCTAGGCTTTGGTATCTTGACTGGGGCAGTTAGCGCACTCTTGTTTTGCCAAGGCCCATTGTTTGCGGTAATAACCTTGCTGTTACATTGCTTCCTCGGCATGTAGTTAGGTGATATAGCATGCAACGAGAATTTTGAAGTGTTTTTTTGTTTTCTATTTCTCTTGGCTACTTCATTCCATTGCTCTGATTATGTGCCCTTGATACTTGTCTGCAGATGACAAGCTGTACAGCCATCCAACTGCTGTCACTGACTGGAGTGACGACGTAAAGAAGTGGCCACGCGTGCAGATGCCGCACATTATTTTTTACCTCCTTGAGAAGAAAGCGTGTGACCTCGAGGAGGTGAAATCATTCAGGAGCATGCAGTCGTAGTCGTACTTGCAGAGTGGTTGGGTTGGGACGATGCTCATGCATACAGTAGATGAGCAATTGGCATTGCTGAAATGCCAAGTGCAGGCCTCACAGTCAGTCAAAGTTCTTCACGAAGCATGGGTGCGTTGCACAAGAAGTGGAAGTTATAAACAGTGGCTGCTCGTGTATGGCAGGGAAGGGGAAAGTGTGCAGCCATGTCGGTGCACTGCTCTGGAAGATTGACCTGGCTGTATCTTCGGGCCTCACTGGGGAGGCATGCACAGATAGAGCAGCTGCCTGGAATCGAGGAACTAAAAGAAACTTGGTGCCTGCAGCCTTAGAGGACATCAACTTCAAGTTGCAGAAGCACACAATTGACCAAGACAGCAAGAAAAATAAGTCAATATGTATTCCACGCATCTTTGACAGTGATGAAGATCTGGCAAAGTTTTATGAAAGCTCTCCTTACAAGGATCTTCTTGACGTTCCCGGTAAGTTAGTTCCTAGATGTGTTTCTGAAACATTATCTTAATGTATGCATTTAATGTTAGTTATTCTGCAGAAGTCCTGTAAAGGCTTTTACATTATATATTTTACTACAATTTACGATGCAATTTACACCGTTAAGTGAAATATTTCAGCATATTTTCAATGTCATAATAAAATTACTAACAAGAACTAAAAGCCACAGAGTGTGACCGGCCAGTATAACAAGCTTTTTCTAGATTGTGGATCACTAAAGCACCTCATCTGCATTACAACAGACTAGATGTACAGTGCATGGAAGTTTATTTTATATGTTTTGACTTCAGGGACCCTCCTTCAAGCAACAATGAAAGCTCCTGTGCGACAGCTCCCTTCAAGGCCAGCCCCATCACCAGTTGGTGAACATGCCCCCCATGAGGAGAGTGACAAGTTGCCAGAAGCATGTCAGTTATGCAAAAAATTCTACCTTAACTTTGTGGCAATTTCCACACATGCAATGGCATTGTTAGAAGCAGCCACAAAAAATAAAAACAGCCATTTATGGCACGCCTCGCGACGAGTGCGAATCACAGCGTCAAACATCAAAAGAGTGCCCAAGAGGCACAATACGCCAACAGAAAAGGCCGTGTTGTCACTTACAGCTCCTTCATTTCATGGAAGTGCTGCAACGCAGCATGGCTTGCGATATGAAGCCGTAGCTCGACGGCAATTCGAAGCTACACTTGATTTAAGAGTTTCATTACAAGACATTCATGTTTGCGAGGATGAGCCATGGCTCTCAGCGACACCTGATGGCATCATTGAATCACACAATGCGATCCTCGAGATCAAATGCCGAGTTAGCGAGGATTGTAGAAACTTGATTAACACAGGAAAGCATGATGTGGTTGATGACAATGGAACATATGTCCTTAAAGAAATTGTACCTAATGGCTATTATGGCCAAGTTCAGTTCACCATGCTGTGTCCCAAGAAAAGCCTTTGTTACCTCTATGTTTGGTCCTCAAAATGGGCCATAGTTGCAGAAGTGACTTTTAATGTAACATATGTACAAGAGACAATGAAAAGGCTACGAAAATTTTATTTTGGCAGCATGCTGCCTCATCTTGCAACAATGGAAGCAGAGGGCAGACTTGACCTCTCAGCGTGCAAACAGGTCTTAAATATATGATCTCAATGCATTCAGCCTTGTAGTTCGGAATAAAATAAATAAAAAGACTTCAATGCATGTTGCATGCAAATGTTCCTTCTCTACAACACTCTTGATCAGTCCTCAGTTGACGGGTTGACTATTTGGCCGCCAGCGGATTGCTCAGCTATTAGTGGCATTTTCAGATTGCAGAGGCCTGCACACACAAAGACCATTGTGTCAATAGTCCTTTTGCACTTGATGCTGAGAGCAGATTTGAAAATTCGGTAGGTTTTTATGCGGCTGATTGCCATCTCAACATGTATCCGCAGAGACGCAATGCGCCGTGTTTGAGTCACTTCTTGCTCAGACAGTTGAAGTTTGCCTAAAAGCAAAAAAAAAAGCAAAATCAGTATTATGCACAAGTTCTTTTGAACCTCAACATTAAGAAGAAAACTCTTTATTATAGAAATATAGCAAACTGCAATTTGTCATCCAAAGATGAAAAACCAAAAATGCGTTACCGGCACGGCTGGAGTGAACGTTTTTTGATGCTTCGTGTCATGCAACATTTCACTAAGCTGCTGTGCCCAATGAACAACTGTTGCCAAATAAGCAAACAGCCTTTGAAATCTGTCAATACAATTTCTAGAAGGTACATATTTAGTATCAGTTTAAAGCTTTCCTTTTCATCATTGGATAACCTCTGCAAGATTGTGCATCCTTACCTCTGGTGAATGCCGGGGTATTCAGCTTGACACCTTGAGCTTCCAGGTACGGGTCCAAGGTGAAGCCTCTGTCAGCCATAATGACATCCCCTCGAACAAGGTATTCCTGGACACCACATTTTCTAACTATGTGTTTGTCAGAGGCACGACTACCAAACGTACGAGACACAAACATTATGTATCCACAAGGGGCAATAACAATCAAGTATTTAACTGTGTTATGTCCTTTGTGTGCACTATATGTCTGAGCCCTTGCACGCTCTTTCTTGGGCTTTTCCAGGGCAACCTCAGTACAGTCGAAAATGCAGCGTGTATCTTCATAGCCATTCTCTATAAATGAATTTGGCATGCTGCTTACAATCCTATCTTTAGGAAGCCATATCACATAATATTTCATGATCTTTTGCAGGCATTCTAGTGTGCAATTAAAGATTTTGCACACAGAGGAAACAGATATTCCAAACCTAAAGGAGAGATCTCTGTATAGCAGGCCAAGCCTGAGGCGCATAAGCGTCAATAGAAGGTGGTCCTCCAATGCTAGTCGTGATTGTGGCATTGACATTTTTTCCAGAAAAGTCAATAGCTTTTGGAAAACTTGCTTAGACACCCCAGTATAAAAAGCTATGTCTTCATGTGTCATCTGCGATGCCATCAGCACTTGCTGTCGCAAGGTGTAGGTGTGGTCTGCAAGACAGGGGTCTTCCCACTGCATTCTGCAGTGTCTTGTGCAGACCTGGAAATGCACATATTTAAGATGCAGTGTATTAGTAAGCGAATCATTTCATATCGAGTGGGAGTGAAATAGAGAGTGATCACTTTTGTTTGAGGCCATGCAAGGCAAATTCACATTTAGTGTGCATTAAGGCTTTAATAAAAAATACTTACAGCTTCTGTTTGTGTTCCTCTTCTGCTTCTGTTCTTTGCGTCTGTAGAACAGGGTGCCTGCAAAACATGCTGTATTTCAAAAATGCAACTCTGTCTGAAACAGTTTATCATGCAAGATAAAAAATGTAATGCCTACTCACACAGTGAATGTGACCTTTCAGTGTTTGGATAGAGCAAGCTGGAGGCATGCATCCTTCTTCTTCAAGGTACACGGACGACTGGAAAAATATGTCCATTTTACTACTATAAGCCTAACATAGAATATGTAGAAACTTACATTGTCGTCTATAGCCTCTCCTTCCTGTCTTGGAGAAGAAGCTGTCTTATCTGCATACTGCTCAGGCAAGTACATGACCTGAATAAATAAAGAAATGAACTGGAAAACTGGTTCACTATGCATGAAGAGTGTACTGAAGTTTAGCAGCTTGCAGCATTAAGGTCAGAATGTGACAGGACGGACAAGTCAGGACTTCCAACAGCTACATCCTGCAGAATAAATTTAAAGATCACTTGTGTCGTATGTCACAGCAAGCAGTGATAGTTCTAAAAGTATTCTTTCACACATTTGTAACAGAGGAAACCAATGTTTGCACTGAAGAAAGCACGTAGCAAAAGCACACTGCTTTCAATTAATTTGCTTTGCCACAGGGGCTATTATGAAAAATATTGCTTGTAAGCATATGAAACCTCTCATCGAGCTACATTTAGAGTCCAAACAAATGTGTTTCAACTGCTTATGAATGAATACCTAACTTAAAATGACTTTAGTTTTCATACATCATGCTACAAGCACAGCATAACGTTACTTTCAATAGTCTTCTAAGTTATATTGGCTCATACAATGGTCTTTATTAGAGCCTGTTAGACAGTTCCAAAAATATTGTCCTTCAAGCACCATATGCAAAAATAGAAGTCTGAGATGATAAAAGCTTGGAATAGCACTGTCATGTACAGGCCAATATGGGTGGCCGTAAAAGCTACAGGCGACAGCCCAGTATTGGGTTAAGCACTTTAATGCCAATCTGCAAGTATGTCAGTCCATATGTTTGTTTGAAGTGACTGCATTCACCTGATTTGTCATTGTGCTGTTAGAATCTTCATTAGCCACAGGTATGCTGTCTTGTGCTGCACTTAGTGCACAAGTATCAAGACTGGCCCGGTCTGGTTCCACAATCTAGAAAAATGCAACAGAACAGTGTGACAGAGCCAGTTTTTGTTCTCGAACTGCCTTCTGAAGTTTATTGCATTGTAGGATCAATTTCTTAAGGATGTAATGTGTGTACAGCCCTCAAGTTGCACACATATTAGAAATGAGGCACGTTGCTGCATCAATTTAGCACTGAAATAATGGAGGTGATCTAGAATACATATCTCTACCTATCTAAAAGTTAAATAATAGTTTGAAAACATGCAACACTGAAAATACAGCAATGCAATCAAATGCTGCATTGTCCATAAACAGAAATGGCCATTACCTAGTAAGTAGGTGATTTGCATACCTTATTAATGATGAATATTATGGAACAATCATCATTCCTTGACAAAGTTTATTAAGACTAGATGCTTATGCACGATGACATCTTACGACTTGTTTTAAAAGCAGAACATACAAAGAATGAAGTTGACTTTATTACATTAGAGTTGAAACTTTTGTCTGGCATAGGTAAAGAAAGCATTAGCCACTTGTTCCTTATGACGTTCAGAGTGTTTGATACCTTATTCAGATTATGAAATTGTATAGCTGCAAAGCTAACAGACAAAGTTTGAAAAAAGAATACACGCTTGGAACTTACATTCTCAGTTTTGGCAAAGCCTTCATCAATTGCAACACAGACACTAATGTTTTCATAGCAGCTGCGCACACTTGATACATTTTAAGCAATGCACAAACATGCAAATCTAGGACCTTAGCAATATATTTAAAATACACAAATGACTGCATATGGCAGTGGTGTCATGCATTTCAGCTTTAAGTGCAGTGGCATGGTTTAATTGCAACTGAAAAAAACACTCTTGTGCAGAATTTCCTAGCGAATTTTGCTATTAATGCGCGGGTGTTTCGAATAATCCTGGGCTTTGAGGCCAGAGCGCGTCAAAACCAGCAGAGAACAAAAACACTAAAAGAAGGGACAACTTTGTGTTCGTTTGCACTTGTACCCTACTCATTTTCGCAGCGCTTGTGAGTTGTTTTCATTTACGCATTTTCATCCGTTTTTCGCTGATCAGTAGAAAGACATAACGCGAACTCGCCCGATTCGGCTCATTTGCAATTTCATGACGCGATATTATGACATCGGTGAAAAATTAAGTGACTGCAACGTAACAGCTAGCATGTACAGACAAGGGACAGCGACAGATAGCAACCGACAGGACAGCACGCTCACCTTTCTCTTTTTCGTCGGCACGTAGTCCGTTTTTACGATCCGTCTCCTGGCAGTCATGACCTGAGCGAAAGTTGTCGCGCACAATGATTCTTTAGTACAACCGACACCCGATAAAAATAATTGGAGTGTTTGAAAGTGCCGCATTTTCGCACACGGCCACATACGCACGTAATGCTTACCTTCCGTTCATAGCCCAGCTTAAGCATAGGTATGGAGTTCTTGGCAGTACGTTGTCCACCAACAAAGTGTTCCGAGCACACACGAGAGGCGGTCGATGGCACAAAATCCTTTCTGTTGACGCTAGCCAGCCAACACCGTCGCTCGCCTTCATCGGACGGAAAACGATGCAATTGAAACAGATCGCACCCGCACTGATGCCGCGGCTGTTGATGCTGTGCACATGGCTCTGCGCCTAGTTTTTTTCGCTTACGATAGTTGTTGGAGCAGCCAACAACAGCGCAGTGGTATCCTGATGACCTCGGCTCACGATTCATGGTCACAGTTAGCGTGAAAACCAAGCAAAAGCTGTTTTATCGCGCAAAAAACAGCACGAAAGGCAAGTTCTCAATGCAAATGCTATGGCCACCTTGCCGCCTGCGCATACCAGCGAGAGAAGGGAGAGGAGGAGCGGCTCCGCGCGCGCCGCTTCGAGGCTATTTTCCTCCTCGCGGCGAAAACGGTCTATAGCGACGTGGTTTTAATACTCCCAGCACTCACCTACAGCTCACAATTCTTAAGGATTCTCTAAAACTTGTTCCTATTTATATTTGCAATGTTGCATTGGTTATTTACTACGAGAAGTGTACAAACATTTGATTTTAAAGATTATTATGCTGCGCGCCCTGAATGTTGTTCAAACTCCCCCGCTGCAGGCACACTTTGAAGAAAACATGCGTGAGTAGAACCGGGCAGACGGTTGGAGAAAATAGAAGCCCAATGCTGTTCACAATCATTCCTGCACTATAAATCCCTGCACAATAAATCTAGAATACGATATCACATCCATGCACTGTTTCACGCAATGCGCCGTATTTTTGGACTGAAAGCATTATTGAAGTGTTAAGCCAAAATAATGCTTCTTTGGAATACGGGGCGCCCATTCCACCGATATGAAGCTGTTCGGAAGCACCGTTACATCTACAGCAGAATACAATAGTGTTTACAAATGCACAGAATAGGGCAATGGTAACAATACCTTGGGATATGTATAACAATGCACTGATAAATAGGGTCACGTGGCCCCCTTAAACTTATGATTGCCCCTCCGAGGAGGCATATAGGTTGTACCTAAAAGAGCAACTTGTATTCTCTCTGAGACTAAATTGTCTCTGTTTAGAAAGAGTAAAGTTGCACATTAAAGCGTCTGAGTAAACCCATAATGAAGGCATAACAAAATGTCTTCTGAGTATGAGTTTACACAGTCGGATGCAAAAAAAATTTATCCCATTTGCGCCAAACGTGCACATATGAGAAAAGCATATTTGTCGCCGCTTGAGACTTCCAAAGTCTATGGAAAAGCGCAACATTAGCTTTGAAAAGTATATATCTACACTTCACAGATAAACTTTACACGGCTTGTACTCAGTCGCCTGAAGACGATGCAACGTAGTTACACTTAAAGGGGCTTCCCATCGCGTCAGTGAACTTATCCCTCTAAAGGGTTAAGTTCATATCTTTAGTTCTAATAGTCAGAAAGATGCAGGTGACCGCGAAACGTTGATGTTGAACACAGCGCTACACGTTATAGGGAAAGTAATAGATAATGACAACAGGACGTTGAGAACAACTTTCTGAAACACGTATCCTAACAGGACATAGCTATCAACATGTTGGCAGAATGGATATCGCAGAAGCGAAATGTTGAAAATCTGAATGCAAAGTAAAAGGATTTCACCTGAGTATGTCTGTCACAGTTCGCGTGCGGTGAAAGACCCTGCTTGGTAGCAATTGACATTACTGAAAGCACTTAGACAGGCTGGGGAGCGGCCGAAGGGGCGTCAATCTATGAACTCCCATTATTTGAACACGCTCCCCCCGTCCGCCTTCCAGATACCAACTCATGCTGTCCAATATCCCGAGCTGCATTATTATGCAGACTTCTGCCTGCCGCAGACGCTTTCATTTTGAACACACTTTAAAAACAGTCAGCAGCGTTCGACGACGGACAGTTGTTGCTAGAACTCATATTTTAGCGCGTGCTTATTGTCTCGTGTAGACCAAGAGGTATGGTCAACCGACAGGTGGCGTGAAGCAGTGTACTTCCGCACAAGGGCCGAGAAATGTGTGCCTCGAATCACACGTGAAGGGCTAGGCAGCCGCGGGAAGCCCGTGATGCGCGCTGGGCATGGTACGCCTGGTTAGCACGCAAGGAGATGACATGCTTGTTGTCTCTGTATTTCACATCGTGGATGCTTACAAGCATCGAAATACGCCGAGAGCTTTCTTCACATCGGTTTGTTTCCAACGTAGCACTGAGCGCCAGTATGAGGGTGTTTTACAAGAATAATTACAAATATACCCCTAGAGGACTCAGAAGATATCCTCTGCAGAGCCACCCTTCTATCACTCGAGAAAACTATTGCAGATATGCTTTATCTAGAGCGCGATCCTAGGGCCATCTGTCATCAAACAATTCAACAACTAATATTGCCGCGTAATCATGGACCAGAATTTCTAAATTTCTCTTCTGGCTCTTCTCTATTGCACTCACCTTTTATAATTCCTTGTTTCCGATCAGGATCCTCCTAAACTTACTTCGGCAGTGTGGATAACAACCCTGCTACTCACATCGCCACATCCCACGAAACACTATGCACTTTTGAAAATATGATCTTTATTTATATACAAGTAACTAATTTTCATACCTGTTTGAGCTACGGCGCAGGCGGATCCTCCGCGAAAGCCAAAAATGTAATTTAGAGCTCAAAAATATTCAGCGATATTGTAGTGTGGCCAGCGTCCCATGAGATAAGGGCGGCGTCCCTCGGGTGAACGATTTCTCGTCCGGGAACTGGATGACTTGCAAAGGCAGCCACAGGCGGCATTTGAACCTTTGCAGCCTTCCCTCGACTCTCGGGAATAGGGCATTCGGATTGTTCTGGTTCGGTAGACTGAGCTGGTACCAAAACGCGGCTATGAGCTGCACAGTGGGCATACCGAGCAGCGCACAACAAAAGTCATAGGTGGTATCACAGTTCCAATCATCGCCTTCTCGTCATCACGGCAATCAGCGTGCACTCCGTGGAAGACATGGAGCAGTAGCTGCAATGTAGCAGCATGCAGTGCGTGTTTACACTTTCTAAGGCAACGCAACAGCACAAGGCAAGATTCCTCAGGGGCAGGTGCCGGCTCCATGAATTGATGAGGTAAGGCGGAGAGTGGAACCTGTGTTGTGGAGCGTGAAATATCTCTGAAACACTGAGCGGAAAAGAATTAGAACAGGAAACGTGAGAAGCAAAAGTCAAATACATTTCGGCAATTCCATGAATTCCTTTCTGCGAGGTACCGTAAAAGTCCATAAATGCATTTCGCCATTGCCTGTGTTTTTTACGCATTATTCTTTCGTCACGCATCATAAGAAGGTAATTATTTGAAATTATATTGATCAGTCCTGATGCAGAAGGGAGGAGTGCACAAAAAAAGGCCCAGTCGGGCATAAGAGCAAAAAACAAGAGACCAGTTGGATGGCAAATTAAAAAAAGGTTGAGATATGCTTTTCTGCGCGAAAAAGAGAGAGTGCGGAAAAAGCGGAGAGGAGGAGGGAAGGGGGTTCCAACACGCTCACAACCTTGCGTGCACTGACTCTAGCGACGCCACTGGACATGTACACTTGCCGATGGTGCATACGTCGTCGGCTCCAATCCCTGTCGAAAATTAGTCTTCACATTGACTAGAAGCTTTATGCTAATCGGGCTCTAAATGGTATGACACCATAGTGATCGTTGCGCAACGTGCATATACGCTACAATTTTGACACGAAAAAACAAGGGCGTTCGGTGACATATTTTCTAAGTTTTAATGCGGCGACGGCTTTTTGACTGGACTTTATCCAGTCAAAAAGCAGTAAGAAACAAAATGTGATGTGGTGTCCCTGCTAATGCTAATCGGACGTTTTGGGAAAAAAGTAACGCCGTCTTATCAAACAAGTTTATACGTTTAGGCAGGCTTTCTTGTATGGAATAAAGAATCCTGGAGATATTAGTTCGACCTTACCTGCGATGCTTCGCTCATTTGCCCTCCTATTCTTTGATAAATGATTGATCATTTGCTAAAGAAGAACCTGGTTGATTAGAGTGTTTAGCCTTAGTGAGCGGCTCAGAACGGCTACCTGAAACTAAAGTGAGCCGGCCAGGGGGATTGCGAGTTGCGCGTCCGTGCTGTTGGAGTGCAACCGGCGTTTTATGACAGCGCACCGGTGGCAGAGGAAAGACGCAGATTGCGCTCAAACAATTGACAAAATATCTAGAAAGCAAGAACTCTGATGGCTAAACTCTGCGTTCTATAACTGGTTTACAGGAAAGGAAAGGGGCACTACCTGTCATTTATAGAATGTGGCATAAAAATCCCTGCATTGCTGGTGCAATGAAAGCCGTAGGAAATGTCAACTGCTCTTTCAGTAATTGGTTTACAAGAAAGGAAAGGCGCTGTACCAGTCACTGGTGGAATCTCTCAGACAAATCCCTGCGTTTCTGCTGTGATTCGCCTGTGAGGATCCGCGAAAAAGGAATTGGTAGTTTATGTCAACTGTTTGTTTCACAATTGGTTTAGAGGAAAGCAAAGGCGCAGTATCTGTCACTGACGGAATCTCCCAGGTAAATTCCTGCATTTTTATTGCAACTCGCCTGCGAAGCTCCGCGGAAAGTAAGTTCGTTGTATCAGTCAACTATGCGTTCTATAGTCGGTTTTCACGTAAGAAAGGCGCAGTATCTGTCACTGGCGAAATCTCGCAGACAAATCCCTGCATTTCTGCTGCGATTCGCCTGCGAGGTTCCGCGAAGAGGAAAGGCATATTATAAGTCAACTATTCGTTCTATAATTCGATTACAAGAAAGGAAATGCGCACTATCTGTCACTGGTCGAATCTCGCAGAAAAATTCAGCACTTCTGCGGCGATTCTCGTGGGAGGTTCCGCAAAAAGAAAGGGGCAGTAACTGTCATCTCTGCGTTTTATAATTGGTTTAGAGGAAAGGAAAGGCGCTCCCGATCGAAAAACCCAACAGGAGTTTTTGTAGTAGCGACAAAACACAAAAGAAAAGTTTGTTGTAACGACAAACTTTTCGACCTCACAACAAACTTTTCTTTCGATACTACAAAGTGTTTTGTTGTCGCAACAAACTTTTCTTTCCATACTAGAAACGTTTTTGTTGTTACAACAAGTTTTTTCTTTGTCTTGACGAAAAGCGTGTTGTATGCTTTCGTTGTTGACGTATCTTCTCGTCGACGCTCTTGTAGTGATCCAAAAGAAATTTTTCCAGCGGCAGGCGGTCTTGTCGCGACTACAAGATATCTTCGCAACATGTACCGTTTTCGCAACAAAACGTGTGTGTTGCCGCAAGCAGATAGCCAAAACAACCCCAGCTCACCTTAGTTGCGCGACAGCCGTGAAGAAATTGTTCGTCGCCGTATGAGCAGTTTTCCTTGTCTCCAAAGGCGCGGCCGCATGATAAATATGTGGAGCTGTCCATGCTGCTGGTCCTACGAGCAAGAGCAGTTCGTGTGCCTCGATTTGTGCGCTGGCGTTGAAGCAGCTAGCTCACTTGCGCTGGAGTGTTCTCGATCGCAGAGAATTTGTTTTATTTCAAGCATCAAGCATGCATGGTAGGAGAATACCTCCAATGATTTTGAAAACTTGCTGGTTCAGATCGCGCTTCTGCGCTGTCGAGGAGATACATATATAACGCGAAAATGCCGAGCGGCGTGGCGGATGTCATTGCATGGCGTTGTGCGGTAGACGATCGACACCTGCCCTTACTGTTATGCTAGCCAAGAATGGCGTTTATTATGCAAGTGGTGTCTTCAGGCACACATCTCAAAATCTGCGCAACGTAAATTTTTGCACCAACATATGCAGCGCTAGGCTAACGAATGCACGTGCACGTTCATCGCACGCGAGCCCGGTGCAAAACAATCATCGCTACATCAGCAGCTGATGTGTTGTCAGCTTTCTTACAATAGCTCCAAGTCTTAGTTATTCGAAGATCTCTTCTGCCGTGGTGCACGCATTCATGAGAGTAAGCTGTCGAGCTAATGGTATATAAATTGCAAACTGCTTTCTGCGCGTAATATGGCTTGTTCCTAGCTGCTGTTCTGGTCACCTATTACTGGACCACTTAAGTGGTAAATTTGGACAGTTTATAGTACAATTCATCAAAATTGATTTTCCGTTATATTCCTCTAATGGATACTAAATTGATAATTGCTTAATTTTGCGGGGTGGTACGTTATAGTGCAGCTGCAATAAAACTACCATGATTGTTTTCTTCACTCGAGTTTTAGCCATGTCGTTAGTGAAAAAGTAAGTAAGATGAATTAAAAGGCTGGTCTCGGGGAACACTTTAACATCACATTTGCTTAATGGTGCTGACAGATCAGGAATTTGCTTTCTTTTCATGTGGTTGAGTTTTATAAATACACCGGTGATTTTAAAGGACTTATCAGTGTAGACAATCTGCCCATCAACATTCAAGGACAATTACCATTGTAAAATTGCTTTAGAGATGTGGTACTCAAATAACTGAAGAATGAATGCCAAATGTATGTATAAGTTACATGCAATGAATGGGAACTATGTTAGGGGATATGTGTTTTTTTTAACACAGCTTGCCGAAACTTCAGTCACCGCTTTTAGTAATGCTGTATTGCTCTTATAGTTGGGCTTCACGAGGTCAACACTCAGCCAGTAAAAGAAACTTTTGCATGGAGAAATGTTCTAGAATTAGTGAAAATGGTATATATGGTATTGAACAATATATAAAAAGTAATAAAACAAGGGACAAAGTGGGGAATTTTCTTATGAAAGCTCTTTATTTGCTGCCTATAGTTTCAAAGTGCAAAAACAAATGAAATGCAATCATCACAAGCCAGTGCCACTCTATATTGCATTCATATTATGAGGCAAGCAGCTATAACAAAAGGACCATCTTCCCCCAATGCATTGCCTCTTTAAGAGGAGAAATAAACATACACATTAGTCTAGAAAAACAAAGCACACAATCTTTGTTACTGACAAGTTCATCAAAAAGTTGGACTATAGAGCTTACCAGAATAATTCTCGACTGACAGCCCCTAGCAGAACAAACAATAATGTTCTCAGTAAGCTTCAACCTATAGAACCAGATGTCAAGTTGTCTTAGCAGTGAGATAAGACTTTAATTGTGCAGAAACAGTTGCACACTCAATATTGTAGCGTGTGCAACAGCAGCCGCTAGGCGGCTGCTCATCGAGAGTCTCGTGCGCGGACTCGAAGAAGTGGCCACGTGACGTTCGAGAAGAAGCTGAAATCTGCTGCTGTCACTCAGTGCTCTCTGGACCTGCTCTTCTGTGCTTACTAGGTCAACCCCCTATTAAAACCAACCCTCTGGTTACGGGCCTGAACGGCTACGTGACAATATGATTAACTGTGACTGAAGTATCACTGAGGTCTTCATTTAAATTGTCATTTTACAAAACGTTGCAGGCAAAACGTTGCGAGCTAGTTGGTTCATCGCAAGGGGGAACAGCGCAAGCTACACACGGACAAAAGGGGAGGACGAGACGCACACAGCGCTGTAAGACTGTACAACACAGCAAAACTTGTGATATGTAGAAGGCAAGACAAGCCAGAGAAAGTTTAGGATGAGCAGTAAATGGAGCAGTAAATGCAGTAAAATTAGCACTTATCAGCTCTTACTCCATTGAAATCACCACTTTGCAATATAACAAAAATGGAGATCTGCTAGTCAGTGGTGCCCCTCACCCCCTGAAAACCAATGAAACTAAAAAACTGTGTGGTCAGTTTCCTCCCCCCTTTTATGCTGAAAATTGTACTCATATCAATTAAGTTCTTAAGCTTTGTAGTTGTATAGTGGGTCCCTCCCAAAATGCCAAATTAACACTGGATCGCCTGACATGTACATTGGCACTATCGGAGTCCTTTTACATTTCTTGTGACCAAGACCCACCCTTCAAGAGAATTTGAGCAATTTGCAAGTGAACTTGGTTCCAAACACTGCCATGTGAAGCATCTGTTACCTCATACCAAAAAGTAAGCAAAATACTACATTCACACCAAAACGCAAGCAAACAGAACCCATTGCATCCAGGTAAAAAACGGCACCAAGCATCTACAACTGTGTAACAAGATGCAACACTTGTCTGCACACCAGCCAAACGTTTTTCCATATGAAGTCTTCTTTGGCAGGCAGATGCAAAATTGTTGCTGGCAGCAGTTAACCTGGGCATGCGTGAGGACCGCACAGAGCACTAAGAGGGAGCTGAAAATTCTACATCCAAATAATTCAATGAAATGTGCCAAGCTTGACATAGCCTCAAGCAGCGTCAAAGGAATGGGAATATTACCTTGTGCAAATTAGGACAAATACTACACTGAGTACATAATACATAACACATGGTTATACCTAGTTAATGACGATACTGCTTTTGTTTCCAGTTGCAAAACACTAGTAATATTTTAAAACTGCAAGCATATCCCAAAGTAATCAGACTAGAACATCATATAGGATGAAAATACACCCCAAAACAACTCTTTGCAGTAGTGGAGAGGAAGCTATGGAGCTTGAATCCACAGTTTCTTCTTGCACGATGAAGTATATACATTACAAAAAAAATTCAATATGTTGTCAGTATCTTTCATGGAAGCTACATTCTAACACCTAACACAATCAGCAACTTTCAATAATGAAAATAGAGGTATAAATGACTTTCTCTATTTCAGTGCTTTAGGACACATCTAGTTACAGGGAAGTTTCATTGATGAGACCACCAATGCTGCACCAATGACAGACAGCATTGAGAGAAAGGTGGTTCTGTTGTGTGGCAAAAATTGGTGGTTATCGATGCCATGGCCATCGACAGGATTTTGTCCTGGGGTGTGCGAACCCATTGAATCATAGCAGGGAGGGTATATTTCAAATGAGAAAGAAGGGATGAGGGGGCGGCAAGTTGTCCTTTGATGCCCCCTTACCAATGCCCATGATGAATTCTTTGCACCCTGTGGGCCTTCTCTTAATTGCCAAGCAAGCTTGTTACCGAGTATAGTAATGACACAATTTTCAACATGTTTACAATATTTAACATACCAAAGTAACATCATTTGAAAGTTAATCTACATCAAGCCCTATTCCCTTCACAACACAGGAAAAGAACAGCCAGCATAACATTGAGTTCTCAGAAATGCTATGAATTGTGCAACGTGAAAACTGCTAACACTGACCTAGATCGGGGCTGCTATGCAATTCATTCCTGCCACCAGTTTTTTGTAAGGCCTTCATGATGACGATGAACTACAGTTAAACCCACTTATAGCGATACCACTTTGAACAGTATATCAGATATCACAATGAACAAGCATGGCACTATCATCTTTACCATGTATTCTATGTTAAAGTAAACCATTAATAGCAATGTTCGCAAGTTGATTATCGGTTATGACCATTAAATCTGGTCACTAAGTGCAAACCCTAGCAGGAAAAAAAGGGCTCACAAATGCTATTGTGACCACTTTGGCCAAACCACACCAGGAAGCACTGAGAATGATCAAATCGGTGCCGGGACTTCATTTGTGCTCGAATCTTTTACTCGGCTACTTGCAGTAATTGGATGCCTAGCAGAGAGATGTCAACAAGATCAACATGAGGTAATCAAAGCTGACTGATTACTGATTTCTGCCTGGAAATAAGTGAAAAGTGTGAGCCACACTTTCAGAAGATTGTCATATCTTCTCTATATTTTTGGCTTAACCCAGTTGTAACAATTATCGGTTATAAGAGTGGTGCTTTCATGGCACTTCAGTATTTTTATAAGTGAGCTTGACTGTATACGTTTTACCTGAGACAGTGCACTTCATAAATGTCCAATCCAGCTAATGGATTTACAATGTGCACACCTGGAAAACTAAACTGACCTTTAACTTTTACATCATTAGTGATTTCATAATCCATGGGCTACAGCACAAAAGTAAAAACACAAAGTAGCAATGTAGCTAGGAAATTGACAGCTTGAGAACATTGCACAAGGCTACCTAGCACATAAAATTTTGTACAGGTATTTGAATATAATTTGCAAGTAAAAATAGATTATTATGAGTTCCTAATCAGCAGAAAGTAAAAGGTCCAGGCTAACGAGAAGTAAGAACTTATTTCATGACACAACAGCAGTGAGTAATAAGCACTCGTTTGGAGCTTGTACAAGGGAGCCGACTTTAAAATTTTTCTGCTAGAGGTTTGTTACCAAATCGTATCACGTACATTAGCTGTTCAAAGGCCTGCCATGATGGATCTGTGGTTACAGTGCTTGAGTGCTGAACACGAGGATCGGGTTCAACCCCACCCATGCCAGATAGCTGCTTGTCAATGGAGGCAAAAAGAAAGGTGCCCTGTGCTGTGCAATGTCAGTGCATATTAAAGAACTCCAGATGGTTTAAATTTCTAAAGCCCTCCACTATGGCATCTCTCATAGCCTGAATCGCTTTGAGAAATTGAACTCAACAAACCAAACAACTAACTTTTAAAGAATTTTTGTAGCAGATCCAAACTTTTCAGCTTGCTTCTCCACTATGCACAGTGAACATAATTAGTCAATTTTATAGTTGTTGGGCACATCAGAAACATAGCTAATGTCAGCACCTTGAAGAAAAACACACTGGTCTGAAATGTCATCACTTGAATACAGGCACCGATTCCTTCCTGGTGGAGGGCAGGAGCACTTGTGGATGTAGGTTATTCATTTGAAAGTGCAATGAGTTGTTACTAGCTCCTGGTAAACTAATACAATCTTCCTGGTATCAAGTAATAGAGAGCAAATGTCATTTACTAAGCAGTTAACACCATCTTTCATTTTACCACAAGAGGAAAACGTTTTCACGGCTCGAGTATAGGAGGTGGTGGTAACTGTTACGTTATTAAACTGAAGACGAGAATAGTGAACAATGCTTGGAATAGTGTCATACTTTTGCATGAAAAGGCCTTCTATTCTGCTGCCCACCTGCACAGACAGCAGTGGGGCTCCGAGGACACGGACTTTGGAGTTGACACAAGAGCGTGTGTTCATGATCTTGTTCAATTTGTTTTTCAAAAAGGTTGACAAGCTTACATACTTGCTCGCTGTCTCTAACCATGCCCTCATCCCACGCCGTTCAGCAATCTGGAGTGGAACTCCCTGGGCTGCTTTTACGAGCTTGACAAGCTGTCCATTGCCGTTCTCAAAGGGAAATGTGGATGTTCCCCATAGTTGGCCTTGCATTTCCACACTTTTAGCAAGGTGAAGAAGTTGGTGCACATTATATGTTGCAGCAGTGGCTCCATATAATGTGTACACCCTGCTAACACATGATGACAACATGCTGTCGGCTTCCTGCAAGTTGGCATCGGTGACAGATGTCTGCAGGAGGAGGAAACACTCCCTGACACACTGTACTGAAGTGGCTCAGTTAGGTCGGTGGTAACACATCTTTCAGACAAGGTAACGAATAATAAAGAAGCCAATAGAGCCACTCAGTGGCTTTCCAATGAGCCCGGTTAGAGATAGGCCGTGGGAGTCGAGAGAAGGCAATTGGGGGTTTAATTTTAGTGATGGCACTGTCCAACTCTCTGATGGAGCGTCCCATGTAATGTGCTTCCCCGACTGCTGAGAGCCACAGTTCGAGCAATTGTTTAACAACGCCTTCAAGGACACGATGCATGTAGTCAGGAGGCATACACCACACAAGATTGAATCCTTCAAGCTTCATGAATGGCGATGGCCCCATCACTCCATTGATTGGCTCTCTTTGTACGTAGGCTTCATGCATGTCTTCCAGCATGCCACTGTGCGTCCTTGGTGCTGGTGCATTTCTTCCTGGGATATAGCGAAGCACCCCTGTAAAAAGAAAACTAGTATTATGTTTCAGGAAAAAACATTCCTATTCTCCTGACTAATCATTTGATAAAAGTATATTCTGCTGCAGCTAAGTTGCACTTTTTATTTTTATTTTGACCTATTGCTATGTGACATCTAGGAAACACTGTAAGACTGTGAAAGCATTTCTTTTTCAGGTGGGTGTATTACTGTTTCCTGTGCCATAAATCTATATTAAATACTGCCAGGACATGACACAAATCTGGGCCCCCTAACCAGAAAAGCCCTTCATGTTCTGAAATTAGGAAGGTAAACACAGCTAGGTTCTGTCTTCTGAGTTAAATGTCAAGTACAAACGGCTTCTCAAGAACCCTATTCCATATATAGTAAAACCTCAACGATTCGAACTTGTACCCCTCGAAATCCTGGATAAATAAAACAATTTCTATGGTCCTGTAATTTTTAACGTAAATTTAACTGCACAATTCGAAGCAGCCACCTGCACCCACCCCATTAATGTGAAAATTTTCAGTGCCTCGCTAGAATGCTCGATCCGTTTTGCCTCAAACCAATGAAGCAACGGTACCTCGGAGCTGCAAAGTTAAGCCACAAAGCGACAGTTATGCTTGATAGGTCGTAGCACCCACAACCCTAGAGCGTCCTGCACAGATAAACACTCAACAGTATAACTTGCCGGTAGCCGAAGTGTGTCACTGCAAAGGTGGAGGCATTGGAACTGAGAGGGGGGGGGGGGGGGGGGTTGGCAGAGTGTTAGCTACATGGTCCGCATGTTACAAACTTACATGGGCCAGGTTTTTACGGTGCTACAAATTGAAAACCAAGTTAATTTCAACATTTTTCTCGGTCCCAGCGAATTGATATCTTACTGTAATTCAAGTTTGTCATGTCATTTCTGAAGTATGTTTTGTTACCAAACATTGATTTTGCTACACAAAATTGCAGGCATCACCAAGTAACTACATGCAAGGAAAAAATTTTGGTTTTTGCAATTTATTACAAATTATTTACTGAATATATTATCATAAACATGCAATACAATTTGCAATATGTGCTACACCTACCTACCTGTGCTGGAAATCAATCGTTTCTAACGTGCAAACGCTTGGCAGCAGGCCTTTGTTAATGAAGGTGCCAGGTAGTGCAATGACAATAAATGTTAAGTGCAGGGGTTTGCTTTCTTGCTTCTACCAGGTACTGTACTTTTTAAACTCCTTCATGAATGAGGCTATGCTATAGATCACCTTGAAAAGGGGTTTTGAAGCAGTTGACACCACACCAGGATTAGTGGTGCTTTCAGCTGTATCAACCAAATAGCTTGAAGGTGGCATAAGAACTGTGAACATACTGAGCATATGGATTGCAAAATTAACAATTAAGAGGCCCGTGTCTTAAGTGCTGCCCCTGTTCCAGACTCAACATCTCATCACATCGTCTCTGCTGAATCCATCCAATTGAAATAATTACTTGGCCACACAATAAAAATAAAAAAGCCACAAGAGGTCGATCAGGTGAGTGCAAAAAACCTCAGCACAGTTAACTTCAACACTGGAAACATTATACAGGTGGCACACAGTGAAGCGTAAGCTTTCCCATGGCATATGTCACAATAATATTTTAATATAAAGTAAAATGTTGTTATCGTTGCACAAAGAATTGATGCCTTGCAGCTCTTCCCTTCTCAGATCCGATATTTGCATGTAAAAAATTTTGTCCAAAGCACTAGCTATGTTCTTATTACTACAATTTGTTGGTATTCATCATCACACCTTCCACAGGTCTGGCTATCTGTTAGCAATATATCAGCAATATACAAATGTGACAGCACCTAGAAACATACCACCATTTTACAGCTTTATTCACTGCACATATTTGACATGTCAAATTATTATATACATATGTATGATTACTTAACTTCGTCTCATGAAAGTTTTTTCCATCAACCTTACCTATGTCTATAACCAACGGCAGATGTAAGTACACACAGCCCAGCTTTTCTGTTTCTCTTATGCTAAAACAAATCACTATATCATTCAACAAACACTTTTGCTCAATTCCGGTTTAGTTAAGAACAGAAAAGTCGGTGCGTAATGTAATTAGAAAGACATCATGACAGTGAAAATTTGCGCACCATCTACGTACTTACCATCTACAATGGTTCCTTCTTCAAGACACCAGGCGCATCCCAAATATCCATTAAACTGTTTGATGTTCAATAATGCAGCCCTTGCAGGCGAGTCAACACAACAGCAAGTCGCAAACACCTTTGATGTCATAGTCTGTCCAGCATAGTGCCAAGTAATGCCCCCAAGCTTGTTGAAGGCCTCAACAAAAGCTTTCATAAACAGCAAGGCTGGTGGATGGAATTTGGCAAACCACAAGGCCGCAATGACCACATTTTGAAATCACACATTAAATGGAAGCTCATGGATGAGCAGTTGCACAGGCCACACGCTGGACTTGTTCGACTTGAACACTGGTGATCCATCAGTATTCAAAGTCACAGTCAAGTTGCACCACTTCATCTTCAACTGCGACCTAATGCTTGTATAAAGGCGGCCGTTTGTGATGTCGCTGTAAACCCCATAAGACGGCGATGACAGTTTTTGCATGTTGCTGTATAACTATTCTACATGTTGTATAATTTTATCATGAAGTTGGCGCCTGATGTCAAAGATAAGGAAGAAGCTGCCTTTTCTAGTGAGCTGTTGATGGCTATATGAACTATGGCATGAAGTACACCTAAAACCTGTTGGTCATCATTGCCATTTCTTATGCCAAGGTGTACTCGACAGGTGGCACAAAAAGTGCATATCTAGTGATTTCATCTTGTTGTGCCACAGTTTTCTAAACATATATTTGCTCTGTGGTAACACATCAGTGCCACAGAGTGTGTTCAATAGGACCAGCAGCCCCTCCACTTGCGACCATGACAGGCCCGCATGTACGACATAGGCCAGAATCAGCAGCAATGCTTGGGCCTTGATTAAATCCTGATTTGGTAACGTTTCTTCTGAGCACTTCTCCATATAATCTTTGAGCGCAGAGTTTTCCAGGTCTTCACCGTTAGTTCTTTCATCGCGATGTTGCAAACTGCCGCTCTCGTCCGTGTCATCATCGCAGTCCACGTACTCATCATTGTCTTCTCGCGGCGATGCGTTCCCGACTGTCGGCGACGGGGGCAGGCGAGCAGGGGCAGGGGCAGGGTCAGGGTCAGGAGCCGCACTGGCGGCGTTGGCACGCATATCGCATCCATTTTCCGGAAGGTCAGCGGGTGCGTCGTCAGCATACTGCTGCTTCTGTAGGTTTCGTTGGTAATGGGCAGTCTGTTTAGGGATCCGGCAAGGCTCCCCCGGCTCCAGATAGCGGCGATACCTCTTCTTCGGTGGCATGCTGGTACGCAAACTTCTCGGCGTACAGAAATAAGAGGTACAGAGCCACAAGATGCTTCCAGCCAACCTGCAGACTAATTAACCTGCACGGCACACCTAGGAAAAAAGTTTTATCGGGATTCATAAAAATGCACACTCGCTAAAAAGCTCTTCCGGGGAAGTTCCGTGCGCACTGGTGAAGCACCGATGGGATAAAAGGCTGGACACCCTGGCTGGGCGGATGAACAAGGCTGAGCTAGTTGAACCAAGGAGGAGGAGGAGTTGTGGCTCCTTTGTATCGAGTGAGCGCAGGTGCGCGTCCTCGGAAAGTAGAAAGAAGAAAGAGAGGTGAGAAAACGGAGGGGAAGGCTCGAGTTGATGGTTGAGGGGAGTGGCGGGTAGGGGCTGTTGGCACCGAATGAGGGCCCACCACTTGCGAAATCGGACTTTCGTCTCATGGATGTTACGGCGCGTCTGTTGAAAGCCCAGTGCACTCGGTCTTTGAACGGAACAAGTACAACATGTGCAGTGGCGTACGTCATATCGCGCGACGAAAGCCGCCTTCATATATGTGGCGGGCACTACCCTTCAACCTCCTCTGATCCTTTCATCCATCTCCTCCATTTTCTCATCTCTTTCTTATTCTTTCTATTTCATTGAGCACGTTTTTGCCTCTATTGTATTCACCAGTCAGATAACCTAGCTCCATTCGGTTATAGCTCGGTGAGCCCATTTCTCCCCCGTTTTCGCTAACATTGCATCCATTAATCGACCTTGGAAGCACAGCGACCATGCTTTGCTCTCAGTGGTGTTGCGATGACAGGTGAAAATCCCAACTGGTGAAACTTTAAGGGGTAAGTTACAAGTTCGTTCTAATTACTGTAGCTAAAAAAAATTACTGCGCTCCCCAGATCAGGAGAGTGATAGAAGAAGGGACAAGAGTCGCGTGCCGTGAGAGCTCGGGCTCAGGAGTGGCGCTCAGTGATGAAAGAATAAATACTTCTGGTTTTTCATAGAACTGCTAACCTTTTTTCTTTCATTCAGTGCCCGTTCTAATTTCCTTTTAACATATGCCTTTATGCCCTGAGGCAATAAACGAAGGTATTAAATAAAAAAAAGTTGGTCCAGGTCCGGTCTCCGAGCAGCGCTCTACGGCATGGTGACCCCCCAACGGGATACTTGCGGCCCTTGTTGAAACGATAGAAAAGAGCTACAGTGTAAACTCTGAAATTGTGCTAACTGCGCGAAAAAGTAGGACAACAGGAAGAAACGCATACGACACTTCCTGTTGTCCTACGTTTTCGCGCAGTACAATTTTCAATATGAATGAACTAGCCCGGCAAATCTTCTCTATTTAACGAAGTTGATGGGAGCTGCGAAATATTTTGTTAAATCGGGAACTTCGCTAAATCGAGGGAGGCATTTTTAGGTCACTTAATCTGACACAGTCGATTATTATATGTTGTCGCGGCATCAAGGAAGTACCGCGTGGCATCACATTTACGAAGCACAAATGCGCTAAAAATGAAATCCCGTTTGGAAGGACGCAACAGCCAACTCAATTGAACGAACGCCCAGGGAAGCTGTGCTGTTACGTCATCTTTAAATGCAGTATACAACTTGTCCACTATATGTTATGTTGCTACAATGAAACTGCGGTCCGCGCAACCACCGACACGGACAACCTCGGCAAGAAGGGTGGGTCAAAGTTATTTGTCAGAAAAGAGATCGCTGATCTTTGCTTGCTTGCGGTTCGTAAGCAACATCTGCCCGGAATTTTCGTGCGTTCTTTCTTCATGTGTTTCGGCAAACTGCCGCAGCAGATATTTGTCCCGGTGTTGACATGTGATAGCGCTGGCGAAATATCGGGAATTACAATCAATATAACTCGCGTTTCGGGAATATAACAATCAATATAACTCGCGTTTGGCAGAAGTGGGACGTAGTTGCTGCAAGGTGTTACCGTTGGCTCGCAAACAGTACATTCTTGAGCGTTTTATGCAAAATAGACCAAAAATAGACTTTCTCACCTTCATTTTTTATCAAATGGTTCGTTAAATCGGAACGGGTAGCGAAATTACTTTCGTTATTTCGAGTTACTCAAAGCATTGGGCCATATGAGCTCCTATGGGGAATAAGGATATCTTCGTTAAATCTGGTTTCGTTATATCCAGTTTTGACATATGGATGAACAGCTCTACGCAGAACACGAATTGCAGCATTCAGCTCGGTGCCAACGCCTCGGCCCCCCTCTCAGCTAGAGTGCTGTTGTGAGACAAGATCTGAACTAAAGAACTGTATTATTTCATCACCAACCACCACTTTAAAGCGGGTCCCTATAGCGCTCACGGCCATGCGACTCCTCTACCTTTCTTCTACCGCTCTCCTGATCAAAGAGCGCTGCTACAATATCAACAGTTTGGATCAATTCTCGGAGCCGAATAGAGCTAAAGCCAGTTGGTAAAATAACTGGCTCAACTCTTCCGTGATATATATATCACAGCGTCCTTTGCGCAATTGAAAACGAAACCAAAACTAGTCACTGTAATTTAGTTGAACCGGCTATTTTACGATGTATTACACTTCAAGGCAGCAACGAGAGAAATCGGAGCGTGTAATTTGCATGAGTGTTAAAAGAGCTGTAAAGTCTCCCACACTGCAGCTAGGCATCCATGCCACATATGGGATGCTCGCAGAAGTGCGGTGCGCATTTCTCACTTGTATTAACTCTATGATTTCTCAGAGTGGCGCCGCCTAACCTCCAAGGGGCAGATCCATACTGGCATAAATAAGGATCGGCACTTGTGGAGCGCCCAACCCAAATTTGAAATAGATAAGACTGTACGGGACAAGATATAGATCCTCCCGCGTAAAAAAAAAACATTTTGATTACCATAAGGCATCAGGAGTGTTGATCGAGAAAACAGCTCAAATGCTCATTAGGAAATCTCATAGTACAGGCTTGCCGCCGGAGGAAGTAGATATAGCTTCGTCGATGTTGCTGCGACAGCCGAACTGCCATGCGAAAGTACCGCCGGGAGCCGTCCTCCGCCCTAAGCGACGGAGGGCCGGAGCGCCTTCATCTGCTGGTTAAAACTCTTTCTCTCTGAACCTATTAGTGTAGTTCTTAGACTACTCTGGCAATACAGTGCAGGCTTCTTCGCCGCATACATTTTGCACTACAATGTAGAGAGCCGTCGTAATATATATATATATATGGTACATGGAGCGTTTGGACGAGGATGTCGTAATTACAGCGCCCTCTACGGCAAATCCAACTGCGTTGTTGGCTTCGCCTTGCCTTGTGTAGGGAGCATCGAACGTGTGCCATCGTGATCGTGAGCTCGTGAGCCGCTCACTTGTTTTTGTGTGCATCGCCTCCTTTAGAGTGTTAAAATGTTCGCGTTAATTCGTTACGAGAATGAAACGGAGAAACACATTGTGCCACACAGCGCAATAACAAACTTTGCGCCGAAGAATGTGGACGACTTTAAACGGCACCACACGTATGAAGCGTTTTGGGAGGGAGACGATGCTACCCACGCTGGCTATTACAATGCCAGCATCCTGGACTTGACAGGTGAGCATTTATGACGTTGATATTGATCTTTCGCATGGCTACCCAACTTACATTTTCGCGTTTATATGCGAACATTTCAGAAACAAGGGAGGAGATGGAGGGCTGGTTGAAGAGCCGTTGCAAGCGGCCCCGCAAACGTGGCGACGAAGCTCCATCGAAAAAGGTCAGCTGCAAATCATCCTAATCACTATGCAGTGTTTACACTTATAAAATCACGTTGTTTGACCTTGCCATGACTCGTATGTACCCGGAAGTGGCCAGAAAGAAAAGCTGGACAGCTTTTTACTGTCGTCCACAGATCTATACGGAACTCGTGTTCTCGGTAGAAAAAAAAAAGTTTAGCTCTGCTTAGCGAGCTTTTCGCGTATTCTTACGAGCAGATAGAGCTTGCATGTCTCGCATACCTTCACGCATTTGAAGTGAATGGGATATATAACCGCCCCGAAGTCAGTTTTTTGCACACTCGCATCTCGTGAGCATTGTGCTACCTGGAGTGTGTGCATTACATATATTTCACAAGCAGCGCTAGATTAAGATGTCGGCTAAAGAGGCTGCAAGTCAGGTGTAGTATCCAGTGCTGCATGTTAGGGCCTAATCTCTGAGGACAGTAGAAGGGGGCCTATTTATTCTAACCTGCTTTACATATGGAACCACAAATAATGGAATCATGAGCAACAAGTATGGAGAGAGAAAATCGGAACGAGGAGCCCCTCCCGTCTAATCTGACTTCACTTTGTTTTTGCGGAGACCTTGTCGAGCTGCAAGTACAGCTATTCCCCACCACTCTTGGTGGTCCCTTTATTGTGAGGTGATCTGCGCTTGCTTAGGAATTGGAGAAGAGTTTGTTATTGCTTCCTGTGAATGCCCCCATCCTCTGGACATAAGCAACATTGAAAAAGTGTCACAGGAACAATAGATGAGATAATGAGGAAATATTTATTCACCATCACCTTTGCTGTAAACCTCAAGTAGTTCCAGGACTCTTTCTTCCGCTTTGGGAGAGGAAAATAGGCCATGTCAGAGTTCCGGGCTAGTCCCTTATTTATTATTTGTTGTCCTCATCTCAGCGTTAGTGGTTTGGTTGTGTTCTGTGTGTTGCCAAACTAATGCATCATTCTCGCACTAATCATAATGATCATGCCTTTTTTGTACTTTAAATGAGACGGGGTATATTGCTTAAGTATGATATGGAAAAGAAGGGAGGGGGGGGGGGTTCATGGTAACCCAGAGCCCCCATTTTTCTTGTTTGCATTGTTTGCAAGTGTATATGCATGCAGTTTCCTCCTTAGTGTTGCGTGCAGTTTATTAGCTTTGCGTAGTGATTACATCAGCTCTAAAGCCTTGAGAAAAGCTCTTTTAAACTGTGCCAAACATCCACGCTCACTAGTAACGCTTGTTGCTAGTTTGTTTGGCGTGATGCAGTGCAGAAATATGTATGTGTCAATATGGTCTGTTGGTTCGGCTTGGAACAATAGGTTGATGCACCCACGTTTGAGTGAGTGATTGAGTGGTCAAGTGTGAATGAGTGGACGAGAGTGTGAGTTGATGTAAGAGCGAGTGAGTGGGTGTGTGTGAGTGGTTATGAGTGCGAGTGAGTCGTTTTGTAAGTAGACATAAGTGTGAGTGCTGCAGTGGTTGTGTGTGGAAATGGCAACTTGTGAGTGAATGTGAGCCATTGGGGGTTGTTCTGAGTGCATATGAGTGAATGATAGGGAACATGCTGTTGGATAGCCACAGTGAGCAAAGAGAAGGCAACACTGAAGATATCATGTTTAGTATCATTTATGTTGTTTAAATTTTCAAAGTGACTCAGAATATACTCGACATCATAGTGGTCGCCTCCAGGTGATTTCGACACGCTGAGGTTCTTTAGCGAGTGCTGGCATGACTCAGTATACATGCCGCTATAATAACGTTCTGCCACAGAAAGGCAGCCTGTGACCGAGAGGCATTGGGTTGACCGAGCTTATTTTATTAGATTGGTATAAGTATCTACCTGATCTGGTCTGAATGCTCATTTAACTGTTAGTATTGTGTAGTTATGTTACTATGTGAATATATGGCATCATAGGTTGGCGCACGCATATCCACTCTCTGATTTTCGAACTGACATTTTTGAGTAATGGTTGTGAGTGACTAGATGTCAGTATAAGTGGGCGTAAATGTTGGCATGTGAGTGGTTAAGAGTGTGAATGTATGTGAGCCCGAGTTCCCGAGTTGTGAATGTTAGCACCAGTGATTGTCAGTGGCCATCAGCGTGGGTGGTCGTGATGAGCATGGGTGAGCCACCACTCATGGTGCTGACCTATAGGGATACACTTTTGTAATCCAGTTGCACCGACTATCGAGCCCTTATGAGTATTCATGCAATGCAAAGCAAGTGAGTGGTGCATACTGTGAATAACTGTGATGGGCAGAGATAGTACCATTGCAATAAAAAGCATTGCCCAAAGCTCGGCTGCCAGCGTAATTGCCTTCAGGATCCTTGTGCCAAATCGAATGGCTTCTTTGTGGAGTGCAGTGTATTCTAGCAAACCGTGATTGCGACAGGGTACTTTCAGAGCTGCATATTTTGCGACTATCAGCGCACTTGTATACAGGAGTTGGGCGTGCATATAAGCCTGCCTTTGGTTTAAGTGTGTTGTTGCATTGTGCTAGCGTTGTTCATGCTGAAAGGAATCAAAAGTGCAACGCCGTACATCTACTGCAGAAAGTTTTCTTTGGGAATCGCCAAGTGGAGGATAAAACTTTGCAAGATAAAGAGTTGCCTTCATCCAAGTCTAGTTTTCTTTACATCTGAGAACATTAAATTGTTCTCCAGTGGTTCCTAATTGGCTCCCCTAGGAGAATGTCAGATTATGCAATATGGGATTATAATATGCTCCACACATAGTGATATCCTGTTCATATTCAAGGTTTGTTTTTGATATGGCTGGTTGTGTTTCAGGGAAAGGTGGACAGGCACAAAGGGCTGTTGGGGAGGAGCTGCTCTTTTCAACAGTGAGCCCGGCCACTCAGATGGCAACGAGAATAACAGAACTTGAAAATAAAGTCAAGTCTCTAAAACAGAAACTTCGCCAGCAGCGAGCCGAGACGGAAGAGCTGACTCGTCTCAACAGGCAATTGCAAGAGGCTCTTTGAACCAAGATTTTCAGGGCTGGTACGTAAAACAGTGTTTTTAAAATTCTGAATGTTGCCATTTGGTATGAAGCATTGTTTTACCCAGGGAATTCTGATTTTTTGCAGGGATTGTTAGGCGTTAAAAAAAACGGAATCTTCCTGGGTTATCAATTTTAAAAAGCAAAATATTTTTCTTCACACTGTGGACTTTCCAGACAGTGCGGGAAATGATGGCCAGAAATAGTATTTTAAAATCTAATGAGAGCAACCCTGAAGATGTCTAAACACTGCAATTCAGTTGTATGTTTTCTTGCTAATGATGCCTAAGGTATTTCTGTATATGGATCGCCATTTGGTTTCCAACTAATGCTGGTAAATAATTTTTAAATGTATTTCCCTCATCTCTCTGTTGGTTTCACTAGGTGAGCAAACGGATGACATCAAAGGTTCCTGTAGGTTAAGCGAAACATGATCGAAACATGAACAAAATTCTAATATAACTACTGCTACATCACTTTTGTTTCGGACTCTGAAGGCATTGTAGAGAATCCTATATTATGCCACCTATACAGATCTTAGACATTATAGCTGTTGCTCTGCTGTTGAAACCAGAACAGTTAGGAAGAGAAATTTTGTTCTAAATTACACAACAGTCAGGCCATATATTCTCCATGTACTAATAGTTTCCTACTCCTATACCATGAGGAAAATGCACAACCAGAAATTTGATTCTGCTCAGGGGGATGACTCATCATTCTTAGAGGCACCTTGCACTGGCTATCTTACTGTGCAGGAGCAAGTGGCATGGGCATTCTAAAGGGCTCTGGGGCACAGTTGTTGTTTTTTTTTTTTGCTCTTCTGTGTCATTGTGCCTTTCAATTGTGGCTTGAGAGAATATATTTGGCATTAAGACTGACTCTTGAAAAAGGCAGTACCTATACGAGAAGAGATAGACGGCGAAAGAAGTGACATCTGTCACATGTACTGTGTTTCACTTCTGAAATGTTTCCTGTTAATGAAGCTGGATTTAAAATTTCGTGGTGAAGTGGGTGATATAATACTGACTTTTTGTGCGCTTTTCTAGAATTAATAAATATGGTTCAATGATCCTTTTTCTAGAATAAGTAAGCATGGAATAAATTGTGTATTTTACATAAATGTTTTGGCTAAAGAGGAAGTAAATTTGGCACAACGAAAATTTGATTTACTGTGCCAGTGGCCTAAGCAGTCTTTTTTTGCACATTCTGTTGTTTTGTTGCACTGCAAGTTGAACCCTGCTTGGGTGTATTTCTTCAAGTAGCAGAGCTGGTGCCTACTGATGACGGTCCCTTTGTAATTGAAGATGTCCTGAGTCACACTACCACCACTACTGACCACATGCCGATTTTACTGGCGTCTTCATGTCAAGGTGAGCCCACTTGGCTATTGTGCGAAACTCCCGTGTGCACCACATGTACTGCATGATGTTGTATTGACAAAGGAGCCATAGAAGCCGTATAATGTGTAGACACGAGGGTATTGCAGGCATTGAGGCTGGCACCAGATTTTGCTTTCTGTGGCTACCGAGCGCTACTCTTACTACTTTTGTTCCCACAGGCACCGCAACTGCTACCGTTGCAAGCGCTGTGCCGCTCCCAACAGCATCGCTGTCAGAGCCGGTGATGGCCTTGGCCTCTTCATGTGCAGGTGAGCCTTCCTGAATTATTTTTACCAACACTTGTGTGCGACACTTGTACCGCATGAAGTTGTATTGACGAAGGAGCCGTAGAAACTGCAAAATGTGTAGGCACGAGGGTATCGCAGGTAGTGTGGCTGGCACCAGATTTTGCTTTCTGTGGCTATCGAGCGCTACTCTTACTACTATTGTTCCCACAGCCACCGCAACTGCTGCCGCGGCAAGCGCTGTGCCGCTCCCAACAGCGTCGCTGTCAGAGCCGGTGATGGCCTTGGCCTCTTCATGTGCAGGTGAGCCTTCCTGAATGATGTTTACCAATACTTGTGTGTGACACATGCACTGCATGAAGTTGTATTGACAAAGGAGCCTAAGAAATTGTAAAATGTGCAGGCGCGAGGGTATCGCAGGCATTGTGGCTGGAACCAGATTTTGCTTTCTGTGGCTACCGAGCGCTACTCTTACTACTTTTGTTCCCACAGCCACCCCAACTGCTGCCGTGGCAAGCACTGCGCCGCTCCCAGCAGTATCGCTGTCAGAGCCGGTGATGGCCGTGGCCTGTTCATCTGCAGGTGAGCCTTCCTGAATTATTTTTACCAACACTTGTGTGCGACACTTGTACCGCATGAAGTTGTATTGACAAAGGAGCCGTAGAAACTACAGTGTGTGAGCACAAGTATATTGCAGGTATTGCGGCTGGCATCATATGTTCCATTCTGTTGCAACTGAAAGTGTTCGCTTATTACTTTTGTTCATCCAGCTGCCCCAAGTGCTGCTGTGCCAAGCTGTGTGCTGGTGGCGGCAGCACTTTCAGAAGAGCCAGCAATGACCCTGGGCTCTCCATCTTTAGGTGAGCCTAGTTGGCTGATGTGTGTCAAGTCTTAAAAAGCCATAGAAGCTGTATAATGCGTTAGCACAAGTATAAATTTATAAGCTACTTGATTGGTCCCTTTGCAAAATATTTATTTTTTGCATGGCTAGCTAAGCTCCAGTCTTTCATATAGGCATTCAACTTCCACTTTTTTCTTCATCTTATAAAAATACTTGGTTCTCTTATCCTTTTCTAGCCCTGCCTGTAGAAAGGACTGTGTGCCCAGGAAGCCGGTTGCCCGTGTGCCTAGAGGTGTGTTTCTATTTTCTTTGTATGAATGCAGTCAGAGTTTGTTAGTGTAAAAGTTGTGAAGTGCCCAATTTGTATATACATTAGAAGGAACAAATTGGGGACCTTCTTGTTATTGCCGTAAGTGATGCTGATGCTGAATCATTGAGTGCTTGAATTTGGATCTTTCATGTAATATTAAACCTGGCATCATCCAGAATAGGCAGAAATAGACAGAATGTGAGACTTATTTGAGACTTGTGTAGTTTCATGTCAATACTTCTCATGCAGCCGAGAGACATTCTTAAATGGCTAACTTTGTTAAGCAGGTGGGGTAGTGTATCACAGTTCTTAACTTACAGGCAGCAAGCAGGTGGTGCTTTCCAGTCTGCAGAGGCATGTACGATAATGAAGCAGTACCTGAAATTGCATAGTGTGCTCATCCAACATTACCCCTTTTGCATCATCGTGCTTCCTCACTTTCCTTTAATTAGTTGTGAGCACTGACTGACTGTAACTCGTGCTCAGCAGCCAGGTAGCTATGCCTTGTATGCCACCAATATGTATCTTTTTGTGTAAAACAAAATTTTAGAAACTGAATTTGGTGTATTTCAATCGTAGTTAATTGGTTTAAACTGAAGTTTCAGCCCATAGTTGTTACCATGGTCATTGCAAGTGATCTCAACTGGACAAGTTCTAAGGTCTGAACCTGTGCAGCAGTGTCAATTTGTGTTGACGAGGGGGTGAAAATTGCTACAGGTATGTCGACCCAGCAAGAAATAAGCAAAAGTTTAGTGTTCTGTACTGACGAATAACTTTTAATGCTTAAGTTAAAAGGAAGCTGGTAGAGCAGGAGGAAGTCACAGTAAGTACGCTGAGGCTAACGGGATGACTTACATGGATTACAATTAATAATACCTTTATACGGTATGAAGGAGCACTGAACAAGGGTAAATAGGGTACGCCCCAGTTCGCAGGTCGAGCCAACGTTTCGACAAGTGGACTTGTCTTCGTCTGGCAAAGCAATCATCACTGGCAGGGGTTTAAATACGCTTTTGCTTCCGAAGAAGAAAAGCTGGGGAGCTGGGGAGGGAAAAGTCGGTGAGAAAAAAGTAGGTGTGAAGGAGGGCGGAGGGGAGGACGGGTGAGGAGAAAGCAGGTCATGAAGTGAAAAAAAAAACATTTCTTCAGTATGTATTTCTCAGCCGGGAACCAGGGATCCTGTGGCCTGTAAAAGAAGTAAACGCGGCAGTACCAGGAAAAATACAATACCGGATAGATGATTAGTCACCACTTAAAGAGGTTTGGTGCAGAGACACCTTACAAAGTGACAGGTTTTGCAAAGGGCCCTGATAAGGAATGCAATTCTTAAACCTTTCTACAAAGGTGGTGTGGCGGGGGCGGGGGGGGGGAGCACAAAGACAGAATAATAACCCCACAGTGAACCACTACTGACATGAAAAAAAAAAGTTCCAGGACAGACACAAGTAAGAAGTGATAAGGAGGAAATGTGTTTAGAGAAATGTGCAGGTTATGCTATTGCGGAGGGGAATAGAGTGTAGATGTGTTGTGAATAAACGGTACAATTAATGCGATGTGGTATTTTTTTTCTCGGATAGGAACCAGCCGGAATAAATATCTTTAAAGGAACGTTAGAATCCCTTAAGTATATTACCTCTGCATCATAATTATTTGAGAAAACAATACCACATAATGTTATTGTACAGTTTACACACAACACATGTACACTCTATTTCCCTCTGCAATAGCATAAACTGCACATGGCTCTCCAAATACATTTCTCCCTTGAGTTTGTGCTCGAACATTTTTTTTGCATGTCAGTTGTGGTTCACTGTGCGGTTATTATTCTCTCTGTGCTTCTCAGCCCCCACACATATATCTTTGCAGAAAGTTTTAAGAATTGTCCCCCTTAGATATATTCCTTATCAGGGCTCTTTACAAAGCTTGTCCCTTTGTAAGGTGTATCGGCACCAAACCTGCTTAAGTGGTGACTAATTATCTACCCGGTATAGTAGTTTTTCCTGCTACTGCCGCTTTTACTTTTTTTACAGGCCACAAGATGCCTGGTTCCAGGCTGAGAAATACATACGGAAGAAACTTTTTTTTTCACTTCATGAGCTGCTTTCTTCTTACTCGTCCTCCCCTCCACACTGCTTCACCTACTTTCTTCTTATCCATTTTTCCCTCCCCAGCTTTTCTTCTTCGGAAGCAAAAGCGTATTTAAACCCCTGTCAGTGATGATCGCTTTGCCCAGACGAAGACAAGTCCACTTGTCGAAACATTGGCTCGACCTGCGAACTGAGGCATCCCCCATTTGCCCTTGTTCAGTGCTCTTTCATATCGTGTAAACCATCTTCTTCTCGTTCTACCTGAATACCTTTTTATGCAATACGGAAATGGGAGTTGGATAGAAACACCCCAAATGAAAGTATAATGCTTGGCCGTTCTGGCGTTGCGCAGGATATAGGCCCGAAATCACAAACTTGCCTTGACCCAGTGCTCCCCCTCCACTCTGTGGACGGAAGAGGATAGCCGCTGCTCCACTCGGGCGGCAATTACAATTCATTAATGGGCCTTGGCGTTTCAACAAGATCTCGAGAAATACTATTCCACTTGACATAGAGCAAATGGCATATGGCGACTAGATTGAGGCCACAATTTGGCCCCAAAACTGAATGGCAGTGCACATAGCATGCTCATTTTCTCATATTCAGTCTTCTGTACAGCGCTAACGACCAACCTTGACATATACAGCCCAGTAAAACATGTTTGGAAGCTGTTTGAATAAGGTGATGGTAAAAAAATGGCCCTAAACACTTTCACATCTGGCAGCAGCCACTGCCAGTGGCTTGCAGTTCATGTAGAACTTGACGTAGGCATTGAGAAATGTGAAATTTAGTGGTATTTAGATTCGCTGTGGAAGTTCTGTTAAGCTTGTTTTTGGCCTTTAGAAGGTATGGTGTGGAGCAGTAAGGGTGAACACGTGCATTCACAGTGTTAGATGGCATGTACTTGAACCAACAAATTTGACTTTCCAGAAGCAAATGCTGCTTGTAGTTTCTAAGCAAGCTAAGAGCAGTAATTGTAAACTGGCTTGCAAATCCATGTCTTTTGCCGGCTGTGAGTACTCCTCCCTAGAACAAGCGAACTCCCAGCTCAGCTGTGCCTCCGGTTCTCCCCACCTTCCTGTGTACAACACATAATTCCTTACAAGTGTGCCGCCATCTACTAAAATGACTGCGCAGAGCGCACTAATTTCTTTTTATTAGGAATCAAATGCATGCCATAACTATTTACTCGGTAGGCTCTGAAACATTGCTCAGATATCCTGTGATGACTAGCAACGTGCCCACATCACAGTAGAGTAATGCGATGATCAAAACGGCTCATGAGTCAGCGACTGAGCACGTTTGCTCATTGTCAGTGGCAGTGACGTCAGGAGACTGGCCATGGCCACGCCCACGAAACGATAATGTACCAGAAGATCTGGGTCGTACAAATTGAGGCTATCAACCAGCTTTCACTTTAAAGAATTATTCTGTGCATCCTCACTGTATGCACTTTCTTGAAACACTTGATATACACGTAAGATGAAGTCCATGCAACAAGTGGACGATGCTACTTCCTCCATGTTTACAAGTGGAATGGTGGTCGAGGAGCCACCAAGGTAGCATCATACCCAACTCAAAATTCTCGAGAAAACGTGTTTTGGAAGCAAAAAAAATAGGTCTTGAGGGCTGTTTGGAGTAGATGTTTGTGTCAAGGTGTGTTTCTAAATACGGTGGATAGAGGTGTTATGCAAGGTGTGGTTTAGTGATGATATAATGGCTACTTCCTGGCTAGATTTAAAAAGAGGGCAGAAAAAAAAGAGCGAGGAAGGAGCTCATATGTGCGAAATTTCAATAGAAAATGTAGCGCATTAACCAAGGAAAATGACACTAGCATAGTCACTTCGACTAACTCTCTCATTCATTAATATTGAATGATAGAGTAGCGAGTACCAATAAGCTCTCCCAGCAACATAAGGTTGTTATCAAGGATGACTATTTCATGTACTAAGAGTTGAACCTGACACAAAATACGAAAATTGTAAAACTGTCAAAGCGATGTAATTAGCAGGAGGCAGGACTCTAATTGTGATGTGGAAGGATGTAAACAAGCTATGAAGAGCACAGGAGTCCTGAAAGCTGCAAAAGAAGTGAAAAGGTTCAAGATCTTCCTAGTAAAAATGAAGGGCAGTTTCACTACCAGTTTTATAGGACACAGAGTAACATAAGAATTTTGCTTTTTCTAATAACTGCGAGTGTGATTCTGTGTTCCTGGTCTATGTTTCTTCAAATGCTTTTATTTTGTTACGAAGGTTTCAAACATTGGATGGTTGTAGAACGGGCTAAATTGGAAGTCACTGGGTGGGGCCTTGTCTTAGATCAGCCAGGTCTGATACTGACAGTCATGCACGGGGCATGCATATCTTTTCATTGCGATAAAAATATGTATAAACCATGGAATGAAACAACCCTTCTTTTTCGCAGCTCTCCCAGAACCTCTCGAGGTTGACAGTTCATTTAAAAGTATGGGGGAAAACGGTCAGGTCAGTGTGCGCAACTTGCGCTGCTTACCATATATTTCTGTGCTTAAGACAACTCCCAGTTTAAAATGGCCCCCAATTCTCGGCCCTTGGTGGCAAAAAGAAACAAACTTCAAACGACACGGCAAAACTCTCTGCATGTATACATTGCCTGAGGAGCATGGTGCTCACGGGTCAGAGGGAAGCTCCTCACCTGTTTATTTCACCGTATAATTTTAAGATTATTTTAATTATGCATTTAAGTAGTGTCCGTTGTTTCGGTGGGATAATTTCGAGCATTTAATTATTCCATGTCAACATGCCATTTGAGGTACAATGCCAATACAGGGAGAGCTCGTTAATCTGAAACGCAATCATTTCAATTTTCGGATAACTCGAACTACACTACTTGGTCCGTCCAAGCTCCATAGAGATCTGTGTACAAAACAGCCCATTAATTTGGATGCGAGTCGGTTCCGCTATGGATATTTTAAACAACGCGCCGCTGCGTCTGGGCGGCTTGGTGCATAGCACGTGTTCAAAAATATATATGTATAAAACACCTCCACAAAAGAGCGGAACATTTATAGGCTGCGCGCAGACGTCCAAAACGGGCATGAAACAATGGATGAGTGGGTGAAGCCTAAATGATGCCATAACTGGCATGACAGCTGGCGGCGCCGGAGGGTAGGGGCGACGGCCGCTGCGGCAGATGCCCATTCTCTCTTCTGCGCATCCTCCGAAGCTCTCAACTAAATACTCAGTATATGAGCATTGTTAATTCGGAAACATGGATAACTACTGTCGGCACGGTCCCAGCCAATTCCCATGAAAGACTATGTTTTTGGACGTGTGCTACAGGTTACGCAGAAAAAAGCTTTTTTTTGTGAGAGTCATCCGTCCTTCCACCCATCAGTCGTCAGCGGAAGCGCGATCATGAAGCCGGCTTTTCAACATCGTTTGCTTCAGAAGGCGTTTGCTGCTATGGCGTGTTTTAATTGAGTGCCAGTATAAACGGCGCCCACCCTAATCGCTCACAGTATGATAAAGCGAACATACTGAAAATGAGGCTTGCACAACCGCACAAGCACTGGCACTGTGCCCAGTTCGCTTCAACCCCCCCCCCCCCCTAGAGCTAACGTCAAAAGGTGAACACACCATGATATTATCGCTGCCCAGAATCTTGGTGCACTGTGAAGAAATGCGTTGTGGACCAAGGCGGCACGAAACAGAGGGACGCGCTTTTTTAATTTCTGGGCAAAAATTGGGGGTGGGCAGGTTCATTTTGCGAGTGGGTTCGTTACGTAACGCAAATTGTCCTTGTCAGTTTTCCCAAGGCCATTCGATAATTGGAACATCAGATGAATCTAACTTTTTTCTAGGTCCCGTGAAGTTCGAATTAACGAGCTTTTACTGTACTGACAAAAGTCATTGCTTCTCTGCCCACAGTGAAATGTAGCTGCTGATGAAAATGAAGTAGGCAAGAACAGGTGGCTTCACTGTGCTTCAGTATTTGTGTGTGTTTATGGAGAGCAGTGGATGTTTTTAGCCAGTTAAATAGCCAGTGATGGCTCCCCTTTTTGACATGTAGAACTAAGTGCAGTTTTGCCAATCATTGAGAGGTAATTAGCATGTTTCAACAAATACACATGGTGACCATATTATTTATAAGACCACTTTCCCATGTGGCCATGAGTTGTAGTAAGTAAGAGACGCCTCCAAATTGCAAACTGCTGCCTTGCATGCAGTCACTGACTGACGTTACACAATGTGCTGATCTCCACACCAGGAATGCATTGTCAAGTGTCATCAACATGCAGTGGGTGATGTGTAACTTGGAGGAGCCCCTTTTACTTTTGCTCACAATTGTATATCAGCCAGAGTGGTTTTTGCTTGAACATCAGCTAGAGATCCCTGAAAGTAGCAGTTCGAAGACATTTGGCTAGCCACAGAATTTATGGCTGCAAGCCACTCCCAATGACTGGCGTGTTTATAAAAGTAATGCACAGAAACAGCCCACCAGATATTTGAAGTATGATTGTAAAAGAGTATTAGGGATTGTGCAAGTGCCATTTGAGGTATATTTATTACAATAGTTCATTATTTTTTTCTCCTAGTCCTTAGTATTTCTTTCATGTAGTCACATGGCTGATAGTGCAGTGCCCTGGTTTCTATTGTTTTTTCTATTTATCATGCTGTGACCTTCCCTGCGACCTTGACTGTTGAAGGGCTGAAAGACAACTTGTAGTCTTTGTTGAATTATTTTGAGCAAATGTGCAGTACAGTAGGATACATTGTTGGGTAAGTTGGATGACTCCGATGGGAAGGTAGTGCGCAAAACAGAATCACAATTAATAGAAAGATTGCACACATCCTGTCCTGTCTTCACTCATGATTGTATTTTTTCACACCGCCTTCCCCTTAATTATGCAACAACTCTGTCTCATTTGTTCTAATGTTAGACTGTGTGTTCTGCCTTTCTTTTTCACTTCTGATATCATTGAAAATATGTGAAGGTCCACCTGGGACATAATGTCTTTGTGGCCCTGATGGCACGTGGGTGGCCCTGATAGCACAAACCAGTGACTCTGCATTCTGCAAGCGCCTCGCTGTCGCTTTATGGGGCAACGAGGTGCTAACCAGACGTAGTGTCGTCGGCAAACAAAGCAACAGGGATGTTGCCAAGGGGAAAACGACAGTGTTTCCCGCACTTTCTCCTACGAAAGTGGTGGGAATTTCATGTAAGTGGAAGCAGCGATCTGTTATAATTGCAGATATTTATATTAGTCTGTTTTTTGTTATGTTGCTGTTGTTACTAACATTTTAGAGAAGCACAGAACTTGTAACATACTAGTAGTAGTATTGGTAAGACGAACAGTGGACCCTGCTCTTTTCTTCCATCAGCATGAGCGAGAAGAATGCCCTCCTATTAATGTTCAATGAAATGAAATATAAGCCTACCCTGCAATCAGTTTTTCGTTGCAAGCTCGATATGGCCTTGTGCATATGGGCATGTTATCCAAATGGGCAATGAGATTCTCGCCCAGTGTGGAGAGCGAGACAGGCTTCACAGCTGATAGATGCACCAATATCACTGACTCAGTCTTTTTACCAGCTTTGGTAATTGATAACTACTGTGCGCTGGCTATGAGCATAGGCATAGGTTTTATGCAATGGACCAAGGGCTGCGAATTGCATGTCAGGCTGCACCAGCACTTGTGCCAGCCTTGCGTGCTTGATCTCAGGTGCGTGGTCCCCGCCTGCCCACCACTATGATAATCATAGTTGTGAACTCCAAATATGCCAGCCTGGCAGTGCCCGCTTCCACGAATGTGCTGTGATGCACACTATGTCACATTGTCTGCCCTAACACTCCAGCCTACGATACTGTTTTTCCTCCAGCTCATTTCGAGTGAACAATGAAATTTTATTGCATTACAGTGTAGTGAAATCTATTCTGTTTTACTAGTAATCTTACTAAAGCTGAATACTGTTTTACTTGATTCTAAGCAACTCCTATTTTTCACGACTGTGATGACCCCCTCCGCTTTATCGCGCTGTTTGGAGATGGGCGCGAGGAATAGAAGTAACATTTTGAGCAACAAATTCAGCAAACACCTTCGGCAAACACGATTACAATTAGCTCAAAGTTCTAGCTCTGGTAGCCATCTTCAAACTCTTTTCAACTTTTGTTATTGCTGCCAAACAACTCACACCAAACACAGCAGTGCGGGCCCGCTAAGCCTGCGAAACCTGTCAAGCTCCACTGAATGGCCGCCGATTCCAGGTTCACTTTGCAACATGCCATTAGAGTTCTGGGGTCGCACTTGGCAGGCTTTTGGTATTGTACGCCGCTGAGCAGCACAGTGTTCGAACAGCGCAGTACAAAAAGTTGGACATCGAGCCGTGGATGCCATGCCCTTTGGGACTCAGATGGCTCTGGCTCGACAACTGAGTGGGCAAGCATGCTGGCAACCTTGCCAATGCTCTCTTCCTCACAAAAATAGGGGTTTGCACTCAAACTTTCTTTACCAAAATTTCTTTGTGAAATTAGGGGGAGTGCTTAGAATGGGGAGAGTATATAGTGTACTTCTAATGATATGACGTTCTGAAATTTGGAACTCTTAGTTATCTCAAGCATTTCTTTACATTGGTTGTATCAAGGTTGAACTCTGTCTTATTACATGTACAATCTTTTTTTCGTGTTTAGCGGCCTTCTCCTACTACCTGAGAGAGAAAGGGTGCCCGGCTGCTGACCTCGCCAAAAGGCACAAGCAGCTGGTGCGATACTTTGCACAGAAATGTGCAGACCTGCGACGCTGAGGTAAGATTTATGCTAAAGCAGAAATACAATTTTTAAACTGCCTTTTTTTAGCCAGCTGGTGCACGCATGTCCTTGTGTGTGATATATATATATATATATATATATATATATATATATATATATATATATATATATATATATATATATATACCACATGCACCAAGTAAATTAAGTCATTTCGGGCTTCGAAACTAGGGGTCATATTTCTGGATTTATGTATGAGTACAACTTATTGCAGCTAGCTATGTAGCCACAACAGCTTCTGTAGGGATACTAAATTTGAATCATTATTGTCAATTTTATGCTGGTATGCAGGTACGAAGACCTAAGGAGCCTCAAGATGGAGAGAGCAAGAGGCTCACATTGTAATGCTTGCAATAAAGAAAAACATTAAGTACCTTCTTTTATGTACATTCATTATTTTAGCAACAAGGCAGCTTTCAGACTGCAATGTTGACATGCTTTTTTACTGATACCGTTACGCAGAGCAGCATGGTGCATGAACACTGGATGGCTGCAGAGGATACAAGCAACAAATTACGACAGGCTACGCACTACTACAAACAACACACTGCGACAAACAGCACACTACGACTAACAACATTCTGCGACAAATAACGCACTACGACAAACAACAAATTACAACAAACAACAGATTACTACAAACAGATTGCGACAAACGACAAGGTCCCAATTTACGACTGGTTCATTTCTTGTAATATTTTTTTGTCGTTTGTTTCGATAGGTTGTATCTGTCACTGGTGGAATCTCGCCGTCAAACTCCGGGAGACATTACTTTGACCTCACCGGCCATGCTTTGCCGTTTTTTTTTTTTTACGATTGCTTAATCATTTTGTAAAGCACTCAGAATATGGTCGATTAGAGCGGCTCACTTTAGTGAGCGGTTCAGAACCGCTAGCTCACACTGAAGTGAGCCAGCCAGGTAGGTGGGATGTTACGAGTTGCGCTTCCGCGAAAGCCTTTTGCCTCTGCCACCGGTGCGCCTCGATAAAACGCCATCTGCGCTGGCATCATTTCGACCATGGCCGGTCTCGAGGGGGAGCGCCCAGTCCTTCTGAAACATGGGAGCGTTTCTCCTTGAGTACGCTCACCGCCGCTGCCAGGGGCGCGATATACTCACTGTTCGCTAAATCGTTACTAGAACCACGGCCGGTCTCGAGGGAGAGCGCGCGTTCTTTCTTACGGCCTTCTCAATCGCCGCGGGAACAATGATACGTTTCTCCTTGAGTTACGCTCTCCACCGCTGCAAGGGGCGCGACCTGCTCACTGTTCTCTCCGCGTCTGCTTCAGTGGCGGCGGGCGGCTTTTGCCTGGTTTCGCGGTGTCGCTCGCGGGTTTCGGGTTTAGTGCAGCCCCGAAATCAAAGAACGCAGAAGGTAAATGCTGCAGCGGCATGTCGTCAACGTACTACACACGTGCACGGAGTCTTTACATAAAAAACACTGTCGCTCAGCAAACGTTCGACAAGCATATGACATACATTGTGGCATGGTAGCTGCTTTTGTCCATTTTAATACGAATTTTTCCCAAGCCTGTACAAGAATGGGATTAAAAAAAAACTGAATGAGCAGTGATCTCATAGAAGCTTCTTCAAGGCTAACATGACAGCATCTCGCCTGCAACAGCAAAACCGTCTTTCAGCGCTAGATGCGAAACCATCCATGTAGCACCGAAGATGAAAATAATTTCATAAAAATGTAATGTAAACTGCAAAATGCTTGCATGATGTAAACTATTAGTATAACAGTCATAGTAAACGTTGTAGGGTTGAGTTTTATATGTTATTATAATTCATATATGATCAAATGTGTTATATTATAAACATTACTTCAATTTGCAAAAAACGTTGCTTTAATGAAAATTTTACGTGACATTAAGCTTATTATGAAAACAATAAAAAGTGGTTTGATATTCATGACACCACTTGTGTTGTAAATGGTAAAAAGAGGCCAATAAATGGCGCAGGTGATACTCGATGCAGTGGCTTACAAATGAGTTCACCTGCTATATCGAAAGTATGCAAGAAACTTCTAAAGCGGTTAAAGAAAGACACTCTCAATGAAGACAGATTTAAACCCATATAGCGACCCTATTGATGCTCTCTTCGGGAAAGTAAGGCTAGTGTGCGGAAGGGAACGACGTGCTAGATGCGAGGGCCGTAACAGCTAGCGGCACTTTACTACATTGTCAAGACGGACGTTTCATATGAGTGCAAAATCAAGGCACCTTAAGTCGATGCCAAAAACATTATTTCTGTTTTGCCGCAATCAGTAACCGAGGAACCGTAAGTGATGGAATCTCCTGCCATCCCATTACCCACTGTCACGTATTCCGGTTTACCATACGTCGCTGGATATATCATTAATCAACTTCGGGTGGGACTCTTGCGCTATTCTTCTTGAAACTAGCGAAAAAAGCAGTCCCATGTACACTCTTCAACGCCGACAATATTCTAGTGGACTATATTATCCAAAACCAAACCTTATGCCCTAATGGACAAGTTTTATTTAGTTTTTTTTTTAAAGCTGCCGTTCACCTTCTACGCACAAATGTTCTCGGAGTACTTACGATTCTGATTAAATCAGCACTTGAGTATTCACCACTGAGCTGCCCGCAAGCGACTGACAACATCCATGTTATAAGGTGCGCTTCTTTGATATTTTAAAATTTCTCAGAACCCTTCTTGACAATTAATTATGCCATGAAACTGAGAGACAGGTACGAGAGGCGAACTCCTTATGAGCGCAAGCCGTGCAGGAAGATTTTGAGACTGAATTTTCTAGCCGCAGGTCGCATTTTGATGAATTGATGAATATGCAGTACAATGTGTAACTTTTAAGGACCTTTTTTTAGTGTTTGCCGCTCTTTTCAATTATGCATAACTGTTTATGCCCATTTCCTTGATTAAAAGTTGTTTTTATCTGTGTAATAAACAGACTACGTCTGTCATATATGTGCGTCAGTCTCCCATCTTCGATCTTTCAACCGAGTGATATGTTTTGAACGAAGGTAGAACAGCCCATTCTACTAGACAAATGAAATTTTAACTATATGCTTAAATTTTTGTTCCTTACTCTGTATCTAAGACGTGACATGAATTTTCGCAGGTCCTCTTTTGCTCTAAACGAAAACGACAGCGGTTGACAAAATCTCCACCCATCAGTTTGCCATGCACTCGCGTCATGTCGCCCTACGCCTATTTACAGCTTTCAAACGCACACTGCATAGCCTGGTACGTGTTTTTTTTTTTTCATTTGGTTCAAAATTTTGGGGCAAAAAGTGTTGAGGTAAGTGTACCCGAAGCTTCATTCGACCTTGCGCGGCCGACCTGACGGAGGCGCGCGCGTGCGGATTATTAACTCTTTTATTCCTCGTACTAGATAAATCTTATATTCTGAATACGGCGTCTTTGTATAAACCATAGGTAGCCCAAGCTCAAGTTTCGCCGCGCGACGGCAGCGCCGCATTCTTGGCGTGGTGGCGAAATGTGAAACAATGGGGCTTCGCCGGAGCAGATGCTCCGCTAGCTTCCTGTACACGCGCGGCAATCGCGTTGCTCCTGGAGGTTACTTGGCGATACAAAAACGCTTCCGCTGATGCGAAATGGATGTACTAAGTAGCATTGTGTCATGGGAAGGCACAATAGTAGCCGAAGCACCAAAAGACGAGGCTCACGTGTGAAACTTTGCAGATTCCTTTGGAAGCGTGTCCGCAAGACCCTGTTTTCCAACTGCATGACAGCGTTCTGAGAAGTCTCGCGTTCTTTGTGGAAACGAAAAGAGCCAATCTCCCCTTTCTTTGTAAACTGAGAAATGTTGACAGTTGACAAAGATGGCTTGGAGAGGCATCAAAAAAATACAGTGGTTTAACACCATGCACAAAAAGTGAAGAGGATGGAAGATTATCCTGCTCTTGGCTCCCCGCGGGTCTAGTTTTGCTGATTTTCTAGGCTCTCTCCCTGCTTTGTGAGTGCTATGAAAGCGATCAAATTAACAGATGCGACGTCCGCGATCGAGACTGATGTGTGAATGTGCCCTAAGTGTCCACAGCTGTCTTTTCATTTTTAGATTGACCAAGAAAATACCTAGGAACGAGGCCTTTTTTTCGGGGGTGGGCGGCGTTGGAAAACATGCCATGCTGGACGCTTTTACAGATTTTCGCAAATTGGCAAATAATTGAACCAATTATTATTATTATTATTAATAACAGAGATGTGTTGGAAGTGCAGTACAAAAGTGATCGTAGCAATGGTTCGACTGACACTACTCGCACGGAGCACCCCATTCGCGTCACAGGGTTCGTGAGGGCAAACCAAATATCATCAGAAATGAAGCACAACCATTTAATAAGAACCTAAATAAAACAATATGTAGTACAAGCTTGGATTTCCCCTGCCTTCCGAGCCAGCGAGCCGGTTATGTCACGTGCAGCGCACGGAGCACGCATGTGCTTATGAGATTGCTAGCGTTCTTGTCTTAAAAGAAACATCTCCTTCGGACTACATACTTATTCTTCTACTGCAAGATTTCCTTTAGTAACGGCGTAATAATAATAAAAACAAATCCGTATATAGATCGCATGCTACAGGCCAAAAAGATGGTCAACGAGCGGGCCACTTTATTTCACAGTACTGATGATACTTTAGCAGTTTTTAAACATATTATATACGACAATATATTTGCATAGCGTACTTACCTCGAAATGCACTTCCTACGTTTTTGCTAACGTGGGACGCATTCACAATCAATATTTACTCCTCCCCGTCTGTTACTTGCTCTACAGTGCAGACGTGAATAAAACTTTACCCGCCTATAATTAACTATCTTAGAAATACGCGTCAGGTTGCCCAATCAAGACGGAATGCCGGCGGCATGTCGCGGTGCGCCTGCGGGGGCGCGTCCTTGTGCGAGAGAAAGCGCACGGCGCACGCCGTGAAGGCAGCGAGCTGAGCCGGCGGCGTCCAGTGTGTGCCCGCGCGATGAAGCAGCGCGAGACGTCTGCACGTGCGCGGAAGCGAGCGAGCGAAAGGAGAAAACTTGCACGGGATGCCTAGGTGGGGCCGCCGCGTGTATCCTCAGTTTTTATTTTTCTGTCAGAGATGGCGCTCCCTGTCAGGAGCAACAGCGCCACTCGACGGTGCTTTGGAAGCCTATAAGGAATGAAATGTCAGGACCTGAAGGTGGTGGTGGTGGTGGTGACTATGGTTTATTTTTTTGGGGAGGGGATACTGGTCACGTCTTATGTTGGCCATCTTTGTGGCATCACTCTTGGTGACCAGGGGGAAAGGGAAGTTGGAATTAGGGGAAGGTTGGGGAGGGGAAGGTTGCTGACGCCGTATATGAAGGTTGCAATTGATGCGGGCGGAGCGAAGAGCGAGCGCGCGTTTCCCTTGCGCGTGAACGGCGGAAGCAGAGCCGCAGCAGTGGGGCGGTTACGACCCCACCGAGGCGCGGCGGGCGGTGGAAACACACTCCATTGGAGAAGCCGTAAGAGAAGAGAAGCGCGCTCTCCCTTGAGACCGGCCGTGCTAGAACCTTGGCCGGGTTCGAGGGAGTGCGCGTGCTCTGCCTCGAGACCGGCCGTGCTAGAAAAAAGTTTCACAGCGCCGCCCGGAGAAGTACGTTCCCGGTGGCGGTCACGTGAACTAACGGCGCTGCAACTGACTCTTTCGGAGCATGAGCATGATAGCTACTGCTACCACCCCGTTTCAAAGGGGACGCTTCTATACTCCATCCATCTATCCATCTCCTTGCCGGACGCGTCGTCTGCTACACGCGGCGCGGAAGCATGGAACGGTCGGTATACACGTAGCTGTTACTTGCTGCCGTTGCACTGTACACGGCTGCAGTGCAGTTATGACTATTTTATGAAAGCTATGGCTTCGAAGGCTTGCATTACCTCAAAGAACGCTTTTGTTTGATGCGAAATTTATTGCCGTGAAACAGGTGTGACAGCGTTGTCGACTTGCTCGCCAGAACCAGCGTTCTAGTAACGTTGTCTCCTTTTCGGCTTCATTTCTTTTTATTACGCAATATTGTGACGCGCAAGTCATTTCGTATTGAATTATAACATAGCTGTTCACTGCGCAGCGTTCAGCGTGCTGTTATGCAACCTTTCGCTTCTAATTCAGCAGAATCCACCTTCTTTTTCAGTTTCAGTGCAATTAGTGGCAGGGATTCAAGCCGCCGACACGTGTGCCTTCAATTCTTAACCTATCGCGCTCTCTCTTAAGACGAAGCGTTATGCAATATTTTTTCATAACATTAGGCCTCTTCAGGCTAGTATGTATGCTTTGCACCGGCGGAAACGAGGCCTATTGAAACGATTATTTGGAAGTCCGTCATTTGTTCGTGTCACTGATGGACTTCTTCGAGATTAACAGGTGGGCACAAGCGCTGCACATAAGAGATAACATACTTCGATGTGAACAATTTCGTATCTGCATTTAGAAAAGAAACTATATTCGAGTACTCTCGTGATAGATCGTTTAGCAAGGCGCTTTGTTTACTTGCCGCCACATATTTCGAACGTAAAATGAATTATAAACCGAAGAGAAAGCTCCCTAACAATCGCGCTGCCACCTGTGTTTCGACAGCATTGCCAGCAGATATCTTGCAAGATTCCAAGAGCCTATCATTGAAAATAACGCAAATCGGGCAACTGAGCTGCTGAAACGGATTTTTATTTTCATTATATTGAGTTTGTCCCAGTACCAGCAGTTCGAGGAAATGTTCAGTATTTTCGCGACGAGGAGATAGACGAGCCATGAGGTCGAGGAAGTTTGCTTGTTGAGAATACTTTTGTCACTTAGCGGCTAATTTTCACGGCATTGCTATGATGGGCATGATGTTCTCATATCATTTGAATTGATCGTTGACAATTAGGCTAAACAAGTCGCGCAACGTAAACGGAATTGCTTACAAGTCTTGCAAAAAACAGTGTGCATATATAGCCTTTGGAATGTATTGAGCGCATATGCTCTAAAGGGGGCAGGCAAAAAATTTTTTATTCCTTTTTCTTGCTATTTCAACTTTGTCAGCGTAGCTTATGGCTGGGCAATATTTTTGTCTTATTTGCTGTCTACGCTAATTTATGCATATAAGCCTAGCCTAGAAAATATATTTGTCTACTCAGTTGTTTTGCTGAAGCAACCTAAACGGTATAGCGACGTTGTTTTAATACTCCAAGCACTCCCCTGCAGTTAACAGTACTAAAGGATTCTCTAAAACGTGTTCCTATATATATTTCCAATGTTGCATTGGTTGTTTACCAGGAGAAGTGTGCGAAAATTTAATTTTAAAGGGTATTATGCTGCTCTGACCGTTGTTCTAACTCCCGCGCTGCAAGCACACTTTGAAGAAAACATGGATGAGTAGAACCGGGCAGACGGTTGGAGAAAATTGAAGCCCAATGCTATTCACAATCATTCCTGCACAATAAATCCCTCCAGATTATATCTAGAACACGATATCACATCCATGCACTGTTTAACGCTATGCCCCGTATTTTTGGACTGGAAGCATTATTGAAGTGTTAAGCCAAAATAATGCGTCTTTGGAATTCCACTTGGAATTCCAATTTTGGTGGAATTGCCATTCCACCAAAATGAAGCTGTTCGGAGCACCGTTACATCTACAGCAGAATACAATAGTGTTTAAAAATGCACAGAATAGGGCAATGGTAACAATACCTTGGGATATGTATAACGATCCGCTGAAAAATAAGGTCACGTTCCCCCTGAAACTTATGTTTGCACCTCCGAGGAGGCGTATATGTTGCACCTAAAAGAGCAATTTATATTCTCTCGCGGACAAAAATTGAAGTTCTCTCTGTTTAGAACGAGTGAAGTTGCACAATAAATCGTCTGAGTCCATAATGAATGCATAACAATAAGTCTTCCGAGTATGAGTTTGCACAGTCGGATGCAGAATAACTTTATCCCATTTGCGCCAAACGTGCACCTATGAGAAAAGCATATTTTTCACCGCTTGAGACTTCCAAAGTCACCCTGGAAAAGCGCAACTTAAGCTTTGAAAGGCATATACCTACACTTCACAGTCAAACTTTACACGGCTTGTACTCAGCGCCCTGGCGATGATGCAACGTAATTACACCTAAAGGGGCTTCCCATTGCGTCAGTGAACTTAGCTTTCTAAATGGGAGTGATGTTATGTTCGTTGTTCGGCAGGTTGATGAAGTAAGATGACAAGACATGCAGTCGAAGTTAAACGAAGAGGGATGATATATTTACAGTTTATATACACAAATGACAACTGAATTTACACTGGTGACCTCACACAGAGCTGCCACCGCTCTAGCAAAAAAGTACATCACAAGCACAAAACATCTCACACAGAGGAAAGGTACGTGCTGAGCACGGAGTCGCCAGCTTGCGCTCTACTGGACAGAACTGCTCAACCGGGTCTGATGGCCACTTTTTCATGGCACGACAAAGACATGAGGGGGGTCGCTTCACATGATCCGCCTCAAAATTACGCAACCAATCAGACCCATTGATTAATACGACAAATCCCGGGGGGGTGGCCATAATCTCGGACTGAGGTGCTCCTTTCTTTAAAAATAAAAATGCAGTGTGCATGCTGAACACTCTCTCCACTCGAGGGTTAACAACCTCTCCCCATCGGCGCTCGTCTTTCTTTCTCTATCCCATGATCTACGTGGAAAAGCAGGCATGTCGTTGCCGCCTTTTCCAAAGGGGCGACGCGGGGGCGTTCATTGCCCCGGCGATAAAAGCCGATGCAGCTGGGAGGGTAAGCCGGCGCATAGCGTCCAGACAGAGGGGCATTATTTGGTGAATCTTCCTTGGAGTCCCTGAATGGGAAGTGGGCTCCCTTCCGGGTCTCGTTCGAAGAAAAGGTGTAGCGAAGGCGGCGAAGGCGATGGCACCGGCCCCTAATCGCCCACCATGACGGGAGCTTGAATCGGTCAACAAAGGAGACAGGTGTCGTCGGCGGCTGGTCCGACAGGTTAGTAAGGGAGATGGGTGGGAACCAACATCTTCGCGAGTTCTTACAGGGTCAGTTTCCCCTAAACCAAAAAAAAGCTGCCCTTTATCGCGGCCTTGCACGCCCCCCCTAAGAGGGTGATGAGCTTGTAGTCCGCTCATTAAAGCCTTATATAACAAATGCCGCAACAAACCCCGACGAAAACAAGACATGTATGATACTTCACGCATGAATGCGGCGGAAAATGAATCACGCGTCACAAAATGAGTAACAAAGAATGAATCCCACACAGTCGCATCGGCGGACCGGGCATTGTTCGTTAAAGTCCTGCGCGTGAGCAATTGGATGTCCTCATACAGAGTTCACGTGCACTTCAGCGTTCACATCACACATTGCACCGGGTACGCGGGAACATTCACGCGTCGCTGAAAGGCCATGGCTCAAACGTGTGATAGCTCTACGCCCCAAGTAACATGGGGGCCCGGAATAATGCGTCGGTGTTCCCATTGCTTGACCCTTTCCTGTGGGTCACGGTCACATTGTAGCGCTGTAGGGCCAGCGCCCATCGCACGAGTTTTGCCCCATGGGGCGTACTAGTAATTGGATAGGAGAGGGTGTTGTGGTCAGATACCACGTTAATTTCTGCCCCGTACACCCAATGATCAAATTTCTTTAGTGCCCAGATAATGGCGAATTCTTCCCGCTCGATCGTAGACCAGCGGGTCTGCGTTGGCGTGAATCGGTGGCTGGCAATGCTATCAGCCTTTCCCATCCGTCGTCTCTCATCTGCGCTAAACAAGCCCCCGCTGCGACGTCGGACGCGTCGGCAAACAGCCAATATGGCCTTTTAATGTCGGGGGTGTTCAGCGTTGTAGCTTCGCACAGAGCTGACTTGAGCTTATCGAGCGCGTTTTGCGCTTCCTAGCTCCACGGAATCGTGTTAGGTACACCTCACCTCATCAATGACGTGAGTGGTGCGCCCACCTCGGCGTAGCCTTCAACGTACGTAATCGCGGTAGTAACCACATAAGCCTAGCAGTCTTCGGAGCTGTTTCTTCATTGCGGAGGGCACGAAGCCTCGAATGACCGATATCTTTTCTGGACCGGGCCCATGGGTTCGGCCTCCCACTATGTGTCCTAGGTACTTAATGTGCGCCTGTGTGACCTGACACTTTCCTGGCTCAATTTAAGCTTGGCGGCACGCCACAAATCAAAAATTATTTTCAAGTGCTGCAAGTGTTCAGCCCACGAGAAAGAGAAAATGGCGATGTCATCGAGGTATGCGGCCGCATAAGCCTGATGTTTCTAGAGGAGGGTGTCTATTATCCGCTGAAAGGTGGCCGCGGCGTTCTTTAGCCCGAACGGCATGACGCGCCAAGCATATTGTCCCTCATGGGTTACGACAGCGGTCAGATGTTGGCTCTCCGGAGCTACAGGCACCTGCCAGTATCCGCGTCGCAAGTCCATAAGAGTGATATACCTAGCGCGGCCCACCCTCATGATTAGCTCTTTAGGGGGTGTCATTGGAAAGGCGTCCGTGCGCGTCGCTGCGTTTAGACCGCGATAGTCAACACACATGCGCACAGATCCATCCTTCTTACCCACGCATACAACGGGATGGGCGCACTCGCTTTCCACCAGATACACCAGCCGGAGGTCTAGCAACTCATTTACCCGGCGGCTCACCTCACTCCTTAACTCCGGCACGCGATATGGGAAAGTGCGTTTGAGGTGGTGGCCTTCGTGCAGCTCTATATTATGGGCACCAACCCGTGTGGCTCCCGGTGTCTCGCTGAACAAATCAGCGTAAGCGGCTAACACCTCCGAGATTTCGAGGCGGTTCTGAGTAGGTAGGTGTGCGAGTTTCCCCGCATCTATGGGACAACCACCACATCTCTCAGGCACAGACCGAGGGGTGTATCCATTTCACCAAGCTCCTCGTCTTCCTCGAAAACTACTCCGACATGGCTAACACGTGCGTAGTAGGGTCGCAGCCTGTTCGCATGCACTATTGCTGCACACACAATCTCAACCTGCTGCAGCTTCTATTTGCGTACCTCATCGAATGACTGGGGCGTTTTCATCTCTGCTACCAGGGTTGTCTGCGAGGTTCTGGTGCCAGCACCATCACTGTTCGCCGCTTGCGGTGGTCTCTTCGGTTTTTCCGCGTACATGACAATTTGTTTCGCTGCGCTTCCCTTGCCCTTAGCCTGTTCGAACGTGTGAAGAACGTCAAATATCCGATCCGGTTTTAGCCACCTCTCCTCCTCACGAAGATGCACATACTCTAAGCCCACAGGACTCAAGCTACCCTTTGTGCGATCTGCGATGATCAATGATACCAGGTCACCTTTGGTTTCTACGTCCCGGGACCGAAGGTAGTACTTGAAGTATGTTTAGTGCGCGAAGCGAACTGCGGCCAAGTTTCATCGCCGCGTTTCGTCGCGCGCTCATAGCGTTCAAGGTATTCTGCGGGGCTAAGCTTCAGCTCCTTTAAAACGGCTGCTTTTACCGAGTCGTAGCGGCCACATTCATCGTCCCCGAGGTTACGGATAAGGTACCTGATACGCTCAGCTAGTACTGGCAGCTTTCGTTTGGCACCTTGTACGCAGTGAAAATTCTCTCGGTTTCCTCGAACAATAGCGGGACGTCCGCGTCACACGGCAGCTTCAGTCCCTTAAGGACTTTAGCACATTGGGAGACTGGATCGGGCCCCATTCGACGCTGATCGTCAGTGTCTGACCTTACAGACGTCTGTCCGCTTTTCGCTATCGCCTTTGCAACCGCTAGATCTAGCCCAAGTTTTTGTAACTCTAAGCGTTCCTGTGGAAGAATTTTTAATTTTTCCAGCTCAAAATTTAGTTCCATGCGCCGAATTGACACCGCATCGGATACCGACATCTCCGCTACTTCACGTAGCGCTCCTGCTATAGGTTTAGTTGTCGCTTGCTGCGACTGCTCTCTGTCATCTGTTATATTTCCCCCTAGCTCTCTCTCGCCTACGCTCGCCATCATGCTCCGTGTTAAAACCATACGCCACTTTACACTTGAGCCATAGCCACTTCAACAAAGCGCAAGAAATCCCGCTTACCCGTGATGGTGTCGCCAGTTGGGGCCTCCGTCCCTTGGGGCCGCAGCCTCGTCGGAGTCCTTCCCCGGAACGCTGTCTTTGGTTCGAGGTCTGGATCAGCTTTCTGCTTCTGGCTGGACGTGCGGACACTTGTTGCCTAGTGGGTTCCAGGGCATGGGTGCTCTGGGTGATGCTCGTCGTCGCTGGTCGCCGAACCCTGTCGTACTGCGCCAGTGATATTACGTTCGTTGTTCGGCAGGTTGACGAATCAAGATGACAAGTCATGCAGTCTTGAAGTTGAACAAAGAGGGATTATATAATTACCAGATTGCATACATAAAATACAACTGAATATACACAGGTGGCCTCACAACAACTGAATATACACATGTTGCCTCACACAAAGCTGCCACCGCCCTAGAAAAAGGGTACATCACAAGCACAGCAGCAGGCGTTGCAGCGGTGGCGTAGCGGTAGAACATCCTCCTCGCATGCAAGAGGACCGGGGTTCAAATCCCGGTGCCGCGCAATTCTCCACCGGATGAAAGAAAAAAAAGAATCCGCGTGTTGATGGAATTGCATAAACAGGTTTGGGGTGCGACCTGATGCCGGTGAACACCTCCGGCAACGCACTCCCTCACCAGAACAGGAGTTGGCTCCCCTGGTGCAGTAATTGGCCGCAACCTCCTATGATAAGCTCCATAAAACCACGGCCCTCAGTCACCAGCGGCTGCGGAACAACTGACCACGGCGGCGGTCAGACCTGTGACGCAGCAGGGGGTGCTAAGAAAGTCTGGCTTCGCTGGACAGGCCGCCATTGGAAACTGACCCTGGCAACGTTTAATGCTAGAACCCTAGCTAGTGAAGCTAGCTTAGCAGTGCTGTTAGAGGAACTAGAGGGCATGAAATGGGATGTCATAGGGCTTAGTGAGGTTAGGAGGCCGAATGAGGCATATACTGTACTGAAAGATGGGCATGTACTGTGTTATCGAGGCTTACCAGAGAGGCGACAACTAGGAGTAGGTTTCCTTGTCAATAAGTATATAGCGGGTAATATAGATGAATTCTATAGTATTAATGAGAGGGTTGCAGGCATCGTAATTCGGCTTAATAAGCGGTATAAACTGAAGGTTGTACAGGCCTATGCACCTACATGTAGTTATGATGACCAGGCAGTTGAAAGCTTCTACGAAGATGTACAATCGGCAATGCGAAAAGTAAAGACGCAGTATACTGTACTAATGGGCGATTTCAATGCCAAGATATGGATAAAACAAGCAGGATACAAGGTAGTAGGTGACTATGGCATTGGTTCTAGGAATAGCAGGGGGGAGTTACTAGTTGAGTTTGCAGAGCGCAATAACTTACGAATCATGAATACCTTCTTCAGCAAACGGAAGAACCGGAAATCGACATGGAAAAGTCCGAACGGACAGACTAAAAATGAAATCGACTTCATAATGTGTTCAACCCCCGCCATTATGCAAGATGTATAGGTAATCGGGAAAGTGCGATGCAGTGACCACAGGATGGTGAGGTCCCGAATTAGCCTAAATCTGAAGAAGGAACGCAACAGATTAGTAAGAAAGAAACCCATCAACGAATTAGCGGTGAGGGGGAGGGCAGAAGAGTTCAGGATCTCGCTACAGAATAGGTTGTCAGCTCTAACTGAGGATGGCGACATTACCCTAGAGGCAAGGAACAATAATTTCAGAGACATCGTTACTGAGTGCGCGGTAGAAGTAGGCGGTAGGATAGTTAGAGAGGATACCGGTAAGCTGTCTAAGGAGACGAAAGATTTGATTAAGAAACGCCAGAGTATGAAAGCTTCCAATCCAACAGATCAGATCGAATTGGCCGAGATATCAAAGCTAATCAATAAGCGCAAGGTGGCTGATATTAGGAAGTATAACATGGAGAAAATTGAGCATGCTGTAAAGAACGGGGGAAGCGTTAAAGCGGTAAAGAAGAAATTGGGCATAGGCAAAAACCAGATGTATGCGATAAGGGACAAGGCGGGCAACGTCATCACTAATATGGAAAAGATAGTCAAAGTAGCCGAGGAGTTCTATACAGATCTCTACAGTAGCCAAAGTAGTCAGGACCGTAATGAGATTGGCGGTAGGGAAAAACAGTCAGACGTTCCACCAGTGACGAAGGACGAGGTCAAGAAAGCACTAGAAACTATGAAAAGGAGGAAATCAGCTGGAGAGGATCAGATAACTACAGATTTGCTGAAAGACGGGGGGATATCATGCTAGAAAACCTGGCCACCCTGAATACGCAGTGCCTGGTGTCATCGACGGTACCGGAACCATGGAAGAATGCAAACATTATCCTCATTCACAAGAAAGGGGACTCTAAGGACCTTAAAAATTACAGACCAATCAGCTTACTGTCTGTTACGTATAAGGTATTTACTAAGGTAATCGCTAATAGAATCAGGACAACCTTAGACTGCAATCAAGCAAAGGATCAAGCAGGGTTTCGGAAACGGTACTCTACTATCGACCATATCCATACCATCAATCAGGTGATAGAAAAATGCTCGGAATATAACCAGCCCTTATACATAGCATTCATTGATTACGAAAAAGCATTTGACTCAGTTGAAACCTCGGCGGTGATGCAGGCATTGCGAAATCAGGGGGTAGACGAACCATACGTGAAAGTGCTGGAAGATATATATAGCGGCTGCACAGCAACCATAGTTCTGCATAAAGAAAGTAACAAAACTCCCATAAAGAGAGGTGTTAGGCAAGGAGACACAATCTCCCCAGTACTATTCACAGCTTGTTTAGAGGAAGTATTCAGAGACTTGGAATGGGAGCAGTTAGGGATAAGGGTAGATGGAGAATACCTTAGTAATCTGCGATTTGCTGATGACATTGCCTTGCTAAGCAACTCGGGGGATGAACTGCAAATAATGATTGATGACCTAGACAGGAAAAGTAGAAAGGTAGGCTTGAAAATCAATATGCAGAAGACTAAGGTAATGTTCAACAGCCTCGGGAAGGAACAGCAGTTTACATTAGGTAGCGAAATACTGGAAGTAGTAGGCGAATATGTCTACTTAGGACAGGTAGTAACCGCAGACCCGGACCACGAAAAGGAAATAACAAGAAGAATACGATTGGGATGGAGCGCATTTGGCAAGCACTCGCAGATTATGACTAGCAGCTTACCGGTATCGCTCAAGAGGAAAGTATACAACAGTTGCATCTTGCCTGTACTCACCTATGGGGCTGAAACGTGGAGGCTAACCAAGAGAGTTCTACTTAAGTTGAGGACAACCCAGAGGGCTATGGAACGAAAAATGGTAGGGGTAACATTAAGAGATCGAAAGCGTGCAGAGTGGGTCAGAGAAATAACTCAAGTTACCGACATTCTAGTAGAAATTAAGAAGAAGAAATGGACATGGGCAGGACATGTAGTGCGAAGAGAGGATAACCGATGGTCGCTGAGGGTAACAAACTGGATTCCAAGGGAAGGAAAGCGTAGCAGGGGGCGGCAGAAAGTTAGGTGGGCGGATGAGATTAAGAAGTTCGCAGGGGTCAAGTGGATGCAGCTAGCACAGAACCGGGTTAAGTGGAGAAATATGGGAGAGGCCTTCGCCCTGCAGTGAGTATAATCAGGCTGATGATGATGATGATGATGACAAGCACAAAAACATCTCACGCAGAGAACCGCTTAGCTCACACAGAGGAAAGGTACGTGCCGAGCACCGAGACGCCAGCTAGTGGTTGACTGAACAGAACTGCTCTACCGGGTGTGATGGCCGCTTTTTCATGGCACGACAAAGACATGAGGGCGGTCGCTTCACTTGATCCGCCTCAAAATTACGCAGCCAATCAGACCCGTTGATTATTACGACCCATCCCGGGGGGGGGGGGGGGGCATAATCTCTGATTCAGGTCCTCCATTATATAAAAATAAAAATGCAGTGGGCGTGCTGAACACTCTCTCCACTCGAGGGTTAACAACCTCTCCCCATCGGCGCTCGTCTTCCTTTCTCTATCTCATTGTCTACATAGAAAAACAGGCATGTCATTGCCGCCTTTTGCAAAGAGGCGACGCGGGGCGTTCATTGCCCCGGTGAAAAAAGCCGATGCAGCTGGGGGGGGGGGGGGGGTAAGCCGCCGCATAGCGTCCAGACAGAGGGCCATTATTTGGTGAATCTTCCTTGAAGTCCCTGAATGGGAAGTGGGCGCCCTTCCGGGTCGCGTTCGAAGGAAAGGTGCAGCGAAGGCGGCGAAGGCGATGGCATCCGCCCTTAATCGCCGACCATGACGGGAGCTTGAATCGGTCAACAAAGGAGACAGGTATCGTCGGCGGCTGGTCCGACAGGTTAGTAGGGGAGATGGGTGGGAACCAACAACTTCGCGAGTTTTTACAGAGTCAGTTTCCCCTAAACCAAGAAAAAAAAACTGCCGTTTATCGCGGCCTTACAGTGGTTAAGGTCACATCTTTTGTTCTTATAGTCACAGTGTTTAAGGAAGCGGCCAAAAATTTATGCTAAACACAGCCCTACTTATTATTGGGAAATTAATAGAAAATGGCAACAGAACGCTGGGAACTGCATACTGAAACACGCATAAATGTCGGACATAGCTATCGCCATGTTGACATAATGGAGATGTCAGAAACAAAATGGTGATACTCTGAATGCAAAGTAAAAGGATTCCACCTGAGAATGTCTGTCACAGTTCGCGGGCGGTGAAAGGTGCTACTTTGTACTAACTAACATTACTTAAAGCACTTAGACAGGCTGGGGAGCGGCCTTAGAATCGGTAACCTATGAACCTCCATTATTTTATCACGCTTACCCCGTCCGCCTTCCTTGTACCAATTCATGCTGCCCAATGTCCCGAGTTGCATCATCACGCGGAATTATGGTTGCCACAGGCGCTTTCATTTTGAACACACTTTAAAAACAGCCAGAAGCGTTCGACTAGGGACAACTGTTGCTTGAACTCATATTTTAGCGCGTGCTTATTGTCTCGTGTAGGCCAAGAGTCATGGTCAACCGAACTGTAAAAAGGAAGATAAGCAATTGTTTCTGCACAAGGGCAGCGAAATGTGCGCCTGGTATCACAGGTGAAGGGCTAGGCAGCGGCGGGAAACCCGTGATGCGCGCTGGGCATGGTATGCCTGGTTAGCACGCAAGGAGATGACGTCCTTGTAGTCTCTGTATTTCATATCCAGGACGCTTACAAGCCCCAAAAAACGCCAAGAGATTTTTCATGTCGGTTTGTTTCCAACGTGTGACTGAGCACCAGTATGAAGGTGTTTTACAGGAATATTTAGAAATGGTCCCCCGAGAGAGCGCAGAAGAGATCTTCTGCAGAGCCACCCGCGTAAATGCTCGACGAAACTATTGCAGATATGCTTTATCTAGAGTACTGTCCTGGGGCCAACTATCATCAAACAATTCAACAACTAATATTGCCGCGTAATCATAGACGACAATTTCTAAATCGCTTTTCTGAAATGTCTCTATTTCACTCTCCTTTTACAATTTCCTGTTTCCGATCAAGATCCTCCGAAACTTGCTTCAGCAGTGTGGATAACAACCCTGTACATACATCATCACATCCCGCTAAATGCTATGCAAGTTTAAAAATATGATCTTTATTTATATCTAGGTAACCATTATTCATACCTGTGGGAGCTGCGGCGCAGGCGGATTCACTTCGAAAGCCGAAAAATGTCATTTAGCGCTAAAAACCACTCAGCGATATTATAGGGTGGCCGTCTTCGTATGGGATCAGGGCTTCACTCAGGTGAACCATTTGACGTCCGGGAGCTGGATGACTCTTGCAAAGGCAGCCACAGGCGCCATTTGAACCTTCGCGGCCTTCGCCATTTGAACCTTCGCGGCTTCGAGATGTTGCCATTCTACATATGGGAACAGGGCCGTCGGATTGTTCTGGTTCGGCAGCCTAAGAAAGCGCCAAAAGGCGACTATCATAGTCTGGTGCAATGCTCATGCCATGCAGCGCACAACAAACGTCACAGGCAGTATCACAGTTCGAATCATCGCCTTCTCGTCATCACGGTAATAAGCGTGCACTCCGTGGAAGACATAGAGCAGCAGTTGCATCGTTGTAGCGTGCAGTGTGTGTTAACACGTTCTAAGTCAACGCAAGAGGAGTAGGCAAGGTTGCTTAGCGGCGGGTGCCGGCTCCATGAATGGATGAGGTAAGGCGGAGAGTGGAACCTGTGTTGTTTAGCGTAAATTATGTCTGAAAGACTGCGCGGAAAGGAATAAGAGCAGGAAACTTTAGAAGCAAAAGTCCAAATACATTTCGCCATTTCCATGAATGCATTTTTGCGAGGTTCCGCAAAAGTTCATGAATGCATTTCGCCATTTTCTGCGTTTTTTACCCATTATTCTTCCGTCACGCATCATAGGAAGGTAATTACTTGAAATTATATTGCTCAATCTTGATCTAGAAGGAAGGAGCGGCAAACACGAGACCAGTTGGATGGCAAATGAAAAAAAAAAGGTTTAGGCATGCTTTTCTGCGCGAAAAAGGGAGCGTGCAGAAAAAGCGGAGAGGAAAATGGAGGGGGGCTGTGACGCGCTCACAGCCCTGGGTGCGCTGACCCTAGCGACGCCACAAGACATCTACACTTGCCGGTGGTGCATAAGTCGTCGGCTCAAATCGCTGTCGAAAATTAGTCTTCACATTGACTAGAAGCTTCCTGCTAATGTGGATCTAAATGGTATGACACCTTAGTGATCGCTGCGCAACGTGCATATAAACTACAATTTTGGCACGAAATAACTAGAGCCGTCTCTTCGTTGCCATATTTTTCAAGTTTTGTTGCAACTGCGGCTTTTTAACAAAAATTTATAATTTTGCATAACAACTCAACTCGCAGTAAGGAACAAAGTGTGATGTGCTTGTCCCTGCTATCGGTAATTGGACGGTTGGAAAAAAAAAATAGCGCCGCCATTTCAAACAAGTTTATACCTTTAGGCAGGTTTTCTCGTATGGAATTAAGAAACTAGAAGACATTACTTCGACTTTACCGGCGATGGTTAGCTCATTTGTTTTCCGATGCTGTGATCACTGTTTGTTAATTTTCTAAAGCACTTAAAGAACATTGTTGATTAGAGAGCCTCACATTAGTGAGCGGCTCAGAATGGCTACCTCAAACAGAAGTGCGCCGGCCAGGGGGGTTGTGAGTTGCGCGTCCGCGATGTAGGAGCGCAACCTGCGTTTTATGACAGCGTACCGGTGGCAGAGGCAAGACGCATTGTGCTCAAACAATCGACAAAAAATCTAGAAAGCAAAAACTGATGGCTGAACAAACTCTGATGGCTGAACTCTGCGTTCTATAACTGGTTTACAGGAAAGGAAAGGCGCAGTAATTTTCACTAGGGCAACCTCGCAGGTAAATTTCTGCATGTCTGCTGCGATAATCCTGCGAGGTTCCGCGAAAGAAAAAACCGTAGTATATGTCATCTGTTCGTTCTATAATTGGATTACAGGAAAGGAAAAGCGCAGTATCGGTCACTGGTGGAATCTCGCAGCCAAATCTCTGCATTTCTGCTGCGATTCGCCTGCGAGCTGATGCAAAAAAGGAAGGCGCAGTTTAGTCCAACTGTTCGTTCTCTAATTGGATTACAGGATAGGACAGGTCACTATCTGCCACTGATGGAATCTGGAATAAACATCCCTGCATGTCTGGTGCAATTCGCCGCGAAAATGAGAGTCTTAGCATATGTCCACTGTTCGTTCAATAATTGGTTTACAAGAAAGGAAAGGCGCAGTTTCTGTCACTGGCGGAATCTCACAGACAAATTCCTGCATTTCTGCTGCGATTCGCCTGCGAGGTTCCGCGAGAAGGAAAGGCTTATTATATTGTCAGGAATACGCACAGAAGAGGCCAAGCAAGTGTGAAAAAGAGGCTCTCCAGAACAGAGGTTGAGGAAGAGGAAGCTCACCATCTGTTGGTTAGCGCACCAGGCTAAGGTGAAGAATCGCCCTGTAAATAAACCTTAACAGAGTGGTGCCAAGTGCTGCCACGATCACCACGGATTCTTCTCTACCTCGTTCTAGCCGACGACTCGCTGCGCTCCCCCCTTTCGCCGTCACAATGATCCAAGATGGCAACGCATGGCAACCAGTCCTAGCGTCCCCCGTATGGCAGCATTACTGTGAGTCACGGATGTTTTCTGGCAAAGCTGGCGAAGACGTGCACGAGTGGCTCACCAATTACCAGCGGGTGAGCAAGTACAATCGCTGGAATGCCACATTAAAGCTGGCAAAGGTTTTTTTTTTCTTGGTCTCCACAGCCTTGGCATGGCTTGAGAACCATGAAGCGTTCCTAACGAGCTGAGATCGTTTTAAAGAGATTCGAAATTGTTTCGGGGATACCGCGGCAGAACAGAAATGCCCTGAGCAGACTTCATTCCAGAAGCCCATGTGCTTGGCGAAACATGCACAATGTACATTGAAGAGGTCCTAAAACTCTGGAAAGCTGTGAATCAGAGCATGTCTAAAGAAGACAAAGTTGGCCACCTCTTAAAGGGCATCGCAATGGAAGTATGTTTTTCTATTTATTCATACTGTTAACCCTCTATATGAGGGTCATTACAGAGAGGGAAAAACATAAAAATACAATTCTCTTCCGTAAAATACACTCTGTGCAATAGGATTATAGATTTGCACTGTAATGCTCCAAGAACGTGTTAACACCTATCTTAAATTTTTCTACTTCTGTTTGGTCCACAATTTCGCTTGGCAGTTGGTTCCAGATTTCTACTGCATCGTGAAAAAAGGAGTAGCGATACACATCAGTACGTGCAATAATGGGTTGCAATACCTTACTGTGATTTTTTCGTGGGCAACGCTTCAGAGGACGCGTAACATAGTGTTGTTTATTAACTTTTACTTTATCATTCATTGTCAGAAAAAAAAGTTTCAATCTCTGCTTTGTTCTTCTCATTTCTAGTGATTCTAACTAACACTGTTTTAGCATTTCTGTGACTGAGTCAGTGCGCCGGTATTTAGAACATACAAAAAGTACCGAAATTATTTGCAATCTTACAAGTTTTCGTTTTAAACCGTTTTGATGTGGACTCCACACTACACTTGCGTACTCTATGATTGGCCGCACGAATGTCTTGTACGCAATCAATTTAATTTCTCTAGTCGCATTCGGCAACTTCCTCCGCAGGAAAGAAAGCTTGTGATATAGGCTTTTAAATAGATATCTTCAATATGGGTGCGCCAACATAGATTATGTGTTAGTGTCACTCCCAGGTATCTAAAACACTTTACCTCATCTAAAAAATTTTCACCGATATTATATTGAAACGGCATAACATTCTGCTTCCTTGTTACATGCAAGTAGGTATTCGGTAATTTATTTCCATGCCCCACTTCAGGTACCACGAGTTTAACGACTGAAGACACCTATTTATATTCATCTGATCTTCCGGGGAAGCCACAGAAGAGTGAATTAAACAGTCATCAGCAAAAAGTTTCATTTTGACAGGCGATTCAATGATAGAAGAAATATCATTCATATATAACAAAAACAAAAACCGACCTAAAAAGAAACCCTGTGGCACCCCCGACAGAAATTCAAGCCTATTTGATACTGTGCTTTCTATCTTGACAACTTGACAGTGATTACCTAGATACGCCTGAATCCATAGTACTATATTTTCACTGATTCCTATTGTGCGCAGTTCAAAAAGATGTTTGTGATGCGGAACTTTATCGAAAGCCTTCGCGAAGTCCACGCAGACCACATCTACCTGCTGACGTTCGTCTGTAACCTTTCAAAAATCGTTCACTGTTTCAATTAACTGCGTCACCGTCGAAAGGCCAGTCCGAAAGCTATGCTAAAACGGACACATAAGGTCGTTCATTTCCAAAAAATTAAGTATGTGTTTAGCTATTATGAGTTCAAAAACCTTGCAACATACGGAAGTGAGTGAAACTGGTGTAGAGTTATTTACAACAAGTCGATTACCGCCTTTAAAAACTACTTATAAAGTCTTATAACTAATATAACTTTCTAATTACAAAAGACAACTTGGATTCTGCCACGGCCGTGATCAAGCACTGCCGTGCGTTCGAAGCTTTAAAGCTGCGTCGCATAACCCCGAAATTCGGCTGTTTGCCCAACGTCACCACTGCTGCAAGCGTGGATTCTCACGAGCATTCACATGAGCCTCCGCATTTTGGCGACATGATTCGCCAAATTGTTCGTGATGAACTCTCCCGCCATCAAGATGCTGTGAACCGCAGTGCAATCCCCTTTGATAGCTGCTCCCTACAGGCAACTCCTATCTAGCGCTCTTCTTTAGGTTCTATGCTCCTCCTCCTGTCCGTGACCGCCGAAACGACTCCTACGGCCCTGCTTCCCTAAATCGTTCCCACTGCAGTGCGCCGCCTCCTCCGCAACTACTCCAGCGGCTGGACTTTGCTGTTCGCTTCGATCCTGCTTCCGAGGATTATTATTTGAACCGTGCTCGTGAACCCCCAGTATGTTACCGCTGTGGTATGCTTGGCCACATATCCAGATTCTGCCGCCACCGGAACCCGCCACCGCGCTACCAGCGCCAATGGTCAAATCGTCGTTCTACCGTGAGTCGAGAAGTCCGTGTCCCGACCTATCCCCCTCCTTCGGGCTCCTACCGCTACGCACCACCACGCAACGACTCCTCAACTTCTGCCCGCAGCCTTGCTCCTCCTGCCCGCCGCTTCCGACGTTCGCCCTCTCCGCGCCGTTCTTCTTCGCCACCGGGGAACTAGCGTGTGCGGCCGATGGAGGTGTGGTCGCCAGGTCATCGATATTGCCTATTCCTCTACCGGTCATTATGCTGAAGAACTGCTCGTAAGTGTTAGTGGTTGGTGTTTGTGTTATGATCTTAGTGGATACGGGTGCTACAGTTTCCGTGATGAGCTTAGATTTTAAGAACCACCTCGGCCGCAAAATTATGTTTGGTTGGTGTAGAACTGTCCTATTTCGTGGTGTAGTGAGAGAATCGTCGTTTCCGCTTGGTATTTGTTATGTAAATGTAGCGATCGCTGGTCACGAGTTTAGAACTGAATTTACGGTGTTCCCTCGCTCTACGCACGACGTTATTCTAGGAGTTGACTTTTTACAGCAGTGTGGCGCAACTCTCGAATCGGCCCTCATAGAAGAATTGCCGCTCGCTTTCCAAGCGTTTTCTGTCTTTGAGGATACCGTCATTCCGGCGATGTCCGCCATCTTCGTCCCATTTGTGTCCTCGGCGCGGTTCCCAATGCCTTCGACGCTTTGGTGGAACCTGTTTCTCTTTCCAGCGCCAAAGAAAGTGTGTTGTCGCCCCACAGCGTTGTTCCAGAGAACGAGGGCCGTGCCACGCTTCAGACTGTCAACCATTCCAACGAACCTGTCGTATTGCCGCGTGGTTTGAAACTCACCAACTTTGAAGAAGAACGACTTTCTATGCACATCGCCGCACTCAGTAACGAAGTTGCTCGTCCAACTAGACGTCCCGATCATGCCGATTCCCAGTTTCAGTCCATGATAAACCCACCAACGACCGCCGAACATTGATGGAAGTTCTTATGAAACATGCGGACGTGTTCGACTTTGCTCGAGATGAGCCACCACCAATTCCGCCTTCCCGCACCCATCGCATGTTCGACACTGGATCTGTACACCCGATTAGACAGACGCCATACCGTGTCTCTCCTTCAGAACGTAAGATAATTGACGAACAGGTCCGTGATATGATGCAAAGAGGAATTATTAGGAATCATCTAGCCGATGGGCCACACCTGCGATTCTCGTGAAAAAGAGAGTTGCACATGGCGATTTTGTGTCGACTATCGCCGCCTCAATGCTGTCACAAAGAAGGATGTTCACCCGCTCTCGCGTGTTGATACCATTGACTGCCTCCATTCAGCTTCCCACTTTTCCTATGTTGATTTATGGTCCGGATACTGGCAGATACCGAAGCATTCGAAAGATAAAGAGTAGATGGCATTCGTGACTCCAGATGGGTTATATGAATTTAAGGTGATGCCTTTCGGCCTATGTAACGCTCCAGCTACCTGTGAAAGATTTATGGACACTCTTTTGCATGGACGGAAGTGGAAGATTTGCATGTTATCTAGATGGCGTAGTGATTTTCGCGATTACCTTCCCCGAGCATAACAGCCGTTTAGCTATGGTCCTTAAATGCATGGAGAAAGCCGGTCTCGTGCTGAACCCGAAGAAGTGCCGCTACAGTGAACGTCAGATCGTTGCACTTGGCATTTGGTTGACAAAGACTGTGTTAGGCCGGACCCACAGAAGATTGAAGCTGTCAGCTGCGTCAAAGAGCCCAAGTCTGGGAAAGAACTCAGGAGCTTTCTGGGACTTTGCTCTTACTTTCGACGCTTCAACCATTATTTGGCTGACGTAGCCTACCCACTCACATGCTTCTTGCAGAAAGATATTCCTTTCAAATGGACTCCTGAATGTAATTCTGTGTTTCGACAGCTCAGGTTTCTTCTTACCTCACTGCCCATACTGCGTCATTTCTGCCCGAGAGCTCCCACTGAACTCGACACTGACGCAAGTGGCATCGGCGTGGGTGCTGCGCTCATACAATGGCATGACGCAAATGAACACGTTGTCACTTACGCAAGTCGCTCCCTTATCAAGTGTCAACGCAACTATACCGTGGCGGATCAAGAGTGCTTTGCCATAATTTTTGGCGTACAGCGGTTTCGCTCGTACATTTATGAATGTGCCTTTACAATCATCAACGATCATCATTCGCTTTACTGGCTAGTGAATCTACGCGACCCCTGCGGTCGGTTGGCCCGCTGCGCATTACCTCTTCAGGAGTTCACCTTTACAGTGTCGTATAAAAGTGGCCGCCAACACACTGACTCTGACTGCCTCTCGCAACTACCCTCTGCGATAACAACTTTGACGACTATTTTGCCGCCGTTTCCTTTAAAATTTCCGGATATTGCCACTCTCCAGCGAGAACAACGAAAAGAACAAAACTTTGCACCACTTTTTGAAAAAGCTCGTGATCTGGCATCTGCGAACCCTTTCTGCATTGCGACGGTTTGATGTATCGAACAAATTACTCATCCGCCGGTGTGCACCTTTTGCTAGGCGTTCCGGCTAGCCTCTACTCCTATTCTGCACGCTATGCAAGATAACGTTACAGCTGGGCACTTGGGGTTTGCCAGGACTCTTACCCGCATTAAGGAACATTTCTACTGCCCAAATATGCGTCGAACAACTCAGCGTTACGTGAACTCCTGTGAGCAGTGCCAGCGGTTCAAGCTCAGTACGACTTCTCCGCCGGGCCGCTTATATCCGGTGACACCGCCGACCACACCATATGAGCGAGTGGATGTTGACCTCATTGGCCCGTTTCCTCGCTCGTCCAAAGGCAATCGTTGAGTCATCGTATGCGTTGATAATCTCACACTTTTTGTGAGACTGCCGCCATCCCTTCCGCCACCGCCGCTGACGTCTCTTTCTTCTTCACACTGTCGTCCTCCGTCATGGGCCCCTCCTCCTGTCATTATCAGGGCCCGATGCCGCCAGTTTACGGCAGATGTTGTGGAACAGCTTCTGTGCTATCGTACTTGCCAGTTACGTCACTCTACACCATACCATCACCAGAAGCGTGGCCTCGTTGCACGTACAAATCGGACACTGGCGAACATGCTGGCAATTTATGTTGACTCGCAGCACAAGAACTGGGATGACATACTTCCATTCAATACGTACGCCTATAACACCTCGAAGCACGAGACAACTGCTTATAGCCCATTTTTCCTCCTCTATGCCCGTTTTCCTCGACGTTCTCTCGACACCATTTTGCCGTTCTCTCTAGACACCGAGCCTTCTGTTTCGAGCACCCTCTGTCGCTCTGAATAAGATCGTCGCATCGCCCGATTATGGTGGCATCCTGGACATTTTGTAGGGTACTTGGTTCGTTCCTTGAAGTATCCTCCATTTCGACAGTAGGCGTCTCCTCCTGATTTTTCTTCTGTTCCTGTACGAGTTGAGGCAGTTCATGCTGCGAGTCCGTCATCGCCACTGTGTACTCGTCGCTTGAAGGTCGCAGGTATTTTACAGCAGCAGAGGGTATAACCCCTGTTTCCTTTGACGCTTCCTCAGCCTCCACCTCATCCGTGATATGTGCCGCCAGATCACTGTTCCTTGCGGGGCCCGTCATGCTGGCGTAAGTGGGAACACACTAGCTCTCATCATGCCCAAATCGCCGATAAAGCGAGCACCAAGGCACTCAACAGTCGCGACAAATGTGGCCTTTTTCTAAGCATCGCAGGCAAAGTGGGGGCCTATCTGCGACTAATAAAAGAGCTGGCTCACCTGCGATACAAATTTGGTGGCGAATGTCTTCAGCTGTGACACCTGTTTTCAGTTTCAGGCTCAACATTTTAGTTGTGCGACCGTCTTCGGTGGCGCCCTGAATACGCCACCTCTCTTTCGACGTTTCCGTCACTACACCATATGGTAGGAAGGCCACCCGCACATATTCGTCAGTCACATTGGGGAGAACCCAGTGCACCTTGACTCGGATTTCCTGCTTGTTGGGGTCGATGACGATGCACCGACGTTCCTTGACGGAAATGCTTCCAGCCGCGAGCACTCTCTGCATGACCTCTGAACTTCTAAAAGTAACCGCCCACACGTGATTCATTTGGAATGCTCCCAGGGCTACAACCTCAGGGAGCAAATCCAAACGGGCAAGGGTATCCCTGTAGTACTCGACCCTATACAGCCGCACCCGAACGTCGCCGTGCAAAAATACAGTGATCAAAACGATACGACCTGTAGGTAGGTGGAGCAGCATTACTTCGTGCTACATTACTTCGTGCTACTCATTATCATGAACAGCAATCCTGTTTCCGCGGCTCGGCTGAGCCACTAAAACCGCTCCGACGGAGCACAAGATAACACGTCCGTTAACAGTGGTGGCCGGAAGTGGGATCCCATTAGGCCACAAGTGCACAGCGTTCGCGTCTGGTATTCAAAATAGGGTAGCGCTTTTACCGCTACCTAGTGTCTGACCGCAGAAATTCTTTGGTGCTAAGCGGAAGAATTTGGTGCGAAGCGGTAATGCCCTTCTAGACAAAAAAAAAACGAAGTATAGAGTCATGCCAGTGGCAAAATTTAGAAAGCAAAAACACACCACCGCACCTGACTTGAACCCACAACCTTTGTCTCCGGAGGCCAACGCCATATTCGTTAGGCTTTTATTGTGAAAGCAATACTACTTGCACTTTCAAGCCTTCAGCGTAGCGAGGCGGTGCATACCATTGACCTTTAGCTTCACCCCTGGTGCGACGTCATGCCATCTGCCACAAAAACCGGGGGCCCTACGCGCGCCGTCAGCCATGCGAGGCGGTGCACACCAACGCGGCCTAATTCCCGCTCCTTCCGCGAGGAGCGCTACAGACGGAGTGGCGTCATGCCATCTGGCGCAAACACCGGGGGCCCAACTCGCGCCGTCAGCCATGCGAGGCGGTGCACACCAACGGCGGCCCAACTACCGCTCCTTCCGCAAGGAGCGCTACAGACGGAGTGACGTCATACAGTTGAATAAATCGGGCCCTGGCCCACGCCGTCAGCCATACGAGTCAGAATCAGCCTGCTAGAACCCTGGAATTCACGTTACCCCTGTAGGCCACTAAGGCGCGTTCATACGGCTCGGTTACAGCGGGGCTTTATATGTGGGCTCAGGAAGAAGAAAAAGAGAAGAACGTTCATTCCCCCGCAGCTGATGCTTTTGCTCAATATTTGGTTCAGCAGCGTTGAACTCTTGTAATTTTTGTTTCTTTACTGCCTGAAGTGCAATTTTTTCTGCAATTAAAAGCGCTTGCCAACCTTTGGCTAGCACATGTGTATAAAACACCGGTAACCATTCTGGTTGGTCGGTGCTCGATTTACATACTTCATGAATGTACACTACACTTTCCATGAAGTACCCTCTGGCGGGCCTGGGGTTCAGATCTGCGTGATGTACCGCCATCCGAGTGCGCCAAATGCCATGCATGCATACCATTATATTATGCGGCACCCTCCGTCGTTTGATTGTCTTTTTTTTAAGGTCCGGTGTAGTATCTCCCACAGGAAAACATCATCTGAACACTCAAGAAAAATATGATCAATGGTCTCTAGTCTTCTACAATGCAAACAGATTACTGTCCACGGAACAAAAATACCTTTCTGCTCAAAACATGGTTTCTCTGGTAGTGTTGCAGTGTGTACTTGAGAAAAGAAGCTTTTTATCGAAGGTCAGACAGTCATCCGCTTTACTCTCTTCAGGACATCTTTTTCTTTACCTTTTGGATACATCAACCTATACATTGGCTGTGGCAGAGATACATCAAACACATCCTTGTACAACTTCCATTGGATTACGTCACCCAGTTACGGCAAATCGTGCTTGGAGAAATTCAAAGGCCCAGATAACCTCTCCAAGCAATCCGGGCACACATGATCCCTTAACTCGAGTTGAAGACAAAACAAAAGATGGCACAGGATCACACAATCGAGTTTGAAACACAGTCCTTAAAAAAACCATCCCCTTGGTATCGCACGAACAAAAAATTAGAAACCACTTGATTTCAAGAACAAGTGAGCAAACCCAGTCGGCCAGCTTTTACTGTACGAAAAAGGTTCGTGCGTCTTGTGCGCTTCCACGTCGACCTCCATGTAAATACGGCGAGTACCCTGTGTAGTTTTTGTATGCTCCCTCTCGAAGCACACATGATTTGCAGAACACACCAAATTTTCGCTACGAGAAATAGGTTACAAACAGTTGACCTCGCGAAGATGGATAGGCCCTGCCCAACAAACTTCGGTGGTTTTTTTTTTAACTTCTCTGCTTCCTGTTTCCAATATTTCGAGGTGTCTTAATAGTGTTGTAGAGGCACACCGAGATAGTTCGTTCGCGAGCTTAACCATTGCATGTTTTCAAAACATACTCGCGTAGGGTCCCAATCCCCATGCAAGATTCCTGTACATTTTTCCCAGTTGACGCTGCTTCCCGTCATCGTGCAGAACTTTGTTGCTACGCTTACCGCATTAGTGATGCAGGCCTCATCAGTGCAGAAACATCTATGTCGTCCACGTAAGTTAAAAGCTTAACTTCATTTGAAGAAAATCGATAACTGGTGATAGCATTGTTGGTTATAATGCTTAATCAAAAGTCTTCCAAAGAAGGCAAATATTAAAGTCGACAAGGGACACCCATGCTTAACAGATGATTTTACTTGAAATTGAGCCGGTAATGTATTATTGACTACCATTCTGGTGAACATATTTGTATAGCGTAACTTAATTCCTTCTAATAGTACCCTCCCGACGTTCACATGCTGCAAGACACGGAAAAGGATTTTATGGGCGAATTTGTCGAATCCTTTCTCTACATCTAACCATATCCATTAGGCCACAGGTGCACAGCATGCGCGTCTGGTATTCAAAATAGGGTAGCGCTTTTACCGCTACATGAGTTTCTGATGGCAGTAATTCTTCGGAGCGAAGTCAAAGTATAATCCGCAGGCTCGCGCCCTTCAGTACGAAAAAACGCAGTCTGGAGTCATCCGAATAGCAAATATTTAGAAATCAAAAACACATCAGCGCGCCTGACGGGACTCGAACCAACAACCTTTGGCTCCGGAGGCCAATTCCACATCCATTAGGCCACAAGTGCACTTTTTTTTTCTTTATTGCCTGACTTTTGCAAGACAAGACAAGCACACACAAGACATTGACATAATAAGCCTGCCAGGGGCTGGCTTCACCATTCTAAAATTCATTTAGATCCATTAAAGGTTCTACCTTTGGCAACAACGCAAAACTGAGGATTATCATCGGCAGACTTCACAATCTCGATAAACCAATGGACAACCTCGCGGAAAAAAATTCGTGCAGGACTTGCATCCGGATCACAGTGATATCCTGCCATGCGTGAACGCCATATACCGTGGAGGCCCATTCGCATGATTGAATCATATGGAACCCCCTCCTCATTTTGCGTGGGTAAGTACCGTATTATGTAAAGATTAATAGGTAATTCTATCTTTATGGTTCTTTGAAGTACATCCCAAAAATAAAGCCCTTCCCAACAGTGAAGAAATACATGATCTATCGTTTCTGGCTGTTTACAAATTAAGCAATGTGTACCTCACGGAAGAAATAAACCTTTTTCTTGCAAAAACACTTTGACTGGCAAAGTTGCAGTGTGCAACCTAAAAAAGAAAGTTTTAGCCGCTGCCAGCACTTTCATTCCCCTTGCCCTCTTTAGTACATTCCTGCCAGGGCCTCCCCTGTATATGGCCCTACAGATGTGCTCCGGAAGAACAACGTCGCACAAATCTTTGTATAACGTTTTCTTTTTCACAGTTGATAAATATTCTTTTGAAAATCTTGCAGAAAGAAATCGCACACTTTGAACAATTTTTCTAAAGAAACCAAAAATATCTCCCGTGTAACATTCGATTGGCGCAACAAAATCTGGCAATGCACGTCCAAGCCTAATTTGGCAGACAGTGAACAAAAATGGACCAAGAATGTCACGCAGGAACAGAAATCTGCTGACAATCTGCCGCAAAAAAGATGCCCCAAGCCCACGCCGCCATCCTTGACACTTCTAAATAAATTCGTGCGGCTGCATCTTTCCCATTTTGAAGCCCACATGAAAACCGCGAATATCCTATGCAGCTTCTGCACACTCAGTCTTGCTCAGTGTAAAAGTTGCATCACATACCACAGCCTAGAAATGAAGAAGAGGTTGCACACTGTGGCTCTGGCAAAAACTGACAAGCCAGTTCCTTTCCACTTATCTGCCCTTTCCCGCATGTCATCTGTGCATGCTCTCCAATATATTTCGCTATCATAATAGCATTCTAGTGGCATGCCAAGGTACTTTGGCGGAGTCGTCACCAAGGACACGTTTGCAAAATTATCAGGAGCCCTTAGCCATCTACCATGCCAGAGTCCCTGGGACTTGACCAGTTTACCCTACTGCCTGTAACTTCTCTAAAGGTTTTTACAGAATCAACAGCTTCGGTTAAAAGTAACCAAAAATACCTCCCGAGTAACATTCGGTTGGCACAACCAAATCTGGCAATGCACGTCCAAGCCTAATTTGGCAGACAGTGGACAAAAATCGGTTATACCCGCCTGGTTAACCGTAAAAACAGCAACATCATCGGCGTACGCCAGCAGCTTCACTTCCACGGCTTGCAAACGAAAACCAGTAATATTCTCATTGTCCGAGATATTTAAGCAAAGGGTTTCAATGTCAATGCAGAATAAAAGAGGGCTGAGGGGGCAGCCACACCGGAAATATAGAATGGGGCGGCATCTTATCAAATGACAATGAGCATATTCAGCGAGCATTCTTCCAATACTACCAGACACTCTTTGCATTGCATGACTTTGATATGAGAGCATTTAAGGTCAGGTAGCTCGGGACACTACCAAGACTAAATGAAGAAAAGGAACAAATATTAGAGCTGCCAATAACTGAATCAGAGGTCGAACTGGCGATAAACAATTTAAACTCGGAAAAATCCCCCGGTCCAGACGGCTTAAGTGCGGCATTTTATAAAGAAGTTAAACTCGAAATAGCGCCAGTCCTGACTGCAGTGTTTAACGAAGCTTATGGCGTCAGTGAATCGCCTCTTTCTTATGGCAAAGCCTATACAGACATCATACCCAAAACTGATGAAGCAGTTAGGCAACTGCAAGTAACATCATACCGGCCAAATGCGTTCACGAACGTTGATTACAAAATTAATATGAATGTGTTAGCACGAAGGCTGGAGTCGGTAATCCAGGAAATCGTTGGGCCACATCAAACGTGTGGGGTAAAGGGCGGTCCATTGTTACAAATATACATAAAGCAATAGTGTATTAGAATGTTGTGATTGGGGGGAGGGGGGTGATAAATGGCCGTGTGGCCATCCTGCAGCTTGACATTGAAAAGGCGTTCGACTGTGTTGCCCTTGAAATTCTACTTTGTATAATGAACCACATAAATGTTGGTTTTGTTATTCGTGAGGGCGTGGCCTTGGCGTACGGAAATTGCACTACGACATTAGTCGTAAATAAAAATCTGGGGGCCCCCATTAGCGTGCAATGTTCAGGCCACAAGTGCACAGCGTTCGTGTCTGGTATTCAAAATAGGGTAGCGCTTTTACCGCCACTACCACGCAAATCCGCATTCTTAGACGCATACAACTAAATACACTGCTTACTCCTGCCCGATCTTTTCTATACAGAATCATACATTCCCCTGCATGCCCAAATTGCCCAGAACACTATGCAAACTTGGAGCATTGCATCTTTTCATGCCCTGTCGCCCTCCAATCTCCTCACTTTCCACACCCTCCTCCCCCAACGTGGCGGGCTTGGTTAGCCTCTGACCAGCTGCAAGATCAGTTGGCCTTGGTGACCCTGGCCCAGGACATTCTTAACGCTTAATGCAATGCGTTAAATAAAGTTGTTTCCTCCTCCTCCTGAGTGAATGACGGCAGCAATTAATTGGTCCTAGGTGGAAGAATATTCCGCAGGCTCGTTTCTTCGGGACAAAAAACGCAGTGTAGAGTCATCCCAAAGCCAAAATTTAGGAAGCACCTGATGGAACTCGAACCCACAACATTTGGCTCTGAAGGCCAACGCCATATCCATTAGGCTTTTTTTTTATTTCCTGTTAACAATGATTTTTACAGTGGGGAAAAGTCCAAGTATAATGCCACAAAGTGCTCTAGTAAAAGTAAGGGTTTACAAAGATTCAAAAACGCTTTAGGTTGGCCAGTTCACTCAAAACTGGCATCCATTCAGGTTTCTCACTTTGGGCATTTTAGATGGCGGTCAGGTTGTTGATACTCTCAATGAAATACTCCCTCGCTGAGCGAGTATCCACGTCCGCGTGTATCACAGCCATTCTCGTTTTTTATACACTGTGGTGGCAAAGCAACATGAATAAGTCATATGGCACACCCCCTTGATTATAGACCGGCAGGAACCGTATACTATAGGGTGTAATTGACAAGTCCTTTTTGAAAGCCCTCTGCAAGATATCCCACAGAATGACTGCATCCCAGCATTCAAGAAAACTATGGTCTATGGTTTCCGGTTTATGACAAATCAAGCAGTGCATCGACCACGGAACAAAGACACCTTTCTCCCTCAACCACGGTTTAACAGGTAATGTACCACTCTGTAATAGGAAAAAAAAACACTTTTTGCTGACGACCGTGCTGGCATTTTTTTAACTCTTTTTATTACATCATTACCTTCCCCTGCACAGTCTAACGATCGATACAACGGCACTGGCATCAATACATCAAGCAGGTCCTTATACAGTTGCTTTTGGGTTGCAGCGCTTAGGTATTATATTGAGAATATCACTTTTGAAATGTTAAATGAAGCCGCAACCTCACGCAAAACAAAACACTCAGTCTTCTGTGTTCAAAGTTGCTAGTGGACACCGAAAATTCGGGTAAGTCTTGGCTCAGTCTAACTTAAAAAAACCGTATGCAGAAAAGGGTCGGTTTGGTTCCGTAAGAACATAAACCCGGATACTATTTGTCGTAAAAATAAATGCGCCAAACCAAGTTCTCCACTTTTTACCGAGCGAAACAAATTTGTATGACTTGTTCTCTCCCAAACTGAACCCTAGACGAAAACCGCCAGCAATCGGTCGAATTTCTGGACGCTACCCTTGACATAGACAATGCTTGCAAAACATACCAGGCTTTCGCAACAATGAACAAATTGCATAAGTTGAACGCGCGAACATTGATAAATCAAGGCCACTCCACTTTCCTGTTTCTTACTGGACACGTTCAGGTTCAGTATTCCAGTAATCTTTCGTATCCTTGTAGTGTTCGAGCGGCACTCCTAGGTACCTCACAGCTGTGAGAGGCCAAGAAACATTTTCGAAAAGGGAAGGTGCGTTGAACCAAACCCCATGCCTCAGCCCGAAACATTTGTCCCAGTTGACTTCCATTAGGCCACAGGTGCGCAGAATGCGCGTTTCGTGTTCAAAATAGGGTAGCGTTTTTACTATTATACATGTGTCTGACAGCAGCAATTCTTTGGTACCCCGCCGGGGTGGAGCAGTGGTTACGGCGCTCGACTACTGTTCCCAAGGAAGCGGGATCGAATCCCGGCTTCGGCGGCCGCTTTTCGATGGAGGCGAAAAGCAAGGTGCTCGTGTGCTGTGCGTTGTCAGTGCACGTTGAAGAACCCCAGGTGGTCGAAATTTCCCCACAAAAACAAAAAAGCAATTCTTTGGTACTAAGTGAAAGAATATTCCGCAGACTCGCTTCTTCAGGACCAAAAACGCAGTGTGGAATCATCCCAACGGCAAAATTTAGAAACCACCTGATGGGACTCGAACCCACAACCTTTGGCTCCAGAGGACAATGCCATATTCATTAGGCAACAGGTGCGCTGCATATGCCATATTCATTAGGCAACAGGTGCGCTGCATACATGAAATATATTCAGTTTAGGGTAGCGCTCTTACCGCTACCTGAGCGGTCTGACCAGTGTATGGTGATAAAAGGGGTTAAGGGTGGTCAATCTGTCTAGAACAGGAAACCAGTCGGGATGATCATTCTTTGAACCTGAAACATCGCGTATGTACACTAAACTCTTAATAAAATATTCTCGAGAAGGAGTCACAACATTATGGCCATGTTTAACATCCATACGCGTTTTCCACACGCTATGCATGCACAAAAGCATTAACAGATCGCAGGGCACTCCCCCTGTTGCAGCGCATGGCAAGAAACGTATACTGAATAGATTTATCGGCAAATCTTTTTTGATGCTGCATTTTATTTATTTATTTATTTATTTATTTATTTATTTATTTATTTATTTATTTATTTATTTATTTATTTATTTATTTATTTATTTACCCTCAGGGCCCGGAGGCATTACAGAGGGGAGTGGGATACATAAAAGTATAAGGATGTACGTACAGCAAAGTTACAGAAGAAAATACATTACAAGTACATAAAAAACATGCGCAAAAAGAACAAGGAAAAAAAAAGCTTCACAATGCAGTGGGGATAAGTAAAAACTGTCAGGAAGTAAAGGGCAAACAACATAGTAACAAGCAATATACATTCAAAGAAAAACAATGGCTTTCCGAAATGCGTCGTTATCTGTTATACGTGCGATATCATGGGGAAGGTGATTCCAACTGACACAAGTTCTAGGTATGAATGAGTCATGGAAACATTTTGTGTGACTAGATGGAACCCCAACTTTATGGCGGTGATCAATGCGCGCTGATATGGAAGATGGTCTTGTTAGTAATCTTTCTTTCAGGTAGCTGTTGTGGTAAATTTTATGAAAAAGCGATAATGATGCTACTGATCTGCGGTGAGATAGAAGTGGAAGGGACAAACTTGATTTCATGGCAGTTACACTACTTGTTCGGTGATAGTTTGACAGTATGAAGCGACAGGCGCGGTTCTGCACAGCTTCCAAATCGGAAACGAGTGAATCAATGCCAGGGCTCCAGACAGATGCAGAATATTCTAATTTGGAGCGTACCAGAGTTTTGTAAAGCAATAATTTTAAAGAACTGGATGAACGAGAGAAATTTCTCCGAAGGTACCCTAGCATGCGGTTTGCGTTATTTACAATATAGTCAACGTGGGGTTTCCAAGATAGGTTAGAAGAAACGTAAACACCTAGATACTTGTAAGAGTACACAGTCTCAAGAGAAACATTGTTAATCTGATAAGTAGTGGGTATGCTGGAACTACGAGAAATGTGCACATGCTTACACTTATTAATATTTAATTCCATATTCCATTCCTTACACCAATCAAGAACCTTGTTAATATCAGACTGAAGGCAAGATGCATCATTATCATCATTAATTACACGGTAAATAACGCAGTCATCAGCAAAAAGGTTAATTGAAGAAGAAATGTTAGCCGGTAAATCATTTATATAGATGAGAAAAAGGAGGGGCCCGAGAACGGACCCCTGAGGTACGCCAGAACGGACAGGTATAGAATGTGAATCAATGTTATTTGCTGTAACGTATTGTGAACGGTTTGAAAGAAAACTTTTCAGCCATGCAAGCACCTTAGGATCAATGTTCAGGTTATTTAATTTAAGGAAGAGAAGCGCATGAGAAACCTTGTCAAACGCTTTAGAAAAGTCAATAAATATGCAATCTGCCTGAAGCCCGCGATCAATGATGCAATGAAGGTCATGTGTGAAGCATATTAGCTGAGTTTCGCATGAAAATGACTTACGAAATCCATGCTGGGTTATGCTGAAAAAGGAATTCGACTCTAAAAAAGAAACAAGATGCGAGTATATAACATGTTCCATGATCTTACAAGGGATACTAGTGAGTGATATAGGACGAAAGTTGTGAGGAGAATGTTTATTTCCAGACTTATGCAGAGGAATCACCTTCCCAACTTTCCAATCATTGGGAATACAACCTGTTTCAAGAGACTGATCAAATAATTTAGTAAGGATTATAGAGCATGATGACTTTGTGTTTATCATAAACTTAGAATTAATATTGTCAACACCGCAGGAGGAGGAGACCTTAAGATTTTCAATAAGATTCAGAACTCCTGATACGTCAAATAGAACTGGATCCATGGGAACAACATCAAAAACAGGGCCATCGCGATTAGCAATAGAAACATTGTCAGAAAAAGCTGCCGCGAAAACATTGTTAAGAATAGAAGCACATTCGTTAGGTGGAAACGCAACACCGTCAGAAGATGTGAGTAATATTGTGGATGTGTCTTTCTTGTTGACAATGTTCCAAAATTGTTTAGGATTGTTAATCAACATAGCAGGTAAAGTATGGTTAAAGAATGAGTCCTTGGCGCTTTTTAGCGCAGTTTTGTACTCAGCTGCCGCGAGGAAATAGGATTCCCATCGTTGCTTAGAATTCGACAACTTGGCAGAGCGAAACAAACGCTTCTTTTTATTGGAAAGTCTTTTTAAAAGATTATTAAACCAAGGAGATTCTCTGTTGCACCTCAAGGACCTAAGCGGCACGAAAGTTTTAGTGAGACGTTCGACGGCGTACTTAAATAATTTCCAGTTAGTGTCAACAGAACGTAGTGAGAACCCAGGTAAGTATTCGTTCAGAAAAACAGCTAGTTCGCGGTTAATGGTGTCAAAATCGGCCCGTTTATAATCTCTAATGCGCTTAATCTGATTGAGGTGGCTACAAGCAGGAATTTTCACATCAAAGTGTAGCAAGGAATGATCACTGAGGCCAGGCAGGTGCAAAACCGAAGAGATAAAATGCGGTACGTTAGTTAGAACAAGATCTAAAACGCTAGATGTGGATGAAGTAGTTCGAGTAGGTTTAGAGACTAACTGTGACAGGTTGAAGTCCAAACACGTCGTCAAAAACTGATTACATTCAGTGGAGAAAGGGCTCAGATAAGGCGAAGTATCAGTCCACACGATACTGGGGTAGTTAAAGTCTCCAGCTAAGATAATAGGCATGCTCGGAAAGCGTACAGTGATTAGGTTAAGGGCGTCATGTAGTTCGTCAACAAAAGTCTGGCTCGAAGATGGGGGACGGTAACATATGCCCAAAATCATCCTCTTAAAATGTGCACAAAGTTCTACCCAAACCAACTCCAAGCTATTAGAAAAATTAATAGGTGATGCAACAATATTATCCGCGACAGCTATTAAAACTCCTCCGCCACATTTCTGACCTCTATCTAATCTAAACACATTATAACGCTTTCTACAATCAAACAGTTCTTTGTTGGCTATCATGGAAGAAAGCCATGTTTCCGTTAATAACACAACGTCAGCATCAGACGAATCAATTACAGAATTAAGTTCATCGCGCTTAGGTAATAAGCTTCTTATATTGGTAAAAAGAACAGAAAGAGAGTTTACAGTACCAGGTGCCGACCCACCGCCCCTCGCTAATCCCTACGACGCAGTACCTGTCAGGTCAGGTGTATCGATACTTGAATGCTGATTGTGGTCCGGAGAAGAATTCAAGCGATCAGCATGCTTAGTATGCGACGAGCCAGATGTGACGTCACTAGTTTCACCATCAAAAAATGGTGTAGGTTCCCGAAGATTACTTTCAATGAAAACGCAATCGCGAAAAGGGTTATAGCTGTAGCATTGGCCATTAATAGGCAGTTTGTTGTACCTAAGTTTGTAATACCCGTCCTGTTCCTTAGCGAACTGAAGCAACTTTTTCCTGGCCTGGCGTGTTTGAAACGAGTAATCTTCACTCACGTTGATACTTTTATCTTTTAGTTTGGTAGACTGAGATAGAACATGTTGCTTCGTTTTAAATGAGCGGAACTTCACGATAACAGGGCGGCATTTTCCGTCTGAGAATGCACCAATTCTATGAGAACGTTCAAACGCATCCTTTGTAAGCACTGGACTAAAGCAGCTGGAAATCATGTCTAACAGCTTTACTTCGGTTTCTTCCCATGTTTCCGATGGACTGTCAGGCAATCCAAAAAATATTAAATTGTCTCTTCGCTGCCTGTCTTCCAACTGAGCTTGAGAAACCCGCAGTCTGGCATTTTCACGAACCAGGCTGTCCGCGAGTTCACGCAGGGTTAGAAACTCTTGTCTAGCTACGTCATCGAATGATGTTTTGGTTTCAACCGCAGACAGCCTCGCATCAATATCAGAAATGCTCTTCTTCATAGTTTCCTGGCATTCTTTAATCTCAGTAATTGAAGTAACTAGACGTGACTGTTCCGTTTCCATTCTAGCAGTGCGTGCGTTAACACTTTGTAACAAAGTCAACATATCATTCAGCTTTCCCTGTAGTGTTTCATCTCTTTCACTGTCTCTAGACCGCGTAACAACACCAGAACCACCGGAACCAGGACCAGGGTTAAGCTCAACGTCTCCCGACTGCAAGAGCAGCTGGCAACACACATCAAATGACTGCACAAGCAAACCTAGTAGCAATCGTGGGCGTGGGAACAGCAGAAGACAGGCATTACTGGACTTCTTAGCAAACATGGAAGTGTCATTACTGACCTGCATGAACAAACGCATCGTGTCAAACAACCGTAGAATGATGCTGTTCACACGCCCACTGGAAGGCGCGGGTCGCTGGCGTCCGTTTATATCCAGAGGAAATGGTGATGCCGTTGGTGATGAGCTGTACTTGTGTGAGGGAGCAATAGTCCAGGATGGTTGCCAGGACTTGGTACATCCCGCGAAGTCATCATTACGGCCGAAAACTGCAGGCGTGAATGCGGGGATGACACCTGGGGCGTCCGATGCCGTGTAGATTTGAAGACATCCCACTATCTGCATGAACAAATGCATCGTGTCAAACAACCGTAGAATGATGCTGTTCACACGCCCACTGGAAGGCGCGGGTCGCTAGCGTCCGTTTATATCCAGAGGAAATGGTGATGCCGTTGGTGATGAGCTGTACTTGTGTGAGGGAGCAATAGTCCAGGATGGTTGCCAGGACTTGCTACATCCCGCGAAGTCATCATTACGGCCGAAAACTGCAGGCGTGAATGCGGGGATGACACCTGGGGCGTCCGATGCCGTGTAGATTTGAAGACATCCCACTATCTGCATGAACAAACGCATCGTGTCAAACAACCGTAGAATGATGCTGTTCACACGCCCACTCCAAGACATCCAACAAAAATACTGCATTATGACAATCCAGAAAAATATTTTCAATCGTCTCCGGTTTTCCGCATATCAAGCAGTTCACGGACCAAGGTAGAACCTTTGCTTTGTAGCCACGGCTTCACTGGGAGAGTGCCTGTATGTACTTGGAAAAATAAGGATTTAACAGCGGTTCGTAGCTGCCTTTTTTTTTACTCCTTTCAGAACATGTCGCCCTGAACCAAAAATATATACAGTGCGATACAAAGGTACAGGCAAGAATAAATCAACAAGGTCTTTGTAAAGCCTCTTACAGTCAACCGCGGCGAGATACTCACTTCAAAATCTCGCCTTTAATATATCAAAAGACGCGACCACTTCGCGCAAAAACGAACTTATAGCTATTGGCCCTGTATACATGGACGACACAACGTAATCAGGCAATGAATCGCGCAAACGTACTTGAATAATAGAGCGATCCCATCGACCGATCTGCGCATGCGCCGGTTTCCGGGAAGTTTGTCCACCGCCATGTTAGTTGTAGTCCCCTGGTGAGCGCGTCCACATGCCACTGCACTCCTGGAATCACGATTCACACGAACTTTTCGTACATTTCTCAGACTTCGCCGCAGAGAAAAAATTGTCAAGTCATTATTTTAGAAAATTCCGCTCACTGTTTTATGCAAGGCAAACTTTCTAACCATCCTGTTGTTCTTTAAGCGATGGCAATACACTTTGTATGGTTGAAAAGGCTGGGCATAGCCGGTACCACATGTGGGGAATAATCGGGGGCTGAGCAAAAAATATCATAACATGGCAATTTGTGGTTCTAGTGATTGATAACCGATTGGTGTGTGATAGGCGATGACGAGTTAAAGAAATAATTGTAATTAACTGATTAATTGAGGAATAAAGAAATGAGAAATGAACAAAAGTATTTGAAATAAGGGCGTTCGAGAGTGTCAAATTATCAGAATGAAAAGCCAATGCTTGGTGATGCTCATTAAGAAAATTCAGAGTGTGTAATTCACAAATAATTTAAGTAACTGAAAAATGAAAAATTGGAGAAAAGGGGTTCAGAAATGTCAAAATTCTCAGTGATGACTCGCTGACAGAAAAACTTTATTGAGAGACAAGGGAGGGGATGTTCTCAGGATTAAAAGGCGGTTCTTGATTATTCTAATTAAGAAAATATAAATCGTGCAATTGAACAATTATTTACTTGAAAACTGAAAAAAGAGAAATTGGAAAAACGGGATCGAAGGTGTTGAAATTGTGAGAATAAAAAGCAAAGGCTTTATGATGTTTATAAAGGAAATTTGGAGTGCGTAACTGATCAAATAATTGAAAAAGTGGCAAAAATAAAAAATTGAAAAAAACGGGGCTTCAAAGATGTCAAACTGCTCGGAAAGAAAAGTCAATGCTTGATGATGCTAATTAAGAAAATGTAGACTGTAATTGATTAACCAATTAATCGAAATAGTAAAAAAATTAAATAAGGAAAACGGGGCCGAAAGGTGCCAGAATGATAGGAATCTGAATCCAATGCTTGATTATGCTAATTAAGGGAAGTAAATGCGTGTAATTGATCAAATAATGAATTAAATAATCCCAAAAATTAAAAAGGTAAAGGAGGGTTCAAAGGTTTCAAAATGCTGAGAATGAAAAGTCAATGCGGCAAGATGCTAATAAAGAAATTTCAGTGTGTGTGTTATGAATTTATTATTTTAGATAATAGAACAAAATTAAAAATGCTTTCAAACGCATAAAGCTGCTAAGAATGGAAAATCGATTTTTGCTGATGCTAAGTATTAATCAATAAAAGAAATAGAAAAAAATAGAAATAAAAAGCATAAAAATATATATAGCAACATAAAATTAAAAGGAAAACATCCGTCTGTGTGTGAAACGCTATCGAGTTATAGCCGTAGCGGCGGAGCTGAAGTGATCCCTTAATTTTGTTTCTGTTGTTACCGAGTGATTACGAACTGCTATCCTATTTTTTAGCCATGTATGAATAGTTCGATGGAAAACGATTGTTTGGAGGTTTTGTTTTAGCACGCGCGTGCTTTGCGATGCGTGTTACGTTATTTTAGCATAATGACGAGTGCCATAGGGATGCAATGGAGGTTGGCGACAGTTATGAACTGTGGCGCCAGTCCTTCGTGTCTTATTTGTCATCTGGATTTTGCACGAAGTCAATATTTGCTAACAGACCTTTGCAACAGTTATATCTAGTGATGTCTAGTAGACTAGGTGTCGTGTCTTTGTGCTCGCGCGAAAACGGTGAGATTTGTATCTCTGAAATCTCACCGCGCTGACAGTGGAATTGTGAAAGGTTAACTGAGTTTTGGCCAGAGTAACCTGGGTAAGCTGTTGCAAGTGTCCTGGTTAGCACGTTAATTAATTCATCAATTGCACACTCCAAATTTTCCGAATTAGCGTGATCAAGCACTGGATTTCTATTCCGAGGACTTTTGCACCTAGCAAGCCCTTTTTTAAATAAAGTTAAATTGGTTCACAGGAAGGGAAAGGCGCAGTAACTGTCACACTTGCTCTGTGGACACCCGAACCGCGCCGTAGGGGAAGGGAGGAAGGTGGGAATGAAAGTGGAAAGAGAGAAAGAGGAGCCGTAGTGGAGGGCTACGGAATAATTTCGACCACCTGGGGATCTTTAACGTGCGCTGACATCGCACAGCACACGGACGCCACTTCGTTTCGCCTCCATCGAAACGCAGCCGCCGCGGTCGGGTTCGAACCCGGGAACTCCGGCACAGTGGTCGGGCGTCTTACCACTGCACCACCCCGGCGGGGCAAGCCCTTTTTTGTATTTAGCAATTTTTCATTTATTTCAATTGACTATTGATCAATTGCATTTTCTAAATAATTTAGATCGCATCAGCAAGCATTAGCTTTTCATGCTGAGTATTTTGACACCTTTGAACCCCTTTTCTAATTTTTGTCCTCTCCAATTCACCAAATATTCAATTAATTATATTGATTTTATTAACTCGTCATCGCCAATCACACACCAATATGTGATCAATCACTACAACCAAAAATCAGCATGGCACATTTTTTTTTTTTCCGCAGCCCCCGAATATTTTCGACACGCTTTGTCGACTATTACTACTATTACGACGATCACGGCACCGACGGCTTTTCGACCGAACGAGCTGAACAAGCTATACTTAAAAGCGGAGTTGCTTTTCCCTTGTGCTATTGTTATTGCATTCAGGAACGTAACAGCTGAATTTTCCCAATGCACCAGAGCATACACAGGAGCTAAAAATTGTTCGGAAACGCGGCACGCAGGCACGCGGGCGGAGCGACCGAATGACTACATCAGCATGCACTGCGGTAGCGGCGGCGTCGTGAAACTGGTCGGTGGGATCAGTCTATTGTCCTCAGAAAAGCATCTTTTTGATCACGCAAAAAAAGGAATCTGGTTACAACCTGCCTGAGGAACAAATGCGACAACCCCAGCCCCCCGTTCACCACTCTATGAAACAGATTGCTGCGAATTGTGCGTTCCCATGTTGAACCCCAAATAAATATCGCGAATACTCTATGCATTTTTTGCACATACATCCTCGCAAAACATAACGATTGCATCGCATTAAAGATTTTCGCCACTAAAAACAAATTGCAGACAGTTGCTCTTGCGAACATTGAAAAATTATGCCCTCCCCATTTGCCTGTCTGAGCTTTAACTCGTACAAGGTCATTTGCCCAGTAATCTTTGTTCGCGCGGTAATGGTCCAATAGCACACCTAGGTAGGTGCCTGGTGCTATCGCCCATGTCATGTTGCAAAACACCTCCGGCGAGTATTGCCAGCTTCCGTGCCAGAAACAAAAACACTTGGACCAGCTAACAGCACTTCCACTTGCATTACAAAATGTTGCAGCCTCTTTTACAACTTCTTTCACACTTCCATGGTCCGTACAAAACACCGCTAAATAATCAGCGTATGCCAAGACTTTAACTTCAGTTCTGTAGAAATCGTAACCACGGATGTTTGGCCTTGAAAGCAACCGCAAGCAAAAAGGCTCCGAATAGAGCGCAATAAGCAGGGGAGACAAAGGGCAGTATTGTCTCACAGAAGACAGCACAGGTATACTCTCGCTTAATTGCTTATTTATTACCAGCTTCGCCGCACAACCATTCTAAATCATTTTTATGCCATCAGTAATAACCCTTCCCACGTTGACGTGATCCATTATTGAGAAGAGAACTTGGTGTACAACTTTGTCAAATGCCTTGTGCAAGCCTAACTGCAACATGGCTACCCGCCCATTCATTGCATCGCAGCATTCAAGGACCCTTCTAGCTGTATGAGTATTGGTAAAGATTGTCCTGCCTTTTATGCCACACGTGTGATGAGGACCTACAAGTTATTTAATTACACTTTGGAGACGTCGAGCTAAAACTTTCATGTACATTTTATAATCCACATTCGTTAAGCTAATAGGCCGATATGATTCCACACACTAACTTAATCGGATCATGTGTTTTAGGAATTAGTAACACATGGGACACTCGGAAAAATGAAGGCGTCACTTTGTTTTCGTAGCATTCGCTAATGAGTAGTTCCGGAGCGACTGCCATTTCTGTACTGAAAGCTTTATATATAGATGCACTGAGTCCATCTGGCCCAGGGGACTTGTTTGAACTCAGTTCCCGGATAGCAACTTCAATTTCCGCTGCTGTTATACGAGCTTCAAGGGTTTGCAAAAGTTCTTACCTCGGCATCCGCGGTAAAAAATCTGTTCTGAAGCATTCAGTGTCTGGCATTTTCAGGCTGAATAGATCTCTGTAATATTCCACAAATGCCATTTCGATTTCTTCACTTCGAGTTGTAGCTTCGTTTTGATAGCAGATTTCTCTTAACTTTTTCGTCAGTGCATGCCTTTTTTCGTCGCTAAGCGCCCGTTTTGTGGGCTTCTCCCTTAACCACAGTCTTTCGTTACCCTTATTACCGTTCCAGGGTAGTTTTCTTCGTCCAAAACCTCGAGTTTAGCTTTTGTTTCTTTTCTCTCTTTTGCGAACAACCAGGCTTGTAACACTCCATACTAAGCATAAAATCAAGGGCGCTGTGAAGCTATTTTTCTTGTTTTTCTTTGCGCCGAAGCGCACATGCTCTATCTATAGCAGCTCTTTTAATATCGCATTTGAACTGCTCCCCTACATGTATAAAATTTTTTGACTCACTTTCCAGCATGTTCACTATTTCAGTCTTGACTTTCGTGACGTACTCCTTATCGTCCAGTAACTTATCACTAAATTTCCATAAGTCCCAATTAAACTTTGTAGCTGTTTTCTTTGTGCCGCGTGTAACCATGACTAGACAGTGGTCGCTAAAACTCACATATATTGTAAGATATTCCGAGAATAAAAGTGGACATTCAATAGGAACGTATATCCGATCTAATCTTGCATGACTACCTCCCTGAAAGTGTGTGTACTTTGTCTGGCCTTCGTGCGTCAATATAAAGCCTGCATCTTGAAGGTCATGCTCATTTACAATTTTGGAAAGTAATTCAGCACTTTTGTCGCGGAAAGAACGCTTGTTTGATCTATCCTCTGGTCTACAGACGCAATTGTAGTCGCCAAGCATTATCACACGCCTTTCAGTCAGTAGGAAAGGCTTCACCCGATGAATAAAACATTCTCTTTCGTGTAGTACATTCGGTGCGTAAATACATATAGCTCTCCAGGCCACTCCAGCCGCATTGCAATCGCATATTTCAAGACGTCCGGTTTCACATGAGAACACAGTCAACAGCCCCCCAATACAATTTCTTATAAAAATAACATCCTCCGGACCTACCAACTGCATGGCAAACGCAAACACTGTATCTGCTTCGATAAATATCAGCCATTCTGTCTGTTTGCTCTTCATCTTCAATCTTGCTTTCCTGAACTGCGAGCAAATCGATTTCCTTTTCTAGCAGAATGCGGTTTAGTTGCTGCTGAGCGTAGCTACGCGTAAACTAGCCGCAAGGTTGGTAGCCATTTAAAGAGATTGGGAGTCGCTGATCTGTACTCACACGCACATCTAGGAATATCCAACGTTCGGAGCTCGATGTCCCAATCAACGATCGAGCTTCTACCGTTGCGACAAAGGAAACCTCCACTAAGGCGGAGGTAGCGTAGACGCAGCCCTACGGTCCGGTGGCACGTTAGGTTTCGGCTTGAAAGGCGCGCGGCGCATTGGAGGTGCCTTCGGCGGAGGCTCCTCGCCTCGTTCCCCATCCACCGTTGTTCCCTGGTAGTCTGCGCCTTCGTGTGCCCGCTTTACTGGCCAGCTTGAAGCTGCGGGCATGTCGGTGTCGGTGTCCTCCTGTTTATCGCTCTGCTGCCCAGCCGAAACGAGGCTTCCGGTGCTCGATCTGTCATCTTTTGTTGGAGGTAGCATGCTCCCTGAAGAGTCAGCCTGCTGAGCTTGCATCTCGGTGGCTTGACTGATTTTCTTAAGAGGTGCGATTACCTCGGAAAGTGATTCCTTGGTCCTCTCGTCGTCACCGCTTGCACAGGTCACCTCCTCCGCGTCTGCTTCGTCCATGATGTGTTCGGTAGCCTCGTCATTACGCACCGGCCCCGGATAGGTACGCACGCACTGGGACTCGTCGTGGCCGAAACGACGACAAAGCCCGCAACGCGGCACATGGCACTCTTGACGTATGTGTCCGGTGCCGTGGCACCGGAGGCATAGAGGAGCTCTGCCAGGAACATGGACAAGAGCAACGTCCTCGGCAACACGTAGCTGATGGGGCAAGTACTCAAAGGTCACACTCACCTTCAGTCTCAGAGTAACCGACCGCGTCGTTGAAGCTTTGTCGACGCAGCATTTAATCCTCCACTTATCACGGGAGATCTCCGTCACTTTCCCGGAGGCTGCCAAGGCCGCTCGCACATCGTCGTCTTGCACACCGTGAAGAAGCCAAAACAACTTAAGCCTGACACCTTGGTTGCTCGAGTCAATCACCACGCAGTGGTGATCTTTCACGTTGAATGCTTTGGCCTGAAGTATCTTTGTCTTCGCTTCTTCGCCGTTGAAAGTTACCGCCCACAGGTGGTCCATCTGATATGCCGTGAGGGCAACCACTTCCGGCAGCAATGACAGACGCGCTAGCACGTCACGAAAATGCTCGAAGTGATATGGCCTGGTTTTGACGTCGCCATGCGAAAAGACCGTGTTCAAAACACTCGAACCTGAGGGCAGATGCGGCACAACGATTTCGTAATCCTCGGCAGGCTTGTCAGTACTCCTGATACCGCGGTCTTGCTTGGCCGCTGAAGCCGCTCCTTGGGAGCCCATGAAACACACGTCCGTCACGCTCGGTGGCCGGAATTGGAATCCCCTGAGCGTCTGACGAGAGCAATTCTGTGGTGCTAAGTGGAAGTATATTCCGCAGGCTCGCTTCTTCAGGACAAAAACGCAGTGTGGAGTCATCCCAACAGCAAAAGTTAGAAAGCACCTGATGGCACTCGAACCCACAACCTTTGGCTCCAGAGCCAACGCCATATTCATTAGGACAGTGGTGCGCTGCATACACGAAATATATTCAACTTTGGGTAGCGCTTTTACCGCTACCTGAGCGTCTGACGGCAGCAATTATTTTGTGATGACTATAAGAATATTGCGCACGCTCGCGCCCTTCGGGACGAAAAACGCGGTATGGAGTTGTCCCGATGGCAAAATTTAGATAGCAAAAAGCACATCAGCGCACCTGATGGGATTCGAACCCATAAGCTGTGGCTGCGGATGCCAACGCCATATTCATTAGGCTACAAGGATTTTTTAATCTTTATTGCATTTTGACAAAGGACATCAACAAGAAATAAAACGTGCTAGCAGCACTTGCACTGACACCACGAGTTAAAATTTCTTCAGCTCAACCAAATTATTAGGCACAATTAGCCATGTTGGCAGCTCAGGCAGCGCCAGATACACTTCCCTGAGACGTACAACACGTTCAATGAAAGGCTCGCGCACAGATTTCACTACAACATTGGCATTGTTTAATTGTGTCCTTGTTTTTCATTAACTATGAAGGTCAAGGAGATTAAAGGTGTCATAAAGAAGGTCTCCTTTTTCTAGCGGTTATAAATCTAATGCCATAAGAATTTAACTGTAAATCTCTCTTTATTGGTCGTTTAAGAACATCCCAGAAACAATGACATCCCAGCAACATAAATACACGTGATGTATAGTTTGTGGTTTCTTGCATAAAAAACGATTTGTCGACCAAGCAACAATGGGACCTTTATTATACATCCATGTTTTTACCGATAGTGTGCCAGTGCGAAGTTTAAAAAAGAAATTTTGTAAAGGTGGGTGTACTGGCATTCTTTTACTTATTTTGAGCACATCTGCTTCTGACCCCCCCCCCCCCCCCCCCCCCCAGTTTGACAAACGATACATGGGTACAGGGGGCATTGTTTCCAATAGATATTTGCACAGCCTTTTCCTAGTGACGTTGGAGAGGTATGCATTGAAAATCGCGCCTGTAACAATCTGTACGCAAGCACAAACAACCTCAAATACCCTCTACCGGCACCACGCATTTCATCACGCGAGCATACAATGAACCTTGTAAGCAATCTACATAAACGAACATGCATAACTGTGCGAAGAAATACATCATTCTCATCACGAAGAAACATAAAACGCGAAACAATTTGTCGTAGAAATAAATGCGCTAGACCGAGACCACCTTTCTTCACTGGCACGAACAAGTTTTTTCAGCTGGTCCTTTCCCATGTCGATGCCAAAATAAAAACAGCAACCACCCGGTGTATCTTCTGAATACTGATCAGCGAGGCGTTCAGTACATTCATGACAAACTAAATCTTGGAAATGAAAAACAGGTTACACACAGTGACTCGAGAGAAAATTGACAGTTGTCTCCCTTGCCAAGTATTCACCTTTTCCTTTGCTATTGCCACCTGTTCATTCCAGTAGGATTCCGGGATGCTATAACATTCTAGTGGCACACCAAAATACGTAGTTGAAATAGTAGACCACCGAATTCGGGAGTAGTAGTGTGGCGTTTCATCGCAGTCTCCAAGATAGAACCCATAACTCTAACCCCAATTTATTTGCGTCCCTGTGCATTTGCATACCCTTTCAACGACAGCCGTAGCTTCACAAACGCTCTCTTTACTTGACCAAAACACAGCCGCAACATCGGCATAATCCAAGATTTTCATCTGCGCTGAGAGTAATGTGGAGCCCGTTCTGTGATCCGAATTAAGAATAGCCTGACAAAGTGGCTCGAGATATACTGCGAACAGCAGGGGCGCCAGAGGACCTCCCTGTCTGACTGACGAGCGCACGTGAAGGCTTTCCGTGACGTCTACATTAACAATGATGCATGTTGTACAATTCGCGTACGCCAATCGTACGCCCTCCATAACAACGCTGCCCACATCAGCATGATCCAGAAAGGTGAAACGAACATCATGCGACACGCGGCCTTTGCGAGATCTAACTGCAGGATTGCCACCCTGTCGCCTAATGCATCGCAACATTCTAGTAAACTACGCGCTGTGTGTATAATAGTGGCGATTCTCCGACCCCTGATGCCGCAAGTTTGATGGTTGCCCACTAACATAGTTTTTCTAGATCGTCAATTTTTGGTATTAATGCAATATGCGATGTAGTGAAGGACAATGCATACGTGTTTTCTCGTAAGCCACTACAACTTGCAGCAGGACCCGTCCTATGGCGACCTAGAAATGTTTATAAAAGGCTGCCCCTAAACCATCAGGTTCGGGTACTTTACCTAATGGCAGTTCATCTAGAGTGTCCTCAAATTTTTTAAGCGAAATTGGCTGCTCAAGGCAAACTTCATCATTGAGTTTTCGCATAAACGATGTTCGGAACCCACTTTCCACTTTTCGCTTGTGTCCCAGCAAGTTATTGAAATTTTCAGTACTAACACGCTTCATAATACTGCTGTCGGCCGACACCTCGTTCCCATTCTGTATCTGACGTATTTCTTTTTTGCACGCATATCTTTTGCACGCACAAGAAAAATAAGATTGGGATGGAGCGCATTTGGCAAGCACTCACAGATTACGACTAGCAGCTTACCGGTATCGCTCAAGAGGAAAGTATACAACAGTTGCATCTTACCTGTACTCACCTATGGGGCTTAAGTAGAACCAAGAGGGTTCTACTTAAGTTGAGGACAACACAGAGGGCTATCGAACGAAAAATGGTAGGGGTAACATTAAGAGATAGGAAGCGTGCAGAGTGGGTCAGAGAAATAACTCAAGTTACCGACATTCTAGTGGAAATTAAGAAGAAGAAATGGGCAGGACATGTAGTGCGAAGAGAGGATAACCGATGGTCGCTTAGGGTAACAAACTGGATTCCAAAGGAAGGAAAGCGTAGCAGGGGGCGGCAGAAAGTTAGGTGGGCGGATGTGGTTAGGAAGTTCGCAGGGGTCAGGTGGATGCAGCTAGCACAGAACCGGGTTAATTGGAGAAATATGGGACAGGCCTTCACCCTGCAGTGGGTATAGTCAGGCTGATGATGATGACTTATGTGAGTTGAGTTCCATCTCGGCACTCATTCGCCGAAGTGGCTTTTCGAGCTCGAGGTCCATAATATCCGTGCCGAAGCAAGCGTATGAGATGTCAGCGAAAGACTAGAAATTCAGAATCGAGATCGCAGAGAACGGTCTTCCGGGCGTCGCAGAGAGAAACTCTTACGCCTTGCTAGAACCTTGAAACCATCATGTTTAGACTCCTCGTGCATCGGACTATACTATGCTACTTCGTGAAAGAGAACGATCTATACTAAAGAAAAAAAAAAGAAAGGGGAGGATGAGAAGGGGGCTGTGTAGTTGTGCAGTGTAGCTTATCAGCCGCGGTTCGGCAGCTGACTGCGGGAAAGCGGCGAACGCGCGCGCCGACAGGAAGTAAAAAAATTCTGTTCGGTGCCCAATTATGATCGCAGCATGACGCCCTCCCTGTGGCTTTTTTTTACGCCGTGTGGTGTTTGTACAGAGCGCACCCTGAAATGTCCCCCGGATGGAGCCGCGTCCAAGTTCACCAACCGAGGCGGCCTGGAAAGAAACACGTGAAAACCGAGATGGGCGGTTGATAACAGAACGAAGAAGGAGGAGAAAGGAGGGACACGTCAGGAATGAAGAGATGGAAACAAAAAAAACATGCCAAAGAGCTTTACCCTGCAGCAAAAGGGGGGGGGGGGGTGGAATGCAACGTTATGACTCGCGTGAACTGGCTTAGTCCCTCAAAGTTGGGACTCTTAATCCCTAAGCGATCAGCTGCCGATCGCAAGTGTAAGTGTTGGTTGGCAGGAGCATAGACAGGTGTTATCTATAGTTAGATTTTTTTTTTCGGCGGGAAGGGGAGCCGGAGGAGGAGATAAACCGCAGCAAGGGAAGAGGACTTCTCCAAATGGCTCACCGACAACAATAAGAGCAGGAGCCTTCTCCGGTTCCTAACGGAAAATAATTTACACGGGTTTTTATAATATGCCTTATGGCAAGCTTGCGTAAAAAAAAAAGAAAACAGTGCGCGTGATTGCAGCAGTGCAACGATCGAGTGGCACAGTTCGGCGCAATGTTACTAATGGCTCACATATACACATTTATGTTTGTCCCAGCTTTTCCAGGAACAGCAGGTGCAGATCATCAGCCAGCTGGATGAAATGGAAATGGACCTCGCAGAAGATGGGCGTTGCGACTCCCCGGGCTACAGCGCCAAGTATACACGTACAGCGTTGTTGTCATTCAGACTGACCATATCCTACAATGCGAACCGGTAAGAATAGGAGAGGTAAGGCAGTGTTGCGATATGAAAATTGGCAAGCTGCAATTCATATTAACTGTATGAAGTCATCTGCAGCGCCCAATAGCGCGAGTATGGGGCCTGGCCTCAACTTAACGAGTCTCAATGCAGGTTTTAACAAACGGCGACAATTTCTGCATATTATTAGGAGAAATTACTTTCAAACTCACCAAGAGTGTCCTTGGCAAGTGTTACTTGCATGTCTATACATAAAGAGAATCAAATAATCATTATACAATACAAACAATTGAATTACAAAATATTTCATCGTTGTAAACCATTGGGGAAGAGGTACATTTGCTGACATATATTATTATGTAACGAGTGCTTAATTTCATCTATCTACAGACCACCGCCCAGCTATCTGGACGTATTGCAAGAACAGCAAAATGCACATGCAGCACTACTTGATGACTGGCACATTACTAAAGATGCGTGCATTTGCTTGCTTTAATAATTATGCGAGCACATGGTCAAAACATTATTCTACACTGGATTTAAGAAGTTGAAAGCTGTGAGCAGGTCGAAGGGCTGTGAAGAAATTGAACCATGGATCCAGACAGTCACAAGTCGTGTTTACTACGTTGCTGCCAGGAGCCAGGGTGATGGTGACCTGATCATCAGCATGTGGTGCAGCCTGTTGAACCACATATGCGATAAGCATGATGGCCATGGTGAACCATACAGCAAATGCCTGCATGAGCTCCTTGCAAAGGAGCAATGGATGAGCAGAGGTAATCTGTTTTGTATAGGTTTTTTTTGTAAAGTTTTCACTTTGATGTTGTTTGGCAAGTGCACAGCTCACGTTTGTGGCATTTGTCAACCAATGATAAATTTAAGGCATAGGTAATGCAAACAGAACTTGAAGGGAAAAACTTTCCACACATCCGCACATAACAGCAAGTTGACATATGACATAGCCGAGAAAGAAACCCATAATGAAGTGAACAAAATAATGTACATGAGAGTGCTCAGACTGCAAGATATTTTTATTACTGAGGCAGCTTGATTATACATGCAAGTATGAAACACAAATACAATGGGATTTGCCATTCTGTCCTATACTGACAATTTTAAAGGAGACAAAGTGCAGCATGTTTGCTCGACATCTCTTAGATTTCTATTCGCAGTTAAATAGTACAAGACCTGGGGTATTTTATAAATATGATGCTAAACTGTTTCCAGCTGCAATGCGTCAGCTGTAAGCAGGTTCAGCATCTACGATTGACTAGAATACTACCAACACTGCAACTCATCAGGAAAATATTTACATATTTTTTTATGTATATACATTTGAAAGACTCTTGTGTTTTCAAGAAACTGAACTCCATTCTGAAGAACTCCCGGTTTTTGATTGACATTCGACAACTGTCTCCCAAAGCCTAAACATCTTCCCTTGATTCTTTTCACAGTTTGGTCATCCGGTTTGTTCCCAAATCAATTGCATACTCGAATGATGGGATGCAAGTAATTTAGGTTGAATGAAAGAGAAGACAAATACATTTTTTTTTCACTCCAGTGTGACTATGCAGTCCAACTTTTCTACATGGCATGAGCAAGCAATAAATTCTTGCATGAAGCTTTTAATGTATGTTGTGGGATTCGGGCTTGCCGCGGCTGCCCTTTAAGCGGCCGCCGCCCGTGCCATGTTATTCTCCTCGTTCCCTTTCTCCCGCCTGAGGCGGCGGAGAGAGGTTCGGACGACTAGGGACTGTCGTTCGGCCACAACTCCGCCCTGGCGTCACAGTGGCTGTTCTCATTGGTGCCTTTTGGCGGGAACACGGCACCGCTTCAACGGCCGCGCTACGCTCGACCGTTCGAGCGGAGCTGAAAGGGAGACCCCTCCGAGACATCGCAAGGTGCGTACGCTACGGTTATTGTCTGCCGGCCTTTGTCCGCGCAGACCAGTGTCTACTCGTGGTCGTCTGCTCCGGGTCGTACCTGAGAGCGAAGCTCGAGCCTGTCGATCGTGATCCAACGATCCGCGACAGGCGTACCTTGCGGTGGTTGCCCACTCTCTCTCAAAGGAACCCTTTGGTCACTCAGAGAGAGAGAGAGGTCACAGCACGCCCTTGCGTGCTTGCGGCGCGCATTATTGTCACTGCGTGCGCGCAGCGGAGCCTTGCTCCTCGCGCGCTCCTGGGACGCGGTGACTGAGTGTTTGTGTACCGCTGGTGGACGGCGTTTAATAAACGTCTCCTGTGTGAACTAGGAGGCTTGTGTCTTTGCAGCTAAGCGCTCTCCTCTCTGCAGTGGTTGAGTGCGCGCTGCGGTGTGACACTGCGCGTGTGGTGACGGCTGATCGGGGCTTCGGCTCGCGCGACGCTCAAACCTGCGGTGGTTGGTGGCCGGTGCCCACGTAGAAAACCACAACTGACGCCCAATGGGAAAAGTCCTGGCTCTTTGAGTTGGACTGCACATCGGCCGAGCCGGTCGCCTTGACGATCAAGCTCACGGGGCACATGGCAGCGAATCTGAAACGTGCTACATGTCGGCTCCTTACGCAGTCGTAGCGTCGTTTGATCCGTTGGATGCTGTTCCTCTGAACAGCCAAACACCGTGGCTGGCCTCCGGCCCCATTGGGCTATACGGCAATGCTGCGAGCAACATTGATCACTCGGCACCCATTGGAGCTTTCTCTGGACCACCTTGTGGTTGGACCGCTACACAGATGCCTCCGCTGTATCAGCTTTCCGCCCATGGCGGAAGCAGTTCGCGCGACGCCGTCGCTACCGGCAGCTACGCGCAACAGCAGCCGTACCCCACTAGCAGCCAGTTCTGCTCGGTGAACGGTGAGGCGTCGGCCGCACTCCTTGCGGAGACCGCGCCGCTCATCGAACTAGTGGACCGTTTGTCTTCTTTGTTCGTGCAACCCGCCCAAACCTCCTCTGAGGAAAGGACGCAGGCGCTGCTCACCAGTGCTGCCCAGTGATTCCGTCGCTAACAGGGGCGGTTGAAGCGCTTTCTGCCGCACTGAAGCTGTCTCAGCCCACGGTCATGTTACTCATGCCGACGTACCGCGGCTATGATGATCCTCTCAGTGCCCTGGATTTAATTGATTCCCTCGCCCATTAACAGAGAGCTATGGGTCTCCCTGATGAGGTTGTGCTTGCACGCATCATCCCCGCAGCGCTGGCTGACGCGGCCGCTAGGTGGTACCGGCTTTCCGGCCACCGAGCAGCGACTCTCGAGGAGTGCTGTGCAGCATTCATGCGCGAATTCCTGCCCGCTGACTATGAGCGTAGGATGCGGCGAGAGCTGGAGCTCCGCACACAGGCTCCGGACGAGTCGCTCCAGGAGTTTGTGCGGGCGATGGAAGACCTTTTCTCAATCGCGGAGCCAACAGCCTCGAACGAGGAACGCGTCGAAGGAGTGATCAGGCAGGCACATCCGACTTTTTCGGCATATGATCAGGCAGGCACATCCGACTTTTTCGGCATACCTGCGCGGCGGCCGATTCCGAGATCTAGAGGAGCTGGTCGCCGAGGCAAAGCGCATTCAAGGAGAAATCCTCGCCGCGCGTGCCTATCGCCCGCCACCGCCGGAATGCGAGGCCCTTGAGCCCCACTGCGCATGGAGAGGGGCCATGACCCTTCCCCACCGGCGTGAACCCGCAAAAACTGTCTTTGCAGCCGTTGGCGGGTGAAACGCCGCTTGGGAGCTGAGTGAAAGAGCTCTGGATCCTTACTGGTACGGAAGATGAGCAGCCTGCGCTGCACAGTTTTCTTACCCGCTTGCCGAAGGATGCCAGGCGACCCAAAGCACAGCGGAGGGAGAAGCCCGTAAAAACCGGTTCTGTTCGGTGGTGCAGCGAGCGGACCCATGCAGAGAGACGCGCCTTTGTCACGCTGCCAAGCTCGCGGGGGTGTGCGTTGTTTCCGTTGCCAAGAGAGGGGACACTTAGCAAGATAATGCCCCGTAGCCAGGGCTCCTGCGAGGCAGGAAAGCGGCGGCGGGGGTCGGTTGTAAAGAGACAGCCGGCCCGAGCTTTGCTAATTCCCTCTGCGTACAGGGTAAGCTGCCTCGGTTGTGCGCCGCGCCGTTCGGTCGCCCTTGCTGGCGCCGCGAGGCTGCCTGTCTGATGGGGATAGCGAGTGAGACGCACGCGTTTCATTTATCTCCCTGGACTCCGTGTGCCCATGATTCACGGAAGGGGCCTTCTCTTGAAAACTGGGATCGTGGTGGACATTGCGAATAGCGGATGTCGCGAAGGACCGTTTTCCCAGCTGAAGCCGTTCATTAGCCCCCCGGCTTCGGTATCTGCCTGTGCAGTCAAGACGTTCGGAGAGTGCCACGCTCAGTGATCGGGGCCCCGCCCTTGTGTCGAGCGTTATGCCGTTCACACCCCCCTGTGGGAGCGAGCGGCGCGGTACGACGACGCACCCCATCCACTGGTCGCTTCTGCGGTAACTTTGGATCAGACACAGAAGGCTCGGTTGACAGCACTTTTGCGTCAGTAGGGGGAGCTCTTCACCGATCAACCTGGCTGTATCACTTTAGTGAGCCACCCGATCATCACCGGAGAAGCGCTTTCGTTGTGTAATCCCAGACCAGTCAGCCTTGTGAAGAGGCAGGTGATGGATGGGTTGTTGGATGAGATACTATCGTCGGACATTATCCGTCGCTCGTCCAGCACCTGGGCGTCTCCGGTGGTGTTGGTGCCCAAAAAGGATGGCAGCCATCGCTTGTGTGTGGATTATCGCCGTCTGAATGCGCTGACTCGCAAGGATGCCTATCCGCTCCCAACGATCAGCTCAATCGTAGAAAGCCTAGGCAGTGCGCGGTATTTTACCACGCTAGATGCCTCCAAAGGTTACCTGCAGGTCCAGATGGATGAGATTGACCGGCCTAAGACCGCGTTCAGGTGCCACAGAGGGCTGTTTGAGTTCACTTGCATGCCCTTTGACCTCTGCAATGGTCCTGCGACTTTTCAGAGCCTGATGGACCGCGTCTTAGGGTAAGCGAAATGGTCCCAGGCCATGTGCTACCTGGACGACTTCGTAATTTAGTCACGAACCTTTGATGAGCCCTTAAGCCACATTGCCGACGTGCTCGAGAAGGTACGGGCTGCCGGGATGACTTCAAATCCTGCAAAAGCCCAAATATAGCGCGAACCCGAGTTCAGTTGTTTTGGTTTACGCTGGGCGAAGGCTCCATTGAGCCGGATCAGGAAAACCATCGAGCCATACTGGATTTTCCTGTGCCCAAGGACGTACGCGGCCGGCGCTGTTTTCTGAGAATGACAAATTTTTATAGGTCATTCATCCCGTCCTGTGCCTGCGTGCAGGCACCCTTGACCAAGCTCTTAGGAAAGGCTGCTGCATGGCAATGGGGGCCTGAGCAAGAGCAATCCTTTCGCCACCTGTCTAGTGTCATCGCAGAGGCAGCGTAGCTCAGGCTACCCGACCTGACCAGACAGTTCGTAGTCCAGACTGATGTGAGCGATCTGTGATTAGGGGCCGTTCTCCTACAGGAATTCGATGGCGTGCTGCAACCTCTCGCCTTTGCAAGTCGTTCTTTGCTGATCGCGGAGAGAAAGTATTCCGTTACCGAGAAGGAATGCCTCGCCATCGTGTTTGCACTGCGCAAGTTTAAAGTCTACCTTGATGGAACGCATTTCGTGGTGCAGTCAGACCACAGCGCGCTCAGCTGCATGATGCGGCTGCGAGACGGCTGGCGCGCTGGGATCTGCGCCAGCCATCTCGGCTTCGGGAGGTGGATAATTCGAAACCCACCACCGGACACCCACCGGTAAAAATGGGTACAAGCATCCCCCGGCCTGGTGCTCGGATTTTCCAGGGGTGTGCGTTTGGGAGAAGCTCCGTAAACCCCGCTGCGCGCCCCTCCTCTACAGTGGGCCCAAACCCAGTTTCGAATCTCGCAGCCTGCAAAGGTGGTTCTGTTTGTCTTGCAAAGGTGCTTCCTTTGACCCTCACCTGAAGTGCTCCCTTAGAGCCTTAGAGCAGCTCTTGGTGCTCCGGAATATTTGGTTTTATCGAGTCCCCAGGGTCTCGTTTGCAAGTGCGTTTGCTCGGAGGGCCCCTGTCGTCTTCCAGGGACCCTCCGGGGACCTCTACTGGCATCCGTCCACGCTGCTGCGATACTTTGCAACCTTCAGGGCTCAGCTGGCAGCCTGAGTAGGCATGACAGTTACTCGAACAACAATGGCTGGCACGGTTGCTTTTGCTGACTACGCTAGCATCTTTGCTGATTCTACCGCGCACCCTCCAGCCACAGCGGACTTTTCCGACAGTAAGGCTGACCTTCAGTAAGGTGTAGAAGGGAAGTAAAGGGTCGCAGCTGAAGAGAAGATAAAAGGGAGAGTATCCGGCGGTATCATGCCGTGAGGAGTTATAGGCGAACGTTATGAAGGGTAAAGAGACGTACCAGTAACGAGGATGGTCAGAAACATGCATTGACATCATGTCGGTCAGTGTACGAATAAGGCATTCAGTAAGGCCATTCGTTTGTGAATGGTAGGCCGTCGTGAAGGAGTGCGGAGAAGGTCATGAACAACTTTAAAAAGGAAGCAGCGATCGCGATCGGTGAGCAGTTGACGAGAAGTGACATGAAGCAAGATGACGTCATGAAAAAGAAAGTCTGCAACGCCGGAGGCACAGCTGGTGGGAATAGCTCTAGTTATGGCACACTGAGTAGCGTAATCGGTCTTTACGGCAATCCATTTGTTCCCTGAAGTCGATGTGGGGAATGGCCCAAGCAGGTCGAGACCAACTCGAGAAAAGGGCTCAGTCGGAACTGCGAGTGGAGTATTATTTATTTATTTATTTATTTATTTATTAAGAAACCCACAGCGCCAAGGCATTACAGGGGGGGGGGGGGGGTAGGGAATGTACAAAAATAGGCACACATGACACCTTTGCTCGCAGCCAGGGTTAGAAGCATAAAGACCAAGAAAGAGGAAAAAAAGGCAGGGCCGTTCGTCATGTACATCTACAACTTCAAAAAGAACGCATAATTTGATGTCACACTCACAACATCGCTCCGCAGTCTGCTCCATACCCTAATGGTTTTCGAAAAAAAAAAAGACATTTTGAGCAATTCAGTTTTTGCCGCGAATTTACGGACTTTAAAAGCATGGTCAACACGACTAGATCTATAAAAAATTTCCTGCACATACTTTTCACGTTTAACCCGAACAGTTGAATAATAAACAGCATGAAATAGCTTCAGACGTAACATCTTTCGGTGCGTGTCAAGCAATTCCCAGTTGAGTGCATCCTTCGTACGCGACACACGGTAACGAGCCCCGCGTGTGCCAGACACGAAACGAGAGGCGATGTTCTGCACCCTCTCCAACTTATCTCCATCTCTAGCAGTAGGCGGGTCCCAGACAGTTCAAGCGTAGTCCAGAATCGACCTGACATGAGTCTTGAATAAAATGTCCCGACATGGCAGGGGAAAAGTGTTTGCATTTCGCATAAGAAATCACAAGTTTCTGCATGCTTTAGCAAAGACATAATCGACGTAACGGCGCCAGCTCAATTCAGGAGTAAAATAAACGCATAGATATTTAAATTCGAATACCTGTTCTAACATTGTGTTCCTAATGACATATGAGTGCACATCAGGGTTTTCCTTCTTGTAAACTTCAAATGGACAGTTTTGGACAAATTAAAATTCATATTTCTTTTAACGCACAACCCTGAGATTCTGCTCAAGTCTTCCTGAAACATTTCAACATCCCCATCACTAGTGACAACACTATAAAAAACGCAGTCATCCGCAAATAACCGCGTTTGAGATACTATTCCGTCACTAATGTCATTCACGTACAGCAAGAACATAGTGGCCCCAACACAGAGCCCTGGGCAACACCAGACACAACCTGTACTCTTTGAGACTCGGCGCCATTCACAACTACAAACTGCTGCCGTAAACACAGGTAATCTTTTACCCATGATATCACTTTAGGGCTTATATTGTAAAACGACATTGTTTGAATTAGTAAAGAACGCGTCACGGTATCAAAGGCCTTTTTAAGTCCAAAAACACGCAGTCCACGCTAAGAACCAGATGAGGCTTTGCAATTTGCTTTTCTTTGGTGTCGAGGATACAAAACCAAACGAGTCAAATGAGGACTCAGGAGAATGCGTAATTGACGTGTGTAAATCGAAATTAGGTGTTCAATCTGTAAAGCTAGAAATTGGTCACAGGTTAGGCAGATTCAAGTCCGTTAACAACCGTCCTTTAATAGCGATTTTCGCTTCATACACTGATAAGCAGAAGGTTTTAAAGAAGGCTTAAAAATTAAAAGGAAGCGATATCAGTATTTCAGAGGACTTTTCTGGGGAAGTACGTAGAGAGAGAAAGATTCTATGGCAGTTCGCGAAGTCACCAGAACAAAGTGGCGACAAGATCAGCCTCAGGTATGACACTCTTATTATAAACAGCTAGAAGTACTTGTTTCATGATAATACAAATTAGGTCATACCGGTAGTAGATGACAAGGCCGGTGCTACAAAGGAGGTAGTACCGGTCGAGTGACGGTGTCGGCGTAATGCAACGCTTATTTACTTTCTTGCGATTAACTGCCTTAGCATTAAAAACAGGGTTGATGAATTTGCAGCACTAGTAGATATGATTAAGCCGTCTGTTATTTTCGGCACCGAATCATGGTTAGCAAATGAAATTGCTAATGGTGAAGTTTTCTCAGATTGCAGATAGAAAGGGCAGACACATGCATGGAGGAGGTGTATTTATTCTTCTTGGATGCTACAATTTCTTCTTACCAGATAAATTTTGCCGATGAATGATGTGAAGCTGTATGGTGCAGACTGGCGCTTAACAAAACCACAAAGTTATAACTGTGTTCGTTCTACCGCCCTCCTGATTCATCCGTTGATGTGTTTGCGCAGCTGGCGGTGACAGTTAACGCAATTCAAACAGATTTTATGGTGCTCGGAGGTGATTTCAATCTGCCTAGTATTAACTCGACTCATCAACCTCACTTCCAGTCCTGTACGAATCGCTCCTGCCAAGAACTGATTAACTTGGCTGAACTTTATTCGCTGCGTCAAGCGGTTTTGGAACCGACACGTGGGGATCACATCTTAGATTTGTTGTTCATAAATCAACCTGAATTCGTCAATTCCACTCAGGTGCTATCTGGGATAAGCGATCACAGTGCTGTGCTTTGTGAAATGAATGTTCGACATGTAAGGAGCGCTGGTACAGCAAATAGGCGAGTATATAACTATGAAAAAGCTGACGTAAGCGAGATAAACAATGAGATAAATGAGTACCGAACGGTCTTTGAAACGTATGCCGATAGCTCTCGAGTGGTTGAACTACAGTCTAGGTTAAAGGATAAGATGTTTGAACTGAATCAGTGCTTTGTTCCGGCATGGATATTAACGAAAAGGAGGAGTAAAAGCAAACCATGGTTAACTCGGGAGCTACGCAGTCTTACGCGCAAAAGGCAACGTGTTTACGTTGAATTTAAAGGAAATCCGACGCGTGAGAATTGGTTCAAGCGGCAGGAAATTGCCGGAAGAATGAAAGTTGCTGTAGCAGCTGCAAAGAATTCATTTGGCATTTCAATGGAGTTGAAATTAAAAGAAAATCTAAAGGAATTTTGGAAGCCTGTAAAGAGAAATGGAAAAGACTCTGGTAACTATACCACCTCTTGTGTCTGGTAACACCTTTGTTGATGACGACGCAGAAAAAAATAGTTCTTTGATAAGTATTACAGCTGTTTTCAGCTCTGAAATTGAACATACTGATATGAATACCCTGAATGTCCAGCCAGTGGTGAGTGTTACGGATGATGATGTGATCAGCATCAACGGTATACAATCTCTGTTGCAGAATCTGAAGATTGCTAAGGCTGATTGTCCTGATGACTTGCCAAACAAATTCTACAAACTGTGTGCGGAGTCGGTCGCACCCTACTTAAAGATCATTTTTGAAAAATCGCTTGAAGAATCCTGTCTTCCAGTTGACTGGAAAATTGCAAGCATTGTGCCAATTTAAAAATCTGGCCCTCGCAACACTGTATCAAATTATCGACCACTATCACTGACTTCAGTTGTGTGCAAGACCCTCGAACATATTTTGTACACCCGTATAGCAGCATATATGGACACACATGCATTGTTTAATCCTCGTCAGCATGGTTTTAGAAGGGGCCTGTCGTGTACCACGCAACTGACTGAATTTGTGCACGATCTGGTAGGGGCACTGGACAGGCGACTTAGCGTGGACTGCGTGTTTTTGGACTTAAAAAGGCCTTTGATACCGTGACGCATTCTTTACTAATTCAAAAAATGTCGTTTTACAATATAAGCCCTAAAGTGATATCATGGGTAAAAGATTACCTGTATTTACGGCAGCAGTTTGTAGTTGTGAATAGCGCCGAGTCTCAAAGAGTACAGGTTGTGTCTGGTGTTGCCCAGGGCTCTGTGTTGGGGCCACTATGTTCTTGCTGTACGTGAATGACATTAGTGACGGAATAGTATCTGAAACGCGGTTATTTGCGGATGACTGCGTTTTTTATAGTGTTGTCACTAGTGATGGGGATGTTGAAATGTTTCAGGAAGACTTGAGCAGAATCTCAGGGTAGTGCGTTAAAAGGAATATAAATTTTTATTTTGTCCAAAACTGTCCATATGAAGTTTACAAGAAGGAAAACCCTGATGTGGACTCATATGTCATTAGGAACACAATGTTAGAACAGGTATTCGAATTTAAATATCTATGCGTTTATTTTACTCCTGAATTGAGCTGGCGCCGTCACGTCGATTATGTCTTTGCTAAAGCATGCAGAAACTTGGGATTTCTTATCCGAAATGCAAACACTTTTCCCCTGTCATGTCGGGACATTTTATTCAAGACTCATGTCAGGTCGATTCTGGACTACGCTTGAACTGTCTGGGACCCGCCTACTGCTAGAGATGGATGCTTGACACGCACCGAAAGATGTTACGTCTGAAGCTATTTCATGCTGTTTATTATTCAACTGTTCGGGTTAAACGTGAAAAGTATGTGCAGGAACTTTTTTATAGATCTAGTCGTGTTGACCATGCTTTTAAAGTCCGTAAATTCGCGGCAAAAACTGAATTGCTCAAAATGTCTTTTTTTTTCGAAAACCATTAGGGTATGGACCAGACTGCGGAGCGATGTTGTGAGTGTGACATCAAATTATGCTTTCTTTTTGAAGTTGTAGATGTACATGACGAACGGCCCTGCCTTTTTTTCCTCTTTCTTGGTCTTTATGCTTCTAACCCTGGCTGCGAGCAAAGGTGTCATGTGTACCTATTTTTGTACATTCCCTACCCCCCCCACCCACCCCCCCTGTAATGCCTTGGCGCTGTGGGTTTCTTAATAAATAAATAAATAAATAAATAAATAATACTCCACTCGCAGTTCCGACTGAGCCCTTTTCTCGAGTTGGTCTCGACCTGCTTGGGCCATTCCCCACATCGACTTCAGGGCACAAATGGATTGCCGTAAAGACCGATTACGCTACTCAGTGTGCCATAACTAGAGCTATTCCCACCAGCTGTGCATCCGACGTTGCAGACTTTCTTTTTCATGACGTCATCTTGCTTCATGGCACTTCTCGTCAACTGCTCACCGATCGCGATCGCTGCTTCCTTTTTAAAGTTGTTCATGACCTTCTCCGCACTCCTTCACGACGGCCTACCATTCACAAACGAATGGTCTTACTGAATGCCTTATTCGTACACTGACCGACATGATGTCAATGTATGTTTCTGACCATCCTCGTTACTGGTACGTCTCTTTACCCTTCATAACGTTCGCCTACAACTCCTCACGGCATGATACCGCCGGATACTCTCCCTTTTATCTACTCTTCGGCTGCGACCCTTTACTTCCCTTCTACACCTTACTGCCTCTCGACGATTCATCCTGCAGTTACGCTTCGGATGCCATCGCCCGCGAGGATGCCGCCCGTCATATTGCTCGAGACCGGCTTGGTGTGTCTCAGCGTTCTCAAAAGCACCGTTACGATCTTCAGAAAAAAGGAGAGAAAAGTGCCAGAGGTAGCACAAAGGACGAGGCGACAAAGGAAAGAGATTCTAAAGGTAGGAAACCGGTCGCCTGTTACCGTTGCCAAGAGCATGGCCATATAGCGACCAGTTGCCGTAAGCCAAGAGTTACCTTTTCGTCTCAGTCTAATGGCGACAAGTCGCGAGGCTTGCAGCCCTTTCGGGGAGAGCGAGGGATAAAAGGAAAACCGCGTAAAGTTCCTCTTAACTTGGCTGCGAAAAAGGACGTTGTCCGCTCATTAGACGCGTGGCCTGCGGATTCGCCAGGTGAGCGTGCCTGCGAAAGGCATTTGTTTGAGAAGAGTAGTTTGTCTATTGCCCGCGACGAGATTGAGGAGACATTTGGAGTTTCTCATACAGAGGAAGCTGTCTCGCAACACCTGTCCATGCATAATCCGTACGGGTTCTCTGATGACTCGGATATGTTGCTTAAAGTAAATGGTCTTTGTTTTGGAGACGACAATGTTCGGTATCTCACCCGCTTGCGGCCACAGGATAGCGCATTGCAAGCGAGGTGCGAGAATGAAGAGGGCAGACAGGATGCTGAAAGCGAAGGGGACTTTTATAGTCGCGAGAAAGAGCGAGAGGTGTCCAAAAAAGACCCTGCGAGGGAGGCTAGTAGCTTAACCTGTGAAGGCTCTGCGAGAACTAGTGACGCGCCAGTGGAAGTTTCAGAAGGGCGGCATCACATAGAGAAAGCCACACAAAAGGCTTTCAAGGCAGAGAAGAAAGTTCAGGTCACTTTCAAAGCCGAGTTGAAAACTAAGAGGCTAGGTAGGCGAAAGGAATCGGCACCTCAGCGCTCTAGGTTGCTCACGCGTCGCGTGAGAACACAGGAAATTCGCAGTTCAGCCTGTTCAGGACCCTTCAGCATTTCGAGTATGTCTTCCCCTAACATGAGACACGCAGGTAGCTGTCCTTTGTCGGGAGACATGTGTCGTTTGCTGAGGAGGGTGCGTTGCTGTCGCGCGAAAGGAGCACAGGATATGCGCGCGAAGCAGGTATCAAAGCCAGCTACAGCACTGGCAGAGTACGAGCGTAGAGGCTTTTGTGGAACTAAATGTTCAAAGAAAATGTCTACTTGTGTGTACAGACATCACAGTAGTGTAATGAGAGGTGACACGAGGAGGCTGAGAAAAAGGGTCTTTAGCTGTTGTGTGAAAAGAAAGGAAGCTAAGCGCGCGCAGCGGAGTCTAAAGTTAACTACTGCGCTGTCGAAGTCAGGCCGTAGATGCTTTTCTACACGTTCTAGAGCCCTCAGCACTTCTAACATGTGTTTCTCTAACATGGGATACTGAGGATGTTGTCCCTTGAGAGGAAAAATGTGCCGCTTCCTACGGAAGGTGCGTAGCTGCCGCATGAAAGGCGCACAAGTAATGCGCGCGCCGCGTCGACGAAGTAAAGCGCGCTGATGGTGCCCTACGGCACCATCAGCGTCAGGCCGTGGAAGCTTTCGTAGATCTAGAGCGACGAGGCGCCTAGATTCTTCGAGCATGGCTACCTGTACCTCGAAACACTCAGGTCGTTGTCTCTTGGCAGGTTGCAGGTATCACTTGGAACGCAGGGCAGGCAGAGCTCGCGTGAAAGGAGCCCAAGCGAAGTGCGCGCCGCGAAGGCTAAAGTTGAATGCGGCACGATCGAAGTCTCACCGCAAAGTTTTTAGCAGAAAACGTACAAAGCCCCGCGGTATTTGGAAAATGTCTACTTTTACATCGAAACACCCAGGTAGTCGTTTCGTGAGGAGTGGCAGGTGCGATGAGCTGGGAAGGGACCATAACTGTTGCATGAAAGGAGAACCGGCTGCGCAATTGGGCAAATGGAACCTTTCGATGAAACTCAGTCAGATTGGGACACATACGAAGGAAGGAATAACGTATTCCTGCGAGTTAAGATTCCAGACGCCAACAAAGTAGACGCCTTTCTGAGTAGTCTGGGTCCGAGAACATACAAGTTGTTGAAGAGTTTAACCGCCCGGAACGCGCCAGCCAGTCAGCCTTTGTCAGAAACTGCAAAAAACATTACAAGAGCATTTTTCGCCCAGAGCATCTGTCATCGCGGAAAGAGCAAAGGTTGACCGAAAAATGCAGCTCAAAACAGACAGCATAGCTAAGTTCGTAGCGGACCTCAAGCAGTCCGCGGAAACATGCAATTTCGGCGCGAACATAGAAGATCTGAGAGACACATTTGTGTGCGGTTTGGCCCGGGACGACATGCAAAAGTCTTTTTGTTGAGGATCCGTCTCTGACTTTCAAAAAGTCCGTTGAAATTGCATTATCAGTCGATGTCGCTTCTAAGAACGTAACAGACTGCCGGTCTAGCAGGGAGACCGAGGTGGACCTTCTGAACTTTGCTGCCGAATGGAGACAGTCACGAGACAGCTCGCCGTGCATGCATAGCAGTTTACGTCATCGCAACCGTGCTTGCCGATTCCGAACAGTACGTGTTTAAGATGTCACCGAGTTGAGCATATTCAGAGGGTGTGTCGTTCCGAGCCAACGTCTTGCTCGCACTCTGAAAGCCAACAGATAAGATGCACAGCGAAAAGACGGCCGAAGGCAAGCTTCGGTGTGTTCGAGGCCGAGGAAGATGTCGAGCCTCTGCTGCAGGCATCGGTCGATAAACTACGCCAAGAGCCGATATGCTTCACAATGTGTATTCAGCGAGTGCCGCTCAATATGGAACTCAACAGGGGAGCAGCTCTTTCGGTGATGCCATACCGGCTTTTCCAGTCATGATTTACGCAGATGAAGTTACGCCCGGCTTCGGTGTTGCTTCGTTCGTATACAGGGGAGTGTGTGCGTCCGGCGTCCGGTGACAGTAGACGTGAAGCATCAGAACCACTCTTTACAGCTGCCTCCGCATTTTGAAGACCTGCAAGACGAAGCTTCCGATACCGACGCAGCGCGTGCTTATTCACAGCGCCGATTGCGTAGGCAACGGCAAATGTGGTCCTGAAAGGCCAGGTGCATAGCTCTAGAGCGAAGTGCAGCTCGAGGTAAATGTTTATGTTGCGTGATTAGAAAGTAACTTCGTTTCTGCACTCACATGTTTGGCTGAGCAAGTTCCTCGAAACTTTAATAAATGTGTATGTCCTCTTTGCTTGACAAAGCCCTGCAATTTAATTATTAACGTAACCTGCTTCACTTAAAAGATGTCTCCGCGCCAAGGATAGAAAGAGTCGGAATAAGCTTTAAAGTTCAATAGTTGAGGAAAAGAATGGCGCAGTATCTCCCACACTTTTGATGCAAAACTGAACCGCGTGGTTGGCTATACTAGCCGAAGAGGTCATACATGTGTCTCCTCATAGCCACCTTGTACGCACCGTGGTGGCTGCCGACGTGGGAAAGGTGTACGATAACGTGTTAGATGCCAAGATTTCTTAACATGGAAAGTATGGGCATTCCCCTAGACGTCATTAAAGCGGTGCATAACCTGCTTGAGGACGGGTGTTTTCTGTCTGGATAAATGGACAACAAATCAGCAATTACCCCTTGAACAGAGGCATGTCGCAAGAGTCAGTTTTAGTATCTTTGTTTATTATCACACTCATCCCTTTGGCGTGGAAATTAGCTGAGATACCAGAGGTGCAGTTCATTTTTTACGCAGTCGATGCCACAATATGGTATACTCATAAACGCCTTGAGACAAAAAAAAATTATTTGCGGCAGCCCTAAATACACTAGATGAGTACGACTGTGATGCAGGTCTGGAGCTGTCACTTCAAAAGTTCAGCTGCATTCATGTTGCAAATAAGACTGGAAGAAAACAATTGGTAACGAAAAGAGTTGCGCTAAATATTGAAAATCAGGCATTAGTAGAGGTGGACGAGATGAGAGTCCTTCACCTAGATATTCACAAATCTGGCAAGGGAACGCAATGGCTCCATAGGATAAAAACAGTAGCTGCGACTTTTGTGCACTTGATAAAACATATTTCGTCAAGGGTAGAAGAAGCCCGAATGGAGACGGCAAGACAGCCTCTACATTCGGTGCCCAGTCTCAAAGACTCACTAGGTGACAGTGGGTATAGTTTGTGAGGACCACGTCAGCCACGTTCAAAATTCCCGCGGCTACCGATGCGCTGCCGCTTAAACCTTCCCTCTCCCCGCTCGTTCCCGGGATAACCGGTCCCGCGCGAGGGCTATAAAGGAAGGCACGTGCCATCGCCTCGCGCTCTTCGCTCCTGGCTGATCGCTGCCTGCTACTAGACGACGACCCCGATGACCTGCCTTACCACTATGGACTGCTGGATGTGAGAATAAAGATGTTTGTTACACGGCCCGCTGTGTATTTGTCTTGCGCATCGCTCGGGCAGAGGAATCGCCCACAACTGGCGCCCAACGTGGGGCTAAATCAGAACCCATGGGTACGATTTCTCTGCCCACGTGGGAACGCACGGAAAGGCTCACGGCGGGCCGGTCCTTTGTATGATAGGCGCGTCGCCATTTTGAGTTTAGGGTTAGCGTGTGTGTATATGAGGCGGAGTGTAGTATAGTGGTGTTTGTGCAGTGTTTTAATTTTCTTGTGGGATATGTGTGTTTTTTAGTGTCGGGCGGTTTGTGTTAATTTTCTTTTGCATATGTTAATTTTATGAAGTGTTATCGCCGCCATTAGCCTTTCTGAATAGCCTCCTGACGCGGGCTAGGTGGTAGTCGTGCGCTTGCAGCTGTTCTGCGCCTCCCGGCCGGCCTTAGTTGTTTAGTGAGAATGCCGCCGAGAAAAGACATGGCAGATCGGAACGCCGCTTCGGATGCCGGTGCATCCGGGATTGAGGCAAGGGATGCGGCAGAGCCCGCACAGGTTCCCGACGCAGGCGCGCTTGTGCAGCACATGAGAGCGATTTTATCTGTATTAGCCGGTCTGCTCAGCTCGGTGGCTAGCGCCAACCAAGCCGCAGCTGCGGCGACAGTCTCGTGTCCGGGGATAAATGTAGAGGTTCCCTCCTTTTCAGGCTGCACGGACGTGAAGTCAGTCTACGAGTTCTTACAAGAACTCGAGGATTATAAGACGGCACTGGGTTCCCCAGACGACGTGGTGCTAGCGCAGGTAATTCCCGTAGCACTTGTTGAGAGCGCGGCGCGATGGAGACGCTGCCAGCCGGCCTTCCAGTCGATGGCAGACTTCACAGATCGCTTCCGCGCCGAGTTCTTGCCGCCCGATTACGAGCGACGGATGCTTGAGGAGCTAGCGCTGCGCACACAACACCCAGAGGAGAGCCTCCTCGAGTATGTACGCGCAATGCAGGAGCTCTACAAGAGGGTAGATCCCACGGCAAGTGATCTTGAACAGGTCGTGCTCGTGATCAGGCAATGCCATCCGCGCTTCAAGCCGTATTTGCGGGGACGTGGTTTTGCAAACCTCGAGGCCCTAGCACAGGAAGCGAAGGTAGTCCAGGCGGATTTACTCGCTGAATTGCGCTACCAGCCACCCCCCAGGCCAGCTGTATCTCTAGAGCCGCGATGCGTCTGGGCCGGAGGCCAAGACTCTGCGCCGCGTGTTAGAGGCGCAGACGTAATGACGGTAGGGCAGGAAAGGCCAGCGGAAGGCTCCGCTATTCCTCGCGCTCTTGACCCGTACGCGTTCGAGCAGGGGCGTCGAGCTGGGCTCGCCAGCGACATCCGCACAGGCGCGGAGAGATGGGAAAGACGTTTCCAACCCTTCGTGGAACGCGGCATCCCCCAACCCCGCGGCAGATGAACGATTGGCTTTGCTGGAATTGCAACCAACCGGGCCACGTGGCATGCGAGTGACAAGCAAGGCGTATGCAGGGAAACGCGGACCGCCGGCGGCGATAACTGGTAACGCCAGCCTGTCGCCGTGGGCGGAAGAATTTCGTGGTAGCCAGGGGCGGAAAATGGGAAATGTACTCCCACGCCGCGTCACCGGGCGACCGCACCGGCGGCGCAGAGGCTTTTGTCCCCCTCGCCTGTAGAGCGCAAGAAATGTTGTCGCGCTCGAACCCTTTTATGCTAGTGCGGTTAGCTGTTCAAAGCTACTTGGCACTCGTTGACACGGGCTCAACACTGTAACTGGTCGGCGATGGTGTGTTCGAGGCCTGCCGTAGCTGGAACATCCGTGTCAGTGCAGCCGAAACCCCTTTGAGCTTAGCAGCAGGGACGGCAAAAGCGGAGGGAGCGGTGCGTCTGGTTCTGTGTTTTGACGGCAGAAAGCAGAGGCATCGCTTCGTCTATCTGCCCGCCTTAGCCATACCAGTTATTCTGGGAAGAGATTTTCTTTCGAGCGAAGGCATTGTGCTCGACATGGGGGAGAACGGCTATCGCTACAGCCCCTTCACCCTCCTCATTCCCTTTGTTAGCGCACCCAAACAGGAGCGTCCATGCTTGTGTGGCAGACGGCTCCCCCGCGACGCTGAAGGGAAGCCCATTAGAAGCAATTATCGCGTCCTTCTCAGGAGCCGGTAGTCAGCGCCGAAGGCTTGCGGAAACTTTACTCCCGTTTTCGGATTGCTTCACAGAGAAACCAGGCAGAACCGACTTGCTCCAGCGCGAGATCGAAACGGGTGATGCGCGCCCTTTCAGATGTAACCCGCGGCCATTAAGCTTCTCGACAGTGCCCTTGACGAGATGATTGATACCGGCGCGGTGAGACCCTCACAAAGTCCCTGGGCGTCCCCAGTGGTTCTAGCGCCAAAGAAAGATGGTTCGGTCAGGCTGTGTGTTGATTATCGAAAGCTCAACTCACTGACGCCTACGGTTGCGTACCCTTTCCAGTCGATCGAGGCTGTGATGTACGCGTTAGGGAACGCAAGGTTCTTCACAGTCCTGGATGCAAGCAGAGGGTACCTGCAGATTGAGATGGCGGAAGGTGACATTCAGAAAACCGCGTTCACCTGTCACCTCGGGCTCTTCAAATTTACTCGAATCCTGTTTGCTTTGTCTAATGCACCAAGCACGTTCATGCTATTGATGGACATCGTGCTGGGCAGTGCAAAGTTGAACTACGCGATGGCGTACCTCCACGACGTCGTGATAGTCTCACAGTTGTTCGAAGAGCATCTCATTCAAATGAATTCCGTTCTTGAAAGAATGAGACGTGCGGGTATAACGATCAAACCAAAGAAAGTGCTGTTGTCATCAGAGAGTGAACCTCTTTGGATTTGTGGTTGATTATGGCACTTTGAGACCGAACGATGACAAACTGCAGGCAATTCTGAACTACACCTGCCCGACGGATGTGAAAAGCTTGCAGAGGTTTTCGGGAATGGTTGCTTTCTACAGACAATTCATCCCTAGTTGTTCAGAGCTCGCTAGGCCGTTGAACCAGCTGTTGCGGAAAGGCTCGAAGTGGGTCTGGGGCAAGGAACAGAACGACGCTTTTGTTGCCTTGGCTCGCGCCATAGCGAACACCGCTAGTTTGCGCCTCCCCGACCTGAACGAGCAGTTTGTCTTGCAGACAGATGCTAGTGATGCCGGTGTAGGAGCTGTTTTGTTGCAGGAACACGAGGGCAAGCTGCAGCCCTGTCGCGCTCGCTAGCAGCACGCTCACATCGGCGGAGCGGAATTACTCCGTGACCGAAAAGGAATGTCTGGCGATAATTTTCGCATTGTCAAAGTTCGACATGTACCTAGACGCAGCGGTTTTCACCGTGTAGACAGATCACCAGGCACTTTCGTGGTTAAAGAGGCTGAAAAACCCCGCAAGCAAACTCGCGAGATGGGCGCTGACGTTGCAACGTTACGCGTACACCATTGAGTACCGCCGGGGCAGCATGAATAAGGTGGCCTATGCTTTATCGTGCACACCGTGGAAGGCTGGCAGAAGCGCATCAGAGGCGCAGACCAGCATTGCTGAAAGCGGCGTCGCCGCTATTGGAGAGGAGGAGAGGGCGGACGCGAGTGTCGCGCCCTGCGTAGTTAAAGAGAGAAAGGAGGCAGACAGAGTTGCCGTGCTGTGCTGTGAGAGAGAGAAGGCGCAGCAGCTGGTGGCGGCGCTACTCGCCTGCCAAGGTGCGAGGCAGAGAAATCTGTCTTGGGGAGTAGCGGTCAGTAGGAAAGAGCTAATTGAGGCCTAGAAAGCAGACGGTCTATGCCAGCGGGTGCTGACAGAGCTTGCGAGTAGTGCAGCTTGCACCGGGAACGCTGATGGCAAGTACGACGCGTATCTGCTGGGCGATGATGGCTTACTGCTCCGCTACATCCCCCAACTTGACCAGGAAGAGGCGATTGCATCCCCTTTCCGAGTCGTGGTCCCGAGAAAGTTGCGGAAACGATTTCTCCAGTACTTTCATGACTCAGCGCTGGCAGGCCATGGCAGCGGCAGTAAGACTTATGACAAGTTATGCCGTGTCGCGACCAGGCCAGGTATGAGAAAGGATGAGCTGAGTTATGCCCGTACATGTCCTGTTTGTCAGGTAGCCAAGGCTCAGGTGGGGAAACCCGCTGGCATTATGAAGCCGGTAGTTAGCAACTATCTGTGGCAAGTGGTCGCGTGCGATATCATGGGACCCCTCCTTCGCTCCGCGCGCGAAAACCAATATATCCTGGTAATAACGGACCACTATTCCAAGTGGATTGAGGTATTCCCCCTTAGGAAGCTTGTGTCAGAACGGATTTGGGAGAAACTGTTGGAGACATTCACTCGTTTCGGTTCCCCTTCCGACCTGATTACAGACAATGCTTCGTATTTCACAAGCAAAGTCTGTTGATTCATGTCGGGCGCTTCAAATCTGCCACAGGAAAACGAGTCCCTACCACGCTCAGAGCAACATAACCGAGAGAGTTAATCGGAATGTCAAGAGTATACTGGTCGCGACGACCGAGCAGCACAGAGATTGGGACGCACGGCTGTCCGAACTGGCGTTCGCCACTAGAACAACCGTGAACAGGTCAGTGCGTATGACACCTGCTTACTTGAATTTTGGGAACGAGATCGCTTTTCCGCTAGAGAATGCCCTACTTGACGCGGCGGGGCCCGCGCCCCCTCCGCTTATGCTGTGCGCGGCAAAGCTTTGCGAGCGCCTTGAGGCAGCGCAGCGCGCGGCTCGTGAAAACTTCGATGTCGCCCGCATGGAGCAAGCGGATCAGTACAACAAAGGTCATCGTCACGTCGTTTTGAACACGGGCGACTTGGTACTGAAAAGAACGCACCCGCTTAGTAACGGAGCGCGTGGTTTCGTCGCGTCGCTAGCGCACAATTGGGTTGGACCGTTCTAAGTTACAGCACGGACTAGGCCATTCACCTACCAGTTGCGGTTGTTGACGAGCGGTGAAACCGCTGGTTCGGTGCACGTCGCAGACTTGAAAGCTTAGCACCTTCGCAACGACGATAACTGCGAAGCGGTGGAAGCTCAAAGCGATGCAGCGATCTCCCCCAAAGTAAGGCGTACAGGTAGCAACCCGGTTCGCAACTGATGCTATAACCACTACTTTGTCTAACTTCTTTGCTTCTTTCAGAATGCATTCTGATAAGATTTTGCAGCAGCCAGAGGAACACCGTCGCTGGGGCGGGAAACCGCACCCAGCGCATGATTCAAGGTGGGGCCACTTAAACAGGCACCCCCCTAGATTGTAGTCGTTTGTGGCCCATCATCGTGGCCAGCGCGGCCATGCTGGCCGTCTTCAAAGAGGCTGGCTTTGAAGCCCGCTGCCCAAGCCTGGAGTACGGGCCTCAGGAAGCCAGGTATGCCCGGGGCGGAAAGGCCTGCTGCAAAAGGGTCTCGGTGCATTCAGCACGGCGCCACGTGGAAACGGCTCGACAGCGATGTAGAGTAGCAGCTCAGGGCCGCTGCCAGGCATATCCGTGGCCTAGCCCAGCTGCGCTGTGACCCCGAGGATGTGGCCGCTGCCGGAGAAGGACCATCCGGAGCAGTCCCGCCATGCTGCTGCTTCTCCCGCCACACAGACCAGCTGAGAATGCATCCCACCAGAGCCAGGCGACAAGCCTCCATATTGCACACCGACCCGGGCTCGGACATGGACATGGCCCGGCTGTTGGCGGACCTCGGGTCGGACGCTGCGGGGGGGGGGAGGGGAGATGTGGGGACCGCGTCAGCCACGTTCAAAGTTCCCGCGGCTACCAATGCGCCGCTGCTTAACCCTTCCCTCTCCCCGCTCGTTCCCGGGTTAACCGGTCCCGCGCGAGGGCTGTAAAGGAAGGCACGTGCCATCGCCTCGCGCTCTTCGCTTCTGGCTGATCGCTGCCTGCTACCAGACGACGACACCGATGACATGCCGCACCACCATGGACTTCTGGACGTGAGATTAAAGATGTTTGTTACACGGCCCGCTGTTTATTTGTCTTGCGCATCCCTCGGGCAGAGGAATCACCCACAAGTTGAAACAATAAATCGGAACGCAATGCGCACAATCACTGCCTTACCAGAACGTAACCCAATCTCTATTCTTCAGGAATGTGCGCAGCTCATCACACTGACCGAACTCAATGAGCAGGGTAAGGTAACAAGAAATAAGAAGCAGAAATATGTTATACCCCGTTTCATCCGTGTGCTGCGCGATGTCAGTGCACGTTAAAGAACCCTAGATTATCACTATGTTCAAGCCATGCTTAAACCCCCCATAATTTGTTTTTTCTCTTTTAGCCTGCCGTGCGATGACGACGTCGGCAAGCTCGGACACCGCTTTTTGAAACTTGAAGCATTCCAGTGGGCGTTCAGTGGAACGCGCTTTCTGCATTCAATGCAACGCCGCGGGACTGTTAAGCTTAAACGTTAAGGATATGAGGCGATAGCGTTTCACATACAAGGACGATATTTTTTCGCTTTTTAATCTTAGTTTTTATCTTCCTTTTTCTTTTTATATTTACCGATACATAGGATCTGGAAAGATTGACCTTTCTGGGATGGAACGCTCTCAATCAAGCAGTGCTCAATGGCGCCTAGTATCTTATGGGTTGTTACTTTAACTGTTGTCTCGATTTCCGCGCTTTGTTCATCTGAGATTGTTGTCCTTAAGGTATGCGGACCGTTCGTGTATATAGAGCAATGTTCATTGTAATAAATACTCTGTTCAAAAACATTTGCGGGTCTCTTAGGTGTCTCCTAAGATAAGAATGGGGAAAGCGTATCCCTCCAGTAAAGGTCAGGTTTTTCGGGTTCTTCTGTTCCTCTGCACCTCTTCAAGAGCTCGACGATTCGGCAAACGCGGTTTAGTTGACAAACTCACACAGTGAGACGTAGGACGACGAACTTAAAGTAACACGACGAAAATTAAATTAGCCTTATATGACGACACAAACACAAGATGCAGAAAACTTATTTAAAACGAGAGGCGACTACTCGACAAGAGAGGCTGACTGAATGAAAAATACGAGAGGCTCCACGAGCTGACACACTAACAGCAACATGAGCTCTTCGCTCTTTTATACGACTGCTATGTCGGGGCCTGCTTGCTACACTAACTTCGTCGACGACCACTGCCGCTGTTACTTCGTTTGCAGGCCACAGGATCCCAGGTTCCAGGCTAAAAAATACATACTGAAGAAACTTTTTTTTTGCCCTTCATGACCTCCTTTCCTCTCGCCCATTCTCCCCTCCCCACTCCTTCACTTACTTTCTTCTCACCCACTTTCCCCTCCCCAGCTTTTCTTCTTCGGAAGCAAACGTGTATTTAAACCCCTGCCAGCGATGATGCCCAGACGAAGACAAGTCCACTTGTGGAAACGTTGGCTCGACCTGCTAACTGAATAGTACCCCGTTTAACCTTGTTCATTGCTCCTTCATACAAACTACCACAGTGTTTTATGACGTACTGTAATTTTCTTCTCACTATGAAATATTCCGAGAGCACTGCAGAATCTGCAGTGGAGAAAGGCGAAAGCCAGAGCGTTGCTGCTGCACATGGTACATCGAACACAACCCTTGTCGAACACAACCAGGACTCACTCGAACGCATCAAAGTTCTCCGCTGTTCTATACTTGATTTACAGGAAAGAAAAGGCGCAGTATCTATCACTCGCAGAGTCCCGCTACTATCATCTTCAGGCTAGAAAATGAGAAATATTGTGTGCGTTTAACGATATCAGGCTTGGCGTAGTTGGTTGAAGCGCTCGGGAGCGGATCCGAGAGATGAAGGTTCGATTCCCGGTGGAGACTGCATTTTTATATTTGTGATGACGTCATCACGATGTTTAATGGAATCACGTGTTATCCCGGCGGACTCTGTATGCTGTGTGATGCGGTGTTCGAGCAACCGCCAAATAAAAGGCGTCGCATGGACGCCGCCCAGCGAGGTCAGCTTACTATATGCGTGAATCGTAACGTCATGACTAGATATGGCTGCATTATGACGTCAGTTCAGGTTATTGGGCATCACTAGATGTGATGCTGATGTGACCACGTGATGACGACGCATTATCGCGGTATCCCGCGCAATCTCGCGGACTCTCGCTGCTGACACACGGACACACTTGCGAGTCATGAGCCAATAAAGGTTCTCCCCTTAATAGAAACTGTGCGACACCTTTTTGTGCAGCTCGTGCAGAGTTAAGATCGCCGTCTTTCGTCGGTGGAAAGTAGTGCGCATTCTGTTCAGTCGGCAACAGCACTGTCAAAAGACAATTCCATGTCGGGGGCTTCAACGTGGCCAAGCCGCAGCAAAGCTCCTTGGCTTTGTTTTACGTATAACTAGGGATTCCTAAGAGGAGCTAGTCCGGAGGACATCGTGGACGCTGTAGACGCTGCTATTTTGGGATCGACGAAGTCTCCTGCGTTGAAGCAGAATTCAACTTCCAAGTAACCATGAAACGTTCAGCCCATGCGGCTAACACCGTGGTCACATCCCTCCACACCATCGGGATGTAACGCGTTGCCATCGTACACAGCTGAGACTTCAGGGATTGTCGCGTTCTTACCAGGCCGTGTTCTTAGGAAAACACATGCCAAGGCTTTTGCGCCTTATGGGAAGGCCTTGAAAATAAGCCGAAGCATCATGACATCGCCTCTCACTGGCAGCCCTAGGCCGCGATATGTAGCGATTGAAATTAAGCCCGTGTCACCTGCCCTCAACTACGTGAAGCTTGCTGTTCATCCAGCTCATGCGACTACAAAGAGCTCCTGTGCGTCTGCCGGCGACGGTTCGTCAGCACACCAACATACACTGTGTACGGCGATCTTCTGCTCCAGGCGTATCGTCTCTCGTCCCTCATAATCCTCACTTGGAATGACAGCCGTCTTAATCGGAGGTCGCTTCTTAGGCCTGCCCATTCGGATAATGTCAAAAGCCCGAGCCACATAGGTTCCAGTTTTTCAGTGGTCCCGACAGTGTCCGTGAACCCACGACCACCCCTCAAGATATTCTGACAGCTTCTCTAGCGTCCACCAAGGATGAGTACGCTCTGGCACCTGCATGCACTCCGGGGCCTCAACTGGAAAGACACCTACAGCGGGAGAGGCAACTGTCCGGCATCACAAATGCTTTATGTCTGGCATGCCAGATACTGTGTCTTTGCTTTCTTACTAACGATAGCAAGCAACTGATGGTTTCACGCCATACGTTAGAAGCATGGCACCGACTGACAATTTTGAGAGCCAATCACAGAGGCTATATGGCGCCGAAAAGCCCAATCGTATTGTGTGTATTGCGCTCCTGGTATGGTCTGCTGCGTCTGAGCTCACGAATACGGTCTCCTGCTGTTCGAATGAAGAACCGGCCATAATATTGTCACGGGTTCTATCGCTACCCGGACGGCAGTCCAGAAGGACCGGGTCAAAGGACGGGGTTGAGGCACAGGAGGCAGAGAGCAGGCGCTTCACCAGGCAAAAGCAGCGGCGTCCCAGAACCACGCGCACTCCGCAGAACTTCGTCTTCTTCTCCCTCCAGAACTGACACGGTTAGCGCGGGTTACACTACTCCTCCCCCTGAAAGGCGCATCGTCCCGATGCGCGCTCCAGCGTAACTGAAAAGTTAAATCGAGCAGAGCTCAGAGTCAGAATACGTGGTTCTAGCGTTCACAGTAAGTTTTGAGGCGAACCACATGCACCACTTCAGGATGAGGGGGCCGACGAGATGTGCTTGGAACAATCGGAATCACCTCGTAATTTACGTCGCTTATACGGCGAACGACCACGTATGGGCCAAAGTAACGTTTTAGCAGCTTCTCGCTGAGACCGCGACGGCGAACGGGAGTCCACACCCACACTTTATCACCAGGTGCAAAATGAACTTCACGATGCCGGAGGTTGTACCTGCGTGCATCGACGTGCTGGCGGTCTTGGATGCGTAGTCGTGCCAACTGTCGGGCTTCTTCTGCGTGCTGGGTTACCAGTTGGACATCGTCGTAAGAGTAGGCCTCCGGATCATGGGGAAGCATGGCGTCAAGCATGGTAACCACCTCTCGGCCATGCACCAGGCGGAACGGCGAAAACCCGGTTGTTTCCTGAGTTGCGGTGTTATAAGCGAAAGTTACGTAGGGAAGAATATCGTCCCATGTACGGTGCTCGACGTCCACATACATAGATATCATGTCGGCCATAGTCTTATTAAGGCGCTCTGTGAGCCCATTCGTTTGGGGGTGGTATGCGGTAGTTTTGCGGTGGTGCGTGTTGCTTAAACGCAAGATCTCTGCCATTAGCTGGGACACGAGCGCGGCACCGCGATCTGTGATCAAGACTTCGGGAGCACCGTGACGGAGGACGATGGACTCGACGAAAAACTTCGCTACATCAGCCGCTGTTGCAGAAGGTAAAGCTCGCGATTCGGCATACCGTGTGAGGTAATCCGTAGCAACAGCAATCCAGCGGTGTCCCGAGTTGGACGTAGGAAAAGGTCCGAGCAGGTCCATGCCTACCTGCTGGAACGGAGTCATAGGCGGCGGAATGGGGTGAAGATGTCCTGCGGGTTGTACGGGCGGAGTCTTACGTCTTTGACATTAGCGGCAGGTCCTGGTATAGTGACGAACAGTCTTAGCAAGTTGAGGCCAGTAATACTTGGAACGAATTCGTGCGAGTGTTCGGCTGTATCCCAAATGCCCGGAAGTTGGGTCGTCATGACAGGCGTTCATAATTTCATTACGCAGGTCAGCCGGAATAACCAGTAGCCAAGACCTCGCACTCGCTGCGAAGCTCTTTTTGTATAGCACATTGTTGCGAAGACGTAATGCGGGCAGAACGCGCAAGAAGACGCGTGGAATTGTGCCTTCTTGACCTTCCAGATGGGCGATTACTTCACGGAGTTCAGTGTCGTGTCGCTGCCGCGCTGCCATATCGACCGTGCTTATGGTACCTATAAAAGCATCTTCATACTCGTCGTCTTGACCGTCAGATACTGATTCTATAGGGGCTCTGGAGAGGCAGTCAGCATCTGTGTGCCTGCGACCGGACTTATAAACTATTGTAGCATCGAATTCTTGCAACCGAAGGGCCCACCGTGCAAGTCGCCCTGAAGGGTCTCTCAGAGTGCTGAGCCAACACAGAGAGTGATGGTCGGTAACCACCTGAAATGGGCGTCCGTACAAGTAGGGTCTGAACTTATTAATCGCCCAAACTACCGCGAGGCATTCTTTTTCAGTGGTCGAGTAGTTACTCTCCGCCTTCGATAATGTTCGACTTCGTAAGCGATTACACGCTCGGTCCCGTTCTGTTTTTGAATGAGCACGGCTCCGAGGCCCTTGTTGCTGGCGTCTGTATGAACTTCAGTCTCGGCGTCCTGGTCAAAATGCCCGAGTACAGGGGAGGTCTGTAAGCTTTGTTTAAGGCGGTCGAATGCACGCTGCTGTTCATCCGACCACTGGAAGGCGACGTTCTCTTTCGTGAGATGAGTAAGCGGTGCAGCGACATGAGAAAAATTGGGAACAAAGCGCCTATAGTAAGCACAGAGGCCCAGAAACCTCCGTACGGCGTTCTTGTCCGATGGTGTAGGAAAGGAGGCGACGGCGGTTGTTTTATCGGGATCTGGACGAACACCCGCGCTACTGACGACGTGGCCAAGAAATTTTAATTCATCGTAGGCAAACTTGCACTTTGTTGGCTTCAGAGTGAGGCCTGCGCTTCTTATAGCTTGTAGTACTGCTCTCAGGCGAAGAAGATGATCGGAGAACGTGCTTGAGAAGATTACAACATCGTCAAGGTAGACCAGACAAGTTTGCCACTTCAGTCCGGCCAAGACGGTGTCCATAACGCGCTGAAAGGTTGCTGGGGCGGTACAGAGGCCGAACGGCATCACTTTAAACTCATATAGACCATCCGGGGTGATAAAAGCAGTCTTCTCTCGGTCGCGCTCATCCACTTCGATTTGCCAGTAACCACTTTTCAGATCTATGGATGAAAAGTAACGGGCATGTCGTAGATGATCAAGTGCGTCATCAATGCGAGGAAGGGGATAAACATCCTTCTTGGTGACGTTGTTGAGACGGCGATAGTCAACACAGAATCGAAGAGTGCCATCCTTTTTCTTTACTAGTACCACTGGAGCTGCCCATGGGCTGTGCGAGGGTTGGATTATATCGTCGGCCAGCATTTCTTGCACTTGGTTCTGAATAACTTCACGTTCTTTGAAAGAAACTCGGTAAGGCGACTGACGAACAGGGTGAGCAGCGTCATCGGTAATTATTCTGTGTTTGGCAATGGTCGTCTGGCGAACTCCGGATGACGTAGAGAAGCAGTCTTGGAATTCTGCAAGCAGCGCTATCAATTTGGCCCTCTCGCTCACAGAGAGATTAGGTGCAATGCTTACACCCAAAGGTGCATCGTTCTGCTGCGAAGAGGAGGAGAAAGCACCTTCGGACAGGGCAACAACTTGAATAGGGGCGGTAATGCTATCCATGGTACCGAGAGCCGTGCCTTTCGTAAGGCGCTGTGGAGTGCCACAAAAGTTGGTGACTAGGACGTGTACGCAGCCAGTATCCAGCTGCGCGATACCTCGAGCAACACCAAGACCCCGTTCAAGAAGCAGCTGAGCACTTCCTTCCAGCAGAACTTCGCCAGAAGCAACGTGGTCGGACGTGACAGGGAGAAATACGCTAGACTGGGGCGGTACGGTTACGTGCTCCGCCAAGACGCGTGCCGTGCAAACTTGGGGCTTTGTTTGCGCCGAGGTATATCGAGGTTGACGAAGCGTGAGGAGGCGGTCGGTAAAGTCGATTACAGCGCTGCAATCACTCAAAAAATCCATGCCGAGAATAATGTCTCTGGAACATTTCGATAGTACAACAAAGGTAACCGGGCACCTGAGACCGTTTTTCTCAATAGGAGCAGTGCATCTGCCGATTGGTCTCACGAGGTGGCCTCCAGCGGTTCTGATATCGGGGCCATCCCACTGCGTCGTTACTTTGCGAAGTCGGCGGCATAGCTCCCCACTCATAACAGAATAGTCTGCACCGGTGTCAACGAGGGCCGTCACGTCGTATCCGTCGATCACAACATCGAGGTTATTGTACACTGTGGCGCGACGGTCGTCGGAAGCTCCGTCGGGGAGTTCGTCGTGAAGTTGGTCAGAAAGCTCGTCGGAAAGTTCGGCGGGAAGTTCGGCGAGAAGTTCGGCGCGAAGTTCGTCGGGAAGGTCGTCGGGTTGATCGTCGGTTCGCGTGGGGGAGCGGGGCGAAAAACGTGGAGGCTCTTTAACAGGAACGGGTTCGGCAACGTCACCTCCAGACGTCGCCGGGCTTAGTTTTCCCAATGAGGGGACAGGCTTTGCCGTCGATTGCTGCGAAGGGGAGAATCGTACCGGCGGGACGGTGTCGAGCGAAGGTCGCGACGTGAAGACCGGTCGGGTGGTTGTGAACGGCGCAGATAGTCCGCGATGTCGCGGGGTTGCTCGCCGAACTCCGGGCGGGGAGCATTCCGCTGGAAACCGCGAAGACCAAGCTCGCGGTAAGGGCAGCGACGGTAGACGTGGCCTGCTTCTCCGCAGTGGAAGCATAGTGGGCGTTGGTCGGTTGTCCTCCACACGTCAGCCTTGCTCATCCATTGCTGCTGCAGACGAAGATCGTACACAGGGGTACGGGGTTGTGCAGGCAAGTACTGTCGACGAGCAGGCGGCGGTGGTGGCTGCTGCGGCGGCGGGCGACTAGCAACGGACGCGTAAGTCTCAATGGGCTGAGTAGGGGGCTGAGTAGGTGAAGAAGCAACGGAGCACTGTGGATAAAGGGCACGCTGTACTTCTTCGCGGACAGCATCCGTGAGGGCGCAGGATGCCGTACCATCAGCAGGTGGAAGCAGCTGCCGTATTTCCTCGCGTACAACTTCGCGGATGATCTCGCGTAGGCTTGCGGTGTCGAGGGAACCAACAGGGAAACGAGCAGCTGAAAGGTTCGAAACGCTGGGACCTCCAGCAAGGCGACGATAATGGTCCGCTCGCGTAACCAAGGCTCGCTCGATGTTCGTCGCCTCATTTACAAATTGTGCCACTGTAGTCGGCGGATCACGAATAAGCCCGCCGAAAATGTCACTCTTGACGCCCCGCATGAGTGCACGCACCTTTTTTTCCTCGGTGACACGGGGGTCGGCACGGGAGCTAAGTCGTAGGACGTCTTGAACAAAACTCGTTACAGTTTCGTCGGGTCGTTGTACTCGTGTTTGCAGAAGGTCTTCTGCTCGCTGCCGCCGATACTGATTGGCGAACGTCCGTCGCAGCTCTTCCTTACAGGTGTCCCAGGATGTAAGGGAGGCCTCGTGGTTTTCGAACCAGTGCCGAGCCGTACTGTCCAGGCAGAAATACAAATTCTGAAGACAGTTTTCGGCATTCCAGCCATTGTGGCGGGCCACACGTTCGTACTGCTCCAGCCAATCCTCCACATCTTCGGAGGCATCGCCATGGAACGTGGCAGCCGCTCGAGGAGCCATCGGTAGGTACACCACGGACGGTGCGAGAAACGAGTCCGTCTGTTGACATTGGGTCGTGGTACTCCGGGCCATTGTAAGTTGTGGAGAGCCGGAGTTCGGCAACAGACCAAATTCAGGAGCAAGTCCTTGAAGTCGCCGGCTGGCACGTATCTCGGCCTCCTCGTCGAAGGGGCGGCGGCTGAGACTTGGGGGCGAACTCAGAGTAGCGGGTTTTGAGGGGCTGTGCTGCATTTACCCCGCACCTCCACCAGAATGTCACGGGTTCTATCGCTACCCGGACGGCAGTCCAGAAGGACCGGGTCAAAGGACGGGGTTGAGGCACAGGAGGCAGAGAGCAGGCGCTTCACCAGGCAAAAGCAGCGGCGTCCCAGAACCACGCGCACTCCGCAGAACTTCGTCTTCTTCTCCCTCCAGAACTGACACGGTTAGCGCGGGTTACAATATCCACCGCCGGTGGCGCTGTGCTACACTCCCGTGAGATATGATCACAGCAGAAATAGGACACGTGAATCAGTGCTGGGCACCTTTCATTCAGTACAGCCATCACTGCAGCGCCGCTCAGCGGAATAACACTGCGCGCCCAATACTCTTCCTGCCGAGGCTGGCAACACGAACGCACAACGAGGCTTGCGGGGTTGTCTGCATGAAACCCGTGTTTCCAACGGCGTCTCTGACTTCCGGCTACACCCAGATACCTGGGTGAATAAGCCAGCGTTCATATCGATCCGTCCAGGTGTTCTCCCCGTCAAGATGGGCAAATCTGTAACGCAGGTAATAATCTTCTCTCGAGTATAGGAAAGGCAGTAATGTTTTTTTTTTCAAAATACTATTTTGTTACGACGACACAATGCTCTATATAAATAAACTGCGTGCAAACTATGACAGCAACAAGGTCAAATCAACACACCGCAGAATACGACACAGCTGAGAAACAACAAACTAGACTCTAGGCAGTACAGAGCACTGCCCTTAAAGAGAGCACCATCCCGGTTCGAATTCCACGCCGAGTTCCTGAGAACGATTAAACAATTCTGATTGTCTAGAGTAAATGGCTATTTCACACACTACTTTAAACCGAAAACATTAGATCTCTATTTTTCAAGGTCGCGTTTTGAGGTAGAAAAAAACGGATCACTCCTGGAAAAAGTGAAGCAGATGCTATTAATGAATTTTACGCGCTTCGTCAACAGGGGGCAGCTACCGTGAAAAAAAATTTGGCACAACCTGCTAAGCGTTGCGTAGTGAGTGCAAAAACATGTTTCATTTCTTATAGGCAACAAACCTTTTGCATCAAAAATTCAGTTCCCGGTTGCGCAGAACCCCTAACATTTCTGAATAGCATTCAGCGTCACTGTAGCGATCCTCGGAACTAATTGACAATGCTGGATTATTCTTTTCTGCATTATGGAAGACTACTGAGTGCAACAGTGTGAAAAAAACGAGCATGTATTATTACCCTCCATAACCCCAATTCATAATCGTTGTACAAACTCGTCGAAAGGGCTCGATAAACGGAACTTACAGAACTAGCGGGTCCATTACATGCTGGTTCCTGAGGAACGCAACGTACCGTAGGTGATATCGCGATTACACATTTCTCCTGCGAGCAAAATCTATGACGAGCGTTAGTATTCATCTGCACAACCATGATTCATAATCGTATGAACTTGTTTAGTGGGCTCGATAATTGGTGCTTGCGGGGCTGGGCCTGGCTCCTGGTACGTGCTGTCTTTTGAGGAACGCAGCGTACCGTAGCTGAAATCGTGATCACACATTCCTCCTGCGAGAAAAATCGATGACGAGCGCTACTATTCACCTACATTACCCGATTACTAATCGTCGTGTGATCTTGTAGGAATGGGCTCGATAGTGGCTTAGCTCAGCTATGCCAGGATATACGTAGCGAGAGGTACGTTTCCCCGGCTCAGCTTGTTGTGGTCATGTATGTTTAGCGATGTGAGTCAAATCCTCTTCTGTTGGTTTCCTTTGATTGAACTTTTCCATAGGCCCCATCACAGCGGCTATGCTCCGTCTATTACGCTCGGCATTCTGGCATCACGCGTTTGGCAAGCCGTTCCACGCTCTGTTGTAGCGTCTCCGCTGCTCTCTTCGCCTTCTTACTCTCATTCTCACTTTGCTGCGGCTGTGCGCCGCTTTTTACGCTCTGCCAGCGGCTGCGTTTCGATGGAGGCAAAACGGAGAGACGTCCGTGTGCTGTGCGATGTGAGTGCATGTTAAAGATCCCCACACGGTCGAAATAAATCCGTAGCCCTCCACTACTAGTCCTCTGTTTCTTTCTACTTTCTGTCCCTTCTTTCCCTCTTTTCTTACAGCGTGGGTCAGGTGTCCATAGAGCAAGTGTGACATGAAACTTCAACTGTGAAAGCTGCATTTGGCATTTGTTACAGGCCACTCGATCATGGTCCATCTTTTAGCAACTCACTGTACAATAGTCTAACATATATCAGGGACAACTTCCCCAACTCACCTATTTTTCTATTTGGCGATTTTAATTTTCCTCAGATTAACTGGCCTCTACTTAGCGTACCTGGCAATTCACAATCCAGTGAGCCAAAGCAATTTCTCGATCTAACTCTTGATTTCAATCTTCATCAGTCCATATCACTTCCGACGAGAGGGAATAACACTCTTGGTCTTTTGCTGACGAGCAGTCCTGACGACATTAAAAACGTAACGATTGTCCCTGGAATCAGTGACCAAGCTCTTCTACACATTTCCATGTCACTGCTACTAAAAGTAAGATCAGCATCTCAAAAGATAATCTTCGACTATAAAAAGGTGAACTTTGAAGCTATGAATGACGAACTTGCAGTTTCACAAGTACTTTCTCGAGTCCTACTTGTCGAGAACGGTTAATCATAACTGGGAATTATATAAAATAACATTAATAAACCTAAGAAACGAATACATCCCTAAAATAAATATAAAAGCCGATCGTACCAATGAGTGGTTTACCGTAAGTCTGAAACGTCTCCTAAACAGGAAAAAATGCCTTTATCGATCAGCAGTCATCTAACAGCCGTGCTACGTGGGACCGATATCACCAGTCTGCAAAAACATATATTGAAAGCGTAACCCACATTCAAAACATTTGCGCTGAAGCCTCACGCACACTCGGTTATCTGCGACGTAACTTGGAGGCCGCATCCCCGCAAATAAAGCAACTAGCATATATAACTTTCATTCGCCCCAAACTAGAATATGCGTCCTCCGTCTGGCACCCATCACAAGCGTATCTCGCCACCGACCTTGAAGCCGTACAGAAGCGCGCCATCCGATTTATAACATCTTGCTATTCAAAGAAAACCAGTATCACAGCACTGAGACAATCCATCACCATTCCATCGCTCATGTCACGCCGTATCATATCTCGCCTATGTCTTCTACATCACTTCTGTTATTCCCGCACGAGACATGCAAAGCTACAGCACCCCCACAGGACATCTAGCCGCCTAAACCATAGTCTTAGCATTGCACGTATCAACTGTCGCACCTTGGCATTAAATTCTTCATTTTTTCCGGACGCAATAGTACTGTGGAACGCCCTGCCAAACACCATCGTATCATGCATTGATCGCAAATCATTCAGGATGAAATTAAACGACCATCTTTCGTGATGAAATCGCTGATGACGTCGGCAGAATTGTGGGCGCGCGGAGGGCAGCGCTTGCCTTGTCTTCACTTTTTTTACGTGTGTTTGTAGTTCTGCTGACGTTGCCATCGATGACGTACCAACCGGCTCAAGTTTAACCAGTTTCGTGAAAGCGTTTTTCTCATGCAAATTTGTATAACATTTTCGGCGTCATTTACTTACGGTATATTGTTATTTTTGTTTTTAATACTATTTCGTCTAACCCTTGCATTATTTCTCTTGTTTCTGTTTTCTTTTCTCGTTGTTTTAATGTTTTCCTGTTCTTGTTCGCATTGTATATTGAGTTTGCTCCCCCCTTATGTAATGCCCTCGGACCTTTAAGGAAAAAATAAATGAAATCAAATGTACTGCGCCTTTCCTTTGCTCTCAACCAATTTATTATTATTTTTATACTTTCTATTTTTATTATATTAGTATTATTTTCCAAGATGGCGCCCAGTAAGGACGCATGTGCGCTGTGCTCTCGCCCGTTTTTTGGCAAGCAGCAGTTTTTACGTTGTGCCGACTGTGCGAAACGTGTTCACATGAAGTGCGTCACTTGAGCGGATGATGAGCTGCAACTCTTGAAGTCCGGCTCTCGGCCATTCGTGTGCAATTTGTGCTCGTCGTCGTCGTCTGACCGTGTTAGGCTTAGCGACGGTGGTGCGCCGGCAGCTACGTTCCTTTCTCCCATCGCCCCGCCCCTGTCCAGCCACCCGACCGGTTTTCCCCTTCAACCACAAGTCCGCGACCGGCCAACATGGCGGTGAGTTTGCCTCGCTACGGCTCTCCTCCTCGACGCACTTGAGGGAATCTTTTCTGAGCGATGAGGTTGCCCAGCTACGGGAGGAGAACGAGCGCCTTCGTGGAGAGAACTCGCGGACGTTCGTACAAGCCGAGGTCATTGCCTCTCCACGTGCCGATGTTCGCGGCCTACACCAGGAGCTTGTGCGGTGCGCTGCTTCGCAATGTGAACGTCCTCTCGTCGTTTCCGTGGGCAATCCTACCCGTGAGGAGCAGCCGTCTGTGGACTACTCCGCCGTTCTTCATCGAGGGATGACTCCCGGTGATATTACCTGTTCATCTTCTGCCTCTTCTCCTCCCGTGCGGTTAACCCACCTAGTGCGATGAAGGAGCACCGAAGTCGAGCCATCACTGGCGCATCGAGCTCATCTCTCCTGAGCGTTGCCATTTACCAAAAGAAGCGTCTGAAGACTATTTTCGTCTCTAAGCTAAGTCCCGAAACAACATCGGTAGACCTTACCAACCATCTAAAATCAGTGAATATTACCCCCATTTCCTGCCAGCAGCTGAAAACAAGGTACGACTCCTACTCGTCCTTCCATATTGAAGTTGATGAAGAATCTTACAGTAAGCTTGTTGAGCCTTCGATGTGGCCGATGGGTTGCATATACAAGGACTTTCGTGAGAAGCTTTACGACGATATGCTGCATCCCTCAGGACTGACGCTAAATTGCAGTGGCCCCTAATTTGGACATCTATTATCAAAACGTCCGAGGTCTTCGGATTAAGGGATCTGAATTATTTTCTAGCGTTTTGTCCTGTTGTGGTTTCCGAAACGTGGCTGTCAAGTGATATTCCTTCCAATGATTTCTTTCCAAATAATTACTCTGTTTTTCGTTGCGACCGCCCTGAAACAGGACCCAAACAAAGAGGAGGTGGAGTGCTAATTGCTATTCACAGTTCTGTGAAGTGTGTTCGATGTTCTGATCTGGAAACTGTTGAAGAATGTGTGTGGCTTGAGCTCACTTTAAATCGACATGAGAAACTTCTACTTGCAGCTTTCTACATTCCTCCGAATTTCCCTCCTCCAGCCTATGATGATGTCCTGCTCTCAATCGAACATTTTGTAACCCGTTATAGCAAACTTCTTATTTTAGGCGGTTTTAATGCTCCAGGTATCAACTGGAACTCATTTATTTCTTCACACAACAATCATTACATATTAAGTAAGTGTAACACTCCACTTGATTTTATAGCCTTTAACTCTTTGCAGCAACACAATTTCATTGAAAACTGCTGTGGTAATATTTTTGACATCTGTCTATCGAATTTTGAAAGTGTTCGAGTCTCGAGTTCAGACATACCGCTGACTCGCTGTGACAAATTTCACCCTCCACTTCTAGTTACTACTGCTGTCTCTGCCTCACCTTCTACTAATTCAGATCGGGTGAGGAATTCGTCCCGTTTCGCGTATGCATGTGGTGATTATGTCAGTCTTTTCAATTTCTTCTCTTCCGCCGACTGGTCCCTTTTAAATGACGTTAATGATTCAGACGGACAAGTCAGTTGCTTCACTGAAATAGTTCTTGATGGTATGCGTCGGTACATACCTTTGCATACTCCTACGCGTAGGAAGTTCCCTTCCTGGTTTTGAAGGGAACTAATAACGGTGTTAAAACTCAAGGAACGGGCCCATCGTAAAGCGAAACGCCCTGGGTTTCACAATTGGGCAGATGAGTTTCGCCGCTTGCGTTCTCTTTGCAAACGCTTATACAAGCGGGACTAGGACTCCTATCTTGAGTCTTTAGACAGAAGTGCCACTAATCGTCCTAGTCAGTTCTGGCGTTACGTTCGCAAGCGTTCCATTATATCAGATTTGAGTACAAGCTTAGTTGACTCTCAGGGGTCGGAAATTCGGGATGTGGCCGACAGTTTTGCCTAACATTTTTCCTCCGTTTACAAACATCCACATTGTGATTCCGTTTGCCTCCCATCTGGTGCACTATCTAATCCCATTCTCTTTGACGAGGAGTTGATAACTGAGAGTCTTAAGTGTCTGAGACTATCTTTGTCTCCTGGACCTCATGGCATTCCAGCCGCCATAATAAAAGCCTTCAGTTATATTTTTGTACCAGTACTGACTGCCATATTTAATAACTGTTTAAAAAATGCTGCCTTTCCTCGCGTGTGGAAAATGTCACGCATGTTTCCTGTCTTCAAGTCTAAAAATAAATCTGATGTTTCCAATTATTGTCCGATTTCTCTTCTATGAGCAACCTCTAAGCTTTTCGAATTAGCTTTGCACAACGTACTTTCCTTCCATCTCAAACATATCATAGTACCGAATCAACATGGCTTCATGTCGGGTCGCTGTACTACCAACCTAGTCACGTTTATGACGTATGCCTCTGCAGCAGTCCTTCAGAGAGGTCAGGTTGACACTGTGTACTGTGATATGAGCAAAGCTTTCGATGTTGTTACTCACTCACTACTTCTTGAAAAGCTTCTACTCTCTGGCGTCGAAGTCTCACTCATAGCCCTCCTACGCAACTATCTCTTTGATCGCTTCTGCTTTGTCGGTGTCAATGGACAGACCTCTTTCGTTTACCCTGCAACCAGTGGAGTTCCTCAGGGTTCTGTACTAGGCCCGCTTCTCTTCTTCGTTTTTATTAACGATATTTCCTTGTCGATCAAGAACTCCTCGTTTCTTCTTTATGCTGATGATATAAAAATATTCAAGGTAATACACTCTTTTCAAGATTGCTTGTTGTTGCAATCGGACATATCTGTTTTTTCTGATTGGTGTGCGAATAATCGACTTTCCCTCAATTCTTCCAAAACTAGGGTTGTCTCCTTTACTCGTAAAACACATAGCTTTCTCTACCATTATTTTGTGAATTCTGTGCTGTTGGACAGGGTTGATGAAATTAATGACCTTGGTGTACTTTTTGACCGCACCCTCAGCTTCTCCTCGCATACTAAGCGCATTGCTCAGCGGGATGTGCGCACACTCGGATTCGTTTGCAGACTTTCGAGAGAGTTCCGTACTCGACTTCCGTTCTTAAAACTACCTATCCATACGCTTGCCGCTCTTGGAGTACGCGTCGGTTGTTTGGAATGGCACTTGCAAATCGAACTAGAACAAGGTTCACAGAGTACAAAAAAAACTTTACGGATATTTAATTATCGCTTTCCTTGCGCAACTTCATCCTCTCGCTCCACCAGGAGCGCTCAATTGAATCTTCCTTCTCTTCACTGCTATCGTATCAGAGTTATCATTTTTCTGTACAAACTCCTTCATGGCTACATTATGTGCCCTCAGCTCTTAAGGCCCCAATATAGTCCGACGTTTTCGACGCGACTGGCTGAGTCGGCGACGTCGGCCACGGCACGTCGGCTACGACGGGTGCATCAAAAAACTGGCGCTTCTACAGTCTGGCGCGGCTGGCGTGCCCGGTGCCGCCTCGCGCATGCGCACCAGGCGCCCTCGAGGGCTGGTACGTTTTCGGTGTGCATTTTCGAGCAGACGACAGGTCACCTACAGGGACGAACTGGCTGCCTATCGGGGCACTAATTATTGTTGTGATCAAGGCAATGATGCGGTGTGTTTACTGCGAATGTTCAAATGGCACAAAGCATGTACAGCCAACCGTGGAGACGTCCAGCCCAGCAACGGTCTGAGCCCGCGTCGACGACGGCTACAGACGGAACGATGATTGTGTACGTGCGTGTTTTACTGAAAACTAATCATAATTTAAGTATCTGTACGAATACAGAAGAGTTATAGATTACATAGTAATGAGGATCACTTTTTCGGCCGGCCGCAGTTTCTGTAGAATTCCATAAATTTCGCGAATTCCCTGGTTGTTGAGCCGCTGACGTTCCGTGTGGCCAAATCGAGTACGGCCTTCGATTCCGGCGTGTACAGGTCACAACTCTACGCGAAGCCGCTTCCGCAGATTTTAGTATTCTTCCACTGAATGTACTGCAGATAAGTGAAACAACACCATCGTTACACCTCCCAGAGCAATGCATTAAAACGTGTATGGCACACGCACCGCAGCAAAGAACTCACAGCTGTGCCCGGCCGCTCTACTGACAGTTTGCATCCCAGGCATTTTTCTTTCCTCTGAACGTCTCTGTAGTCAATCCGCTTGGTATCATAGACGCAGGGCTGCCCTCGAATGCCTTCTAGCAGCTTTTCCGCAACAGTGTCTGAAATGCGCGCGCGGTCGCTGTCTACATGCAAGCCGCCATCTTCACTGCGCGTGAGGAATGCTGGGATGCGTGGCCGACGCGGCTGACGCGGTCGACGAGAAATAGGCGAGATTCTATTTGCGCGTCGGTGACGTTGGGCCGCGTCGGCTCGCGCTCGCTACGTCCATCACGCCGTGACGTTGGACTATAGACCTCGATTTTTCGCCGACGTAACGTCGCGGAGGCTGACGTGGGCGCGCGCGTGCGTTACGTCGGACTATATTGGGGCCTTTAGAGTACATCCTACTGCGCGTTCCGCGAAAGAGCATGAGGGAATTCAGACCATTTCAAGTTTCTCCGTCTCTTCATTCCCATTCCCCTCTGGACAGAATGCAGAGATTATTTAACTCTTTTTGCCCTCACCTTGACATCTTCCAAAACTTGCTCTGTTCATTTATATTGGATGTTCGTAGCGTTGTATTCTAAATAGTATACTTTATCACATATATCTCCCACTTTCTAGCTTAAAATATTGTATTTACTTCATTTTTTGCTTTTTTTCCTGTTCAATGCTGTCTGTATCTTGAACGGCTTTTTATCCGTTTCTTACTTATATTTGAACTTTAAACTTTATATTCGAATTTTACTGTCCCGTGTTCAATTCTATTTCTTTATTGTATTTCTAGCCTGTTTTTAAGTACCACGCACTTGTTGCGCCTGGAATGGTTGTTTATTTTATGTATATTTGTATATTACTATAATCAATGTCAGTTATTTGTTGTTTTTTCTCTATTTACCGTTCTTTTTTTTTCATGATGTGCTCAACGATTTTCTCACTGTGTATATAAGTGATGCTACTCATTGATTGCTTTCTTTCCGTGATACTTTTCGTCTCAGTTTCATTTCATTTGTGATTTATTTCTTTTGCGTTCTCTCTCTGTGTGTAAACATGTTTGTGCAATTTTATTTTTGTTTTTTTTTATTTGTGCTGCAGCACGAAGACCACATGGTTGTTCCTGCGCACATTAATAAAGATTAGATAGATAGATAGATAGATAGATAGATAGATAGATAGATAGATAGATAGATAGATAGATAGATAGATAGATAGATAGATAGATAGATAGATAGATAGATAGATAGATAGATAGATAGATAGATAGATAGATAGATAGATAGATAGATAGATAGATAGATAGATAGATAGATAGATAGATAGATAGATAGATAGATAGATAGATAGATAGATAGATAGATAGATAGATAGATAGATAGATAGATAGATAGATAGATAGATAGATAGATAGATAGATAGATAGATAGATAGATAGATAGATAGATAGATAGATAGATAGATAGATAGATAGATAGATAGATAGATAGATAGATAGATAGATAGATAGATAGATAGATAGATAGATAGATAGATAGATAGATAGATAGATAGATAGATAGATAGATAGATAGATAGATAGATAGATAGATAGATAGATAGATAGATAGATAGATAGATAGATAGATAGATAGATAGATAGATAGATAGATAGATAGATAGATAGATAGATAGATAGATAGATAGATGCAATAGGATAGGATAGAATAGATGCAATAGGATAGGATAGAATAGAATAGGATGGGATAGGATAGAATGGCATAGAATAGGATGGGATAGGATAGAATAGAATAGGATAGGATGGGATAGGATAGAATAGAATAGGATAGGATAGCGTAGAATAGGATAGGATAGGATAGGATAGATGGATAGAATAGGATAGGATAGATGGATAGAATAGGATAGATGGATAGAATAGGATAAATGGATAGAATAGGATAGATGGATAGAATATGATAGATGGATAGAATAGGATAAATGGATAGAATATGATAGACGGATAGAATATGATAGACGGATAGAATAGGATAAATGGATAGAATATGATAGATGGATAGAATAGAATGGGATAGGATAGAAAGGGATAGGATAGAATCAAATAGAATAGGATGGGATAGGATAGGATAAAATAGAATAGAATAGGATAGATAGAATAGGATAGAATAAAATTCTATCTATTCTATCCTATCTATTCTATTCTATTTATTTTTATTCTATTTTATTTTATTCATTTCTATTCTATTCTGTTCATTTCTATTCATTTGTATTCATTTCTATTCTATTCTATCTATTCTATTCTATTCATTTGTATTCTATTCTACTCTTTTCTGTTCTATCCATTTCTATTCTATTCTATTCATTTCTGTTCATTTCTATTCTATTCATTTGTATTCTATTCAATTCGATTCTATTCATTTCTATTCTATTCGTTTCTATTCTATTCAATTGTATTCTATTCATTTCTATTCTATTATTTCTATTCTATTCTATTGTATGCATTTCTATTATATTCTAGTATTTCTAATATTTCTATTCTATTCTATTTCATTTCTATTATATTGTATTCTATTCGTTTCTATTCTATTCTAATTCATTCCTATTCTATTCTATTCATTTCTATTCTATCCTATTTCATTTCTATTCAATTCTATTCTATTCTATTTGTTTCTGTTCTATTCTATTCAATTCTATTCTATTCTATTCATTTCAATTTTATTCTATTTTTTTTCTTTTCTATTCTATTCTATTCTACACATTTCTATTCTAATCTATTTTATTCTATTCTATTCGATCTATTCTATTCATTTCTATTCTATCTATTCTATCCTATATATTTTATTCTATTCTATCTACCTATCTATTCTATTCTATTCCATTATATTCTATCTATTCTATTCATTTCTATTTTATTCGTTCCTATTCATCCCTATTCTATTTGTTTCTATTCATTTCTATTTTATTCTATTTAATTTCTATTCTATTCTATTCCTCTCTATTCTATTCATTTCTATTCTATTCTATTCATTTCTGTTCTATTCTATTTCATTTCTATATTATTCTATTGTATTCATTTCTATTCTACTCTATTCTATTCATTTCTATTCTATTCTGTTCATTTCTATTCTATACTATTTGTTTCTATTCTATTCGTTTCTATTCTATTCATTTCTATTATATTCTATTACTTTCTATTCAATTCTTTTCTGTTTGTTTCTATTCATTTCTATTGTATTCTATTTCATTTCTATTCATTTCTGTTGTATTCTATTTCATTTCTATTCCATTCTATTCTATTCGTTTCTATTCATTTCTATTTTAATCAATTCATTTCTATTCTATTCTAATCTATTCGTTTCTATTCATTTCTAATCTATTCTATTCATTTTTATTCTCTTCTATTCTATTCATTTCTATTTATTTCTATTCGATTCTAGCTATTCTATTATAATTTATTCTCTTCATTTCTATTCTGTTCTATTATTTCTGTTCTATTCATTTCTATTCTATTCTATTTCATTACTATTTTATTCTATTTCATTTCTATTCTTTTCTATTCATTTCTATTCTATTCTATTAATTTCTATTCTATTCGTTTCTATTCATTTCTATTCTATTCTATTTCATTTCTATTTTATTCTATGTCATTTCTATTCTATTCATTTCTATTCTATCCTATTTCATTTCTATTCTATTCTAGTCAATTCTATTCTATTCTATTCTATTTATTTCTGTTCTATTCTATTCAATTCTATTCTATTCTATTCATTTCAATTTTATTCTATTTCTTTTCTATTCTATTCTATTCTACACATTTCTATTCTAATCTATTCTATTCTATTTTATTCTATCCCATTCTATTCTATCTATTCTATTCATTTCAATTCTATTCGTTCCTATTCATTCCTATTCTATTTGTTTCTATTCATTTCTGTTGTATTCTATTTCATTTCTATTCATTTCTATTCCATTCTATTCTATTTGTTTCTATTCATTTATTCTATTCTAATAATTTCTATTAATTTCTATTCTATTCGATTGTATTCTACCTGTTTCTATTCTTTTCTATTCTATTTCATTTCTATTCTATTAATTTCTATTCTATTCATTACTATTCTATTCATTTCTATTCTATTCTATTACTTTCTATTCTATTCTTTTCTGTTTGTTTCTATTCATTTCTATTCTATTCTATTCATTTCTATTCTGTTCGTTTCTCTTCATTCCTATTTCATTCTATTTCATTTCTATTCTATTCCTTTCTATTCTATTCATTTCTATTATATTCTATTTCTTTTCTATTTCATTTCTATTCTATTCTGTTCATTTCTACTCTATTCTATTCATTTGTATTCTATTCTATTATTTCTGTTCTATTCTATTCGTTTCTATTCTATTATATTTCATTTCTATTTCATTCTATTCATTTCTATTCTATTCTAATCTATTCGTTTCTATTCATTTCTAAACTATTCTATTCATTTCTATTATATTCTGTTTCATTTCTATCTATTCTATTCTATTCATTTCTACTCTATTCTATTTCATTTCTAATTTGTTCTATTTCACTTCTATTCTATTCTATTCGTTTCTATTCATTTCTGTTGTATTCTGTTTCATTTCTATTCCATTCTATTCTATTCGTTTCTATTCATTTCTATTCCATTCAATTCATTTTTATTGTATTCTATTCTAATCTATTCGTTTCTATTCATTTCTATTCTCTTCTATTCTATTCATTTCTATTTATTTCTATTCAATTCTATCTATTCTATTCTAATTTATTCTCTCCATTTCTATTCTATTCCATTATTTCTATTCTATTAATTTCTATTCTACTCTATTCATTTCTATTCATTTCTATTCTATTCTATTTCATTTCTATTTTATTCTATGTGATTTCTATTCTATTCTAGTCAATTCTATTCTATTCTATTCTATTTATTTCTGTTCTATTCTATTCAGTTCTATTCTATTCATTTCAATTTTATTCTATTTCTTTTCTATTCTATTCTATTCTACACATTTCTATTCTAATCTATTCTATATATTTTATTCTATTCTATTCGATCTATTCTATTCATGTCTATCCTATTCGTTCCTATTCATTCCTATTCTATTTGTTTCTATTCATTTCTATTTTATTCTATTTCATTTCTATTATATTCTATTCCTTTCTATTCATTTCTATTCTATTCTATTGTATTCATTTCTATTCTACTCTATTCTATTCATTTCAATTCTATTCTATTCTATTCGTTTCTATTCGTTTCTATTCTATTCTATTCCTTTCTATTCTATTCGTTTCTATTCATTTCTATTGTATTTGTTTCTATTTATTTCTATTTAATTTTATTTTAATTCTATTCTATTCTATTCCTTTCTATTCTATTTATTTCTATTCTATTCTTTTATTTTCTGTTCTATTCTATTCGTTTCTATTATATTCATTTCTATTCTCTTCAATTTCATTTCTATTTTGTTCTGTCATTTCTATTTTATTCATTTCTATTCTATTCTATTCGTTTCTATTCTTTTCCTTTCTATTTTATTCTATTCATTTCTACTCTATTCTATTCATTTCTACTCTATTCTATTACTTTCTATTCTCTTCTGTTCATTTCTATTCATTTCTATTCAATTCTATTTGTTTCTATTCTATTCATTTTTATTGTATTCTATATCATTTCTATTTTATTGTATTCTATTCTAATAATTTCTATTAATTTCTATTCTATTTGATTCTCTTCTATTTGTTTCTATTCTATTCGTTTCTATTCATTTCTATTGTATTCTATTTCATTTCTATATATGCTATTCATTTCTATTCTATTCTATTCATTTCTATTCTATTCATTCTATTCATTTCTATTCCATTCTATTTTATTCTATTTCATTTCTATTCAATTCTGTTCGTTTCTATTGATTTCTATTCTATTGTATTAATTTCTATTCTATTTTTTTCGCTTCTCTTCTATTCTATTCGTTTCTATTCATTTTTATTCTATTCTATTTCATTTCTATTCTATTCTATTTCATTTCTATTTTATTCTATGTCATTTCTATTCTATTCTATTCATTTCCATTCTATCTTATTTCATTTCTATTCTATTCTAGTCAATTCTATTCTATTCTATTTATTTCTGTCCTATTCTATTCAATTCTATTCTATTCTATTCATCTACCTATCTATTCTATTCTATTTTATTCTATTCCATTCTATTCTATCTATTCTATTCTATTCTTTTCTGTTCGTTTCTATTCATTTCTATTCAATTTTTTTATATTCATTTCTATTATATTCATTTCTATTCTATTCTATTACTTTCTATTCTATTCTATCACTTTCAAATAATTTCCATTCCATTCTTTTCTGTTCGTTTCTATTCATTTGTACTCTATTCTATTCATTTCTATTGTATTCTATTTCATTTCTATTTTATTGTATTCTATTCTAATAATTTCTATTATTTATATTCTATTAGATTCTCTTCTATTCGTTTCTATTCTATTCTATTTGTTTTTATTCATTTCTAATGTATTCTATTTCATTTTTTATCTATTATATTAATTTCTATTCTATTCTATTCTATTCTATTACTTTCTATTATTTTTATTCTATTCTATTACTTTCTATTAATTTCTATTCTATTTGTTTCTATTCATTTCTATTCTATTCTATTCATTTCTATTCTATTCTAAATATTTCACTTATTTTCTATTCTTTTCGATTCTATTCTATTCTATTCATTTCTATTTATTTCTATTCTATTCTATCTATTCTATTCTACTTTATTCTCTTCATTTCTATTCTATTCTATTCATTTCTATTCTATTCTATTAATTTCTATTCTGTTCTATTCATTTCTATTCTATTCTATTTTGATTTCTATTCTATTCTATTTATTTCTTTTCTATTCTATTGATTTCTATTCTATTCTCTTCATTTCCATTGTAGTTTATTACTTTCTATTCTATTCTATTCATTTCTATTCTATTCATTTCTATTCATTTCTATTTTATTCTATTTCATTTCTATTCATTTCTATTCTATTCTAATAATTTCTATTAATTTCTATTTTATTCGATTCTATTCTACCCATTTCTATTCATTTCTATTCTATTCTATTTCATTTCTATTCTATTCCATTCATTTCTATTATATTCTATTCATTTCTATTCTATTCATTTCTATTAATTTCTAGTCCTTTCTGTTCTATTCGATTCTATTCTATTCCTTTCTATTCTATTCGTTTCTATTCATTTCTATTCTATTCTATTCATTTCTGTTCTATTCTATTCTATTCGTTTCTATTCATTTCTATTGTATTCTCATTGTAAAGAACTGATAAGTGCGGAGGACAAGTCTATTTGCCATGTGTGAACCTAGTCAGAGCCTCTACAAAGGCACACAAAGGACAACTTGATAAGAAGTTATCTAGCTCATTTTGGATATGTTGACATTCATCCAGCAGTAGTTATGGCTGACTGCATGGCAGTGTAGCCTAGCCTCTGAAATCTGCTTCCAAACATTGATGTTGGCAACACCTGTACTTTTTTGTATTTTCCGGTCTACAAGAGTTCTGTTTCTTGCTGTCTTTTTTTGAGACTCACTTTTGACAACTTGGAACATCTTTTTTTTTTTTCAGAGTTCAAAGCCTGGAAGGACCATATGGAAATCTGTGAGGTGGCTCATTTTGTTAGTGGCAGGCCAAAGCATCCAACACCAGGAATGGCTTAGTGTCCTTGCCATTGCATTATAGTGAGAAAAGGGAAGGGGGGATTTTGTCAAATGTAAAATTGCAAAGCAGTATAAAGTATGACTGTCACTATTTTTTCTACAGTGGCAGGATATGTGCAGTGTATCAAGGTGAAAATTGCAGTTACTAGAAAGAATAGCATCAGCATTCCCGTCAGTAATTTAGAAAGTTGCATCTGCATACCATGCAGGCTTTTACAAATGCATATCTGTTTGTTAGCCGACCTTGAAAAATATGAGGGCTAAGGAACCTCCTCCACATCATGTTCAAAATAGGCTGTGCTTATATGCCTAAGCTGCTTCTGACATTGCCATGGTGCTTTTGATTTTGTATACACATGCTATCTGAATAAAAGGTGCCTATGTATTTTGTATGTTTAATGAACTCAATGGTTCACATGCATGACATTGTTAATGATAGTCCCCAAGATGCACAGCATTTAATTAATGCTAATTATGTGAACTTAGCTGCATGTTAACCCCGTAACCGCCAAATTACCTCCCGAAAAATATACTAATATAGCCAGGTTTAGTTGTAATGTTTTTCAAGCCATTCTAATTCTAACACGTTTCCTTCATTAGTCAAGCATGCTGTCACTTCGCCATCGGTTTTTTTTACCAGTGTATGCACATCGCAAATGGGGTCAGAGTAACTGTCAGGTACAAATTCTAGATTGTCAGCGAAGCTGCTGTCTGAACTACTTCAAGAAAGAGTTCTTTTTTGTTGAGGCATCACCGCCACCGGCACTCTTTGTGTGTGGCACTATATTAAAAAGACTTTTGTCATGCCAAAAATGTGTGCTAAAGACTGAAATGCGCATTTTTTTCTCATGGATAACTAGGGCTCTGTACAGTTGAAAATGCAATCAATGGATTTACCAAATCTATTCCTTTTTTTGGCAGTGCAAGCAATGTAACAGCAGGCCGGACACGTGCGACTTGTCACTGGCAATACTGGCACAATTGCCAATGACAAATGAAGCTCTGAGCTAAAGGACTAAGCCAGCATATGCTTTTGTGGATGCGGAAAGCTATGTGCAGTTAGTCTAATTAAGTTTGTACACAGTTGTCTGAAAGATTATCAACACTTTTACAATGATTATTGCAGACCTGCAATTAGAAACTAGGATATTCACTTTTACCTAGAATAGTGCTGCAGCTTCAATACAGGCAATATGCGAAAATGCCCATATGATATGCAGCAGTGTTAGTAGTGCACAATAAAGGTTCCCAAGAGGCTAAAATTGTGGCCCTCCTACAGCCTGGAAATAAAATCCCATGTACACTTTGCTGGTATGCACAGAAATACTGCCTTTTGATAACTAGACATAGGCTGCACCTAACTTCACCATCTGTGTTTGCCTTGGATTGCCATGCCTTATGTAACGTGCACAAAGGGATTCTACTTTATTTTGTAATTCTTTTCACATGTACATTTTGGTGAACCGTCTGCAGCCACAGGGCCTGCTTTTGAGCTGCATAGATAGTCTTTTCCTCATGGAAGTTTACAGTTGACAAGTGCTCTGTTCAGTTTATGGGGTTTAATGTCCCAAAGCGACATTGGCTATGAGGGATTCTGTAGTGGACAGCTGCAGAAAATTCTGACCACCTGGATTTTTTTATGTGCACTGACATCGCAAAGTACAAAGCCGCCTTGCATTTGCCTCAATCAGCTGCCACCGCGGCTGAGAGTAAACCTGTATCCGTTGGATCAACAATCAAGCTCTCTTATCACTGAGCCACCGTAGCAGATTACAAGCGAACATTGCTGAAACCAGATCCACGGCATGGAACCTGTAGGCATAGGTTCAGGTGCAGAAACATTTTCTACAAAATTTTGCCTTGCAAACAAGCAACATTTGTGCACAACCTGCACTGTGTGCAAGGAGGCTGCAGTGACAAAGCCAGCCAAAACGAAGGTAAAGCTTGACCACAAAGCTGCACATGCAAAAAATGAAATGATGCATTTTGAAAAGCCTAATGCTCAGCTTCATTCAAAGATGTGTACAAAGCCAAAGTTTCTGTCGCCAAACCCGAAATCCAGGTTTCCTGCACAGCTGTTGTGCATAAGCTGCCCATATGAAAACCGATAATCAAAAGTTTCGCACCTTGCTTAACTGTGAGGAATCCATTTTTATTGCATGCTTCAAGCCTACTCAAGATGTTGGCCTGTTTAAATCCCCTAGCCAGGGTTTTTCAATATATTTGCATTTCGGAAACACCATAGAGCCTGAAAGTTGCAAGGAATGGAAATTGCTAAATGGCCTTTTTTCAGCTGCACAGTGCCTTCAGTAAGCTCAAGCTTATGACACTATTTGGCAGTAAAGTCTTCTACTGGCCTGATTGGTGCACTATCCACAAAAAAGCATTGGCACTCGTGCTGAGCAGGTCTGGAATAGAAGCTGTTAAATGGTTCATAGGGCAGAGCACAAGCTGCTTTATTCTAGGTGTAGGAAATTACAACATTACAAAATGGAGGGAGGGTACGTACACAGGACAGGAAATGGCTGACTAAATATTCTCAGCCTGTGAAGTCATCTGAGTGTTGGGCCAAACGCTATGCAAGCACTAGATAACTCCATTCTTAAGGGCTTGGGCTCGCCTCATGGCAAAGGCATTAATATTTCCCCATTTTCCTGCATTAAATAGCAGTATTGCTGACACAAGCTGCAAGAGTGTTCACTAGACAAACTGCTTTCAAGCAATGTAAACCGTGAACGCCACTACTACCATTCCACTAGCACAAATAGCAAGCATTGGTGCCGCAGAGCTTCTAGCAAAGAATGCTCAGAAGCATAAAAGTCGCACAAAAAAGTGCCTCGGTAGTAGTTAAACCGTTTGCGTTTTTCATTCCATAAGGTAAATGAAAATGCGGTGCCGTTTCGAATGCCGTCAACAGAGCTTGAGGTGCAGACAATAGTAGCCAAAGGAGAAACACTCCCCTACCGTGGTGGCATTTTATGCCATCGGGAGCAGTTCCCTCGAATACCGCGCGAAGGGCCCTACGTAGCCGCAGTGGTCATCAATGCACCAAGCGAGGAAAAAAGGTTAATAAATTATACTAAAAGCGAAGGAATTCGGGCAAAAACAGCGGTAAGCAGATCAGAATCGAGTTTTGACAGCAAGAGAAAAGCCTACATTTTCTGTCCTGATTCAACCTTCTTAGTCCCGGAGTCACCCATTCCTTGGCACTTAGGTGCACTCTTCTGAACCTAAGCACAAAGATATAGCTTTCATAAAGCACAAAACAACCGGCGCAACAAAACGCAACATCGGGAATAATTGCGCCGTCGCGAGGACGTGCGGCGGCCCTTTGACGTCTTATGTCCTTTCCTGCAAGAAAAAGCAGCACCTTGGATGCGGAACGTGTTCTTTATTAGCGAGAACCGTTAAATTTTGTTGTGGGTAAACATTCAGGACGAGAAATTGTCAAAAAAGACGGCCACTTACGCGTCCTAGCGCAAAACATGGAAGCAGCCATCTTGAATTTTTTAAATTTTTTATGTGTAAATACACGACAGATGGCGCGAGATGCTACAAAACGGTTTGATGTATGCAGACCATATTGTGCTGCTAGCTGAGAGTCTGGAAGAATTCCAAACTCTAGTTAAGTATTGCGGAGACGAAGGGGACGCTCTAGGCTTCAGTTTCAGCGCAGTTAAGTCGGGTCTGATGATTTTCAACGGCTCAACTGATCAGGGTCTTAAAATACAAGGCCATGAAACACCTAGAGCAGCTGAATATAAATATCTGGGGGTATGGGTAAACGAAGGATTGGCATACATTGGAAAGCATGAGCAATCACTTAAGGCTAAAGGGCGAAGGAATGCCGGGATAATGAAGCATAAGGCATTGTGGGGATACAATAGGTAAGAGGTTTTGAGGGGTATTTGGAAAGGAATTATGGTGCCCGGACTTACTTTGGGAAATGCGGTTTTGTGCCTAAAATCAGAGGTACAGTCGACATTAGAAATAAATCAGAGATCCGTTGGACGGCAAAACCACAAATGAGGCGGTACAGGGAGATATGGGCTGGGCATCTTTCGAAGTACGGGAAGCTCAGAGTAAAATATTATATGAGGAACGCCTGAGGAAATTGGACAGTAACAGATGGGCAGCTAAAGTATTTAAATACCTGTACTTAAAAAACGTGAACTCACAATGGAGGAAAAGAACTAGGAAACTAACTAGTAAGTATGCTAGTCACAAGGACGGAGAAATAAAGAGCATTAAGCAACAGGTGAAAAACACAGAAGGTAAAAATTGGATAAATTCGATGGAAAAGAAACAGAGTGTGGAATTATAGCGTAAGTGGAAAATGCAGATCAGGAAGAAAGATTTCTTTGATAACTCAAGAGGCAGTGCCCTACTTTTTGAAGCTAGATCAGGGTGCCTTAGAACACGCAGCTACAAAAAGAAATTTAACAATGGAGATGACGCATGTGCTGTATGTGGAAACTCCAGTGAAACAATTGACCATATTATACTCGAATGTAATGGTATCCATCCGGAAGTTGATGCAGGCGCAATCACTGTTCCTGAAGCTCTGGGGTTCAGAGATACCAGTGGCCGGGTGAATAAACCGGCGGTGGAAACTATCAAAAATCGACTGGAAGATTGGTGGCTTAAAAGAAGAGAAGTGACATAATGTTAGTAATGTAGGAACAAAAATTTAATAAATAGAATGATGGTTTAGTTAACCATTCTAAATCAATAATTAAGATATACGGAGCAAAATGAGCATGATAGCTACTGCTACCACCCCGTTTCAAAGGGGACGCTCCTATATTCCATCCATCCCATCCATCCGATAATGATGATAATGGCCGCGAATTTTGAAAATTCAGTTTGCGCAGAAGGGTAGCGCTTTTTGCTTAAATTAGGCGCAAATTCGACGAGATATATAGGCAGACACCAGGCGTGAAAGGGAGATTTAGTTTGGCTACGAAAAACATTTACGCCATACATAGCATAAAAACAAATCCCAATAATGGTCATTTTCGACTTCAATTACACTCGGAGACAACTTGTTATGGCAGTGTGGCCAAGGCTAGGCAGAAAAGGTGGAAAAGGAGCCAACTCATCCCTAGTGACCTCACACTTTCTCTTCAATTTATCCCTTTCACCCGCCCCCTCGCCTTCCACAGGCAAGAGGACCATGGCCCGTCGTCTTCCCTTTCCTGTCTGGCCTGGGCCACAGTGACAAAAAAAAAGAGGAAAAGGGTACCCCTTAGTATATACATAAAATATGCTGACAATGAAACATGAACTGATCGGGCAGCGCCTAGCTTGTCCGTGCGACTCTCCATAGCAGTTGCAGATCCTGTACGGCCCGAGAACTTGTGTTCCGCCCAAAAAGCAAAGAAGGGCACAAGCTTTCTAAACTGGTTCGTTTTATTTCATGCATACTGCTAGCCTCCTTTTTGAGGCTGTTGCAGGTTTGGGGCATAATATAAGAACAGCAAATGACAGGAATACTGACAATCCACACTTGTCTAATTTTTATATAATTCTATATGGCAGTGTGGAACAAGGAATGGAAAAAGAGAATATGATACAATATAATCACACTGAAGACACATGTTTCACTATATCTCTACAGAGATCAGGCTACACATATATAGGGTACTCAAGGAAAAATTGCCAGCCGTGAATTGAACCCATCTAGTGATGAGCAATTAACCACTCTATCGGCTAAACCATTCCATTCGCGGACCGCCAGGGGAAAGAAGGAGAACATGAACGTATCGCTGTGTGCTCGATACTCGACTAAATGCTTGAAATGATGCATTCTTTCGTTTCTATGTGGTGACAGTTTAATAAATTTGGATGCTGTATGCAATCAAGAACAACCACACCGTGCGTGCTGCATAGCAAACAGCCTTCGGATGCTTGCCGTTGAATCAAACTGTAAAACTGGAGTCTCTATAAAGTCTTGACCATGAACTGCAGTATTTTATGTTGCTTTTAACCTCATCTTGGTTTGCAACTTCAGGTTTAGGTTCATTGCGCAGGCGAGTTCTGAGTGTTACTATAGGCAGGGGTGTTGGAAGAGGAGCAAAGGCAGGGAGATCCTCAGCCTGACTATACCCACTGCAGGGCGAAGGACTCTCCCATATTCCTCCAATTGACCCGGTCCTGTGCGAGCTGCATCCACTTGACCCCTGCAAACTTCTTAATCTCATCCGCCTACCTATTTTCTGCCGCCCCCTGCTACGCTTTCCTCCGCTTGGTCCAGTTTGTTGCCCTAAGCAACCATCGCTTATCCTTTCCTCGCGCTACATGTCCTGCCCATGCGCATTTCTTCTCGATTTCCATTAGAATGTCTGACTTGAATTATTTCTCTAATCCACTCTGCACGTTTCCTATCTCTTAACGTTATCCCTACCATTTTTCTTTCCATAGCCCTCTGCGTTGTCCTCAACTTAAGTAGAACCCTCTTTGTTAGCTTCCACGTTTCAGCCCCATAGGTAAGTACAGGTAAGATGCAACCGTTGTATACTTTCCTCTTGAGCGATACCGGTAAGCTGCTAGTCATAATATGGGAGTACTTGCCAAATGCGCTCCTTCCAGTCTTATTCTCCTTGTTATTTCTCTTTCAAGGTCCGGATCTGCGGTTAATACCTGTACTAAATAGATATATTCACCTAATACTTCCAGTGCTTCGCTACCTAACGTACCCTAAGCTATTAAACGTTACCTTAGTCTTCTGCATATTGATTTTCAAGCCTACTTTTTACTTTTCCTGTCTAGGTCATCAATCATTCTTTGCAATTCATCCCCTGAGTTACTTAGCAAGGCAATGTCATCAGCAAATCGCAGATTACTGAGGTATTCTCCATCTACTCTTATCGCTAACTGCTCCCATTCTAGATGTCTTCTTTCTTAGATTCTAGCATCTAGATGTCACTGCATAAATTATTCATAGTTTTTTATGCATCTATTTCTGCTTACCGCTTTTTCTTTGCTTGTATTGTAAATTATTTGTGTTTATTTGGTGAACCCCCCCCCCCCCTATGTAATGCCTGCAAAGGCCCTTAGGGTATTTGAATTAAATAAATAAACAAACAAAAATATATGGGTGTGCAGTGTTAACAGTGAGTGCTGGAGTAGCTCGGTGCAGTAAGCAGCCAACAAGTGTGCCAGTTACGAGACGTAGTGTTGGGTTGAGTGCTTTATTGGGTTGAGTGGTATTATAGCACCTAAGTGGGTATTGCAACCCAGATTCACTTTCAGTTTGGTGGAATGACTATACAGGTAATTCATTGGGTATAGGGTGTGACATGTCCAGGCGATACCAACGACAATGGCAACAATTTGGCCTCACAGATTGGCCCTCATATGTTTTAATTGTTGCTATAAGTGTTTTTCAGTCACTTAACAAATTGCTATCTATAGTAGAAACAATACTCATGCACTGAAAATAAAATGAAAATACCAAGATGCGAAAGTTGTGCAGAATAAACGAGCGGCTGCGTCTCCAAGACTGCAGCAAGACTGCTGACAATAAAAACAAAAATGGCACAGACACATGTAAACACTGAAATGAAGTGAATGCTCTACCAAGCAGCATTGCATATACGATATTAGCCCAAGTTTATAGTCTACTAACACGTATACAGTAACAAGGCAGCTGCAAGTGACCTGAAGGAAGTTAAGCAAACTACCTTCCTGGCCGCATTTTGGCAGCTCGCTGCATTCGTTACTCTGGGCCTCAAGCAAACTACTGTATATTGTGTCATAGTGTATATATTTCTTTTTATTTTTACCTACCCTGTCCTTTCTCGCTATCGTTCACCTCTTTGATTTCCTCTACCCTTCCTCGCTATTCTTTTATTTCCACCGCCCCAGTTCAGGTGCTTCAGATATCAGATACCAGGGCTGGTAAACATCTTTTCCTTCCTTGTATATATAATAAAATAACCACTAAAACAACAAACGCTGCTAATGCTAATAATCTTAAATTAGAATCAGATAAGCAGACCGAACTGTAAAACAAGTTGACACAGTATACCCAGTGCCTACGTTGTCGTGCAGCGCTGTCGCAAGTTCCTGATAGAAAAAAAATTTATTTGCGCAAAGCTTTGTTGGAAAGAATTCCATTCCTTCCCCACTGCTTGTTTCCGACGAGTGACTGCATCATTAATTGACACTGTCTGTAATGCAGTGTGTTGTTGACTTTGTGCAGTGTTTCTTCAACTAGAGTAGTCTTTTGATGCGTGATTTCACCCCATTTACTTTTGTATCAGTATTCATTGTTCGTTTTTTTTTGTGCGTGTTCTGTCAATACCAATGCTGTCCAGGGTCAGTTTTTTGTGCTTTGTTTTGTACCGTGCTTCTCCTGCTTGGACCATGTTTGGTCCGCAGTATGTGATAAATAAATAAAATAAATAAGTCATTTTTGCTGCACTGCTTATCGATACATGCTCTGATAAAACACACGAGTTTTGCACCGTCTCCAGATTGCTTTCCGAAGCTAGAAGGTGGCATGCATGCCACATATATATATAAGTAATTGACAAATTGCATACTAATTTTGATCTGTAATATCTGCAAGCTCAAAAACAATTAAGTACCAGGATGCCGTTTAGCTTATTTCACTGCTGAATGACACATATCGCACTAATTTCGCGGACAAAAATGGACACGACACCCACCTACCGCTGCACTTTGCGCACTATGTCAAAAAACAACAGCAATGACAATGGCTTACCTGAGAAGCGACAACGATGTCACATCGTTGACGCAGACATCGCAAATTTGTTCGGTACCCATGAATCGAACGTCCGACTTTTGCAGCTGAATGGTTTAATGTTAAGGGTACGTCGCACTACCTCCGCTACAGCAAACCCACGCCCACTGCCCGAGTGCGCCGACGACGACGTCGTCCAGAGCTTGGTCCAGAGCTCCTTAATCCAACGCCGTCGGCGACAACGAGGAAAGAGCCAAAAAGCCCGCCAGCCCATCACGAATCTGGGGACAAATTCAGACTCAATTAGGGACAGAATAGTCAACATTTAGGTACTTTGTAAAAACATGGTGTTCAACGCGTTTGGGGAAATCTAGGCACAAAATTTTAGCCGAAAAAACCCTATTGATGGCGGGTTTTAGTCTCGCCCCTCCGCAGCATTAGGCTGCCTCGATGTCAGGGCGGCGCTGACATCGAGGCACCCTACGCAGCATAAAGAAAGAGATTGGTAAAGACATAGCCGGTCTCGAGGGAGAGCGCGCGCTCTTTCTTATGGCCTTCTCAATCGCCGCGTGAACAATGGAAACTTTTCTCCTCGAGTCACGCTCTCCGCCACCGCAAGGGGCGCGACCTGCTCACTGTTCGCTCCGCATCTGCTTCAGCGGCGGCGGGTGGCTTTTGCATGGTTTCGCGCTGTCGCTCGCTTGTTTCGTGGTGAGTGCAGCCCCGGAATGAAAGAACATGGAAGGTAGATACTGCAGCGGCATGTCGTTAGCGTACTATATACACACGTGAACTGAGCCTATATAAAAACACTGTCGCTCAGCAAACGTTCGACAAGCATATGACATGCATTGCGGCATGGTAGCTACTTCTGTCCATTTTAATCCGAATTTTTCCCAAGCCTGCACAAGAATAGCAAAAATAAAAACTGATCACATCGAAGCTTCTTCAAGGCTAACATTCGAGCAACTCGTCTGCAACAGCAAAACAAAAACTGATCACATCGAAGCTTCTTCAAGGCTAACATTACAGCAACTCGTCTGCAGCAGCAAAACCGTCCTTAAGCGCTAGATGCGAAACCATCCATACATAGCACCGAAGATGAAAATAATTTCATAAAAATATAATGTAAGTTGCATAATGCTTGCATGATATAAAGTATTAGTATAACAGTCAAAGTAAAGACTTTAAGGTTGAGTATTCAATGTTATTATAACTTATATATTAGCAAATGTGTTGTATTTAAACATAATTTATTTCGCAAATGCTGTTTTAATGAAATTTTACATGATATTATGCTTATTATGAAAACAATAAAGAAATGGTTTGATATTCATGACATCACTTGTGCTGAAAGCGGTAAAACGAGGCTAATAAATGACGCAGCTGGTGATACTCGATTGCAGTGGCTATATCGAAAGCATCCAAGAAACTTCTATAGCGTTAAAGAAGGAAACGTTCGCTGAAGAAACGTTTCAAGAAATTCTGTTCATCACAGTCTACTGTACAAGTAGTAGAATACCTCCTGGGTAAAGGTGTCGCCTCCGTCCTCATCAGGAAACTCAATATATAGTGGCCCCATTGAGGCTCTCTTAGGGAAAGTAAGGCTGATGTGCGGAGAGAACGACATGCTAAATTCGAGGGCCATAACAGCGGCACTTGACCACATTCTCAAGACGGACGTTTCATCTTGGAGCAAAATCAAGGCAGTTTTCGTCGATGCCAAAGAAATAATTTCTGCTCGGTCACAATCAGTAACCGAGGAAATGACGAAATTGTGGTGGCATCTCCTGTCATCCCATTACTGTCACATATTCTGGCTTAGCTTACGTCGATGGACACATCGATAAGTTAATCAGTGACTTCGGGTGTGACGCTTGCACTATCTTTCATGAAACTAGCGAAAGAAGCAGCCCCATGTACATTCTTCTACGAGGACAAGAATTCTAGTGGACTGCATTATCCGAAACCATAGTTTATTGCCCTATTGGACAACGTTTTCTTAAAAAAATAATTGTGCATCTACCACACACAATTGCTCTCAAAACTTCAAATCCTGATTCAAGGAGCGCAGTTGAGAATTCGCCATTGCTGAGTTGCCCTGAAGGAATTAACAACAGCCTATAAGGTCCGCTTCTTTGATATTTGAAACATTTATCAGAATCCTTCCTGTCAATTATGCCAAAAACGTGACAGATAGGAATTACAGGCCAGCTCCCTATATGAACAAACCGGCCAGGAAGATTGAGACTGAATTTTCTAGCCGCAGGTCACGTTTTGATTAATTGATGAATATGTACAATGTATAACTTCAAATGACAATTTTTTTATAGTTTGCCGCTCTTTTTAATTGGGCATAACTGTTCGTGTCCATTTCCTTGATTAAAAGTTGTTGTTTATCTATGTATAAACCGACTACGTCTGTTATACACGTGCGTCAGTCACGAGACTACATATACATATTCTGTCTTTCAACCGACTGATTTGTTTTGAACGAAGCTAGAACAGCTCACTCCACTAGACAACTGCAATTGTAACTATATGCGTAAATTTTGTTCCTTACTCTGAATCTGAGACGCGCCATGAATTTTCGCCGGTGCCTCTTTTGCTCTAAACGAAACCAGAAGCGGTTGACAGAATCTCCAGCCAACAGTTTGCCATGCACTCACGTCAGGTCGCGCTGCACCTGCTTACAGCTTTCTAAGGACCGCTGCATAGCCTGATAAATTTATTTCTGTACAAAAGTTAGGGGCAAAAAATGTTGATGTAAGGGTACCAACTTCATTCGACCGTGCTCAGCCGCACTGACGAAGGCGCGCGCGCGCGCGCGTGAGCGGTGTTGACTATATTTTATTCCTCGTACACGATAAATTTTACACGCTGATTACGGCGTCTTTGTATAAACCATAACTGATGAAATGTCGGACCTTCCGGTTGCAATTGAGGCGGGCGCGGAGCGAAGAGCGAGCGCGCGTTTCCCTTGCGCGTGAACGGCGGTAGCAGAGGCGCAGCAGTGGGGCGGTGGCGACCCCACCGAGGCGCGGCGGGTGGTGGAAACAGACCCCATTGGTGTGGTGAGGCCGTAAGAGAAGAGAAGCGCGCTCTCCCTCGAGACCGGCAGTGGTAAAGAGCGGACACTCGGCGAAAACTGGCCCCAGGATATGACGCGCGACTTGTTGCGCTGCTGCCGATTGATGGATGGCGGCACCAGCGTGGACATGCGCGGACGCGCGCGCCACGGCACTCGCTGCTCGTTGCAGCGGCATTGGCAGCGGTAGCCCGCCGGAGCAGACGACAGAAAGTTGTCGAAGGGAGCGAGCGGTTGTCTGCTCGTGCCTCGCCGCGCCTGTGCGGCCAATACCGCATATTTTTATCTCTCGTGGGCTGCTACGCGCAACAACTGTGGTTTGGAACGACTTCAAGGTGAGCAACGTTTTTTTGTTGAACTACGCTGCATTTCAACCAGTTTACGCTGACCACACCGGCCGGTGCCAATTAAGTTTCGCAGCTCGTGAAAAGGCGCGCCGGCTGTTCAGGCATAGAGAAGTTCAGGCGCAGTTCGTGACGCTCCTGCAGTTTCCAACGAACAGTTTATCTTAGAACGCTGGACAAAGCATGTGAAGGCATCAAGGCACGCCATTGCGCCAACATGGCGTATTAGCCGGCCGGCGGGTGCGGCCAGGCCTGACGCGGTTTGCCGAACGGCTAGTTTTCCTAAGTGTCGCGTTTAACAGGGCGACGGTAAGGGGAGAAATGTTGCATTCTTCACTTTCTTGTCAAACTGAGCAGTATTTCAGGCAGTTTAGCTCAGTACGGCGGCGACTGCGTTTCACAAAGTCGCGCGTGAAGGGCAAGCTAACGGGGATGACAAGGCGTGCTGGCCGCAGTGACGTCACATGGCGTGAGGCGGTTTTGCGAACGGCTAGTTTTGCGTGGCGTCGCATTTAACAGGGCAACCGCAAGGTGCGAAAAGTTTCATTCTTGTCAAACTGCGAGGCATTTCGGGCAGTTTAGCTCAGCACGGCGGTCTGCGCTGTTTTGCGAACGGCTAGTTTTGCGTGGTGTCGCGTTGCATTTAACGGGACAACGTTAAAGTGAGAAATGTTTTATTACGCTGCAAGCTTCATTGCTTCAGCTGTTCAGTGCTTTTGAGGAATACTGTTAGTTTAGTGGCTGTTATTTCACTCACTGTAGAAATGCATTTTCAGATAGGTTCGGTTAGCCTGCATTTCCTGACCTCTACGTTGCAAGAGTAGCTTTTGTATCAATTTTACGAATGACAGCTTTTCTGTTCTGGACCATAACTGCTGCTCACCAAGTCTTCAGTACGCACCCACATGCATAGATGTGTGCGCAGTGCAGTGGCCTTACATTTCATTGTAACCTTCTGCATCATATGTTCATTCCCTTTCCAACAGCACCGCATGGACGCACGGACTGTTGCCGAAGCACGGCAGATGCGACAAGTGAACGGTGTGGCCTTCCCCCCAAGCGCCAGTACTCTCTGCCCTGAACAAGGTAGCCGCGACTGGGACTGTGTAGTTTATGTATATTGCCGGTTTTGTTACATATCGTTTGCCATAATTCGGAAATCAAAGTTATGCTATTTTTTGTCTCTACCTAAGTGCTGTTTCTCGCGTTCTGTATTTTTATTTTTCTGTGCTGTGCATAACGCCTAATGTGTGCCGAGTTTTGTCAATGCATCCGTCTACATCTGTTGCGTCTCTTGTGTGTTTTATATGCAGCAAAATAAATGTTCATTTCACAAAGCACTTGGCGTCTTTTCTGCAATACTGTTTTGCAAAGGCTGGGGCGCAGCTGCGTTGATTGTCGGCTTAAAAACTGGGAATTTTTTCCATGTTGTTATCCATGCTGAAAATAAATAGAAACACTAGCAGACCATGTAAAACCAAAATAATGCGCCAAAAGGGCAGGCAAGGGCACAGCACATGCTAGCATTCAAATCGCGCGCCTTTCAGCAAAACAGGAAGTAGTTGCCGCCGGCCGCTTGGTGCGCTACAGTGAAATGGGCCGCTGGGCCCTATGGGAGTGTCCGCTCTTTACCAATCTCTTTCTCTATGTGCGCAGTGGCGCATTCATCATCATCAGCCTGACTATACCCACTGCAGGGCGAAGGCATCTCCCATATTTCTCCACTTAATCCGGTTCTGTGCTAGCTGTATCCACTTGACCCCTGCGAACTTCTTAATCTCATACGCCCACCTAACTTTCTGCCTCCCCCTGCTACGCTTTCCTTCCCTTGGAATCCAGTTTGTTACCCTCAGCGACCGTCGGTTAGCCTCTCTTCGCACTACATGTCCTGGCCATGTCCATTTCTTCTTAATTTCCACTAGAATGTCGGTAACTTGAGTTATTTCTCTGACCCACTGTGCACGCTTCCTATCTCTTAATGTTACCCCTACCATTTTTCGTTCCACAGCCCTCTGGGTTGTCCTCAACTTAAGTAGAACTCTCTTGGTTAGCCTCCACGTTTCAGCCCCATAGGTGAGTACAGGCAAGATGCAACTGTTGTATACTTTCCTCTAGAGCGATACCGGTAAGCTACTAGTCGTAATCTGCGAGTGCTTGCCAAATGCGCTCCATCCCAATCTTATTCTTGTTATTTCCTTTTCATGGTCCGGATCTGCGGTTACTACCTGTCCTAAGTAGACATATTCGCCTACTACTTCCAGTACTTCGCTACCTAATATAAACTGCTGTTCCTTCCCGAGGCTGTTGAACATTACCTTAGTCTTCTGCATATTGATTTTCAAGCCTACCTTTTTACTTTTCCTGTCTAGGTCATCAATCATTATTTGCAGTTCATCCACCGAGTTGCTTAGCAAGGCAATGTCATCAGCAAATTATAGATTACTAGGGTATTCTCCATCTACCCTTATCCCTAACTGCTCCCATTCCAAGTGGCGCATTAGCACGACCAGACGGGACAAGGAGCAGCTTCCTCAGTCACGGCCTGTCTCGGGGGAGAGCGCGCTCTCCAGACCGGCCGTGCCTCAGTACGTCTCCCCGTCCCCAAAATAAAAACAAAAAACGTACAAAAAAACGCCTTCCTCCCACTTGACAACGGCAACAGGCAATAAATGCGGCGCGCCTTCTGCGCTGAAAGGGAGCCGAGCTGCAATTATCGAAGTTATTTACTCCAAAGGCTGGTAAAATTTTGGAAGGGTCGGCATATATGGCGTGATAGCCGCATGACAGCCTCATTTCCCAAATATATGGCTGAACTGAACGATTGGATGGACACGTAAGCTTCGGCTCATCTCGCTGATTGTTCACGAGCGTGCACTCTAATGTCGTATATATCACCAGTGGCGCAAATCGCGAGCGTACAGCCGCGGTCCGTGACCGTCCTTTTGATTTGGTCTGTTAGATGGAGACCGTGGGACACAGCATATGCAAATGGCTCAGCAGGATTAGATGTCAAAAAGCATATATATGTTGCAATTTTCCTAGAATAAAAAGCCATGCAACGATCTACGTGTGTTTATGTTTGAAATAAAGCCTATTTTGTTTGCAGTCAGTCTCTAATAGGGACTACCGTTAATTTAAGGTATAGTCTTGTGCTGACGCCTCGAAGCTATATATTATTCTTTGGCGCCCTTCTCAATTGCGCAGAGATGTGGCTAATGCGCGACAGTGGCATTGAGAGTGTGGCTGGCATAGGTATACCATAGGCGTGCTCACAGGAGGAGGGAGGGTGGGGGGGGGGGGGGGGGGGGGAGGGTAATCTTCTCAGCGGTGCTCAAAGTCACGTTTATGGCGATGTAGTTTCTTTTGCATTTTAACGATACTGGCGGCTGAGGACCCGTGATGCAATTGAATTACAAGAACTTCTCACTTGCCACGTTTACCTACAGAAAGCCGAGGACTCAAGGAACCCGTTGTGAGAGCGCGTCGTCGCGTTTATAGATATTGGTGCACGCTATTCATTCTTATGCTTCAGTGGCATGACGTCAAATCAATGTTTGGTTCCTCATCATAATTTGAGCTGCGTTTTGTCCTTAGGTACTTTGGTGAGAGGGTGAGGCGTTGAGCGGTGATCGTCACACTCCTAATGAACCCTGAGCACGCCTATGGCGTTGTGTGCACGAACAAAGACAACGCCTCGTGAGCACAAAATGTCCTGCGGACGCCTTGAAATCTTAATTGATCACCTCGAAAGACATCGATGGTGTCTTTGAGAAATATTTTAGCCAAGTCGTCTGGAAGCGCTCTCAGCAAAAAAATTCTCCCCGGCGGACGCCAAGGCGCGACGGCTCCAAACCTGGCGCAGTATTGCTATCGCAATAATAATAAAAAAAAAAGGAGCTGCCGCATCAGACACATATTCCGCACGCGCGCTTGTAAGAGACATGAAGTGATGTGACCCATCAGCCAGTAGGCGGGCTGGTGGCGCGCGGGAAACGAATGTCATACTCTGAAAATTTGCAGTGAATCTACTCTGGTCAGTACTTAAAGTTAGGGAGGCCTCGGGGGGTATGAGACCCCATTACCAGCATTTTAGAGGGCCCTGAGACCAACGTTACTAAAACCTGGTGTGACCCCCCCCCCCCTCTTTGTTCTCAGTTGTATAAGGGCTGCATGAATATGAAGCGGGCTGCAATCGTTTTAGTTTTTTTTTTTCTGTGGTTTTCACATTTCTTTTCTGATTATTAACCCAAGAAGGGGAAGAGCGAAACAGGCTACACGCTGCTTTCTTTCTCACCCTCTTTATTTTCCTTTCCAACTGTGCTCTAACCGCTTCGTGACTTCCTCCGGTGATAGACTAATTTAAGGCCTGGCCCTGGTCCTGCCAAGCGCGCCAGCTTGCGTGGCCTGCAACGACATGCATGAGGGCAGTGCAAGCCATTTGAAGGGCGAGAACCTCAAAGCCCACCGGTGCAGAAGTGCAGATTACGTACGCAGCGCTGTGTGTCATGTTACCAGTTTTAATTCAGCAAACACTACACGCAAAAAAGCCGCTATTTCACGCGGGTAATGGCGGCGTAATTGCAATGAAACAGCGAGCTCAAAACTTTATTCGGGTGCCTAAAGTCGTCGGTGACATTTAAGAAAGAGCTGAAATTGCAAGATAAAAAACTAAAATAACGAACAACTTCGACCAGAGGCCGCAGCTCAACAATGGGAACTAGGGCACCTCGATACACGCGCCTCCCTATAATGGGACCTGCGGTGGTAAGCATGGAACTGGCGATTTTCAATGGTTCAACAAGGTGCTCAAAATACAAGGTCATGAATTACCCAGACTGGCCGAATATAAATATCTCCGCGGGTGTACGTAAACGAAAGATTGACATACAGCACGAACAGTACGTTATACCACAGAAGGGTGAAAAGATGCCGGGATAATAGAACATAGGCTATAGTGGAGTACAACAGGTATGATGTGCTAATAGGCGATTCAGAAATGAGTTATGGCGGCAGGGCTTATTACTAGAATGCCGTTTTGGGGCTAAAGACAGCGGTACAGTCGAGATAAGAAATAAGAGAGCTTTTGGACGATTAAAACTATCGCTTTCGTAAAACTATAGGTTTCCACGGCCAAACCACAAACGAGGTGGTACAGAGAGGGGGATATGGGCTGGACATCTTTCGAAACACGGGAAGCGTGGAGTTCAGTATTACATGAGGAATGTGAGAATAAAATGGACAGCAAGAAGTGGGTAGCTAAAGTATTTAAATATCTATGCCTAAAAAGCGTTGACTAAAAATGGAGGAAAATAACTAGGAATCTATAGTACGTTTGCAGGGCTCAAGGACTGAGAAATAAAGAGCGTTAAGCAAGAGGTGAAAAACACAGAAGGTAAACAGTGAATAAATTGCAGGGAAAAGTAGCAGAGTGTAAAAAGATATCAAAACTGCAAAAGGCAGATCAGGGAGGGACCTTTCTTTGATAACTCAGCAGCTGTGTACTATACTTTTTGAAGCTAGATCAGGGTGCCTTAGAAGACGCAGTGTTTTATTGAATAATCAAAAGGGAAGGAAAAGAATGCTGCCGACCGCGGGAACTGCTGTCACAATTTTGAAGCACCCGAATTGCGACCGGCGGAAAAAGTGATATGGGGAGGATAGCGTGGAAAAGTAAAGAGGGCAGCGATAGCATGATAGGACACAGGGAGTTTTGTACGTTATTTACAAAATACAAAAAGTGGAAGAGTTTCCGTCATTCGCACACAAGTGTCGTGTCTGGTAAACAAGATAGAGAAGTGTCTCGTTGATATCTCCACCAGCTCCGCCCTGTGAAGGCGCCGCTAACGACTCTGGGAACTTCGGTGGCCCCTCGTAGCGCGGCTCAGGAGTCGGGACATCTCTGATAAGACTCACAACATGCGACTTGCACATTCCATGCACAGAAGCGAGGAATGCGCTTTCCTCCTCTCCGCCTCGCGAGGGGCACCTTCCCTCTTCTCCCTTGTTATTTCGATTCCTTTGCGGTATTCAACCTCCCCCCTCCCCAGAACAAGTACATTCCTTGTTCCTTCCGTCGACCCCCTCGAAAGAGGACGTCATGTCAAGCGGTAGTAGAAAACTTTATTTGGGAAAATGGGCTATGTTTTAATGGCTGCGTTGGTCAAGCCCTAAATCCGGGACTCCGTTGGCTGAAGCCCCTGCCTGCGCTGTTGAAAACAAGGGCCCTTGTGCCGCAAGGTTGGAGCTGGACAGAGCCCCCTCCCATTCCGCCCAAGTTCGTTCTTTTACGAGGTATTGCATGGCTTTCTTGCTAAGCCCATGTCATATGGTAAAAGTCGGCTTTCTGGCCGAAAAAGGTGCATTCAGCTGAGAAAGTACCCGAACTAATTGCATGCAGTTTATCTGAGCTGTTTGAGGACAATGTTTGTAACCGCCTGAAATGGCATTCCAATGATTTATCGAGTCCTTTAGCAGAGCTGTGAGTGTTGGTCTCGCGGACGTGTTGCAGTATCTCGCGATATTTAGTGAGGGGCGGGAGGTGGTCACATAAGGGGAGTTATGAGGGAGCCCAGGAGGTGAGTGCTCGGGCTGCGGCGTGTGTACACTCGTTTCCCTCTACCATTTGACGACCAGGTACACATATTACTTCTTTGTCTGAGGGCTGATGTCTGACTTGGGATGATATTTTACAGGCCAAGGGTGAAACCAGACTTCGCTTGTAATTTCTGTGGGCGTTTTGGCAGTCGGTAACGGTGTGTGTTGCGGCTAATGCGATCGCTGCCTCCTCCATTTATGCGACATCTGAATTTCTAGCCGTCAGCCCCGCTACTGTATGACCTAGTGATGCAAACTGTTGTGATGCCTTTGCAGTGTATCGCAGCACCGCAGCATCACAAAGAAGGCTTCTTCGTCCTTGGAGTAGTTCTTATCCATCGTCCTGGCTCGTGCGTAGCATCGCGCCTCAAAATATTCGGATTACATATTGCGTGGCATGGGCCTGTTGTGGAGTTTTTCCTTTCACTCATGTGGTATCTATTGTCTCTGCTGTACATGCACGCGTAGTGCTGCAAACACTAATGCCGAGCTTGACAGGACGCGCGGAAAGATTGCATTAGAAGGTGAGCCTCTACCATTTCGTCGATGGTGCTGTGGACGCCAAGTTTAAGGAGTCTGTCGGTAGACGCGGTGAGGGGTAGCCCTAGCGCCAGCGTGTAGGCCATGCGAATTATGGTGTCGAGTGGCTTGAGGTAGTTGTTTGGCAGCTTGACACACGAGGTTACTTAAGTAATGCGGCTGACGATAAAGGTCCGAATCAATCCTACCGTGTCGTTCTCTCCCATAGCATTCTTCTTGGTCGTAACACGCGAGATCATTCTGCTGACTTTTCACACGACGTCCGGAGATCAGCGATAGCGGTTCCGTTGACCCTTTTGTTGCTAATGTGCAGGCCAAAGATGCGAATGATGTCCGCTTGGGGAATGGGTGTATCGTGGATCTTAATTTGTACCTGCTCGTTGCTGCCACGGGGCGCGTGACTTGAAGTTGGGACTTCGTACAGCAGTTAAGTCCGCAGTCATTGACGTAGTTCTGCACAGTGTTAGCGGCTTCCTGAAGTGCATCCTCAATCTGTCCTGCGTTACCTCGTGTTGTCCAAATAATGATGTCAGCTGAATACAGGGCACGGCGCGTGCCTTCTATGGCATTGAGTCGGTACGCTAGGTGCAGGGCCAGATTAAAAAGAAGAGCGTAGAGTACCGCTCTTTGTGGCGTGCTCCTCATGCACATGAGGATTGGGTTTGATCTCGTATCGTTCACTCTGATATGTACCTGACTATTTTGCAGGAATTCCTTAGATTAGTTTGTGGGAAGGCACGTATTATCCCCTCCTGGCTACAGCGGGGCGGCGAGGGTGAGGCGCTGCGTCTCCTCTCCACTTCACGTGGCAGCCTGCTCCCCCCCCTCTCTCCCTCGACTGCGGTGGCGAGGGAGGCGTGCGCTGTGTGTGAGTGTGGTGGTGTGCGGCCTGAACACAGAGCGGACCGGACGGGCCAGCAGTGCGGACGCGTCCGGAAAAGACTGGAACCAGGTGAAGTGAATTGCTTGATCGCGCGTGCGCGACTGAGGAAAACAATTAAACCGGTTACCCTTTGGTCATCGGTGTTCGTGTTGTTCTTGGGGGCCACCACTGTGGTCTGAGCTAGCGGAGCGCTGTTTGCTCTGAGAGCGGAGCCGCAGCCCCGTAGAGAATCCCACATTTTGGCGCACCAACGTGGGTCCCTGTTGGCGTTCCAGCGGGGTAAGCTAGCTCTGTATGAACAACATGACCAGCCCGCGCTATGGGCTGTCTGACCTAATGATGTTGGCCGACGTCTGCGGCCAAGCTCGGGAGATCTCGAGCATTAGCCATTTGGCTACATCAAATCCAACCGCCGATGCGATGTTGGGAGGTCAATTGGACGTGTTGCATGATGCCGCAGGCGCGGCTACCGTCCGAAACGTTGCGCCGGGCATTCCCGGTAAGCACATCGAGCCGGAACAGTCCGATGGCTGTGGCTATAGAAGTTCCGTTCTTTTGAACGTGTCCCCTGGCGCACCCGCCGATGCGGCTCGCGCTAGTATGTTCGCGCCGCGAACTCCTGGCCAGCTTCCGAAGCCCGTGCCCAGTGGCAGTGGCTTCCAGGCCCAATCGCTCCGCCATGTAACAGGTGCGACTGCCAATGCAGTTCGCCAAACGAGTCTTAATACAGGCAATCCTGAATTACTCGTACAGCCATCGCCCGTCGGCGGCGGCTACTCTTCGCTCCTTTCACCCGCTGCGCACGCAGGCTGGCCCGGTGGCCAAATTGCGTCTACACCCGCCAATGCGGCGAGCGCTCCCCGTCCTTTGACGGAGAGGCATGCAGCGTACCCAGCATCGGGAGATCCCGAGTTGCATCACAAGCTACCGCCCGTTGGCGAAGGCTTTATTCCCCCCGGTATTCAGTCGGAATTGCCCATTGGCGCCGATTGGAGAACGCCCGCCACAGCGGGACGCGCATCACACCCGATGGCTAGTGAGCGCGCAGTATGCCACCCGGAGGGAGACGCCGCAAACGTCCTCGCATCCGCTTTGCAACAGCTGTTGAAGCAGGCGCACTCGCCTGGCCCTCGGATCGGCGTACCGATGCCGACATACAGTGGCTACAGCGACACGCAGAACGCAAATTACTTCCTACTGGCCTTGCGCCGGTATGAGCTTGCGAGTGACCTGAGCGAGAGCGATATTTTGAGACGAGTTTTGCCAGTTGCACTCGTCGATCAAGCCGCCCGGTGGTACCTATTGGTAGGCCACAAAGCGAGCACTATGTCTGACTTTCGACGCTTGTTCAGGGAGGAGTTCCTTCCGTACGATTACAAGCAGCGAATGCGGCGAGAACTGGAGCTGCGGACACAGGCACCTGATGAATCGCTTGTAGAGTTCGTACGAGCGATGCAGGAATTGTACGAGTACGCCGACACGGAAGCTTCGCATTCGGAGCAAGTGGAACGCGTCCTGCGCCAGTGCCACCCCACATTTGCCCTTTACTTGAGCAGCTGCCGATGCAGCGACCTGAACGAGCTTGCCATTGAAGCTCGCAGAGTCATGGCTCAGATTTCTGCGGCCCGTAAATACCGGCCCCCGCCACCGGCTAGAGAATCACTAGAGCCGAGGTGTGCCTGGAGCGACGCCCCAACGGTAAGGAGTGAGTACACTCCTGAGGCAAGTGGGTTCACTAGCGAGCCGTTGCCGCTCGAAATATCGGATCGCGCCCTGGATCCCTTTGGGTACCGGTTGCGCAGCGCTGATTTCAACCCCCGTGAGTTCACCGGGGTTCAGCCGCGAAAGTCCGCACCTACTCAGAATGCACCCCCGGAGGGCCGCATACGGCCAGACGGTCGGGGTGCCTCTGAAACCCGCCGAGCGTCGCAGCAACAAGCATGGCGATCTGTGCGCTGCTTTAGCTGTGGCCAAACTGGCCACATAGCCAGAAACTGCCCCTCGAGATCGGGAAACGAGGCAGGCCGCCGGTAGCAGCACCGGCGGAGGCTGAAAATGCTCGGAAGCCTGTACCCGTCACGTCCGCATTCAAAGTTGGAGAGCCAACTAACACGCTAGCGCCTTTTGTTGACCTCGCCGTAGCGGGAGCAACATTTAAGGCACTGCTGGACACGGGTGCAAGCATTTCGCTCATTGGAGACGCGGTCGTTTCCCAGCTCCGACGGCGGTCCGTTCGGATGCGACAGCGAACAACGCCCCTCCTGCTCGCTAGCGGAGAGGTGCGCTCCTGCGGTGACATTCGCCTCGTAGTGCGCTTCGATAAGCGTGTACGCAGAATGCGTTTTGTTCACCTGCCTGGCCTGACAGTACCAATTATCCTAGGCCGAGAGTTCTTGGCTAAAACTGGACTGGTGATCGATATCGCCAGTGGGGGTTATCGGGAGAGCCCGTGTGCCCCGCTCAGGCCATTCGCCGAACCGCCGGTTACAACGCAGTCGTTGTTAACGCGCACGGCTGATCCGCTCGCAGACGGGAGGCATACCTCCTATGAGCGCTGTTCGCCCCCCCGACCGAGCTCGGTTAGGGCGGCCCGTCTCAATGCTCCCTCTCCGCAGTCGGAGAAGAAAACGCGTACAACCCCGGCCACTGCCGGCGAAAAAAGAGACAGTGGGTTTCCGTGTCAGTTGCCGCGATCGGCAGCGGCGGCCTGTCAGCACGCTTTTCATCCGCATTCGGAAAAGAAAATGCAGAGATTGCTGGCCGATGCCGGTGCGCTGACAGAGCACCAACGTGACCGACTCTTGTCGTTGCTACACAACTTTGACGAGATGTTCACAGACCAGCCGGGATGTACCAATCTGGTGCAGCACCGCATAAATACGGGTGACGCGCTGCCCTGGAAATGTAACCCAAGGCCCGTCAGCGCTGCTAAAAGGCAAGCCATCGATGAGGCGCTCCAGGAGTTGCTCGATGCTGGTCTTATATGCCGTTCTCAAAGTCCATGGGGGTGCCCAGTGGTGCTCGTTCCAAAGAAAGACCGCACTTGGCGTTTGTGCGTGGACTATCGGCATCTGAACGAGGTCACGGAGAAAGATGCATACCCCTTTCCGAGAATAGACGAGATTGTTTCCAATCTTGGCGGCGCTCAGTTCTTTTCGATACTTGACGCCAGCAAGGGGTATCTGCAGGTCGAAATGCGACCAGGCGATGAGTACAAAACGGCGTTCTCATGTCACAGAGGACTTTTCCACTTCAAAAGAATGCCCTTTGGATTGTCCGGCGCTCCGAGCACATTCCAGAGACTAATGGACCGCGTACTCGGCGATGCCCGATGGCAGCACGCCCTCGCCTACCTGGACGATGTGATCGTCTATTCCCACACATTCGAGGAACACCTCGATCACCTCAGAGACGTTCTGGGAAAGCTCAGGTCCGCTGGCCTTACGCTCAATGCCGCAAAGGCGCAGATATGCCAGGCTCAGGTGAGCTTGCTTGGATATCGAGTTGAACGGGGGCAGGTGTCTCCTGATCCAGAGAAACTTCGGGCGATCCTGGAGTTTCCTGCGCCTACAGATGTCAGCGCTCTTCGCCGATATCTCGGTATGGTGGGATACTACCGACAGTTTATTCCAAACTGTGTGCGCCTGCAAGCGCCCTTGGCACGATTGCTAAGAAAGTCTTCCCGTTGGCAATGGGGAGATGAGCAGGAAAGGAGCTTTCGCCAGCTCTCGCACGCCATCGCTAAGACAGCAGCTCTGAAGCTGCCTGACCTAAACAAGCCATTCGTTATCCAGACCGATGCCTGTGATATCGGAGTGGGCGCTGTACTCCTCCAGATGGATGGGGATCAGCTGCGACCAGTGTCGTTTGCGAGCCGCGCGCTCTCGCCGGCAGAACGCAATTACTCAGCGACGGAAAAGGAATGTTTGGCCATTATCTACGCACTGCGACGTTTCGAAATGTACGTAGAAGGAACAAGGTTCACGGTCGAGACCGACCACATGGCCTTAACATGGCTGAAACGCCTGCGCGAGCCCAGCGGTCGGCTTGCGCGGTGGGCCCTGACACTACAACGCTTCGAGTTCGAAGTGCGCTACCGAAAAGGGACTGCCAATGCAGTCGCGGACGCGCTGTCACGGGCGCCGGTCACTGACACCCAACCGGCAGGCGAAGACGAGGAGGAGACGGAAGGGCAGCTGTCTCCCCCTCTGCGTGGGGAGCGCGCAGCGGGCAGCACCCCGCCTGCGGAGCCCCGAAAGCACGTGCGCTTTGTGGGAGCAGTAGTCCCCCTCGAAGTTGCGTTCAGCAGAGAAGAGCTTCTCAGAGCTCAGCAGGAAGACTCGTACTGTCAGGAGTTAATCAACTGTCTTAGCGAAGAGACGGATGCTCTGACAACTCAGGCCAAATTGCGCTGTGAAGCCACTGGTAGTGTGGTTGGCGCTAACTCTAGTGTAGCTGGTATTGCTACGAGTGAGTTGGAGAACTTCCTGCTGGACTGTGAAGGAGCTTTGCTAAAATACGTGCCAGACAAAGAAGCCTCCAGTGAGTGCTTTAAAGTTGTGATTCCGCGCAAACTGCGCCGCGCCGCTATGCGGCACTATCACGACGCCGACGGTCACGGGAGCGCCCCAAAGACATGGCGGAAGCTTTGTCGGTTCGCTACCTGGCCCGGAATGAAGGCTGACGTATGTCGTTACGTGCGAACATGCCACATCTGCCAAGAGAGGAAGCCTCGAGGTGGCAAACCACCTGGCTTACTCCAGCCCATCATAAGCACGAAGCCATGGCAAATCCTGGCGTGCGATTTGATGGGGCCGCTGCCGCGCAGCAAAAAGGGGTACAAATACGTGCTCGTCGTTACGTGCCATTTCAGCGCTTTCGCTGAACTGTACCCGCTGCGGAAAGCTACTGCCCGGGAGATCTTGGGAAAGCTGTCGGAGGTGTTTTGTCGTTTTGGCTTTCCAGAGTGACTGATAACCGACAACGCCACGTATTTCACGTCGAAGGTGTTTCGTGATACGTGCGCGGCAATGGGTGTACGGCAGCAGAAAACCACGTGCTATCATCCTTAGTCCAACGTGAGCGAGCGCCGCAATCGGGATATCAAGCCGCTCCTGGGCGCATATGCGCGGTCGCATAATGATTGGGATGAGCACTTGGACGCCATATCCTTCGCTCTGCGCACGAGTGTAAATCGCTCGACCGGCTTCACGCCGGCTTTTCTCATGTTTGGCAGGCAGCTGAACACGCCAACGGACACGGTTCTGACCCATCGGTCGGACGATGTTCGCAAAGTCGAGGCCAATGTCGACGACTACGCACGGCGATTACGAGAGCGTTTGGCCAATGCCATTAAGGAGGCGAGCCGCAGCCGTGAGAAGGCCAGGGTAAGCCAAAAGGCGAGCTACGACCAAGCCCACAGGGACCTTGAGTTCCAGTTGGGAGACACGGTTCTGAGGCGAAATCATGTTCTCAGCGATGCATCCGCGGGATTCGCGGCCGGCCTTGCGCCCCGATGGGTCGGGCCCTTTGTGATCGCAGAGAAACAGTCGCGGCTGATTTACCGACTGAAAGACCCGCACTCGGGCCGAATAAGCGGACCCATTCATGTGGGAGAGCTGAAGCAGTATTTCCAGAGAGATGCTGCGGAAGCGGAAACGCCTCTCGCTCCGGAGAGCGCCGAGGCGGGCGATGCTGAGAGCAGTCTCTACCGGCATCGCTATAACACCCGCAGCCAGCGAAATCGTTGAGGCCGCATGCGTGAGAGCGCACATGCAGGCCTCAAACACGGTCCTTGCTTGCACAGTTCGCATTCGAGCTGTTGAAGGAGGAACGCCAGACGCGCGAGTTCGCGCGCAAGCACATGCAAGGGAAGGCAGTCCTTTCCGCGATGTTACAGTGCGGAAGGTAGGCGAAGTCGCCTAATGTCAACCGCAAGGGCACGAGAGGTCTCGTGTTTATCCGGCGCGTGTCGATACACAAGCCGGCAGTGTTCCTTTACGCGAAGCCTGTGCTGAGCACGTTCAGAGGGACCTAGCCCGCCGACTGGCCTTATTTATGACACCGGCACTCCGGGCGCATGGGCCACGCTGTCTGCGTTCAGGCGGCGATGAACGGCGAAGGTGATGTTTTAGTCTGGCAGCCCAGTGGCTGCGCAGTCATACAGTGGTTCCCGGAACAGCTCGCATTCGAGCTCATCCTTGGAGAAGCTTGCATTCGAGCTCGAACGAATATATCACAAGCGGGAGGGCGAGGAAATGCTAGTGCACTTCGACCCTCCCAGCGCAATCCCGGAGCTCGCAGACGGAGGCCCGCCAGCTAGACTCGAGCTGGAGATGAACAAGAACGCACCTCTTCGAGAGCAGAGCGGCAGGGCTGGTGTCGACGGCCATCGGCGTCCCGCTGTCCAGCGATCCAGGGATGGCCGGGGCCGCCACAGCAGCCGGGCTGCCCAGCCAGGGCAAGCCCGCAGCGGCCCACGCTCGCAGAACACCAGCGCGGGCCAAACGGGTGGACCCCGCCGGTTTAAACGCCGCCAGCAGAAGGAACGATCGTCGTCACACCAAGGCGCTCGCCGGGCTGGGGACCGCCCTCGCTCGCAGAACACCAGCGCGGGCCAAACGGGTGGACCCCGCCGGTTTGAACGCCGCCAGCAGAAGCAGCGATCGTCGTCCCGCAGCGTGGCTACGTGGACCTCCCAGGAGGGGGGATCGCCGCCGCTGAGCTACTACAGCGACGCCCCGTGGAAGGTGCAGCGAAAGGTGGAAGCCAGGCTTCCCCTGCACGCCGTGCCCCATCCCTTCCGCGGGCGCACCTTGCGGAACCACGAGAAGGCGTTCCCGAACTCGGGAATGGCACCTGACGCTGGTGCCAGATACTGCGGCCAGTGTGGAGGGCTGCTGCTCTCTAAACGACGCCACCAGACCTCAGAGCTCCACACCGACGGGCGCCCAGCAGTGGACGCCGCCTGCGACAACGGGCAGGCGGCGGAGGCCGTGGCAGCCGCTGCTGCCTACACGGCCCCTGCGTTTACGGACGACGCGGACCCCGTGCATGGGCCTGCCATGGAGTTTGCTGACATGGATGACCTTCTGGCCGATCTTTAATCGCGCGCGGCGGAGGCGTCCTAATTAAGGTAGGAGGGGTGTGGGAAGGCACGTATTATCCCCTCCTGGCTACAGCGGGGCGGCGAGGGTGAGGCGCTGCGTCTCCTCTCCACTTCACGTGGCAGCCTCCTCCCCCCCCCTCTCTCCCTCGACTGCGGTGGCGAGGGAGGCGTGCGCTGTGTGTGAGTGTGGTGGTGTGCGGCCTGAACACAGAGCGGACCGGACGGGCCAGCAGTGCGGACGCGTCCGGAAAAGACTGGAACCAGGTGAAGTGAATTGCTTGATCGCGCGTGCGCGACTGAGGAAAACAATTAAACCGGTTACCCTTTGGTCATCGGTGTTCGTGTTGTTCTTGGGGGCCACCACTGTGGTCTGAGCTAGCGGAGCGCTGTTTGCTCTGAGAGCGGAGCCGCAGCCCCGTAGAGAATCCCACAAGTTAAAGTTTCGACCTCCGCATTGTGTGCTTTGAAGGTTGTCCAAGATTTTTGAGTGCTGACATACAGTGCCAACACTTTTTTTTCTTCAAGTCGACAATCGACGGAATAGGTAATTGGTGCGTGGCAGATACTACTGGTTTTTCGAGGCTCTTGTTGAAGTAAACAGATATTGAAATTCAGAATAAAATCAAATAAATACTTGTACGCATGGAACACAAAGACGCACTTCGAAAGATCGCCTCAATAATTGCAGCCATAATTGTCGTACGCTGCCCCTAGGGCTCAGCTTTTATACCCAGGCCTTGCGTTTTTCCGGCAAAAGGAGAGGCTCTGTCCTGATATGATTGAGAAAGGGGCCGATGGCTTAACTGCCGTGTAGGAAGGCGAAGAAGGGCAGCCGTCAGAAGTAGCAAGCTTGAACCCTTCTTTTTCACCTTCGCAACAGTTTAGAGAATACGTGCGAGCTCCTAAGAGACCAAGGAAACTCGCTATCCTTTTTTTTATTTTGTAAATAATGTACAAAGCTCCCACTGTCTTTTCTTTATATCGCTCCCATCTGTACTTCCCCTCGCTGTACTCTCTCTATCCCCTTTTGTTTCCTTCCGGGCGCAGCTCGGGTGCTTTAGATTTTAGATAGCAGTTGCCGCAGCCGGCAACTCTTTTCCTTCCTTTTTGACCATTCAATAAACCACTACCACCAACACCACGACCACCACCAAAAGTGAAAATTATGAAAGGCCCGCAAAACCACAGGGTTGCAGATATTACAGTGGTTCGTCAGTGGTGATAACTATTTAAGAGTCCGCTGTACTGCGCGAGTTGTTAGTACATCTTGCCCACCAGCGAAAAACAATTAGGACCAACGAGTTAGAACGGGCACCCCGTTCCGTCTTTTCTTTCATTGATAATTAGTCTGTTCTGCGCTGGTCCTCTAGAGAGAGAGAGCGGATGAGAACCGGCGTATTCAGCACAGTGTGGCCGATGGTAGGTCCTCTAGATGATCATCACACTTGGCATATTGTCACGCTAATGACGACGATGAAGGATGGTGATGGTGTGGCAGAAGAGGAAGAAGAAGCGTTGGTTTCTGGGCGCTAGTAGGCTTCATCTTGTTCCGCTACATCAGCACTGTAAATAAACACCCCTTCTTATTTCATCATAACAACTTGGTGGAAGGTGCTCCGTACAATCCCTCGATCCCTACCTACAGCGCTGCAAGACCAAATGGAGCTTCGACGTAGTCGCCGCATCGCTGGACTGCCACCGCTCACGAACATCATGGACCACACCGACTCAAAATATGCAAGCCGCGACGCTGCAAGCCAGGCTGGCGGCATATCTGCCCACTCCAGCCCAATTCCGTCCCAGCCTTACCGGGAACCACGACCTTTTGCCGGAGAAGAAGGTGAGGACGTTGAGAAGTGGCTACTTGATCATCAACGAGTTAGTCGGTACGACCGGTGGGACCCTCTTACCATGCTAACAAACGTCGTTTTCTTTCTCACTCACACGGCTATGACCTGGTTTGAGAATAACGCTGATAACTTAACAACTTGGGAACGGTTCGTCACCGAGTTAAAACTGCGTTTTGGCGACTCTGTTCCCAGCAAAAAGCGGGCTGAGCAGACCCTTGCTCAAAGAGCTCAATATCCCCATGACACTCGTACAACTTACACAGAAGAGATCCTCAAGTTATGCAAATGGGTCAATTCCAACATGCCCGAGGAAGACAGAGTCGGTCACATTTTGAAGGGTATCGCGTCGGACGTGTACAACTTCTTAATCGCCGAAGACAGCCTTGATACTGTCTCCGATGTCATTAGACACATCCGCGCGTTTCAAGCTTTTAAAACACGCCGTATTGCGCCGAAATTTGGGCGGCTGGCCGACGTGCCTACCGTGGCCAGTCTTGATGACCATGCCCAACTAGATCTTCCGTCAACTATCCGGCAAATCGTACGCGAAGACCTTCTACGGATCAACACGCTTCCCCTGCATGAATCTGCTGAGGTTTCTGTCCAGAGGGCCTCTAGACGGCCGGCTTCACCACAAGCGATTCAAGTGCAGCCTTTCTCCCAAGCTCCTGAAATTGCAGCTTCTATTGACTACCCGCCAATGCATTTTGCAAACCCGACTGCGTCAATGCTTGAAGCCCCAAGGTATGACGTCACCTCAAGTGCAACTAGATCTTCTATTGGATCTACAAGGATTCCTGTGCAATGTGAGCATTCAGCCAGACCTACGATGCGCCCTGCTGTGCCTGGCTCGTATCCACAACAGCATTTTATACCTTCCCCACCGATATGCTACCGCTGCGGCGTCGAAGGTCACATCGCCAGGTACTGCCGCAGTAGGTTCCCGCCACGCTATAACCACCCGGTGCCTCCAGCAGTACCCAACAATCGGCAATACAGCCCCGTTTTCCAGCAATAAAAGCAGAAAATCCGACTCAGTACAACCATGTGAGCACGAACAGTCATCCCACAATGTGCTGCTATCAATGCATGTTTACTTCTCAAACCGTGGGCATGTGTTGACCAGTCGCGTTTCTACTATACGAATTCTGGCTGGACAAACTTGAATGACGCCTCATCATCCTCGCATTTTTTTCCCCAGAAGTGAGAAGCATGGGTAAACGCTGTACCCTTTTCTTACTTCAGATGAAAAAGATGACAGAAGGGGATTTGGGGTATTTCCAAAAATATTACCGTATGTCTCCTGAAGAATTCGACTTCGTGCTGGACCTGGTGAGGCAGGACCTCGTGAAGAACCATGCGGTCAGAGAACCAATATGTCCAGCTGAAAAGCTGGCTATCACGCTCAGGTACATTAAATGCTAGGCTCATTCATTATTTTCAAGCATCACATTGCGAACTTGCAGCTGTTACTAAAGTTAAAATATATGTTAACCATTCACGTGAGGCGTTTGCTATATAGTTGCGCCTGTCTTTATTTTCTTCTTGTCCATGTATTTGTGTGCATTTCTTTTCCTCAGTTATTTGATATGCAGAGCAGAAATTGTATTGTAGTGAAGCAAGGTAAAAAGTATTTTAAGGGGATGCAAAGCCGCATGACTATTTTGACCGCCTAGCTTAACAGTGTTTCTCCTTTGTTGTCTTTTCTTTTGGCCCTGTGTTTGTTTGTGCTAAATGAAGAATATAATGCCATCAAACCAACTAGTCCATCACTTAAGTCTTCTACAGCAGCTGGAAGTTTTTTTTCTAAATTTCCCATCAATCTTGCAATTTTTGGCAGGCATTGGCATCACATTCTAAGTAAAGTAATTTGTTTATTGCATGAAATTTAGTCCGCTCAATTCTTTCCCTACATCAACTGCCTGCACACCGATTTTACAGGTACCTGTCATCGGGCGACCTCATGCGGGACATAGCCCTGCCCTTTCGGGTGGGAATTTCTACAGTACGAGCCGCAGTACGCGTGACATGTCGAGTTTTGTGGGCTAGGCTCCAGCCTTTGTACATGCCTGTGAGTACTCGGATTATGTAGACCTTCATTACATGCAGCCAGACGTAATATAAATATAAAATTATGGTTAAAAAATGTGCCTATTGAAACAAACCATTTTCAAACTTTTTATGAAACGTTTAACATGAACACTGCAGCCATATACGAGTATTCCTGCATTGCATTTGTTATTCTATTTAAAGAAGTCTGCTGCACTCTAGTGTGAAGGCGTGGTCAATGGGCACGCCGCTCCCGGGTGATGCATCAGACAGCGTAGCCAGGCCAAAGAATGCCCGTTTATTTTCGGATCAAGGGGTATTATATAGCCAGAGGAATGAGGGAAAGAAGGAAAGAAAGAATGAAAAGATCGTTGCCGTCGCCGATTCATAGTTGGCGATTTATCGCTTCTGCTATCAGCAGCATCCCTTCCTCCTAATAACCATAGCGATCCACAGGTTTCTTGACCCGGGTTGACCTGCGCAGCTGTGTCGCTTGGGGAGCAGGATCTGCGGGCTCTGACGTGAATGCGTTGTTCTGTATAGCCAGCGGATGGTCCACTGGTTCTGCTGCTGGACTGTCTGCACCCGTGAGTGTGGATCCCTCGACGTTGCGCTTGCAGATTTGATCAGCATGACGACGAACCACCACATTATCCACCGTCTTGACGGTGACTAGTCGAGCGCCTATTGTCGACTTCCCCTTTCCGGGTGTCCACTTGTCACCAACACCGTAGCTACGGACTAGTACAGGGTCCCCCGGAGCGAAACTCCAGCTGGCGTCGTCCGAAGCTGGGGTAGCTGCTCTGCTCTGGACAGGTTTGTTCCTGAGAGAAAAACACATGTCAAGTCTGGTGCGTAGTCGATAACCTAGCAGTACTTCTGAAGGTGATAGGCTCGACTGCCTTGGGGCATTCCTGTAGCGACACAAAACTCGTGCGAATGCGGTTGAGAGATCCACGCCAGGCGGGGGTCTTCTTTAACCCATCCTTTACCGTTCTGACCACGCGTTCTGCCAGCCTATTGTTTTGTGGGTGGTAGGGCGGTGTTCGAATGTGGGCAATGCCGTTTCGGTTCATGAATTCGGCGAAATCCGACCCTGTAAAGGGCGTGCCGTTATCAGTTACTACAGTGCGCGGTAGTCCGAACTGGCTGAAGAGCGTACGCAGCGCGTTTACCGTGCTGTTTGACGTTGCACGCGAGAGTGGAATGGCCTCGATCCATTTGCTGTGGGAATCTACCACGATCAGCAACATTTTGTCCCTGATAGGTCCAGCGAAATCGAGGTGCAATCGGGACCACTTTTCTTCTGTAGCTGGCCAGTTTACTGGCTCACGTGCTGGAGGCATTGATAAAGCCTGGACACAGTTTCTGCATTCATCGGCCATTCGGCTAATGTCCCGGTCGATCTCCGGCCACCAAAATTTGGACCGCGCTACCTTCTTCATGGTGCAGACGCCCTGATGGGCTTCGTGCAATATCATCAGCAGTCTACCGCGTGCCTGTTTGGGGACTACTACACGATGTCCCCACAGTGGGAGGCCATCCTGAACAAATAATTTATGTCGCTTTTTGTAGTAATGCAACAACTCAGTGTTACCGGAGCAACATGCTTTTGGCCAACCCTCATGGACGTACCCGCAGACAAGTGCCAGTACCACGTCCGTTGCTGTGAGTGACCGCAGTTCCTCTATAGTGATGACCGACTGGTCCCACTGGTCGATTTCGAGGACAAACTCTGCGTCTCCTTCCGGTGCGGTCTCCGTTTCCTGCAAAGTTTGAGGTAAACGGCTTAGGGTGTCCGCGTTAACCATCATTTTACCGGATTCGCAAAGCAGCTTGTATTTGTACACTCCCAGCAGAAGAGCCCATCTTTGTACTCTCGCGGCGGTCATGACGGGGGTCTGACGATCCATTCGTAGAAGGCCGAGCAGTGGCCGATGATTCGTCACCAGGGTGAACTCCCGGCCAAGGAGGTAGTCCCGGAAACGTGAAACACCAAAAACGAGAGCCAACGCTTCACGTTCGATCTGAGAATACTTCTTTTCGGCCGAAGTTAAGGTCCGGGACCGAAATCCGATAGGCCTCATTTCCCCATTAATGCGATGGAAGAGCGCCGCTCCCAGACCGTGAGGCGAGGCATCGCATTCCAAAAGTAGTTCAAGCTTCGGATTGAAATATGTCAACACAGGGACTGCGTAGAGCCTTTTTCGACAGTTCGAATGCTGCTTGTTCTTTATCGCTCCACATCCACCTGGCTCCTTTCGTCAGTAGCTTGTACAAAGGCACAAGTAAGGTGGACAGGTTAGGGAGAAACTTATGGTAGAAGGTGATAAACCCAAGAAATGCACGCAACTCTAACATTACGCGGAGAAGGGGCTAGTCTGATAGCATCGATCTTCTTTTCAACCGGGTGCAACCAGTTTTTATCAATGCGGTGACCGAGATATGTTACTGCTTGCTCGGCGAAGCGACATTTGTCAGCGCGCAGCTTAATGCCATTTTCCCTGAAGCGTTGCAGTACTGCTTTCAGGTTTGAGTCATCTTGGCTCTTGTCAGCTATCAGCACATCGTCAAGATAGACCTGCACGCCGGTTAACCCTTGGAGCACGGATTCAATTTTCCGCTGAAAGATTGCTGGTACAGAAGAGATTCCAAATGGTATGCGATTGTAGCAGTATAGCCCTTTTTGAGTGTTGATGACGGCCAGTTTCCGTGACTCCTAGTCCAACGCGACCTGGCTATAGGCATCTCGCAGGTCTAGCACACTGAACCGTTCTCCTCCCGCTAAATTGGCAAACATGTCGTCAATAACTGGTAGCGGGTATTGCCAATCTCACACACAGGATTTAGTGTGGCTTTAAAATCTCCGCAAAGGCGCACTGAGCCGTCCTTCTTCAAGACGGTAACAATGGGTGTGGCCCATTCCGAATATGGTACAGGCGATATTATCCCCGCTTCCGTAAGCCTATCCAACTCCTGTGAAACTTTATTTGCACGCAAAAGGAACCTTCTTTGCCTTGAAAAGCTTGGGGGTTGCTCCGCTCTTGAAATTAATCCGTGCTGGTGGGCCTTTCAAGAGTCCGGTGCTCTGGCTGAAAAGATGGGCATAGCTGTTCAGCAGTTCCCAGGCAGGTTGATGGGCAGCTGGCGGAACCGTGCTGGCCATGCTAGTCTGCGCCTTTACGCGCAGGAGAGTCCTTCCGGTGTCCTCCAGTTTCTGCAATAAATCCCGGCCACAAAGACTGGGGCCTTTGCAGTTTAACACCACCAGCTTGCATTCCACTGTTGCTGCTTGATAACACACGTCCATGTTCATGACGCCAAGCACTGGTAGCTTTCCGAGATAGCACGATAACTTCATCGGCGATTTCGCGAGCGGAGGCTATTCATTGCGATGTTTGTCATAAATAGCTTTTGAAATGACGCAGACTGGGGATCCTGTATCAATGTCCATTTTTAGATCAACGCCGTTCCATGTGAATGTTTTCTGAATGGGCGGTAGCAGCGTCTACGCCATACGGAGGGACCAAATCTGCGATGTACTGCTATCACTGTCTTCCCATTCCTGCCGCTTTTGTGCTTCCATGGTACCAGTTTTGTTAACGCTGTCAGCCGCTGAGCACATCTTCGCTAGATGCCCGTATTGTCTGCATTTGAAACATTGCCGTCTGTTAAAGCGACACACTGCAGTCTTGTGGCCGTAGTTACCGCAGCACTGGCATTGCGTTCGTGGTTTGAACTTCGCCTTTGTTATCTCTGGTTGGCGCCGATGAGTTATCTTGAACACGTTTGGATCCCAAGCCTCCCCGGTTATGCCTCGCGAATCAAGTTCGGCGCTTTCTGCAGCTAGTGCTAGAGCCTCGGCTTCCTTTAGCGACAGGTCTTTTATCGCCAGAAGCTGCTTTTGTAAACTTTTTGATCTGACGCCACACACGATGCGGTCTCTGATCATTCTGTCTAGCATAGACGAGAAATTGCAGTTCTGTGCTATTTGTCGTATAGCGACAATAAATTCCTGCACGGATTCTTCTTCTTTCTGATAGTGGTTGAAGAACTTGAAACTTTCTGCTATTTCGTTTGGTGTAGGATCATAGTAGCTCTTCAAGGTCTCGACTACCTCGTCGTAGCTCAACGAACTTGTTTTTGCTGGCGCTACTTTAATGCATAAAACTTGAACTGTCTTTGTCCCAAGGGCGGCTACGAGTAAAGCCCTCTTCTTTGCGTCAGCTGAGATTTCATTGGCCTCAAAGTACGCTTCTACTTTCACCAGGTAAGCTTGCCACTTATCTTTTTCCTCATCGAAGTCCGGTAGCTTGTGAACATGTCTGGCGCTGTCCTGGGCCCGATATCCTTGCTTCAGCCTCGTCGCCACTGTTGTGAAGGCGTGGTCAATGGGCACGCCGCTCCCAGGTGATGCATCAGACAGCGTAGTTAGGCCAAAGAATTCCCGTTTATTTTCGGATCAAGGGGTATTACATAGCCAGAGGGGTGAGGGAAAGAAGGAAAGAAAGAATTAAAAGATCGGTGCCGTCACCGGTTCATAGTTGGCGATTTATCGCTTCTGCTATCAGCAGCACACTCATAGCTAGGAGTATCACCCAGGCACCCTGATTCAAATTCAGAAGTCTGTGTTATGCCCGTCGTAAAGATACAAAGGCTATTAAGTCAAGAGCCTTCAAGATTCTCAATCGCTACCAAACTCGAAGGAGTTGTGCTACTGCTTCATAGCAAACTTGATCACCATCAAGAGAATCCATCAGCTCAGACCAAGGTTATGTAGTGACACCATTGCTGGAAAGTTTAGAATATCATGACATTATAGGTTAGAGGCTAGTGTAATAGTGGGGCACCAGTGCACATACAAAGAATGCTGTGCTAAAAGTGCAAAGAGTGTGGCTAGTGCCTCTCTAAGCACTCCAACCCTATTCTAAAACTATTATTTGCTTGATCGCGATTGAAACCGCCTGTGTCGCCCTGCTCATAACCTTTTATTTTATAGACTGCCAGTTTGGAGGCCTTCGGAATGCCCATGTGACAGTGGTATTACTCTCTGCATGGTACCTTTAAGGATTGTGTAATCATAGAAGTTTTTATGTAATGTATTCCTTTATTTATCATGTGCACACATTGAAATGAAGCACTCAGTGTGTAGGTTGAACAGGTGCCACTTCCAAGATCAGAATCAAGTTGCCCCATCTGTGTGCTTTAATAATTAGATAATATAATCCTGCATAATACCTGCAAAAACACTTGGTGGTCTGGCATCATGTGTTCCATACTCACCCATTTGCTTTCAAGATTAATTTCAAGACTAATGCTTCATAAAACTATTAGTAACATATATTACTATTAGTAATAAGGCCTCTCGGTCAATACCTGCGACATTGCTTATTGCTATTTGCCTCAGTGTCCATGTTTTCCTTTCTTTATGGACCTTACCTTTTTTTTTCAGGATCCAGATCTCATGGCTTGGCTGCATGTTACAGAAGGATTTGGGCGTACCTGGCAGTTTCCAAACTGCATCGGGGCTGCGGGTGGTAAACACGTCCAGATTAAAGCCCCCGCCAAGTCTGGCAGTATGTATTTCAACTACAAGGTACGTTTCCAATGGAAGATTTGTATTGCTATCTTAGAACTCTGATATATGTAATAGGAGCTCCAGGAAACTGTGTTTATACTTTGTGAAAACTGCTATAGAAGACACGTTGAAGGGTTAATTCGAAGGATTTGAGAGAGGTCTTTATCCTACAGTGGACATAGTCATTCTGCAGATGTTGATAAACTACATTTGAAAGGTGCCCGCTAGACATGTTCCATATGCTGTGGAAGATTGTGGACGCTTCATTAACTGAGCATTTCAACATTTTTTTTCATTTCAGGGCACCTTCTCAATAGTTCTGCTTGCCGTAGTTGATAGTGCCTTCAAGTTTGTTGTTGCAGACGTTAGCGCTTATGGCAAGCAGAGCGATGGAGGGGTACTCCAGGAGTCAACATGCGGAAAATGTCTGGAAGCAAGTCAACTAGATTTGCCTAGGGACCTGCGTCTGCCTGGGACAGATCTCAGTGCGCCTTGTGTATTTGTCGGAGACGAGGCTTTCCAGCTGCGGCATGACTTTTTGAGGCCATACCCTTGGCGCAGTTTGGAGGCAAGCAAGCGGACATTCAACTATCGCCTCAGCTGAGCAAGGTAACAGCACTGAAGTTGCCGCTCCTAAAATTGATACGGCCTCAAATATTGCGTGCATAATTTGCAATTTCATTGCTTAGTTCCAGTACATTGACAGTAACATGCAAAACATGCACAAAGTTTGGCTTAGTATCTGGTTCAGTAGTGAGAGTGAGCAATAATATTTTGGAGAAGGCTTTTCAGCAGGTGCAAATTCAATTTCGAGCAGTTTTCTCATGTTTTGTGTGGATGTGACGCTGTTTCAGCTTTGTGCCAAGATTTACAAACTTACAATGCGTGAACTTTAAAATAGTGCAAGGTTGCAGATAGTTGTCCTAACCTATAGGCGGCTGTTTTTAGATCATTCTCCATCTGCGTACAGTGGCAGAGGGTACAAGTATTCGTGCAATTTTTCCTAGGGAGACGCTCTTTGAAATTATATTAATTTATGCAGTGTTATAGTTCCGTGCCCTACTATTCATTTTATCGTAGAAAGGGGAATATATTTTTTCTTCTTGCTATTGAAAAAAAAAGTAAATTCCACACCCTCACAATATATGCTAACACCGCGAACATCTGAAGATAGCTTTATGGCGGAGCTAAGACGAGGAATAACCAGCTCCGACAGCATTCGGGTTCGAAATGTGTTTTTTCGCTGCTTGCACTGAGACGCTTAGTGCCAAATTCTTTTTTGTCCAGCGCCGTGCCGTTGTTTGTGATAAAAGCGCGGCGCGAGGGGCGCTAAAAGACTACAAAACAAAACTAGAAAAAAAAATTCAATGTCTCCGGCACGATTATAACTTGCTGAGTAAGTAGAGTAAGTAAGTAGCGCGAGAGCCTTAGCTAGCAACGTTTCGGCACACAAACAGTATGACACACTTAATTCGAGGCGATAAATAAATCTCAAAGCAAGCAAGTGTACATTTGTCAAGGGACCATTTTCAAGTAGCGCTACTGCGCATGCGCGAAGCACCTGCACCTCTGTTCGACCCGACCACTCGACCCAACTCGCCAGTGTTTACCTCTCTCGCCCAAAGGAAAGGAAAGGGCAGAGGAAAAACGTTGTAGAAGCACAATACCCTCTCGTAAATACCCCTCGATTCAGGTAAAGTCCCTTGATAATTTGAAAGTAGCGACACTCTCCTCCGCGCCGCACTTTCCTCCTCGATTCTCCTCGCGCGGCGGCGGCAAGCGCTGCGCACGACACGCTTTTTCTCCTTGTCGCCCGCCGGCCGGCCGCAGCAGTGAGTGAAGCGCGAGCTTTTGGGCCAGGTCTGCGCTCCAGGAGTACACAAAATTTTTGAAAAATTGCGAGAAAAGCATTGAGAATGCCGAAAGTAAAGTTCATGAATTGATTGGTTTCTTCTTTGAACTGTTTGAATGGGGAATACTGATAAACAAAGCTTTCGGGCGAGTTCTTTGCTGCAGACACTTTTTAAATCACATGATAAGGTTTTACTTTGTGCACCTAATCTAGTACTGCCTCTGACTTTGTGTTTTTTTCAGAGCGTGAAACCTTTCACCACGGTAAAACTTCGGAAAACGATCCAGGCTGGTGCTTTGAGCTTCAAGATCAGAGAAGGTCAAAGCAGGACTTAGTCTGTTTCGCTACTGTCAAGCTATCTGACTAAGAATAGTATATGTCAAGTGATAAACCATGATATTGGATTATTGGTTAATTGTACATGTATTTTGATCAATTACTGGGCCAAATTAATTGATATTTAGTAAATTGCAATTAAAATCTAAATTTTAGCTGCAACATCGAACCGTATACCGTTGGAAAGCTTAGGCCAAGTGTAATGGCACTGTGCTAGTTAGCGATCCGCAATAATCTCCGTTAATTAGTTAATTTTGTATAAACCCAAGCTTTGAGCTGTTCCTTGCCGCTTCGAGGCAAGAAACAAGTTTGCCACGGCTGTCTTGATATGATGCTGATGGAGGAATTAAATAGTTTTATGAGTACGTGGCCACTCACTGACTTCGCATGTGGTTAAAAGGCAGCAGGGTACACTGGGAGAAGTGGTGGGCCCTATTGCCGAGACACTGAAGTTCTGGGGCAAGCATGCTGTGTCATCATGCGCTATGTAAAAGAGCGTAATTTCATTGAACGCAACAATCAAATTAAAAAACAGGAGGCACGTAAGTCTTCAACGTGCGGAAATGAGAAAGCATATAACTGCCAATTCATTAACTATCGCTATCCTATCTATCACTATATCTACTAATGCCGTCAAGTGACCTATCATGACTGTCACTATTCGCAACGAACACTATCACCTCACTATCCGGGCCTATTACTATCATTTACTATTAATATCCGTAACAGTCACCATCATTAGCTATCATTATTCATAACCATCACTGTTTAATCTGATATGCCGCCCCATGACCCATTGATATATACTTCAATTTTCATTGACTTACGTTGTCAGTCATATCTCTATTACCTCATAATATCTGACGAGACAACTATACATTGACTTTTAATTCTTATACTTTCTTATTTTCTCATAAATGGAGGTGGGAAAAGAGCAAGCCACAGAAATAACTGACTACTATCAGCGCGAGGTTCATGTCTCTGTCGAGGAGGCCTCCTTGCTTCAGGACAGGTCGGTGAGAGAAAAATGATGGAACTGCGTTGGACCTCAGTTTTTTTTTTCGAGTTCGTGTAATATTGGCGACTCAAACTGGTCTTCAGTGAAATGTAGCTAGAACATAGAGAGCGATGAGTTAATCACTCAGGCAAGGTGAAAAAAAAAATCTTCTTGCATACAATTGAAATGAGTAATATGTTACAGTGCTAAGAATTGTTGCTCGCAAAATGTTCCCCTATTTTTTACATCATAACTATAATCATAATTGATTGTTTAAATTTCGTAAATACAGAAAATTGCTGCAATGATTACGGCTGATTTGACATCAATGGAAAAACTTTTCTCGCAGTAAATGAATACGCGGAATCGTGGTTTTAGAGCTCCAGCTTTCAAAGCGAAGGTAACCTGCCAACGCCTAGTAGTCATGGTTAAAGTGAAGTGTGTGTGATCATATGAACACCTCCTGCACATTGGCCGTATCCCAGATAAAACGAACACATACTTTTTAACCCACGCGTGCGTCGAAGCATGGCAAGACACATTCAAGAATTGAAAAAAAAAATGCCGTACGACCTAACTAGTGCAGATTACCCGCAATACCTCGGGTTTACTTGCCAAAGAGTTTTTCAGGGCCAGCATTCATTGTTCCCGAGTAACCGACGCACACTACAAGTACAAGCAGGAAAGACTAGCTCCTCTACAAGCCCGAATTTTGATTTTTAGTGAAGGAGGCCAGGGATCCTAGCATAAGCGCGACAAATGCAATCGTGAGACTAATTTTCTAGTTATCTCTGACAGCAAAAAGCAGATTATAGTGCCCTATTTCTAGCTGTACAGAAGTCGACAGCGTGTTAAAGGATGGAGCCTTGGAGCTTCGCCGAATATTCAGCATGCTGCAGAGGACAACCTTATTTTTATACAATGAACATGTTGCCGCCGCAAAAATATTGAGGAGCAAGCAGGAATAAAAAACGCAGCGTCAGGTGACGCGTTATTACGGGGAGTGAGAAAGGCACCTTATGTCGCAAACAACTCTGTTCTTTCTAGGAATAAACTTTTTTCGACTAATCTTGTGAATCCATTGACTCGTGCACAAGCCGTCACGCTTGCCTTGAGGTATCATGAGTACCGCATAACCATCTTCAGGACGCTTGCTGCAGTTGTACGCGCAACAGTATGGCATAGAGCTTGCAGGCTGCAATAAAAGTACAGCGCGCAATATTCGCTCGCCGAGACTAGGAGAAAAATGGCGCGAAGGAAAAAGAAAACACAAGGAAAACGCCGGACGCGCGTTGGTTTCCAAGGGCAATGGCAGGGAGACCAATCGTCGCTCAGGAAATCGGGCGGAGAGCCGGCCTTTCCGGATTTTCCTGAGAAAAGTAGAGCTGAAAAGCCGTTTTTTATCTTTGTGTTTTCCTTTACAGCTTAAACATCGTTCCAGCTATTTATAAACCAAATGCACCATTAGAAAGAAGAGGAAATAACCTTTACAAATATATTAAAGTCAAATTTATAAACTAAACTAGTGAGGCGCAGTAGGCGTATGAATATCACAAAAAAAGGTCATCTCTTCACTGCTGGAGTGGGTTCCACGGTCGCCATCTTGGAAGTAGTTCAGGTTCTGCCACCAGGCTACGCCACTAATCCATGACTGTGTCAGTGTCTGTGTCCATATCTGTGTCAATGTCTGTGTATATGTCAGTGTCTGTGTGTGGTCTGTCAGTGTCAGTGCCAGTGCCAGCGCGAGTGTCAGTGTTAGAGTCAGCACCAGTGTGTGTCTGTGCCAGTGTTTGTCAGTGTCTGTGTCAGTGTTTGTCAGAGACTATGTCAGCATTTACCAGTATAATTGTCTGTGTCAGTGTATGTTGTTGTCTGTGCCAGTGTCTGTGCCAGTGTCAGTGTCACTGCCACTATCAGTGAGACTTCCTGTCATGGTGAATGTCACTGTCAGTGTCTGGCAGTGTTGGTCAATATCTGTGTTAATGTCAGCATCTGTGTCAGACTCTGTGTCAGTGCATGTGTCATTATCTGTGTCTGTACCAGTGTATGTGTCATTGCCAGTGTTTGTGTCTTTGTGTATCTGTCTCAGTGTCATAGTTTTTGTCTCTTTCAGTGTCTATGTCAGTGTCTCTCAGTGCCCCTATCCATGTCAGTATCAGTGCCAGTTTCTGTGTCTGTCTGTGTCAGTGCGTGCCTATGGCAGTGATGGTCAGTGTATGTGTCAATGTCTGTGCCAGTGTCTGTGTCTGTATCAGTGTCTGTCTGTCTGTGTCAGTGTCTAAGTGAGGGTTTGTGTCTGTGTCAGTGTCTGGATGAGTGTTAGTGTCTGTGTTAGTGTCAGTGTCGGTGTCACTGTCTTTGTCAGTATATGTCAGTGGCTGTGCGAGTATCTGTGTCACTATCATTAACACTGTCTCTGTCACTGTCTGCGTCAGTGTCAGCATCATGGTCAGTGTCACTGCCAGTGTGCCTGTCACTGTCATTATCTATGTCAAAGTCAGTGTCTGTGCAGTGTCTGTGTCAAATTCTGTGCCAGTCTCTGTCAGTGTCTGTGTCTGTTTCACAGTCAATGTGTTTGTCACTGTGTCTTGGTCTGTGTCAGTGTCTGTGTCACTTTCACTGTCTGTGACTGTCATTGTGTGTGTCTAGGTCAGTGTCTGTGGCAGTATTGGTCAGTATCTATCAATGTCAGCATCTGTGTCGTTGTCTGCAACTGTGTCGGTATCTGTGTCAATGTCTGTGCCAGTGTCAGTGTCACTGTCACTGTGCCACTGTATGTGTCACTCTTTGTGTCTGGGTCAGTGCTTGTGTCTGTGTGTATCTGTGTCAGTGGCAATGTTTTGTCTGTGTCAGTGTTTGTGTCAGTATCAGTGCCATCAATGTCTGTCTGTCTGTGCCGAGGTAATGCCTGTCTGTGACAGAGTTATTCAGTGCATGTGTCTGTGTCTGTCGGTGTGTGTGTATCAGTGTGTCAGTGTTTGTGTCTGTGTCAGTGTTAGTACCTGCCAGTGTCTGTGCCTGCATACATGTCAGTATCTATGTCAGTCTGTGTCACTGTCTCTGCCAGTATAAGTGTCAGTGTCAGTAAGTGTCTGTGTCTCTGTCACTGTCACTTTGTGTGTCACTGCCAGTGTTTGTGTATATATGTAGCTGTCTCTGTGCCAGTGTCAGTGTCTGTGTCCATGTCAGTGTCTATGTCTGCATGAGTGTCATCTGTCAGTGTCAGTGTCTGTGTCAGTGGCAGTGTTGGTCAGTCTCTGTGCCAGTGTCAGTGTCTGTGTCACAGTCAGTGCCAGTGTCACTGTTTGAGTCACCACCTGTCTGTGTCAGTGTCTGTGTCAGTGTATGTGTCTGTATCAATGTCTGTGTCTGTCTGCATCAGTGTCTGTGTGTATCTGTATTAGTGTCAGTGTCTGTGTAACAGTTATTGTCCATGTCAGTGTGACTGTCACTGCTGTGTCACTGTCTGTGTATGTGCCTCTGTCTGTGCCTGTCTGTGTGTGTGTATCTGTGTCAGTGTCACTATCTGTCTGTGTGTGTCTGTCAGTGGCAATGTCTGTGTAACCATTATTCTTTTATGTTCAGAAAATACCATATTTTGTGAGAGCCGAAATAGCATGGTTAGCAGTTTCAGTTTATGCAGTGCTTTCACTTGCGCTAACTGATTAGCTTATGCTGACCTTTATATAAAATAGTTCTCTTCCCATTTCAGTTGTTAGAAGAATTTAAATAAGATATCATGTATGAGAAAGATCGTTCACAGCTTACACCCATGATAAATAATACAAGGAGGTAAAAATTTGGCTAGTCCGAGTTTACAGTCAATAAACGCATTGCAGAAAGCCTTTTGGAATTACAACAAATTTATTGGAGTTTAAAGTCAATATTATATGGGCCTCCTTGTGTTGATCTCAATGAGTTGCGATAATAAAGTAGAATACAGAGTGATTCAAAGGGAAGAAAAGGAGAACTGAAAGGAATGTTCAACCAAAATGCGACTTAAGGAATGAAATAGGGATGGCGATATTGCCGCGAAACCTTCAAAACTGTATTTGTTGTTTTTCACTGCCGCCGGCATGCGGCCTTATCACTCTGATTCTGGATCGCGTACCAGTTCTGTATCCCGCGTTTGTTCATGCTCGTTGTCGCGATCCAACGCATTATCATTTTCTTTGTCGCTAACGATGCGCCGAGATTTGTCTCGCATTTTCCGACCACTTGCGCATGTTTCTACAATGTTCCAGGTTGTACTATTAGCAGTTTCCTTCGTTATCTAGATTGTTCTGGGCAGCCTTTAAATTGAGTGTTGACGAGTGTGACGGGCATTCTTTGTTCGACAATGGACGAGCACGAGATGAGTGTCTGTGCCAGTGTATGTGCAAGTGTCAGTGCCACTGTCACTGTTAGTGTGTCTGTCACAGTCATTGCCTGTGTCAATCTCACTGTCTGTGTCAGGGTCTGTGTCAGAGTTAGTGTCTGTGCCAGTGTCTATGCCATTCTCTGTATCAGTGTCTATGCCAGTGTCTGTGTCACTGCCTGCATCTGTGTCTCTGTCAGTGTGTATCTGTGTCTGTGTCTGTGTCAGCATCTGTGTCACTGTTAGTGGCAGTGTGACTGTCACTGTGTGTGTCAGTGCCTGTCTGTCAGATGTCTGTCAGTGTGACTGTCTGTGGCAGTGTCTGTGTGTGTCTCAGTGTCTGTGTCAGTGTGTCACTTTCACAGTCAGTGTGACTGTCAATTTTTGCTTTACTGTCATTATCTGTGTCAGTGTCTCTGTCTTTGTCAGTGCCAGCGGCTGTGTGTCTGTTTCGGTGTGTATCTGTGTCTGGCATTCTTGGTCTGTGTGTGTCAGTGTGGCGGTGTCACTGTAACAGTCACTGTCAGCATCTGTGACAGTGCATATAGCAGTGTAAGTGTAACTGTCACTATATGTGTCACTGTGGGTCTGTGTTGGTGCCTGTCTGTCAGATGTTTGTCAGTGTCTGTGTCAGTATTTGTGTATGTGGCAATGTTGGTCAGTGTCAGTGTCTGTGTCACTGCCATCATGTCAGTGTCATTGTTAGTTTTGCTGTCACTATCTGTGTCTGTATCTGTGTCAGTGCCTGTGTCAGTGCCTGTGTCTGTATAAGTGCCTGTGTCAGTGTGAATGCCTTTGTGTCTGTTTCAGCATCAGTGTCTGTCTCTGTGGCAGTGTTTTTTCAGTGCCTGTGTCAGTGTCACTGTAACAAGCAATGTCACAGTCTCTGTCATTCTGTCAGTGTAAATGTCAGTGTCTCTCTGTCTGTGTGTCAGTGTCTGTGTCAATGTCAGCATCTGTGTCAGTGTATGTGTATGTGTCAGTGTCACTGTCAGTGTAACTGTCACTGTCTGTGTTACTCTGTGCCTGTGTTGGTGCCTGTCAGTCAGATGTTTGTCTGTGTCTGCGTAAGCATCTGTCAGTCAGTATTTGTGCCTGTTTCTGTCTGGGTACATGTCAGTGCCAGTGTCAGCGCAAGTGTATGTGTCTGTGCCAGTGTGTATCAGTGCCTGTGGCAGAGTCAGTGTTTGTGTCAGTGTCTGTGGCAATTTTGGCCAGTATCTGTGTCAGTGTCTGTGCCAGTGCCTGTGTCACTGTCTGTATCTATGTCAGCGCTACTGTCTGTCTGTGTGTACTGTGTCAGTGTCTGTGTCAATCTCAGTGTAACTGTCAGTGTCAGTGTCACTGTCTGAGTCACCATCTGTGTCTGTGTCTGTATCAATGTCTGTGTCTGTCTGCATCAGTGTCAGTGTCTGTGTAACAGTCATTGTCCATGTCAGTGAGACTGTCACTGCTGTGTCACTGTCTGTCTGTCTGTGTATATCTGTGTCAGTGACACTATCACTGTCACTGTCTGTGTGTGTCTATGTCAGTGGCAATGTCTGTGTCACTATTATTGTTTGTGTCACTGCCTGTGTCTTTTTTAGTGTGTGTTTCTGTCAGTGTCAATATCTGTCTGTCAGTGACTGTGTCATTGTCGGTGTCTCTGTCAGTGTCCGTATCTTTGTCTCTGTCTGGGTTATTGTCCGTGTCAGTGCAACTGCCAGTACCAGTGTCAGTATATGTGTCCGTATCAGTGCAAATGTTTGTGTCTGTACGAGTGTCACTCTGTGTCTGTGTGTGTATGTGTATGTTTCAGTGTCAATGTAAATGCCAGTGCCTGTGTCTGTGTTAGTGTCAGTGTCGGATTGCATCATTGTCTGTGTCAGTGTGTCATTGTCACTGTCTGTTTCTGTGTCTGCATCAGTGTCAGTGTCTGTCAGTTTCTGTGCCTATGTGAGTATCAGTGCCAGTGTCTGTGTCTGTTTTTTGAGTGTCAGTGTCTGTGAAAGATTTGGTCAGTGTCTGTGTCAGTGTCAATGTCAGCATCTGTCAGAGTCTGTGAAAGTGTATGTGTCAGTCTAAGTGCCTGTCTGCAAGAAGTATGTCAGTGTCAGTTTAACTGTCACTGCCTGTGTCTCTGTGACAGCCTGTCCGAAATATGCCTGTCAGTGTCTGTCAGTATCTGTCTCAGTATCACTATCACTCTCACTGTCAGTGTCTGTATGAATGCTTGTGTCTGTCGGTTTCTTTGTCAGTGTCTCTGTCATTGTCTGTGTCTGTCTGTCTTGGTCAGTGTGATTGCAGTGTGTCTGTGTCTGTCTGTGTGTGTCAATGTCAGTGTCTGTGTCGATGTCAGCATCTGTGTCAGTCTGTGTCAGTGTCTACATCTGCATCAGTGTCTGTGTCTTTGTCAGTGCCAGTGTCTGTGTCACTTCCACTGTCTGTGTCACTGTATGCATCACAGTGTGCATCTGTGTCAGTGTCAAGGACAGTACCAGTGTTTGTGTCTGTGTGTATCTGTGTCAATATCAATGTGTCTGTTTCAGTATCTGTCAGTGTCAGTGTACTTGTCAGTGTGGGTGTAACTGTAACTGTCTATGTCTGAGTGTGTCTGCCTGTGTCAGTGTGTCAGGGTCTTTGTCATTTTCAGCACCAATGTCAGAGTCTTTGTCAGTGTTAGTGTCACTGTCAGTGTCAGTATGACTGTCAGTGTCTGTGCCACTGTCGCTGTATGTATATGTATGTGCATCAGTGTCTATGTCAGTGTCAGCGTCTGTCAGTGTCGGCAGCTGTATGTGTCAGTGTCTGTCACTGCCTGTGTCAGTGTGCCACTATTACTGTCAGTGTCACTGTCACTATCACTGTCTGTGTGTGTCTGTTTCAGTGTCAATGTCTGCGTTCATGTCACTGTCTGTGTCTTTGTCAATGCCAGTGTTAGTGATTGGGTCAGTGTCTGTGTCAGTGCTCAATGCATATATTTCACCACTATGATCGTTTCTTTTCTGTTCAGAAAATACCATAGTTTGTTAAAGCTGAAATAGCATGGTTAGCAGTTTCAGTTTATGCAGTGCTTTCACTCGCGCTAACTGATTAGCTTATGCGGACCATTATATAAAACAGTTCTCTCTTCCCATTTCAGTTGTTAGAAGAATTTAAATAAGATATCATGTATGAGAAAGATCGTTCAGAGCTTACCACCCACGATAAATAATACAAGGAGGTAAAAATTTGGATAGTCCGATTTTACAGTCAATAAAGGCATTGCAGAAAGCCTTTTGGAACTACAACAAATTTATTGGAGTTTAAATTCAATATTATATGGGCCTCCTTGTGTTGATTTCAATGAGTTGCAATAATAAAGTAGAATACAAACTATTCAAAGTGAAAAAGAGAACTGAAAGGAATGTTCGACCAAAATGCGACTTAATGAATAAAATAGGGGTGGCGATATTGCCGCGAAACCTTCAAAACTGTATTTGTTGCTTTTTAACTGCCGCCAGCATACGGCCTTATCACTCGGATTCTAGATCGAGTATCTGTTCTGTATCCCGCTTGTTCATGCTCGTTGTCGCAATACAACGCGTTATCATTTTCTTTGTCGCTAACGATGCACCGAGATCTGTCTCGAATTTTCCGATCACTTGCGCATGTTTCTACAATGTTCCACATTGACCTAGTAGCAGTTTCCAACATTATCTAGATTGTTTTGAGCAGCCTTTAAATTGAGCATTGACGAGTGTGACGGGCATTCTTTGTTCGATGATGGACGAGCACGTTTGTTGCTATCATCGCCGCCGAGTTGCTTAGTTCTTTTGCGGGCACAACTCAGCCCAATAAAGAGTTAATTTCAGTACCATCAAGCCTATGTCTTATTTTGGTGTCTACAGCCTTGTCACCACTACGTGACAACATAAATGTAAAGCTCTCATTTGGACTGAGTATCTAAAATGGTGTCTTTATCAATGTCTGTGTCAGGGTGTGTGTCTTTGTCAGTGTCAGTGTCTGTGACTGTGTCAGTAACTGTGTCAGCATCTCTGTGAGTGTCTGTCTGGGTCAGTGTCTGTGCCAGTGCCAGTTTCAGTGTCTGTGTCAGTCAGTGTAAGTTCTAGTTATTGTGTCTGTATGTGCCAGTGCCACTGTCAGTGTGTCTGTCACTGTCATTGTCTGTGTCAACCTCACTCTTAGTGTCAGGGTCTGTGTCTGAGTGATTGTGCCAGTGTCTATGCGATTGTCTGTATCAGTGTCTATGCCAGCGTCTTTGTCTGTGTCACTGCCTGTGTTTGTCTCTGCCAGTGTGTATGTGTGTCTCTGTGTATCTGTGTCAGTGTCTGTGTTAGCATCAGTGTCACTGTCTGTGTCAGTGCCTGTCTGTCAGTGTCACTATCTGTGTCTGTGTGTGTCTGTATCTGTGTCAGTGTCAGTGGCTGTGTGTCTGTGTCTGTGGCATTGTTGGTCAATGTCTGCATTAGAGTGGCAGTGTCACTGTGACAGTAACTGTCATCATCTGTGTTGGTATATGTGTCAGTGTAACTGTCACTATATGTATCACTGTGGGTCTGTGTTGGTGCCTGTCAGATGTTTGTCAGTGTCAGTATTTGTGTCTGTCAGTATGTATCAGAGTCACTGTCAGTGTGTGTGTCAGTATCAGTGTCTGTAACTGTGTTTCTCAGTGTCAGTGTCTTTGTCAGTGTTTCAGTGTCATTTTCGCTGTATCAGTGTGACTCACTGTCACTGTCTGTATCAGTGCCTATCTGTCAGATGTCTGCCAGTGTCACTGTCACTCTCTGTATCTGTGTGTATGCGTCAGTGCCAGTGTCTGTCAGTGACAGTCAGTGTGTGTCTGAGGCAGTGTTCAGTGCCAGTGTCCCTGTCAGTGTAATTCTCACTGTCTGGGTCCCTGTGTGTCTGTGTTGGTGCCTGTCTATCGGATGTCTGTCAGTGTGTGTGTGAGAGTGTGTCTGCATCTGTGCCAGTGTCTGTGTCTGTATTAGAGTCAGTGTCTGTGTCAGTATCTGTCAGTGCCTGTGTCTGTCAGAGTCCCTGTCACTGTCAGTGCCCCTGTCTGTGTCAGTGTTTGTGTATAGTTGTGCCTGGGTCAGTGTGTCTGTGTCAGTGGCTATGTCTGTATCAGTATCACTGTCTATCAGGGTCTGTGTCTATGTCAGTGTCAGTGTGTGTCTGTGGCAGTGTTGGTCAGTCTCTGTGTCAGTATCCCTGTCCAGGTCTGTGTCAATGTCTGTGTATATGTCAGTGTCTGTGTGTGTGTGTGTGTGTGTGTGTGTCTGTCTGGGTCAGTGTCAGTGCCAGCGCGAGTGTCAGTGTTAGAGTCAGCACCAGTGTCTGTGTGCCAGTGTTTGTCAGTGTCTGTGTCAGTGTTTGTCAGAGTCTGTGTCAGCATTTGCCAGTGTAATTGTCTGTGTCAGTGTCCGTGTCAGTGTTACTGTCAGTGTCACTGTCTGTGTTTTCTGTGTCATTGTCTGTGCCAGTGTCAGTGTCACTGCCAGTGACAGTATGACTATCATTGTGAATGTCACTGTCACTGTCTGTGTCTATGTCAGTGTCTGTAGCAGCATTGGTCAGTGTCAATGTCTGCCAGAGACTGCCAGTGTCTAATTATGTATCAATGTCAATGTGTGTGTCACTGTGTCTTGGTCTGTGTCAGTACCTGTCACTCACTGTCACTGTGTGTCAGTGTGTATCTAGGTCAGTGTCTGTGTCAATGTCAGCATCGGTGTCATTGTCTGCATCTGTGTTGGTGTCTCTGTCAATGTCTGTGCCAGTGTCATTGTATGCATCTCTCTGTGTCAGTGTCAGCGCTTGTGTCTGTGTGTATCTGTGTCAGTACCAGCATCAGTGCCAGTGTCTGTCTGTTCAAGAGTTAGTGTGTATGTGGCAGAGTTAGTCAGTGTATGTGTCAATGTCTGCATTAGTCTGTGTCTGTCTGTGTGTGTCAGTGCCTGCATCAAAGTCAGTATCTATGTCAGTCTGCATCAGTGTGTGTGTCACCGTCTTTGCCAGTATATGTGTCAGTGTCTCTGTCAGTGTCACTCTCTCTGTCACTGTCTTTTTCACTTTATGTGTCAGTGTCAGTGTTCGTGTATATGTGTAACTGTCAGGGTCAGTGTCTGTCTGTGTCAGTGTCTATGTCTGGATCAGTGTCAGCTTCTCTCAGTGTCTGTGTGTTTGTCCATGTCAGTGTCAGTGATCATGTCTGTGTCAAGGTCTGTGTCTGTGGCAGTGTTGGCCAGTCTCTGTGTTAGTGTCGATGTCTGTGTCTGTATCAGCGTCTGTCACAGTCAGTGTCACTGTCTGAGTCACCATCTCTGTCTGTGCCAGAGTCTGTGTCAATGTTTGTCTGCATCAGTGTCAGTGACAGTGTCTGTGTGTATCTGTATCAGTGTTAGTACCCATGTCAGTGTGGCTGTCACTGCTGTGTCACTGTCTGTGTCTCTGTGTCAGTGTCACTGTATGTGTCTGTGTGTATCTGTGTCAGTGTCACTATCACTGTCATTGTCACTGCCTAAGTGTGTCTGTGTCAAAGTCTGTGTGACTGTTATTGTGTATGCCACAGCCTGTCTTTTTCAGTATCAGTGTCTGTGTCAGTCAGTGACTGAGTCATTGTCGGTGTCTCTGCCAGTGTCAGTATCTGTGTGTCTGGGTTAGTGTCCGTTTTAGTGCAAATGCCACCGCCAGAGCCAGGTCAGTGTTAGCTTCAGTGTCAGTGTCTTGTCAGTATCTCTATGTGTCTGTGTTTGTGTGTATCTGTGAGTCTGTGAAAGTGTCTGTGTCAGTGCCTGTCTGCAAGATGCCTGTCAGTATCAGTTTAAATGTCACTGCCTGTGTCTCTGTCACTGCCTGTCTGAAAGATGTCTGTCAGTATCTGTGTCAGTGTGACTCTCACTGTCAGTGCCTGTGTAAATGTCTGTTTGTCGGTTTCCTTGTGAGTATCTCTGTCAGTGTCAGTATCTGTGTCTGTCTACATCAGTGTCAGTGTGATAGCAGTGTGTCTGTGTCTGGGTTTGTAAATGTCAGTATCTGTGTCAGTGTCTACATCTGTGTTAGTGTCTGTGTTGTCTGTGCCAGTGTCTGTGCTTGTGTCTCTGTATGTGTTACAGTCTGCATGTGTGTCAGTGTCAATGCCAGTGTTTGTGTCCATGTGCGTGTCACTGCCAATGTGTCTGTTACTGTATCTGTCAGTGTCAGTGTACTTGTCAGTGTAAGTGTAACTGTCTATGTCTGTGTGTCTGTGTCAGTGCGTGTGTCTATATAAATATCAGTCTGTGCCATTTTCAGCATCAGTGCTAGTATCTGTTTGTGTCACTGTCAGTGTCTGTGTCACTGTATGTGTCTGTGTTTGTATCTGTGTCAATGTCTGTCAGTGTCAGTATCTGTATGTGTCAGTGTCTGTGTCAGCATGCCACTGTTACTGTCAGTGTCACTATCACTGTCTGTGTGTGTCTGCTTCAGTGTCAATGTCTGTGTCTTTGTCAATGTCAGTGTTTGGGTCAGTAGCTGTCAGTGTCTGTGCCACTGTCACTGTCAGTGTGCCTGTCACTGTCATTGTCTGTGTCAATGCCAGTGTCTATGTCAGTGTCAATGTCTGCGCCAGTCTGTCTGTGCCACTCTGTGTCAGTGTGTCGCAGTGTCTGTGTGTCACTGTCAGTGCCAGTGGGTTTTTAAGGGTCTCAATGTCAGTCTCTGGAAGTGTTTGTCAACATCTGTGTGTCTGTCTGCATCACTGTCACTCTCTGTCACTGTCTGTGTCAGTGTGTGTGTGTATCTGGGTCAGGGCCAGTGTGTGCCAGTGTCTGTCAGTGTCTAAGTATCTGTGTCCATATCTGTGTGTGCCTGTCTGTGGCAGTGTTAGTCAGTCTCTGTGTCATGGTCTGTGTCAGTCTGTGTCAATGTCAGCCTTTGTGTTAGAATCTGTCTGTCTTTGTTACTTTATGTGTGTTTAGTGTCAGTGTCAATGTCTGGCTGTCAGTGTCGGTGACAATGTCAGTGTCACTGTCTATTTCTATCAGTTTCACTGCCAGTGTGTGTCAATGTCTGTGCCAGAGTCTGTGTCAGTGGCACTCAATTTCTGTCACTGTGTGTCAGTGTCTGTGTCAAACTCACTGTCAGTATCTGTGTCAGTGCATTGCCAGTGTTTGTGTGTATCTATGTTAGTGATAGTGTCAATGTCACAGTCTGTGTCAGTGCCTGTATCAGTCACTGCCACTGTCTGTCAGTGCCAGTGTTTGTGTATTTGTGTAACTGTGTCCGGGTCAGTGTGTGTCTGTCAGTGTCTATGTCTGTATTAGTGTCACTGTCTATCAGGGTTTGTGTCTATCAGTGTCAGTGTCTGTGTTAGTGTTGGTCAGTCTCTGTGCCAGTGTCAGCGTCTGTCTTTTCCAGCGCGAGTGTCATTGTTAGATTGAGCACCAGTGTGTGTCAGTGCCAGTGTTTGTCAGTGTCAGTCTGTGTTTGTCTGTCTGTGACAGCATTTGTCAGTGCCTGTGTTACCATCAGTGTCAGTGTCTGTTTGTGTCAGTGTCTGCGCCAGTGTCACCACCAGTCAGTGTCACTGTCATTGTGAATGCCAATGTCAGTGTCAATGTCTGTGCCAGTCTGGTCCACATTCACTGTCTGTGTCAGTGTGTGTGTCTGTGTCAGTCAGTGTTTGTGTCAGTGTCGGTGTCACTCACTCAGTGTACCTGTCACACACATTGTAATTGTCAATGCCAGCGTCTGTCATTTTCTGTGCCAGAGTCATTGTCTGTGTCACTGACTGCCTGTGTTACTAAGTCACTGTGTCTGTCTGTATCAATGTCTGTGCCAGTGTCAGTGGCACTCATTATCTGTCACTGTGTGTCAGTTGCAGTGTCTGTGTGTCCAACTCACTGTCAGTGTCTGTGAATTGCCAGTGTTTGTGTCTGTGTGCATCTGTCAGTGACAGTGTCTGTGTCCATATCAATGTCACAGTCTGTCAGTGCCTGTGTCAGAGTCACTGCCACTGTCTGTGTCAGTGTTTGTGTATGTGTGTAACTGTCTGGGTCAGTGTGTGTCTGAGTCAATGTCTGTATTAGTGTCACTGTCTATCAGGGTTTGTGTCTTTCTCAGTGTCTGTGCCAGTGGAAGTGTTGGTCAGTCTCTGTGTCCATGTCTGTCTCAGTGTCAGCACGAGTGTCATTGTTAGAATCAGCACCAGTGTCTGTCTGTGCCACGACCTACTGTATAATGGGCGACCTGCGCATGCGCCGCTTCCCCAGCGCCGAAGGTTTGCTTTTTCTTGTGCTGTTTTTTTTTGTTTTCTAAAATGCCACCATTGAGAGTGGCGCTGTAACTCACCCCCACGACGAGACGGCGACCGGTTACAGAGCGCGAAGATTGAACACGTGTGGGCCGTCGATATACGGGCCGGAGCGGCCGCTAAGCTCGGTGCCGGCGAGTTTTTAAGTAGGCAGTAAATAACTTAACCGGAGGCAGTTCTGACGTGCTGTGTGCCTGTGGGTGGTGGCGGATGCTTACGCATTTGCGGCATTATTACGCACTATGGTCTACTGTTGCATGCCGCTCTGCAAGTCGAGCGGGCGAACATGTACAGGGACCTTTCACGAGTTCCCTGTAACAAAGTACGAAATCAGTGGCTCAAGAATATCTCGCGGCAAGCCGAACGTAAGCTATGAAGCTGCACCAGCTTTCAAGCATGCTTATAAGATCGCCTTACTCGAGCATTCCGGGCGACGGCGTCCGTTGTGATATCAATTAAGATCATTTTAGGAGATGATTGCGATCATCAGCTGATGCTGTAAAAGTCGAGTTTCCGTTGCCTTCAGTGATGTCCGAAAAGTACATTTCTGTTATGGCACTACTTGCTTTACAGGGTCAGAGAAACAGCCTTGGATTCCAAGTGACAGGAGCACAGTCTGTAGCCTAGCTGCATTTTAAGCAGGAGAACCAATTAATTTATTGAATGGAAAAGTGGCATATTTATACGTGCAGCTCAAGCATGATACTTATCGACAAATAACCGCTGCGAACCCAACATGTGGAAGCCAGGCGGCAATTCATCAGGATACCAGAGAAGATATCTCTAACCCCAGCAGATAAACTATAATAGAAACGGAAAAAAATCGAAACAGAAGGCAGACCAACTCTTAGCAAAAGCAGTGTGGACCACTCGTAGCAACAGCAGAGTAAGACATAAGAAGCAAACCAGTCCGGACCCTAAAAAACGAAAAACAAAAAAAAACGTGAAAACAATTGTAGCAAAACCAGTGTCAAAATGTGAAGCAAAATGTGAAGTATCAGTGTCACTGACTGTGTTCTCTGTGTCTGTGCCAGTGTCACTACCATTGTCAGTGTGACGTCACTGTCATTGTGAATGCCAATGTCAGTATCTGTCAATGTCTGTGCCAGTGTCTGGTCCACATTCACTGTCTGTGTCAGTGTGTCTATTTCAGTGTCTGTGGCAGTGTTGGTCAGTGTTTGTCAGTGTCGGTGCCAGTGGCACACTCACTCAGTGTACCTGTCACACATTGTGTCAATGCCAGTGTCTGTGCCAATGTGTAAGTGTCTGTCTGTGTCAGTGTCACTGTCTGTGTCAGTCGTCATCATCATCACCATCAGCCCGACTATACCCACTGCAGGGTGAAGGCCTCTCCCATATTTCTCCACTAACCCGGTTCTGTGCTAGTTGCATCCACTTGACCCCTGCGAACTTCTTAACCTCATCCACCCACCTCACTTTCTGCCGCCCCCTGCTACACTTTCCTTTCCTTGGAATTCAGTTTGTTATCCTAGGCGACCATCGGTTATCCTCTCTTCACGCTACATGTCCTGCCCATATCCATTTCTTCTTTATTTCCACTAGAACGTCGGTAACCTGAGTTATTTCTCTGACCCACTGTGCACACTTCCTATCTCTTAATGTTACCCCTACCATTTTTCGTTCCATAGCCCTCTGGGTTGTCCTCAACTTAAGTAGAACTCTCTTGGTTAGCCTCCACGCTTCAGCCCCATAGGTGAGTACAGTGTCAGTGCAACTGTCTATGCCTGTGTCAGTATCAGTGCCAGTCTGAGGCAGTGTTCAGTGCCAGTGTAACTCACTGTGTCACTGTGTGTCTGTGATGGTGCCTTTCTATGAGATATCTGTCAGTTTCTGTATAAGTGTCTGTGTCTGTCAGTGTCAGTGCCAGAGCCAGTATCTGTGTCAGTGCCAGAGCCAGTATCTGTGTCAGTGCCCGTGTCCTTGTCAGAGTCACTGTCAGTGCAACTGTGAGTCTGTGTGTAACTGTGTCCAGGTCAGTGTGTCTTTATTCTTTATTCAAGATTTACCCCGCATTGCCCGAAGGCGTTATAGCAGGGGGGTTACAGATTGGCAAAAGATACATCTTCACTTGCAGAACACACTTGCATTTCGGAAAGCCGGTTCCACTGTTGCAATTTTAACAAAAAATGAATTTACAAAGAGGTTCGTCGTGGTACGGTACTCAATTTTGAGAGTGGTCATGTTGTTTAGAAATGTAAAATGGCTGTTTTAAATAACTTTCAAAATCCCAGTTTTTCCGTGAATTATTTAAGTACAGCAATTTTAGCCTCAACTTTCTTCTACGGGAAGCAAGCGGTTCCCACTGCAATTCTTTCATTGCTGTAAAACTATCCTTTCGTCGTACCTCCCCAAGACGAACCTTGCTGCTCTATTATGAATTTTCTCGAGTTTGTCAATACCTGATGTGCAGGATCCCATACAATACACGCATATTCCATGATGGGTCGAACACAGGAGAGAAAAGCAGTTTTCCTGAGGTTTGGCTGCGAACACCTTAAACTTCACTGTATAAAATTTAGTGCCCTACAATGAGCAACATCATTGGCATTGTTAATTTTCCTGTACTAACACAGTCATCTGCAAACAGACATATACTTGAGGAGATACCGAGTGAAATATTATTTATATACATTAAAAACAGGAGTGGCTCCAGGACCGATCCCTGTGGGACCCCCGATGTCACATCAAGATAATCTGAGTATTTACCATTCAGGACTACATGTTGGCGGCGGTCGAGCAAATAATTCTGAATCCATTTTATTACAGCTGCATTCAGATTTACCATATTTAGTTTATAGAGAAGGAGTGGGTGTGACACAGTGTCAAACGCTTTCCGAAAATTAAGAAATATGCAGTCTGTTTGGCCCCCGCGGTCAAGTTCAGATACAAATTTTATGGTAAAATTCGACAAGTTGAGTAATACATGATAAGCCTTTGCGGAACCCATGTTGTTTCTTTATTAACAAATTATTCTTTACTAGGTGGTTCATTATTTCTGTGTATAAGATGTGCTCCAAGATTTTGCATGAAACTGATGTTAGAGAAATAGGCCTTTAATTTGACACATCTTTTCTTGCTCCGCCTTTGTGAATGGGGCCACATAGGCTATTTTCCAGTCGTCTGGTAAAAGACCTGTATCCAAAGATTTTTTATAAATATGATATAAACACTGTGAGATAGGATGAGCCGTTTTTTAGCAAATGGGGTGATATGCTGTCTGGCCCACAGGCCTTTGATTCACCTATATCCTCTAAGAGGGCTTGAATCCTTCTTACACTTATTTCAACTGGCTGCATTGTTGGCTCATAACTTGTGTATTGTTGGGGACTGAGGATATCCTTAGGTAGGAAAACAGATTTGAAGTAAGTATTAAAACACGTTGCCTTTTCTACATCACCTGACATGGCCTGTTGATTATAAATGATATCACCTACACCAAATGAATCTGATCCTCACTCCCTTAAGTAATGCCAAGAGTTTAGGGTTTTTCTTCATTTTAACATCCAGCATTTTAAAGTACTCCTCTTTTGCACTTTTTTGCTTGTGCTCACACATTAGCTCAAGTATTCTGCCAAGCTGATCTTCATGTATTGTTCTTTTAAACTTCAGGTACGCACGCCTTCTTTTGCTTATCATTTTTATCAAACTAGTAGTCGCCCACTGCTTTCTGCAATCTAGCCGAATCTATATTTGGCACGTGAGCATCCCTCAGTTCAAACTTTTTCCTCAAATAAGCGCCACAATTCATGAATATCGCACTCATCATATAAGCACTCAAAAACGGGCAAGTGATCTAGTAATTTTTCGCACATTCTAGCAGTCACCTTTCTCGTAAAAAAAGACTCGCCTTGACTATTTTGTCTATTATGTGATGCTTTTCTACATGCAATGACCGCATGATCACTAATGCCTGGAATAGCATGAACAGCATTAACCTGATCCCCCAGTTGGAGAAGGATCTAAAATATTTTATCCCTAGTTGGTTCTTGAACATGCTGTAATAGGCCAAAAGTATTTATGATACTCTTCATTTCTGTATTGATTCCGCAACCTGTTCTGGTTACAAACACGCCATCACCGCAATGCAGATCCGGCAGATTGAAATTAACCCCCGAGCAATATCGGTTTTTGGGAAACCTCGGAAATAATTTCATAAAGTGATTGCAACATGCTCGGATCAGAACTGGGTGGGTGATCAAATGATCCGACAGCATATGACGAGTTGTCGTGCAGTGCAAGTGTACACCATATTGATTCAACATCATTGTAATTGATGTCTAGTAATGATGATCTTAAAGAAGAATGCACCAACTGAAAGACGCCCCCACCAGAGCAGGACCTCTTTGCGGTAAGCAATAAATTCTTTCAGAAACACCTCACTATCACTAATTGATGCATCAAATACTATCTGCCTTTACAAACCCCAGAAGACTAGCAAACTCATCAACTTCATTTACAATGCTTCTGCAGTTCACGATTACAGCAATTAAATCTCGTTGGAGGCCTTTCGTTGGATGAATGGGACGTCATCGTTTCATGGCAGGAACAACCACCTGTTGTTCGTTGTCCCACGTAAAAGCTTTCCATTCAGAATAAGTTTGTCATACTTTAGTTTTATCTTGCTTTTGTCAGCCTCTATTTTTTTGCATATTCCCACAGTCGCTTCCGCACATTACGTGTCTGTTGAATAATCTTGATCCACGCTATAGTCAGAACCCTTAATCTCGCGCAACTGATGACTTCCTCTTTTTCTTCAGAGGCAAAGTTCACTATTATCGGTCGCGCAGTCTTATCCCCGTAACGCCCAACACGGTGCACCTTTTGCACAGTTTGCAATTCAATCCCTAGCTTTGACTGACAGATCCCAGTCGAAAAAAACTACAGAACTGTGTCAAAAATACGACAAAATATCCTGTAGTTCTGTCGTAACCATCAGATTTTTCTGTAGTTCTGTAGTACTTTTCTGTAGTTCTGTAGTTTTTCTGTAGCATATTTCTGTTGTCTGTAGTTCTGTTGCACTTTTCTGTTGTAACTACAGAAATTTCTGATGTTACTACAGAATGTTCTGTTGTCACAACAGGTTTCCCGTCAAAAACCGCACAGAAATTCTGTCGTAACATCAGAAAATTTTCTGTAGTTTTTTCCGACTGGGATGCTCTTGATTAGGCTCTGATTATTCCCATTTTTAAGATTGGTTGCTGCCTTTTACGCAATAGAAGACAAGGTTTAGCCTACGACTTCGATTTTCAAGATCGGTATTCTTGCTGTGCAAATCCTTTACTTCCCGCGTTAAGCGTTCAACATTTCCCTGTTCAGTAACCAATTTTTCAAGAGCGTCAATCTGTCCACAAGCATTATCGAGTTTACTGCTTATATCCCCTATGCTGGCTTCATGCTTAGCAATCCTCTCGTCAATGGTATCTAACTTAGCCATAATAGCTACCTGACCGCTTTGTAAACCCTTGAGCAGTTCCACCTGCCATTCACTAAGAGGACCAGGATTGAGCTCAATGTCCCCGGAAAGTAGCAGTAGGAGCACCAGGTACAACACCCGATTCACAATCAGTCGAAACTGCTGGCAACATACAAATTTGTGCACTCATTTCCTACAACAAGGAGCACCTAGCATGGATGGAGCCAGCAATGCAGACAGAGGTTCTCGTATAACAATAGGATAACGGTAACTAATCTGCATGTCCCCTTCAAGGATCACTGCCTTGTCGTGGCGGAGGGGCTTGCGAAACTTGGAGTCGTGAGCTCTGCTGTGTAGGGCCACCCAAGATAGACAGGTCACGGCAGAGAGTTCTGACAAAATGTGATTCACTGGAGAAGGTAATGGCAACCCACTCCAGTATTTCCTTCCAAGAAAACCCTATGACCAGTCACAATACCATTAATGATATGGCGCCGGAAGATGAGCCCCCCAGGTTGGAAGGCATCCCACATGTTACTGGGGATGAACAAAGGGCGATTCCTAGTAGCTCCAGGACGAATGAAGTGGCTGGGCTAAAGCCAAAAGGACACTCAGTTGTGTATGTGTCGGGAAGCGACCGGAAAGTTCGATGTTGCAAGGAGATATATCACATAGCAACATGGAATGTAAGATCTATGACGCAAGGTAAACTGGATGTCGTCAAGCGAGAAATGAATAGATTGAACATTGATATCTTGGGTATCAGCGAGCTCAAGTGGGCCGGAATGGGAGAATTTAACTCCGGCGACCATTGTCTTTTATTGTGGGCACGAATCCAAGAGAAGGAATGGGGTCGCTCTCATAGTAAACAGAAGAATGGGCAAAGCAGTGCTAGGGTACAACCCCATAAACGACCGAATGATTTCAATTCGGATCCAAGGTCACCCTTTCAACATAACAGTTATCCAAGTCTATGCACCGACCACTAGTGCTGAAGAAGCTGACGTTGAGAGATTTTATGCGGACCTACAATGCCTTTTAGACCGCACCCAATCATCAGACGTCGTTTTTCTCATAGGAGACTGGAATGCTAAGGTCGGGAGTGAAGAAATATCCGGAATTACAGGCAAGTTCGGTCTTGGTGAGCCAAATGAAGCTGGACAGAGGCTAGTAGAGTTTTGTCAAGAAAACAACCTGACCATAGCGAATACTCATTTTCAACAACACAAGAGGCGCCTGTACACATGGACTTCAAAAGACGGTCTGTACAGGAATCAGATCGATTATATTTTTTGCCGGCAGAGCTGGAGAAGCGCTATACAAGCAGTAAAAACAAGGCCTGGGGCCGATTGTGGCACCGATCATCAGCTTCTTGTTGCCAAAATTAAGCTTCGATTGAGGAAAACAGAAAACTAGAAGGCCTTTCAGGTATGATCTGGATCAAATTCCATTAGAATATGCTGTGGAAGTGAGGAATCGATTTCAAGAATTAGATCTAGAAGACAAAGAGCCTGAAGAGATGTGGACTGATGTCCGTGATATAATACAAGAAGTTGCTACTAAGGTAGTTCCAAAGCAAAAGGAAAGCAAGAAAGCAAACTGGTTATCTGAAGAGGCTTTGCAAATAGCTGAGGAAAGGAGGATGGCAAAAGTTATGGAGGAAAGAGAAAGATACAAGGTTCTCAATGCGGATTTTCAGAAATTAGCAAGGAGATAAGAATGCGTTCCTGAACATACAGTGCCAAGAAGTTGAGGACAACCGCCAATTAAGGAACACAAGAGCTCTGTATAAGACAATCAAAGATATCAAAGGAAGCTTCTGTGCTAAGCTGGGCGTGATAAAGGACAAACGAGGCAAGGACCTCAATGAAGCCTCAGAGATAAAGAAGAGGTGGCAGGAATACGCCGAACTGTACAAGAAGGACCCGAATGTGCAAACCCAACTTAAGACGGTTGTGATTACTTATCTCGAGCCGGGCATCCTGAAGAGTGAAGTTGAATGGGCCTTAGCCAGCCTTGCTAACAACAAAGCTAGCGGAATTGATGGCATTCCAGCTGAGTTGCTTCAAAACCTCAACCATGACGCTGTTAACGTTCTGCATACATTAGGTCAGAAGATTTGGACAACCCTGCAAGAGAGAGAAAGAGAGAGAAGGCCTGCAGTGGCCACAGGATTGGAGGAGGTCAGTTTACATCCCCATTGCAAAGAAAGGCAGTGCCAAAGATTGTTCCAACTACCTCACGATCGCGCTTATTTCGCATGCTAGCAAGGTGATGTTGAAAATCCTCCAAGGTAGGCTGCAGCAGTATGTGGTTCGGGAGCTTCCGAACTTACAAGCTCGGTTTCGCAAGGGCAGAGGAACTAGACCAAATTGCCAACCTTCACTGGATCATGGAAAAAGCAAGAGTTCCAGAAACCCATCTACTTCTGCTTTATTGATTATGCGAAAGCGTTTGACTGCGTAGATCACAGCAGGTTGTGACAAGCTCTCCAAGAGATGGGAGTTCCAATTCACCTGATCTGTCTCCTCGGGAACCTGTATGAAGGGCAAGAGGCCACAGTTAGAGCTGGGCATGGTCTTACTGGTTGGTTTCCGATTGAGAAAGGAGTGAGACAAGGGTGCATACTGTCGCCCTGCCTATTTAGCCAATATGCAGCGTGCATCATGAGGAAAGCCGGTCTGGACGAGTCTTCAGCTGGAGTGAAGATTGCTGGAAAACGAATCAACAACCTTAGATATGCGGATGATACCACTTTAATGGCAGAAAGTGAAGTGGAACTCGAGACTTCTGATGCGCATAGAACAAGAGAGTGAGAAGTTTGGGCTTAAACTGAACATTAAAAAGATAAAGATCATGGCGTCTTGCCCTATCAAGTCCTGGAGCATCAAGGGACAAGAAGTGGAAGCTGTGACAGATTTTCTCTTCTTGGGCTCTAAGATTACCTCGGAAGGAGACTGCAGCCATGAAATTAGGAGACGCCTGCTTCTGGGAAAGATAGCAATGGTTAGCCTTGACCACCTAGTAAAGAGCAGAGACATTAGTCTGCCAACCAAAGTCCGTATAACTCTTGCTATGGTCTTTCCAGTTGTGATGTATGAATGCGAGAGTTGGACTGTGGAAAAGGCGGACCGCCGAAGAATTGACGCGTTTGAATTGTGGTGCTGGCGAAGACTCTTGAGAGTTCCTTGGACTGCCAGAAGATCAAATCAGTCGATATTGTCGACCATAAACCCTGACTGCTCATTGGAGGGTCAAATTATAAAGTTAAAGCTCAGCTACTTTGGTCATCTGATGAGAAGAGAGGAGTCGCTGGAGAAAGATTTGATGTTGGGAAAGGTTGAGGGTCGCCGGAGAAGGGGTAGGCAGCAAACGCGATGGTTAGATGGCATCCTTGAGGCACTGCAGATGAAGTTATGGGATGTTAGGAAGATAGTGAGAGACCGGAAAGCATGGCATGACATGGTCCATAGGGTCATGAAGAGTCGGACACGACTGAACGACTGAACTGAACTAAATCTGCATGTGCAACAGCAGCGTAAGGCGCATGTCGGCAAGCGTGCCGGCTCCAAATCTGACGTAGCCAAAATGCAGCGGGTTTAAGTAGGCTTGCTTGTAGTCATGTTGTTCCTGTTGCTCGAAGATTGGCGAGTCGCCGACAAGGAAATCAGTGTCCGAGTGAAGCTTGGAAACGTTGATAACCAGTGATCCGCTCTTGTCGACGGTAGACAACACGGCGGTGGCCTCCCAACCGTGCGCGGCCGATGAAAAAGACTCGATGAGGCAAGAAGACACCGCTTGTCCGGTCGGGCCAAGCACAGCCGAGAACCGGTCTTTAAAGCAGGCAACCATCATGACCCATCTAAATACCGTCCGATTTTATTAACTTGCATTGCATGCAAAATACTGGAGCATATTTATTTCCAAGCCGCATCTCACCTTGATTCCAATTCATTTTTTTCCAACCAGCACGGCTTCCGATCCAATTACTCCTGCGAAACTCAGCTATTCAAATTCACTACCGATCTCAGCCTCAACTTGGATTCTTCTTCACTGATGTCATATATCTATTTCTCTATTCTTAAAGCATTTGATTGTGTATCCCATGGTCTTCTAATCAAACTTTTATGCTTGTACCTCGATCCCCTGATATTAAATTGGATTCGCTGCTTCCTAACTGATCGCTCTCAATTAACTGTTATCAAAGATTACCATTCTCCCAGAAGTCTCCGGTGTCCCGCAGGGATACATGCTCGGACCACTTTTATTCTTTATCTTCATAAATGATCTTCCCTCCGGCATTTCATCAACAATTCGTCTTTTCACAGATGACTGCCTCTTGTACCGCCGGATAACTTCTAATAATGATCAGGAATTGCTCCAAACCAACCTAAACAAATTGAAAGCTGGTGTTCCACATAGCTAACGACGCTCAACGTAACAAAGTGCAAATTCATGCAGGTAACATGCAAACACAAACTACGCATATTCTCTGAATTCAAGCAATCTCACCCAAGTCGAATCATACCAGTATCTTCGAATCCATATCACGAACAACCTCACCTGGTCCGACCACATCATAAAGATTGCTGCTGATGCATCAAAAATACTCAGCTTTATCAGACGTCACCTCAAGTTTTCCCCTTAATCCATTTGCAGCCTAGCATACAACTTTCGTCCGTAGCAAACTAGAATTTGTATCCCGAATTTGGAACCCACACCAAGCCTATTTAATAGCCCAGAAGCCATCCAAAACTGCGCAACCCGCTTTATTTCCTCCAACTGGCACCTGCTCTAGCATTACCAGTATAAAATTATGTCGACATTGAGCCTCTCGTGCAAAGGTGTAAAATTGCAGTTTGTTTCATAAACTGTACTATTGTTTTCTCTCACTTCGAGACCCCCTTTTGCTCCCTCCCCTCCTAAAATTGCACCTTCTTTTCAACTCTGAGCATTTTAAGACTCCATGGCTCCTCAATCACATTTAACAAGTCATTCCTGCCTCTAGTCATTGAATGGAATTCATTACCCAAATGTATTCTAATTGATTAAGATGCTTCTAAATTCTGGCAAATTCTGTCTTTACACTTACAATCGTAATGTGGCAACTGTTGCCTTTCCGTTTTGTTATTGTATAATTCATTGTACCTGTCTGCTTGACTGATACACGTATTTTTTCCCCTTTACACTGAAGCCTGCCTTAAGATTGTTTCGCCAATTTGTTTGCTTTGACCTAAAACCTCGTATCTTGTTTCGATGTCTCCCTCCCCACCTTATGTAATACCCCTCGTAGGGGTCTTAAAGGGCCACTGTCCAGGGAAGGCCCTTTTAAGAAAAGGAGCCCAGTGTTTCGATCAGGTACCGGAGATAGTCTGTGCAAAATTCTACAGCGACATGCGCGCCGCAAAGCATCGAAAATACAATTCAAAGCTCCCTCATGCTCTCCTTTGAGAAGCCAGCTTCACCGTTTCCTGCGCTGGCCCGACGGGCCCCGATAATGACGTACGTACCGCGAACGACGTTCATTGGTCCGTCTCGCTGACTGACTGGAGAAGGATGGGTGTCTACCGCTCGCAGCGCGCTTTTCCCTCGCCACGGCCAGACTGAATCCAGCGGCGCGCGCTCCCTCGACCGTTTTTTTTTTTTCGCGCTCGCGGAGAGCCACGCCCCACCTCCCGCCATACGCGGAGGAAGGGGAATTTGTATTGCGGAGGCTAGACGACCTCGGGCAGGAGAGTGAAAAACCTTTGCGAGGGAACGGGAGAGAGGCAGGATAGAATCGGGTGATTGCGGTGGCTGTAACTGCGTTATTAGTTACTCTTTTCAAAAACATTTTGCGGCCTTGCGTTCCAGGGGCGAAGTCTCACAGTCACCGGGGAAGAAAATATTTTCGACCGGAGGGTGGACTTTAAGAGCCAATAAATGATATTTTGGGGGGAAAAGAAGGGAAAGTAGGGAAAGGAAGCAAGTGTGCAGACTGCTTTGCTGAGGGCAGCTCCAAGCGTCACTCGTTTAAAAATACGCTGTCTACGTTGGCTAGCCTGCCTGGCCCTCCTTTCAAGCTTTCCGCTCCAATAGGAAAATTGAGAAGCGGCGTGGCTGCTGAGTGCAGATGGCTAGATGCTCCCCCTCCTCCAGCTCAAAGCTGCACTCCAACGGCCAAGCGCTTTTATCACTACGCCCCAGTAGAATAAAGAAAAAAAAAACATCGACAGGACACGCAGAAACGATGCAGATCCTACTTAACTTTCGTGTCACGCGACAGCGCGCCCTTGACCTGCAAAAGTATCCTCCCCAACGTAGCGCTACAGTAGCCACTGTATTAGCGCGCTTCACGCCTGATCCTCCTAGCTACCGAATTGCTAAACAATGATACCGCTTGGATTTGCTAAAAAGTGGGTAGCTAAACTAAATAAATCAACCTAGTATTTTAATTTTGCAATCGTGGAAAAATTTACAAAGTTCGCGCATACAATTTTAGATTGTGTTGCAGTCAAATATGAAACTGAAACGAGGCTAAAAACAACACAGGGATGTATCATGAATTCCCCGTCTCAGCGCATGTGCCTGTCTACATCTTGACTAGCGCTATTTTACTAGATTCTTCAAAATGTATCGTGAATTCAGATATTTGGATTGGTGCGCCAACGATAAAGTTGCGTTACTTGTAATTGTAACTACAGTGAATTATTGTAGCCAACCACCTTGTGAACTTAGGTAGTGTTTCAATATAGACGCTGATAAACAGCTTTGAGCTTTCCTGGGCTTGATGGTACATAGCTTTGAAAATGAAAAACAAGCGCACTGATCGATCGAGCGTGCTTGGATGCAAAATTGAAAATGATGCAACGTGCTTCTCAGTTAACTGTTAACCACGGCAGCAGTTCGTGCTTCTCAACATCACGGGTCCTCGGCAGTCAGATCTCTAAAAAAAAAAGAAAACTGCACGGCCACAACCCTGCCCTTTTAAAAATGATGGCACAGAGTAAAGGTACAGGCCGATTTGGCGGCCCTTTGAGTTTATTGGGGGTGGGAGGGAGGGCTTTCCTCCCTGTGCACACGCGCCTATGGCTAACTCTATCAGAATCGACTGTTCCGTTGAACTCATTTCCTTCCTCCATTATTTTGCTTGGTTTATGGGGTTTAACGTCCCAAAGCGACTAAAGGTATGAGAGACGGAGTGGAATCCGCAAATTTTGGCCACCTGAGGTTTTTCAACGTGCACTGACATAGCTCAGCACACAGAGAACCTTACTGCTTTCCGCCTCCATCAAAAAGCGGCCACCACGGCCGAAATTCGATTTCGCATCCTTAAAAACAGTATTCGGCCGCCCCAACAACTGCGTCACAGCAGCGGGGGTCTTCCTCCATTGCTTTGTCCACTTCCATAATGAGCATATGGCCATAGCAGAATATATAAGCGTCAACCAGAAGGGTAAACATGTCTGCTGAAACAGTTGAAAAGGGTCCTTTTCAACAAGATCTTTCAGCTCAAAGCAGAACATTTTTGCTTAGATATTGTCCGGGCTGGAAATGCTTTTTTTATATTGCCCGCAAACAGCTTTCAACACTACGCTCACTGTCAATTTGGGCTAGTAGCTTTTCCACAATTCTAAATATAAGCAAGAAACAGCACGAACAGAACAAGAGACATAACATGAACACTACTAGAATCTGAAAGCTTTCATTATAGGCGGAGCAATAAATATAGCGAACACAAAAAGCTAGTGTCAAACACTAAGCTTGATTGAATGCTACTGTGAAAGCTGTTTTTCTTGAGCCATCGGCACCATTCATAAAAAAAAGATTACGCCTCCCCTGGAGTTAGTCAACATTTATGCGTCGACGGACTTTTATGTTCTTCGAGGCTTTGCGTATGTGCTCATAAATGCAAGCACTGCAAGCAGTATTTGCTTGCACATCTCAACTGATCGTATATCGGAGCTAAATCTGAGCTTGCTGGAAACTTACTAGTGCCGGTTTTTCGGACCTCCTGTGGACATGCATTGACAGGGGTTGGGTAGCCACGGCCACTGCGACTGCGTGGGAAGAGTCTGCTAGACCAGTACACTTCTCCAGCAATCTATGTCTCCAGCAAGCGAAATTTATCAAAGCAAACAAATTGCTTGTTCGTTCTCCAAAAAAAAGACGAATTCTCGAGCGATTGAGTCATTTCTAAAAGTTCTATACGCCAAAACTTAAATACAATATATGCTGATGTCTTTCTCGAAAAAGCCACAGCCAACAGCAGGCAGCATTAGAATATACGTAGAAACGGTGTGTTAGGCAGATGCTAGCCACACGCATCACCCTTTCAACTCAGGATTTTGAGCCTGCACACTCGCATCTTACTATTTCACTAAACTTTAGGGGCTATATATTTTGTGGCCCCACAGGAAAGGCAAGGCAGGAAAGCGAAGGTGACAGGTTTTTGTCCCAATCCCATGGAGAATAGGCTATCTCAGTCAACTCCCCGCTAACTTTCAGCGTGCAGCCCATACACGCCACATAAGAAAAAATTTTTAAGTAAAAACAAACCAATCAGTGAGTGTGCGGCGTTATTTACCATTCAATCACCGTGGGGTCTTCCAACTCTGAGCTGGTGCTGTGCTCTGGTGCACGTTCACCCCACAAGTCGCCGTCTTCAGTCCAGTCTAAACTGTTTGCATGGCTTGCCTCAAAGAGCACACCTTTTGTAGCTGGTGTTCTTCAAAACATCCTTCTGGATGCACTATCTTCGAACGCACTTCACATGCACATCAAATTTTCTGCCTGCTGCACGCTTGTGTTCGAGGGCAAACTCTGCTACTTTCAGTTTAAAGCCTACCGTGTAGCTACCAATATGCTTGCCCATCGTGTTAGAATGGCAACATGCGACGGCCATTCACAATACAGCAGAGCCCACAAAAGCCGCAACTAAGGCGTGCCACAATGACAACCACACTACCACTCTCATGTCCCTTTGACTGCTGCAAAACAAAGCTGGTGTGGCCCCAGCTGGTGATACTGATATGGATTGCGGAAGCTCGCAGCAGAGAAAATATGAATGATGACCCGCGAATTCAGGCGCCATCTATGGGTGGCATCTGGAAGCTCATGTGTGTGTGCGTTTTGAAGGCTATTCCCAAGCGTGTCCTGGAAATTTTGGGTGCGGCCCATACACACATTTATACAGTATATACATAACAGAGTAATTAAAGCTCACTACTGTATAGATTCATCAGCCAAAAAGAAAAAAAAGACATGCTGGCAGTAAGAACATTACAATACTGTCGATTAAAAGTAAACATAAAAACTTCCATTTGAGAGTAGGTTCAACACTGACAGCACTTACGATTTGAACGTATAACTTGGTATTCGGCATTATGAACCCAATATGGTGATAGTGCAACTGGTAACATGTGCCTCAAGAGCATTCAATCACCCAGGCACTAAACACATTGGAAGCACGCAAGAAAGGGAATAATATGGACTAAAAACAGTGATGACATTCACGGTCATTTTAATGCATACAAAAAGGCAATGTGTGTGACCTAAATTTCATGACCCCCCATGTTTAGTATTTATTTGAACTGTGTAAATGGCCACCAGCATTTCAAAAAAGATCGTGAGAACTGAAAATTATGGCTGAAACCAAAACAGCGAGAAGCTAGTGAGACACTTCACTTAAAAATCTTGTAAGCAAGGTGGCATTGAAATTAGTACCCTTCAATTTATAAACTGCTAAAAACACCTCCCAAATAGCGATTTAAAGGTGAAACCTCTGCTGACGAGGAAACTACAATAACAGTACATCTCAGCCACATGCTGCCTATTATGCGATTCCACTGGTTTTCATTCTTTGGTTGTGCACCATATGACGGATGTAATGAAAATGGAGTGCTGTCAACAGCTTAAACAATGGAGGATGACAGCTGACAGCATTCGATCCTAGAACACAGTTGTACTATGGGTGACACTTATCCAGGAATACAACCATTCGCAACATAGAGCAACAAAAACATGAGCTATTTGTGATGTCAAAACGAAGCTTCTTTAGCTTATAACTCTAGATTCCTCAATTTGCTCATAAAACCTGAGTGAACAAATAAATGCACCCCGTCTGCCCCATACTTGGCTAATCAGCAAATCACTGTAGTCTATACTAAACATTCTCAGCCCTTATCGTCCTTTCGTAAGGCAAATAAGGGCCAGTGACATCCCATGTAGAGAATAAACAAAAAAAAAACGCTGTTCGAAATAACATCTCAGAATCCCTTTGGCACAAAGGCACGTTCTACTGGATTCCAGTTGTCTGTGGCACTTCAATGTGCACTTAGTCGTTGCGCAGCTGACTTGCGCCGCAGTCGTATAGAGTGAAGATGGGCAGAGAGGTGAGCACGGACCATCTTGAGTCTTCGTGACGCCAGTGGGTCCTTGCCAATATAGACTCGGAACAGATCTGCATGGGGAAATAAAAAAAAACATCTGGTGCATCAGCACACATTTCCACAGAATATGTTAAGTGGGCAGTAATCCCAGCGACCAGTGGCAGGCTGCAAAAGTCTTTGAATAACTTTGGACTCAACCTCTGATGACACACTTCTGCGCGCCAAAAGTTGACTAGCCAATCTGAACACAAAAGTGCTTTATTCCAGAGATGCAAAGTTGAAAAAGTGAAACAGAGAAAGAACAAGGCAGCAAGGCAGATCAGACAAGACAGGGCTCCAGTCCAATTAGATGCCCATTTCCTTTCACAGGTCCCTGGCGAGCAGAGTTAACTCAACCATCTGGGCCATAATTAGACATCAATAATGCAACAATGAATATAATGTGACGGGGGAAATTGCACCAGGAAGAAAAAGAAAAATTATTACGATTATAAAGTGAAATCGAAACTTGAACCAGGAACTGATCTGATCTAACACAATGTAATGTGTCGCACAGACCTCACATGTCCAAAGCTGTTTCTGCTGTGAAGCCTGATGCATCATTGCACCATTGGTGGACAGCACCACTTTCCGGCCTTTAATCATAGCCTTTTTTTCCACCAATTTGTTTTACGGTCCCAACAATGCCATAAAGTTGGTTTCTCCTGGTAACTCAAGAGCCTGGTAGTGGAGCTGTCTTGGCGAGCAGCAAAAAGAAAATAATTTGCATTGCATTCAGGCTTTTGTACCTAATATTATACAAAGTGTGTTCTTCTCGGCAAAACGGTTTTTAACAAAAATAAAGAAAACGCACTACTGTCATGTAAATACGATATTGCCAGTGACAACGCAAAAATGCAAATACTATGTGCAAATGCCAGATCAGAAATTTGACCTGCCTATCATATGAAAAAAAAAAACAATGTAGAATAAAATTTTTCCACAACAGGGAAGAATTATTTTCCAGCACAATTAAAGTTACAGCATGTGAAAGACTTGGCTAATGAAGAGGTGTCTAGTCACTCAGAAAAAACAGTATTCTGTAAAACTGACCAGAGAAATATTAATGTCTTTCCGCTGTCATGGCGTTTATGCTCGTGGCACACAGAGTAAAATTATACTTATACAGTACTCATAGAAGCAGAGATATTGTTGGTAAAAAGTTACAATATGATCAATAGTTTGGTTGAGAAAAAACAAAAATTTTTACCTTTTAACAAGTTGAAACAAAAAAAATCCCCCAAATCCAATCAATGTGTCCCAACAGCATAATATGAATGCACCAAATCTTCATGCTTTTGTTTAACTCTTGAACAAGTGCGACCCTTGAAGATTTTTGTCAGATATGCGAGCATGAGCACGATATGCGGTGTTGCATCAGTCACCGTAAATGTGGTGGTAAGTGGTCACCACAGCCCTCTTTTATGCTGCCCCTTTTGTGCAACTCGAGAGCACGTCCACAAAAAAGGTGCTGAAGTATGTGATCAAGTCAGTGTGCATTTCTTGTCTACCAGTGGCCGCCTTCAGTTTCATGTCTGTGCACAAGGTTCAGTCCAGCAGTTCCCATTCTTATTACATGGCTGCAAGTCTTCATCCTACAGTGATGCAAAACCGTAAATTTCCAGAATGTGTTGTCCCCACCATAGACACCTGACACTTTGGCACTCAACCTTCCCCAAATAAAATGGGGTTTATGGGGTTTAACGTCCCAAAGTGACTCTGGCTATGAGACGCCTTCAAAATAAAATGAAGCCTGCTTCCCTTCCATCTACCACGACCGTCTACGTCGTTTGTGCTAGGCAAGACTGACTTCATAACCTAAGTATAATTTGCACAGCATCAGGTCACCAGTGAACTTCTCGACAACAAACAGCTCTGATGCAGGTATGTGACGAGCGAACAGCTCTGATGCAGGTATGTGACGAGCGGCCTGTGTCATCCAAATGCGATGTGGAGTCTGGTCGAAGAAATGCCACCTAACTTATATGTTATACAGCATTCTGAAGTCTCCAATCTGCATGCATGGCCGTTTAAAATTGAGGTCATGAAATAGACACTCCACTGGTATCATTCTGATCTCGTTCGAAAGATCTCAATTCAAGCTATTCTGAAGCTTTGCTCGTTCGTGACAACAAGCAAGACCTTGAAGAGCAAAGCAAAGTAACAAAGAGACATGCAGCACGCATTCCTACTGGGCTCTGAAACTGAAGCCCCACTTCACCTATAGTAAAGACATTTTGGTAAATATCTGTTACAGTAAGGTGCGTCTGGCCACGGTGACGACTTCCCACGAAATGACATTGGCGCATGCGCACTACCTAGGATCGTGAGGCAAATTTATTTCTCTTTAAAAGAAAATACCAACAGCAAGTGTTTCTTTTAAATAGCTTTACACCAGGTGAGCAGTGGTGGCATAGAGGAAGAATGTTCACCCCACGTGCAAAATGAGTGTAGTTTGAATCCCGGTGCTGTGCAATTCTCCACCAGATTAAAAAAAAGGGTGCGACCTGATGCCGAGGAACACCTCGAGAAATGCACACCAGAACAGAATTTGGCCACCCTGGTGCAGTAATTGGCCACAACATTCTACGAATAGTCTGATTAACCCCCGACCCTCAGTCCCCAGTGGCTGCATAGCAAGTGACCACGGTGGCGGTCAGACTTGCAACGCAGCAAAAGGGCGCTAAGAATCTCTGGCTCTGGACAGGCTGCCATTGCAAACTGACCCTGGCAACGCTTAACGCTAGAACCCTAGCTAGTGAGGCTAATTTAGCAGTACTGTTAGAGGAATGAGGGAGTGAGATGAGATGTGAGAGCTTAGTGATGTTAGGAGGCGAAACGAGGCATATACTGTACTGAAGGGCAGACATGTGTTACCGAGGTTTACTGTAGAGACGAGAGCTAGAAGTAGGTTTTTTAATAATAAGGATATAGCTGGTAATATAGATGAAATCTATAGCATTAATGAGAGGATGAAGGGCATCAAAGTTAGGCCTAATAAGCAGTATAAACTGAAGGGTGTACAAGCATACATGGCTACATGTCATATTGACCACTCAGTAGAAAGCTACTACGAAGATGCAGGATCGGCAATGGGGAAAGTAAAAACAGTATACCGTACTGATGGGCGACTTCAATGCCAAGGTAAGCAGAAGCAAGCTGGAGACCGGGCAGTGGGTGACTATGGCATTGGTTAAAGGGGTCATGACAGCTAACATTTGAGCATAAACTGATTATTGCGTTTCACTCCACACACACTAAATTATAAATCCTCCAAATTTGAACTCATTCGGTGCTGTAGATAGATTTAAAATGAATTTGCATTGTTAATATCGAAGGCAACTTTCTGGTCTGGCAGCCGATAGCCACTGAACTCACGAGATCTCATCCTCACGTCGTCTGCTATTCGCAGTGTCCGCTGCGCTGTTGCATGCACGCTGTGGATGGTGGTTATTGAGTTTTTTTTTTCTTCAGTACAATGTTTTATGCCCATATTCTGTCTTCTTTGACAAGCATTCAGTATAATATGCGACCTTGGTGATCCTCGGATTTGTTTTGGATTTCGTTTAGAGATTGTCGAGGAGGCCGAAATCGATGGCCTCATGCTGTAATTAAGTATGCAATCATAAGCATATTTTTCTTACATTATGAGAATTAGCTTATATAGTAACAAAACGCTCCCGCATATAAAAAGACGCACGTCTAACGTTTCCTTCTACGGTGTGCACTGCGAAAAAGGGCGAAGTTAGAGCTGTGTTGCTGATTGCTGAGCTATACTGCCCATCGCTCTTGACGAGAGAGCATACCTTGCAACACTAGAAAAGCAGACAAAACTTTTGAACGAAGCGGTACCCCTTGACTTGCTTTTATATGAGCGTGTTAGTCAAACTGAATTATTTTCGGTAGGTAGAGCATTTTTTTTTTACAAAACTATGTTCAGTCTGGCCACGGCCAGCACATGAAAGCATGCGCCGCCACCGCCACTTCAGTCCCGTAAGCACAAAACCCAACGCGATTTGAATGCGCTTCACTGCCTACACTGAACAAGAGCCTCCCATCTGCCGCTGTCTGTCTCGCCGCCCCCCCAGCCGCGCGTGTGCGACTGCGACAGACACCCCAGCCAAATGACATCTCGTGAGCGCTTCACCGTAAACACAGTAAACATACACCATTTAGTATTAGTGTGTGAGCTCTAAACTCCCGCAGAAATGCGCCGATTGACGGATTACGACTACGCTCCCAGTGTGCTTGTTTAAACCCACAAGCGGCGCCGACAGCTGCCGGCTGCATTCACCAGACAGGATCCCATCGACGCTTCCCGCTCAATGTGTGCACATTGTGATGTGCGCAGTCGTCGATTTGGGGTCACTATTGCCAGAACTACACTTGATGGCCACATGCAACCACTAAAGCTTGTGAATGCGTGCTCCGTAATCGGCAAAACTCTAGTCCCGAAGCTCGTGTAGTCGCGCTAGGTCTACTCGTCGTGGGATGGGCTGGCAGTGCAGCGCCGACTAACATTTCTGGCCAAGGTCATTGCTGATGAGAAGGGGGAACATTTAAAGTGTAGCCATTTGTTTTCCCTTTTCTAATCCAGTTAGGCTACAGACAAGTGCAGCTGTTCAAGCCGTTTACTCATCGGGTGTCAAGTTCTTGCTCTGCCTCTGATCCGACAAAAACAGATCAAGCGACCGTCGCAGAGCCGAAAACCTCACGCTGCGGTGATAGGTGAAACCCGAAAACTTTACACTACAGTGATAGGCGACCCTTGCTCGTGCTGGCATCATTGCCAGTGTAATATGTGACATATCAGTGTGTCGATAAGCTAAGAGACCTACCGTATTTACTCACATAATGCTCGCACTTGCGTATTGCTCAAACCCCCCCTCATTGGGCATCAAAAATTAGAATTTTTTTTCCTCTCATAATCATCGCACGACCAACAATATTACCACTGCAAGAATAGTCTGCTAGTAGTAAGCAAGCGCCAGTGGCGTCACGGGGAGGGGGGGGGGGTCCGAACTGGGTGCAACGCTCAGGCGGGGTGCAGCAGTTAGATGGGGGAAGGGCTGGGGGGCAAAATAAATTTTGTGTAAAGACACGAAAAGGCGCACATTGGTGGAGACACTGAATGACAAGTGTGATCTTTTCGTAGAACGAATTATTCTGTTGTGAGGAGCACTTGAAAACACATTACTTAAATTATGCTAGACACCACGCCATTTTAACCTTGGACAGGGCCTATGTACGTGCGTGTATCCTGGAAAGACCAGAATTAACCTGATACCCATCGGGAAACCCTGCGCGGGAGCGTGTTAGAAGACACCCATCGGCGGCTGCGCGGGAGCGTTAGACACCCGGCGGCGTCTGTGCTGCCACATCACCTCTTATGTGCACCTCACTCTCCTTTCCCAAGCTAGGACCCCCTGGGAGCATCTCTCCAGCAGTCTTTTGTATTTTGTCTTATTCATTTCCTGTACCTTTCTCGCTCCTCAGCCCTGTCACACATCTGCCTCACACTTTCAAAATGCCGAAAGGCACGCAATGCCTGTTCCTCAGGAGATGGCAAGTTTGATCACTACGCGCTGACTAGAAAAAAAAATGAGGAGGGCACCTGTGTTATTTGCACCGTGCTGTTCAGTATTTTATGAAATCAATGCTGCGTAACTGTATTTGCAGACAAAAGGACTATCCCTTGGTAAAGTAGTAGCAAAGTTTGAGGCCCTAAAGCTTTTTCTCGAAAAGGAACGTGGCAGCCTAGTGGAAAATGCTGTTGAGCAGGCGCTCATAAAATGCAATCAACTTGGAATTGCAGTTGAGAGGCGTGTCACGCTAGAGATTCGGAATTTTCGTTGCAGGAAGAAAATAAGAGGGCGATGCTGGAGAGCATTGATAGATTTTACACCGAGCTCTGCAAAAGATGCAAAAGTGATTCAAGATGTGCCAACTCTGCTTGGACCTGTGGAAGCAAACCTTTATTCAACTGAGAAATAGCTCAAAGTTTCTATTCCGAAACTTACCGAATTCTATCATGGACTGTCTGACACCACTCTCCTTATCGAAATTCCTAGGATGAGGAGACACCTCAAAGCAGCCGGATTTGCCCTCGAAGTGACCAACAGTTGGGCAGCACTGGACTTCTTGACATTCACTACAGAGTGGGATTTTGTAGACTCCCTTTCCAACCTGTCATTAGGGCCGTAGCTATTTCTAACGATATGTGTGTCTGTGACATCGTGTGAGAGCTTTTTCGATGCTGAAACTAATAGAATACTATTTGAGACCTACAATGGGTCAGTTAAGGCTATCAAATCTGGCATTATTATCAATTGAAAGTGAGCTGATAGAAAGCACCGATTTTAATCAAGTGATCAGCAGTTTTGCAGTTCTGGAAGCCAGGAAAGCAAAATTTTGATTTGAGTTTCGATTTTTCTTTACACTCCGTGAAAATTTGCTTTAAATATAACCGCGATTTCTTTTTGTTACAACTTCCATGAATAAAAGTGGTTTCAGGGTTCGTACAGGTGGCAAAGAAAAAAATTCAAGGATATTCAAGGAATTTCAAGCCCCCATAGGAGGATTTTCAAGGCCCCCTTTGAGGGCTTAATTTTTTTTTCCATGTCAAAGATCTTCAAACAGTGCTCTCAAAACGTCTGAAATATTTATTCCCCAAAGAAAAAAAACATCACTACGCAGATTTGCTTCTATTGCACAGAAAAAAATTAAATATAGCTTCATAAAACACTTTTCCAACACTTTTCTGAAACCTGCAAGGCATTCCTCTGGCTTCGAGCACATCTGTCGTGGGTCTAGTGAGAAAGGCCCCTAACAAATGCAAACTTCAAGGGGCTTCTGTCTAGAACTTTCTTTTTGGCACTGATCAAAAACTGTTTACATTCCATCCGGAATTGAAACACGTCCTTTGAGCTCACTTTAGAATTCTTGAGAACTTGCTCTGCTTTGTAGCCTATATCCACCTTTTCAAGTGGAACATGGTTCTCGGCATTATCAATGTCGATCTTCAGCAGACCCACTATCTCTTTGGCAGACAGGATCGAACATTTCAAAAACTTCGTCATCAGCTTTCTGAGAACCGTTTCTAAATCCCTTGCAAGGAAAAAAACCATTGGTTTGTCTGTCTGGTACTCTACCAGAAAAGGGTTCAGTGCCATCGCCACACATAAGGCAAAATTCAACTTTGCTGGCAGCAAAGCATCACAGCAGAACTCCCACAAGTTATTGAACGATGCACATTTTGGCAGGTTGACTTCTTTTTTCCTAGCAGCCTCAATGTACTTTTTCATGTCACACCACAACAGCAACGCTCTCTCAATTACAGGAACATTCTCCCCCACCGGTGGGCGACAAACTTAAGAGGAAAGGTATCTTGGCCTGTAACTGCCAAAAAGTCCTGTCTCCGTGCTGGTGCACCTTCAAAAATTGCACAAGCAGTCAAGTCCCCATTTAGTCGCTGAAACTCCAGCCCTATAGCATTGTGCACTGTGTGTAGCCCACAAGTGCCTAAGTCCACACACAGAACTTGGTGGTTTTGTTGCAAGTGCTCTTGAAGACCTTTGAAGAACTTCAGATTGACATTGGGCCCATCCATCGATATCTGAAGAATCTTGGCAAGAGGCAAAGGCTCAAGGGCACTTAGCAACTTTTCCTGAATGTCATCGGCTGTGGAATGCCTCATAAAAACGGAGGTGTAATACCTGGTCGTCACTTGGTGAGCAGAGTCCCAACACCTAACGTGCACATCCATTTGCTTACTTTGCAGAAAGTCATTTGCCGACTCGTCAAACAGTACGACATAGAATTCACACTGTTCTATTTCTCGCTGCAATGCTGAAAGAAAGAAAGGCCTGAGACCGTGACACGTCACATAGGCGCATTTCTTCTCACCACAAGAAAACGCCTTTGCCACTTCACTGTTCGGAAACATGCGCTGAAATAGCTCCCCTGCTTGGGATGACGACCGGTACGAAAAGTGGGATGTCACAACTTTCAGAGTCCAAAGAATTTCAGCGTCAGTGACAAGCTCGTGCGCTTTGCAAGCATCGTTTAGGCTTGGCGACTGCGAGGAACACGCGCTAGTATACTGCTCTACCGCGACCGGCGTCAGGTACCTTTTCAACACGCTCCCTTGCGCTACCTTCATTGCGCCAATATGCTTGCCGCTTTTCATGCGACTTTTTAAAGCAGATTCACCCATGGCAGTCACATCCACAGTTTTACCGCAAAGCTTGCACTTAGCCCGATGCGGACTCGTTGTATCAGGCGCAATCCACTGCTTGTATTCGTCATGGTGGAGCCACGTAGCCTGAAACTTGCTCTTTCCGGGCATTGTGTCACATATGAAAATATCACGTGCGCTGACAGCCAGAAGCCACGCTCATTCCAAAAATGCAAGCACTAGGGCAACGCCAGCGTAGACACGGCCGCACGGCTCGGTAAACCTATCTAAAAGCGTTGAGCTCGGTGAGTGATGGCGATGCGATAGCGATGGGACGACGCAATGGCGATGGCGATGGGGCCGCACCCTTTGGAACGGGCTATCACAGCATCACAGTGTGAGCTGAATCTGGCCAAAAAAAAAAAAAAGTCGCGCGCCCACTGCAGTGTTGCCAGCCGCCTAACGAGAATGCGCTAAATAGGCTAAAAATCGATACGTTTACTTCCCCGCAGTTCATTCAGAACTCAGTCAAGAATAAAAGTTTAGCAACAAAAACGTTTTCATGACGAAAAACACCAGTTCAAATTTAGTATTCAAGGAATTCAAGAATCTTCAAGGACCAGTCATAAATTCTAGGTTTTTAAGGGCCTTGAAAACAGACTTCCGTAATTCAATGGTATTCAAGGTTTTCAAGCACCTGTGCGCACCCTGGGTTTCTAAGTGCTCAAACACATTGTAACAATAGAACCTCGGTTATACGAATCTCACGGGATTGCGAAAGGATTCCTATCACCCGAACATTGGTATCACCAAAACAAAAAGAATGGGTTTGCAGAATCATGGGAAAGACAGTTGCACAGAGCTGTTTACATCCGAGAAGGGTATTACGGTCGCGCGGTCACAGCCCGCCGCTCGCAGCACACTCAGCACGATGCAATCGCGAAGTCGTGCGCCATGTGCCTCCACGGTCTTCTAGCAGTGCGTACAACACGACTAGAGCTACTTGTAGGCTTAGCACGACAAAAGATGGCGACACGCCGGCCGAGCGGGGTCGCAGACTGCACGTGAAGCGTACAGCACGCGACTATAGCAGTCGCGAAATCTACGATATGCAAACCACGCATCACTGCAAACTGCTCGTGATGCGTACATACAGAGAGGTTGGTGATCGCTTAGTGCTCAAGGTTGCGGCGGCAGTTCGTGCACTCGATTTCGTAGTGGCGAGGGAGAGTGATCGGAACATTCGAAATTTTGCACATTGTAAACAATGTATTCCAGCCGGGGAACTTCGCGAATTCGTATCATCCCGAAATTCGTATCAACAGGATTCGTATCACTAAAATTTTACTTATATAGGTCAGGTCTTGATTGTACTTTCGCCACTCCTTGAGTGAATGTCCGCTTTTAAAATAACCGTAATAATTTTGTTATAATTTACATAAAAACTAGCCTTAAGGGGAGACATGGGGATCGAAGTGAAATTCTTTAATTTTTGTAGTAGAGCAATGAAACTTGGCATGCTTATTGAAAACTGTGCTGAAAGACTAATTAAAAAGTTTCATTAAGATATTTTCAGTAGTTTTGGCATTAAAAAATTTATATTTGTATTACTGTTTACCAACCTTCCAGAAAGCCTGGCATGACAAAAAAAACGTGGTAGAAGCCCATAATTGGCCTTATATTTTAGCCATATGAATGGTTCATGCAGTGACATTCCCCAAATATTTTTATCAGCTTGACTTTTTTTTACATAGAACATTACATCCATGCTTGCATAATGCACTCATTTTCACCACTTCAAAATAGCTAAAAAGTAAAAAAATGACACAATATTTTGAATATATGGGAATGTCACTGCATAAAGAAATTACCAAGGAATATAATGCAACAAACCTCATGAAAATCCATCAAGCCATTGCTGTGCTATGCTTTCTGCAAGCAGGGCAGTTGGGTCAAAAGGCACTTTTGAGAAAACTGACATTAAAGTTGCACAGCCGCTTTTCGCCCATCAAAATGCCTTTGCATTGAAATACTGTATCGCTGCACTGCACGCTTGCTTCTGGGTTGTTTCCGAGGGCACAGAACGCGGTTCTAGGCACCTGAATGGTGCGAATCGGGTCAGGCAAACATTTGCCGTAAGCCTGGCTGCGCATCGCTCGCCATCGCAAAAATGGAAGTTTCTCCGTATCAGAACTGCATCACGATGTCGCGGCTAGTCGATGGAGCCACGACCTCGGATTAACTGCTGGGAATCGATTTCGGGCCTAGGTGCCATGGAATGGTGCTATTCCTGTTGCGCAAACGTTCGTCGTCGTACTCGAGAGCTTGCGCCCGTTCGCCGTCGCGAAAATGGAACTTTCCATGTGTCGGCACTGCACTGCGACATTGGTTGACGGCGCTGGGTCTTCGGGTTCACTTCCTAGCATTGATTCCAAGGGCAGATCGGCCTTCCACGACATATTTTCGTGATCTTCACCGAGTGCATCGGGGCATATCCGTGCGGCTGCGCGATTGCATCAGCCGAGCTTTCTGCACGTCTGGAGACTTCTGTTCGTTGGAGCCGTACCGCGTCGAAACATAAGTGCGATATCCTTATCGCTTCCACCGCCGCTTCTGTTTCTTTGCCTTTCAGACAGACCGCACGGTGAGCTGATACTTATCGAGAAGCGTTTTTGCCGACCCGGTCCTCGCTTTGTCCGATTTGCCGCCGATCACTTCTTTTTCTGAATAGGAGGCTTGCGTTCGTGCTTCCTGCACACATACTTCGTCCTATACTTCTGTACCGCGCGCCACTGCATCGCTGGCACAAAGACGAAGCCTCGCGCAACCGTGGGGATGACGAAAAATGCAGAACGGCAGCCGTAGATTCACAAACTACCGAGCAGTTGATAAAAGCGTGTGCAAATGAGGCGGGAGCAGACGCTGCGAGCAATGTCGCGCTTTCCAGCAGCCACTCAGAGAGCGTGCTGAGCACATCGTGACTGGCGCAACCAATCAGCGCCTAGAAGTGGCTCTACAAGGCCTTCAAGTTTTTTTACTTCTGTGTGTTTATTTTTTGTCGTAGACACGTGGCTGCGACGGGAGGAGTACTACGGTGAAACAAGCTTTCCAGTGGTACAAAAATTTTCGCAATCGGCGCTCTGGCCGCGGATATTTCGGCCAGTTTTTTGCTACCAGAGGTCACAAAAACAATTTTTAGGCTCACTTTGAGGCTGCGTTCAGCGGAATTTTTTTGCAATGTGATTGAACAGGCCTTGTAGATTCCGAATCTGATCTTTTCTAAAATTTGATTTTTCGCGAAATTTTTGCGATTTGAACCCCACGTGCCCCCTCAAGTGTTGAAATTTTTGTAAACGACTGATTTTTCGGACGCCCAAATTTTCGGACATGCCCGATATTTCGGACATCTTCGCGGCACCGCCACGAGCCCCATAGAATCAATGTATAAAAACATCTGTAATTTCGGACGCTCGAACACCCCGCCGTCCAATTTTTCTGACTTTTTGACGCCTCGGAAGGTCCTCGAAGGTCCTTTGGCTCCTCGCGCAGCGCTCTTGCGAAGGAAATCGACTTGCAGCCGAAGCATATCACAACTTTGAGCCACAACTAGCCGAATCTAGCCGTCACACATCGATTTGGTCTGGCCACACTGGCTATGTTCACCACATAGAGTTTCCAGCGCCAATTTTTGGAGGTGCCGCGGCGGCCAGCGGCGGCGGCGTCGTTTCGTTGCGCATTTTGACTAGCGTGGCGTGTTGTTCCGCTGTTGTGTGAAGTGTGCTCTGCGACGCTAGGCCTAGGTGCTTCGACGTTTGTCAAGGAACTCCACTGTTCTGAACTTGAGGATTTCGCTTGCCTGCGATGGCCACCACTCCGTCTTCGTCGTCCTCGCCGATGGCATCGAAGCACGGAAAGCAGTACCGTCGGTTTGCTGTTGGAATGCTTGCGGACGCATGGAAAAAGGTGAGGCAAGACACGATTCGCAACTGTTTTCGCCACGCGGGCTTCGTACTCACCACAGAGGCAGTGGACTGTCCTGAAAACACCGACGCGATTGACGTGTGCCCGCCCATGGACGACGTGATCAACGACCTCCGCTCTGCTGGGGTTTCCATACCCACGGAAATAACTTTTGAGCAGTTTGTTGACGCGGACAAAGAGCTCGACTTCTGCGCAGAACTAACTGACGAAGAAATAGTCCGTCAGGTTGTGGAGGATTAGAGGACTCCGATGTTGAAAATGAGGAGCCAACGCCCGCGCTGCCTACGAGCGCCGAGTTGACGCGAGCGTTGTTGACGCTTTCATCCGTCTACAGTGCTGATATGACCCTTGCTCAGATCGAGGAGAATATGATCGCATGCAAGTGGAACGCCGTCCAAACGACGATCAGCCAGTTCAAGCCACTGCAGCAATAACACCGGCTGCCCTGACGACACATTCATAATAAACTGGCAGTCTGCTGCATACAGAGCTTTTGAGTGCCTCTTTTCTTAGCCACTTCTCTGATGCTGTGGCAGTGTTTCGGAAGCGTGGTGCTTCGCCCTTGACCCTCTAGATACGAGAAAAAAAATAAAAAAAGGTGCGTTTTTTGCATACATTCATTTTTTCGGACTGCCTGAATTTTCGGACGTTTTTGAGTTCCCTAGAGGGTCCGAAAAATCGGTCGTTGACTGTATATCGGTCGGTTCTTGATTGTTTAATGAATGCATTCGAGGGATACGTGCAAGCCTTTGAAATTTCGTATATGCGGCAGACATAACTATTTGCTCTTTGTGACTTTTGCAGGTGTCGCGTTTTCTGGCATATCCATTAAAGGTCCTGATTAACGGCTTGTCTGTTTCATGACTTCAGTTATTTGCTGTGCGTTCCAGTTCTCCTTGAGTTATAGATTTGCCTCTCTAGTTCTCACTTGTCATTCCTATGCATATTCCTGCGCGCGTGATAATGTGCATAGTCTGGCATTGTTTGGGTTCACCATTCCTTTCCTCTAAGCCATTATTTCTGGCATAAGTGCAGTTGTTTATTGCACGTTGGAAACTTATTCTTACGCTGAATTCGTGCAACCAGTGTAAAAGGCACTAACCCAAGGAAGACGTAGGAAAGCGCTTCTGTACGGGTTATCTCGTTTTCTTCGCTTATTCTTTTTTATATTCTCTAAATATGTATGCAAAGAGTTGCATTGCTACTCCGTTATAGTCATTGTAGCATTTACCACTTAAAATCCTTGTTATATTTATCAGTCGTGGGGCACATTCCCTGCGCATAAGTGTTAAAAAGAAAAAAATGCCACTCGCACTGCACAATTGGGTGCAAAGCGAACTCCAACGCAAACCATAAGCACAGAGGAGGTAGAAAGGAAGTTGCAATTCGGTGCTTAAATCGCAAGGACAGAGGTTGGGGGCGGGGGGTGCGCCGCACCTCCTCACCGGGTGACCCTGGTGACGCTACTGGCAAGCACCATTTTTGGAGCGCTACTGGACCTAGCTGGCCTCGTTGTGTGCGTGTGCTACCAAGCGGCGATAGCGTACTCAAGCACATCATCATCATCATAGTTATGCTCATTTTGTTTTTTTTTTACCTCCGTGATGTTCATAGTAGTCGCCATTTTGAGAGAAGTCTCCGCGGCTCATGATTGTTCCTTCGTTTCGTCCGTGCTATTTGGTTTGTTTTACCGTCTACCGTGTTCTTGGTGCCACATCACGATGGGGTATGCAAGCCATATAGCTGCTTTTAAACTGAAACTTTCGAGTATGCGATACAGCACAGCAATAATCACGCTGCCAGTAGGTAGTTCGCTGTCAACGAGTTCTGCGTTACATTACTGGAGACAGATTGCAGTGTCGACATGGACTCTGATAAAGTCTGATCAACAGTAGAACTGTATGGTCGGCTGTGAACTTTATACCACGAAACGTGGGGAGTGATCATGAGGTTGCGCGCGGTAAATAAAGTGCTTTAGCAATTCATGCTTTTGGCAACCCTGTACTTTTATACCAAAGGTAAGGTATGCTTGAAAGTAATGTTTCTGTTACATTTACAATAGCTGGCCTAAGAATCCGAATTCGCACCTATTTAAATTTGCTTTTAGCACTCCAAAACATTTCCTAAAAAATTTTCCCCGCATAATTATCGCACCCTCCAACTTCATATCAATTTTCTGCGAAAGAAGTGTGAGCATTAAGCGAGTAAATATGGTAACCACGCAGTCCACTGACTGTGACCGTGCCTTATGCTGAAGAAAACATGCCTTACTCTACATCGCTTTTGCGCGGTAACATATTTTCATCGAGCACATCTGCATGAGGGACAACCACTGTGTTAATCGTCCACAAAGGGAGAGAGAGAAAGAGATGTCATTTGATACTGCAGCCTGCATTGCAGAAAACGCTCCGCCGCGTATCCTCTGTGACGTCATATGAGCATTTCAAAATGGCGGTCGCTCTCGGTGGGAGGAGCTTCTCGATTCCAAAGTCTCACGTTTCTTTATATGCCCCGTGCGCTATGCCCTAAAACTTTACGTGTAGAATGGTAGACCTGTATAGTATTCACAGAAGTACAAAACGACATTGACAGACCCCATCATCGCCACTTAAAGGAATAGCAGGGGGTAGTTACTAGTTCGAGTTTGCTGAATGCAATAACTTACGAATCATGAACACCTTCTTCAGCAAACGGAAGAACCAGAAGTGGACATGGAAAAGCCCTAATTGGGAGAGTAAGAATGAAATTGGCTTCATACTGTGTTCTAACCTTGGAATTGTGCAGGCTGCAAAGGTAAGCGGAAATGTTCGATGCAGTGACCACAGGATGGCAAGGTCTTGAACTGATCTGGATTTAAAGACGGATTGGAACAGATCAGTGGAACAGCCTGTTCCATCGCCTACCCAACGTTCGACCATGCCGAAGGAAGAAAGTTCGAAGCCGCAGCTAGCGTCGTCTGCCGCATCGCCTGATGAACTTGCTCCGGAATCGAGGCCTGGTCCCAGCACGTCTCGTCGACTCGACACGGGGTTTTACACGGCAAAGGAGATCGCGACGCGTACAGAACACGCAGACATGTTCAAGCGCGGCATGGATGCTAAGCCGGCAACGCAGTGCAAATTCGATCTCCTTGAAGTGGATCTGGCCCACACGGAGGAGGCAGAATCGGGCACTAACTTTGTCGTGGTGGACATGGCAGTGCTGAAGCAGCTTTTTGCGCAAGTGAAGTGTGGCAAGTGCAGGCTGCCTGCGCTCGATCTCAACAAGTCCAACAAGCAGTACGGCCTTGCAGTGAAACTGGAGGTAACGTGTTCGGCGTGCGACTATCGTGTGGCGCGTTTTTCGTCGCCGAGGACTAAAGGACCTGCCAAAATCACACCCTTTGAGGTGAACATAAGGGCCATGAAAAGTATACAGAGCATCGGAAAAGGTGTTACGGCCCTCTCTGATTTCTGAGCCGGAATAAACCTGTCACACAGAGGTCTCCACCACAAAACGTTTCAAGCCCACCTAAGGAAGGTGGTCGAGGTTTGTGAGGACACTGCAGCAGCCTCTGAAGCTGCTAGTGTTAGTGCTGTCAAGGAAGTTTATAGAGACCTTTATCAGCCTCCAAATAACATTGATGTTATTTTTGACAGCACCTGGATGACCAGAGGGCGGTCATGACATATTGGAGTGGGCTGCATCATTGAAATGTACACCTGTCTAGTAATTGATCATGTTGTCCTTTCCAACTTTTGCCTTGGATGTACCATCGGTCTAAACCTTCAGATGAAGATTATGAAGACTGGCTGGCAGAGCACGAATGCCAGAAGAACATAGACTGCAATTCAGGGCGAATGGAAGTTGAGGCAGCCCTGGTGATGTTCAAGCGTTCGCTCTCCAAAAATGGGCTCCGCTACACTACAATACTTTGTGATGGAGACAGCCGCACATTCCATGCTTTGCAGGCAGAAAACGTTTATGGGTTTGTCTCCATAGAAAAAAAGGACTGCCTCAATCATGTGCACAAGCGTATGGGCACTGCACTACGAAGCTTAGTGGAAAAAAAAAAGGCCCAGGGCGAAACATTCGGAGGCAGAGGAAAATTGACTCAAGAAAAAATTAAAAAGATGACCAACTACTATGGGTACGCCCTCCGCAGCCACACACATGACGTGCCAGAAATGAAGGCAGTACAAGCCACGCTTCGACATATGTCTTCGACAGACAGTGCCCCCGACCACAGCTTGTGCCCCGATGGCGTGAACTCATGGTGTAAATACAATCATGCTATCGCGAATGCCGAGGAGCCTCCTGCTCACAAAGACGGTTTACCAGCCTCTGTTTGCGCAGCACTAGAGCCAGTGTTCGCTCGACTCAGTGATGACGCCTTGCTGGAGAGGTGTGCCAATGGCAAGACACAAAATTCCAGTGAGTGCCTGCACTCTGTGATTTAGACACAAGTGTCCAAGAACAGCCATGCATCACTGCTCAGTGTAACAAGAGCAGTTGCTGAAGCTGTTGCAGTATTCAACCAAGGCAGAAGAGAAACTAATGAAAGTGTAGCTTTGGGCCTTGGCTACACTCCAGGCTGCAACCTCCTTCGTCGGAGTCTTGAAAAGAACAGGATGAGGCTGCAGAAATCTACAGCAGCCTTCTTGAGCAACAATGCTGAAAAAAAAGTCTTTCTAGGAGGCACAAGGGAGACAGGTGCCCTGACTACGGCCCCGGACAATTGTAAATTGCCATCAGCACGAACCACACCAGACAGCCCTGGAGAGGTGCAAATCATCAGCAATTACTAGACCTGTTTATTAATAGAGGTTCTGCAGCCCTCGTGCAATAATTAGCGATATGCTATTAAAATATTGCTATTGTCTTGTCTACACATAAGGTCCGCAAATTTTGCTGAATTCCCAATGGCCTATGCTATCTTGGCCTTGGATTGTCCGCGATATCTTCACTTTTAGTTGACATATCCAGAATCCAAAGACAGTTTCAGAAATGGGAAGAATATGTGATTTTCGGTGGGAAATATCACATTCAGGTATCAGCGGTTCATATTTTTGGTCAGTCTCCTCAGCCTTACGCAGGGTTTTGATAACTTCTTTTTGGTTCACAAAAATAACATTGGTACCATTTTCTTCGGAAAGGAATGAGGTACCCGATGACATTCTTACTTTTTTAATTTAGTGCATGCATAAAAAGCAATTTGCAATTAGCTTAACAAATTTCAGAGTCATATACTGCAACCTTTAACTCTCGACAGCAATATCAGGATGACATGTCTTTAGAAAAAAACGAAGAATGTCATCGGGTATGGCAACTCTCTGGCTATCAATTCATGTAATTAAAAGCAACAAAATTGAATGAGAAAGTTCATTAATGGTGCGTAAGAAATTACCTAATTACACTCTAGACTTTGTAGAAAAACTTTTGATCTAAAACTACCAGCTCAATTATGATTAGATTTTTTGAATCGGGAGATAAAAACAGATCTGTATGCAAAATTTCACAAGGTTCTACACTTAATTAAAAAAGTTAGTTTTAAGACCCTCGTCCCTTAAGGGGGGACACCGCTTTTTGCGACCGAAAATCGGTCCAAAAATCGGATTTTTTATTTCTTCATTTTTGCGGTACTGAGATGTTTCCGCAAATATCTGCAAATTTTGGTAGAAAAATACCGCCTAATTCGCACGTTACAGCATTCCAAAAATGCAGATCTGAACGTTTGGCCCTTTAAATTCAGGTCAAATCGCGCTGTTTTTATCGGCCGCAGATCTATGATATGCGCTCCACAGGCATCATTTTGGTCTCGTTCGAAAGATCGTGATTCAGGCTATTCTCATGTCACAATCGGTGTTCGTGAGCAATGGGCCGATAAGGGCGTAGCGACAGATAGGAGAGCGAACGAATTCCTCGAGGCGAATCCTGTCGCGTGCGATCATCGTATCATGACGATGCAGTTGAAAAAGTGATAATTAAGCAGTTTTCATGGCTGCGACAGACCGAGCACTCAGAATTCTAAGTTAGTGGTGCAGCAGCAGCAGCGATCGCGAAACGGCGTCACGCGCGGCATGCGGAATCGCAAACTTTCTCGAAATAAATTTGCTTTTGAGTTGCAGGGACAATCATCTTCATGGGAAATGGTGCATTCACACCATAAGCCAGTCATAACTCATTTTATTGAGTTACTGTTAGCCTTGATAATTCAAACATATGCCCAAAACGTTTCTTGCCGATTTTTCAAAATTGAATTTTGGACAGTCACCAGGTCAATATTTCTGGCCCTGTTCTTGCTAGTTATTTTCTTTAAACCTAACCTCACATTATCTTTTGACACCAAGGTAAATGTAATAACCATACGAGAAAATTTACTGAAAAGATTGTCTTGGCACCAAAATAGACCTTTCCTTTGTCTATTTTTTTTATGGCGTAACTTTGGCTCAAATTGGTATAACGCATTAATTTTTACTTTAATTTACTTTCCAACCATTTCTGATCATAATGATATGTCAAACCTTGCCATAATTTTAATCTACATGTTCTGACATGTTTTTTCTTGTTTTCTCGAAACAGCATTTTTGAGGGTGCTGCAATTTTGGAGGAGCGATCTCTCTAACTATTTGTGCTACTGCTTTAAGTTTTTCATTGCTGCAAAGATACTTTCTTGAAGAGTGCAGTAAGATTCAAATATATGCAATTATGATGAGGCAACATTTACAAAATTAATTATTTATAATGAGTGTCAAATCGAGCTTTTCCACAGAAGTTTGATGTACTGAAACACAAGTTCAAATTAATCTAGCACCCCTATTCTTAGTTAGCTGCACTCTGTGATATTTCTAGATAATTTATGCAGGCTGATTTTCAAAATGTCTTTAGTAAGTAACCATTTAATTACTAGACAGCATCTTCAGGATTATGTCATCACAACAAATGGTACAGTGGAGACCCTGATAAAGATTTTGTGGGTCCTGGTGATTTTACTGTAAAGGTGTTCTACTGTATTTGCGTATCATTACTGACCTAAATAAGAAGTGAAGAAAGGTAGAGATAAGTGGCAGGCTAGGGACGCCCTATTACAACATGTTATCTGTAATTGGAAGAGTGCATTATTTTTTCAAGGCAATTCCTGCCATGTATGGTCAGCGTAAACATGATGCTGCAGTTGATAAAGTGATACCAAAGCAGCCTGTATGGATGCAACAGATTGAGAACTCCAGCAAAGTCAATGCCTACGCAGCAACAGTGGTCGCAAAATGGTGTCTCGCAACATTTAGAAACACAAAACTTGAATTATAACAAAAGCTACTTGGCAGGGACTGCATGCGGCTCAGAAAACACATTGCATGCACTTCGCAACCCCTTCCAATTTTTACCTCTTGCATGCACACAATACTAAGCAAAGTATGATGGTTATAGAACATCACTGTACCTTTCAGGGCCGAGAGCTTGTCCGGCGACAATGGTGGGCGCTGTACTGCATTTCCCCGAGCTATAGATGCATTCGAAAGTTTGCCAGTCACGCTGCATTCGGCAAGCTCTGATTCTGTCCAGAAGAGGTTGGCAGCTCGGGTGCAGAAGGTAAAGTCAGATTTGGCACTGAACAGCTTGCTCCACTCAGCCTCGGAAAACCAGAATCCGCAGCCTCCGTAGAGCTGAGTGAGAAGAACCATCCAAGAGTTTAGCCGTACCAATGAACAACACCTCGTCTTCTGTGAAACACTGCCACTGCTTGAGCTGCCAAATTTCATCCAAACTGCCATTCTGAGCAAACACTGGCGACACTTAATCATGCATAACATACAAATCCACATTATATAAGGCTTGAATCGAGTACATGAGTTGATTACCTTGCCATCTTTTCCAACGGTGCCAACCTCCGGTTCGCCACCAAATTCTCGTCCCGAGCATGGAAGGTCCAATCTCTCTGGTTTACACTCTGTAAATGTTTCATCCAGATCAGTGGAGGAGAGCCAATCTGCAGACTCTACCGACCAGGCAACACCTTGACACGGCCATATCTAAATTGACATGAAGAATTCCCACGCTATCTCAGCTGCAAAAAAAATACACCTTTTTTCCCTTTGTATACAGTACCCCACAGATTTTTCAGACTCGAATAATTTGGACTAGCGCGATATTTTGGACTTCATTCAGGAACCGTCACATGCCCCATAGGAATGCGTACAGTTTCACGACAGATATTCCGGGCCCTATGGTGTCCAAAAGTTTGACTTCTTAAACTAAATTTGGCGCCAGCAGTACTGTGGAGATCTTGTTTTTTTTGGCCAATGGCTTTGTTTTTTTTTTCATCATGAAATAGACGTGAGCGGACATCGTTGTCATGAAAAACCGGTTTTGCGCGGCCGTGAAAGCTTAGACGAAACGAGTCAATCGGACGAACTAGCTTGGCTCTGTGTGCACAGTTGGCATCGGAGGCAGTAGCAGTAAGGGAATCCTCAGCCTCGTCATAGTGGTAACCTAGGGCACTCAGGCGGAAAAACAGAGCGTGAACACCGTCCGCCGCTGCGGGGAAAAGCAGGAAGGGGGGGCAGCGCATTTACGCAGGCTCTCGTCCCGCCTGTTTTCTTTTCCCTGTCAGTTCCAACTCGCAGTCTTTGCTACCGTCATTAGTTTACGAATGAGCACAAAACAAATGAACGAATTCTGCAAATCTGACCATAATTAAATGAAGCGGTTCTAAGAAGGGTGTCCCCCTTAAACTGACTTTTTTACATTGCAATTAGTTTTTTCCATTTTTGTAAAGATGTAAATTTTGCCTACCCATCCATTTTGTGGGTGGCATTGTGGCTCTTCTACTAATTAGATTTTAATACTTTTTTTACCTGGCTCATGATTGTACAAGGAACACAACAAAGCTATTTATAAGAAGTCTGCGCTGCATGAACATTTTGAAAATGTATTTATGTACAAAGAAATTAACAACATATTTGAAATCAGCACAAAAATTTACATATACGCTGCCGATTTCATAGTGATAGCATAAATATTAAGAAAATTTTGTTCAAGACCAAGATCCCCCTTAACTTGCTGAAAAGTGTTCTGTAATGCACAAAGCAACTACGCTGGTGACACATCATCTTGTTGAAGATCCATCTTGTACCTCTGCAAAGCAGGCCATCTCAATGGTCACTAATTTTTTATGGCCAATGAGATGTACTGCTGCTGCAGGGAAAGTTTAGTCAGCGAGCAGTGAGCACATGATCTGACAGATGAAGCTAGGTGTAGTAAGGTTTGGTAGAGATGAAGTGAAGCTCCTAGGAAGTAAATGAATGGATAAATATTCTACTAAGATGGCGGAGCCTTTCAACCAAAAGAAAGAAGTGGCACCAAGAGGAGGAAAGGGTGGGCTAATAAAGCAATTTTTGTTATACAGTCAAATCTCGTTACTACAAACTCCACGTTAACAAATTTTTCAAAATAACCAACTACTTCAAAATCCCCAACTGATTTCCAATCTTTTCAATGTAAAAATATTTCACAACTACAAATTTCAATACTGCGCGTATTTCACAATAATGTACGTTATTTTTCTTATATAATCAAGGAACATCCGCGTTAGAATTCACCTAAAATAAATAGTACGGCAACTCTCGCGTAAAACAAACTGCACAGACCTAAGACATTTGCGGCTGGGCCTCAAGCAAACTACTGTATACTGTACCATAGTGTATATATTTCTTTTATTTTTACCTACCCTTTTCTTTCTCCCTATCACTCACTTCTTTGATTTCCTCTACCGTCTCCTCGCTATCCCTTTATTTCCACCGCCCCAGTTCAGGTGCTTCAGATATCAGATAGCAGATACCGGGGCTGGCAAGCATCTTTTCTTTCCTTTTGTGCATACAATAAATAACCATTACAACAACTTCTGTGTGTATGCCGTGGGCTATAGCTATCATCATTATCATATCTCGTGCCACCCCTTAGTGCCACCACAAAGGTGTGGTTTTATATGCAGTAGCCAGCAGGCGCAGCCACCTGAATTTTTTTTCTCTCCATGTCGTGTGTTGTTCACTGGTCAGTCGATCGTGCCATTCGCGAAAGCAGGCCGGAATTTTTACTGCGAATAATCTTACTGAGAAGTTCGTGCGAGATCCGGCGATGAATGCAGCCAGCGATGGCGTCAAGGAGCTAAAGTAGTTTTTGCTATAGGAAAGAGTAGACATATTGCAAGAAATCGACGCAGGAAAACAGCAAGTTGGCCCCGTCGACAGCCACAATCATTTTGAAAGACCGCAAGATTGCCAAGCTTCACTGAACACTGAAGTCAAACTCTGTTTTCTTGCACATGAATAAAGTCCACTTTCTCTTCACTCCGTGCAACGACCTACATGATGAGGTGTTGCGCAAAAAGGAAGATATGGAATGTTTATCGCTGGTGTGTGCTGCATGCGTCGGAAAAAATTATTCCTTCAAATAAAGCAGGTTTGAAGTCAATGCAACATTTTCATTTGAGCTTTTGCTGTCTGCATACGCATTCACTACCAAGGTACATCATTCTCATACCTAGGTTTTGCAACTGGCTTATAATTGCATGTTTTTCATTACAACGGCATTTCAAATTATTGAACGATTTTGGGTGGTCCTCTGCAATTCGTTATAACAAGATCTGACTGTACATATATGTTGAGAAAAATAACACCAACCAAAATTGTTTAGCAGCCCAGCCTAGGCTTGCAGAGGCACGAAGCGCCATTCCCCTCCTTCCCTCCCTTTTCATGGCTACAAAAGCCCTGCTTCAACTGCAATACATGTTCTTCTGATGCCTGCATCTCATTTGTGTGGTTCGTGGGCGGGGCTTTTCTCACCATTTTGAGTTATTCATTGCAGTACATTCCTCGTGTCCTGATTTTGACACAACCAACCACTTTTCGAAATTCCGAGTAGAACTCTCTTTAATAATAAAAACAGAAAATTGAAACAGAAAATGCTTTCACGACCAGAAGCAACAATCCAATTGACGAACTGGTGACGTCACATACTGTATTAGAAAAACATTCATGTGCACCTTGGATGGTAGAAATTAAGACTAGAAATCATGAGGAAGTGATTAAACTGCCGGAGATAGCCTGATACAGGCCTCAATTTTTTTATAACACGGAGAGCGGGTAGTACTGCAGGAATGATGTTTGTGATGTCACCAACCGCAGCACCACCCACAGAAAGTCTGAACTGAGGCTAAGAAAATTGCACATTTTAAAATTAACTTGCACACGAATTAATAATCGTATGGCAACCCAATTTGGCACAGTGCATCAGGGCAGAGAGGAAAACCCATAGCAAAAGTTTTACCAGAATATGCGGATGTTGATGCGGCGGTTTTGTCCTATGGGTACTGTGCTAAACACATAGTGCTGCGTTGTTCAATTCGACGTGATATAATGAGAATCATTGATAAACAGAATTACAACTTTCCTGCCCAAGTCTATTCATTAAAAGGTCAACAATGATGGCAAAATAAAATTTTAAAACCTTCCTGTTTTCAGCGCTTTAATTTTCTGCCTGCCTCTAACAATTTTGGGTTAACTGAAACACTATTTATGTGCCACCTTCAGTTAAAGGGCACAGAATCTAAACAGTCGGAACCAATCTGGGCTCGTTTGTACTCGCACATTTTTGTACGACTTACAACCACGGAATATTTTTTTGTTGGCAACACTACAGTCGGTAAAAGGCAATCTGGTAGTCATCGGTGGGCCTCTCAATTGTTTCAGTCGCAGTTCCCCTGCTTAAAGCCCAAATGCAATTGCTGCTTTGGCATGATGAACTTCAAGGAATGACCGCATGAAGCGTTCTCGCTTGGAAAATATGTTTCAAGTTCTGTAGGAGCACAAGTGAAGCGACCTGTCTTAAAAGAAAGGTACAAGTTTGACATCTTGAAGCCAACGCTGTCGTAAGTTGAAAAACAGAGCCCCCCTTCAAGGGGCTGTCGAGAATGGGGCTTTCGCTTCAAAGGCCCCTGACCATCCTAAATGCAAAAACTAGTTGCTGTGAGGCATTGACTCCTCAATGAGTGGCCGCAAAATGTTTTTCCAAGGACTCATTAATGGTGGAGTTACAGCCATCAGACAGCTTGCGATGATTTTTCATTTCCGCACGTAAAAACACCTAAGTGCGCCCCTGTACTTTTTCACGACTGCCTTCAAAGTGTACTGAATCTTTCCACTGACTATGTATTAGGTGGCGTCACCGACGTCCTGCATCTTGCAAAAACCTGCGGCCAACATATAGGCCTGCAGCTGCAACTGGGCCATCACTTTACAGCCACAGCAGCGGATTTTGTTTGCTCAAACCACGGCTGAGAGCAGAACGATTGTGGTACGTCAATGTGCTAGCCACATGGTTTTTCTCTGCATTTTGCAGGCTTTCTTTGGAGCTGGGAAGAATGATATACAGTAAAACCTCGTTACAAGAGACACTCAAGGGACCCGAAAAAAATGTCTCTTGTAAGCAAGGTCTCTTGTAACCAAACATTCTAAAAGCACTGTGTCGATTAGAGTATTGCACATCAGCATATAAATGCATTCACATGCATTAACAGAAAATTATTCAAGAAAGCCTAAAGAAGTCCATCATAGTACAAGTATGTACTTTTGCGAGTGCAGAGTGCATTCCTTCCCAAATTCTGGAGGTAAAGCACTTTGCTTTGCAGGCCTTCCTGTTGCTATATTACCTTTGAGGCACTTTTACATGCTCGTTACCCTCAGATGCTGACACTTTTTCCTCTGAAATGGCCTCGTAGTCATCCTCTATGGCACATGTGCCATTTACTTGCACCAGAATTGCACAGTCTGTAAGCTCTTCGGGAGCACACGAGATCCACATCTGATACGAATTCCTCAAAAGATTCTAGTACCTCAGCAGTCTCTTGGATGCTCGCCCAAGCATCATCTTCAAGGAAGCTTTCCACAGTATCCGTATATGGGCCCTCTTACATCATGTCACTGCATTTAAAGCCTGTTTGTCTGAAACAGTTTTTCACAGCCTCACTTCTCAGGCCATTCCAAACACCTGAAATCACCTGAACAGCAAACTTCGCATCAATTACTATTGTAGTCTTGCTGCCTGTCGAGCAACAGGCGTTCTACCAACATTGTTTTGTACAGCAACTTGATAGAGTGCATAATCCCTTTGTCTATTCATTGATGGTAGGGTGTGGAGTTTGGAGGGAAAAAATAACTGTCATGGCTTTGAGCACGTGAACTTTGGTGCTGCAAGAATCATTGTCCACAAAGAGAAAGACATCAGAATTTTGGGCTTTCATCTTGTGATCAAACTTTAACAGTGAGGAGTTAAAAATGCTGGATGTCATTCATGCATTTTGATTTGCTTCGTAGGTGACAGTAATGCGATGCCAGTGGCTGAAACAACGGGGTCGTTTTGACTTTCCAATCATGGGAAAGCGCTCCTTCTTAGTTCCTTAGATATTGCTACAAAAAGGATGCTGATATGGAGCAATATTTAGCTAAAGGAATCTGAAGTGCATCATGTATGAGTTGGCTTCAGCTGCATTGTATGAGCACATCTGGGTTGTGTTTCTTGTAAATAGTGAAGAATTTGCTCCAGGGACTTGAAAAAGTTGTCCTTAGTAACCGAGTGTCTCTTGTAACCATGTCTCTTGTATGCAATGTTGTTAACATGGCAGTCATAGAAAAACCAACCAAACCATTTTCAAATGTCTCTTATAACCGAGTGTCTCTTTTAACAGTGTCTCTTGTAACGAGATTTAACTGTGCATGTGTTTTCATATTGTAAATGATGGAACTGGGATTTCAGAAGGTACCCACCAATAAAGCAAATCCTGTTTATTGCTTGCAATCAATGCTTAGTAAATTAGCGTATATTGCAGATTATAAGTCGAAGTTTTCTCCAATAAATGGCCATACGAAGTATGGCGGTTGACTTTAAAAGAAGACGATGTATACACACCTATTCGTAAATTCAACCTCTGTGCAGGGACAGAAATAGTTTCAGCCAAGCTGCGGGTAGCATCATGCACGTTTTCGCATAACTCCACAATAGTTGTCAGACATGGCATGAAACCATGCTGCTGAAATAATTAGGAATTGGCCTAGAGACATGCCCCATATTTTTTTTTTTACATGGCAGAAACACTTTGTAGATGAATTGTGGGCATTTCACATAAAAACTGACAACACCATGGCTCAGATCTCATCCAAGCCACGTGGCCAGTCACATGATCTCAGCAGTGTCATCCCGGATATTTTTCATGCCTATAGGCCAGCAGCAGCAGTGGCCAAGATGACTGTGACTGTCTCGCGAGCGATGACAAATCGTCAGAGGTATTTCTTGAAAAAATAAACATCTTTGAATGATTATCTTCTGACAACTTGTCAACCTAACCACCTTTCCAATATGTCGTCACAGGGTGCTGCCAAACAGTTTGCTGCAATGCTTTTTGCACTTGGTGCTAGCACACAGGAAGCGGCAGAGAACCATTTTTTCAGCAGTCCAGAGAGGAGGAGTGCAGAATAAGGCGATGGCCAGTGACCACTTATTGGAAAGGCGTACATTCGCGGTCAATTTTTTTACTAAAGAGGCTTCGCAAATTGACAAATCAATTAATAATCTGGATCAATTTATAATCCGAGTTGATTTATAATCGGCAATACCTGGTAAAAAATACGCTTAATTTTTTAATTGGGAAAACAAAAAACATGTGGTGTGCAAGGTGGTTACCAGCAATACACAACTGGTTTCTTTTGCCTGCCCCTAATATTTTATTATTCAGCCCCTGGCTCAAGTTAGCTAGAATATCCAGTACATATCCAGTACATACCCAGTACAGTTCTCGCAAGGCCTCAGCAGCAGAGCTAGCAAACAAAAGCTCCGTACTGGCTGCAGCTGCTACGCGTCTGTGAGCAGAAACTCCTACCTTATCGGTCACCATTCCTCAAGGAGCATTAGCACGGTTTTCTGACACTGGTGCAAGAAAACTGCCATACCGCTGGCACAGACGGCTTGCAGAAGGCTAGGCTGGCACGGCATTTATGGCAGTGGGTGGGCCACTATTGCCTTCGGACGATGGCGGCATTCACATCAAAGGTGGATGTGTGGGCAAGAACTAGATCACGCTTCACTACAGTCTCTGCTCTGTTTACAGACATATGATCAGTACAGTATGTGGGAGCCATATGCTAGCTTGCAAGCAAGTGCAGACACAGCACAGCGCATCAGCAGCCTATCGGAGCTGGCACAGCAGCAGATGATGCACCAGCCGGTGTCAGTTTTTGGCATCACCAGGCATTTCAACATGGCAATCGTTGTCCGTGGGAAGAGCTTAGGGATCTCACTTTACACCCTTTTATCAAAATAAAAAATGCCACTAGAGAGTTTGAACTTCGGAAATAAAATAACAATGTCCAGTATTATTTACCAGAATACAAATCTGCAATATATTGCATAACCGTGTCAGGCTCCTTTTACTTCGGAGGGATATCCCGGTGAGGTACAACTCGCTAAGCCAGCGATCCTCAAAGTACACTCCTAGAACCTTAATTTTATGAAACAGTGGTGCCTGCATGCTTGCTATGGGAGGTGCAATAGAGAAGTAAATCCTCCATTCAAAAACAGCATAGTTTCAGTTTTGCAATTTCCTCCAACCTGCCGCTGCCATTGGGTGTGTGCATAGGCCAGCGACGCCATTTCAGACGCAGCATACACCATGACTAGTGGTTGTGGTCTACAATGTGCGCGCCCGCCGTGTGCACCACCGACTACTACTCACTCATGGTTGCAAGCCGCTGCAAACTTTACGCAGCATGGAATATAATCGTGATGCCGGTGATCTGCAGTCCGCCCGCCTCCGCGTACTTCTCCCGGTGCGTACAGCACAACAGAAGATGGCAACATGCCGGCCGCACACCTCTGCAAACTGATTGGAAGTGCCAGCGATGTGCGGTCCGTGCGCACCCGCTGTTTATGCCGCCACCAGCAACTTCAGTTGCGATGCCTGAGGTTTGTGGGCCACATGCACTGAAAGCTTTTTGCGACATGAGCCCGAAACGCAATCGCAAAGTCGGCGAGGTGCAGATCCCGTATCCCCATAAATTGCTCATGATGCATACACACAGCGTGGCTGGCTATCGTGGAGTCAACAATGTGCAGACAGTGTGTAGTGCTCAAGGTTGCGGTCACAGTTTACGTACTCGTTATCGTCAGTAGTGGCGCAGGAGAATGTTCGGATCATCCAAAATTTTGCACATTGTACACAATGCACTCCAGCCGTGGAATTTCACAAATTCGTACCATCCCGAAATTCATATCAACCCGAAATTTGTACAGACGAACCCGGATATATCGAACTCGAAGGGGATCACAAAATAGTTTGATATATCGATAATTCGATATACAGAAATCGGCTTGAGACACCACTTGGGATAGTGAAAAATGATACAGTATTGGTCGTGTAATCAACCTAGTCACATAAGGACCCCCCCCCCCCCCCTTTTGCTCCGGAGAATTTGAAAAAAAAAAAAAAAAAAAGTTCGACCGTCGCTTCCACAGCTCATTTATTGGCAGCGCGCCAAGATGCTACGGTAACGTCACGGTGTGTTTATCTTTTGACTATGCGTTTCATAGCGAACTTGGCAGAGTGTCCGTAATGGCTTAATTGCACAAGCCTGGTTCGATTAATCGTGCCGTGCTTGGCGCGGACGTAGTCCACCGCTACAAAATCCTTGGAAGCGTGATAGCTACAAAAGCACCTTGAAGAAAACAATGCTAAAAGTCTGTGTCATGATCGAAGCTGACCGCATGCTTTCGTTGAGTCATAGATGTAAGAATAGACGACTCTAGAAAAAAAAAACTGTCTGCAGCCAACATGGCTTAAGTTGCACCACACGTTCCGCACGACAAGTAACATTATATACTGCGCGAAAAACGAAGACAGGGGAAGAAATCTGCGTTTTTTCCCATCTTCGTTTTTCGCGCTGTACATAATGCTGAACGTTCACCAACTCGCCCAGTTTTTGGTTCTGCTGTTGACAATTGTAAGGACGACTCTCGCAAATAAAAACTTTGTATCATCCCGAAATTCGTACAGACGAACCCGGATATATCGAACTCGAAGGGGATCGCCAAATAGTTTGATATATCGATAATTCAATTACAGAAATCAGCTTGAGACGCCACTTGGGATCGTGAAATATGAAACAGTATTTGTTGCGTAATCAAACTAGTTGCATAATGAACCCCCCCCCCCCTTTTGCACCGGAGAATTTGAAAAAAAAAAAAACGTTCGGAGACTCGTCTCTCCGTTTCGACCGTCGCATGCTCCGCAAGCACCGTCGACGCCAAGACCGTTTTGCCTTTTCATTGCGCAGACTCATCGCAGACCACATGGTGTTTTTTCGCTATGCTGGTGCATGGTTTTGCTACGTGCTACGTATTGTGTCAAGTGTGCTCGGCAACGCTAGGCCTAGGTGCTTCGACACTTAGCAACAAGAGGATTTTGCTTGCCCGCGATGGCCCCCAATCAGTGTTCGTCCTCGCCGATGGCATCGAAGCGCGGAAAACAGTACCATCGGGTAACGATGAAGAAAGCCGCCATTATTAAACAAGTAATGAGCGGCTGATCACAGGCTGACATAGGTAAGGAGTTCGGCATTTCATAGCAAACAGTCTCGGATTTCCTCAAGAACAAGGGCAACATCCTGGAAGCGGCCGAAAAACCATCTGGTGCCAAAAAAAAAGAATGCAAGCCAAGGTGTTCACCAAAAGCTTGAGGAAGCCCTCATCGTGAGGGTTAATTCAATGACTGCAAAGCGGTTGCCGGTCTCGAGCGGCATCTTGAAAGAAAAAGCGGAAACTCTCGCGCTTCAAATGGGCATTGACGATTTTAAGTTTAGTGATGGGTGGCTTAGAAACTTTAAACATCGAAATGACCTCAAGTTCAAGAAGGTGTGCCGTGAGAGCGGCGCCGTCGACAATGCAGTTATTGAGCAGTACCGCAACGGAAAACTGCAGTCTTTGTTGCAGCAGTTCTCTGCTGACAATGTTTTCAACTGCGACGAAACTGGCTTATATTATAAGATGTTGCCAGAAAGAATGCTTGCTTTTGCTGGTGACCTATGCCACGGTGGCAAGCACAGTAAAGAGCGGCTACCGTTCTCGTTGGCAGCAACATGTGGCAGCGAGAACCTTCCCATGCTTGTAATCGGGAAGTCGAAGATCCCGAGGTGTTTTAAGGGGAGGAGGCTACCTTTGAATACCAACTTTTTAGTTTCTTGAGATAATTGAATGAAATTTTCAGGATAGACTCATGGCACAGCCATTTGAATAACAGCAAAGTTTCATGGAGCTGCACACATTGGTACTCAAGTTACAGAAGTATATCAGAATGGTTCACATGGGTTCCTTGTACCATGCCTGGAGAACTTGCAAAATGTGTTGGCACTATTAAATTCATTATGAAGGTTCCTGAATAGGTACCACAGGGCAAGACCGAGCCCTTTTTTTAATTTCCCTGCTGAAAAATTTTAGCACTGCATTGAGGTTAGTGCCACTAATTGAACTTGCATTAGCTTAATTTTGATTGTTTATTATTAATTCCAGAATATATTTTTTGGAAAAATGAGCTTGTCTTGCCCTCGGAAATTTATTTAGGCACACAATAAAAAAAAAAAACAGGTGGGAATACGATTAGCGGTTCCAGAGATACTGCGGGAATAAGCAACCATACCATGAAAAAAATTCATTCTGAGAAAATGACCCTTGAAGTTTAAAACAGCATTTTCAAGTCTAAAGTTTGTTTTTCACTACAGCACATTGTGCTTCCACCTCCCCGATTCCCTCGGAAAAAGCATTTCCATGCGAACAGTGAACGACGCTGACGACGCGTTATCGCTTGCGATGACAGACGCGATACGGGAGGCTCAGATCGCCGAGGTTGATATGGTCGGTACAGCAGGACCGCTTCAAACGCAGTCTCCTTACGTTGACGCGAAAGATACGCAGTTGGAAGTGGCAGCGCAGTCGGTCTAGTAGTGGTGTAGCAGAGGCAGCACTGATAGAACAGTCTCTGCGACCGTTGGCAACGTGCTTCGCTAACTTCGCGATTCGGACGGCATTCACAGAACGATGACGTATGCAGTGTTTTGAACTTCTTAGCTAGCATCGTGGCCGACCATAAGACAATCCACAAGGTGCACAAAACCGTTCAAAACACGCCACCAGAATCCATAACCAGCGATGATCATGGCGATTTCAAAAATGGTGAAACGTGAAGCGATTCAGCGAGCGCACAAAGAACGTCAGCTCAGTAGGCAGCCGGAGCAGACGACGAGCCGAGGAGGGACCACCGCGTCAGCGCGCGCAGCAGCCAATAGCAGTCGCGCGATCCCCCACGTTCTCACGGAACGCGCGCTTTGTCCAATCACAGCCCAAATTCGAGACGTGGAAAGTTCAACAATCCCTGTGAGGCACAAAGGAATAAAATTGCGTGAAACACGCTCTGCTATTGGACTTCCATCGCACGTGAGCAAAAGGCGAGCTTTGGTTGGCTGGCGGCGTCGACTGCTCGCGGTCCGGTGCCATTTTGAAAAGGTCTCCTTTAGACCTAGTCGGCCTAGCGCCGCTCCCTCATCGTAACCACAACGTGAAATGCGCAATATTGAGATTCACGCTTCGTTATTAGTCTAAAAAAAAAGTAGCGAGAGGAGATAAACGAGCCGGGGACGCTGCATCGCTGCATCTGGTTATCTGCAATCAATGACGAAGCGCCGACGCTCCGCGTCGAGTCCGCGATGGCCTGATAACGGCATAGCATAGCCGGTCGTGCTCAGTGCGATAGCGAGGAGCGGCACGATCTGCCGCGTATGGAACCGTGAGGGTGCAGATGAGCAAGTGCAGCTTTCAACGCCGGGATAGATCACCCTGTGAGGCAGTGCCGCGACCAGCCGAAGCGGCAGTCGCGAAGCAGCGTCCCGCGACACGCGGAACATACAGAAGATTTCGCGGAATCCCAAATCTTGTCGAAATAAACTTTCTTCTAAATGCTACGCGGTGCAAGACGAGCAGCGGTCGCTTATCACTAGTTGCAGGCCGACTGCGTTTACGGCATTAACGTGCGAATCGCGATCGCTCGCCAGAACTTGGCACCAACTTTTGCGGAGGTCACGATGCAAACGCACTTGTCTTGGTGGCGGCCTCCGGACCATGCGTTCCGTTCGCCGGAAATTTCTTTCTTTGAGGGCGAATTATATCGATGGAAAATGATGCACTGGCATCAGAAGCTAGTCAGAACCAACTTTAATGAGTTACTGTTAGCTTTGGTGCTTAAAAAATTTATCAACACGTTTTTCCTCAATTTCTCAAAATCAAAATATTGAGGACGGTACATGTTTGGAGGTGCGATATCTCTGGTTCTACTTATGATATTGCTATAATTCCTTTTGCACCAAATAGGTAACCTCATGTACAGTGCAAAAAATATAAATGAATTTGTGGTACTTAATGTGGAAAGTTTGTTAAAATTTTCATGTTTTCTGGAGTGTCAAGGTGGCTTTTTGGTCTGTTAACTTTGACAAGCTGTAACTTTGGTTAAAATGGAACCAGGACATTCAATCTTGATTTTTGCATTCTCTGTGTGTTCTAAATTGATTTGATACGTCAGGTTTTATTATAGCTCCTGTAGTTTTACTGACAGCTCACTTCCAAACAAAGAACATAAAGTGCTCAATATCTTCAGAACTAAATGGCTTACATAAAATTAATGTGCATATTTGAAATCAGCACAAAAAGCTGCATAAATGGTGCAACTTTCATCAAAATCTACCAGTAAATAAAAAATATTGTCTTAAGACCAGGGTCCCCCCTTAAAGGGGGCAAACATTCAGATTTGCAACTTTGGAGCGCTGTAACGTGTGAAATAGGCGGTATTCTTCAACCTAAACTTGCAGATAGTTGCGGAAAATGAAGCAATAAATAAATCGACTTTTAGAGCGATTTTCGGCCGCAAAGAGCCGTGTCCCCCCTTAAGCTATCGTTTCGCGCATTCTAAAATAGTGAAAAGGTTTGGTTTGGTTTGGTTTGTGGGGTTTAACGTCCCAAAGCAACTCAGGCTATGAGAGACGCCGTAGTGGAGAATTCCAGAAATTCCAACCACCTGAGTTCTTTAACGTGCACTGACATCATACAGCCCACGGGCGCCTTGTTTTTGCCTCCATCGAAAAGCGGCCGCCGAGGCCGAGATTCGATCCCGCATCCTTGGGAACAGTAGTCGAGCGCTGTAACCACTGCGCCACCCAAGCGGGGTAAAAGAGTGAAAAGGAGCCTAGCATATAATGGTTTATCACAATGTGTAAAGAAATGTGTTCATCAAGTAGAGTGCCGCCTCACAAGACAAGTTGATAAGCTAACGCCCGTATTCACAAACGCGCCTCGACTCGACGCAGCAGCTGCTGCTCCACTCCAGGGCAGATTCGGATTCATGAACGCCCCTCGGCGTTTCCTCCGTCAAGTTCTCCTCGAGAATACCTTCTCCACTCAGAGCAACGCAAGTGCCATATGGGGACGAGATTAAGACTAACTTTTGGCCCGAAAACTGCGTGCTGAACTGTATAACATGCTCAGTTTTTCATGTCAAGTCTTCTAAACAACTTTCACAAGTGACCTCGACGTTAACAGCATAGTGTAACTTGTTTTGTGGGCTGGATGAAAAGGACGGCTGTGAAAAATGGCCGAAAATGTTTGCATCTGGCAACAGTCGCTGCTGGTGACGTAGGCTTCAAGAAATGGTGTGAATACTTCGGTTTATTTTTTGGTGTGAGATCTACGCTCAGCCTTTGCCGCTTTGCCTTTTTGTTATTGCCAGGCTTTGACACACTTTTCTATAACCAGGCTTTGACAGACTTTTTGTATTGCCGGGCTTTGACAGATGTCAAAATATATTGTAGGAAAAAAAAAATAAAGTATGAGCCGCGAACTCATACGGGCATGGCTCCGGCCTGCTCGGGGGCGAGCTAAACTGCTAAACATGCATGCTGCTTGGCAGCGCATTGCAGCTCATGCACACTGAATTCGACTCTGCAGAAGAAAATGTCGTGTGTGGTTTCTAAACAAGTAGGGAGCCCTAATTGAAAACGTGCTTGAAAAGCCATGCTCTTCGTCGGCCGCGAATATCCCTCCGTAGGAGGAGCACACCAACGCGCTCCCTCGACAGCGCCGCACGTCCGAAGACTTACCACGTACCCTCGGGCGACGGGCAGGCCATTGATGCGCGGGGTGCAGCACAGATGTCCACATAGTCCCACCGCGGCTCCGGTGCTCGCCAGCTTATTGCATACAACACATTGTTCCCCCAAAAGTTCGGCGCCATCTCCGGAAGCGTGCAGGGCGAGCCACGAAGAGTGCGCCGCCGCCGCTCGGCTCCGGCCGCGGGCGAGCTCACCATTTACGGTCAAATAGGGCCTCAACTCTGCACTCGGTGGGCTCCGAAAAGGCTGTCCATTTATCCAGTGACGACTTGAAATGTGCTCGCGCCACACATGCGCAATGCGATTATGCGAAGATCAAACAGCACAGACGCCGGTGAGTGATCCCGGTTATCCATGTTCGGCGTGAGCGGCAGGGACGGACGGAGGCTAGCCATGACCACATTCATAAAACGATAGCGTGCCAGAAGTCCCGAGTCACTGTCCCTCTCAGCTGATGCTTTAAAGAAAGGTTCGGTGCATCCTTGTCATATCTTCTTTCATGAAAAATTTGGTATACCAGTAGAACGAATTCCACACAGCGAGCGAGTGATGCGATGCGATGTCGGCCATGTTTACAAGCGGAGTGGCGGTCGAGGAGCGGCCAAGGTAGCGTCGTCGCAGACTCGAGATTCTCGAGAAAACTCAAGGTTTCTCAGCCGTTGCAGGAGCGATTCGAGTGGAGATTGCTTTCTGAAACGAAAAACAGGCCTCGAGGGCCGCTTGGAGCAGAAGTTCGAGTGAAGGCGTGTTTGTGAATATGCGGCGGTTAAGAACGAGTGGATACAATGAGGCACTTTTTAACTTCAGTTGCAGAAAAGCACCCACAGATTTTGAGTGGCACCAAAAGGATCCGGAAAAGGAATTCAGGGCTAACTAGTGATGTGGTCGTCTATCCGTATGTACACAATGTATCCTATGCTTTAAAGAAAGCAGCTAGTAGGTGTGACGTTCACCTCGTGTTCACTGCTCCGAAAAAGTCAATGAGCCTATGCCATAAAATGAGTAAAGATTGCAAAGACTGATCCATCAACACATGCGAAAATGCTCACAAAGAAAGACTTGCTGAATGTGATACTGGAATTGTGTATAACATTCTGTTGTTGTGTGGAATGAGTTGTATAGGGTAAACCAGTAGGTGTTTCAAAACATGGTTAAAGGAACAATTTAATAATATAGGTAATATCACTAACCCTCGAAACATTGCACCCCATTGCGCAAAACACAAATGCAAGCCAGAATTTAACGGTTGCAAAAAAAGAAAATATAAATGTATACAAAGGCATCAGTTCTTTACCTTGGGCTTGGAGGTCTTGATCTGCACTGCCATCAGGCTTGGATGTGCTGGCTGCGGTTAAAAAAAAAAGTATTAACAAGAACAAGAGATGTACATAGCTTCTGTACAATCGACGAAAAAGACTGCTGCAGCACTGAGGTGACAAAAAAAAAAGAGGAAATGCCTTTTAGTACACCAGTGCCTTTGCAACAAAAAACAAAGGTGCATCTGCCCTAAATTTGCAAGTAATAAATGCTCAAGGCAGTTCCCCGATAAGGAAATTGTGTGGTATGGGTACATTATTCACTTCGACTTGAAACAAGTGAAAAAAAATGTGCCGATTATTTAAACGTCTAAAAATTGAAAAGCCCATGCATTACATAAAAGCCATTAAGGTAAAAGCACAATTAACAAAGAGAGCACCAGTGCAAATAAGAATCTTTGTTTACAACAGGAACTTCTGGGAATTTTTCAGAAAGAAATGGCTTGCACACACCACACAGAGTGGCGCAATCCACAATGGCTTTTAGTGGCTGACACAATAGCATTGCAGCTTCTTAACATGCGGCACTTCACATAAGAGGGCTTTATCGCATAAGATTACCAACACCATGTGACGAGCATGGAGTTTCAGAGTACTGGAAAGACAGAAGCAAAGGACGCACTCTTTGCAACTGGACTGGCAACAACCCTTTGAAAAAAATTATAAGCCCCTACAAAATTATTGTTCAGAAAGGCGAGCAACTATAGTCTCGGCTGGCTGGCTGATAGGTGCAACCAGTAATGAATGTCGCCTCAAGTGCCAGGATATGCTCTGAAAATGAAACTATGCAGCCAGGCTCTCACCCTAACGACAAAGGAATGCTGATAGAACACGTAGCTCACTTGCCAGAGGCGTATGGGAAACAATGTAATACAAGCAGTTCAGTCCGGAGGATCAAGGAAGTCATGCCTAGCCATGGTCCACTACAGATACCCATCCGAATCAACCAATGCAAGGCCCAATGTGGATGAAAAACACGTTTCTTTCAGGTAGGACTCCTAACAGAAGTCCATATTAAACATACTCCCAAATTAAAGGGGCTTGATTCATTGAGGCTTTACTGCAGCAAATGGCCAGTGTTAATCAGTTTCTACTGCTGGCTTGGTTATTCATTGAGAAAAGGTAAAGAGTTCCTCACACAGACGAGCCCAAATGGTACGCTAAGCCCTGATCAACTGATTTATGCATTTGCAGACACCACAACCTAGTATAAGACCAAACCACAACAAAAAACCATGCGAAAAAATACCCACAGAGCAGTTGAATGCAGTTTTAAAGCAGAATTAGCGAATTTTGTGTAACAGTTGCGTTACTGACTACATGCGAGTACACACAACTGTCCTTGGGTAGGGAGACGAAGTGGAGCAGTTACCTCGCACATCTAAAGGAGGAGCTAAGTTATATTAAGCCCATTTTCACCATGCCCACCGACAACAACACGTACAGGGCAGTTTAATGAAAAACAGTGTGCTACCTATAATTAAAGTACGCTCCGTTACAGAAACGAAAAATCTCAATTCTACAACAAACCGTTACAACTTGCCATTCTGTTCTTTAACAGCAGATGCCAGCGATGAGATACCGATCTTAAAGTCTGGACTCTCAGCAGAGTCGGCCGGGCGGTTAAACCATCTCGTTTCACTTACGTGTGAGGGTTATCGCGATGCAAAATAGCCCGACTGAACATTTGCTTTAAGGCCATTGAAGGCACACTGAGGTTGTTATGTATCAATTGATTACCCCCATTCTAATGACAAACACCATTTTAAAGGCCCACTGTCCACCCTCCGGTCGAAAATATTTTCTTCCCCGGTGACTGTGTGACTTCGGCCCCAGAACGTAAGGCTGCAAAATGTTTTTGAAAAGAGTAACCAATAACGCAGTTACTATTCCAATCACACAATTCTGTCAAGTTTCTCTCCTCCCGTTCCCTTGCACACGCTTTTCACTCTTTCCCGGTCGTCTAGCCGCCGCAAGACAAACTCCCCTTCCTCCTCCGCGTTTGGCGGGAGGTGGGGCTTGGCACTACACGTGCGCGGAAAAAAAAAAAACAGGCGAGGAAGCGCGCGCCGCTAGATTCAATCCGGCCGTGGTGAGGGAAAAGCGCGCAGCGAGCGGTAGACATCCAACCTTCACCCTCAGACAGAGAGACGGACCAATGGTCGTCGTTTTCGACTGAGACGTCATAGCTGCGCCTCGACGGGCCAGTGCAGGGAATGGGAAGCTGGCTTCCCGAAGGAGAACATGAGAGAGCTTTGATTTGTATTTTAGCTGCTTTGCGGCGCACGTGTCACTGTAGCATTTTCCACAGACTATCTCCGGTACCTGATCGAAACACTGGGCTCCTTTGCTTGAAAGGTCCTTCCCTGGACAGTGGCCCTTAAAGGGGGAACACGGGTCTTTCGGACCAAAAAATCGCGAAAAAATCACTTTTTAGAAAATGTGATTTGCGAAATCAGTAGCTCTTATCTACCTATCTGCTAAGTTTTTCATCTCTAGGGTCGGTATTTTAGTCACAATGCCAATTTATATAATCGATGTCGCCCAAATTTGGGCCAAGAACAACCCCCCGAAACAACCATTTTCCGCGAAGCGTAGCTCCCATTTTGTGCACGGCACAGTAGCCATCTTGGTCTCATTCGAAAGAGCCGCCTTTCGTCTTCAAATTGCCGCTTCTGCTGTTTACATTCGCCCATTGGTCGCATAAAAAATAGCAGAAAAGAAAACGTGCAATTTGCAATCGCATTGGTGGAGCTGTCTGACGGTGTCTGCTCGGCGCGCCTGAGCCACGGGGAGACGGCGGAGACGTGACGCCGGCCGCGCTTGGTTCCGAACCGCAAGGTGTGTTCACGCCAAGAAGTTGTGAAAAAAAGTGAAAAAAATAGTAGATTAATCATCTCAAGTGATGCCCTGCCCCGGCTGTGCGCGCTCAGGCCGACGAAAGTCGTGCGCCGAACGATCGTATGTACGAGCCTGAAGTAGGCCTAGCGTGCTCCCCAGCACGAGAGACTGCTACTGCCAGCGGTCGCACCCGCCACGACAGTGATATCGCAGGCCGCAGATGAGCAGAAAGATAAGCTCAAAACAGAAAAAGCTTGAAGTCGTGCCAACTCCAGCAACGAAGCGGTAGACGGATGGTTTTCATGATGATGACGGCAGCCCGGCAGACAGTCCGCTTGGCAAGGCACAGTTCATGATCGTCAAATCTCAACAGTTTGCAGAGATTGGCGAAGCGTAAAACATACGGCGGCGATATTGGCATTTTAAAAAGTGAACGGGGATAAGAAATTGCCGTCAAACTTATTCTGGAATAGGTAAACTGCAGGACACTTCTTCATAGAGCTCGCCGCGCGTTTGAGCCGATCGGACCTGGCTCATAGTCCTTAGTGAATGCACTTGCTTCCAGTGCAATGCAGAGCACTGGGGGGAGGCAGCAAACAGCTCCAAATTACATTTCTTTTCCGCAATGAACATTCCTCACCGCTGTCTTGATGCGAGGACGTAGCAAAACGACATACGCAACAAAAAAAAAAAGAAGTCACTGTTTGCATGACTCGCGCAGCCGAAAAAGTGACATCTGAATGTTCTGCAACTGCAAATCAAAATGAAAGAAGAGACACTTGGACTTTGGAAAGCAAAGAGACTACATTCCTGGAGGTTTCTAGCCATTTTAAATTGTAAATGCATGCATTGCACCAGTGAATCCCGTTTCTTTTTTGCTCTTTTCTCAAAACATGCATTGTCGACCACTTGCAGTTTTGCAGCCTTAAAATCTCGGCACCTATTGCAGATAGAGTAATAATTTCCTTTTCAGCATGAAGCCAAATATGTGGAGCACACAATGTTGCAAGTAGATTTTTTAATTTCTTGTTCAAAACTTTTAAAATGCCTTTTTTTTGTGACCATTATATGCTGCATTTTGACCTTTGAACTTGGTTATGCAATAAAACAATAAATAATTGCTCAATCAAAAAACTGCTTGCAACATTAAGTTCCTCATTCTTTATAGTGTCCAGCAATGTGTTCATTTGAAGTTTTTCTTCAGTGATCATTTTGTAATTGTTCTTGCAAGAATTAGACTAATTGGTGTAATTATCTCATAAAATATTTGGATCACAAAAGAAAAATTGCAGTTTTGGAATCTGCACAAAAAATTACACAAACCCACCAAGTTGCATCAATTTTGATTGGTAAATAAGGAAAGTAGTTTTAAGACCAGTGTCCTCCTTTAAAGGGGCACCGAAGAATCTCCGTTGATACTCTAGCCATTTACTCGCACCACCATTCTACGGCCATAGATTAGAGAATGCTGAGGATCGGCTGAACAGTTATGAACCCAACCTGGAGAGTGTCTATTTACCTGGAATGTCTTTTTTCTGGTGAGTTGCAATATTCAAGACATTTGCGTGCTATGCTCTAAATATACACAGAAGGAAGCAGGAAACTTACGTACATAAGACAAGCGCACACTGACAACTATGGTTTATTCATAACAGCATACCTGCCAACCTAGCAACATGAAAATTCGGAAGAATGCCGCAGCAGCGACGAGAGAGGGGGGGGGGGGGGGAGGGGGCGTTTTTTTTTTTTTTTTTAGTTTACCAATTCGGAAATTATTGAAGCTGAAACATCAAAAATAGGCAAGAGTGGCAGCCCACTAGTTTATTTTGAACTTATCTCTGTATTTATAGCCTCGCGAAAGCCCCTAGATTCCTGCTGCTTGCAGTGGAAGGGGGGGCCAACTTTACTTGTGAAGTGACCTGGCAGTCAGACTTCGCAAGCGTCAAGAACATGTCAGAATATGTCCGCTCAAAACAACGTCTGGTTTGGTGACCCTTTACCATGAGGAGGTCACCAAGAGCCTTGTTAGAAAGTGAACACCAGAATTCAGTTCCTGTCTTCTTAACCGTGCTAAAGATCCACTCACATTGAGTGTTGCTGCGTGGAATGGCAAGTAGTTGCAGCCTCACCTTTGCCACTCTGCCAAACTTCACTCTTCCATCAATGCTAGTTTTACTTCCCACTTCTGACCACTGAATATCAACCCTCTCTTAATTTAAGATCTCTTCAGGAACATCAATCATATGCCTGCAGTTCTGCAAATTCTACTTTCAGGGCATCCAAGGCCGCTCCCCTTGACTCGTTCTTCCCCTGAGAAAGAAGTTGCGGGAAAGACTCAATGAAGAAGCCAAGACTCTTGAAGGATGCGCTGCTAAAAAAAATTCGAATTGGCGACTTCTGCTTTCTTCAAGGCTTCATCTTGTGCTTAATGTAGTCACATGCCACAGCAAAATACTGCCGAAGAGCAGAAAAGAACTGCTCCTTGTCGCCGGTAGGCAGCCTCTCCACAACAATGATATGCGGCTCCCAAGGACCAGATCTTCATTGGCTTTTTGGTTCTTTATACCTTGGTAGGCAACCTCCAGTGGTGAAGCACAGGCCTTCGTGGCAGAGGGATTGACAAACCTAGCCATAAGACCGCTTGGGAGCTGCACCAAGAGAGAGTAGAGTTGGTCAGCTTGAGGTGTCTGGGATTGAAGTTGGCAGTTGACTTTTTCGAAAACAGGGATCACACAGTTCAAGAAAAGGCCATATGCCAAGTTGACGTCAGAGGACAGGAATAGAACAGCCGTTCTTCACGGGTAAAGTTGGCATGTCCTGTACCATCGGATGAAAGCTTAACTCTCTTTGACGGGGTTGCATCCACCTTGCCTCTTGGCTCCTTCAGTTTTCGGCGATCTTACTCAACTTCATCATCCTTATCTTCTCCCAAAGCTGTAGCTCTCTTGGGGATCTGATACAACCCTAGAAAGGATGGACGCTGCTGGTTTTTTGGTTTGTCTCATTCAGACAGAAGCTTACCAAAGGCTGCCACTGCTGCGGTAATCTGGTCAGGCACTTTCCCAGCGATAGCCACCGCGTTGGCACATGCTTCAAAATCTTCCTCACCTCTGTGTAGTACATTTCTTGAAATTCGATGAGCCTGTCTTTTCGCTTGGCACTCTTCTCGAGGAAGTAGATGTCCACGAGCACCTCCTCGAATTTTGCAGGTAAGCAGGCGGCTCCTTTCTCGGCCGCAAAATTGATGAGGTGACACGGGCAGCCAACGATTAGCAAGCTCTCATGAGCTTCTTTTAGCACAGCTGCCACGCCTCTCATTTTCCCAATCATAACGTTCGCGTTGTCAGCGCAAAATGCAATCCAGTTCTCCATGGGTACAACTTCGCTGTTATATCTGGATTTCTCTGAAGCATTTGATCGTGTATCCGACCAACGTCTTTTAGCCAAGCTTTCATGCTCGTGCCTTGATCCCCTTATATTAAATTCGATTCGCTGCTTTCTAACTGATCGCTCTCAATTCATTGTTATCGAAAATAACCATTCTCCCACAACAAAAGTCTTCTCTGATGTCCCGCAGGGCTAGGTGCTTTTATTTTTAATCTTCATAAACAATCATCCCTCCGACATTTCATCGACAATTCATCTTTTCGCAGATGACTGCATCCTGTACCACCGCATAACTTCCAATATTGATCAGGAATTGCTCCAAAGTGACCTAAACATAATCGAAAGCTGGTGTTCCACATGGCTAATGACGCTCAACGTAACAGAGTGCAAATTCATTCAGGTAACATGCAAACAAATTAACATAAACTACGCGCATTCTCTGAATTCAACCAACCTCACCCAAGTCGAATCATACCGGTATCTTGGAATCCATTTCACGAACAACCTCGCTGGTTCGACCACATCGTAAAGGTTGCTACTGATGCATTGAAAAAACTCAGCTTTATCAGACGTCACCTCAATTTTTCCCCTTATTCCATTCGCAGCCTAGCATACAAAACTTTCGTCCGTAGCAAACTAGAATTTGCAATCCCCAATTTGGAACTCACGTCAAGCCTACTTAATTAAAAGCCTAGAAGCAGTCCAAAACCGCACAGCCCGCTTTATTTCCTCCATTTATGACACCTGATCAAGCATTACCAGTATAAAACTATCTTTCAAGATTGAGCCTCTTGCGCAAAGGCATAAAATTGCCCGTTTATCATTATTTCATAAACTGTACTACAGTCGAACCCCACTACAACGAACGTCGCTTCAACGAAATTTTCGCTTCAACGAAATATTTCCAATTCCCCGTCAGCTTGCTATACAAAGTAATGGAACAAATTTCTCATCACAACGAATCATTTTTGGGGCGCGTTTCCGCTTCAACGAAATTTTTGCTATGCGAAGCTCGATTTAAAAATATATCTTACAATAAAACAAGCATATCGCCGCCCATCTATGTACTTCCATAGGCCCACGCTGCTTTGTTTCGCTAAACATTCGCTGGACCCAACTAATCCACTCACTGAAACGCACATGATCACCGCCATAGCTTGGTGTTGATGACAATCGGGCTGGCTGCCTTGCGACAAGGCGCGGGGGCAAGCTTCCGTTTTCTTCCAATCCAGAGCCGCAACCAATCCGTTGCCAAAGGACGCAGCAGCCTGGCAACAGCAGCGCGTTTGCCCTAGTTTTTTTCACTCGTGCTTGTGCTGCTAGTGCGCTGTAATGAATGCGAGCATGGCGACTTCATCTAGAAAGCGGAAGTTCCTCTCGCTTGAAGAGAAGGCACGGATTATCAGCGCGGCATCCAGCGGCAGGAAAAAGGGAGATGTTGCAGCGGACTTCGGCATCTCACAGAGCACGCTGTCAACGATCTTGAAGTCGAAAGACGCGATAGCGCAAGCTCTTTCTTCGGGGACATCCGCGAAGCGGAAAAAGCTGACGCAAGCGGCTCACGAGGACCTTGAGAAGGCTCTCTACACGTGGTTCCTCGACGTGCGCGCAAAGAAGATGCCGGTCAGCGGAAACATGCTGCAGCAAAAGGCGCTTGGCTATGCCTGTATGCTGGGCATCAATGATTTCAAAGCCAGCTCAGGGTGGCTGACCCGTTTTAAGGCCAGGCATGAAATCGTCGCTAAAGTGCTGTGTGGCGAGTCCGCCTCATCAGACGCCGACGCTGCATCTGCTTGGGCATCAGCTACTGTGCCGGAATTAATGGAGAAATATGCCACATCAGACATATACAATGCCGATGAAACGGGACTTTTCTTCAAGCTCCTCCCCTCCAAGACGCTTCACATGAAGGGCCAGCCATGTGAAGCAGAAGAAGCTTACCGACTTCTTTGGAAATAAATGATGTTTTGGCACTATGTGGTCCAACCTCACAGTGTTTTTGGGCTGTTTTCGCCTCAACGAAATTTCGCTTTAACGAAATTTTTCGCGCGCCCCGTCAGTTTCGTTGTAGCGAGGTTCAACTGTATTGTTTTCCTCCACTTCCAGACTCCCTTTTGCTCCCTCCAATCCGAACATTGCGCCATCTTTTCAACTCTATGAGCAATTTAAGACTCCATGGCTGCTTAATCACAATTAACAAGTCATTCCTGCCGCTTGTCATTGAAGAATGGAATTCATTACCCGAATGTATTGTAATTGAACGAGATGCTTCTAAAATCCGGCAAATGCTGTCTTTACACTTACAATCCTAATGTGGTAACTGTTGCCTTTCCGTTTTGTCAATGTATAATTAACTGTACCTGTCTGTTTGATTGATACACGTGCATTTTTTTTCCCCTTTGCATTGAAGCCTGCCTTACATCGATTGTTTCAACTATTTTGTTTGCTTTGACTTCAAATATCTTAAATCTATGTCTCCCCCCCCCCCTTATGTAATACCCCTCTTAGGGTCTTTAAGGGGTCAATAAATAATGATGATGGCTTGAGCGCATCTAGAACGAGGTTCCCAATTTTCCGCCCGATGGCCTCACCATGGAGTTCTTGCAAACAAAGCAATCGGCTTTCGACATGCTGCGATTCCTCTACGTAGTAAGTTGCCACGATGGAATACATTTGCGACGTGCTATCGTTGCTTCCCTCCGCAGCGATTCCGAAAGCACGGCGTTTCAGAGACTCCAGTATTGAGCTTTTGGCTTCCGCAGCCATTTCCCAAACGATGGCAGTTGCTTTGGTACGTCCACATCCATAGCGCTTTGCGTCGTCACATTTCGGGAAAATTTTCAGAAATAAAAGTCCCGCGTGATCACTCACGCTTAAGGAGGGAGGCTACCCTTGAACACCAACTTTTTTATTTCTTGAGGTATTTGAATGAAATTTTCAGGGTATGCTCATAGTACACAGATTTGAAGAACTACCAAGTTTCATGGAGCTGGGCTCATCGGTTCTCAAGTTAGAGGAATATATCAAGATAGTTTACATAGGTCCCTAGGGGCGGGCCTGGAGAATTTGCAAAATGTGCTAGCAGTGTGAAATTTGTTATGGTCATTCCTGGACAGTTTCCCCAGGGCAAGACAATTCCCTTTTTCCAAATTTCCTCTCTGAAAAATTTTTGTACAGCCCCAAATTTAGTGTTAAAATTTACACCTGACTTAACGATATTTTAATTGACTGCCCCTAATTACACATAAAATATTTTGAAAAAAAAAAACGAATTGTCTTGCCCTGAGAAATTTACTTAGGTATGTAACAAAAAAAAACTCATGAAAATCCAATAAGCGGTTCTTGAGCTATGACTTTCCCTAGCAGCCACACCGTGCAAAACATTGATTCTGAGAAAACGGCTCTCAAAGGTTGAAAGAACAATAACTTTTTGTTTCTCAAGTTATCATGATGAAATTTTCAAGACAGGCTCAGGACATTAACAAATGAAAAAACCACCAAGTTTCAAAGAATTGTGCATGCTAGTTCTCAAGTTACAGAAACATATCAAACTGGTTCGAATAGGTCCTTTATATCAAGCCTGGAGAAATTGCGAAAGGCACTGGCATTGTGCAATTTGTCATGCTGATTCCTAGATAGGTTGCTGAGGGCAAGACAAGGCCCTTTTTCTAAATTTTCTTGCTGAAAAATAGCATAGAACTGGATTTTTTGTTATCAATTAGACCTATGTTGATTAACCAAATTAATTATGACAAATTCCAGACATAATATTTTGAATACATGGGCTTGCCTTGCCCTCAAAAATTTATTCAGGTACAGTCGAGCCCACTTATAACGGCCCCACTTAAGACGAACACTCGCAATCATCACGAACAAGTCCGGTGCGACCGTCAAAATATACATTAGGGCTGTGGCGCTCCGTCGATCTCGGCTACAGCGAACGCCTTAGTGCCGCGGACCACTTTCCACATGCTGAGATCCGTCGATCCTGTGCTCTGCAAGCCGCGACAATCGGCATTCCCGATTCCCCTGCGGCATTTCGCCCTAGCATGATGGGCGGCGCAGACGAAGCAAGTGGTTTCTCGATTTATCTCTTGCGGCATCTCGCCGGAGGAACGAGGAGCGGCCCAAACGCGCCAAGCGACATCCAGGGTTATCGTCCGCGGCATAAGCGCCGAAACGAAAAAAGAAAAAAGCTAGCCAAGTCTGCACTGAATGCGTGTCGCATCTCGAGGCATCGTGAGCGACCACGCAAAGAGCCGTAGCAGACGACGCGGGGAGGTAGCCGGCGGAGACCAACGCGTAAGCGGCCGCAGCAGCCAATAGTAGTCGCTTGATCCCCCGCGTTCTCGCGGAGCGCGCGCTTTGCCCAATCGCAGCCTTGAATTCGAGCGCGGGAAACTTGAAAGCCGCCACGAGGCTCCCAATCGGAAGCAAGCCACGCCTCGACCACGCCGCCGTCGCCACCGCCGAGGGTGGCAGAAGAAAGCGCAAGAATTCACAAACAAAACAAGACCAAGATGGCGGCGCTCAGTTCGGCGGGAGAGGAATGGCGCGCGCGCGAAGTTTGGGAATTTTCGGCGCTTGCTCGCTGCTCCGCGGCTGCCGCCGCTTCTTAAATAATTAATTTCGAGTATTTCTACGGCGAGTTGGGCATTGATAATTACAGAAATGGTAGTTTATAAGACATACTACCGGAATATATAATCTTCCAAAAATCGACTGTTTCGCGATTTTTCGGTTTTCAAAGGTCGTGTCCCCCCTTAACGCCAGGTTGTGTTCGACAAGAAATCCCGTGAACAGGCACTCTGCACAATCACACTGTGTTCGCTATTGTTTTGGAAGAAACTGCGGATGGTGCCCTGCCCTTCTGCAGCACAAACATAATTCTTATGCTTTTGTGAAGCGATGTGTACCTTGGATGTCGTTCTTGCCACCGTGCGCAACGCTCACATCACAGGCGCACATGGTACAGAGTCCATATTTGTCACCCTTTCGTGAACTGTCAAATCACAGAAACTCCGTTGTGTACGATTTCTGAAATACTTCTAAGTACTTGGTTTTCAAAAGCACCATCGATTGTTCCAACCCGGGCAAACACAAATGTAGCTCAGCGTTCTGCACTCCACTCTTCACTCGACGACCTTAGCAAGCCAACTGAAGCCTAGCACGGCTAGCGTACCCACGACCCACGATCATACAGTAAAAGCTCGTTAATTCGAACCGCAAAGGGACGCCATCTCAGTTCGAATTAAACGAAGTTCGAACTAACGAAAGCAATGAAGAAAAACAAGACACCGCGACCAGGAAGCAGCAGGGCATGGCGCCAGTTCAATTTAATGTTTGAAAAAATCCGTAATTGTGGTCTGCATTTTTTCTTTGAAGGCAACAGCAAGCACTTTTTGCTCTAAAGAGCGAATGTTGCGGAAGGCTTCCTCTTCGCTTTCTTGAAAACTGAAGAACAGGCGGGCGGCATTAAGTCCGGCCATGACTTCCGCAGCGGAGGGCCGCACCGGTGCCTCGTCGTCTTCCTCGTCGTCGTCACTGGCAGCGACAGGCTCTCTGTTTTTAACTTGGGAAATGATGTCCTCATCTGTGGTCACACCACAGACAACTGCGCTCGCATCCACGTTTACGTAGTCGGCAAAGGAAACGTCTTTCAGAACGTTCGACATGGGAGCGGTGATGCTAGTGACGCAGTCTCCGTGCGCAGGTGGCTCGTCCACGTGCTCGCCTTGCGTGGTGAAGCCACAGTGGCGATAGCAATTGGCGATTGTAGCCCCTGTCACTTGTTCCCAAGCACGCACAAGCATATGCAGTGCACTCAAGAGCGTCACTTCGTAATTCTGGCATAGAATAATTCTTTCTAGCATGTGGCGCCGATAAAATGTCTTCAAATTTTTTATAATGCCCTGGTCCATGGGCTGCAGCACTGCCGTTGTGTTGGCTGGAAGAAAGGCCAACTCAACGGCATTCGTTTGAACTTCAATCTTGTGCGCAGAGCAGTTATTGACAAGAAGAAGGATTTTGCGGCCACAGCGCTCGAACTTCTTGTCTACCTTCATGAGCCACTGCTTAAACAACTCTCCAGTAATCCAAGCCTTCCTGTTTGCCGCGTAGTCTGTTGGGAGAGACCTGATGTTCTTGAAGCAGCGAGGATTGCTCGACTTTCCTACCACGAACAGCGGTAGCTTTTCACTTCCGGTCATATTTACCGCAACCATCACCGTCACCCGCTCTTTGCTTCGTTTACCCCCCGTACACTTGTCATCTTTGTACGTGATCGTTTTGGCGGGCAGTAACTTGAAAAATAAGCCTGTCTCGTCAGCATTAAAAATGTCCTGCGGAGAGTACTTCCGTAGGTAGCCTTATAGGACCTCGGAGCGCCAACTTTCACGTTTCCAAGTTAACAGCCTTCATCTCCCCTGACACCGCACGAAACACAAGGTCGTACCTTTCACGGAAGCAGTGCAGCCACCCATCTGAAGCTGCGAAGTCGTCGTAGCCCAGCCGCAGGGCGAAGTCCGCTGCCTTCGCCAATATGACGGGGCCACTCAGCGGTATGTCCTGAGCTCGCATCTCCTTAATCCAGAGGAGAAGCGCTTTTTCGAGGTCGGGGTACTTTGCCAGCCGCATCCTCTTCCTTTCGCTGGCAACTTCTGCCTCTAAGGCGTCTTCAATCGCCCTCTTATTTTTTATGTAAGTGGACAGCGTGCTCTTCGGCATTCCATGCTTCTTGGCGATTTCTTGTTTCGACAAGACTCCGGTGTCCACTTCCCGTAAGATGTCGCATTTATCCTTCAGTGTTTTGGCGCGGTATTTACCGCGGGCGCACGCCATTCTGAAACCGCACGTCAGCACAGTGAAGCACACCACCGAGGCCTAACTTTTCAAGCGATCCGCACAGCAAAGGTCGTAAGCGCGCCGAAAACCAGAAAACTCGAGGCTGCCGAAAGCGGCCGAGACCACCGCGAGTTCAGGACAAAGACGTTGACGAAGGCTCCTCCTATTCGTTCAATTCTCGAGTGCTAGCGGAGCTGCGATGTACTGGATTCGCTGTATTTTTTGTGCTGGTTGCGCCATCCATCAGTTAACAACTGCAGCTATACGACAAGATTCTTAGGCCTCTGAGATCGGCGGCTCAAAATCCGAGCCGGAAACCGCAGTTCTCGGAGGTAGAGAGAGGGCGTAGCTGTTGCCAAAGCTGCCACCCCTTGCGCTCCAGCCTCTGCGCCGGTAGCTGGCACCGGTTTTACCCGCTTTTACCTTCTCTCCTCGCTACAGAATAGGTATTCAGGATCTCGCTACAGAATAGGTATTCAGCTCTAACTGAGGATGGCAACATTACCGTTGAGGCAAGGAACAATAATTTCAGAGATATCATTACTGAGTGCGCGGTAGAAGTAGGCGGTAGGACAGTTAGAGAGGATACCGGTAAGCTGTCTAAGGACACGAAAGATTTGATTAAGAAACGCCAGAGAATGAAAGCTTCCAATCCAACAGACCGGATCGAATTGGACGAGATATCAAAGCTAATCAATACGCGCAAGGTGGCCGATATAAGGAAGTATAACATGGAGAAAATTGAGCATGCTGTAAAGAACGAGGGAAGCCTTAAAGAAGAAATTGGGCATAGGCAAAAACCAGATGTATGCGATAAGGGACAAGGCGGGCAACGTCATCACGATTATGGATAAGATAGTCAAAGTTGCCGAGGAGTTCTATACAAATCTCTACAATAGCCAAAGTAGTCAGGACCGTAATGAGATTGGTGGTAGGGAAAAACATTCAGACGTTCCACCAGTGACGAAGGACGAGGTCAAGAAAGCATTAGAAACTATGAAAAGGGGGAAATCAGCTGGAGAGGATCAGATAACTACGGATTTGCTGAAGGACAGGGGGATATCGTGTTAGAAAAACTGGCCACCTTGTATACGCAGTGCCTGGTGTCATCGACGGTACCGGAACCATGGAAGAATGCAAACATTATCCTCATTCATAAGAAAGGGGACTCTAAGGACCTTAAAAATTACAGACCGATCAGCTTACTGTCTGTTACGTATAGGGTATTTACTAAAGTACTCGCTAATAGAATCAGGACAACCTTAGACTTCAATCAAGCAAAGGATCAAGCAGGGTTTCGGAAACGGTACTCTACTATCGATCATATCCATACCATCAATCAGGTGATAGAAAAATGCTCGGAATATAACCAGCCCTTATACATAGCATTCATTGATTACGAAAAAGCATTTGACTCAGTTGAAACCTCGGCGGTGATGCAGGCATTGCGAAATCAGGGGGTAGACGAGCCGTACGTGAAAGTGCTGGAAGATATATACAGTGGCTGCACAGCAACCATAGTTCTGCATAAGGAAAGTAACAAAATTCCCATAAAGAAAGGTGTTAGGCAAGGAGACACAATCTCCCCAGTACTATTCACAGCTTGCTTAGAGGAAGTATTCAGAGACTTGGAATGGGAGCAGTTAGGGATAAGGGTAGATGGAGAATACCTCAGTAATCTGCGATTTGCTGATGACATTGCCTTGCTAAGCAACTCGGGAGATGAACTACAAATAATGATTGATGACCTAGACAGGAAAAGTAGAAAGGTAGGCTTGAAAATCAATATGCAGAAGACTAAGGTAATGTTCAACAGCCTCGGGAAGGAACAGCAGTTTACTTTAGGTAGCGAAGTACTGGAAGTAGTAGGCGAATATGTCTACTTAGGACAGGTAGTAACCGCAGATCCGGACCATGAAAAGGAAATAACAAGAAGAATAAGATTGGGATGGAGCGCATTTGGCAAGCACTCGCAGATTATGTCTAGCAGCTTACCGGTATCGCTAAAGAGGAAAGTATATAACAGTTGCATCTTACCTGTACTCACCTATGGGGCTGAAACGTGGAGGCTAACCAAGAGAGTTCTACTTAAGTTGAGGACAACCCAGAGGGCTATGGAACGAAAAATGGTAGGGGTAACATTAAGAGACAGGAAGCGTGCAGATTGGGTCAGAGAAATAACTCAAGTTACCGACATTCTAGTGGAAATTAAAAAGAAGAAATGGACATGGGCAGGACATGTAGTGCGAAGAGAGGATAACCGATGGTCGCTTAGGGTAACAAACTGGATTCCAAGGGAAGGTAAGCGCAGCAGGGGGCGGCAGAAAGATAGGTGGGCGGATGAGATTAAGAAGTTCGCAGGGGTCAAGTGGATGCAGCTAGCACAGGACCGGGTTAAGTGGAGAAATATGGGAGAGGCCTTCGCCCTGCAGTGGGTATAGTCAGGCTGATGATGATGATGATGACCTTCTCTCCCCATTTTGGAGGCAACTCAGCCGCTGCAGCCTCGCGACAAGGCCTGCTCTGGCCATGTGCCAGGCGGCACGCCGCCCAGGCGCGGCGGCGCATAGTTCGAATTAACTGTGGCAGAACCAACTCACGTTCGAATTAACGGGCTTTTTTATACATGGACTTCTATGGAGCTAGGCCGGACCAAGTAGTACGGTTCGAATTATCCCAAAATTCGAATTACTGAAGTTTGAATTAACGAGCTTTTACTGTATAATGAATGGATTGCTAAATATGCGAGCCAGCCCAAGACGAGCCGATCCAGAAAATCCAATATGGCAGTGCCCGTCGGTTGCTCACATTCGTGGTGGTCCCGGCAGCAGCTACCTCGACTCAAGGTGCATGCTGGCTACTAACTGCTCCCGCGCTGCTTTATAATACGACATTATCAGATTATAGTTTGGTTATAACGAAAAAAAAAAATATGAAAAAAAAAAAACGCTGGGTAATGGCGGCGCGGCCACGTTTTGGGAGATTTGAGGTTGCGTCCGTACAATCGGGAGTAATCAAAATTCGGGAGACTCCAGGACATTTCGGGAGAGTTGGCAGGTATGTAACAGGGGTACAATTAAAACAATCCACGCGCACCCTCTAATAAAAGAAGTCTCGCAGTCTCACTGCACAGGCAGTTTCACATCCCCACGCACCTCCGCCCCTTTATTAGCTTAGAAATTAGGAATCAAGAAATTAGAGATTAGAAATCAGAGAAAAACTAGTTATGGGGGGCGCCCCCTCTTAAAACGTTTTTTCTTATCTATGGGTGGATCTGTTTGAAACTTGCACGGTTAATATATTTTTGCATGCTGACTTCAATTATCTGATTAGTTTTCTTGTAGATGAAAACGTTTTCAAAATATTACCTAATTCATGTTCATTTGGAGGTGAGTTAATTACTAAACACTCTATGGCACGATGAGAATAGACCTGCCAGAGTGATCTAGAAGGATCATAGAGTGCCACTAGCCATGAATTATGAATAAAGCCCAAGTTCGCACCTAAAATTGATAATTATTTCTGTAAATGTTGCCGCATAATAACTGTACATATTTTAGTCCTATTGCACTGTCCAAGAGATTTTTCTAACGAGACACTAATAAGAGCTGCAGCACCAAATAGTTTAATAATCTCTCCTCCAAAATTGCAGTATTGAGAAAATGAAGAAAAACATTTCACAGTATGTAGGTGTAAATTGTGTCAATGACTGATATGACAACAAGATCAGAAACAAGTGGAATGTGATCTAAAGCAAAAATTAATGGTCTATGCCAATTTGAGCCAAAGTTATGCAATAGCAAATGTTTGAAAGGAAAGGTCCATTTGGGTGCCCAAGACAAGACAACCTTCTCAGTACATTTTCCTTTGTGGTCACTGCATTTACCTCGGTTTCATGAGAGTGGCAGGATTCCCTTTCTAAAAAAAAATAAATAAAATTATAGCAATAGCAAGAACAGGACCTGAGATATTGATCTCCTCCAAAATTGCAGCACCCTCAAAGATGCTGTTTTTGAGAAAAGGAAAAACATTTCAGAACATGTAGATTTAATTTATGACAAGGTCTGACATATCAGTATGATCAGAAATGGTTGGAAAGTAAATTAAAGCAAACATTAATGTTCTATGACAGTTTTAGTCAACGTTACACCATGAAAAAAAAAAAAAACTCAAAGGCGGTCCATTTTGGTGCCAAAACAATCTCTTCAGTAAATCTTCCCCTACGGTTATTACATTTACCTTGGTGTCAAAAGATACACGAGGTTAGCTTTCTAGCAAAAGAAAATAACTAGCAAGAGCAGGACCAAAAATATTGATCTGGTGACTGTCCAAAATTCAATTTTGAGAAAGTGGCGAAAAAACGTTTTGGGCATATTTTTGAATTACCACGGCTAACAGCAACTCGATGAAATGAGTTATGACTGGCTTTTGGAGTGAATGCACCATTTTCCATCGAGATAATTGCCCCTGCAACTCGGACGTAAATTTATTTTGACAAAGTTTGCCATTCTGCACGCCGGGCCACTGATTTTTCTGAGTGTTCGATCTTTCGCGCCCGTGAAGGCTGCTTAGATATCACTTTTTCATCAGCATCGTCATGATCACGATGTTCGCACGCGGCAGGAATCTCCTCCGGAAATCGTTCGCTCTCCTATCTGTTGTGCCGAGCACCATCGGCTGCGCCCTTATCGGCCCATCAGCGCTGATTGCTGATAACAGGATGCCGCATCACCGGCGCGCCTCTTTTCTCTACCTTTTTTCGGTTTTTGGGCTAGTACGACGCTCGAACCTAAATTTTCCCGGTTTTACGCCATGGTCGTGACGACAAAACATCGCCAAACAAGCTAGGCCTAACTACACGACCTTTTCAAAACGGCGCCAAGCCGCAAGCAGTCGACGCCGGCAGCCAACCAAAAGTGGTCGTTTGGGTCACATGCTTTAAGAGCCCAATAGCAGCACGTTTCGCGCAAATTTGTCCCTTTGTTTTCCGCTTCGGGTGTTCGCTCGCGGACACCGATCGTGGCATGGCAATAGCCTGAATTGCGATCTTTCGAACAAGACCAAAATGATGCCAGTGGAGCACCCATTTCTCGATCTGCGGCCGATAAAAACACGACGCGATTTGACCTCAATTTAAAGGGGAAAACATTCAGATTTGCAACTTTGGAGAGCTGTAACGTGCGAAATAGGCGGTATTTTTCACCCTGAACTTGCAGATAGTTACGGAAACGTCTCGGGACCGCGAAAATGAGGCAATAAAGAAATAGATTTTTAGACAGATTTTCGGCCGCAAAGAGCCGTGTCCCCCCTTAAGCTATCAATTCGCACATTCTAAAATAGTGAAAAGGTTTGGTTTGGTTTGGTTTGTGGCGTTTAACGTCCCAAAGCGACTCAGGCTATAAGAGACGCCGTAGTGGAGGACTCCAGAAATTCCGACCACCTGGGGTTCTTTAACGTGCACTGACATCGTACAGCCCACGGGCACCTTGTCTTCGCCTCCATCGAAAAGCAGTCGCCGAGGCCGAGATTCGATTCCGCACCCTTGGGAACAGTAGTCGAGCGCCGTAACCAGTGCTCCACCCGGGCGGGGTAAAATAGTAACAAGAAGGCTACCATATAATGGTTTATCACAATGTGTAAAAAAATGTTTTCATCAAATAGAGTGCAGCCTCACGAGACAAGCTGATAGGCTAAGGACGAGTGGATACAATGAGGCACTTTTAACTTCAGTTGCAGAAAAGCATCCACAGATTTTGAATGACATCAAAAGGATCTGGAAAAGGAATTCAGGGCAAGCTAGTAATGTGGTCGTCATTCCGTATGTACACAATGTATCCTATGCTTTAAAGAAAGCAGCTAGTAGGTGTGACGTTCACCTCGTGTTCACTGCTCCGAAAAAGTCAATGAGCCTATGCCATAAAATGAGTAAAGATCGCAAAGACTGATCCATCAACACATGCGAAACTGCTCACAAAGAAAGACTTGTTGAATATGATACTGGAATTGTTTATACCATTCTGTTGTCGTGTGGAATGAGTTATATAGGCTAAACCAGTAGGCGTTTCAACACGGGGTTAAAGGAACAGTGTAATAATATAGGTAAAATCACTAACCCTCGAAACCTTGCACCCCATTGCGTAAAACACAAATGCAAGCCAGAATTTAAAGGTTGCAAAAAAAGAAAATATAAATATATACAAAGGCATCAGTTCTTTACCTTGGGCTTGAAGGTCTCGCTCTGCACTGCCTTCAGTCTTGAATGTGCTTCCTGCGGTTAAAAAAAAGTTAACAAGAACAAGAGATGTAGGCAGCTTCTGCACAATCGACGAAAAGGACTGCTGCAGCACTGACGTGATAAAAAAAAAAAAGAGGAAGTGTCTTTTAATACACCAGTGCTTTTGCAATAGAAAACAAAGGAGCATCTGCCTGAAATTTGCTAGAACTGATAAATGCCCAAGGCTTTTCCCCGATAAGGAAATTGTGTGGCATGGGTACAAAATTGTTCCTTTGGACTTCAAAGGAGTGAAAACAAAATGCGTCGATTATGTCTAAAAAATTGAACTCGAGCATTACATAAAAATCATTCAAGTAAGAGCATAATCGAGAGAGCACCAGCGCCAATAAGAATCTTTGTTTAGGGTGAAAACAGCACTACAACAGGAGCCACTGCTCAGCAATTCTAACAACACGGTCCACCTGCCAACTCTATTCAACGACCCGACCTTTGAGCCTGTGCTCCTACCACCTTACAAGCTTCATTAGGTAATGAAAAAGATGAGTCTTATCCCAACTTTCATGTTAATCAAAACGCTCAAACTCTTTACGGCTGACGGGATTTTTTATTGGCTCTAAAGGCACAGCTCACAATTAGTGGTGCTAACACTGCGACTGGCTGGTGACTGAATTCATAGTCTGCCACACGAATTGTGTCTGAAATGCAAGCATGTGAAAAGCTGTCTGCAACTTTTATAGGTATTTACAAGATCCGGAGCATATAAAGGCAAATAGAAGGATTAGAATGCTTGTGCATTTTGCGCTTACTCCCGATTCAATGCTGCCAAATGCAAATTCAAAGGCATTTATTTTTATTTTGTTTCATTCTTCTAGTCAACCCGATGAAATCTCTGAACGAAACCCTAAATTCAGCACACGCTAATAAAGTCTAATGAACTTCCTCTTCACTGAAAGGCTTGCAAACTGTCTGTCACATTCCCTTTGAATTGTAGATATCCTATTGGAACGCACCCCACTTCCCTATGAGTGCACTACCAACCTACATTCTGCTCATAAGAGATAGTTATGATAGAAATTTTATTACAAACCAACCTGGTGAGACACAGAGGCTAAGAGGACATGTCACATAAGAAATTGCGCAATGAACGAAGGCAGCCTGCTTTTGCCTCACTATCTTTAATTTCTCAACACCTGCAACTTCAGGCTTAAAGGGGCTAATCGTCAAATTCATAAGCGTACCTCGATTCTTCTACTCCAAACAGCTGTCGAGGACTATTCCAGGATTTCGGAAACCCAAACCCACTTGAATCGCCCTTCAAGTGGAAGAAAAACAATAGGATTTCCTCCACTCACCAAGGATAATGCCACAAATAAAGCTATGTTGCCCATTCACACTCCAGTTTGGGTTTCAAGCGCCCAGTTATGTTTTTTTACAAAAGTGTGCAGTGACACAATGAAATGCATCAAACTGCTCATAAAGTACACAAGTGCCTTGTTTATTCTGTTTTTGACAGCGCCATTTTGCTAAAGCAGTTTTCTCTTGTCCAGTACTACAGCAGAAGTGCCATCCTGCTTCAATTTTTTTCCCTGCTGCAACCCTTCTTTAACGTCACAAACCTTGCACACAAACAAAATTGAAGCCTTGTTTAGCCAACCTGAAACAGATTTTGAAGCGAAACCTTCACTACGCCAGGTAGTTCGAGCCATCAGGTATGCACGGTTTTCACCTTGAAGGAGATTTAGAGGTCAAACTTCTGTGTTAAAGGGACTCTAAAGAAAAAAATGAAGTTGGCTTGCATCGATCGATAGAATGCCAGATCCTGGTTACAAAAAAGCCATTCTTACTGAAAACAAAGCTCTTATAAGGTAGTAAAGAGAAAGAACAGGAATACAGGTATCGCCACCACAGCTGAAATGGCAGAGGCCCGCAACTACAAATCACGTGACGAGCAAGAGATCCCGGAGGCTGACAAATGCGAATTACGTTGACCGTTTGAATGCGGTAGTAGGTTTTGTCTCGAATATGATAAAATGCTTTTATCACATGTAAACGATGATGAAAAGACAACGTAAATGTTGCAAGGCAAATATAAAAATATACTTGGCGGCGCTACCAATGTCCACTTCAGTTTCGGTTATGTTCCGGCTCAGGCACTTCGTGAGTGCTCGGATAGTTCGGTTTGGGCCTGCAGAAGCTCAGAGCCAACATTACTAGAGCAAATTCAGTTTCACAGCTCCCCATACCGCCCAGTGGAGGAGTGTGTCCCAGGTGGTGGTCGCGGGAACTAGCGGCGCTGCAGTCAACTCTTGCTCCTTGCTGGGCGCGTCGTCTGCTACATCCGGCACAAAAGCATGGAGCGGCCAGCACACACATAGCTTTTCCGTGCTGCCATTCAACTGTACATGGCTGCAGTATAATTATAACTACAATATGACAGCTTTGGCTTCAACGCGACGCATTACCTTGGAGAACACGTTTGTGTTATGTGAAATTCACTTCTTAATGCTGTGAAACAATTGTGGGCACCATCGGCTTGCTCACAAGCACTGTTTTTTGCTTTACTTCCTGGCCTGTGTTTTGTAGTACATTCTTTCAGGTCATAGATCCTGTCATGCAAACAAATTATTAAAATTTTCAGTGCACAGGAGCACTCAAACCTTAAAAGGTAATGTAGTGGGTGTCACGTTTACTACTGCGTTACGCGGATTGCCTCCATTACACACAGAAATCTGCTAGCCTGGGCAGCCTGTTCATGCTGTGTGTGCATGATGTCTAGCTACTCGTGTCAAACGATATAGTGAACAAAAATTCCAAATAAACGGCCTCTATCGTCGCCTAATCAGGAGGAGGAGATATGGCGTGGACCATAGCTCCGGATAGGCTCTCTCGCGCTCCCGTATATAGCAGTGTAAAACAAAAATTATTCCTTTGTCTAAAACGTCAGATGTGGAGTTATTTAATGAGTTTACTAAAAGGGAATCAGTGAGAATAGGCATGTGCACTGCGAAAGAAAATGATTGAACAAGCGCATGAGTCTATTAAAAAAACATATTGCAAGTAATCAAGTCGCGCCCTTGTGAGATTCCCCCCCCCCCCCCCCCTTCACACACACAGGAAAAAAAAAAAGTGAAACTGCATAATTTCACTGCTTGTCGGGGAAGTTAGTGCAATTTCAAACTAGTACTGGACTGCAGTATTAGCATAATAAGGTATCTACAGCCCCGTAAAGGACATTAGAAGTGAATTTAAGTTATTTATTAGCGCAACAAGAAAAAATGAGCAAATATGCTATGTTGTCAACAAAACTAATGTCGAATGCTAATGAAATGCAGCAAACAACCAGATCTTGACTTCATCAACACAGACAAGCATTGCAAGGTTACAAGCAATTAAGAGGAGAATATTATACTTCTTTTGGAAAATATTTGAGTGGGCAGCTTAATCCTTTCCTTGTGTCTAGTGGGAAATGAGCGTTAGCGTTCCTAACTTCCCCTGACCATCTTTTTTTTTTTTTTTTGCATATGTGATTTTGTATTGCTTCAACAGCAAAAACTATATTTGCAGCGAATTCACTTCAATGCATGCATTAAGCTTAGAACTCATATGCTTGGTTGGTAGCATATCTTGAGCTCATTCAGAAGCTTATGTTTTTGTGCTTGCCCACCTCACAAAAATGCAGTTGCGAAGCTGTTCGACATATCGTACGTCAGTCCAGGCAGGAGCCAGACGTACCAGCCATTGCAAGTCTGGAAAGCCTAGCTTGTAGATGCCGATCTAGATCCTCTTCTGAGCTTTTAGATGCTTGTATTTTAACGACAAACACCTTGAAAAACCGTGAAGATGCGATAAGCCACAATCCCATCCCTCCTAACTCCCTAATTACCCAAACAGTAGCAGAGAGTCATCCCTTCAATCAAATAACGGCTTTATTCATTCGTTATCTTTTTCCTTTTTCTTGTCAGCTGCCGAAGCCTGCTGTGTTTTATACACCGCATACTCAGCTTTTTTGAAGATATTTTAATATTTGTGAACGTCCTGCTTGTCGAATTTCTCTGCAGTTCTTACGATGTCTCCTCTCTTCGCATAAGCTCCAAGTTGAAAGCCCCAAACACAATTTTGCTTCATTGACATGCTTCAGAACAGCTGTAATCAATGCTCAATTCACATGATATGAGAAATTTAAGCGCAACATATCATTGCCGAGACAATTAACCGCTCAATGACAAAAGTCTTCTCAACAAGCAAAATTCCTTGCCCTCATGGCTCGTTTCGTCACGAAAATATTCAAATTTCCTTCGAACTGCTGATACTGCAAGGAACACAAAATGATCCAAATAAAAATCTGTTTGCGCCGCTCAGCTGTCCGATTTGCGCTATGCACACTGATAAGCGCTTGAAATCTTGCAAGTTCTTTACTGGCATTGCTGTCAGAACACACGGTACAGCGCAATTAGGGCGTTTTCTCTTCAGTATATAATGCCTTTTGCATTCGAAAAATATGCGCCAGCAAGAAAATAAACAGCCTTGCTACAGGAACTATTATGAGAGTACTTGAATACAACTCATTTTCTAAATGCAGATCAGAAATCGTTCACTTCGAAGCAAGTTATCGCTTATGTGCAGAGCTTGTGCCCACCTTTTATCTCGAGGAAGGCTATCACTGCAGTGACACGTACAAATGATGAACTTCCAAGTAATCGCTTCAATACGCTTCGTTACCCCCGGTGCAAATTTGCACGCACGCCAACATGAAGAAGCCTGACATTAAAAAAATATTGCAGAAAGCTTCGTCTTAAGAGAGGACGCGATAGCACCCTTAACATTCATTCCGCCAATTTTAGGCATCTAGAGGCTGGCACGTAGTTGGCAAAGCATATGCCTAAATGATTTTGATTTTTAAGGGAAGACGCAATGTCTTCTCGGCGCACACCCTAGTTTACAGTGAACGGCATAGAATTGGAGGCACACATGTCGGCGGCTTGAATCCTTGTCACAAATTGGACTGAAACTGGAAAAGAAGGTCGATGCTAAATAAGGAGCGAAAAATGCTATGACAGCATGCTGAACGCTGCACAAAGAACGGCTACGTCATAATTTAAGGGGGGACACGGGTCTTGCGGACCAAAAAATCGCGAAAAAATCATTTTTTAGAAAATGTGATTTGCGAAATCAGTAGCTCTTTATCTACCTATCTGCTAAGTTTTTCATCTCTAGGGTCGGTATTTTAGTCGCAGTGCCAATTTATATAATCGATGTCGCCCAAATTTGGGCCGAAAACGACCCCCGAAACAACCATTTTCCGCGAGGCGTAGCTCCCATTTTGTGCGCGGCACCGTAGCCATCTTGGTCTCATTCGAAAGAGCCGCCTTTCGTCTTCAAATTGCCGCCTCTGCTGTTTACATTCGCCCATTGGTCGCATAAAAAATAGCAAAAAAGAAAACGTGGCATTTGCAATCCCATTGGCTTTCGGGGTGCACGTGACGATAAGGCGTCCCCGCATTGGTGGAGCTGGCTGGCGGCGTCTGCTCGGCGCGCCCGAGCCGCGGGGAGACGGCGGAGGCGTGACGCCGGCCGCGCTTGGTTCCGAACCGCGAGGTGCGTTCATGGCAAGAATTTGTGAAAAAAGTGAAAAAAATAGTTGGATAATCATCTCAAGTGATGCCCTGCCCCGGCTGTGCGCGCTCAGGCCGACGGAAATCGTGTGCCGAACGATCGTGTGTACGAGCCTGAAGTAGGCCTAGCGTGTTCCCCAGCACGGGGGACTGCTACTGCCAGCGGTCGCACCCGCCGCGACAGTGATAACGCAGGCCGCAGATGAGCAGAAAGATAAGCTCAAAACAGGAAAAGCTCGAACTCACGCCAACTCCAGCAACGAAGCGGTAGACGGATTGTGTTCGTAACGATGACGGCAGCGCGGCGGACAGTCCGCTTGGCGATGCGGAGTTCACGATCGTCAGATCTAAACAGTTTGCCGAGATTGGCGAAGCGTAAAACATACGGCGGCGATATTGGCATTTAAAAAAGTGAACGGGGATAAGGAATCGCCGTCAAACTTATTCTCCAATGCGTAAACTGCGGGACACGTCGTCTTCGTAGAGCTCGCCGCGCGTTTGCGCCGATCGGACCTCGTTCATAGTCCTTAGGGAATTCACTTGCTTCCAGTGCAATGCAGAGCACTGGGAAGCACCAAACAGCTCCAAATTACATTTCTTTTCCGCAATAAACGTTCCTCACCGCGGTCTTGATGCGAGGACGTAGCAAAACGACGTACGAAAAAAAAAAAAAAAAAAACGAAAAAGTGACAACTGAATGTGCTGCAACTGCAAATCAAAATGAAAGAGGCGACACTTGGACGTTGGAAAGCAAAGAGACTACATTCCTGGAGGTTTATAGCCATTTTAAATTGTAAACGTGTGCATTGCACCAGTGAATGTCTGAGAGCAGAGAGGAAGCGTGCTTCCTCTGCAGCTTTTCAGACTGCAGCAAAACGAAAGCAGAAGGGCAAACCCAATGCAGATTACTGTCCAGGAGCCTTCTAGGCCACAGTGGCCTGCATTTCTACACTTTTTGTTTGATTAAATTAGTGTTTGACATTGCAATTCGTTTTTTCCATTTTTCTCAAAATGAAAATTTTGCCTACCCTTCTATTTTGCGGGTGGCATTGTGGCTCTCCTACTCGTTAGATTGTAATTATTTTTTTTTTACTGGCTCGCGAGTGTTAAAGGAACACAATAAAGCTATTATACAAGGTCTCAACTGCATGAAAAATTTTTAAACACAAGAAGATGTAGAAAGGGGGTGGTTGCACTTGTGAAGCTGAAACTTAAAACTTCCATAACTTTGGCTTGTAGTAAGGCAGGAGCACAAAACTTGTTTTATTGTGTTCCTTAGACATTCAGGAACAGATCCATGTGCATTTTAGCAATTTCCCTTCAGTAGATATCTTTACAAGCTTCCCGCAAGTCTGGAACAGCAAAGTTGCTGTAACTACTCAGCAAATTTACGTAGAAGAAAACTAACAACATATTTGAAACCAGCACAAGAATTTACATAAACCCTGCAAATTTCATACTGACAGGACAAATATTAAGAAAATTTTGCTCAAGACCCATGTCCCCCCTTAATACGAAATGACTTGCGCGTCAGGATATCGCGCAATAAAGAGAAATGAAACTAAAGAGCAGACAACATTACTAGAACGCTGGTTCTCGCGACCAAGTCGACAACACTGTCACACTTCTTTTACGGAAATAAACTTCGCATCACACAAACGCATTCTCTTAGGTAATGCATGCCTTCGAAGCCAAAACTGTCATAATTTAGTCATAACTGCACTGCAGCCGTGTAGAGTGCAACGGCAGCACGTAACAGCTACGTGTATGCCGGTTGCTCCATGCTTCCGCGCCGCGTGTAGCAGACAACGCGCCCGACAAGGAGCAAGAGTCAACTGCAGCGCCGCTAGTTCACGCGACCACCACCGGGGACACCTCTCCGGGCGGAGCTGTGAAACTGAGTTTGTTCTAGTAACGTTGCTCAGAGCAGCAAATGCCCTTAATGAAGATCATGACTCGGCACGCACCTGCAAAGTATTCTCCGGGCCCCGCTCGCCAGCAATCATGAAATCTCCTCTTGCGTCAAGTGTGCGTCATCCTACCCTACTACGTAGTAGGAGAAAACAGTTTGAATTCGACGGGCAGGAACAAAAAAAACCTCAACTTATTGCAATATCTCAGCCATAATTCGATTTTCTGCTCCCAGATATGCGGCGACAGTGTCACCAAATGCTGTTTATTAGATTTTGATAGCATATTTGGGTGTCCTTAGTGTCCCTTTAAGTCCGATGGTCACCATGTGACTTTGGGGCACAGTCATGTAGGCCACAAAGTAGCCCGTGACCACTGTCTAAGTCACATGAGGTGATGTCAGTGTGACATAGAAGTAGAGGGCACTAGAGGGGCGATACATGAATAAATAGGAGTCCCCAGGCTACTGCCTAGGTTACAACACTACTACGCAAGATGGAGAAGGATGAACACCCTGCTACAGTAGTGCGTCGGAATGTGAAGAAGGCACATCGGAATGAGGCCCTGAAAAGGCGGAGTGCCAAAGAAACCGACGAAGAACAGGCTTTAGCGTTTGGAGAACGCACACTGTGTTTAATTCAAGCTTGGCAATGAGCGTAGCCATGTACATGAAGCTTTCGCTTCCCTCCAGGGCTAGCCAAAGTGAAATCACCAGCTAATTTATTCCCCTTCATCCCTCAAGCAAGTACCAGTTAAATTCAATACAACCCCCGGGGCGCAAAGGCTTCATGCCAGGACTAAGCAGAGGTGATGGCCGAGCCAAGAAAGTGCAGTCACTGAGAACCCAAAGTGAACATTCCACTGCGTTCATACCATTTAGAAACCATCAATATGACTGCCCAAAGACTCACCATTGTGCGATTTTTCAGACTTGAGCCTTCTCTCCAGCTCAGAGTTAAGAGTCTGGAGCTCCTCAATGTTCTGCTGCAAAGCCAAGTATTTTGTCTCGAGCACAGCATACTCGCTTCTGGGCACACTATGATCGCTCTCGGCTGCAGATTCTGAACTTTTTCTCCGGCTGCCTCGTTCTCCTTGACTCTGCTGCTGTTCCACGGCCCTCAGCCTATTCTCCAGTGCTTTGAGAGTATTCTCTGAGGCCACTTCCGCCTCATAGTCATGCAGGGCCCGTTCGATCAGTAGCTGCCTCTGCACCCGCTCAGCATGGCCCCTCTCCAGCTGCTGGGCTGCCGTGCACGAGGCCCGAGGTCCCTAGAAATTTAAACGTCACAATAGAGTTGCGTGACAGTAGCCCGTCACTGCAGAAAAAGCAACGCGAGCAACGCAATGGTAAAGCAGCATTAAACACTGTAAAAGCATGCTCATAAACAAACTATCTCTCAAGGTGAAGGTGCAGTGAATGGTAAGCCTACCACACTTTGAACAAACCAAATGAATTCTTCTATCTGTGCAGAAAGCAGGCTACTGCGAAAGGTCGCGACTGTTTCGTAATATCGCAACATTTATTGCTCGCTGAAATCATTGCTTCGCTGCCAATGCCTACGTCAAATTACTCGAGTGAGAATACTGAAAGCTTGAAAGAGCTTGCAAATAATATGTACCAATCAGCTTACCCCTTTAAATCCTCTTTCTCCATTTAGGCCTAACTACCACCTTTTCTAAATAAACATACATGTATTTTCTCGCTATTCAGCTTGCATCACACTTTCACCATCCAAGCCATCAATGGCTAAGAAAATAAGATTTTCCAAAGTGCGGGATATGAAAGAACAGCACTCAAAAAACCTGCGTGCATCAGAACATAAACACACAAGGCAGCAGTGTCATAGCAGCACACACACACACACAAAAAAACACCAAGACAATGAAAGAACACAGCACAGTGGTAGAAGTAAATCATCATAGTCACAACTAAAGAGGTAAAGGATAACCCACATGGCAGCGGCATTTGAAGCAAGAGATTACTGTTTACATTGATAAATTAAAGGAGCAGGTTAATGATTTACTGTTTCAACAGAGCAGAAACCTGGGCGAGTTGAAGTCTGTTCAAAAAACTGCTCTTTTCACTGCTTACTGAAAGCATGTTAACCATGAAAACCATGTTAACATGATAGCTGGTAGCCGTGGTGTGTTATACCTGTGCTACAAAAGTATCGTCGAATGACATTCGTGCTCAATCGGCTCCTGCGGTGCTACACGACAGTTCCCAAACACATTCGAAAGCTTCAGCATTCACTCGCGATATTGCAATGGCATTGCTGCATCGAGTTCCACTCCTTCCCGTTTGCTTCTTTTCAGTTTGTACAAAGTACAACGGTGCAATGAAAGTGGTTCCCACAGTCCCTCTAGACAGACAGCCACACTAGCATGTCCAACAGCCGTATATTATTGCACTTCAACATGGTTTTCGGGCTATCGACAATGGAGCATACGGCAGCCTTTCATGTCTGGATAGATTGCGGCGGCTTCACGAATACTTTAGGTAGATGAGTACACACGGCTCGTGCTTTCAGCGATTCTCCAGAGCAATCTACTAGTTTAGTGAATGCAAATGGTCATCGAGTGTAGTTTTGACAATAGTACTCTGAAATCGACTATTGCTTACATGGCAGGACGCACATAAAATGAATGGGAAGCGTCAATGAGACCCTGACTGCCAAGCAGGCGGCCAGCAAAGTCGTAAACGCCACTACCAGATGACAAATTAGGCCGTTGCAGTGAATGCAACTTCCGGCTCAAGCAACCTATATCAAGTATTTCACGGTCACATTGAAGAAAGCAGGGAGAATAAACGAAAGCGCTGGTCGTAAGCGACTTCAACAACCCAACTGTAAAGTGTTTTCAAGGTAGGCGATCGCATCAGCGCTTCCTACAGTTGTCGAGCTCTGTAATGAAGGAATAGTATGAATGGTTCAAAAGAGAAGATATTACTTTATAACAGCGCAGCACAACCTGCACTTCATTTCAGGTAAACGAGCACTGGTTTTCTGTGCACATCGATGTAGACAAGCGTCAGTTTAGTTCAGTCGTGTCAGACTCTTCGTGACCCTATGGACCATATCACGCCATGCTTTCCGGTCTCTCACTATCTTCCTAACATCACATAACTCATCTGCAGCGCCGCGAGGATGTCATCTAACCATCACGTTCGCTGCCTACCCCTTCTCCGGCGACCCTCAACCTTTCCCAACATCAAATCTTTCTCCAGCGACTCCTCTCTTCTCATCAGATGACCAAAGTAGCTGAGCTTTAACTTTAGAATTTGACCCTCCAATGAGCAGTCAGGGTTTATGGTCGACAATATCGACTGATATGATCTTATGGCAGTTCAAGCCAGCACCACAATTCAAACGCGTCAATTCTTCGGCGGTCAGCCTTCTTCACAGTTCAACTCTCGCATCCATACATCACAACTGGAAAGACCGTAGCACGAGTTATACGGATCTTGGTTGACAGACTGTCTCTGCTCTTTACTAGGCGGTCAAGGCTAACCATTGCTCTCTTTCCCAGAAGCAGGCGTCTCCTAATTTCATGGCTGCAGTCTCCTTCCGGGGTAACCTTAGAGCCCAAGAAGAGAAAATCTGTCACAGCTTCCACTTCTTGTCCATTGATGCTCCAGGACTTGATAGGGCAAGACGCCACGATCTTTGTCTTTTTAAAGTTCAGTTTAAGCCCAAACTTCTCACTCTTTTCTTGTACATGCGTCAAGAGTCTCCTGAGTTCCACTTCACTTTCTGCCATTAAGGCGGGGGTCCCACTCCAGCAGCGCGAATGTGCCATTTGAGGCAATGTTTGCGTGAGCATTCTGCGCGTTGTTCTTTTTCGAACATCACAATGTAGGCATCATTCGAAAGCTTAATATACGCTCTGTCAAATGATGTGCGCTGCTTTAGTGAGCCAACGTTATCAACTGCATGAGAGGTGGTATTGCAGATGACAAATTCGCTAGCGTCGTTGATATACCCTACTTCGGATTAATTTGCTGAAGAAACTACTGCACTTAGAACAGTTTCCTTTGGCCTACACATAGAATGGGTATTTATATTAGGGAAAATGACGCGTAATTAGTTTTAATTTAATCAGTATTTGATCGGCAGCCTTTTAAACATGGTAAAGTTTGGCTATTTTAGGCACGAATATCTGCGTTTTATCAACGTGCACAGCAGTAAAATGTTTACCACCTCGGGCGCACATTATAGTAGTTGAGTGTACGAAGTTTCATCGAAATTTATTCGCTAGTTCGTTTTTAATTACCTTTCCATTTTGAAGATTTCCTTAATACTGCCTCACATCGCATAGCTTGACCAGAAAAACCGCTCATTCTACAGCCTAGGAATCATGCATGGCGAAACTAGAATAGTAGTTATTTGTGAAAATGAGTGCAAATTGCACATTATACAATTAGCACGATTATACTGAGCCTTCAAATATAATCAATTTTTCCTACACGACATTCAATCGAGAAGGCCGTCATACTCAACAACGTGAGCCTTGTTTGAGTTGGCTTTTTTTTAATATTGTATTACTGTAAAATAAAGTTGAAATAAGAAGCACGAACCATGGTGATAATTCGTATTTGCACCTGTATTCGGTCATTAAAGGTTTTTTACTGCTAGCGCCATCTAGGTAAAAGCAGCAAAAGTGTGAGTTCATTCAATTGCCAGGAGAGGCGCGCGTGACTACACTCCTTCAAAGTATTGAAGCTAGTCAAGAAACCTAGAAGTCAGCTTCTCTGCAGTGCAAAAACCCCTTCACCATGGCGGCCAAACCTGTTTTGGGGGCAGAAATCAGGTGCAGTGCAGGAGACATCTATTGTGGCAATAATGGCCAAGTCCATTTCCTGCACCCCTCTTCTTCTTGTCGCAATTATGGGATTAAGAACCCCTCCGTTTGTGAGTGCCATTCATAACACCTCCCCTGCCCCTACCTCCTCCAGGCTCTCAATAGTGAAGGAATTCTGCTCAACACGTTTGGGCATGACATCAGGCTGGACATAGAAGTATTCTGCGCTACACCCAACTTTTGCCCTCAAAACAGGTTTGGCTGCCATGGTGAAGGGGTTTTGCTCTGCTGACTTCTAGGTTTCTGCAACCCACCTATACTACTTTTGTGCTGTGAAGTGTTTTGCTTGTTGCATTTGCATTGCTGTTTGTGAGGTGAGTGTCACACTTTTCAAAAATTCATTGCCTGTCGAAACAACTTCTTTCTGCAGCAAATCCAGTTTCAAACATTCCATAGAGGAAGAATTTCGACAACTCTCACCTGATGCAGAGGCTACAATTCATGATCTAGAGGAAAGCAGAGAGTGTCAGTGGAGTGAAAGGAATGAATGAATACCTGGAGGCACCACTCATCGAGAACGTGGTGCGAGACACCACTGGGTCTTAGCACAAGGAGACGCATCTACACAAAGTGGAAACACAAACAGTTCATTAGGGAAGGACCGCGGTGTGAAAGTTTTTTTTAGGTGACAAGACATGACACGCACACTGCGTGCGTGCACATGTTTTGCGCGCACACACTGTGGTTTATGCGGGGGCTATTCGCTCGCACGAAGAACCTGCACATGGTCACCGCATCACCCTTTGCACCCCTGCAATCACTGAGGGGCTTTGCGCTATTTTGTGCTTTTCTGAATGTACTTCTGGCCCTGTACTTTTTCCCTCACGCATTCGTATTTCGCTAGGCGCTTCAGGCTCGGATAGCAAGTGACACGGCTAGCAAAACCAAACAGAATGCGCAGAATCTTCCGGTAAATTTACATGTCTCGGGCTTGCTTTTCGGCTGGCGACAAAAGTGCAAATTTATCAAAATTAAGACATGCCTTGACAGATTGCAGGTTGCTTGGACGAGGTTCTTCATCCGTGCGCGCAGTTGGTCCAGTGGTATTTCTTGCAAAATCTAGGCATTATGTGTTTGACAGCGAGTGCTACGGATATCGCCACGTTATGCTGCATGGTGTGCTGGCAAAATGCTCGCACGTGACATCACGATACACCAGCTGGCGTACCACGCGTATGATCCACCGTTTCGATGTTATGTGCGTCATGCGACTCAAATATTGGTCGAAAAAGGAATAGGACAGTAGTTTCGGCCAGCGGTATCGAGTGGTTGTCTCCTTCACATCTTCGTTGGTGCGTGCTCTGTTGCCTAGAGCTTTCAGTGGCACACGTGTGCTTAGGTGCAGCTGTCCTCTCGGAAAGCACCGTTTTGAATGTAGCTTCGCAGCCGCTACAAGAAATACGACTGCAAAAGGACGACGTCGCAAACGGAGTACAGATGAAAAAAAAAAAACGAAGGAATTCGACGCTGCTGAACCGAATGTCGAGCGTTAGCTGAAATGAGAATGTACACTGTTTTGGTTCAGTGCTTTTCATGCTTATAAACATTACAAATATGTGCTCATAGATAATCAAAAACCAGACATCACCGATAATCACCGTAATGAAACGATAATGAAACGTAACAGCCGTTGTACGTCTGTCTAATTGTATTTGGTCACTTACGAAGCGTGTATGGACATCTTTGCAAAGGTGGGACAGTTGACCGCACTACGCTGCGTGGAAAGAGAGAAGTTTCGACTGCAGACAGCGTAACATAAACAAAGTGACGCCGAGAGTGCAGCTGGGCGCATTTCACTGTGACAAGAGAAAAGTGCTTGCCTACATGTAAATCGAATTACCGGATTCCTTCGGCGCACACGCAGTGGCATTAGTGGGGCCAAGTAGGGCTAATGCGTGTGCGCAGCCGGCACACTCTACTTCTCTGTGCGTCTACGCTATGTTCAAAATAGTAAGCCTCGAAGCCATGGATTCATGTTTCAAGGCCAGGGGTCTGTTTTATTATTAATAATAATAATAATAATATTAATATTATTATTGTTATTATTATTATTATTATTATTATTATTATTATTATTATTATTATTATGCAATGCACCGTAAACGCTTTCGCGGACATTTAGTGCATGTGGTGGGTTGACGGAATGAAGCGCGTGTCTGTATCGGGCGGTCGTGCAGAACAGAGTACTGATATCCATCGCAGCACACGCACATCGCCACTGTTTTTAGACTGCCGCAATGAAAAAAATCAAACGTATTTATTAGCGCAATGACAGCCTCCCTTTACGAGCGCACGTGGTCATCCCCGATTAGTCATCGCGGTGAAATTCCAAGCTTTTTGGGTGTTTCTTGCACCTCATTCCGGTTTTGTACCGAAAAAAAAAGGTAAATAAACCTCGCGTTTGGTTTTGACATAGGACATCGTTTTCTTCACACCTTCGAACATGTTAGTTGGTTTAAGTAAAGTAAGTAGAGGAGGCTCAGAATTTCTGCCTCCGAATGGCTGAATGTCGATTGACACCACCAAAATGAAATATGCGACGATGTGTGGAGCGGAAATCACATGACAGTCTGATTCGGCGCGCAGTTTTGACGTCGAGGTCACCAGCGGCATTTTTCTTTTTTTACTGAAAGCATTTCCGATAACAAACATGCAAAGCAGTAAAAGAAAATAAGAAAAAAGGATAACGCTACTTGTAATCCTTACTGCTTAGCATCAAGGAGCCACGTGGTCTTACTCAAAAAGATTCAGAAATATAAGCGTAGTAGCACAGCTAGCAGTGCAAAAGAAATTCCAAGCAAACACGCAGAAGACACGCGGCAAGTTCTGCCAAGGCAGCAGTTGTTGCTTCCCTCAGAAGATAGGAGCCTGAGTCTTGCACGAAGGCACATTCACGAACTGGGCTGAACCTGTTCAATCCGTTTCGAAATGATTTTTTAAAACAATACCACGTCAATTCAATGTAGACTGCTATATGTCGAGACCTTGCGGTGAAACCCACAGTTGACCGCGTCGAGTTATCGCTATAGCTTCGTTCCCACGTGTAGCGAACATCACCCATTTTTGCTGTGCACAGATAACAAATGGCGACCACGCCTTGCAGACTACATTTTTTTTTTTTTTTTTAGTGATAGGAAGGCAAATTTCCACTCCTTTGCAATGATAAAATCGGAAATAAATGGGAGAGAATGGAACCATAATGTTCAAAAAACAAAATGACTTGAAACAGCATCGCCGCAGAAGAAACTGCATAAATATTCGGAGCATCTGCCATTTTCTTGGTTTAGAGAAATTGCTTCAAGGGTCTATCAACTTGCATCTTGAATGTTCACGAGCATACTTCAGCCGACTGATTGGAAAGTCATTCTAAGGAGTTCTTGTGTGGACAAAAAAAGCAGGAGGATAAGGGTTAGGTGCAACAAGTGGCCCTGAACCAGCTCTGCCATTGTTCAACTCTAATCCTGCTGAAACGCTGCATGGCATAGTGAAACAACAAAACATTGGGGTGAGGTCAACGAATTGCCACCGTGATTGATCTCATGATAGAGGAAGAGAGAAGGACAGGGACTGGTCATTTTGGGCAAGGGCTAAAAATATACAGGCACGAGGGACAGGCAAAGCGCTTTGTCCCATGTCTCTCGACCATCCCTGCCTCTTTTTTGCGCTTTGTCAAAATGAGCAAACTCCACCAACTAGCCCAAGAAACAGCATTGCAGAGAGACAGTGTGCCTAAAGCTCATAGCCGCTTTTTGTAAGCCTACAAAAGCTAGTAAATTCAGACTAGGTTGACCAAAATTGACCACAATAATCTGGGCATGCACTGGGAAAATGTTTTGTCTAACATGAAAATGAACACATTCCGATGCCTGTGCTGCTTAGCATTCGTCAAGTTTTTTCTCTCAGTGTGGCGATTGAAGAAAGTATAAAGGCATACCACTTCCCCAAAGTACATCCAAAATTGCGTAATGTTGGGGGTAGAAGTGGCGTGGGGTGGAGGGAACTACTGGAATACATAAGCCCCAACTCCAAACACACATGCGTCATGCACTGCCGCGCTAACGTCGTCACACGCGTCAGCCAAAGCCGGTCTGCGCATGCGCGCAACGCCTGCGTGCATCGCGAGCTCTGATGTTGTGATCTGTCCCTGCCAGATATCTGGCGCGTGCTACACGCGTCGGAAACTAGCGAGGGGTTGGGACCGCGCGGCTGTCCCCTACTCCGTTCTTCTCGTCCTGAAGTCCACTTAGCTCCCCTGCTTCTTTTCTTCACAGAATAGTTTTCTTCACGGTTTTCAAATTTTCTCAGTCCGCGCAAGAGGGTGAACGAGCCAGCACCACGAACATGCAGGTGCATTCCCCTTTTGCGATGCCTGCTGTGACGGCGGCGTTGACGTCGCGCCGCATGGAAAGTGCTTTGGAGCACCCGCTTTATTTATGGCAGTTACGAGGGTTTACCTACAGAAGGAATGTGAGGATTGACAGCCATGTTTGTCAGTTCTTCGATTTTCCGTACTGTTTCCTCGGGCTGTTTTTCTTTTTTTCATCAATGATGAAACAAACCCTTCACACAATCGTGGGGACAATGTTTGCAAACAGTGTAGGTTCGCCAGTACTTGTCTAAATGGGGCGATCCCCCCCCCCCCCCCCCCTTCTTCATTGGAACCGCAGACGAACCAAAAAGGGCATCTTATTGTACGATCCCCAGACATGTCAAAAGAATTCCGGGGCTGGCAAATTTCAAATTATGAAATCATTGTCAAGAAACACATGTGCTAGTTGCAAAGCGGCGCATATTTAGATAACTGCTCGTGATGTCGCACTTTTCTGGTCGTCTTATTGCTCAGAATATGTTTATTTATTTATTTTATTTACATTACCCCTCAGGGAGGCATTACATATATTTTGCATATATTTCAGAAATATCATGTTGCGCTCACGCTCTCGAGTGCTGCTAGTATGGCAGTCCGCTTTCTCAACGCACCTTATAGCTAAAAATGTCGCAACAAGAGCGCAGACTGACTTGAAACTAGAGCTCGCGGTAGTTATTGTAGCTGGAGTACCATTACCAATGTACGCTTACTACCAGCGCTGGTGCATTCGCCTTCAGCCCACCTGCTCATGTTGCTGTATATAGCACAAGGAGCTCAATCTAAAACATCAATCTATTCGTTGTGTCGTCTTCTGACCTTGTGCTCCCGTCCACGTTCCGCCCTGTCACCTCAAGATGCATAAGCAACACGCCCAAGCTGCTATTCTAAATAAAAACAAAAATGAGGGAGGGGGAGGGGTGGTTAGCTTACCGTCAACACTATATAGCCTCGTGTGTTTCAATGGAAATGCCTCCACCCCCCCCCCACCCCCACCAGGGAAAAAAGAAAGCGGTCAGCGCGTTATGAAAAGGAAAGTACGCACACCCACATATATCAGCGCGCGCGTTTTTTTTTTTTTCTACTTTTATTACAACAGAAAAATTACCGACGATTACGTTACTTCCTAATGCGAAATTTGAGCATATCTCATTGGCTGTTCCAGCTTTTCGATAGATTGAGGCAAAGATTTCGAGCAAGACATGTATGTACAGTTACAGACAACTTTTTTATTTTATTTTTCACATGTATTTCTTCAAGAAACACTCCACTAACAGTTCTTGACTGTCATGAAGGATGCTTTGTGGATCAGGAGTTCGCGTAAGGCAGCGTACGGACCTGTAGGAGCGTTGCGCAGCGAAGAGATAGCAGCGACTGACTGATGCCGCTGACGCCGCTAGCGAGTCAAGTCAACGTGGCTCTGCGTTTCGGCTTAGGATGTATGCACCGTGATCCACGTACACCGGAAAACACCGTCGCCGCCACAAAGGAAAAAGGTGGGGGGGACACGCAGCGGCGAATGGTGACAGGAGCGTGTGCTGCCCTGGCTGCGGAGCTGGTTACGAGAGACAACGCAGACGGCGACGCGAAACGCAGGAATGGGCGCTAAAGAGCTGGGCTCTAAAACAAAAAAAAAGTTGTTCAGCACGCCAAATGGCCATATCAGGGCAGCGCGAGGAAGTACATGTCCGGACAAATTCTAGGGGCAGTAAGTAACCGAAGGGACGTCTTGCATTATTCTTTCGTTGCACATACAACGACAGAAACGAATCCTTTGACTCCAAAGAATGCCTCAGTGGCAGCCAGTTATGCATTTTACTGTGGTTAGCGCGAGTGATTGCCGTTCTATGCTTGTTATGAAAGCAGGTGAGGCTGGTAGTGAATAAATAAATAAGTAAATAAATATATAGAAAGTACACTGGATTCGCAATGCAGCAAAGACGTACCTCTAACCAATGAAGAGTACAGAGGAGATTCAAAGGGGAAGGGTCGAGAAGGAGCGGTCTAACGCGCTTGCGAAACTAACCCGCTTCTACTGGCGATGTTGCCTCATAACTGCCTGCTACCCTCCCCTCTCCAATTCATTTCCCCCAAAATTTAGCCTGAATGCATTGCGGCAGCTGCGTGGTGCTTGCCCTTTTGGTAGGTATTTCACACCTATTTCGCAATGCCGACTCTCCTCTCTAAGGTAAAATGAAATTGGCCATCGCCCTTTCCTCAGCTCATTAGGTTACCAACGTCAGTTTCTATGGTTAGAAAAGCCCGAACTAAAAAAAAAAAAGAAAAAAGAAAATGATTACTGTTGATTGAAACCGACTTTATTGCAATTTTATTACTTGCAATAATGTTTGATAGAAGTAGTTCTGCGCCAGAGAGCTCGCAAGAATATCCTACTATGAATGCTATAACTTCAAAAGTGATAACAGCTCAAAAGATGGGTATCAAAGGAAAGACAATACAGGTGTCGATTTCAGCCAGAGTTCATGACGAAACCACCAAAGATGTATACTGCGTCTCACAAAATGTTTTTAGTACTGCGAAAGGCCGGGGCGACATGGACCAAGAGCACTTGGACACTTACGCGCGAGCGAGGCAAACGCGTTTCCCTTTTTTTTTTTGTACTTTGTAACTAATGTACAAAGCTCCCCCTGTACTTTCTTGCTATAGCTCCCCTCTGCACTTCCTCTCGCTTTCCTCTCCCCATCATTTTGCTTTCCCGCCGGCTGCAGCTTGGGCGCTTCAGATTTTAGATAGCAGTTGAAGCGGCCGGCAGCACTCTTTTCCTTCCTTTTGTTTGAATAACCACTATCCACACCACCTATAATAGGCAATTGTGCTCCCACTGTCGCCCTTCATGGATCACTGCCTTGTCGTGGCGGAGGGGCTTGCGAAACTCGATGAAGTCGTGAGCTCTGCTGTGTAGGGCCACCCAAGATAGACAGGTCACGGCAGAGAGTTCTGACAAAATGTGATTCACTGGAGAAGGTAATGGCAACCCACTCCAGTATTTCCTGCCAAGAAAACCCTATGACCAGTCACAATACCATTATCGATATGGCGCCGGAAGATGAGCCCCCCAGGTTGGAAGGCGTCCCACATGTTACTGGGGATGAACAAAGGGCGATTCCTTGTAGCTCCAGGACGAATGAAGCGGCTGGGCTAAAGCCAAAAGGACGCTCAGTTGTGGATGTGTCGGGAAGCGACCGGAAAGTCCGATGTTGCAAGGAGATATATCACATAGCAACATGGAATGTAAGATCTATGACGCAAGGTAAACTGGATATCGTCAAGCGAGAAATGGACAGATTGAACATTGATATCTTGGGTATCAGCGAGCTCAAGTGGACCGGAATGGGAGAATTTAACTCCGGCGACCATTATGTCTTTTATTGTGGGCACGAATCCAAGAGAAGGAATGGGGTCGCTCTCATAGTAAACAGGAGAATGGGCAAAGCAGTGCTAGGGTACAACCCCAAAAACGACCGAATGATTTCACTTCGGATCCAAGGTCACCCTTTTAACATAACAGTTATCCAAGTCTATGCACCGACCACTGCTGCTGAAGAAGCTGACGTTGAGAGATTTTATGCGGACCTACAATGCCTTTTAGACTGCACCCCATCATCAGACGTCGTTTTTCTCATAGGAGACTGGAATGCTAAGGTCGGGAGTGAAGAAATATCCAGAATTACAGGCAAGTTCGGTCTTGGTGAGCCAAATGAAGCTGGGCAGAGGCTAGTAGAGTTCTGTCAAGAAAACAACCTGACCATAGCGAATACTCATTTTCAACAGCACAAGAGGCGCCTGTACACATGGATTTCACCGGACGGTCTGTACAGGAATCAGATCGATTATATTATTTGCCGGCAGAGATGGAGAAGCGCTATACAAGCAGTAAAAACAAGGCCTGGGGCCGATTGTGGCACCGATCATCAGCTTCTTGTTGCCAAAATTAAGCTTCGATTGAGGAAAACGCAGAAAACTAGAAGGCCTTTCAGGTATGATCTGGATCAGATTCCATTAGAATATGCTGTGGAAGTGAGGAATCGATTTCAAGAATTAGATCTAGAAGACAAAGAGCCCGAAGAGATGTGGACTGATGTTCGTGATATAATACAAGAAGTTGCTACTAAGGTAGTTCCAAAGCAAAAGAAATGCAAAAAAGCAAACTGGTTATCTGAAGAGGCTTTGCAAATAGCTGAGGAAAGGAGGATGGCAAAAGGTATGGGGGAAAGAGAAAGATACAAGGTTCTCAATGCGAATTTTCAGAAAATAGCAAGGAGAGATAAGAATGCCTTCCTGAACATACAGTGCCAAGCAGTTGAAGACAACAGCCAATTAAGGAACACAAGAGCTTTGTATAAGACAATCAAAGATATCAAAGGAAGCTTCTGTGCTAAGCTGGGCGTGATAAAGGACAAACGAGGCAAGGACCTCACTGAAGCCTCAGAGATAAAGAAGAGGTGGCAGGAATACACAGAAGAACTGTACAAGAAGGACCCGGATGTGCAAACCCAACATAAGACGGTTGTGATTACTGATCTCGAGCCGGGCATCCTGAAGAGTGAAGTTGAATGGGCCTTAGCCAGCCTTGCTAAGAACAAAGCTAGCGGAATTGATGGTATTCCAGCTGAGTTGCTTCAAAACCTCAACCACGACGCTGTTAACACACTGCATACATTATGTCAGAAGATTTGGACAACCCTGCAGTGGCCACAGGATTGGAGGAGGTCAGTTTACATCCCCATTCCAAAGAAAGGCAGTGCCAAAGATTGTTCCAACTACCGCACGATCGCGCTTATTTCGCATGCTAGCAAGGTGATGTTAAAAATCCTGCAAGGTAGGCTGCAGCAGTATGTGGATCGGGAGCTTCCGGTCGTGCAAGCTGGGTTTCGCAAGGGCAGAGGAACTAGAGACCAAATTGCCAACCTTCGCTGGATCATGGAAAAAGCAAGAGAGTTCCAGAAACCCATTTACTTCTGCTTTATAGATTATGCGAAAGCGTTTGACTGCGTAGATCACAGCAGATTGTGGCAAGCTCTCCAAGAGATGGGAGTTCCAATTCACCTCATCTGTCTCCTCAGGAACCTGTATGAAGGGCAAGAGGCCACAGTCAGAACTGGGCATGGTCTTACTGATTGGTTTCCGATTGAGAAAGGGGTGAGGCAAGGCTGCATACTGTCGCCCTGCCTATTTAACCTATATGCAGAGTGCATCATGAGGAAGGCCGGTTTGGACGAGTCTTCAGCTGGAGTGAAGATTGCTGGAAAACGTATCAACAACCTTAGATATGCGGATGATACCACTTTAATGGCAGAAAGTGAAGCGGAACTCAAGAGACTTCTGATGCGCGTACAAGAAGAGAGTGAGAAGTTTGGGCTTAAACTGAACATTAAAAAGACGAAGATCATGGCGTCTTGCCCTATCAAGTCCTGGAGCATCAATGGACAAGAAGTGGAAGCTGTGACAGATTTTCTGTTCTTGGGCGCCAAGATTACCTCGGAAGGAGACTGCAGCCATGAAATTAGGAGACGCCTGCTTCTGGGAAAGAGAGCAATGGTTAGCCTTGACCGCCTAGTAAAGAGCAGAGACATTAGTCTGCCAACCAAGATCCGTATAACTCGTGCTATGGTCTTTCCAGTTGTGATGTATGGATGCGAGAGTTGGACTGTGAAAAAGGCTGACTGCCGAAGAATTGACGCGTTTGAATTGTGGTGCTGGCGAAGACTCTTGAGAGTTCCTTGGACTGCCAGAAGATCAAATCAGTCGATATTGTCAACCATAAACCCTGACTGCTCATTGGAGGGTCAAATTCTAAAGTTAAAGCTCAGCTACTTTGGTCATCTGATGAGAAGAGAGGAGTCGCTGGAGAAAGATTTGATGTTGGGAAAGGTTGAGGGTCGCCGGAGAAGGGGTAGGCAGCGAGCGCGATGGTTAGATGGCATCCTCGAGGCATTGCAGATGAAGCTATGTGATGTTAAGAAGATAGTGAGAGACCGGAAAGCGTGGCGTGACATGGTCCATAGGGTCACGAAGAGTCGGACACGACTGAACGCCTGAACTGAACTGTCGCCCTTGCCGATTCGAGGGGTGCGTCGGAGCACAATTACCTATTACAGTGCACATTTGAATGGGCCAGGGAGCCCCTGCCTTTCGCAGTGGTGGAAATCTCTTGTGAGTCAAAGTATAGTATACAAGGGCCACATAAATATCTTCCATCATATCGCACCTTTCCATTTTTGGTATCCACTTGAGCTATCGTGAACATATGTCGACGACGTATCATCAACTCGCTCAAGCTTCCACTCTATCCAGAACAGTGAACAACAACAAAACGAGGTGGTACTTTTCATTTACGTTACGCACATTCGGTCATGGCCGAATCGAGCGGCGGCGGTCCGCGTCGCCGCTCAAGTTCAGCCGTGGTAAAGCAAGCTAGCACCCCGCAGTCCTGCTATCCGCTGTAGTGAAGCTAAGAACAGGTGAACGCTTCCCCCTGCGCACGGCGGGGAGAAGATAGGGGCTTTGAAAACCCACCCTCCAACAAAAGAAAGCTTCTCTACAAAGCAAAGGTTGGGTCCCTCGGCCAACTGGGGGCAAGGCGGATAGGCACTTTCTCAGTCCTGAATCAGTGGCGTAGCCTGGTGGCAAAATTTGAACTAATTCCAAGATGGCCACCGTGGGACCCCCGCCTTAAAGTGGTATCATCCGCATATCTAAAGTTGTTGATACAATTTCCAGCAATTTTCTCTCCAGCTGAAGACTCGTCCAGACCGGCCTTCCTCATGATGCACTCAGCATATAGGCTAAATAGGCAGGGCGACAGTATGCAGCCTTGTGTCACTCCTTTCTCAATCGTAAACCAATCAGTAAGACCATGCCCCACGCACCGGGGTGCAATCGTAGTCATTGGTGCATTCCTGTGCAAATTTCGCACTCACGCTGTAAAAGCCAAGCTATGTAATATTATCTTCAAGCACTCATTTAGCAAGTACACGAACTATTCGATAAATAACCAGCAGAAGAAAGCGAGCAGCAGATATCGAAATCAACCACCACAGAACCAAACCATAGCCGCGTGGCCCAGCTGCGGGTGGAGCAAAGCATTGGCGACCTGCTATTGGTCGGCGCTTGCTCTCTTCGCGTTTTGAAGGTATTCCAAAACCTCTAATGTCGCCTAGCTAATTCGACTCATTGGCATTTCAATCAAATGCTTTCGAAACACGTCATATAGCAGTGCAGTTTAGCATTCGAAATGACCGTGTAGCAGGGATATTAACCCTTTTGCTGTCATGAACGTACCGGTACATTTTCGCACTTCGCCCCCACAGTGTCAGCGATGTGCCGGTACGTTCTCTATCGTGCATTCAAAACTTCGTGCCTGAGCACGAAGCTGGCGCGCTTGGACAGGCTACGCCATCTGTCAAATCTATCTACAAGTTTGTATTTTCGCCCGGCGTTGTGTTGATACGTATATACTGAAGAGTATGGAGCGACCAAGCCCACCCCTGCCACCTTCTTTGCCAGGGGCACGGTCGCTCCGCGCGCACTACTCTATCACGGTAAGCGATCTTGCGGCGCCTGCATTTCATGGCGCATGCGTGCAGTTACGGGTTGAAGGGTTGTTCTGCCATATTCCGCAGGTTTGCAGGTTTTTATTTTTATTCTGTTGGCGTGTCAGCTACAACGCATCACGTTCAAGGGCTCGCGCCGTTGCCTCTCGACACATGACTAGATGGCTGCTTTCGCTCTTTCTAGGTGCGCTCTTGCTTGCGGCTAGCAGCAGAAAAGGAGGCTGTTTTAGGCTCTGTCCATCTCTATCATCTTGATTTCACAACGTGCCATTTATCTCCGTTGTGTGGACTACCGAAAGTACGCCTTCCGTGCGCGCGGTTACCTTCGGATAGCTGACCATGCGGGACTTTCGACTGCAGACTGAAGCGATGGCTCTTGATTATAAACATGAGTGTTGAGCTCGGATTCGGTCTCTAGAGAAGTAACGAGCAGTTTTTTTCTTATATTATCCCCATTTATCTAATTTATAACCAGACTGATAATGATGATGATGTTAATTAACAACCTCTACAAACACTGAAATGTGCATATTCCGTTGACTATGTTATTTGTATAGCAATCATAATCAAAAATAAATCGCTATGCTCGTTCCCAGATATGCTAGTTCCCTGAAACCAAGCTGACACTGGGGGTGCGTCGCGGCCAGAAATGCCCGACAGCGAAAGGGTTAAGTTTGGCTAGGTTTGGTTAATTTTCAGTAACATGGCATTGCCCAGGTTCTGCTTGCATTGTACAGATAAAACTTCACCGTCAAGGTCCAAGCAAGCGAGGACAGCGGTTAGTACTTCTGCCGTACGCACACATTGAGCAACGCTACCGCATACTCTGCTGTTCTATCGTCCTGCTGTTTTGTTGCTGTTCTGTTTTATATAGTGCTGTTTTCACCCTGCCTTATTTGTGTGCTGCTTTTATGTGCGCTGTTCTTTCATGACATCGAATTTTTTGTTCATCTGAGCATGTGGCAAGACATTGCAAGATCTCAAAATGACTATATTGCATTTGTAAAATGAATTAGCCTCACCCTTTCCTTTCAGAATCAATCATCAACACGTGGTTCGAACCCACCAGTATTTCAGCAGAGGCTGAATGCAAAGGCGTCCATGTGCTGTGCAATGTCAGCGCACGTTAAAGATGCCCAAGAAGCGAGACAAATGCACCTTTGCTTTCCTCAAAAAAATAAAAAGGGAGGGAGAGCTGCCACCAAAATGTGTACTAGGGCCCAGACAAAAGAACAAATGTGGCCACACCACTCCACTATAACAAACAGAGAGCCTCAGCAACTTGCCATTGCAGCTGAACGTGTGCCTACCACCAATGCGGACACCAGAGCGCATCTCCCAGATACCGTATCCTTTCCCCTACCCTACCTTTCCTTTACCCTACCACTATTATCCCATTCGTAAAGCAGCTGGTATCTCAGTCACAAGCACATAGTGGTCCTGGAGGGATTAGAAAATAGCTCAATATTTTCTGCTTTCAAGAAGCATACACAAATGGCTTTTTAAAGAAATAAATGCCACAACTGTCGAACTCTGCTTCTTTACCGGCTGAGGTAGGCAAGTCCATTTACTACGAAATTCGGATATGACGAACGAAATCTGTGTGACTTTAAATTTCGTCATAAGCCGGCTCAACTGCAGTGCACTTATATAACTTACCTGCTATCATCTTGCATATGATGCCGTCTCCTGTCTACGCACTGCTGCATACAAATTTGCAAAGGTTGAAAACAATGTTTTTGGTCCTCATGTGTCACCCCCTTTGATAGCTCCAACATTATCTTCTTCATGTTATTTACACACCTAGTATGAGTGTCAGAGTCTTTATTGCATCTTTCACCTTAGGAAGCAGGTAAAAGTTGCAAGGGTCTATCTGGCACTGTCACATAGTCAGCCATAAACTGTTTAACCTTATTTATGGCATTTTGAGCAAAGCTGTGTATTTTGACAGTGCAAATTTTTCTGAGTTTGCTCTAGGTAGCACTTATTTGTTTTTATGCCACTTTAGCTTCGTTCACCTTACAACAGGATATTTTTTAAGCCAGGTAGTGATATTAGCATAGTACATACAAAGACCAGGTACCTTGTTACGATTTTGGTCACAGGGCAAACAAAAAAGCACATGCACGGCAGCAATAGCTTTTTGTTACCATGATAACTGTCACCAAATTGCTCTGCAATCACAACAATCAAAACAAATCATAAGAGAACCACACGTAAAATACACAGCATGGCACACCAAGGCCACATGCTAAAAGCTGCATACCTAAAAATAAAGGAAGCAAATGTTCAGTCAGTACAGACACAAGCTCCTAAGAGTGCAGAAAACCCACTTCCAAAATAAAAGCCAATTTGATTCAATATGCTTTTACCTTTTGTTTGGACCTCTGAGAGCCGACCTCTTCTTTTGTGACAGACCTCTTTGGTCGCTTAGATCTGAATGCAACCATTTCTTCCAGTGTTTCTGCGAAAAAGAGAACCTATTAAGTCTTTAAGGGGTCACAAACACGCCGGCTGTGTTTCCTTTTCTTTTTGCACAGAATGAAAACAGACACTTATTTAACAAAAACACAGCTGTTGACTGGGTTTCCCAAATTTAGCTTATTTTTCTCACTCGAATGCTGCCGCGGTGACTCAGTGCAACGTTAAGGTGCTTCCCGTTCCCAGTTATCCTGGTTGCTAGACACACTGGTCACTCCTGTTTATCAGAAGAATGTTAAAGGAATTCCACCTTTTGTCTTGAGACAATAAAAAGCTTGTCATAGTGAAAACTGAGACCCTAGCAAACACAGCTACGCAATGTCAGCAGAAGCTCGATGTTTTTTTTCAAGTTGCTGATATTGTTACGGACGAAGGAGGAAGAAGAGGGCAGTGGCACGGGCAGGAGCGCGCGCGCTAAGCCCGCACACAGATTCATTAAACGTCATCTCACGACCATCGAGCATCTTCTCTCTGTCCTCTGTTCTCCTGTTGTCATCGCTTGCCACCATGTAACATTTGGTTGGAGGTGCGGGGTACGTCATCTCCATCCTCGCCTTGGGGCATCAACGCCATCTGTAAGCCGAGGGCCCAGGGACATCGCCGAGCAGCTTCGCCTCAGCCCTTCAAGCCCAGACCTGACCAACTACCACCGCCTAGCCCCCAGCCCAGCCCGGACCTGAAGACAAGGAGAACAGACAAACCAATCAGAACCGAGACTAAGGACCCGAAAGACCCGAAGGAACCGATGGACACGAACACGCAACCCCCGCCCAAGCTGCCAGACGTGACCTCGAGCCATCGGTCCCATGGACTCTAGTGACGAATGGTTGACAGCTTCAGGGGAGGCGGATCACCCACGCATCAGACATCGCACCGGCAAGCCATTCTATTCTTACTTCCTCTTCAAGCATCCAGACACGCCCATCATCATGCCATGGAATCATCGGTAAACTTCCTCGTCTACGATCGGGATGATCGCTCGATGACCCCGGGTCATGTTACGGACAAAGGAGGAAGAAGAGGGCAGTGCGCGCGCTAGGCCCGCACACAGATTCATTAAACGTCATCTCATGATTATCGAGCATCTTCTGTCCTCTGTTCTGTTGTCATCGCTTGCCACAATAACAATATTCTTAATAGGTTTCAAATTTATGTCATCAGGATACCTTGCAACAAGTGGTATGTATATCCACAAGGCAAGATACTGCCGTACTGTCACAGACAAACTTTTTTCCCAAGCAGGCATTGCTACGCATTATGCCAGTTTATTCGAATCAGTTTCAAGTTTGACCAGGGCATCAGACGAGGGAAACCCGTGAGACGGGCACTGGGTCGGACTACTACCCTGACTCAATTTCTAAAACAACTAAATTTGGATATGAAACAGCCGCCTAACATCGACCAAAACAGCCACAGAAAGTGGAAATACACTTTGAGGCAACAAACAAAACCATTCTTCCTCACAAATGCACGCCCGAAGCATGCGGCCTTCAGCACTGACAGCTGAAGCGGTTCCTATATCTATGTTTGGTGTGACCGTTGAGCTGGGCGTCAATGCAAAGAAGGTGTTGAAAACAAAGTAATAACCACAAAAAGCTCGTGATAAAACAAAACCATAGCTGGCCGCACTAAGACAGCGCTAGCAGCTTGCGACTGCTGTCATGTGGAGCCAAGTGTCGCGACTTAACACAGCTTTGTATCAGCTCAAGTCTATACTACAGCAGATCAAGCGACTAAAGGCACCGGGCAGGAGTAACTTGCACCACGATGCACGCACCCCTCGCAGCAGGAAGGAGATTCTTGTAGTGACGGGTGCGCCCGGCCACGCTGCGGAGATGCAGCGGACCTGCTGTGTGTGGGTCGCATTCAACGTCCATTCTATTCGCGGCATTCTATGGTCACAAATGAATTGCTAGTCGCTGGGTTGCTGGATTGCACACATTTTAACTGGCCTCGTTAAATATTTTTCATGTCCCCAAATAAGCTTTAAGAAGCGAAGAGACGCTAAGTTTGGATCGCTGCTGTCCAACAAGCAGTGAGCTGGCAATCATGCCCCAATTTACCGCGAAGCATTTTTCCCAAAAGAAGACACACTACCTTCACCTGCGTTAGCAGTCTTTCTCAGCTCGTAAGAAAAAAGAAAGAAATCGGGCAGCTCATAGGCATCTGCACTGTCTGCATGGTGCCAATTGGCATGCCCTACAAATGAAATGCATGTCTATTGGGACCGCCGTGCGCTCCCAGTGGGCCACTCTCGTGGATGTAGTTGATCATTGCATAATTTTTACTTAAGCTCTCCTATGATCTATATTTACCTGTCTACAATAGCTGCCATGAGCATCAGTACAATACACAGAGTAATCAACAGGAATGGAGCGTTTTAATTGCGCATTTACTACGTCTTTTAATATATTCTCCTCCCTCTCAGCTCGTCCCTTTTTTCCTTCAATGCCCAGCCGCTACTTCTCCCGTCTGCAATTCCATACGCTTTATTCATTTGTGATAACATTTCGATGTCTACTGAGCTGTTGAACCTCGCATGATAACTTTTTCTGATGCCATACTGCTCACTCGAGACTATTAACATTGGTAAACGTTACTTTTTTTTTTTACTTATTCGTGGATGCTCTGAACAGATCTCGCATTCATTACACACCATCCTGCTCCAAACAACTCCTCGAGTGGCTGGGTGCCACCTGTTACCTTCCCCTGTCCTAACATAATTTTGTCGCAGAGGACTTGAAAGTATGGTTAAAGAGGCAATAAATATTGTTACAAAAAAAAAAATCAAGTCAGGATTTGAGGCAGGATATTCTTTCAATGAAAGAGAAAAGTAGGCCTGCTACAATCCCTACATGCCTGACAGAGAAGAAAACATGCATGTGTATTAGAAACCGTAGATTGCTTGCTGTGCCGTGCTGTAATGGAGTTTTCCATGCTTATAACTGCGTCGCTGTATCAGCGGCCACGTGCGAGAGCACCGCATGGACAGAACAATCAGTGTAAATCTGCCATCCTTTCCTTTATCATCGAGAAAAGTGGCTACTGTCTCACTAGAAAGACATTTAATTTTTTCAAAAGTCTTCTGCGTAGCATAAGTTCCTACGGCACTGTCGAGCCCCAGTAATTGTTTTTTGTTTTCAGGATTTCAGAGTTTAATTTTTTTTTTTCAGGATTTTTTCGCCTTTTCGGCTCCAGCTTCATTCATTCCTATTCTTCTCCCATACTCATTCTATCCTTCTCTGCTGCTCAATTTCCCGCAGCTTTCCTTTTTATTTTTATCAATCATCCCTGCTTGGAGCGTTCGAGGCCGGTTTTGTGTGAAGCTGTATCACATGCGCCACAAATATTTTTTGTATTTTTCTACACTTTTACCATGTTTTTGTATCCACATTTGCGCTTTGCTCAGCCTTTCCAAACTGCGCCCACTTCTGTCTTTCGTTTCTCGTGTTTCCAGCCTAGAAATCCCAGCAGGCAGCCAGGGCTCATCCGTGTCTCTCTGTCTGGTGTCGTGTGGCTCCCACATTGTTTATGCTTCTTTACATGACTCCAGCTGGCCGAAACTGCCACCATTTCGCTGCGCAGACCCCAATTAAATTCCCACGGCCGCCTTTTTCAAGCGTGCGCCCTGCCCAGACGGCCGCGCCTGTCACTGCAAAAATCGTCCAGCGCCCAATCGTGGCGCTGCCTGATCGCCGCGAGTGGCACAAGAAGCGAGACTGTATTTCCTTTCTTCAAGGACTATGTTTGTCATGTGGAACATCCAAGCACCAAATGGATAAGTGATTTCAATTTTATTTACCTAGTTTAGATAGAAAGCAGCTTGGCATCAGATTTTTTTTTTAAAAAAGCTCGACCAGGCTTTCTCAGTAGAGCTTAGATAGCGAGTTCCTGCTTCAGTCAGCCTAATTTCTGCTGAACAAGTTATTCTTTTGCCTTCTCTGAAGCTTTTGGTGTTTAGTTGCCTTTTTTTTTCCCTTTGTGGTTGGTTGTTTTTGCCCAGGTTGTATAGCGCAGAAGCACGTGTTCAACCACGTGTAACATGTGGCGGCGGGCTATTTGCCAAGGTCCTGCCTCAGTCAGCCTAATTTTTTACCGTAAAAGTTCCTCTTTAGCCTCTTTTTATGCTTTTGGAGTTTCGTTAGCGCTTTTCTCCACTCTGATTGGTTATTTTTGTCTAGGTAGTATAGGGCGTGACCGCGTGTTCAACCACATGTAACACGTTTTACTTTTGCACTGCGTGGTTAATTCTGTACAACTGAACTTGTGTGTGAGATGCAATATCAGGGAAAATGACTACGGTGAAGCGTGAAGAATGTAGTGAAGAATTTTAGATCAAGAGCCAGGCTGACGTCCGAGAAGATGAGAGCAAATATGTCTGTAAGCAGCGTGAAATGGAAGGAAAATGGACGTATTGCTGAGCTAGCACAAGATGCTCCGCAACTGGAAAAATAACTGCAGACTGAGAAAAATGAGAGAGCTGCGGTTGAATTGAGGTTAAAGAAAATGGAGGAAGAGCTAGGCAGACATGCCGTTCAGTTCCAAAAAGAGGAAACCCGAAGCAGGACAGCAAATTCCCCGTCCTCGACAAGTCTGAACAAGCAGGCTGAGGGGATAAGGAAAGAGGGCTGAAAAGCTACGCAAGAATCATGAGGGCAAGCCAGGGCGAGGACCCACGAAAGAAAGGAAAGCCAGGAGAGGAGTTAAAGGAGGATGACTCACAGGAAGTAGATCAGGAGACCGGAAATGAGCATGTCATTGTCGTGGGCGATTCCAATATAAGCAGATGTAAAGCAGCTATAAAGGAGCAAAGACGACGCACGTGCCGAGGTTACAGCACTTTCAGGCGGGACCACAGAAGCAATCATGGCCCATGCAAGATGTCCGCAGCAGGATACGAAAGGGAGAAACCTTGTTGCAGTTTCCACAGGGTTAAACTATGTCTCTGTGGGAAAGGAGGCGGGGTGGCAAAGTAGATAGCGATGTTGAATGCCGCCGACAGATGGCCCCACGGGTGGAAATCGCCGTGTGCACACAACCAGAAGTGTGTTACCAAGGCACCCACATGGAAGACGCGATTTTGGCTGTAAACAGAGATATATTCAGAAGCTGGCACGTGCAATGTGGTTTGAGGTGGTAGAAATGAACAAGGAACTACGAGTAGCCAGACACAAAAAATGTTTCCAATGGGATGGAATTCAACTATAGCATGGGAGGAACAATGGCATGGCGCCTTGCGGGTAGAACTGTAGCTTATTTAGGGGGCCCGAAAGCGCTCAGAAAGGGGGTGTAAAGAGAGACAGGCAGCTTGTGGCACCTAAACGCAGCACTGAAGGCCATTTCGCTGAGCACAAAGGATGCCCTGAGGCCAGATCCAGCGACGGTTCCGTTCGAAACTAGTTCCTTTCGCCGCTTCTAATTGGTTGCTGCGTCAAGTCCGGTGTGACCCCAAGACTTTCAGAGGCGGCTCCGCGCTTTTTGCCTACGTCACCGTTTTGCCGACCGGCACAGGAACCGCGACGAGTTGGCCCACTTCAAGAGAGAACCGCTCTGCGCTCGCTGTGGCACCTCATGGCCGTAGTCGAGCGACTGCGCGCTTGAGTACGGCTGTGTTATCTTTTTTTCTTTTTTTTGGAGGGGGAGGGGGGGGGGGCAGCGCTTTGCTGTTTTAGTAAACCAACGTAGTAAAAAAAAATAGTACACTTTCTACATGTCTGAGGAGGTTTTGAGGCAACACTGACTAAGACTGTGTGCCGATCGCGCATGAAGGGAAGTAAGGACGAAGGGGCATACAGAGCTGCTGTCAGAAGCGAAGGTGCTCAATGCGCTTCGATCGGTACTTTGCGATCGGGAGCACTTGGTCAACAGCAGTGCAACTGTTTGAATCCGGCAGTCGTAGAGACAAATAATGCGCATCCGTAAGTGTGCGGGCTGAGGTTTTGCCCCCTTCTACATCAGCGGAAGGGGAGCAGACGGTGGCTGACTGGATAAAGTGTGATCGGATTCTCTGTGCCATCAGCTGCGTCCTACATTGACAGCTATATTCTCGGAAAGTTCGCGCACACTCATGACGCTTGAACGACCGATAAGGCAACGGACGCTGCCCCGTTAAATAGGCAGGCACGGACGCGCCGGCACGGTGCCGGTATCAAGCAGCTCGTTCGTACTCGCAACGGCGGCAGCAACTCCTCGGTCATAGAGCCAGCGGGATTCGGACTGCATACTACGGGCATTGTAGACCTCGTTCTTAGGATTATTGTCATTCTGTGCGAAAGACAGAACTTAAAAAAACTTCACAGCAAGCGAGGAAGCAGACGACGACGCCGCGCCTGTGACACCATCTAGCGGCGAAAAAGGTACTCGTGAGCCAAGAAAATTGCTCAGCAGTGTTAAAAGAAAGTTTCCAAGAATATTTCAGTCTGTTATTCACTAGTTTGCATTACTACGTAATTATTAGATTTATTTCGTGCTTAACACCACTTTGGTACAAGTATTTGGTACCAGAAAAAGCCACATGCTCGTGGTGGACATGCCTACGATCTGGCGCCATCGCTGATTGGCTGCTGTCTTTCCCGTCCTCCCCGCGAGGTGGCGCCCGCTGTCTTGCTGACGTCAAATTGACGTCAGCTTGAAAGAGAACGGTTCCCGAAAGGAACCTCCGCTGGATGCGGCCCCTGAAGAACCATCCAACAACAATGAGACTGAGCCATGTTGTAAGAAATGACGTAGGAAGAAGATTAAAGCTAACAATATTGCTTACATAAATATGAGGGGGGAAAATCAGCAGTAAAGTGTCTTGAAATCAAGCAGCAGATAGAAGTAGGGGGTACTACGATACATGATTTTACAGAAACGCACCTAAGGGACCTCGAAGAAGCTCCGCATATTTCAGGTTACAGTTCAAAAGGTTGTAGACAGGGTGGAGAACGCAAAGGTGGAGGCATAGAAGTGTTGATTAGACATGGACTTAATTGGCAGTGAATAAACAAAGGGTGTGAGAAGCATGTATGGGTTAAATACAACATGGCTGGCAAGGAAGTACTGTTAGGAGTAGTGTAACTCAAAAAGCATAGCGCAGGAAAAGGACCGGGACGACTAAGAGACAGGACAAGCGCTATTTCAACAGAGCGCTTATTGCGGAACGAACCGTATATACCTTTCAGGATCAGCAGGGGAGGAGAAAAAAAACGAACAAGTTGCTGACACACAGCCACGTGCGACACCATGAAATAAAGCTCTTTTTTTGGCAATGCAACAGATGGCTTATTGACACATTTATCACCTGCCCGAGCTATCTCCAGTGCTTCCATGATCTGTCAGCTCATTGCGATGCGATACAAGATGATCGTCTTGTCGAACAGGGGATAGCAAGGTGATTCTGCATCACCTTTCTTAAAATGCGCAGCCAGATGGATGTCTGTGGCAATGCTACCAACCTCTTGTATGAACATCTGCCAGTTTGGCCAATGTAGTGCTTTCCACATGAAAGTGGAAGTTTGTAAACTACCACCCTTCTGCAAGGCACATAGGGATCTTCATGTTTAATCTGACACTCAGATTTCAGCATTCACATAGGACAGCTCTTCTTGCACAAACTCGAGAGCTTTTTTTGGTGCTGTGAGCAAGACCTTGACACCAGAGTGTTGCCTCACCTTCCTTAGGTTATGAGAAACCTTATGCAGGTAGAGTGTGACAGCTACTTTTTCCTTCCTCGTTTTTTCTCATCTCATCCGCTAGCTGCTCGTCACTCATGCACGACACAATTTTCTTTCTACAATGCAGGCTTTCAGTGACTGAAACAATAACATGTTTAGGGTAGCCCGCCGCCTGCACATTGACACATTCATCCATGGCACGATCGCATGACTTGCAGAGAGTGTTAGGCAAAAAAAGGATAATGCTTCTCTTGACCAGCTTTAAATGTGCAAAACTATACGGCAAAGGAGGCTTGCTGGCTCTAGGCTCATAGAACCAACATGCATGATCATGGCCAAAAGGAAATCACAAATCTAAAAACCTGATGCTGTTCTGCGCAGGCAATTCACAGGTAAATGTAAGTGGCTGGAAGCATGCATTAAAACTCTAAAACATGCCAGGCAATAGGACCAGTAAAATCAGATTTGTCTAAAAAATTTAGTCAACATAATAGAAAATATTAAAAAGCCTAAGATCACCTAGCTGCTCAAAAAGAGTCTTGTCACATCGAGCTAAAAACCAATTACTTAAAATGGGTACAATGCATGGCCCTATGCAAACACTGCTTTTTCAGGTAAATGTCAAAAACCACAAAGGTAGACGTCAAATACCATGATAAAAGCTCTAAAAAAGCAGCCATGCTCATACCACATGCATTCTAAAATTGGACAGCGCCACACTCAACAATCGCAGCCTCAACGCAGGGCTTGTCCCGTCTCATCGTCATCCCCGTCTTTTTCCTGTGCTACGCTTTTTCAGTTACAGTGCCTAACCAATACACCCAATCCTATTCACTTCAAGAGTAGTGTACTTGTAGACAGGAAGCAACAGCAGGTCAAGAAATGAAGCTTTGATGAAATGTCTATTGGAAGATATCTGGCTAATGTGAGGCAAAGGGGAGGTACTCATCCAAGGAGATATGAATGCTCACATAGAAGAATGGGATGGATTTGTACACTGCTCCAGAAAAATGACGTTGACAATGTGTGAGCAGCACGACCTTATTATAGTAAACAGAGAAGCAAAATGTGATAGCGCACTCACATGGGAGTTTGGCCTTTCCCCCTCCAGCTTTGACGACTGTATAATGATGGGAGGTTTATATGAAAGACTAGATGTGATGAAAATAGATGGCGAAAGCATAAATAGTATTGGGAGCAACCAAAAGCGGTCAATGGTAAGGTTTGGGTACAGCGGTAAGGATAACGCTGGACCGCAGAAACATGACACACAGTGCGGATTTCGGTATATTAACAACAAACATTTGATGGCCATATCAAAAGAGGTACAGAAGCACATAAAAACAGGCACAAATCGGTCATGGACATAAATTAATTTTAAGTAATTAAGGCAAAAAGAGATTTAGTGCTAAAGAAAAACCAGTGGAGGGCAAAAAGAAACCAAAATATTCGTGGGACGTAGATGCTAAAGAGGCAATAGCAAGATGCCAAGCAGCTTCCAGAGCCCATCTAAAAGCAAAAAAAAAAAAGACCCTTTCATGAACTTTAGCAGAGATGGGATGAATACAAGAAACAAAAGAACAGTGCCCATTTTTTTGTAAAAAAGAAAATTAAAGATACAACCAACAGGTGGATGGCAGATAGTCGAAAAAAAAAAAGCACCTAGGATGTTCTAGAACCATCTGAAGGCACTTGGCGAGAAATCAGAAGAGACGTGCCGCCATATAAATGACAAGGACGATAATGTACTGAAAAATGAAGAGGCCATGCAATTCATTTGCAAACAGCTGGAAGCTTTTAAAGAGTACGACGATGGCAGTGGTATTAACCTTGATGCTGGTCATTACAAAAAGGAAGCTTTTACAACGACATTGATAAATTGGATTGGGAAAGAGCGGAGAATAAGGTTTTGACGAAAGGCCAATCAGTATTTGCAGTGCTTGGTGAAGAAACAAAAACGACTCTGTATGCTGCTCTAAGCGATGCACTGAAGAATAAAGATATCCCAGCAAGCTGCCGAGAGAGTACAATGAGCCTTCTATACAAAAGAAAATGTGAAAAAGATGGCATCAAGTCTTATAGACCGTTAGCAGTTTCATCGGTATTGTATACAATAACAATGCTGGCAATAGAAGATCATTTGCAAGGGTGGACTGAGGAGCGGGAGGTACTAGAACTGCAGAACGACTTCAGGCAAGGGCATACACTAGACCATAATTTGTTCGGAATCACACAATGCATTGAAATCGCGGCAATTGAACGACCACTATAGATGGCAATTTTAGATATCAAAAGGGCTTACGTAAGCCACGCTTTCATGCGGCAAATTCTGGAAAAAGAGGGTATAGTCAAGGAAACGATAAGGTTATTGAAAGAGATTTACAAGAAGAATAATGTAGCAGTGAAGTGGCAGACCTTGGGTGGTAAAAATAAGAGTTGCGGTTAAAAAGGGGCTTTGGCAGGGATGTGCTTTACCACCACTACTATTTATGGTCTACTTCAGAGGGATTGAACGAAAGAGTTGAACAGATTGAGTTTTACGATGTCATGGCAGAAGGAGGGTGGATTGGAAACTAACTGCATATCGGGATTGATATATGCAGATGATACTGCTCTTCTAGCAGATAGCCAGAAAGGCCTCCAAGACTTGACAGACAGTTGTGGAAGAGAGGCAGAACGATGGCACAGACTACTTGCGGGATCAGAGAGAGGAAACTGCAAAGAAAATAAAAATAAATGCAGCTGCAGCTGTCATGAAAAATTGCGGGAGGGGATATACCAAATATGAAGTTATTCCAGGAATCTGGAAAGGCACAATAGTACCACGCTTGATGTTTGCAAACGCTGTGCTGTGCTTGGGATCTGCCACAACTTCGACCCTTGAAATAATTAGCAGAGCACAGTCGGCAGACTTGCTTTGGGGGCACACGGAGCCCCTACTAATGAGGCAGTTCAACGTGACATGGGATGGTCGACATTCGAAGCTTGGGAAGCAAAAAGTAAGGTGCACTATGAACAATGGTTGAGGCAAATGAATGAGAAGAGCTGCGTGGTAAAGATTTTCAGTTACCTGCACCAGTGCAGTACTGATAGGACATGGAGAAGAACTAGATGGCTTGCAAATAAATACAAATGTCATGGGGAAGAAAGCAATAGAAAAATAACAGCAAAACAAAAAGTAAAATCCTCTGAAAATTCCCATTAGCAAAAGAAAATGCTAAGACAAACTGACGGCGGAGCTTTATAGGGCGGCTAAGACCGAAATTCAAAAGGAGACTTTGACAATTCGAAAGATAGTAGCTTACTTTTTGAGGCTAGAGGAGGGTGCTTGAGGACGAGATGCCACCGGCAAAAATTTGACAGCACAGATGACATTTGTAGCTGCTGTATGCAAAGCAAGGAAACGATTGAACATACTATTATAGAATGCAAGACACTTTTACCACCAGTGCACGACGCCGACGCAGGGATTCGAGAAGCACCAAGATTTCGGGCATGGAGGCAACTTCAGGATTGGTGGAAAAGGTCAAAGGTGCAGTGCTGAACTGTGCAGAGGAAATAATCAATTAACGAAAAATACTGAGCACTCGACATATTACGAGCTAGGTGACATCTCGCCACCCCGTTAAAAAAGGTATGTTAATAATTATGTATCGATGCCCCCTGGGTTTCTACAAGGTGCCCATAGCCTTCTCAAAGCGAATTCGTTAGCAACGTTAGCAACGTTTATCTATAAACGTTGTTCGTTAGGTGCAAATATGCGGGTCCGACGGGAAGGATCACGTGATTACAAGGGCGATGACGTATTATCGACGTCGCAGAAAAGGTGAAGGCCAAATCCGCAGTGCAGTCGCACGACATGCATTCCGGGTAGTTTATATACGCACCTTGTCACGTAAGACTATGGAACATGATTGCCGACACTCATTACATTCCTCTCAGGTCGCGTCTCGCAGCTTACCTGTCATATGAATGATCTTGGCGTTGAGGTATTCACAGTCCGAGTTGTCTCCTCCATTGCACGTGTGAACACGATACGTCTCGGCCGCGTCGAAGTCATCTACGTTCAGAGGTTCTAGAGAGCCCTTTCTAGAGTCTACATGCCGAACCTGCGTGTGCTCAACAACTGCAGTCTTCAGGTTTGCCTCGTACTCGACGTATACGAACATCCTGTAGCGAGAACTAAACGCGCCCGAACCGCTAAAGCTCAGCCGCACGTAGCAGCACGTGACAGCAAAATCGTAATTTTTGCACGTCGAACATGACGTCCGACTACTTCCGCTATGCTGGTCCGACGGGAAGGATCACGTGATTACAAGGGCGATGACGTATTATCGACGTCGCAGAAAAGGTTCGTTCTATTCAGAACTGGTTCTCGGTACCAATTCTGAAAAAGTTCCGCCGGTGCTTGTCGGGTGCCGGTGCAGGTGGATGGATGGATGGCCTCGAGATCGAGCAGAGTCGCCACCTTGCGGCTCAGCGGCGAAACCTACTCAGTGTGGATGCGTTTTCGCTTCGCGTGCCAGCCCGCAGTGATTTACGCGCGCTCATGTGGCGTGTGTAAGAGTGTTTTTGCTTGTTGCGTGGTTCCTGTGAACTTTTGCTTACCTATATGCCTCTTGCAAAATGAATATGAACGATCTATAACCCCACGCTCCATTAAAAAAATATATATACTTGTCCGCATCGAGTATGTCATGCTTGGAAAGGACATCATACATCGCGGTCTTCGGCGCTTGAGATCCTTTGACACGCAATGTCTCATACGAAGTGGTACTGTCGTTAGCACCGTGTCAAAGCAAAACAGGTCACTGCCGTCAATAAAAGTTAATGCAAACGCTCAGAAATCGCATATTCCCGTTTCTGTTTGGAATACCACAGCTACTAAAACATATATGCCACCGCAAACTGCTTCATATAGCAGAATGCAGTTTGAACAGACCACTATATGCCTGCTATGCCTTCTTTATGCACGATAGAGTTGTCAGTACTTTTCTTTTTGTTTTGCTTTTAAACCTCTGTCGCGGTGTCTCAATGGTAAGGGCGCTCGACTGCTGATTTCGAGAACGGGGGATTCAATCACAACCGTTTCAAAAGGCGCTCCTCCGCTGTGGGATTTGACTGCACAATAAGCAATCCCACGTGGCAAATGTGGTGTTAATAATGAAAAAAAAAATGACACCAAAACCAGCCACTGCAATCATCCGTCATAGCCGATACCGCTTTCATACGTTAAACCCGGGCCAATATGCATTTCTTTTCTTTTTTTTTTTCTGCTGTTGAAGGCTTCTTTGCATCCGTAAAAGTGGTGTTGCTTTAGAGAAATGCTCGAATGTTTGGGAAACATCTTCCCTGCCCCTAACTGTTACACTAAATATTACATAATACACCTAGATTAATATACTTTACTCGTAGCCAATTATAATCATTATAATCCCTTTTCGTCGAGCAAACTCGTCGTTTCTGACAAGGGGAGTAACACAGCTTCATGCGGGCTTAAATATCAGTGTTTAGTTCGGGAATAAATACATTTTTATAGTCGCATGATAAGATGCCCTCCATTTCTTTCGCAATTGTTTTATATCCAGCACCTGTTTTGGAAGCAACCTTAATATTTTACTTCGCATAAGATTTAGTCACTGCTAAATAATTAGTGATAAAGAAATTTTCAGCCTGAAATATTGCTTCCCAGAACATGACAGTGCCCATGCGCAGTTTATAACGATGTCTTTGCAGCGAGTAATTCGTAGCTTGCACTTTAACGTTACTGAAAATTAATCGCTGATTATTGTAAATTCTGTCAAGTGTGTAAAAGTTCTCTCACATGGTGAAATTTATTGGCATTGCAAAACAAAATAATTACACTACTAATTTACCATTAAATATTAACATATCACACACATCAGAAATCCCTTATACTTTCCTCGGTTTCAGGAAATCGTTTACAGTTAGTGGCGTATGCAGTAATACCCTATCACATTCTATGACAGTGGCCGCAAAAAGCATTTCGGCAAATTTAATCCACTCAGCGCTGTATACGTGAACAATCAGCTTTCCTGTGCGGCGAGGTTTCCTGTATAGTGTCGGCGTGAACTCATTTTTGGGGAATACTTGTGCGTAGTTGTCTGGGCCAGAGTTGATGTGCACTCAGTCTAAAGCAACTCGCCATGCAGTAAGCTGCTAGTGCTATACATTTAACCTGCTTAATCATCGAGTCAAGTACGATATAATGAACCAGGCTTTCTCGATTCAATCTAAAGTGCTGCAGGTCAGAGCCCAAACCTTGTATCTGCGTGAGCTTGACACTAAAATCGCCTGTCTCACTCGCATGTGACACGCGGAAACTGTTTAAAAGTCGATAAGAAAAATAAAGCTGTCTAGGCAGGCTTAAGTATTAGGCGCGTGAGCGCGGTACAGCGCAAGAAACGTGCAAAGTAAATCTAGAAGACTGGTGGTTGCGTGCTTTGTTTTCCTGAAATCCGCTCTTCTTCTGCTGCATTGGCAAAATCCTTGGATTTTTTTTCTGCAATATTGCAGAAATACCGCAGAAGACACGTTTTCATCGCCAACAAACCCTCCGTAAACTCGGAAGCAGACCTACGCAGCGCAGCGTGCGTTTCCGCGAGCGCCGCCGGCTGCCGATCCACACTACCGGAGCGACGGTGGCGCCACCTCTAGGTCGATCTCGCGGCGAATAGGAGCGTCCCCTTTGAAACGGGGTGGTAGCAGTAGCTATCATGCTCATTTTTCTCCATATATCTTAATTATTGATTTAGAATTGTTAACTAAACCATCATTCTATTTATGAAATTTTGCTCCTACATTACTAACATTATGTCATTATGTCACTTCTCTGCTTTTAAGCCACCAATCTTCCAGCCGTTTTTTGCTAGTTTCCACCGCCGGTTTATTCACCCGGCCACTGTTATATCTAAACTCTAAACCCCAGAGCTTCAGGAACTGTGATTGCGCCTGCATCAACTTCCGGATGGATACCATTGCATTCGAGTATAATATGGTCAATTGTTTCACTGGAGTTTCCACATACAGCACATGCGTCATCTCCATTGTTAAACTTCTTTTTGTAGCTGCGTGTTCTAAGGCACCCTGATCTAGCTTCAAAAAGTAGGGCACTGCCTCTTGAGTTATCAAAGAAATCTTCCTTCCTGATCTGCATTTTCCACTTTCGGTATAAATCCACACTCTGTTTTTTTTTCCATCGAATTTATCCAATTTTTACCTTCTGTGTTTTTCACCTGTTGCTTAATGCTCTTTATTTCTCCGTCCTTGTTACTAACATACTTACTAGTTAGTTTCCTAGTTCTTTTTCCTAGTTTCCTAGGTGTAGCACGTGAGCAGCGCCACTTTAGGCTGCGTCTGCTCGCGATTTCGCATTCCCCAAAGGCTCCAGCAACGGAAGTGCCGGTTACGTCACTAAAAAATAAAACACAAAAAAAAAGCAACTCAATGAAGTCTTACGGTTTGTTCGAGCATACAAAGCAGTACATAAACTAAAATGGATACGCAATTAAATACTTTTCTGGAATAAAACCGCTTGCGATAATGGTAATCCGCTGATCATGTCAGTTGCGTCCGTTGCGCCCTCTTTAGTTCGTTGCATAAGCTGTGTGTGGTCGGTGTGGTGGCGCGTTAAGCAAAGACTTCCGCTTTCTGTTGACCACCAAAAAGCTGCGTTTACTGATTATAGCGTTTTTTTTTTTAATAAAAAAAAAACAAATATAAAACAATAACTAAACGTTTGTTGGCCAACACACTGTCACAGGTGTAAGGGGAGTTTGAGCTCGTGGCGGGAAAAGGGTGGGAAAACTCAAATCATGTTGTGTTTCTTTGGAAAGCAAAACTATGCTTGCTCTTTCTGAGGAAGACTAGCTTCGGCTGTCAATGCCTCCGGGACGTTTCGACTTCGACAGTGGACACGGTCGTGCTACGAAGTAATCTTAACAGCGAAGCAGACGCCGCAGAATGGGTGCAGCGCTACAGTGCTGCTACCATGGAGGAAGGAAGGAACTTGTTTCCTTCCTCCATGGCTGCTACCAACTCGGCGTGGATTGTGTACAGTGCCCAAAAGGAGGGCAAATGCCAAAAGTAAGTCTGCAGAGTTTATGCGCTTTCTGCCATCCAGTTTTGGTGTATTAAGCGAATAAAACCCGCAGGACCACCGGCAAACCCACCAAAGGAACTGCTATTCGATCGTGAATGGCAATAAAATTTTTGTAGTTGTGGAATAATGCATGTCGTTTATACAGTATTTCTGAACTTCAAGTTTGCTTTCCCGTGAAGGCAAAGCTCATCTAAAAATGTATGATGTAAAAAAGGTACTTTGCGCTTCATTTTATTACTTTTTCTCTGCGGATATAACTATATAACCTAACTTATATTAATTATTATGCCGTGCAGAGCAGAAGTGACCGGATGACAAAGAAGTCTCAGCGCAAGGACTCGGGCCGTGCCTTGCCTGACGCTCGGTGGTCTTTTTTTACAGATTCCCGGTTTTTACAGTAAAAAATCCGCCGCGGCATAACAATATTATATTTATGCCCTTAATTTTTATATCTGAAAGGCCGATTCAGAATCCAACTTTTCTGCTTGAGATGAGAGAGTTATTTAAAAAAAAAAAAAATTCCGCGTCATGTGAGGTCAGGGCAGTTTGTGGAAGCTACCTTACAGTAACAAAGTGCTGTTTCAAAAACATTCGTTATGATGCTGCTGTCAGTAATAATTTCTTGCATGCTATACTGAAAGCAGTATTCTATACAGGCATTTTTGAAACCAGATTTTGTGTACTAAGAATGATACACAAATCTAGCTATTTGCTTTTGATCAGACTCTAGTTTCCTTAGATTGCCTTCTTTGGTGGCTCCCACAAGATTGATCCATATTATGTGATAGGACGATGAAAACTTTTATATGCTACTAATTCCATTTCGCTAGTACACTCTCATAGATTTTTCAGCTAACCAAGTTTCCGCATTGCTCGCTTCACAACTTCTAATATATGCTCATTCCATCTTAAATACAGTCTTTTGAATATGCCTAAATATTTTATAGCTGTTTACCCTTTTGCGAGCATTACCACCTACAGAGTGCAAGAAAAGTAATGGTTGCTGTGTCTGTGTTACTGTCATTGCAACTTATCTTTTTTTTTTGCATTTATTGTCATTTGCCAATACGAGCAGCACATGATAAAATTGAAAGGAGTGGTATGTTGATTACAAGATGAACACTTGTTCTTTGCAGAATGGTGTGCCACAGGGTGTGGAAGTGCCACCTAAGCCAACTGAAACAATATGACAAGCAAGCAGTCAACAAACTGCATGGCAATGGTGGACATCAAAGTAAAAAAAGTAAACTACTGCACCAAGAAGAATGATCCGTTTCTTCGAAGAGACCCACCACTGTGCGCAGTCATCAAGCTGCAAAGCAAGCATAATCATGCTACAGAAAGCGCAGCAGCTCTCCGTCTGCTGCGATGCTCAGAGGAGGTGAAGCAGATTTTTCACCAGTACTTCTCAGACGGTTTAACTCCAGCTGAGGCTGTGCGGCTACATGAAAGTTGTTTGTCTGTTGAGGATGAAACCGGAGGCCTTAAGCTGCTTAAGCTCTCCAGTGGTGCAGAAAACTCCACAAAGAGGTGCGTTTATTACATGTATGAGAAATGGCCAGAAAATAACTATGGAAAAGTTTGTGACCCCTTCACAAGGGTGCAAGAGAAGACAAAAGAATATGAAGAACAAGGTAAGTTAAAACTAATAAAGATGCTGACAATAGCAGTGTCAGCAACACAAATCGCAGTATACCAGAGTAAAGGAAGCCTACTGCTTATTTTGTTGCTTGGCATTTGGCTGTAATCATGAATGGCCATCCTCCAAAGAATAAAATGCTGTTACTTTTGGCAATTTATTTTTAACCCTTCATAGCTGCTGTTCCTTTCCAGTGCAATAGCGTTAAAGGCCGCATTCTCTGTAAAATACAGTGCCGACATTGTGAGCGTCACAGACACAATGCTGGCAGGTGATATGGCTAGGCACTAATTGACGGGCAGGTTGTGTGAGACCATAAGACCGTGTACCTTGCGAGTCCAACTCTGACAACAATTTTGAGATGGGAATCAAGCTCTCTAGAGCCGTAGGATCCTGAGTCAAACATGCTATGCCTAGGTTATGCAGGCACATTTGTATAGCTTGGTAAAGCAAGGCCTTATATCTGTGTCAGGTGATCTTTCTCATATTGTGGTAGTTCATGACTATATGATAATGAGCATGTGTGAGATAATGAGGCTGCATATTAAGCAATTAGTGATTAAATGAGTAGGAGTGTGCATTTACATGAACATGAGTACACAAGGTAAGCTGCCACTGGCAGTCATTAATGTTGCTGCGTTAAATTTCTTTTTACCACCCTATGGCTAATACACAGCCATCTCACTATGAAGGCTAAAGAAGTTTTCTATCTGCTACCAATCCAGTTGCTTTATGAAGTGACCATACTGTAAATGGGAAACATGCATGCACAATGCTGCTACAGCTGCAATATATCATGATCTCTTTGTGTGACATCTCATAATTTTGGAAGCGTTGTGTGCTGTAGCACTGTTTTCTATGCAACTTACATGCAAAGTTGCAGCGTCTGAGTATACTGCTGAGCTACAAACCAAAGTGTATAGAGACTAGGTTAGATCATGTACCACTTCAACAATGTGAAAGCCATCACTTTTGTTAGATAGTGTTATTGAGAGCAGTTGTGTACTTATATTAAACTGCATTTTTATTTCTTTGAAACAAGACAGACAAGTTCAAATATGTGTTTTATATACTGACATGGACAGGCAGCTAACAGTTAACTTTCAGTGACCACAATCGCATACGTGTATTGCATGTATGCGAAATAGTCGCGCTGACCATTAAAGCACCTAACAACAAATAAAAAAATTTTTGGTTTGATCCTTATTTGCACCAATCTGCCAAGAAGTCTACTAAATATACTGTAGCTTCAATATGTTTTTTTTTTTTTTTTTTTTTCAATGTTAGCAACTTACTAGGTTTATAATGACTAGAGACAGCACTCCTCGCTCAACACATTTTGGTAGTGGGTACATGTTTCTGCTTGCGAAGAAACCTTATACTTTGACCTGTTTCAGCCATATAAGCAAAACTACATGTAGCACAGCCAATATAGCAGGTGAAATGTCTAAATGTCAAGATATTAACATGCGATATACTTTGCGAAAATTGTACTTCTTTGTGTAGCGCAGACCCACAAAGCACTTCATGCTGGACATGGCAGAAAAAAAAAACTGTGACCAATTATATTTAGAGGAATCAACAAAGATGTTGTGTGTCAGTGAAAGATTTCAGTAGCGAACCTTGATAACACAACTTCCAAATGAAGTACAGTTGATTTACATAAGCACACATACACAAAAAAAAAAAGTTAAGCTCTGAATTACAACTGGCATTAGTAGGGAACTTAGAACACTTTTAAGGAGCAACTTCCGGGTTTTACTGAACATTTTCAGTTGATTGTTATATCAAGTTTCAGGGTCCACTTTCTCCATTTGTCAAGGTATTGAGGGAAACCATTTCAAGACAGTGAAAACAGCAAATTAAAACCAAAAAGCAGTCTATGGCAAGGAACATGCTTTGCACGATGTGCCAATAAAGTCACAAACATTATTTGAAAACATCCACATTTTTTACTGAAAGCGATATATAGTCCTTTTCATGAGCCTCGGCGACACACGTTTGACTTGCTGTGGGGTCGGTTTGGGGGAGATAATCCTCAGCTTTCCCTGTGCTACGAGCACAGCTCAGTATCCAATATGGCAGAACCCATGACCACTTCTTGAAACGGTCTTTAGCAGTGATTAAAAATTATATGTCTAATAGTAAAATACTAGACAATGTAATACAATTGGCAAAATTTTGTTAGTGAAACGGGGATGCTAAAAATGCAGCAATGCCTGTAGAAATAACGTACACAAAGATGACAAACTTCAAAATGATTTGTGTAGCAATAAAATTATGCATGGCCACCAAACTTCGTGAAAGTAATCATGAACAAGGAAAAAAAAATGTGCAGCATATGCTTCAGTCACTTGGACGTCACTTAGACGCATATACATAACTTGGACGCAGGGACCTCATCATCGCTCACTTCTGGACTTCATAAAATCAGCCAACCTTTTTCCATTCATTTAATCATTTATTCATCCTTCATCTCATACCCTACTGATGCCCTGAGGCAATAAATATCGATTAAAAAAAGATGCTTCAGTAATACATGGTGTCGTCAAAAAAGAACGGAGCTGCCCTTTGGAGTAACATTTTAAGGGAATACTAAGGACAACGCCACCAGGCTTTCTTTCTCATTGAATAAACATGAGATGTTTGACAGAATTAAGTGCTTTCTGAAATGCTAGGAGTTAACATTACAATATTTTTCTTTTACTTTGATGTAAAGTTGCTATATTAGTACTGACACTGTGTTATAAGTAAGTTTATTTTCATTGTGCATACTGTTTTTGCTTTCCTGAAGAAATTAAAGAGCACTGCCAGTAGCAGTAATGTTGCCATATTATTCAAGTGCATAATCCTTTGTTCTATGAACAAACAATTCTAATATGATGCAACTGAAACATAACTGTAAAAGCAGATGGTGGCAGGAATACGCATCTTTCATTCTGTGGCCTTTGCTACTTTACTGAAGTTTAGTTTTTAGCCAAAATGTGGTCATCTATATAGCAGTAAACCATGAATTTAACAAGGAGAACGTATAAGTTCTGTATAACCTCCTTGGAATTTAGGAACATTTCTATTTGTCTTCAGTGTCTCATGATGGTGATAACTTCTTTTGTAACACATGCTATGCTGTCATACTGTGCTGTATTAAAGGATCATTTTTTTTTTTTTTTTTTTTTTTTACAGGAGTTGACATGAAGATGTGCGCAGAGGGAGAAGCAGGCAACTGGGCAGTTCTTGTGGTGACTCCAATCATGAGGCGTGCCCAGCTGCTTGAATCGTCCTCCGAAATCATATTCATTGATTCTACAGCATCGTGTGACTCAACAAGGAGTACTGTGACAGTGATGTTGACCGCAACAGCAGCTGGAGCAGTGCCTATAGGAGTCATTGTCCACAGTAGCCAGACTTCTGAGTGCTACACAGCTGCCTTCAAGCTCCTCAAGGAGAACTACTCATTCTGCTTTGGAGGGTGTGCGGTGGGCATATGAAAAATGTAAATCATACTGTATGTTTGTTTAAAGAAATATCAGGTAATAGTGGGATACTTGGACCTCTCAGTTTAGCCAACAGTGCATCAAAAAAGTTGCAGTCTAACTCATGGTACACCTAGATTACCCTAATCCAGAAGGGCATGCGTGCGTTACAATGATCCATCTGATCCTTATACTAAAACCACATGAGGGGAGTTGTCACCAAAGAATCCTTTATACTTTTTTCGTTACGTCCCTTGTAAGCACCCACGCAGCAGCAGCAACGATGTACACTGTACAACATTTGTTCACTCATGAGCCCGAGATTTTATTCGTTATTTATAATTGTTCGCTTCTGTCCTCATGCAATGATGATAACACATGTCGTTCCCACTTAGTAAGTTCAAAACTAAAGGCCTGAACACATTATGCATGTTCCTTCCAACTCTTTTACAGTGAAAGGCCTACTTAAATTAGAAAAGCAGGAGGCATTATATTTGAGGCCTTTTCCTTTGCAGGTGCCTCTGCCAGCTAGTAGTTGGCAGGTGAAAGGGCAGAGGACTGACTTGATTTGTCAGTGGTTTCAGTGACTGCACAAGACCCCATTTCGTGGCCAAATTGGCAGGCAATGACAACTCTGGATTCACCACTTAAATGGGAGGGTGGCATCCAACCTCCTGGGATTCTTGGATCCTGAGTCAGACATGCTGCTCCTAGTAGGCCACGCAGGCACGTTTTTATCACAGGGATAACACTCACGGCATTCAGTATTCAAAAACAGCCAAGTAGTTACCACACAAGGATAAACTTACGCGAGAGATTATTGAAGCATCTGAAATCATGAAGCTGGGTGCGAATTGTACTAGCACCCTTTCCGTAGCCATCTCGTTGAAAGAGCACAACTATTTGATACCATATAATCGATGTACACGCGATACAGCTACATGCGCACAGTGACTCGGTTTGAAACTTTCTGCTCCTCTCTGCTTCTTTTGTTTTTTCTAGGGTGCTAAACTTTATATATGCTTATATATGCTGATAGCATCTGGAACAAACATTTGTTGTCGGTTCAGCGCTGTGTTTGTTCCTTTCTTCCCTTGGCCTTGTGCTGTTGCGCTGCTTCACTAGATATAGCGACATATGTGTCATGTGATTTAGCCAGATAAATTGTCTGTTTTGAAACCGACAGCGAGCCTGGTCCATCGCGCTGCACCAAGCAGCGGGAACAACAGCAGCTGAGAAGCATAAGCGCCATCTACATGTAAAATCTACTAAGATAAGCTACTCCAAACTAGTGCTTTCACATGTTATACTAGATTTAGCCATGTTAAAGCATGACATATTAGAGCCTTCTTTGTGGATGCTGCAGGTCCTGTAGGAGGGGTCTCAACGACATCGGTTGTGCATCAGGGGCAAGAGAGTCAATGGACTTTGTGTTGAGCACAAGAAAATTGTGGAGTTGGAAGAGGTGGTGATTGCCATGGCAGGTTCACATCCTAATTCCGACTATGTTATTATGAATTCAGAGACTGCACACAAAAAGTATATGTGGGGCAGAATTGCGCTGCTAGCCTGCAAGACTGTGAAACAATCTGGAGTATCCGCTTCGCGCAAAGAACTTATTCGGATATCAAGTCATCAGGATGTAGAGGAAAATGCCCGAACTTTTAACGCCTTGGATCACTCCTTTCTTCCTTAGGTCTTGAACTCCCCAAAGCCATTGTTAACCTGTTGGAACACTAGCGCAGGCCAGGAATGAGTGACTGAGAGCTGTGATTCACAAACCAAGATGGATCTTTATTTTCCTTGGTGGCAGCTAGGCACGTCTATGCTGCACTCTCTGTTTCCTCGCGCATTCCCCTTCTCTCATGGGGAAGGGTAAACCACCGGCTTTCGCTGCCTTTTCAACTGCGGTCAAGAGGGCGTGCACATGTAGGTCGCTACAAATCGAAGAAGATATATTACAGCACTTTTGCTTATCAAGATAAAAGTTCCAGGTCCCTGCCATGGAATTAGATAACGCAGAAGAGTATAATTTACGCTGATTACAAACACTGTCAATTAGTAATCCAGTGAAGCTGCATGCTATCGACCCAGATCCCTTCTTAGCCGAATGTAAATTTTGCGGGCAGAAAACACCACATAGTATGGGCTAGTGCCATACACACTATAGAGCACCCAACGTGGAAAGGTTGGGAGGCAGCCCTGTCCAGCATGGACCTTGAGAACCAGCTTGTCCCCATGGAAAGAGGCAGAGCAGTGGCTTTAACCAATGGAATCCCGGACTAAGGATACGACAATAATCCACAGTCACTTGCCAGCTGTGATAAAGCTCCTGAATACTGCTCCTAAAGAATGTTTTCCTTTTACCGCAGTTACAGCACCGGCTTCAGCTGACAAGTGTACGAGTGCAACCCACAAGGAGCAAGGATGCTGCCATCATTGGCTGCATTGCGACCTGGCACTAGAGCTGCGCTTGCGTGAAATGTGTCAAGGCTTGGCCACTATAAAAAAAGCCCCACAACCTCTGTTGGTTTCACTTGGCAGTAGCGACAAAGCTCCTAAGCACCACTCCTAAGGAATTTCTGCTTTTACCGTAGAATATTTTATGAGAACATTTTGCTCATATATTTGAAATTTTCAATTCTGTGCTTTGCCACTGCTGCCAGTATTTAAAACTCATGAGTAAAGCTCTGCAGTTATTGCGTGTGGTTCTCCTGCACATTAAAATTAATTTTTTTCTAGCCGGTGCTTCTGCAATCTTTCCAACCTTTCATTAAGGCCACTATCTGCAAACAAAACTTCTGCTTTAGTGAAAGGCCACAGGTTCAACACCACGTTAATGAAATTGCCTCCCTCAAAACTAGTGGCTGCTATGGAGGACAGTATCAAGCATGTTGAACCTGCTGCCCACAAAGAAGTTCGGTCCAAAGTGGTTAGGCCTTCTCCAAGCTGGCCGGTCGTCAACCGCAGAGCAAACCTCTCCCAATGAGAAATATCAGCTCTCGTGGAACTTTGCAGGGACAAAAACATCATTTTCCTGGCAGACAAAGGAAATTCAATGGTGGTCTTCCAATGGCAGGATTACGAGCAAAAAGTAAAAATACTCCTTGACAGCCAAGCCTATGAAAAATTAAGTAAGGACCTGACTTCTTAACTTCAGATCAGAATGAAAAAACTTTTGGCTTCCATCATCAACCACTACCCTCAGTAAAAACACCTCCTTATGCCTGATATGCTGGAACGGCTTGACATATACCTTTTACGGCCTGCCCAAAATTCATAAACCTGGTATTTTGCTGTTCCCCATCGTTGACTTCACCACCTCACTGCTTTGAGCCCTTTCTGCCCACCTCCATCGAGTCCTCTCCCCCCTGAAAGGCAACACATCAACGTATGTGTCCAACACCAGCCACGTCGTCAAACATTTTTCCTACGTACAACTGGAAGTGGATGCAAATATGCTTTCAATCGAAGTGGTCTCACTCTCTATCAGTTCCTGTGCATTTTGCCACCTCCACAGTGAAACAACCCCTCAGCGCGGATGCTGATCTCGGCAGCAGTACAAGCTTGAAATTAAAAAAACTCTGCCGGCTCAGGAGTTTTACACGAATAGCACACCCTACTCCTTCAAAGGAGAATTCTACAAACAAACATGCTGCAGCGCTATGGGCGCCACAATCTTGGTCACTGCTGCCAAATTAACAATGGAGGCCATTGAAGAAAAAGCACTGCTATCATGCCAAGAAAAACAAAAAGTCCTCATTTGTTACGCTGACGACTGCTTCTGCATCCTAAAAGTACCAGAAGTTGAAAACGTCTTTGCGCAATACCAGTTGTTGGGCGAGTTGGTGTGCACGGTGATTCATAACAACAGTGCGACAGACGGGACATAGAAGAACGGATGACAACAGCGCTCTGTGTTGTCGTCCGTTCTTCTATGTCCCGTCTGTCGTGCTGTTGTTATGGATCTTTGCGCACCTGAACTCAGTCGAGCCCTCCATCCAGTTCACAAAGGAACAGGAAAAGGACAATGCATTACCATCCCTTGATGTCCTAATTACAAGACCAGGGGGGGGGGGGGGGGGGGGGAGACCTAAAATCCAGTGTGTATAGGAAGCCTACTTGTACTGGCTGCTACTTAATTTAACTCTGACCACCCCATGAAGCGCAAGGCCTCTGTTGTTTCTTTTGGTGAATGCTAAGTCCATCTGCCCTTCCAAAGTGGAGAGAAAAGAGGAAGTGGCCACCATGTTTGCGATCTGCATAAAAATAACTACACATTCACCTTTATTCGATGTGTTTCTCACTATCAGGATCAGAGGACAAGGGGCCAGTCAATATCGAGACAATGAAGCGCTCTCGCATTGTGCTTCCATGAGTGAGGGTCGCCAGTGATGCAGTGGCATGCATACCGCACAAGTCTGTTTCAATGACTAGCCACTTTCTACCGGCACCATAAGACCGCATTCCTTGAAAAAAGCAACCTGGTGTCATTTACAAAAATCCAATGCTCCGAGGACCTGGCCTCATATATCAGCGAAACAAAAAAAAAAACTCGATCAGTGAATCGAGTAACATAAAAATGACGTCTGGTTAATGAAGTCAGAAGGCTACTCCCTCACCGAGCACTGCAAACATGCCGATAACAGAATCTCCTTTGAGAGGGTGAGCATCCTGGCCATGGAGCCCAATCCTTTCAAAAGGCGACATGTTGAGCCATGGTTTCACAGTGGTGACAGTGACAGGAATCCAGGAACACTACCTCTGCCTATATCAATGGCCTCCACCACATGTTGGAAAAGGGGAAGCAAAGGCTTCTGCCTGTTGCTCCTAGCTCGCCCATCAGTCACCCCAGATGAAGTGACCGAGGTGGTTCTGAAACACTGAGTAAAATAAATTTTGTATATGGTGTTAGCGTTTTTCAAACTTTTGTTTCAAAAACACAACTAGGAGGATTTCTACCAAATATGTTCTCGTTCAAATCATTGTTGCCACTTGCACCAGTTACCTAAGGTTAGCATGCAGCATGTAATGAGAAAATGATAGCCCAACATTAAGAGAACAGAAAGTTTATTACTCGAACCTACCCATTTCAGGTACCATTTCGGGGTAGGATATGAGGCATAAAGTGGACAGCTTGGGTTACACATAAAATACAGGTAAACACAAAAAGGAAGTTCGCTGGCTGGAAGAACCCACAACAAAGCATTGTAAAGAGAGGTCAGTGGGAGAGGGCAGGCCTGCACCTGATGTCATGCATAAGTGGTGCTCATGCTTAGTGTCGCAGCAGTATTATTCCAAGGGCTTAAAAACAATTATGAGCTAACTATAAACTAAATTTGATTATGTGTTTAGTAAAATTTTCACAACTAGTTAAGCAAAATCATTTTATGAATGCTTTATTTGTGTCCATGCTAAGTGATGTGGGCAGAGTTCACTTAAAAGCTTAGCAGGCATATTTATTTTTTACTTTCTAGTCAATAGAATTCTATTTAACAGAATGCGATATGGGGCCAGTTAGTCAGACATTAACTCAACGAAAAATGTAGCATTTTGACAGGACAAGAAAGATAAGGACCGGACAACGGTACAACTTTGCAACTCAGAGGAAGCTTACAACGAAAAACATCTCATCACTAAACACCAAGCATGTACGCACCTTGACAAAATTGTTAACACCCATAACCGGTAACCTAAAAACCGTAAAAGAAAAAAGTCCGGCAACAGCTCATGAAAAGTGGTGCAAAGTCAAGTACGTTCTAAAAACTTTTTTTCTTTTCCATTAGATAAACAGATGGTGTTCTTATGCACATGTCACTACAGCATTTTGCAATTTCATGTGCGTCCAAGAGTTCCCTCGCCAATTGATCTTTACCATTTCCCATGATCTTAGTATGGTTAAGTAGGGGAAAGCAGCCTTTGCAGATTTTTGCAGTGCTTTGGCAAGTGCTTTAGGCATCTACCCAATGTACACACTACCACAGTGGAGAGGGAACCAAAAAACAACCCAGTGGTGCATAAGACATGTGGATTCTTGTGTTTTATGCTACATATTAATTTCTTACCCCTCTCATGGTCTAATAGAGTGCATAGATTTGCAAGCTTGAGGGGTAGTGAGAAGACAATAACCACCCTAAATTTCGCTGCCACTCTCTTCACACTGTGCAAGAACTCTTGTACATAGAGCATAACCTCAAATTCCATTTTCTATTCTGCTGGTGCATTTCCCTGTGGGAATCGGACACGTGTGCTTTTCCTTTTTTGTAGCCTTTTCCTGAAAGTCTCTGCAGTTGCCACAATCTACATTGAGTTGTATGCAGATAGAGTTCATTGGGGGCCAATAGAGTTTGTGTGACAGAGCTATAATACCCCTTTGTGCAGACATAACTTGAGGAGTGATGACCTAAGGCATGTGGCTGCTATGCCTCGCTTAATGAGCTTCGAATGCGAAGAGTCGTAAGGCAGCAACGCCTTCTTGGACTGAGGCTCGTAAGCCCAGCAAGGGTCACCGACAGGATTAAAATAAGGTGAATAAAAATTGAACTGAATCATGAGCAAAGTTAAATGAATTTATTATCCCATTGAATCTAGTTAGGATCGAGTCTGCAACTACAACCAAGTCATTACTAGAAGATTACGTACACAGCAAGGAAGACGAATCTAAAATTACATGCAACACCCTCATCCCACAAGTGGGACTGAAGCAACTGCCCAAACTTAGTGAGAAAAATTTGACATAGCAGAAGGGCAACAGTTGAGCTAACGCAAATTCCACGTTTCTGAACATATAAATGTTCTCTGTCGCTAATAATCGTGGTCCCACAAGTTCTAGAAATGAATCAATATTCACAGCAAAAATTCTGAAAAGACACCGGTCGCGCCTCTTCAATACACTCCCTCACAGTAATGAACAGTTCATCGTGTGGCACCGAGTAAAAAGATTCGTCAATGTGACAGTGAAACATATCCACAGACAAAACAAAAGTATCAAATTTAAGGTGGCACACACAAGTTTTCATGTTCCGGTTTCTCCAACAAATATATCATGCAACTTGGTTTCAACTACTAAGCGTCACCTGGCAGGTTGCATCCTAAAAGCGTGTCACTTTCACGTACAGTGCCGCCGCCACGCGGCCGCTTCCGGTACCGCCCTTAAGGGGATACTCGGAAAACGGCTCGTGCTCCTCCAGCTTGCTGCTGCGTCTCCCGCGAAAATTCTTTACGTGGAGCTCGGTACTGCAGCTCCTGTAGTGTGTAACTGCTTTTCGAGTTGACTTTGGCTCGCAGCCATGGCAATAGATTAATAACATAACTTCTATTTTGGTATGTGGGGCACGCGTAGTATGAGGGGAAAACATAAAAGCAGTCGAATCTTCCATACACCGATGTGCTGACTGCGCGGTCAAAGGCGAGATAAACTTTCACATGTTACCTCCAGATTATATGCCCCGGAAGGAGAGGATAATTAAGTTAATTAAGATTTCGGTAAGATCAAGTCGGTTACTTTATCGTGAAAAGCATTGTGATAAATCCTGGTCGACAAAGAAACACCCCCTTAGTGACAGTATGAGCGGCGTAGCTATCTCATTTCTGGGGTTATGCATGGGCCTCGTTTTTCATTGCCGCTATAAATTCTGAGCAGAACCAAGTTTCGCAAAAAAAAAAAAAAAAAAAAAAAAAAAAACTGCGACTAAAGCTATGACGGTTTTCGGTGCGCATTTTTGATGTGAGAAGTTAGACTGGCGTAAGTTGCGAGCCATACCTGCCTGATATCATTTTTGATGCCGACCAATTCATGGCCCACACATGTTTGAGAAATTAAGAATGTTTGTTTCCTACCCGGTTGAGTGAATGCAGTGTTTGCAATCAGCACCTGCCATATGAACGCTAGATTAGGAGCATGTATTGAACGTTACGGAACATACACTCGCACTCCACATTGAGACTGTTCTCAAAGCCGGCGCTCTAGCTGTCTTGCTTTTCAAGTAACTGTTCCCGAAAAATTGTCTGTGTCAGCACTGGGTCATCACTTGCGAAAGTCAAAATCACTGCCTATCAGAGGTGCAGCAAAAAAAAAAAAGAAAGAAAAGTAAAACAGGTTGGTTAAGGTCATCACAGTAGACCATCATTATTACCTTGTAGTGATGTTTTCTTGTGCCCAAACAGGGTAGTAGGTACTTCGATGCGACGGCGTATATTTTGAAGTCAAGGAAAAACTTTGGCCACATAAAATTCGGGGTTGGCTGCTCGGCATGCCTGTGCTACGCGCGTGAATGCACAGCACGACTTCTTGAAATGCTGCAGTTCGCGAGTGCCCGTGATCCCTGGATAAAAGTGGAAAGTTTTATCTATATGCATGTTTATTGTCGAACGTTTCTCTGTAGCACTTTGTGGCGCGATTAGAGACGTTGTACTTGCGCACAACACAGTCAGCAGTAGGATGTTTCACATACCTGACCCGCCACACTCGAGGGGTCCTTTGTATCGCACCCCTGCAACGCATGCTCACAAAGGGCTTGCATACGCTGACTGACAACGCCGTGCATACGTTCGCACCACAGAACACTCGCGCGAATATTTTAATGCAGCTTCAGGAAACGTAGCCCAGCGTCCCAGCACAACGCACTTGAAGCGTGACAGCCGTATAGTGCCTAGAATATACTGGCTAGTGTGCCGAGGGCGCGCGCTGGCGTGTCCGCCGCGGTGATGCCTTCCCGCCGCCACCGCGGGGCGGCGCTACCAATAGCTAAGGTGCTATCGCTCCGCGTTCGCGGCCTCGGCAGCATAGGCGGCATGTAGGTCCGGATAGCGTGCTGCGCTTTTCACTGCGAAACCTGTCTCTTGACGGTTTAAGCGCACTTTGTGTCTAAAAACAGTCTTGGTGGAAGACATTCATACCGTCCTAGTACTGTGCGGAGAAAATCATACGCTCAAATAGCGCTCGAGGAAGCGTTTAACAAATACTGTCTGGTCCATGTCTGCTATATATCTGTTTTATTTATTCAGCTGAACCGGATAAGGCCTTAAGCAGAACACATATTGTCTTCCTGATATCCAGCGAGAGAAGAAATTTGAGAAAACCACCTAAAGTTGACACGTTGGTTGCAATAGTTTGTTAATATTTGATTAAACGATCGAGTCCGGGCCGGATTCAATATATTGCTATGAAATATTCCGATGACGATTTTATTTGATCTAGAGCCACTCGATTGCGATCCACGCATCGCGATTGCGGATGTAAGGTATCGTATGCATCTTCCTTCTGAGTGAGCGCTCAGTCAGCCCAGGTGGTTGTCCCGAATTATGGGAACTATATTCTCAATCGCGATCTAACCCGGAACGGGTCGACGACGACTGTTATTGTCCGTGTGACACAGGTATCCGAAAATACCCTTAATATTTTACACTGTTCATTAATCTAACTTTGAATTTTATTTACTCTTCGGTCTTTTCTTATGGTCCATGGTATATCGCGATGCCGCAGTCAAGTGCTACGAACGTCAATACGTATACGGGCCTCATGCTTTCGGATAAGTTACGTCGACGTTTCTGCAATTCAGTCATGCTTATTGCTAAGGTGATATATATCAGGTTAGTGACGTTTTATAGCGTCACATATATGCTACAGAAAAGAAGGGCGATCTTGCTTTTTCGTAACATATATTGCACGCGCGCATGTTTTCAAAGATCGCATGCGACAATAAACACAAGCAGTCTGAATCTGACTTCAGTTTTTGTTCTTACTCTTTATTCATTTGTTTTATTAGGAAGTCACTTAATTGTTGCTTCTGAAAGGGGGTGTTTACTGTCCTTTAAAAGGGGTAATAGCCCTCTCCAAGTTTCACAGAGAACCACACAAGAGCACAGCCAGTCTAGGCCTCCACAAGCGAGCTCGAGCAGCGCAGCGGCACTTCGTCGTTCTTCTCCTTGTGATCGTGATATCCTCGCCTGGTTCATCTTCGTCTTCATAATATTTTCGCAGAGTTCACTACAATTTCCCCCGGAGCGAAGAGGAGCCATCCTGGCGACTTAGGGTGAGGGCAAGAGGAGCGGATCGTAGTATGTTTTGAGGCGGCTCACGTGCACAGTTTCGCGGCCGCGATGACGCATGTCTGAAGAGGGAGTGAGTGGCTCCACGATGTAATTCACAGGGGAGGTTTGGCGAACAATGCGGTAGGGGCCGTGGTACTCGGTTCGAAATTTTGATGACAATCCCGGAGGGGTGGCAGGAACCCAGAGCCAAACAAGGGATCCTGTAGGGAAAACGTGTGGCGTCTGATCTTTGTCGTGACGATACTTTTGGCGGCCTTGCGATTCCGATGTTAAACTGCGGGCCAACTGGCGGCATTCTTCCGCATGTTTGGCAACGTCTGAAAGGAGTGTCCACTCGGAGGAGTCAGGACGATATGGTAAAATAGTGTCCATCGTGGACGATGCCTCATGCCCATAAAGCAGGAAGAAAGGGCTAAATCCAGTGGTTGACTGCGTGGCGGTATTGTATGCGTACGTCACGAAAGGAAGAACAGCGTCCCAGTTGGTCTGATCGGCGGCAACGTACATTGTGAGCATATCTCCAAGAGTACGATTGAAGCGCTCAGTCAGCCCGTTAGTTTGAGGGTGGTAGGCTGTTGTGGTCCGATGTATGATGCGACATTCGGCCAGTAGAGCTTCAACGACGTTGGAAAGGAAGACGCGTCCTCGGTCACTCAGCAGCTCTCGCGGCGCGCCGTGGCGAAGAACAAAATGATGTAGTAAGAATAGGGCAACTTCACGGGCAGTAGCGGCGGGTAAAGCGGCGGTCTCGGCATACCGGGTGAGGTGGTCGATGCCGACGATAATCCACCGGTTCCCAGAGACCGTGCAGGGAAGTGGCCCGTAAAGGTCAACGCCAATGCGGTCAAAAGGGCGGGCCGGGCATGGAAGTGGTTGTAAGGGGCCAGAAGCACGAGGTGTTGGTGACTTGCGGCGCTGACAGGCGATGCAGGAGCGGACGTATTTGCGAATATAACCGTACAAGCCGCGCCAATAGTAGCGTTGAGAGATTCTTTGAAACGTCTTCACTACACCAGGATGGGCACACTGAGGGTCGGCATGGAAAGAGGCGCAAATTTCTTGTCGTAAATGGCGGGGAATGACGAGAAGCCACCGTCGACCATCAGGCATATAATTGCGGCGGTAGAGAAGACCGTCTCGTAGGGCAAAGTGTGGTGCTTGACGGCGTAAAGTCCGAGAAGGCGCAGCGTTTGGAGAAGCGGACACGATGTCGATAAGAGATGCGAGCCACGGGTCTTTTCGCTGCTCCGCAGGCATATCAGCGAGTGTTAGAGACGAGAGGACGGGATCAGCCGCCGAGGAGCAAATAGGTGCGATGGTTAGGGGAGAACGAGACAGAGCGTCGGCGTCCATGTGTTTACGGCCAGATCGATATATAACGCGGATGTCAAATTCCTGAAGGCGGAGAGCCCATCGTGCGAGGCGGCCGGACGGGTCTTTAAGAGAGGACAGCCAACATAACGCGTGGTGGTCCGTGACGACGTCAAACTGGCGACCATACAGGTAGGGTCGGAATTTGGTTAGTGCCCACACAATGGCCAAACACTCCTTCTCCGTAACTGAGTAGTTGCATTCAGCTTTGGAGAGGACGCGACTCGCGTACGCGACGACGTATTCTTGAAAGCCATTTTTCCGTTGAGCCAATACCGCTCCGAGGCCAACGCCACTCGCATCAGTATGGACCTCGGTAGGTGCTGTGGGGTCGTAGTGGCGAAGGATTGGTGGCGAAGTCAAAAGACGGCGCAATGTGGTGAACGCTTCGTCGCACTCGACCGACCACGCAGTTAAGTCACTGTTTCCCCCGAGTAGCTTCGTAAGGGGTGCAATTATAGAAGCGAAATTCCGCACGAAGCGCCGAAAATAGGAGCATAGACCAATGAAGCTTCGAAGTTGCTTGAGCGAGACCGGCTTAGGAAACTCCGCCACTGCGCGCAGCTTGGCCGGATCAGGGCGAACACCTTCCTTAGAGACGATGTGCCCCAAAATGGTCAACTCCCGGGCACCGAAGTGACACTTCTTAAGATTTAGTTGTAGGCCGGCGTCAGTAAGACAAACCAAAACTTGCCGCAAGCGCTCTAGGTGCGTGGCGAAGTCGGTGGAAAAGACAACAATGTCGTCCAGGTAGCAGAGGCAGATGTGCCACTTGAACTTCCGCAAGATGTTATCCATCATCCTCTCGAATGTGGCGGGCGCGTTGCACAAACCGAAGGGCATTACATTAAATTCATAGAGGCCATCCGGGGTCACAAATGCGGTCTTCTCTCTGTCACAGGCGGCCATTGGTACTTGCCAGTAACCGGAACGTAAATCAAGAGAGGAAAAGTACTCGGCACCTTGGAGGCAATCAAGAGCGTCGTCTATACGCGGAAGGGGGTAATTGTCTTTGTGGGTAATTTTGTTCAGGCGCCGGTAATCAACACAAAAGCGAACTGAGCCATCTTTCTTCTTTACTAGTACCACTGGTGAAGACCAGGGGCTTTGAGATGGACGGATCACACCACGTTTTAGCATGTCCTCAACTTGCTCATTGATTACGCGACGCTCTGCCGCTGACACACGATAGGGGCGCTGTCGAAAAGGCGTGTTAGAGCCGGTCTGAATGTGATGCGCGACTGTGGAAGTGCGGCCGAGAGGTGTGTGGGCGGCGTAGAACGCGGAGCGAAACGTCTGTAAAAGGGCCACAAGCTGCATCCGGTAGGTGGAAGGAAGGGCGTCATCGATGGCGGTTCGGAAGAAGTCTTCTGGCAACGAATCAGGCGTCGGATCGGACTGCAGAGCATCGATGTAGTTACCACGGTTGGTCTCGGAGGCCTCCAGGTCAGAGAGAAGGTGGGCTGGTTCAATAGTACCGGGAGATTCCCCACGTAGTAAAGTAATCGGGCGCGGAGACGGATTGTAGATGAGTAGCTTCGTGAAGCCACCGTGAACATCGAGAACAGCAGACGGCAGCGGCAGGTGCTTGCGGTAGATGAAGGATGCAGACGGCGTAAATAGAACAGTAACGGCTGACACGGCAGGACACGAAAGAGGCACAAGGGCACAAGCTTCTGGAGCTACGTCGACATCTTCAGCGATGGCGAGCTTTTGAGGACACACTGAACGGTTGTCGTCGTGCAGTACGTCGCACAGTGCAGAAAATTCCACTTCAGCTCGGGCGCAATCGATCACGGCGTTATTTTTGGACAAGAAGTCCCATCCAAGGATCACATCGTGAGAACAAGACGACAAAACTACGAACTCTACACTGTACAAAAGACCTTCAATGACGACACGCGCTGTACATGCTGCTAAAGGTGCAATCCTCTCTTCGCTGGCAGTGCGGAGCGACAAACCGTTAAATGGCGTTGTAACTTTTCGTAATCGTCGGCAAAGTCGCTCATGAATCACAGACACTGCAGCACCTGTATCGACCAGCGCATGTACAGACAGACCATCGATAGAGATTGCTATAACGTTCGTGGGCAAAATATGAGGCCTTGAGCTTTTCGCAGAGCACGCAGTTCTCGCCTCATGAACCGCGGAACTTAGTTTCCCTCATCAGCAGGGGGTGGTCGCCGGCGCATTGGTGACAGTGACCTGCGACGTGGAGAAGGAGAACGTTGGGTCGTGTACGAACGCTGTTCGGCGGCGTATGCAGGCGAAGACGGTGCAGAACGAAGCAGCTGTGGGGAGTACTCCGAAGACGCAGGCTCGGGACGCGCAGCCATGCGGCGACGGCACCGACGGGCCACGTGTCCAGGGCAACCACAGTAGTAACAAATTGGGCGATTGTCAGACGTGCGCCACGGGTTGTAATAGCGCGGAGTCGCAGGATGAAGCGGAGCCGTTTGAGGAAGCGGTGCATGGCGTAGGACAGGCTGCACGGGTGGTAACGGCTCAGGCGGAGGCCGCGCAGCCACTGCCGCGTAGGTCAAAGGGGCTGGGACAGATGGTTGGCTATATTGTAGTGGTGCTCCGACGTATGTCAAGGGAGCAACGGCAGGAGCTTCCGGGAGCGTGGGAAGTGCTTCTGCGACTTGGTCGCGGATGACTTGCTGCAACTTTGGCGCCAAAGGAGAGGAAGCGTCAGTACGATGGGGAACGAGGGATAGTTGACGGGCAACTTCTTCTCGAACGAACTGCTTGATTTGTTGCAGCAAGGGGGACTGTTCTGCGTCAGCTGTTAAAGCTGCAAGAGGCTCCTGGTGTGAAAGCGAAGAACGAGTGATTTGACGGCGCTTGCGTAATTCCTCAAAGTTTTGGCATGCACTGATGACGTCGACCACGGTTGCTGGGTTTCTGGCCAGAAGCATCTGGCACGCGTCATCGTCGATTCCTTGTAAAATATGACCAATCTTGGCATGTTCTGTCATTGAAGCGTCCACGCGCTTGCACAGGTCTACAACATCTTCAATATAGCTCGTAAAATTTTCGCCGGGTAGCTGTGCACGGCGGCGCAAGCGTTGCTCAACGCGCAGCTTGCGCACTGCAGGCCTGCCGAAGATATCGGAAAAAGTGGCCTTGAAAGCAGACCACGAGGAGATATCGGCCTCGTGGTTGCGGAACCACAGGTTCGCAACGTCCGTTAGGTAGAATATCACGTTATTTAATTTGAGACCATCGTCCCATTTGTTGTGCGTACTGACCCGCTCATATGATGATAGCCAATCTTCCACGTCGTGGTCGCCGGTTCCACTGAAGATTGGAGGGTCCCGTTGGCGCAAAGCTCCAGCGCAGAAGACGGGGGACGAGGAGGCGGTTGGACTAGGAGTGGTAGCATCGGTCATGGCTGTTGTCGGTAGTGTGCGGCTGCGAAGCTCCAGGGCGGCAGGAAATCCTGACCTCCACCAAGTGAAAGGGGGTGTTTACTGTCCTTTAAAAGGGGTAATAGCCCTCTCCAAGTTTCACAGAGAACCACACAAGAGCACAGCCAGTCTAGGCCTCCACAAGCGAGCTCGAGCAGCGCAGCGGCACTTCGTCGTTCTTCTCCTTGTGATCGTGATATCCTCGCCTGGTTCATCTTCGTCTTCATAATATTTTCGCAGAGTTCACTACACTTCATACATAAATGATTATTATGCGGTGTGCTTTCTTTTGTAACAGAAGGAAAGGCAAGAAACAAAAGTGGTGATTGTATCACTTATTCTTTTTTTTTTTTTTTACAAAGTCTACAATATAGTAAAATTTGAGCAAAAAGGCGCAGCAAAATAAACAAGTAAAAATATAGAAATGCACCGCTAAAGGTTTTGGAGAAAGGCCGCACATATGACACCGCAATAATTTTAAAGTAGTCTGATACTAATTTTTGGTGGTATTTTTTTTTTCACTTGCTAATGATGCGCTAGATATTCCTGTATAATTCTCCACGTGGTTTCTCGCTTACCACCGCTAAGTAATTTATAATTAATTTTACTTTCTTCACCAGTTTCGGCTTCGCGGTTTCAGCAGCCGAGCGGTTGTTGTACGGTCACAATTGTCTAGGTCACGCGCGGGATTAAAAAAAAAAATAAAAATAAAGCTTTAACCAAAGACTCACTTATTAGCTCCTCATTTTGCGCTTTCAATACAGCCACTTGTTCTGCGCTCCATGCCAGTTTTCTCTTAGCTCTTCTCAGAGCGCGAGAAATGTTGCAGCATTTATTTGGCTAGTTGCATGCTTTTTCCTTCTTTCTGCGCATCTTGTGTAAGCCTCCGCTGGTATTTGCATTAAGCACAGCTAACCCCTTCAGAGTTGACGGTCAAGCGACACTTTTTCTGCAAAATATATTCCCATGAATGATATGTGCTTCCTGAATCAGCTGGTTGCAGGCCACATTCGGAACAAAGCCCCTCCAGTGCACTCTACCTATATAGCTCTATCTTCAGCTTTAGATATTGTTGTATTGTACGCGCTTTTTTTTTTCTTTTCCGAGAATATACACTGTAGTGTCCACAGAACTGCGTTCAGGCTTCCAAAAGTTATCACTTTTTCTATGTACAAAATGACAGTTGTTTTTTTTTTTTTTTTCTTTCTTTTTTTCTTTTTTTTTTTTTTTTTTTAGGCTCGATAACGCGCGTAGGCTACAGATCCAGCAGGTGCTTCGGTTAATTTGGTCCAAGTTGCAGGTATGTAAATTGAGTCAAATGGATCCCGAGGCTCAAAGCTGCACGTCTGCTGCTGCGGGCATGAGTTCTCGCTCGGCTCTTCTGCTGCCAGCTCCTTGGAAGCATTGTCAAACATCCTTGACGGTGCGTGCATGGCTGTCGTCTGCACCACTGGCATTACGGCACTGCGTTTTTGTCGTTTAGCGGCCGGTTGGTCACAGAGGTTCCTCAACTTTCTTTTCGATGTCTTCTTAGGCAGAAGATGGTTCGGATAATGGTCGAATAGCGTTGGTACGGTTGCGGGTTTAATTCGTGGTCTATCTCTAGCGAGCTCGTTGACGATGCCATTCACCGTCACTTGAACGTTCTCTCGATGTAGCTCTCCTCAAAATATTTTTCGCAGACAACACACGTTGAAGTCAACTTGCGGTCTTGTCTTTTAATCAGCCGCTTCCACTACGCAAGCTGCGCAGGGTCCGATGGCACACCGAACATAGAAACCTAGTCCTGATTCGAGCGGTAGCCATTCCGACAGAGCGACACGAAACATGTCTTTTCCCTGCCCTGATGCTTTATTTTTAGCATCATTAGTCGTTGCAAATTTAATTATCTCATATGAATGCAAGAAACAGAACGACTAAAACAAAAGAACAGCGTAGACGCGTCCAAAGCGCTCGAACCCACTGATGGCTCGGCCAGCGCAGCTGCGGCAAATCAAGGGCGCGCCGGCGGTCGACGGCGTCGACGGCACCTTTACGATGAGCAGCGCCCCTGGCGGCCAAAGTTTGAAGGCATCGCCGGCGCGGACACCTCCTCCCATTGAGAGAGCCCTCCGCACGGCACACTAGCCAGTATATTCTAGGCACTATAACAGCCGGATCACCTTAAGGGCAGCCATATTGGATAGAATTTAGCTTACCGGAGACGTATTACGTCTCCCGGAGACGTACAGACGTAGACGTATCGGACGCCTACTGCGCATGCGTGAAAACTGCCGATACGTACAGGCGCTGGAGACGTACTCCGGAGACGTATGCCGCGTGACGTCCAGCTTTACCGTAATCTCGCGAGATCTCACGAGATTTCAGCAGCCATGGAGCCAAGCCGCCAAGCTAAGCCAAGCGCCGATGGGATGGTGCTACGAGTGCTTGTAGAGTGCTGCTGTGCGCAACGGGCCACATAGTTCTTCCGTTTTCACATTAGCGTCATCAAATGCTGTAATACCCTTGCCCCGGCCGTGCCAAGAAAACATCATGCGCAAGCGTTTCAGTGCGGCGGACGACCAGCAAGTAGCTCGAGATCGCCACCATCCTATGCATACACTGTACAGCGCAGGGAGAAGGCGCCGTCGAAAGAAGTTGCAACGATTTCTAGGGATCCGCCGACGGCGAACGAGCGCTCGCTCCGCTGCGCAATGAAGGCGTTCGCAAAGGCCTTTGCAAGCCATCCAGCGTCAGAAAAAAAAAAAAAAGAAATGATTCTGGTAAGTCACTACCCACTACCTTCTCTGTTCAGACGATCGGACTGGACAGCGGACTGTCCGAGCGGAACAATTAGTTATCATATGTGACGAAAACGGCACTTTCGAGTAGCTCGGAATGGCAGTGACTCGGCGCCTGCCGATCGCGTGCGCTCCGAGTAGGAGTGGTGGTGGATGATGCTTTCCCACGATACATACGGCCCGCCCGTCTGAACACCGCCTAGTCGATTGCTGGGGAATAGCAGCGCAAAGTCAAAAGCCACTTACGTTGTGCGAATTAGATACATGATATTTCAGCATTTTTGCTAAGCATGGCTCGAGTTGCATAATATAATACACGTCGTGTAGCTGCTTTTGTTTACATGTGCATGTAAATGTGCACAGCCACCAGGAGCCACAATAAATGAAAATTGTTTGCAAGATGATTTACTTTATCTTCTCAGACAATTAATTGTCTGGCACCATTAGCTAACAGCACATGCTGAATGCAGTGCCAAAGCCAAATAGTGCAAGAGGTCATTTAATTTTTTTTTTGCTCCAAGCTTATGAACTTGTGTCCCTGTGTCAGCACGTGAAATGAAGTATTTTATGCTGTTGGACAAAACATTCAGGCACTGGAAGTCTTATTAGCATTTACAAGTCGCAGAGGCTGAACTGGTTTGCTCATTGTGTTATAAAAACACCTGAAAATTAAAAAAGGATCCTTGTTAAGGACCATTGCATTGAATGAAGGCAAGTGTCTGCATCGTGGCACTTTTCTAGTGTCCTGGCGCAACTTTCAGCTGCACAATTAGATCCTGTATTATGTTGGCAAGTTAATTACCAATCATCTGTGTCTCATATGGTTATTCCCTTTCAGATGAAAATGAGCCTGCAAGTGCCTGAATGACATGGTGCCCAGAGAGACTCATGATGATGAAAGAAATCATGACAACTCCCGGAATAGTAAGCGACAACACTTCTTATATTACTTTCTTCAATGTTCTTGTTGAACACGTTACAGCTATTTACAAAGCACTGCAATGTTCAGTCTTGATTCTCTTACTGCAGTGTACAAAGTGTAGCCAGAGTGCTAAAGTAAGCTCGTGCATGTTGTTATGCACCGGAAAACAGCCCAAGATCTCATGGCTGCAGAAATAATTATTTCTTTCATTTGTTTGCTTGCTTCCATGGCACAGCCACAAGTCTGCACAGTGTGGAGCCGCTGCCGTCAACACCAAGCCTGCAGTCAGTGCCCTTGAGGGGTGAGGACATATTTACTTATTTTGAGCAGCACCAATTTGTAAAAAGTTTTATTTATCTCAGTGCCTTAACAACTTACTATAGTTTAAAACTCAAGACTGCTTAGTACAACTGCACTAGAATTGTTAGCTTTTGCATTCATGCCAAAACTATGCATGGACCAGCAGCAGCAACAGTGCATTATACAAAATGTAATGGCCTATGAAAGCAGCGATAAATGAAATAAATGAGTAGGAAAACAAATTATTCACAAATTTTCATGTTCATGGTGCACACTCACGAGACCATCGCAATGCTTTGTGTATTGTTATGCTTGTCTCAGACTGTTTTGAACCTACACTCCATTTGGTGGCATGACTGAGTCTTCGGTTTGAGAGAAGAATGACGTTTCGAAGATGAGAGAACAAAAACAATGAAATTTGATTGCACTTCTGCAGACTTATGTACATACTTCAAAGGTCTTAACAGCAAAAGGTCAAAAGCAAGTTCATAGCAATGATAGACTATTGAGCCTCTTGCCCAGGGCCAGTATTGTTTTTTTTTTACTCCACAAGAAACCTTTAAACAATCAATCCAGCCCTCTCACAGAACTTTGGCCAATAAAACACGGCACATCTCTTCGGGTCAATCAGCCAGTCAATCAAACAGTATTGGTAAGCAATGTTCCTGCAGTCATACCTTGGGAACAGGCGAGGAGACATAGAAACTTCCTTTTTCACTTCGATAGCGTTGCAATAGTCTAACAAGGAGTCTGTCTGCCAGAAAAACACAGGGCATGTCTGATGTCACATACAGTGGATCAAAACAGCATCTGTAGAACTCAACTCCTAATGGATCAGTGTAATGGTTTTATGGCCATGTCCCTTCTCCCAAACAGCCACCGTATCTTTCTGTGCGGTGTGGCCTCAGGCACCCCTCTCCAGAATGTATTCATCATCGGGCAAAGCGTGGGAAGTTCCCACATGCTTTTTCTTTTTGCGGCTTCACACTTTTGTGTGATGTTTGCCTGGACGCGTGATGCATTTCCAGCTCTTAGGTCATTGCAGCATGCTGCTGTGCATGTGCATAATCAACGCAAAAGCTCAGAAGTAATATTTTATAGAGACATTTCTACCGCAATTACCCATTTGGTGAATTTTATTTATCCTCAAGAAAAGGATGGCAAAATTATATTATTTATTGTTTACTCCACCCTCCACTGTGGTCTTAATGCATTGGTTGATGTGAAAAAATGATTCAATTTGTTCTCAATGTGCATCAGAAGGAGCGTTCACTGACATAAAATAACATCAAATACCATGGAAAATCTTTTGCATATGCCAGCAACAGGCAAGTCCCAGTATAGATTGCTGTTGAACGTGACACTTAGCATTCTCTGCGAGCCTACAATTGTAATGTTCCGGCTCTCATTGCTGACAGCACGATTAAAAAAAATTTTTTTTTCTGGGAAAATAATCAGCGTTGTCTTTGAACAATTTATATTAAGTTTGTTTGATTGAAACCACAACAATAATGTTAACAGGAAGGCTTTGCTTTGCTTTGTCAACGTGTCTGCATCAGTGCCCGTCATAATAGAACAGTCATCTGCATGTGGTGGTGGCAAAACTAATAAATATCCAACAGGTGCAAGATAGGTGTCAACTTATCCGCAAAGATGACGGCCTGGAGTCCTTGGACATGGGCGACGTCAGCTAGTCGGATTAGACCTAGCAGAGTTTCAGGGCGTGAGCTCGACAGTAGTTTCCCAAAATTATTTTTTGTCTCTCGATTTATATTTTAGATTTCTGGACACGCCCATATCATATGTACCAGATCCACCCTATATATGTACGACAAATTTAATGGATATGTCGATGTGGGCAATGTCTTTGATGAACACTTTCAACAACAGTGGCCAAAGCAGGCTTCCTTGTGAAACACTGTTAGTGACTGTTAGATCGTTCAAATGGTGATTACTCAGGCATGCTATTTGTGTTTATTCTCCTCTCCTTCGGGGCAAGTGCCAAGGGATATACCCTACAACCTGTGTGCAATTCTGTTCACAACTATATAATCACACCAGGTAGATTGCTACAATGAGAATTCACTGCCTTTTCTTTTCCTTTCTTTTTTTTCATGAAATTCTAGTTTAAGATTTGTAATTATCAAAATACCCAATTGCTTGTCCATGAACCTTTTGTACTTGCTATATACCATGGCCTATTCCCCGCCGTGGGTATGTGCCATTACCACTAAAGACAGTCATCAATGGGTCTGATACATAGGTCAGGGGTGGAAGCAGGCTCAAGCATTTTGGAGCAGCTTTGGGAGCAGCGAGACAAGAGTTTTGGAGCAGCTTTGGAGCAATGAGACAAGAGTTTTGGAGCAGGTTCCTAAGGTCAAATGCCTCTGATAATTGTAGTAATTATTTTTCTCTTTCTGACAGAAAAAGATGAGCTCTTCCTTTTTATGCAAGTTCAATGCCTCTCCAACTTCGCACTCATTTCTGACAAGACAACGGCCACCAACTTGAAACAGACTAGCCAGCAAACAAAATGCTTGCTGGTGTGCTTTATAACTGAACACCTAGTGTGACCTTGTGACCTAACGCATTTGCCTATTCTGACTTGACAGATTCAAATGTCAAGTTTACCACTTCAATGCACTGAAGCAATGCCACTAATTTGGAGCTCAGATTAATGGACATGACATTTCTGCTCTCTATCTTGTGCATATCCTTTTTTGATCCTATGCCTGTGCTGATAAATTCCTGAGCAGTGGTCAGTAGTGCCTTCAGGAAATGTAGATGGCACTGAAGGGTAGCCTTTTCATCCTTCAGCATTTTTACTTCACTACCTCCTTCCAATAGTTTTATCATTCTTTGCTTGAGCAATGCTGGGGCTCATTTTTTAAATCTTGGCAATAGGCCCTGTATGGCTTTCCAACACTCTTGAAACGCTTCCTAGTGAGTGACATCTTTGGAGTACCAACCCATAACGATTCAAGTATGATTTTGTCTGCCGTAGGCCCGACAAGCTTGTTACTGAAAAAGAGGCTCGATAGGTGCCTGCTTGTTCTTAGACCACAACCATTAGAATAACTCATGTGGTTTTTCCAGTCGGACAAGTTTCCTTCCGAACGACTCACGGTAGTTTGCGCCTATCCGCTTCGCTTTTTGCTCTTGCTTCTCCCTCCACCGGCGATTCAAAAGGCTGAGAGGAGGTGCTACGTCACATGCACAGTGCATTTTTTTTGCAGTTATCTCCAATCGCCAGTGACTCATATTAAATTTACTTGCAAACAAATATTTATTATGCCACATGCTTCCTTCCCTTACAAAAATTTCGTTTGTATTAAGCCCAGTGCTAGATGCGTTATATCTTTGCCACTGGTGCAAAGACATTGTTTGCGTGTTGCACTAAATTTGATGGTAGAACATTAAAACAGCCAATTTGGAGCAGTTTTGGAGCAATATTGCATTTTGGAGCAGGATAGAGCAGGAAAAGCAGTTTGGGAGCAGAATGGAGCAAATGGAGTGGCAATTCCACCCCCGATAGGTGCATTCACAAGAGGAGACTGCTGCACTTCTGTGCCATGATATAGGGGTATGCCATATGCCCAGACATTTCATGAATAATCATGTGCGTAGTTATTCACTGCAATACCAGCTGGAGAGCAATATTAAACAACCCCCAGCTTTCTCATAACAGCTTTAATTTTACAGTAATTTCTGTGAACACTGCACCTTTTCATTCCAGGAAGGTAGAAGAATACAACACGGATGTTTTATGCAGCACATGGTGACGAACACTGCCCCGTGTGAAGATGGACATGTGGAGATCAGCTGGTGAAATCTTGGCAATCAGTTGACAAGATGCTGATTGCGCTGATGAAAGAATGAAAGTTATTTATGTTGGCACTATATCACATTGCAGATAGCACCAGTTTATTTTCTCCAAAACTCTCTCAACCATGTTCACTTTGCCAAATAAATCCCAAATACATTTTTGCAACACAAATGCTGTCGGTGTGTTTCTGTTCTTGCATTTTATGGTGCATAAGCAGCTAAGGCTACAGTTTCGCAAATACAGGTCCAAAATTATCTGCAAAGGGCATTACACTAATTTTAAATTGCATATTTTAAGAAATATTTGCATTGTGAGAATTGTAAACATATGCAATGACTCAAAAAAAAAAAATATGTGCGCAACCTCTCTCAAGTGAGCCTCAGCTACAACGTTGAAAACACTGTTAGTGGCCTGTGGTCACCACTTCACCAAAAGAAATTCAAAATGTCCCGTCACATAGTGGTAATTGCTAAAAACATATCATAGGTCAGTGTTTCTCAAATAAGGGCCCACGAAGTGATTTTCAGGGTCCACAAAACCCACAGCTGCAAAAAAAAAAAAAAAAAGATATGCGTGATAGCTTTGGCCTGACTAGACACAGTTTTGCAGGGTTAAAATCTAGGAGATTCAAAGGCGACATTAGTTTATGAAAAAAAAAAAAAAAGAGTGCGGAAACAGAGGGAGAGTGCATCTGCGGCATGCGTTGGTAAAACTCGAGCTCTGGCTGCACTACTGGATGGGGCTACAATGCAAAGCGTCTCGGGCATGATGACAACATGACAGCTCAATGAGAGTACAATTAATTCAGTAGTGTACAGAAAACTGAATAATGACTCTAGCAGTACATGTGATCAATAATTATATGAGCTCTGAATTAGCGGCATGAAGTGAAAAACCATAAAATGGCATCATCACTTTTTGCATCTGGTAGCACAGGTTCTCACTGAAGCCGTCAGACGGCCTGACGAAGACAAGCTGTGGTGGTTCGCCGCCTCGTTCGCCAAAGCAGATGGCACTTCACACATACAGACACTTTTATAACTCAGATGCCACCTTTCCTTAATCTAGACAATACACAAATGCATACACAACCGTTCGGGTGAAACACTAGAGACGGCCCACGCGGCACAACTCATGTACAGCGTTCAGACTGGTGGTCTAGTGCATATTTGCGGTCACAAGCATCTCGTGCCACTAACAGTTCGAAGTCAGCGTTGGGAACAAGTGAAGCCGTTGGTCCGGAGCACAGCTGTCAGGTGTCCACCAGTAGACGGTCACGCAGTCAAAGGAGCATGGGAGACAATGCCGAACCAAAGTCATCGCGTCCTTTCAGTTCGCCAAGTAGCGAGATGGTAAACCGAAACTGTCATATCGCTGCACACAACACTCGGGCAAAAACCCCTGCATTTGAACACGAACACTATCACACGCCACCCTAAATGCCACCACGCACACACCATGTCATGTTGAACACTGTGAGACGAGAACAACGAGAAAGTAGTCATGCACTGCTGCAATCAATCGAGATAAATATTGCTGCATCTCGCATAAAAAAAAAATTCATAAAGCTGCATCTCGGCATAACAGCGTCAACAAATGAACAGCATAAATCTTTGGGTAGCATTGTTGCATGCAGTGATGCTCATCTTGGAAATGGAGTAACTGTTCCAGAAGTGGACATGGACGTACACAGGCTCACAACTGTATTTTACTAACCGAAAGAGGACATATATACAGCAAGCAAAAGTATAGCGTTGAGCATGCGGTTTTGTGCACTTTATATATGTCATCGTTACTTAGTAAAATCCAGTTGTGAGTCTGCAAGCCTCCTGTCCACTTGTTTCTGATGTCCAAGTTTCCTAGTGCACTTACCCTATTTACAAGATATGCACCACTGCATGCTGCAATTATGCTGTAAGGAATACAGAGATGAATTTTGCAACTGTTGACAAATGCCTCAACTATGAAGGTCACTGCTTGCCATGCTTGTCCATATATGAGAAAGGCAGCCTAAAAAAAAAAAAATGTTCCAAATTTTTTGACCGCAGGACATAGGCCGACACTTCTGAAAAGGCACAAGGTATTGACCAACTGAGGCAGACACAAGACAAAGTAGATAGACACATGACAGCTGTACAAAGATGTTCGGTAGTTCATTGCGCAACTTTATACATGCGCCCTACCTGTTACCATCTCAAAGTTTGGTTCTTGAAATAGTCAATAAAAGCAAAATCCCATGCTACGCTGCCAAACCCCCCTCTACAGCTTTCCTAACACTGCTAATTGCCTTGTTGAAGGCAACATGATGAGGTTGCAGTACGGCACCTCCAAACAGCTTGTAGAGTAGAGGCCATCGGGGGTAGGCTGCATCACTATAGATCACATATTTATGACCCATGGTGATCTTCTGCAGGTTCTCAATGTGCACCGTCTCCTTGAGGATTCCTAAAAGATAGCAAGAATTAAAAATATAACCAATGCGGGTCTACACAGGTGCCTCTTCTTTTTGTATAATGAGATGTAATTACAGTTGCAAGTTTTTAGATACAATTTTTTTCCTACAAATTTATAAAATGCCACATGCTAACACAATCTTGCATCACATACTTAAGTGCCACGTTTCTTTACAGATGAAATGCTGTTTTTCATGAGGTGGGTCATTGAGTACCCTTTCCCAAAAACCAACTCAAAAAATATAAAAGTACTTGTGGAATTTTCGCAGCAGAGATGTTAGGCTTTAATTTGGAAATGCACTCCCCTGAATATGAAAAACATATTACAGCTAGTTACTGCAATGAAGACATGACTGAACAGGCTTACCTGCATCGTGACGTCTGCCTTTAAATGGCCCACTGGCAGACTATGGCATTGGTACACATTAGTGCCTGATATTTCTGCACAGGCTCCACTTGTGCCCAGAGAAGTCCTCCTTCTGAGCCACAGACGGTCGACAAATTTGCCTTGCTGTGCCATGATGAAACCCCAGCAGTTGAGCATGGGGGCCTTCCTTTGCATGCACCACCTGAGGAGGAAAAATTGGAGCGGCTGCAAGCAACGATCGCTTATAGAGTCCCTATAAAGTGGTCATGAGAAAATAATCTTTCAGTGTGCACCTTCTTTACTGTGCCGTAGCATAATACTTATTGCATTGCTTTTGAAAGAGTTCACTAGCGTTACCTCGTACAGGCCCGTCAATTTTAAGGTGAAAATCTTTAATGGCTCATACTGTCGGCATTCGTTTGTCTGGTCACACTATAGCTGTCAATCAAATGACGTCATGATGATGCCATCAGAAAAAATTAAAATCCTGTTTCCGCTGGGAGCCGAACCTCTATTCCTCGCATCCCCATCCGAGCGCTTTAGCCAACTGTGCAACGTTCGGGATCTTGAAACACACATCAAAATTCTCCTTGTCTACTGTAAGGATGATAGTAGCGATGACAATGAAGTTGGAATTAGCAGTGATGACATTAGCAATGATAATGACGGTGCATTTAATTCATAATGATGAGAGCAAACGTGATGCACCGTGTGCACCAGCAACGCTTAGATTTTCACATTTCTGCAGTGTAGATTCCGCAGTGCTCCCGGATTTTTTCAACACTATCATCGACACTTGATTTTTTTTTTTTTTTTTTCAAAGCAAGCGAAATTCAGAAACCTACACTAGGTTATTTTCTTTTTTTTTTTTTTTTTTTTTTTTTTTGTAATTGAAAGATCATATATACATCTCACTTTTGCAAAAACAGTTTGAGACAGTAAGGATGTAAATAAAGACCAGGAATTTCACAGAAATCATGTGCCAAATCAAAAATGAGCCAGATTCTGCTGATGTGCAGATGGAAATGAGCCAAATCTATTTTATTCTTGACAGCTTTCTTTCTCAGCTTTAGCATGATAGGGTGGACTACTGCGAATGTAAATTCAATTATTGCTTCTCCATAGCTACTTCCTTATCACTGTCTAGGATACGAAGAGATCACAGGAAAATCTGAAGCCAGAAGATAAGAACACTGGGAACATAGGCCTGCAGCAGACGAAGCAGTTTGTGCATAAAGCTAGCAAAATAACTTATAAAAGACTACATTCAGTTTAGCCTGTTGGCAGCGGCTTTCTGCATTTAGCAACATAAGCAAATAGCCGAAACTGGCAAGAAACGACAATATTTGCCGCTGTCTTGTCGCTTTGCATCCTATGTGCATCTACCATTCCCCGGCAATACAATGGTGCACTGAATTAAAATAGCTCTTCATTAAACACATTCCAACTAATTTCTACCAATAGAAAATAGCCTCACATCTTTGCTTGAAGCAGAAGCCCACTAAGCATTTATTTGCTCCCTTTAGAGCAAATCAGTGCTGCTGATTGTGTGACAATGAATATTACAACTCTTCATCAGCTGTGTTCACAGTATGATCATTTACAGGTATTATTTTCACAAAAAGACTAGAAACGACTCTGAAAAAAATTTCCTTCAGTCGAAGTAGGGTCAAATATAGATTTTCATATCGATAAGGGCCAAATCCAAAATTGCTTACATTGTTTAAATTATTGCATAAAATTTTATGAAATTTCTGTGTTGAGTATTTCTAATACATGAAGCAAATTAAAAAATAACTTGTGCTGATAACAACCTTTTGCGTATTTCTCAGTTTGTGTTTCCGTGGGCTTCCCTAATTTAATAAAAAAAAATATTGACTTGTAAGTGTGCTAGTGTTTATGTTGATGACCTTATGCTGTGCTAGTGATAAAATCGAAAAGCAGCATAGCACTGGTTGCATTCGGGACGTTAAACAGTTTCACTAAATTCGATGTCGACAAGAGAGCACCTTCCCAAAGCTCTACAACCGAGTTGGAGAGCAGGGATATATATATATATATATATATATATATATATATATATATATATATATATATATATATATATATGCCTGTGCACAAGTGTGCCTAAGTTAATTGACGTAAAAAAAAAAAAAAAAAGATCAATGATTACAGCAGACGTTCGGTGACTGGGCACGAGTCAACTGCAATCGTTAATGTATATTATGTTTTACAGTAGCCAAAACTGCTCGCCTGCTAGAAACGACACAACGTCGTTACGCGCCAGAGAGCATTGGTCCTATGCCATCATCCCTAGGAGCATGAGCGCTGGTGCCTTTCGACTACAAAATGGTAGGGTTTTGACGTAGTTATATCGAGTAGAAGGCTCGGTAGCGTTTATGCACACATGGAAGCTGATGGGGATGATGTGCAATGAGTAGCGCGAGAGTGCGTAGCAGTGTGCACGCGGGATGATACGACATCCCGCCCCGCTTCTCACAAGGAATTTATCGCTTTAAATCCGCTCCGGCCCTTTTTTTTTTTTTTTTAATTTGAAAGCGCTATAAGCGGTCGCACAAGTGTTAGACTGTTTTGATAAGCTCTGAACCTCAGGATTAGCGCTAATTCGCATTCAAAGATGACTACTGAAACGCCACAGCCAGTCAGCTTTGCTTTACATGTTTCGGCGGGCATATTTATTTGACACAGAAAGCACTGCTATCAATAATTTGGCTTGTAACCGTCAAGCCACCACAGCCACCACACCATGCGCTACTTACCTCGGAGAATCGCTGAAGAGCTTGCAGATCAAGCCACTTGTCATATCGTAGAGTAGATGACCGAAGTAAAAATCGAGCTGTGCCAAGGTGCCTCGGAGCCGGAGACCCTGACACGCTGCGCACTGATGACCTCATTTGGAATTAGGAGGGCTAACTGCAGCTCTCCGAAATCCTCTTTCTAGAATCTAAAAATCCTGTTGAACACTATGTTGTTGTTGGCGCCGATGTTGAAGGGTACCACGCTCACGTAAGTTCCTTCGAGGCTTTGGAATATCGCGCTCCCGTTGAAATCAATGCATGTCTTCAAATTCATCCCATGATAGGGTGCTCAAAAAAGCTGCCTGTCGTGAAGGGTGAAGGATGCTGTCGGCATGATGTAACGTAACGTGGGCAGGTTGCACCGATAGCACGAGCAAATTCTAGCACACGACCGAACACCAGCAAACACGAGCAGTTGTTTCCTTCCTCCATGCGAGCACCAAAACAAACGGATTTAATGCAACTAGGCTTGGATTGTTCAGGCTTGCTGCAGGTGGCAAAGTGGTTAAAAGTGAGCTCAAATTAATAATTATTCGAAACACAGCTAACACATCAACATGATGACTTCGGGGGATCTGCATGTGACATTTTTGTGACATTATTTGAAGCATTTATTAGAAATAGCTTCTATCTTTTTTTATTGGATAGCCATCATCATCATCTGCATGTACGTCTAGCGATACGTCTTACGTATGGGCGATACGTACAGCCACCATAGTACAGCTAAAACGTGTTTTGCCCGGTGTGAGCCGAATACGTCTACATCAATTTTCACGCATGCGCAGTAGGCGTCCGATACGTCTACGTCTGTACGTCTCCGGGAGACGTAATACGTCTCTATTTCTCGCCGACCGCGTCATCCGCGTCGGCCACGCATCCCAGCATTCCTCACGTGCAGTGAAGATGGCGGCCGCGCGCGCATTTCAGACACTGTTGCGGAAAAGCTGCTAGAAGGCATTCGAGGGCAGCCCTGCGTCTATGATACCAAGCGGATTGACTACAGAGACGTTCAGAGGAAAGGAAAATGCCTGGGATGCAAACTGTCAGTAGAGCGGCCGGGCACAGCTGTGAGTTCTTCGCTGCGGTGCGTGTGCCATACACGTTTTAATGCATTGCTCTAGGAGGTGTAACGATGGTGTTGTTTCACTTATCTGCAGTACATTCAATGGAAGAATACCAAAATCTGCGGAAGCGGCTTCGCATAGAGTTGTGACCTGTACACGCCGGAATCGAAGGCCGTACTCGATTTGGCCACACGGAACGTCAGCGGCTCAACAACCAGGGAATTCGCGAAATTTATGGAATTCTACAGGAACTGCGGCCGGCCGGCACTTCTGTTGCTGAAGCTTTCGGGGAACGGCAATTTTGTCCATTTTAATCCGAAGCACGCTCTCACTTGAGACTGGCCATGGACTGCTCCTTGCCGGACGTGTCGTCTGCTACACGCGGCGCGGAAGCATATGGAGCGGCCGGCATACACGTAGCTGGTACGTGCTCCCGCTGCTCTCTACACGGCTGCAGCGTGGTTATGACTACATTATGGCAGTTCTGGCTTCGAAGGCAAGCATTACCTCAGAGAACGCGCGCGTTTGTGTGCTGAGAAACTTATTGCCATAAAAGAAGTGTGACAGCGCTGTCGACTGGGTCGCTAGAACCAGCGTTCTTGTAACGTTTCTGCTCTTCGGTTTCATTTCTCTTTATTAGGCGTATTAAATTTTGACGTAGCCATTCATCGTGCTGTCATAACATTTTTCGCTTCTTATGTAACCTCTACCTTCTTTTCCAATTTCAGTCCAATTTGTGGCAAGGATTCAAGCCACCGACATGTGTGCCTCCAATTCTATGCCGTTCACTGTAAATGTAGGGTGTGCACCGAGAAGACGTTGCGTCTTAATCGTAAAATATCAAAATCAAATAGAAGTGCGCTTTGCCAACTACGCGCCAGCCTCTAGATGCCTAAAATTGGCGGAATGAATGTTAAGGGTGCTATCGCGTCCTCTCTTCAACGTTTTTTTTTTTTTTTTTTTTTTTTTTTTAATCCGTCCTCTTCATGCTGACCTGCATGCTTTGCACCGGGGGAAACAAAGCCTGTTGAAACGATTACTTGGAAGTTCGTCATTTGTTTGTGTGGCTGATAGACTTCCTCGAGTATAAAAGGGCACAAGCTCTGCACATAAGAAATAACTTACTTCAAAGTGAACAATATCTGATCTGCATTTAGAAAAGGAAATATATTCCAGTACTCTCATGATATTTCGTGTAGCAAGGCTCTTTATTTTCTTGCTGGCGCATATTTCGAACGCAAAGGGCATTATTGTCACGCAGTGGTGACAAGGCCGTACACACCAAAAGAAGACACAAGCGTGAAATACTGAAATTAATTCTTTATTGGGCTGACTTGTGCCCGCAAAAGATAATTGCAACTCGGCGGCGGCGATAGCAACAGACGCGCTCGTCGATCGTCGAACTGAGAAATGCCTGTCGCACACATCAACGCTCAATTTAAAGCCGGCTCAGAACCATCCAGATAACGTCGCAAACTCTCACTAGCACAACCTGGCACATTGTAGAAACATGCGCGCATGGCCGGAATCTTCGAGAAAGATCTCGGCGCATCTTGCGCGACAAAGGAACTGATAATGGTGCGTCTCGCGACATCGAGCATTAACGAACAAAGAATACAGAATTGATACGCGTGATAAAATCAGAGTGATAAGGCCGCATGCAGGCGGCTGCTAAAAAACAACAAATACAGTTTTGAAGATTTCGCGGCATTATATACCGAAGAGAAAGCACCCAATAATCGCGCTGTCCCGTTTGTTTCGACAGCAATGCCAGTAGAGAACTTGCAAGATTTCAAGAGCCCATCAGTGTACAACAACAGTACAACAGTGGCGACGAGTATACGGACCTGAAGGAAGACCCAGCACATGACAGCGGAAAGGATACACGCCCGGCCCCAGCAGTGAGCCACAAGCCGATCAGAAAGTTAAGTGGCAACATTACCTCACCAAAGTGGAAGCTTAATTTGAGGCCAACAGCATCAGTGACGATAAACAGAAAAGGGCGTTGCTCATAGCATGGTCTCTAGGCACAAAGACCGTCGCTGTGCTATGCGTAAAAGTTGCACGGTTAAAACCAAATTCTCTGAGCTATGAGGACGTAGTAAATACACAGCTACTACGACCCAACGCCACATGAAATCTCGGAGAGTTATAAGTTCTTCAATCGGCCTCAGAAGGCGGAGGAGTCAGTGCAGGAATTTATAATTGCCATAAGACCAATAGCGCAAAACTGCAATTTCTCATCAATGTTGGACAGAATGATCAGACACCGTATTGTATGCGGTGTCAGGTCGACGAACGTAGAAAAGCAGCTGCTGGCGAAGAAAGACCTTACTTTACAAGAAGCAGAGGCTCTCGCATTAGCTGCAGAAAGTGCGGAAGTCGACGCCCAATGCATGACTGGGAACCTCGAAGAAGGGAAAGTAAATAGGATCGTTCAACGCAGTGAGCCTAATATAAAGAAGCAGACCCTTGGTGCACAGAAACAATGCCGATGTTGTGGAAACTATGGACACAAGTCCACAGCTTGCCACTTTAAAAAGCGCTGGTGCTTTCACTGTGGGCAACAAGATCTGGCAAAAATGTGCCTGTCCAAAGACCGCGTTCACAGAACAATGTCAGTAAAGACTGAAACCTTGGACGACGAAGACAGCGATAGCAACGCATCCCAGATTTGGTCCTTGCGTACAGCGCTGTTGCTTGTGCCACCCATTCAGCAGAACTTCGCGTGGAATGGCTTGAACGTAAAGATAGATATTGATACTGGTTCGCCGGTCTGCGTGATTCCAAATTAGCAATCTTTCAAAAAAGCATCGTCAGTGCTGGCCGCCTCTTGAGAATGCAGCGATGATGTTATCTTGTTACCTTGGCCCATTCTCGGTACTGGGTGTCCTCATTATGGAAGTTTCTTATCAGGCTGTGACAGTGCAGTGTAACCTGATGGTGTTGGACTGCAAAGGCCCAAGCCTTTGAGAGCGAGATTTATTACAGAAGCTGAAGGAAAGAGGCCGAGCTGTGCTACACGTGAAGGCGCAACCTGAAATAGAAAGCGTGGCGCCCCAAACGGTCGCGCTAACTGCTTCGACACTATTGCAGCAGCACGCGCACCTGTTCTCAGAAGGTACCGGACTCATTAAAGGCCCGCCGGCACGGATACACCTGAGAAGTGGAGCGATTCCAAAATTTTCCAAGACAAGAAAGGTTCCTTTTGCTCTTTGCGAAAGTCTCACAGGAGCTGGACAGGCTCCAAGCTGCTGGTATAATATCCTCGGTACCTTACTCGGATGACATTGCCTTGCTGAGTAACTCGGGGGAAGAACTGCAAATAATGATTGATTACCTAGACAGGAAAAGTAGAAAGGCAGGCTTAAAAATCAATATGCAGAAGACTAAGGTAATGTTCAACAGCCTCGGGAAGGAACAGCAGTTTACGTTAGGTAGCGAAACACTGGAAGTAGTAGGCGGATATGTCTGCTTAGGACAGGTAGTAACCGCAGATCCGAAACATGAAAAGGGAATAACAAGAATAAGATTGGGATGGAGCACATTTGGCAAGCACTCACAGATTATGACTAGCAGCTTACCGGTATCGTTCAAGAGGAAAGTATACAACCGTTGCATCTTACCTGTACTCACCTATGGGGCTGAAACGTGGAGGCTAACCAAGAGGGTTCTACTTAAGTTGAGGACAACCCAGAGGGCTATGGAACTAAAAATGGTAGGGGTAACATTAAGAGACAGATAACGTGCAGTGTGCGTCAGAGAAATAACTCAGATTACTGACATTCTAGTGGAAATCAAGAAGAAGAATGGGCATGGGCAGGACATGTAGTGCGAAGAGAGGATAACCGATGGTCGCTTAGGGTAACAAACTGGATTCCAAGGGTAGGAAAGCGTAGCAGGGGGCGGCAGAAAGTTAGGTTGGCGGATGAGGTTAAGAAGTTCGCAGGTGATTATTTGCAACATAATAATCAGAGCCCAATTTTTACTCCATGCAAGAGCGCCCATGTTTACCAAATGTTTTCCTGCAAATGCCAAACGATTAGACGCATCGATCAGATCGCGTTCTGTCAGATTTAGCATGTGCTATAATTTGTGAATTTTTCCATACCGATGCAGTACAGTTGTTTTGCTTCATGTGGTCAAACGGAAGCGTTCTTTGTATGCTTCGAAATTCTCACATGCTTCTATGTCACTTTTGCTAACATGATCAAATACCTTTCAGAGCACAGGAAGTCGAGTTGCTTCAAAACATGGTTCAAATATAAAGTCAACAAATTGGGCGTGAGTGGACGCCTGCGTGACACGGTATCTACCTTAAGGCCCCCGTACGGTCGTTTTTAGAGGCGCTGCACTCGTCCGCCCTCCGCCAGCTGGCGGACGCGTTCGGCACGGGTGGCGCATAGGGTGCTATACGGTCACTTTGGGGCATCTTTTGGGTGGCGGATTTCTCCAGCGCTCTGATTGGCGCGCCCGGCGCGCATTGCTTCGAACGTCGAAACGCTGCATATGACGGCTGCGGCGCTGGTTTGGGGAAACTTTTCCTCTTCACGGTGGCTCTCGATCGTCGGCTATCAAATTAATTTGCACCCTAGCTGTAGATTTATTGAGCCCCCGAATATACAGCACAAACAGTATAAACTGACCATTAGTAGAGCGATTAAGTCGCCGGCGATGCAATCATCCAGCAACAGCGTAGACGCGTGCACGCATGCCCCAGCGGCACTTGCTTTCGCCGTCTACTTGGTGTGTTTATGTTAGTATCAGGAGAAGACGGCACGAATTTTTTAAGTACTCCCGGACGTATACATGGAAAGGTAAAGTGTATATATTCATATCTCTCCTGCCTGTGTTCACGCGTGCACTTCGGTATAGCACTCGCGGCAAAGATGCAGGAGCTGGTCATTTAATGTTTTCATCCGAAATTACAGCCTAAACACATTTTACAACACGCCTGTTTTACTATGAGAAAATAGACTGCAAAGCATAAGCAAACATGCACATCATTTGTAGCATGTACAGAAGCACTGTTTTCCGTGCGGTTCTCCCCGGTGGTAGCAATCTCTTAGTGGCGTACATTTCGCCACGTAATCCTCATTTCTGGCTGCAACGTACAGCTGTGGTGTTGCATATGAGATGCATTTGCACGCAGAAAATGTGTCGAGGTTCATGACAGTAACAAATCTTTAAAAATGCATGGAATCATTTGTTATGGTATCCATATGCTATAGCAAATGATTCAAACAGTGAATGTTCAAATTATCTCTAAAATTCAATGTGTTTACTTTTTCAAAGACATTTAAAATAGCTGCTCAACTAGTTTATTTGTATTCAGTTTGGTTTTCAGCAGTATTCATATTTGATTCAGCAGCAAGACTATGCTATTCATAATCAGTTTGGTTGGCAAAACTACAATTCGCATGCCCCCCAGTACGTAATACTAGTTTCTCCATCTCTGTGCTCAGTGCTGCCTATATTAATAAGTGCCTTCATGTCAAGTGCAGCATACACTTCCTTTTCTTGACCTATGCCATTTGGTCTTCCTAGGTTTCATGTGTGTGCACTACTTTTGTCATTTCAGACACAGAAAGTAGCAAATGAAATTTGGCGATTGAGTGTTAACATGCAACACAGCTCAAGCTACTCAGCTGCGGCATGTACTGAAAAGAATTGTTACCGATTGAGACAGCCTCTACCAGTCAAATTTCAAGCGAAATATTTGTACAGTTAGTGCCGAGCACAAATAAACAAGAATTATGGCACAATTGTGCTGCTGGTGAGGAAGAGTCCATAAAGTTTTCGAAACATTGCATGATATGAAATGACTATTCTAAGTACAAATATGTATATATTGGATGTTTTGTGTGGAATGAGTGTTTTATTCTTCTGTTGTAGTTTTATTTCACTGTTTCATCATACTTAAAAACAATACAGCTAAGAGTAAGCACTGAAAAGTCGCGTCACTGCACAACAGAGTAATAGTGCATGGCTGGAGCGGTCAGTTGGGATAAAGAAATACTTAGCGCCCACTGCCTTGCATCAGCTAAGGGTACCCACTTGTAGAGAAAAACTGTCTAGGGGTTAATTGTAAAACAGTGACCAAGTGTAATGGCATGTCACTTAGTTGCCAGGACAGCATGCAGACTTGATGGAATTTTGACTTGTCTGTGAACACGAAATACTATACTTCTATGACTAGTGTACTTACCTACCCCAGTCCTTTGCTTTGTTTACATAACTATCCTGCAAGCCCATACATCAAGTTCATCGTGGAGTGAATAAACAAATCCTCAATACAATTCAAGGAGCAGAAACCAATTGTAGTGGCATGTAAACACAGTGCAATTCTCCAAAAGAGTCACGACAAAACTGTACCTTGTGATATTGAATAAAAATATCCCCTCTGAGAATTCAATACTCTTCTGAGAAAGAAAACTGTGCTTGGAACTCTGAACTGACAAATAAAAGAAAAATGGAAGAAAGCGAGTGTGTGTGGATGTTAGGAGTCCATGCCACGGGAGGCTAAATGCCTTGCAAACCCAGATGTTTTATACTCGGTGGCTCGTGTAACAAGTAACGAATGCTAAGACAGAGAGGCAAGGAAAGCAGCACTGAACTGCAAGATGTTTGCTAGGTCAATATTATAATTGCATAGAGTGAGAAAGCTGCTGGATAATCTGATCAATCCAAGAAAAATGCTTTTATTGACTGTTTACAATCACCTGGCCTGTTTGAGACTGATTAAAAAAATGCTGGCTATGCCCACCATCAAACCGTTTGAAATTATGGTTGCATTTTGTATACTTACTTATTTCCTTAATCAACTGAAACTGGCAGTGTTTTTTTTCCTCAATGCTACCTATGCTTAAAAACCCATCTAATGTAGCTTTGTGTTTTGGATTGCTCATCTCAGTGAATTTTGTGTATTTACAGGCACATATGGAGGCTGCTTGGTGATATTTTACAATATCACCAAGCAGCAGGTGTACCGTAAAAAACACATTTCATGCTTTGATCAACCGCTGCAGGATCCTTCGTCAGGAAGTCTGTCTCTACAAAAGCATTGAATGTAAATGTATGGACCAGTGATGCTTTACATACCTACCAGAGGATGTATGCATATGTAATAGTCATTCGCAACTCATCCATATGTGCCATTTAGTAACTCAAACAGCATCTGCCTTGCAATGGAAACATGCCACTAGGATGCTACATGTGCTGACAATTTTATGCTTGTAGTACTTGCTGTAATGCTAGTTGGTCCACACTGACCATTTGAGCGGCGCAAGGACATGATCACAGGAAAAGAAGATGGAAAGAAAGAGCGCCTTTCAATCCCTCTTCTTTTCCTGTGATCGTGTTCTTGTGCCGTATTATTGATCATGTTATGCTGGGTTACTATTTCTTGAATGCGTAACGGCGCCCTCACTTCACTGCCACTGGAAGGTTCCAGTTTTTGCCTGGTTCAATAGCCCTTAGTTTAGATCGCCCCACCAGATTCTGCTCGCCTGAAGAGCTCATGCTGCATGATACGTCATCCTGTCCCGTGTTAGATGCGTGTAGGTTTCTATATGCATTCATGATTTTTTTTTTTTTTGTCTGTGTTTCAATGTTACTTTTTAGATGTTTCCAGGATCATGCACAAATTCCTGTGAAGCTTTGTGGATGCGTTCCTACCTGCGCTGTAGTGTGTTCATTTCCTTCTCTGCCATTGTCATTTCCCTTCATTCACTCTCCAGGCCTTTGGGCTGCGTCGAATAACATTGGCCAGCACTACTGCTTCTTGAGCGCCTTGTTTTTGTGCTTTTCGTTTCCACTTTGTTCCCCTTAAAGCTGGATAGAAACTAGTCCATGCAGTTTCACACTTGGGAGATCCTGTCTGCTTTAATGCGTAGTCCCCAAGTAGACGAGAGGGGGGGGGGGGGGGGTGCTGTTGTAATGCAGTAGTGATACACAGTGGTATGCACAACATATAATAGTGATGATCGCACCTTGTAGACTAGCAGACAATGCTGTTTTGCCTTTGAGCAGTGTGGATGACTATATTGCTGGGTTCTTTTCTATCACAAATTGGTTGTTTGGTTGGTTTGTGGGGTTTAAAGTCTCAAAGCAACTCAGGCTATGAGAGACGCCGTAGTGGAGGACTCTGGAAATTTTGACCACCTGGGGTTCTTTAACGTGCACTGACATCGCACAGCACACGGGCGCCTTTCTTTTCGCCTCCATCGAAAAGCTGCCGCCGAGGCCGGGATTCGATCCCGCGTCTTTGGGAACAGTAGTCGAGCGCCGTAACCACTGCGCCACCCCAACAAATTGAATAAATAGATAAGTTGGCAAAGCACTACTCTTGCTCATTCATTACAATTGTGTTTTCTTCAAGCATGCAGCCTTGTACTGTAGTCTCACTTCTTCACACTTGTGCAGTGTTGCATGTGGAGACAGGCTCTGTGGAATTTTCCATACAAAGGGGTCCTTGCAATGGGTGTATACAGTGACAGCTTCATTTAGGGGGACATTATAAAAATAGCCACTGAGCTCTACAGGGAAAGAGAAGTACATTGCTCTGAGAGGACACATAACATGCTGTAAGGTGCTGTGTTCCAGAGTCGTGAAGCGCACTAAGCCTTCGGTCAGTCCGAGATTGCTAACTAAGTACATGCTGACACAACTGCATCAATTTTCACTTGACAACCATATCTGTGGAGTACTTAGAAGCACTCCAGTGATTTTAGGTGTGTGTAACATGGCTTTTTTGAGATTTCAAGCTGTTTGTGTTGCCAGATAGTAATGCTGCACTGCTCTGGTTGAAGCCAGGAAATTCAACAAAGCAAAGGATATTTTATCCAGATTTCTGCATGCTATACCATGAACAAAAAATGAATGTTGCCTGTCTGTAGCAGCAAACTTAAGCTGTTATATGCATATCCCCAGTTGTAGCATCACGCATCTGTTACCAGTATAGTGGTCTTTGAAGCCAGAAAATAAATGTTTATCCTCCCCATTCTGGTTCTCCCCAACATTTGGTTCTTGCCAAGTAATTTCCATTTCCTTGCTACACTAAGCAGCAGCATTTAACATTCTCAAGAAGCATCACTTTATCCAGCTCAAGGCAATGCAAGGTAATGTGGTTGTGCGACGGGATTCTATCCAAATTATCATGCTGTAGAGGGTTGACACTATCGAACCTTCACGGTTTAGTCTCAAGGAAACTTGTTTGAAAATTCATCTTCCTCAGTTGCAACTCGTTATTTGAATTCGTCTTCCCCTCAGTGTGATCAAGGGCCTTGCCCTGGTAAAAGTGTGCAAGTACCTGTATATTGTTGTATCATTGCAACTGGAAGAATGTTTAGCCAAGTTGAAAATTCCTTTCAGATTGTACATTTTTTCTTCATTCTGCACCATAATATTGCCCAATTCATTACAGTCTTATAATGGGACTTACCATCTTTTTTAGCCATTCATTTGGTGGCATCTTGATCTGTTGAGCTAAGGATAGAACGACAGAAGTTGATTACACGGTATGTGCTCTATTGGGAGATGAATCTCTCCTCGTTTTTGGCCCAGCACCAAACCCTCGGTACCCATCATAGATATATACCCTTTTCAGAGAGGCAAGAAAATTAACAGTTTTGTCGGCCCGCCATCATGATACCCAGCACCCACAACATAACGATTAATCAGAACAAGACGTGGCACAGACAAGACAGGCTTGCTATAATCTAGCTATAATTGCAAGAATTATACTTCATGAAGAATCAAGCCACTGAGTGGTGCCGATGCTTCTGTAGTCACATCAGAAAGCAGACAGTGGAGATCATTTCATTAATACAAAATAGTTTCCAGAAAGGTCACATCGCACCCAAGGCTGTTTTCAGGCACAGTACACACGAGCCACAATCAATATTAATGATGGACACGTTGCAGGGAAAAAGCCGTGCATACATGGTCACTACAGGGGGAAGAACAAACGCGACTACCTGCACAGATCGAACTTTATTTCAGCATTCAGAATGCAAGATATGTGTAGTGAGCTTTTCAAACGAATCAAATACTTGCAGGCAATTTCAACCACGAAAAAATTAAAAAGTAAAAATTAAAAAAAAAATGAATCAATGAGAGCAGGAAATCTGCAGTAAATAATAGGTGCATGTTATTGCCATTATGAAAAGCATTTTTTTTTTGGCTGTTCATGAGACAATGAGGGAAATGTATATTGCAAAACAATGCCACTAGTCAGCTGTTCACAGGATTTCACGTGACGTCTGAAGTGCTTACATGTGCAAACTGCCTGTCGTGAGAGTACAAAAGCTTATGAGATGCTATTTTCTGCATATACCTTTGGTTTTTCATTGTAATGCACTTGAAAGAACTGTGGTAGCAGCCCATTTCTTAGCAAATTCAGTCTGAAATTACCTGCTCCTTCTTATACCTCTGCGACGCAAACACTTGTGATCCTCATTAAGGTTTTCAGGAAGCATTGAAGCATCCGGTGCTGCACGGCCGTTTTGAATGACCACTGAGAAGCTTCCTTCGTGTGCGTTAGGTGACATCGAGGGTGGCGACGCCCGCTCTTGGATGTGCTTCAAAACTCAAGAGCGCTCAGAAACAGCTTCGATCCAAGCAGGCTCGGGCACGACTGCACGAGTTGAATGCAGATCGAGTTCAATGAGGATCGAAAGTGTTTGTGTGACCGTGTTACATACCTTCTACTCATTAATTTCTGCTATGAATATCCCTAAAATCTTTGCTCCTTGATTCATACTTGAGAGTACCAGCATTCATCACTCTCATGAAGTGTTACTGCATGCAGCTTAAGGCATGCCAGATGTAAACATTTGCCTTGTGCCATGTATTTGCACCCCAAGGTTCACATTATGCTCTGTGAGCCGCATGATAAGGCTGAATCCATGGAGCTTTATACACTTTCGTGCAGGTGGTTTTCTACTGAGATCTTGCTTGCAGGTACTCTTACTCTTTATTATTATGGCTCACAGTGCGAGTTTTTTTTTTTTTTTTTTTTTTTTTATGAGAATATCATGAGGACTGTCCTGCACAATGTGCAGAAACTTCCATCCTTCTAACCTTATACTGCTCCAATGGGGAAACTGAATAACACATAAGATGGCATTTCATTTCAGATTGTGTCTGTACTTTTCTTCCTGTACCATATAACACTGCCCAATCTATTACACTTGTCCTAAAAAATCTTACACACATTCTTAGCTTTCTCAGCCATTTCTACGGTAATCGTTCCATTCACAGAACAAGAATGCGTTTTTTTTTTTCTCGGTACTAAAACTTGGTTACAAGCCCGCCGTGGTTGTGTGCCCACAACTCATACCTATATATAAAGAGGCCAAGAACACTAACAACAATGCCGTCCGCGCACGGTTGTAATGAGAGCATTCGGAGTACAACGATTAATCCCAATAAACACATCTGTCAAGACATCACACGAAGCAATGATAACAAGCAACCATCGCAAACATACTTCACGAAGCATCAAGCAGCAGATTGGTGCCAGCTTCCCGACGCTTCTCCGTGCAGCCAAAATCGTTTCGCGCACGTAAAACACAGTTTTCAGAAAGGGCACTTCACACCCACGGCAGTTCTGAAGCACAGCACATACACGAAACACGATTGATATCAGTGATTGATCGCGATCACTGCACGCAGACGAATGAATGCGACTAGCACAGCTCAAAATTCATGTCAACATTCGGAAAACAAAGCGGCATTTTGGAATGACTGCTGTTTTGCCAAGTTGGTGAAATCGCCTGCAAGTATATCTGTTACGACGAGTGAAAAGCTCACTGCGCACGGTTTGTTTTCCGAATGTTGATATGAATTTAGAGCTGTGCTAGTCGCATTCATTCGTCTGCGTGCAGCGATCGCGAGCATACGATGTTCGTGTTACGTGCCGATCACTGATATCAATCGTGTTTCGTGTATGTGCTGTGCTTCAGAACTGCCGTGGGTGTGAAGTGCCCTTTCTGAAAACTGTGTTTTACGTGGGCGAAACGATTTTGGCTGCACGGAGAAGCGTCGGGAAGCCGGCACCAATCTGCTGCTTGATGCTTTGTGAAGTATGTTTGCGATGGTTGCTTGTTATCGTTGCTTCGTGTGATGTTTCGACAGATGTGTTTATTGGGATTAATCGTTGTACTCCGAATGCTCTCATTACATCCGTGCGCGGACGGCATTGTTGTTAGTTGTCTTGGCCTCTTTATATATAGGTATGAGTTGGTGGCACACAACCACGGCGGGCTTGTAACAAAGTTTTAGTGCAGAGGAAAAAAAACACACACAAAAAAAACAACGTATTCTTGTTCTGTGAATGGAACGATTACCGTAGAAATGGCTAAGAAAGCTAAGAAGGTGTGTAAGATTTTTTAGGACAAGTGTAATAGATTGGGCAGTGTTATAGGGTACAGGAAGAAAAGTACAGACACAATCTGAAATGAAATGCCATCTTATGTGTTATTCAGTTTCCCCATTGAAGCAGTATAAGGTTAGAAGGATGGAAGTTTTCTGCACATTGTGCAGGACACTCCTCATGATATTCTCATAAAAAAAAAAAATCCCACTGTGAGCCATGATAATAAAGAGTGAGAGTACCTGCAAGCAAGATCTCAGTAGAAAACCATCTGCACGAAAGTGTATAAGGCTCCATGGATTCAGCTTTATCATGCGGCTCACAGAGCATAGTGGGAACCTTGGGGTGCAAATACATGGCACAAGGCAAATGCTTACATCTGGCATGCCTTAAGCTGCATGCAGTAACACTTCATGAGAGTGATGAATGCTGGTACTCTCAAGTATGACTCAAGGAGCAAAGATTTTAGGGATATTCATAGCAAAAATTAATGAGTAGAAGGTATGTAACACGGTCACACAAACACTTTCGATCCTCATTGAACTCTATCTGCATTCAACTCGTGCAGTCGTGCCCGAGCCTGCTTGGATCGAAGCTGTTTCTGAGCGCTCTTGAGTTTTGAAGCACATCCGAGAGCGGGCGTCGCCACCCTCGATGTCACCTAACGCACACGAAGGAAGCTTCTCAGTGGTCATTCAAAACGGCCGTGCAGCACCGGATGCTTCAATGCTTCCTGAAAACCTTAATGAGGATCACAAGTGTTCGCGTCGCAGAGGTATAAGAAGGAGCAGGTAATTTCAGACTGAGTTTGCTAAGAAATGGGCTGCTACCACAGTTCTTTCAAGTGCATTACAATGAAAAACCAAAGGTATATGCAGAAAATAGCATCTCATAAGGTTTTGTACTCTCAAGACAGGCAGTTTGCGCATGTAAGCACTTCAGACGTCACGTGAAATCCTGTGAACAGCTGACCAGCAGCATTGTTTTGCAATATACATATCCCTCATTGTCTTATGAACAGCAAAAAAAAAATGCTTTTCATAATGGCAATAACATGCACCTATTATTTACTGCAGATTTCCTGCTCTCATTGATTCATTTTTATTTTTACTTCTTAATTATTTCGTGGTTGAAATTGCCTACAAGTATTTGATTCGTTTGAAAAGCTCACTACACATATCTTGCATTCTGAATGCTGAAATAAAGTTCGACCTGTGCAGGTAGTCGCATTTGTTCTTCCCCCTGTAGTGACCATGTATGCACGGCTTTTTCCCTGCAGCGTGTCCGTCATAAATATTAATTGTGGCTCGTGTGTACTATGCCTGAAAACAGCCTTGGGTGCGATGTGACCTTTCTGGAAACTATTTTGTATCAATGAAATGATCTCCACTGTCTGCTTTCTGATGTGACTACAGAAGCATCGGCACCACTCAGTGGCTTGATTCTTCATGAAGTATAATTCTTGCAATTATAGCTATATTATAGCAAGCCTGTCTTGTCTGTGCCACGTCTTGTTCTGATTAATTGTTAGGTTGTGGGTGCTGGGTATCATGATGGTGTGCCGACAAATCTGTTAATTTTCTTGTCTCTCTGAAAAGGGTACATATCTATGATGGATACCGAGGGTTTGGTGCTGACCCAAAAACAAGAGAGATTCATGTCCCAATAGAGCACATGCCGTGTAATCAACTTCTGTCGTTCTATCCTTAGCTCAACAGAGCAAGATGCCACCAAATGAATGGCTAAGAAAGATGGTAAGGCCCATTATAAGACTGTAATGAATTGGGCAGTATTATGGTGCAGAATGAAAAAAAAAAATCTAAATCTGAAAGGAATTTTCAACTTGGCTAAACATTCTTCCAGTTGCAATGATACAACAATATACAGGTACTTGCACACTTTTACCAGGGCAAGGCCCTTGATCACACTGAGGGGAACACGAATTTAAATAAGGAGTTGCAACTGAGCAAGATGAATTTTCAAACAAGTTTCCTTGAGACTAAACCGTGAAGGTTCGATAGTGTCAACCCTCTACAGCATGATAATTCGGATAGAAGACCGTCGCACAACCACTTTACCTTGCATTGCCTTGAGCTGCATAAAGTGATGCTTCTTGAGAATGTTAAATGCTGCTGCTTAGTGTAGCAAGAAAATGGAAATTACTTGGCAAGAACCAAATGTTGAGGAGAAACAGTATGGGGAGGATAAACATTTATTTTCTGGCTTCAAAGACCACTATACTGGTAACAGACGCGAGATGCTACAACTGGAGATATGCATATAACAGCTTAAGTTTGCTGCTACAGACAGGCAACATTCATTTTTTGTTCATTGTAAGCATGCAGAAATCTGGATAAAATATCTTTTGCTTTGTTGAATTTCCTGGCTTCAACCAGAGCAGTGCAGCATTACTATCAGGCAACACAAACAGCTTGAAATCTCAAAAAAGCCATGTTACACACACCTAAAATCACTGGAGTGCTTCTAAGTACTCCACAGATATGGTTGTCAAGTGAAAATTCATGCAGTTGCGTCAGCATGTACCTAATTAGCAATCTCGGACTGACCGAAAGCTTACTGCGCTTCACGACTGAAATACAGCACCTTACAGCATGTTATGTGTCCTCTCAGAGCAATGTACTTCTCTTTCCCTGTTGAGCTCAGTGGCAATTTTTATAATGTCCCCCTAAATGAAGCTGTTACTGTATACACCCATTGCAAGGACCCCTTTGTATGGAAAATTCCACAGAGCCTGTCTCCACATACAACACTGCACAAGTGTGAAGAAGTGAGATTACAGTACAAGGCTGCATGTTTGAAGAAAACACAATTGTAATGAATGAGCAAGAGTAGTGCTTTGCCAACTTATTTATTTATTCAATTTGTTGGGGTGGCGCAGTGGTTACGGCGTTCGACTACTGTTCCCAAAGAGGCGGGGTCGAATCCCGGCCTCGGCGGCAGCTTTTCGATGGTGGCGAAAAGCAAGGCGCCCGTGTGCTGTGCGATGTCAGTGCACGTTAAAGAACCCCAGGTGGTCAAAATTTCCAGAGTCCTCCACTACGGCGTCTCTCATAGCCTGAGTTGCTTTGAGACGTTAAACCCCACAAACCAACCAACCAATTTGTGATAGAAAAGAACCCAGCAATATAGTCATCCACACAGCTCAAAGGCAAAGCAGCATTGTCTGCTAGTCTACAAGGTGCGATCATCACTATTATATGTTGTGCATACCACTGTGTATCACTGCTGCATTACAACAGTACCCCCCCCCCCCCCCCCTCTCGGCTCTTGGGGACTATGCATTAAAGCAGACAGGATCTCCCAAGTGTGAAACTGCATGGACTAGTTTCTATCCAGCTTTAAGGGGAACAAAGTGGAAACGAAAAGCACAAAAACAAGGCGCACAAGAAGCAGTAGTGCTGGCCAATGTTATTCGACGCAGCCCAAAGGCCTGGAGAGTGATTGAAGGGAAATGACAATGGCAGAGAAGGAAATGAACACACTACAGCGCATGTAGGAACGCATCCACAAAGCTTCACAGGAATTTGTGCATGATCCTGGAAACATCTAAAAAGTAACATTGAAACATAGACAAAAAAAAATAAAATCAGGAATGCATATAGAAACCTACACGCATCTAACACGGGACAGGATGACGTATCATGCAGCATGAGCTCTTCAGACGAGCAGAATCTGGTGGGGCGATCTAAACTAAGGGGTATTGAACCAGGCACAGACTGGAACCTTCCAGTGGCAGTGAAGCGAGGGCGCCATTACGCATTCAAGAAATAGAAACCCAGCATAACATGATCAATAAAACGGCACAAGAACACGATCACAGGAAAAGAAGAGGGATTGAAAGGCGCTCTTTCTTTCCATCTTCTTTTCCTGTGATCATGTCCTTGCGCTGCTCAAATGGTCAGTGTGAACCAACTAGCATTACAGCAAGTACTACAAGCATGAAATGGTCAGCACATGTAGCATCCTAGTGGCATGTTTCCATTGCAAGGCAGATGCTGTTTGAGTTACTAAATGGCACATATGGATGAGTTGCGAATGACTATTACATATGCATGCATTCTCTGGTAGGTATGTAAAACCTCACTGGTCCATACATTTACATTCAATGCTTTTGTACAGACAGACTCCCTGACGAAGGATCCTGCAGCGGTTGACCAAAGCATGAAATGTGTTTTTTACGGTACACCTGCTGCTTGGTGATATTGTAAAATGACCCAGAAGCCTCCATATGTGCCTCTAAATACACAAAATTCACTGAGATGAGCAATCCAAAACACAAAGCTACATTAGATGGGTTTTTAGCGTAGGTAGCATTGAGGAAAAAAAACACTGCCAGTTTCAGTTGATTAAGGAAATAAGTAAGTATACAAAATGCAACCATAATTTCAAACGGTTCGATGGTGGGCATAGCTAGCATTTTTTTAATCAGTCTCAAACAGGCCAGGTGATTGTAAACAGTCAATAAAAGCATTTTTCTTGGATTGACAAGATTATCCAGCAGCTTTCTCACTATATGCAATTATAATATTGACCTAGTAAACATCTTGTAGTTCAGTGCTGCTTTCCTTGCTTCTCTGTCTTAGCATTCGTTACTTGTTACACGAGCCACCAAGTATAAAACATCTGGGTTTGCAAGGCATTTAGCCTCCCGTGGCATGGACTCCTAACATCCACACACACTCAATTTCTTCCATTTTTCTTTTATTTGACAGTTCAGAGTTCCAAGCACAGTTTTCTTTCTCAGAAGAGTATTGAATTCTCAGAGGGGATATTTTATTTGATATCACAAGGTGCAGTTTTGTCGTGACTCTTTTGGAGAACTGCACTGTGTTTACATGCCACTACAATTGGTTTCTGTTCTTTGAATTGTATTGAGGATCTGTGTATTCACTCCACGATGAACTTGATGTATGGGCTTGCAGGATAGTTATGTAAACAAAGCAAAGGACTCGGGTAGGTAAGTACACTAGTCATAGAATTATAGTATTTCATGTTCACAGACAAGTTAAAATTCCATCAAGTCTGCATGCTGTCCTGGCAACTAAGTGACATGCCATTACACTTGGTCACTGTTTTACATTTAGCCCCTAGACAGTTTTTCTCTACAAGTGGGGACCCTTAGCTGATGCAAGGCAGTGGGCGCTAAGTATTTCTTGATCCCAACTGACCGCTCCGGCCATGCACTATTACTCTGTCGTGCAGTGACGCGACTTTTCAGTGCTTACTCTTAGCTGAATTGTTTTTAAGTATGAGAAACAGTGAAATAAAACTACAACAGAAGAATAAAACACTCATTCCACACAAAACATCCAATATATACATATTTGTACTTAGAATAGTCATTTCATATCATGCAATGTTTCGAAAACTTTATGGACTCTTCCTCAGCAGCAGCACAATTGTGCCATAATTCTTGTTTATTTGTGCTCAGCACTAACTGTACTAATATTTCACTTGAAATTCGACTGGAATTGGTAACAATTCTTTTCAGTACATGCCGCAGCTGAGTAGCTTGAGCTGTGTTGCATGTTAACGCTCAATCGCCAGATTTCATTTGCTACTTTCTGTGTCTGAAATGACAAAAGCAGTGCACACACATGAAGCCTAGGAAGACCAAATGGCATAGGTCAAGAAAAGGAAGTGTATGCTGCACTTGACATGAAGGCACTTATTAATATAGGCAGCACTGAGCACAGAGATGGAGAAACTAGTATTACGTACTGGGGGGCATGCGAATTGTAGTTTTGCCAACCAAACTGATTATGAATAGCATAGTCTTGCTGCTGAATCAAATATGAATAGTGCTGAAAACCAAACTGAATACAAATAAACTAGTTGAGCAGCTATTTTAAATGTCTTTGAAGAAGTAAACACATTGAATTTTAGAGATAATTTGAACATGCACTGTTTGAATCATTTGCTATGGCATGGATACCATAACAAATGATTCCATGCACTTTTAAAGATTTGTTACTGTCATGAACCTCGACACATTTTCTGCGTGCAAATTAATCTCATATGCAACACCACAGCTGTACGTTGCAGCCAGAAATGAGGATTACGTGGCGAAATGTACTCCACTAAGAGATTGCTACCACCGGGGACAACCGCACGGAAAACAGTGCTTCTGTACATGTTACAAATGATGTGCATGTTTGTTTATGCTTAGCAGTCTATTTTCTCACAGTAAAACAGGCGTGTTGTAAAATGTGTTTAGGCTGTAATTTCGGATGAAAACATTAAGTGACCAGCTCCTGCATCTTTGCCGCGAGTGCTATACCGAAGTGAACGCGCGAACACAAGCAGGGGAGATATGAACATATACACTTTACCTTTCAATGTATACGTCCGGGAGTACTTAAAAAATTCGTGCCGTCTTCTCCTCATACTAACATAAACACACCAAGTAGACGGCGAAAGCAGGTGTCGCTGGGGCATGCGTGCGTCTACGCTGTCGCTGGATGATTGCATCGCCGGCGACTTAATCGCTCTACTAATGGTCAGTTCATACTGTTTGTGCTGTATATGCGGGGGCTCAATAACTCTACAGCTAGGGTGCAAATTAATTTGATAGCCGACGATCGAGAGCCACCGTGAAGAGGAAAAGTTTCCCCAAACCAGCGCCGCAGCCGTCATATGCAGCGTTTCGACGTTCGAAGCAGCACGCGCCGGGCGCGCCAATCTGAGCGCTGGAGTAATCCGCCACCCAAAAGATGCCCAAAAGTGACCGTATAGCACCCTATGCGCCACCCCTGCTGAACGCGTCCGCCAGCTGGCGGAAGGCGGACGAGCGCAGCGCCTCTAAAAACACAAGCGTTTAGGGGTAGATCGGCTGGAAACGCTGATTGGTCAAAAAGTGTGACGTCACGCATGACGTCACGTAAGACGTCACGTGTGACGTCACAAGTCACGTGACATTTTGTGACGTCATGTTCTGTTGGGGACACACGTGTTTTCCCCAGATTGTCTCTAGAGTCCCTGGATTCCCCGTGCTTTTGAGAGCGCGCGCGGGAGGTTAAAAGAAGCGTGCATCTCGCTGCGCGCTTCACACTGCCCGCTCCTGTCGGAATGGCTGCAGAGATTTCCAACCAGGGTGAAAGCGATCCTCGGCACGCTGACCGTGATTCCAATCACGATGATCGTCAGCTACATGATCGGCGCTGTGACATCTGCAACAAAGTCTTCACTGCGCGCAAGAACATGTTACAGCATAAGAGAAATGTTCACAAGTTGGAGGCAGAAGGAGCTGTCCTGAAGTGTGATGAGTGCAACTGCGGGCTCTCGACGCTGGAAAACTTGACTCGTCACTATAGCGACGTACACCAGTTCCCAGCCGAACATCGGCAACTGTCCTTCGCGAACGACAAAGGTAAGTAATTATATACATACTTCGTTTTTATTTTTTTTTCTGTCTCGTTCTTTGATCAGCACATGTGTGATTCCATATATATATATATATATATATATATATATATATACGGTTTTGCGATGTGAGCATTCGCGGCTTGAATTTTGGTACAGGCGAATTCGCATGCGCAATACATGTAAGCATAATTTATTTTTTCCATGTTCTCGGCGATATGCGCTGTGTATATAATCCGCTGTCTTTCAAAATTTCGCAGGGCATTCTGCGATTCGTTTAGCTTGATGAGGCGTTTTCTGGAAGCTGTATTTAAGATGTACTCGATCATTTTTAGATATATAAATGTTAGACTAATGTCAGACTGGACTGTATTGCCGCGTCTCATATTTTTTTTTTTTTAGTTCTTGTTCTTTAGGAAGCGTGAATACTTCCATATATCCGCAATAGACCGTTTTTCTGAGAGCTTGATTAATTCTCATGTCTCGTTTTTATTATTATAGTGTTCATGTCCGCGCTGCACTGTTCTTGCCTGTATTTGTGGTCGGTTTTGTATAGGAAGCATAATTTCGATTATTTGATATTTTTCTTTATTTATTTATTTTCATTTATTTTTTGTTCGCTTGTTGCCATGTCAGACGCTTCGAGAAGCTTGGAATTCAACCCCATCATATACGTATATTTATACGAGTTGGGAAAAAAAATGCGTTATTTCGGCTCAGCCGCTGACCACAGGTACCTTTTGAAAGGCTACGTTTTTACATTACTAATTTCACTTTACTATGCATGCTGCATTTTCCGAAATCGAGGAAAACCTATCATTTGCGGCAAAAGCTTAGTGAAGACAATAAACCGAAGCAGAAGAGGGCAAATACGGTCTGGTTGGTACATGCTTAAGAATCGAGTAAAGCGCTAGGAGAGACGAAACACGTGAACGACAGAGCATGTATCTCTCTGTCGTTCACGTGTTTCGTCTCCCCTAGCGCTGTTTTACTCGATTCTTCAACCGAAGCAGCCGATTTTACAGGCTGCGCTACCTGGCGAACTATGACGGAATACAGTTTGGGGGCTGGTCTCGTAGTTCGTCAGGTGGAGCACCCTGTCGAATCAAGTTCTCCGCTCGCCACGGTGAAAAATTCTGCTGTAGCAGACTGCCAATTTTCGCCGATTCCGGAAAACTAAGGCAAGCACAGATGTTAAATTATATCAAGAAACTTAGAACAATGGTCTACGCTTTTCGATCGGCACTTCAGTGAAATTGCCGGTTTTGTTTAGTGCACCGGTTTTCAGCCATGTGGAAAGGTGGTGCGGAACCTTCATCAATTGCGACCGGTATTGAGACTATAAGGTAGAGGGCAGGGCGAATCTTGTATTCGTGCTGCGATCTTTTGCGTACTAGAAGCACGTTGTGTAATTGGGATTGAATTGATCGGTTAAACAACGCGCATTTGATGCCAGCGCGCGGCTACAATAAGGGATTCGACTCCTCCACATATCATGCCGCTCGCCACGCATTGCAGGCCCGTCTATCAGCTAGTTTCAGTGGTGCCGGTATCAACAATCGCACGATCATCTCTCGATCCCTATCTCCTTCTTTCGCGCGCGCTCTTGCGCTTAGAGAAGTTAACATTGACATTGAACCTACGTGGACCCCGCAAGACCAGAGTAGAGTGAACTAGTTCACTCTAACCAGAGCAAAAGCCGGAGAGCTATCGCGCGACCTTTCATTTCTTTTATCGTGGGCGTGGGTTTCGCACACCCACCTCCATTTGAGAAACGCATTGGTGTAAGGCATATATGTAAGCAACTATTTAGATCAAGCATGTATTTCAACCATATATATATATAATGTATATGTATATAATTCAAAGGAGCGAACAGTCTATGAGTCCAAGGGGAACATTTTCAATACCAACAACAAAACATTAAAAAAATATATGTCCAAATGTTCGCCTTGGGCTCGTAGACTATTCTCTCCTTTCAATTATATATAGCGAGCCCCTCGGTTCTCAGTTCCCCTTCAATTCTTTTCTATATATATATACATAATATAAATACGAATCCCAGGTCAAAAGTCCTCACAAAGGTGAATGTTCTGCGTTGGTGAAAAAAATAAGGGGGCTATATGTATATGCTGTAATAATTAATGGTCCTCAGGTGTGGCAGCACTCGGTACTATAACTGTCACAATGTTCGGTACACAAATTCGCATCTGTCTGGTGCAGTGTTCTCTAGTATTTATGGGTCCAGCCAGCGGCACAACAGTCAAATTTAATTGGTCCTGTGAATCTGCAATTTTACAGATAAAAAGGTTCTTCCACAGTCGACTGCGGTTTCTGCCACTTGAAAAAAAATGCGGGCAAATCCCAATGTTAAAATACTGTGGGGAAAAATGTGGACTAGCAAAGCTACCTTTGTGGTTGGCATTTTAGCCGAATTATAGTCGGGTAGTTTGAACAGAATATTTTACAGCCCAAGATTGATAAATATGCAGAATAATTAGTTGCAACAACTAAACCTTCATGGTAGAATTTCCCTGAACATTGCAAGATACTCAGCAATACTGGAAAAAAAAAACTATTCCACACATGCAGTTTTAGGAATGTGGACTACATTATACTGTAAGTAATAGTATGTGTTGTGCACAATGTTTTTCAAACAGTCATGCTTGATGAGTGTAGAAATTACTTTGTCAGTGATACAGAGCCCTGATTTTTTTTTTTTTTTTCAATTTACAGAGTTCCAGGAATGGAAAACGAGAGAGGAGGTGAATGAGGACTGCAAATTCATAGCACCTCAAGGCGAAAAAAGGCTCGCTGGTGGAAGTACAAGGGTGTACTATAAATGCCACAGGTCAGGAGTGGCTAGGCCAAGCCGAGGGAACAAGGTACGGGCAATGAAGAGCCAGGGAAGCTGCAAGAGTGGTAAGACATGCCTTTCTTTTATGATTGTTACTAGAGAAAAGAATGAAGTCAAGGTGATGTACCAAAGGACACATTATGGGCATGATGCAGATATTGCACACCTCACCATGACCACCCAGGAAAGAGCAATCATTGCAAGTGACCTTTCAAAAGGAGTGCCCATGAAGACTATAATGAAGAAAATAAGGGCATCAATAACAGTCAAGCTGACTCCTCTTCATTTGACCGACCGCTTAACCTTACACAACATCAAACGGCAGTATAATCTCAATGTGCCTGAAAGATGTCATGACAGTGATGCTGTCAGTGTTAGCACATGGGTGCAAATCATGAGGAACAAGAACCGACCTGTTGTTCGCTTGTACAAGGAGCAGGGGGCTGTTGACTCAACAAATACGTTCAGCACGAAGGATTTTGCTCTTGCTCTAATGACGGAGCCACAGGAAGACCTTCTGAAGGTTTTGGGCTCAGGAACAGTCTGTGTTGATTCCACACATGGAACAACAGGATACCAGTTTGAATTAGTGACTGTTCTGGTGCTGGATGAATTTGGAGCAGGACTGCCTATGGCATACTTTATCTCCAGCACAGTAAATGAAAAAACTTTAACAGCCTTCTTTGAATCTGTGAAGTCTTCCACAGGAGCATTATCAACTAAGATTTTTATGTCAGATGATGCATCTGAGTTCTTCAAGGCTTGGTCAACTGTCATGGGTCCACCTCAGCACCGACTGCTCTGCTCATGGCATGTGGACAAAAACTGGAGGCGAAGGATTATGGAGAAAGTCAAAGGAAGAGAACTTGGAGCTGAGATTTACCGGACAGTTCGCACACTGCTAGAATCCCTTGACAAGAATGAGTTGACTGAGCTTCTTGAGCCATTTTTGGCCAACAACGACCCCAGGCTGCAGGAGTTCATGCAGTATTTTAAAGCAAACTATGCTTACCGCCCAGAAATGTGGGCCTACAGTTTTCGAACTGGCCTCGGGATCAATACAAACATGCATCTTGAAAGAATGCACAGGACTTTAAAGCATAATTTTCTGGAAGGCAAGAAGAATCACCGTGTCGACAAGCTCATCTCGGCACTGATGGACATGACATACCATTTTCTTATGAAGAGGATAAGCCACATCACAAAAGAAAAGAGAACCTGCAAGATGAGTCGAATTGAGAAGAGCCATCGAACTGCCATGGCAAGCCCAGCATCTATAGAGAGGAATGAAGATCGAACATGGACTGTGCAATCCCAGTCCACAAAAGGCCTCGCATACAAAGTCTCAAAGGTGAAAGATGGTGCTTGCTGCCCTCTTGCATGCAGTATGTGCATGGTGTGTGTGCATAGCTATGCATGCACTTGCTATGATCATCTGATGTCCATGATAGTTTGCAAACACATTCATGGTGTGGTCATAGCTAGCACACCAGAAATAGCAGCTGTGAAAATCCCTGAAACTGCTCTAGGAGTGTTGTCAACTTCGAAGATAAGTGAGGCTTTCCACATCTTGGAAAGTGTTCAGGCAGCAGAAGCCTCAACAAGCGTGGCAAACTCAGAGTTGGTTGTGGCCAAGATGCAAGTAATCAAGGAATATACAGTGAAAGAAGAAATTTCTCAAGAAGTGCACAACAAAGCGTGCAAGCTTTTGGACCCTGTGCTGAAGATCTACGAAGAAACTAACAAGCAACAAAAGTCCCACAACTCAAGGGAGCCAGCCAACAAGAAAGCTGGGCATCAACTGAGGTTTCATACTACTAAGAAACCTAGGTTGTCCAGCTTAGGTTTTTCTAAGCCAACTGAGCTTCAGAAAGAGAGTATCAAAAGGCAAATCCTCGACAGCACCACCGAAGATACTCTTATAATTACATCTTCAGGACATGAATATCTTTGAAAAGTGGAATGGAACCCCTATGCCACTCTTCTGCACAGATCTATGAAGATAATGTGAAGCAGGAAATGCACAAGCAAGCATGAAAATTTAGCTTCAAATTACATTTTTTTTTTAACCCAGAAAACTAGCACGTACTTGGAATAAGTGTGAATTCCTACTTCTGAGAAGAGCACTGCCTTAGACTGACTGAGCCTTTCATCTCTGCCGAAATCACCGCCACTACATTTGTAAAAGTCCTTGTGCTTCCTGTATGATCTTACCTAGCTGTAGGTGAAGTTTGCAGCTGTATGGTACCAGTTGGTTGGTGTGTGCGTTAGAGCACGAGAAACATCTCCAAGCTGGCCATATATGCTGCAGGTAAGTACTTTTCCTTCCAGCCCATCATTGTGCACCACTAACACGCTGGTCATGTGTGCTGCAGGTAAGTATACTTTTTCTTTCAGCGCAGCATCTCGCACATCGTGCGCTGCATCTGGCAGAGCCAGACAACATTTTTTCTCTCGGCAGAGCCTGACTGCTAGAGAGCGCGTCTCCCAGGTGGCGGATAGGGAGGCTCTAACCAAGCACCTGAGCTATGAGCTAACAAAAAAACAGAATTGCTTCAATCAAAGGAAGGAGTGCTCAGACACGAGGTTTTTTATAATGCCATGGTGCTTCGTAAGAGTGGTGCTTGCACCCGCGGACCAACAGAGCTTTTACCTGAATGCCTTGTCATGTTTCTCACTTGTATGTTTTATTTTCACCCAGGTCCATGGCTGCATGCTACTGGCAATTAAAAAATTGCTGTTAGAGTAGAGCTTGCATACAAACATGTTCTAGACAAATTTTCTGGCTGACAGCATTGTGCACTATCACAAGACAGGTAAATGTATGCATACCGAAATAAACAGAACTTTCCATGCTAATTAATCCCACTGTAATGCATTTCAGAGGACAAACAGGCAAAGAGACATGGACACCATTGCTGCCTTTCACAATTGCATTCAAGAATTCAGTTAATAGGGATATCTGGTTGTAATTTGCATCCTGCACCTCATGTTGGAATTTTCTTGTCCTAGCACTTCAATAAAAATATTTATTGATTTTGATCTTGCAAAAGTGTTGTCTTCTCACTTGTTTCTACATGCATGCTTCCAGGGATTTCGATATATAAGCAACACTGCTTGCAGTGCACTGAACACAAAGTAAACTACAACACTTGGTGGTGATATGTGTTCACACCACTGCAATGAATCACAATCGTTTATCCTAATAATGACATGTTTCAGGCATCAGACATTGCTGAACCACATTCTTCAGCACTTGTATGAATGGCAGCAAAATACTGTTGTAATAGCCAAGGGTATTGGTTGCACAGTGAATTAGATATAGTTATGTAAGCACACAAATTTGCAAAATTAACTTAACACGTAACACTTGTCTGTGTCTAGCAGCTGTTTGTCCAAACCAGTTTTTATCGTGTTCTTGTGATCTTGGCTGGTGCCTCTCTCGCCAGATGTTGCATACTCATTCAAGACTAGAAGAAAAGCTGCAATAGTGGCAAACAGCAATGATGAAATATGAATATTTGTTAACTTAATTGCACTATCTTACTGAAGAACTATTGCTAAATGAAGTTCAAGCAATATGTGCAGAAACAAGACAGCATTTTGCTAAGTGAATAGGTATAAGGCACATTCATAATGGCAGCACAACTCTTCATTATGACATTGAAGAAGAACATTTCAAACTTATATAAATAAGTGTTAGATCACCACTGAAAGTGGAATAGGTATTTGTATTCTAACTGCAATATTTAATTAGAGGCTGCAGAATGCAACAAATTCTAGGATAAGGTGAGCGATGTGGGACCATTTGTATGGTTTCCCTAATAGGACTGTGCAGAAACAAAATTCCATTGAAACTAGGTGCTGCATGCATGTTTCAGTGAAGACAAACTTTTCCAGTGACTGAATCACAGCTACCCCACACATTGTCAATAGAGATGGGAGGGCTCGCTAAAACAAACAAAAGCTTTAAGTATGATGCCCTTAAAAAAAGCTTGAAAATTTGTACTAATAGATGGCTGCTTCTAAATACAAAAGAACACTGGAAAGGGTGCAGAAAAATATTTTTTTGCTGTTATTTAGGTTTGCTTGCACAATTTAGGCTTGCCTGAGAAGCTTCGTGATCAATGCCTAATCTACTGGAAAAATTTAGTATGCTGAAATGCTGCATTTTTGTTTTTCCCACTTCCACTAGCTGAGTGTCAAAGCATTAACATAATGAAATGTAGTCTCGTTTCGCTTATTTGTATTTCAAATGAAGTGCGAAGAGAAGCTAGTCAGGTCGTAGTTTCATGCAGATGTAGAGCGTCGTTGAGCCGTTGATAGTCTGTCACGTTACTAAGATGTGATGTCACTAGCATTCACTGATACCCTTCTGTGTTTCATGTGTCATTAATTATGGTGCTAACGATGAGTCTCAGTTGGGAGAAAGATTTAACAGCTCATTGGAGATGAATAAAATATATGATAAAAGTTTGTTGCGCCCAGAACTTGGCCTTGCATGACCTTACATAAGGCAGAAACCCGTAATATGTTTGTATAGCCTTAAAATTTGGTGTCCCAACCAGTTTAAAGACATGATCGAATTTGAATGGAAGAAAAAAAAAACAAACTCAAAATGAACAGATTAGAACAATCTAGGAAGAAGCGAACACAAAAACATCGTCGATACTAGAGTGCCTTGCCATGTCAATGATTTAGTAAAAATTGTGGTGAAATTTAAACTAAGAAACATTGCAGGAAAATGTACAGAACTGACATTTCAGGTTTCTGTTTTGTATTGACTGTAAAGAAACAGGGCAGAATTTTATTTGTTACATATGGCTTCTTGTACTACTGAAAATTGTGGTCAACTTTAATGTACCATGATTACACAATGAAAAAAAGGCACCGTTCTGTATAAATGATTAGAATATTGCTTACAATGTAGAAGTGTGGTCGATACTTATTATTCCGCATGGCTTATTTAGGGACAAATGGGGTAATCTTTCAACTGCACCTTAGCGTTCCCTTAAAAACATAAACGCACTAGCAAGAGTAAGCATACATCGGAACACAGGAGGAACATACACAATAGTTGCTTGTAGATTTGATCATGCGTTTGACATAAACCTCAAACAGTACAAGATAACTCACAGGAATGTAAAATGACGAGAATACCAGGAAGAAAAAAAAAACCACAGAAACATTGTCAGACCTTATTGCCACATGATTTACTGCAAAAAAAAAGAAGACGTAGATTGAACTACACATAAGATTTCATTAAAAAAAGCTAATCAAAAGCGAAAATGTATGAGGTGAAAAAAACGCACTAGGGAAAAGAGGCACGGAAACAAACCCAGGACTTCGTCTACCCGCAATACTCCGAATCACTGCTGCTCTCATTTCTGGTGCCGCTCTCAAACTAGATGCTTTAAGCTTTACGTTAGAATGAATGAGCACAGCTTCTGCACTCTATCCCATGAACCTGCTCCTGCCCTTGGTATGCACAAAGCCAAATTTTGACCATTTCTTCTCATTGCAGTAGTGGAAGCTGTAAATTAAATAAGGCAGGATAATCTTCTAGAACCATCAGAGGTGTCATTTGTGTCTTTTATAACCATCTAAATGTGGCGCAACTTTTTCATGAGCAACAAACTGCTAGGAGAAAAGACTGTTTGCTGTTTTAATGCAAGTCTATGCATTTCTTCATGAATGAAAATATTCAATATTTTTCCAAATTTTTCAATATGGTTTTTCTCAGCCTTTAAATTTTCCAGGAATTTGACATCCCTATTGCCACTGGCAAGGTGGAAGTAAGCAATAAAAAATATTTGTATACAGTGATTCTGTGCAAGAAGGGCACTCCCTGATGTCTTCCATGCACCTTTGCAAAAAAATAAAGAGAAGCAGTGCCTCATGTAGAGATGACTCCATGACGCATTGCGTATACAGCTTAGACCTAGTCATGGAGATGTACTTACGGGAGTGTATGGTGGCATATTTGTGCTTGAGTGGAAGGAAGGTCAGAAAAGGCTTTCACAACTAATGCTGTCTGCTGTTATTACCAGTGTGTAGATATGCTTTATAATATATTACAGGTACTCTGCTGGTATTAAAAAATGTTCTTATAGCTGCTGTTGGTTTCTAAACTTTGTTATTACATAGCCCATTAAGGTCTGTCCGAAAGAGAGTCCACTGTACATCAACCATTTCATGGTATTCCTTTCAGACTGCTAAGAAATTTGTGATGTAATATTTTTTTCGTCACTATTTTGGCTCATGTTTCAACAGCCGAACATGGTAGAATGTGTCTCAGACCACTAACCAATTCAAAAAACAGTATAAAATTTGGAAACCCTACAAGTTTCTCATTCAAGAACCAGCCGTCTAAACCTTTAAGTAGCTTTGACAGGTCAACATTATGATTTTGCATAAGCACGATGAAGATTCCCCTTTGTTCTGTGTTTGGCATTGACTGTATCAGAGATTGCGAGCACAGTTGTGCTGATAGACTTCTATTGGTAGCAATGATTATCATGTCATCCCAAGCAGTTTCATGCCCTTATTTCTGCATGTATTCTACCAAAGCATTTGGTATGCTGTCAAGTTTCTAGTGGCATCGGGGCTCTTTTATCACACTTGTCAAATTTCTCATCTCCTCTATGTAGACAGAGTCTAAGATGATCATCACATGGTATCTTATGTATGATACCTGGCATCTTTGAATGGGGCAAAGCCTCTTTAAAATTCAAAAGAGCCCCTCGCAGTTTACTGGATGGCATGTGGCCAGTATGCACATTTCTTGAAGACCCATGCCTTTGCCTAATTATGCCCAGAATGTACAAAAGCATGCCTTTTGGTCGAGATGATGACGTTGCATTTTGTGTAGGCATCGGCTGCAAATGCTTGTCGATCTGATGTCTGGACACGCATTCAATAAGCTTTTTTGGGTATCCGTTCTTTTCCAAGTTTTGTAATTATTTCGTCATGCTCGATTCCGCGACCTGCTCTCGGAACTGTGGTTGCAGTTCACACCACATTGACCTCCCCTCGGTCTCAATTAAGAGATCGAGGAGCACTGCATTATACAGTGAATGAAAGAAAAAAAAAGGGGGGGGGGGGGGACAGCTATATTATTTCTAATGAGGTGCAAAGAAACAGTATAATCATTAATAATAATTGCTGCACTGAGCATGCATGCATACAAACCCTATTTGTAAGAAAATCCTTACTGGTTCAACAGGTTTAATTAAGGAACTATTCTTCCCACCAATTCTTCCCACTTAATTTTTTATGTCCCTGGATCAGTTATATTTTTATCTGATACTGATCTTTAAAATGAGATATTTCACAGATGTATACACATACGTGCGCGTGCAGGGTTATGAATTAAAGGAAGTCCCCCCCCCCATCCCTAGCTATTACGACCAAAACACCTCGCAAAGGCAAACGATGGCTATAAGACATCTGTTTCGATGCAATGGAATTTCAACATTAATAAAATATTGACAAAACTTATATCTGGGCTAGATATGCATATTGCACATATATACTGCTTAAGGGAAAAACAAGGGAAAAACAGATATACAGAAGGAAGAGAATAAAGGGACAAGAAATAACTCCCATGAGAGTTAATTGTTTACAGTATATGTTTTAAGTGCGGGACAAAAGGAACAGAGTAGACTGGAGAAGGCGCTCTAACAACTCAGGTTTTATTGAAAGACCACTTGCTTAACTACTGTATTTGCTCTTATGAACGAAATGAAAGCAAGCACACACGGACAATTACTGCTCACAAGGAGACCTGTATCAAAGAAGCTTGGCCTATTGCTGAGCAAGAAAGTTTAATTCCTTTTTGAAAGCCCAGTCGAACACACACATTATCCGAACACACAATCAAATTTTTCAATCTCATCTGCTTCTATAATCTCCCGGCCTAGTTGAGTCCTGCACCTGTGCAACACTGTGGTGTTTCTCATCTCGGGAGTGCAGTTACGGCTTTTCCGAATGTGTTAAGTCATTTTGCTGCCTGATTTGTCTATAACATTTTTTTGGTATACTCCCTCAGCCTCTCATTAAGGTATCTCCCTGTCTGGCCAACATATCGTTTACCACGGGTGAGTGGTACTGAATACACTGCGCTCCTGGAACACTTCACGAAGCGCTGCTGGTGATGCATTTTACAAGCGACAGACTTGTCCTGTGCGATTAACCCTCCTGCATATCCTGAGAGTTTATCTGGTGCAGAACAAGCCACTTTTATGCCAGCCCTCGCAACCGATTGTGCGCGCACCCATGTATATATGGAATAACCGTAACTTTACTTTGATCCAATTGATCAGGCTTGATAGCTGGCTTTTTCAGCTTATCTTCAGCGACCGATGCCATCAGTGAAGGCTGGTAGCCCGCACTTGAAAGGCGCTGCACCTGGTCGAAAAACCTGTGTCCCACCAAGCGCCTTGTCCTGTCTACTCATACTTGTCATAAAGCATACTTTAAGAAATGCATCAACTTCAGTTCAGTCGTTCAGTCGTGTCCGACTCTTCGTGACCCTATGGACCATATCACGCCACGCTTTCTGGTCTCTCACTATCTTCATAACATAACATAACTTCATCTGCAACGCCCCGAGGATGCCATCTAACCATCGCGTTCGCTGCCTACCCCTTCTCTGGTGACCCTCAACCTATCCCAACATCAAATCTTTCTCCAGCGACTCCCCTCTTCTCATCAGATGACCAAAGTAGCTGAGATTTAACTTTAGAATTTGACCCTCCAATGAGCAGTCAGTGTTTATGGTCGACAATATCGACTGATTTGATCTTCTGGCCATCCAAGGAACTCTCAAGATTCTCCGCCAGCACCACAATTCAAACGCGTCAATTCTTCAGCGGTCAGCCTTCTTCACAGTCCAACTCTCGCATCCATACATCACAACTGGAAATACCATAGCGCATAGTTATACGGATCTTGGTTGGCAGACTAATGTCTCTGCTCTTTACTAGGTGGTCAAGGCTAGCCATGGCTCTTTCCCAGAAGTAGGCGTCTCCTAATTTCATGGCTGCAGTCTCCTTCCGGGGTTATCTTGGAGCCCAAGAAGAGAAAATCTGTCACAGCTTCCACTTCTTGTCCCTTGATGCTCCAGGGCTTGATGGGGCAAGACGCTATATGATCTTTGTCTTTTTAATGTCCAGTTTAAGTCCAAACTTCTCACTCTCTTCTTGTATGCGCATCAGAAGTCTCTTGAGTTCCACTTCACTTACTGCCATTAAAGTGGTATCATCCGCATATCTAAGGTTGTTGGTACGTTTCCCAGCAATCTTCACTCCAGCTGAAGACTCGTCCAGACCAGCTTTCCTCATGATGCACTCAGCATATAGGTTAAATAGGCAGGGCGACAGTATGCAGCCTTGCCTGACTCCTTTCTCAATCGGAAACCAACCAGTAAGACCATGCCCAGTTCTAACTGTGGCCTCTTGCCCTTCATACAGGTTCCTGAGGAGACAGATGAGGTGAATTGGAATTCCCATCTCTTGGAGAGCATGCCACAATCTGCTGTGATCTACGCAGTCAAACGCTTTCGCATAATCAATAAAGCAGAAGTAGATGGGTTCTCTCTTGCTTTTTCCATGATCCAGCGAAGGTTGGCAACTTGGTCTCTATAGTTCCTCTGCCCTTGCGAAACCCGGCTTGCACGTCCGGAAGCTCCCGATCCACATACTGCTGCAGCCTACCTTGGAGGATTTTCAACATCACCTTGCTAGCATGCGAAATAAGTGCGATCATGTGGTAGTTGGAACAATCTTTGGCACTGCCTTTCTTTGGAATGGGGATGTAAACTGACCTCCTCCAATCCTGTGGCCACTGCAGGGTTGTCCGAATTTGCTGACATAATGTATACAGATTGTTAACAGCGTCGTCATGGTTGAGGTTTTGATGCAACTCAGCTGGAATGCCATCAATTCCGCTAGCTTTGTTCTTAGCAAGGCTGGATAAGGCCCATTCAACTTCTCTCTTCAGGATGCCCGGCTCGAGATCAGTAATCACAGCCGTCTTATGTTGGGTTTGCACATCCGGGTCCTTCTTGTACAGTTCTGTGTATTCCTGCCACCTCTTCTTTATCTCTGAGGCTTCCGTGAGGTCCCTGCCTCGTTTGTTCTTTATCACGCCCAGCTTAGCACAGAAGCTTCCTTTGATATCTTTGATTGTCTTATACAGAGCTCTTGTGTTCCTTAATTGGCTGTTGTCCTCAACTGCTTGGCACTGTATGTTCAGGATGGCATTCTTATCTCTCCTTGCGATTTTCTGAAAATCCGCATTGAGAGCCTTGTATCTTTCTTTTTCCCCATAACTTCTGCCATCCTCCTTTCCCCAGCTATTTGCAAAGCCTATTCAGATAACCAGTTTGCTTTCTTGCATTTCTTTTGCTTTGGAACTACTTTAGTAACAACTTCTTGCATTATATCACGCGCATCAGTCCACATCTCTTCAGGCTCTCTGTTTTCTAGATCTAATTCTTGAAATCGATTCCTCACTTTAACAGCATATTTGATCCAGATCATACCTGAAAGGCCTTTTAGTTTTCTGCGTTTTCCTCAATCAAAGCTTAAATTTGGCAACAAGAAGCTGATGATCGGTGCCAGAATCGGTCCCAGGCCTTGCTTTTACTGCTTGTATAGCGCTTCTCCATCTCTGCCGACAAAGAATATAATCAATCTGATTCCTGTACAGACCATCCGGAGAAATCTATGTGTACAGGCGCCTCTTGTGCTGTTGAAAATGAGTATTCGCTATGGTCAGGTTATTTTCTTGACAAAACTCTACTAGCCTCTGCCCAGCTTCATTTGCCTCACTGAGACCGAACTTGCCTGTAATTCCGGATATTTCTTCACTCCCCACCTTAGCATTCCAGTCTCCATTAAGAAAAAGGACGTCTGATGAGGGAGTGCGGTCGAAAAGACATTGCAGGTCAGCATAAAATTTCTCAACGTCAGCTTCTTCAGCAGTAGTGGTTGGTGCGTAGACTTGGATAACTGTAACTTGAAAGGTTGACCTTGGATCCGAAGTGAAATCATTCGGTCGTTTTTGGGGTTGTACCCTAGCACTGCTTCGCCCATTCTTCTAATGACTATGAGAGCGACCCCATTCCTTCTCCTGGATTCGTGCCCACTATAAAAGACATAATGGTCGCTGGAATTAAATTCTCCCATTCTGGTCCACTTGAGCTTGCTGATACCCAAGATATCAATGTTCAATCTGTCCATTTCTCGCTTGACGATATCCAGTTTACCTTGCGTCATAGATCTTACATTCCATGTTGCTATGTGATATATGTCCTTGCAACATCGGACCTTCCGGTCGCTTCCCGACACATCCACAACTGAGCGTCCTTTTGGCTTTAGCCCAGCCGTTTCATTCGCCCTGGAGCTACTAGGAATCGCCCTTTAACATGTGGGACGCCTTCCCCCCCTAGTAACATGTGGGACGCCTTCCAACCTGGAGGGCTCATCTTCCGGCGCCATATCATTAATGCTATTGTGACTGGTCATAGGGCTTTCTTGGCAGGAAATACTGGAGTGGGTTGCCATTACCTTCTCCAGTGAATCACATTTTGTCAGAACTCTCTGCCGTAACTTGTCTATCTTGGGTGGCCCTACACAGCAGAGCTCACGACTTCATCGAGTTTCGCAAGCCCCTCCGCCACGACAAGGCAGTGATCCATGAAGGGGATGCATCAACTAGCCTGCAATAATGTCCTTGCAAGAGTTAATTGTCCTGTCGTTTTCTTTGTCTTATGGGTTTTTCAGTGCACTTGTTTTGTTTTATTTCAGTACAAAATGCTGTGCACTATAAAAAGAAATCAAGCTTCGCCATGAATGCAAAATTGAAAATGACATGACGATGTGCTTCTCACAATGGTTCATTCTGCCCCTGGTTTTGCAGTTTGTGCAAAACAACATCACAGGTGGCTGCCAGTATTTACCTTCGAAAACCTGCATGACCATAACTGTGCACGTTTAGAAATGATGGCACAAGTGCAACAAAGTAAAAGTACGGGCTGACTTAGTGCCCCTGAGACAATTCGGGAGGACAGCCGCCCTCCATGCGCATGCCTATGTATATATTTCACTTTGCAGGAATTGTCATTACACAAACATGACTAGAGGAGGCTGATCGGAATGCCTTGAGGATGAAGTGATAGGTGATACAAGCTGATACAAGCTGCATGTAATTGTATGAAGAAGAGTCAAAAGTGCTAGCTAGAAGTGGACATGCTAGGTCATTCAACAATTGGTAAAAAACGGAGCAAGAAAATGTAACTGCCACAATGCATAGTACTTTCATGATGGTAAGTCACTGCAACAAGTGTAAGAGAGAGCATATATAAGCAGTTACTGTTCCAAGCAAATAAATAAAGCACTTAAAATGCAAGAAAACATGAATTGAAAAGCTTTTCCTCAGGAACTGTGAGGGTAAAATAGGTTCATTCTTTTTTACTCACTGGTGGAGACAACACTAAACTGAGAGATGATTTGAACATTTTTATAGTGAGATGACAGAAAAACGACCTGTCAGTTTCCTGCTGAATTTATATAAATTTTCACCGGATCACAGAATGTGGTACAGCTAGGTTAATGCATGTGCTTAACGAAAGAAATTGAAATAACTTCTTTTGTGACTGAAAAAATAAGTACACATAACTTTTCATTCAGCTGTAGTGATAAATGAAGAATATGCAGTGGATATATCACGAGTAAAGAATGCATGCTGATCAGCGGCTGAAATAACAATTGTAAAGCCTTCAAAGATGCATGCATGATGAACATGTGTACTTTATATTTTGCATCATGGGGATATACAATAGCAATGTTACACTGTTCAAAATAGCAGCTAAAGAGGGGAAAATTTGTGGCGCTAGAAAATTTTAGGCAAATTTTATTGCCGCAGAGATGCTGAAATAAGTTTTAGAGGTAGGAAACTTAGCTGCAGAGCAAGCTTGAAAAGCTTAGTAAAGTCAGTGCTCCAAGAAAGGTTACAGTCATTCAGATTGATAAAAATATCAGTAACTATTAACTAAAACTAGCGGTATTTGTCTGACTTCACTGTTGTCAGAGTAATAGTGTATTAATTGTGCGTGTGTCACTGTGCATGAACACATGTACAACATTGTTGATACTTTGTCTTCAAAAATGCAGGTAGAAACATTTTATTTGGGAAAATATTTCATCTGAAGAAGCATAGATTGTCATCTCTTGGCATAAGATATATGTGAAAGGCTTCTGGTTTAGTCCTCACAACTCAGCTTACAGTTGTGTTGCACTCATTGCAGATGAGGTTTAGTAACACACTTTATGTGTTGAGGACAATGGAAAGCCAAGATTGCTTCCTTGTTTCTGGTTGCTTTATCCCCTTGTATCAATACACTATGGGGGTGGCTGACTGTCGCTGCATTCTCTGGGTCCAGCCTGCTCATGAAATGCAAGCGCATAGTTCTTCACAAATGATTTGTCCCATGCACTGCAAAAAAAAATGTACTGGTTTTTCAATTTTTGCCTTCTCTGCAAGTCATGTCTTTGCGTGAATGACCTTCGCTTAATTGTTAGCCTCACCCTTCCATCAAGGCACTGCGAAGAAGATACCACAATGGGTGGGTGCTGCTGCTTTCAGTTCATGCATTCTGCTCCTGGGCTCAGCCCTATGTTGAAACATGCACATTTGAATGCTTAAACGAGCCATTTGATCATATATTTTTTTTAATTTAGAATTTAATATCTGGAAATTGTGTTATCTGGAACATACATATTAAACAGGAAAGGAACAGTGCAGCTGTATGGGAGATATTTACTTCCTGCAACTCTGAACGTATGAACGAGGAATGTGTCGAGGCTCTACTGTAATTTGTAACAGGTTATTGTGTCATAAGGCAACGATGGTTTGCAGAATGCTTTAAAGATATATTTGTATAAGATGACAACTGTGGTGTCAGTTGCATGAAAAGAAATGGCATTGTATGTTTTTGTAAATGTTAGTGTATGTTTGCTGTCAATTGAGATCCATAAGGTTCATGTCTTGTATTAAGTTTGTGTTAGTTCTAATGCAACATATGGTTCATTTGAGTTCGGCCATATGTTTTTGTATGTCCAATATTTATTTATTGAAACAAACCTGTCTTGCGCGTTTCCTTCATGGCAACACGTTTTGCATTCATAACATGGCATATATGTCAAGCTATAGTTTAGTGGACCTGTAGCCTAAAACAGACTGCTTACTTAGCCACCCCAAATTTTTTTTGTACTCAATTTTCTTTTCAAATTAGAATTACATTGCATCATCTGTGTGTGTGTGCACTTGCTATGGAACTGAAGCAAGCAATAGATTGCAGAGTATACTCCTTAGCTGTGCTTTAATTCCTGGGAAAAATATAAACCTAAAAATTAGACTTTCAAATAAAATTTGCAATTAGAAATTGTGCGACAAATTTCAAAGTCCAAATTGGAGTCAATTGATTTCAATCTTATTCAGTTCTTTATTTATCAGCATATTGGACAGTCTCCAGGGATAAATAATGTTGCATCCAACAACTTCCCTGGGTGCACTCCGGAGCCATTTAGAAGGGAGCAGTAGCCGACGTTGAGTTGGGTAAGAAAAAGAAAAATTACCTGGGGTTTACTTTTAGTTAAACCCGGTAGGTTGCATATAAACAAAGCCGACGTAGCTTCTCTTTCTGTTCTTTCTTTTGTCTTCTGCGGTGCGGCGTGGCTATCGACCGAGTTTACCCGACAGCTTAACTGTCAGGCCGGGTTTATGCGACAGGCTGAAACCTGGCGTAGTATTGCTTACGTAATAAAAAAAAATAAACACACTATACAGGAGGTACCAAAAATTATAGATACCTACTGAAAGATTTATTGTGACAATCAGTATTTGTGCATTTAAAATCCTGAAAAATGCAAACATTTTATTAAATGCAGCTAGCTAACAAGAGTGAATTCAAACACGGCATCCCTTCACTTTATGCACGGTTACAATACAAAAGCACACTGCACAATTGAACCTTGCATAGTGAGGCCTTGTACATCGAATACATTTATTTGAAAAAAAAAATAATGGCGCCGTCCACGGGAAGACACGTACTTTTCCGGTGTTGTCGAAGGGATATTCTTGGCCAGCAGACAGTGATAACCACGTCGCTGACCCTCGAAATGTCCTGCAGTCATCAAAAAAAAGAAGACAGACCAAAACCGCACTAACTATACTGAAATATTCCTGTCGCGAGGCCTATGTGATCGTCGCGGACATTTCCATTTTTTTTTCTTATAGATGCATGCATATTTCGAAGCATCTCGTCGCGGTGCTGTCCGAAAATCGTTTCGACAGCATGGGAAATGTAGACAGCATATTTACTACACGTACAGCGTCGTCGCTTCGACGTGCTGGGCCATAAAGTATCGCGCTTGGCCTCTTTTTTTTTTTTTTTTTATCTCTCCCTTTAAGAGGAATTCGTCGAGTGACGGTAAGTAAAGTTATATATTTCATACAACATGTGCATAATACTGCTGTACCACTTATAGCTGCTTCCCTCGTGCATTATTTTAAGATCCCAGGGCAGAAATCGCAAAACACGTGTAAGAGTACATGCCGGAGCGAACGCTAGGCCTTTTTTTTTTTATCTCTCCCTTTAAGAGGAATTCGTCGAGTGACGGTAAGTAAAGTTATATATTTCATACAACATGTGCATAATACTGCTGTATTATGCACATGTCGCGGTGCTGTACACAGCACCGCGACGAGATGCTTCGAAATATGCATGGGATTTATGAGAGAAAAAAAAAAACACGGCAGAAAACCGCACTGTGTGCACAATACTCCTGTCGCGAGGCCTATACATGTGATCGTCGGAGCAGCGTTGAAATGAAAGACGCGGGCGGCATGATGCTGCAGAAGATGTCCCACGAGGTAAGCGGCAATTATTTAGGCTGTACAGAATCCATATTTCAGACGATTGTGCCGTTGTTATAGTAAATGGTGCTCACATTAAAAAAAAAAAAAACGACGTAACAAAGCCGTAATGAGCGCAGCCCTGTTGCAATAAGGCCTAGCGTTCGCTGCGGCAGCTACGCTTACACGTGTTTTGCGATTCCTGTCCCCAGGGACTTAAAATAATGCACGAGGGAAGCAGCTATAAGCAGTACAGCAGTATTATGCGCATGTCATATGAAATGTATAACTTTACTTACTGTCACTCGACGAATTCCTCTAAGGGAAAGAAAAAAAAAAAAGAGGCCTAGCGCGACGCTTTGTGGCCGAGCACAGGCCTAGTGTTCGCTCCGGCAGCTACTCTTAACACGTGTTTTGTGATTCCTGTCCTAGGGTCTTAAATAATGCACGAGGGAAGCAGCGGTACAGCAGTATTATGCGCATGCTATACGAAATATATAATTTCGCTGCGGCAGCTACGCTTTAAGTACAACGATATACTACGTGCAACATATCTAAAGAGAGGGAACTGGATCACGGGACTGCAAGCCTGCGGTCTGCCAGGAAACAATGGGGTGGCCCTGAAAAGGGCCGTTTGTATGCGCAGCGTTCCATCGGTGGCTTGCAGTGGCATGGCAGCGTGGTCAGCAAAACGAGCTGCACTCTCCCGTCTCGTGGCCCTTCGCCCTGCATCGCCGACAGTGGTGGACAACGTACACCGCTCCTGGTTCTGCCCTTGACGCTGCAGCGATGTCGGAGCCGTACACTTTGACCAGGGCCGCGACGATGATCTTCGAGAGCTGATCGATGCCGCGACCCCTTGCCACGTGGTAACTGTCGGCCGCGTACAGACAACGCCTCGGCCGCTTCGCAGCATCCAGGAAACGGTGCTGCAAGAGTGTCGAAAAAGTTGCGTTATGAACTCAACAATTTGATAAATGAGTAACAAACGAGAAAACAAAGCATTCTTACCTCAGGGTTCAGAATGCGTACGTCAGGCATGCGCCGCAGCGCAGCAGTCAGGCGCCGGTTCAGCTGCCGACGACGGGCGTTTTCACGCAGCGCTTCGCTCTCGTTTTTGAAATACCGCGGCAGTATTTTAAAAACCAACACCATCCGTGCGACGTGCTGCTGCAGCTGCCGCACGAGGTCCTGGAAACACGTGGGGCAAGATGAACGGCACAGCACTTTTAAAGCAAATTGTGAGACGATTTTACGTAATTTATACGTACCTTGATGTTGGCGGCGATTTCCCGCGGGCCATGACCATTAGCGAGGTCATTGCCCCCTACATACAAAATAACAAAATCGGCGTGCAAACGCATCTGCGCGACCTTAAATGACAGTGAGGTGGCATCATAACCGCCAAAACTGAAAGTGCACGTCTCAACATGCGGCGAAAGCCGCAGGCGAGACCTGCACAAGAATTTCATTTGGCTATCGCCGATTATGACACCACGCAGGACCGCCATCATAGGAATTACGCGCCGCAACGAGACCCACGAGCCGAATACGCGCCGCAGCGAGAACCACGAACCGAATGCCGGCATATCGCGCGCGCCGCCGGAGCGGCCGGTACCTAGGGATTCCCTAGATGGGTTAGGGACGAAAAAAACAAGCAAACCCAGTTTTCATTGACGTCACATCCGGTTAAGCATCGAGCGTGACGTGAAAAACGTCACGCCAGGCCGCTGCGTGTCCACCAATCAGCGTTTCCAGCCGATCTACCCGCAAACGCTTCTTTAAAAACGACCGTACGGGGGCCTAAGGCGGACGAGCGCAGCGCCTCTAAAAACGACCGAAGGCCCCCGTACGGTCGTTTTTAGAGGCGCTGCGCTCGTCCGCCTTCTGCCAGCTGGCGGACGCGTTCGGCACGGGATGGATGGATGGAAAAACTTTATTTTCGTCAGAGAGCATGTATGGATGGTTCCGTGTTAGATGGCCATCAACCCATGGCTGACGGCGACCTGGGTGGCCCACTCCACGGCCCTGGTCTGGACGACCGGGTCTGAGCTGGCCAACACGGCCTCCCACTGCTCGAGGGAAGGACCACGCATAATATCCGCCGGTGGCGGTGCTATGCTACAGCTCCATAATATGTGGTCATAGGTTGCCAATTCCTGACACCATTTGCACTCCGGCTGAATGTCCGGGTAGATTTTGCTCAACACGTATGGGTTTAAGAAACATCTAGTCTGCAATCGTCGCCAGACGCATTCCTGCGCCTTCACCAATTGCTTGTCCGGGGGTGGGTAAATCCTCCGCTCAAGTTTGAAATGATTAGTAATGTCATGAAAGGATACCAGCCCATCTCTCGTGGACCTTCCCGGAACGTCCGGCTCACCTACTCGGCTGACGAAACCTCGAGCATTCATGTGAGCCGTCTCGTTCCCAGGATTCCCAGAGTGTGCTGGTACCCAGACAATTTCCGCCTCCGTAGTCCCTCGCCCCGTGGCCCGATTCAGCAATCGCGCCGCTGTGACAGATATTCTGCCCCTCGCCAAATTTCGGATGGCTGTTTTGGAATCGCTGAAGATCAAGTCAGCATTACTACTAGTAATAGCTAGTGCTATCGCCGCTTCCTCTGCAGTTTCTGGGGAGCGGGTTTTGACTGATCCGGAGGCGATCAAGCGTCCCCGCCCGTCCACCACCGCAATTGCAAATGCGTCCTTGTCCCTATACTCGGCGACATCTACATAGACTGCCCCGTTGTACTTCCCGTACTTAACATGTAAAGCTTTGGCTCTTGCCTTCCTGCGGTCCTCGTGATGTATTGGATGCATGTTCTTGGGCAAAGGTTTTATGTACAAGCCCTTGTGCATTTCCCGCCTAATCTGAATTTTAGTGTCACAAGCTGGAGCATCAACTCCAATGCCGATCCTTTCCAATATGTCCCTTCCTGCTTTTGTTTTTGAAAGCCTACCGAGCTGCATCACCAAATGCGCCTCCCGTAGTTCTTCTAGGGTGTTGTGCACCCCTAATCCCAGCAGCCTTTCGGTAGACGCATTGTGAGGCAACCCAAGGGCCGCTTTATATGCCTGCCTAATCATAGCCTCCACCTTGCCTTTTTCCGTCGCGTCCAACTTCAAATAAGGCGTCGCATACACTATTCTACTGAGCACAAACGCCTGCACCAGCTTACACAAGTCCTTTTCCTTAACACCTCTCTTACGATTAGCGATTCTCCTGATTAACCTCACGGTAGCATTGACCGTATTTTTAAGCCTTTTCAAGGACTCGCTATTTTTCCTGTTAGTCTGCAGATACATACCCAGGATCCTGATCGTTTGAACCTCAGCGACCGGTACGCCCCCCACTTTGACCTCTAAAGGCGGTGGCGGCACATAGTGTCTCGCATGTATCCCTCTTGGCTTGTCCCTCAGCACAAAAAGCTCGGACTTGGGCTGAGAGCACGAGAGTCCTGCTTCCCCTGCTAGCTCCTCAACAATATCCACCGCGTGCTGTAGAGTTTCTTGCAAATGTGCGTCACTGCCTCTTGTTACCCAAAGAGTAATGTCATCCGCATAAAATGTATGTTTAAGTCCCGATATCCCTTGCAGCCTGGGTGGTATCTTGATCAATGCGAGATTAAATAGGAACGGCGATAATACCGACCCTTGCGGTGTCCCTCTGCCCCCCAGTGGGAAGGGATCCGATTTCATTTCTCCGACTATAATCTCCGCAGTCCTACCCTCCAGAAACGATCTGATGTACCGGAAGGTTCTACCCCCCGGTCTTATGTCCGATAGGTTCCTCAATATTGCCTCATGGGTAACATTGTCAAAGGCCTTAGTTAGGTCGAGCCCCAAGATAGCCTTGGTGCCCGTGCCGTACCCAGGATCAACAACGTCTTTTTTTAGTTGTATCATGACGTCCTGCGTTGATAAATTAGCCCTGAAACCAATCATTGTTTCAGGTATCAACTCCTTGTCCTCTACATAACCCTGAAGCCTGTTCAGGACCACATGCTCCATCAATTTGGCTAAACACGACGTTAGTGAGATGGGACGCAGATTCTCAATGCAGAGCTTCTTCCCTGCTTTAGGAATAAATGTAATCCTAGCATGCTTCCACTCTGGCGGAATCTCCCCGGCCACCCAAAATTTATTCATCAAATTCGTGAGTGCCCCTACTGACTTAAAATCCAGGTTCCTCAGCATCTTATTAGTAACCCCGTCCGGACCCGCTGCGGACGTGGTACGAAGCTGACCCATTGCAAACTCCACCTCCGCCACCGTAAAGTCTGCATCTAATTCAAGGTTTTCCTCTCCCGAGTAATCCGGCAAGCAACCGCCCGCCTCTGTGTTTATGTAACGTCTTCGGAGTTCATGTATAAACTCCCCAGTCGTGCCTTGATACCGATGCACTAACCTAGCCATTTGCCCCTTCTGCGCAGATTTGGTTGCCGTCGGGTCTAAAAGGTGCCTCAACAACTGCCATGTTTTTTTGCATCCGAATTGCCCATTCATCCGGTCACAAATCTGCCCCCACTGTTTGCACTGCAACTCCAATGTGTACGTTTCGATTTCTCGTTCTAACTTGGCCATCTTTCTACGGAGCACACCATTATGCCTTTGTTTCTTCCACCTCCGAAGGAGACTCGCATGTGCTTCCCACATGTGTAGCAATCTGGAATCAGCCGTAGAGCCCTCCTCCTCCGCTGGAACCTCTTTTGTGGTACTCTTCACGGCCTGCTTGAGTGCCTCAACCCAGGCTCCTAAGTCCTCGATTTCCCCGGTCACTGTATCATTCCTGACTTCCCGAAATCGGTCCCAGTCCGTCACTCGAGTTCCTTTCACCTTGTCTTTGTGCTTAGCAGCACTAAATATCGTTGAAAGGATATAGTGATCACTTCCCAGTGGCTGTCCCGTGTTTACCCACTTTGCATCCCTGATACCATTCACAAATGTGAGGTCTGGAGAGGTGTCTATGCTCACGCTGTTGCCTATCCTTGTATGATCTAGCGGGTTGTTCAAGATCGTCCATCGCAGGTCCTGGGCAACCTGCCAAAGTTTATTTCCCTTCGGGCTGGCTCGGATGTAGCCCCACTCCGGATGAGGCGCATTGAAATCCCCCACCACGATGAGTTGAGACCTAGCCGCTAGCCGTTGCGTCTTTCTCAGGAGGTCTGGCAAGCCCACCCCCTTATCTTTTGGAGAAGAGTATACATTAAGAGCAAAGAGACTCTTATCGCCTTTTCTTTTGGGTAAAATCTCCAGCAGGACGTAGTCCTCCCTGCTGCTATCTATGGTATGCTGAATCACTGTGGTGTTACGATGGACTAGCATGGCCGTAAAGACGCTCGATACGCCCCCTCGATCAATTTCTGGTGGTGTAAATGTCTTAAATCCCGGTAATTTAACCGAGCCGCTAGCCTCCTGCAAAGCTATAATGTCCGGCTTACTATCTAGATTTTGTATGTGCAACTGCAGGTTCCCCCGCTTGCGACGGAAGCCCCTGCAGTTCCACTGCCAAACCTCAATTTGCTGGCGAGGGGCCATGGTGAGGCACTAGGTTCACTAACATCGGCTCCTGGCCGACTACGGGAGGCAATCTAGCCTCTAGCATAGCATTTAGGTGTTTAAACATACCCATTACTTGGGTCTGGAAACCCCTTAAGTCATTGGTGAAGGCGTCAAGACGCTCCTCAATCTTGCCTAGTCTGGCTTCGATCTTGTCGACCCGACCTTCCAACCTATCCTGTCTTTCTTCCAGTTTTCCTACTCTCTCTGCAAGGGTAAGCATGTCCCTCCTAAGACTAGTGACTTTAACTACTGGCTGCGGCGTGTCCGCCGCCGAAGTTTCTGCTATTCTCTTCGCATGAGCTCCCTCATCTGCCGGCGGCGGCCTTTTGACCGTCCCCCGATTCTCCACTTCCATAGCTGTACAGTTATCGTCCACGCTAGAAGCGTTCGCCTGCGCCGCTTTCTGTGGGGCGTCCACGCTAGAAGCGTTCGCCTGCGCCGCTTTTTGTGGGGCCTGGGCCAGCGGCGTCTGTACCCTTTCTACTCTGCCGGTTTTAAGCGCGCGTTCCATCTCTGCCATCCTAGCTTCCATCTTTTTGATAGTTTCGGCTTGCTGCAACACCTGCCTTTGTAGCTCCTTCTCTCGAGCAGTCTCATTTTGGGAGCCCGCGTTTGGCCAGCTCACCTTTTTCCTTGTGGCACTGGGACTTCTTCCATGACCGGAACCTTGCCCTCCTCCTTTGCCAGGCTCGGGTCCGGGCAGTGACGGGAAGGAAGCTGACCGGTCCCTTCTCTTGCTATCGCCTCTCGCACCGCTAGATGACCGCTTCCTGGGCCTCGAACGCCGCTCTTCCTTGCCAGTTTGGCTCTTGTCCTTGTTGCTGTGCTGCGAACGCCGCTCTTCCTTGCCAGTTTGGCTCTTGTCCTCGTTGCTGTGCTGCAGACCCGTCGGCTGCTGACGGGCTAGACGAAACTTGCAGTTGCGGCTTCCCGTGCTGTGCGCCCCATGGCACACGATGCAGTCCGGCGTGCAGGTCAGCGACTCTCCGTCCGGTGGTGCAGGATGTTCCTTCCCGCAACGGCGACACAAATTAGTCTTCGGACGATAGCAAACGTCCGCCCGATGTCCCACTCGTCTGCAGTTATAGCAGGTCTCGACTAACTCTCTATACGGGATCACAGCGTACAGACAGTTCCAATAAATAACTTGCCGGGGAACGCGCTTCCCGCCGAAAGTGATCTGAATCGCCTTTGACTTGCCCAAAGGTCTGGCATCCAAAATGTCCATGTCTTCGTTCTTCTTCAAGAATCCTGCGCGAACTTCTGCCAATGGGCATCCGTTGTACGCATTGTAAATTACTCCGCGCACAGAGTTCTCCGGCGCCGCCACGTACGCCGAAACCTCAAGGTCACGACCGCCCAGCTTGAGCGTCTTTACATTCGCATATGCCCCACTACGATTCATACACGGCGTGCTCACCGTCATCGTGTTGTTTGTCTCATTGACCCGCACCAGGTCTTCTTCCACCGCAGTCGCGTTCGTCAGCTCTGCTGCCGCTCTCAAGGCACATCCGAGCTCCCTCGGCGTCACTATACTCAAGTCCCAATTCTTGGGCCGGCACACAACCTTGAAATCCTTGGCTGGCATCTTCAGAAACGGTCCCCGTTTCTTCCACACCGGAGCTTTCCCCCGCTTGACTTGGGCTGCTCCGTGCGTCTGGCGCCCGTCGCTGCCCGCCTGTTTCTCGGTAGGCCTACTCTCGGAGTGATCCCCGTACACAGACTTCTTGAATCGATCTTGCGCCTTCAAAACCCAGGTCCATTCTCCCGCCTCGAACTCTTCGGGCGATATAGATTCTCCCTCAACGGAGTATTCCATTGTATTCAGCCTCGCAAAGGCCCACAACCACAAGTCACAGCCCCGGAGCCCGGTGCCGCAGGCGTCGGCTCGGCCTAATGATTAGGCCTGATTTGCCGCGCCGTGGTCGAGTACAAATCGTGAAAAAACCCCTAAAAGGGGGGAACACTTGCCAAAATATGGTGTCCACAGGTACAGGGCAACTGCCTGCAGACGAGTCCACAAAAAGCAAGTCCAAGGCACAGCGCGTTCCGCCGAAAATCGGTCTCAAGGCGGGAGCTCATGCGGAACACGTCCGCACAGCGTCCGCTCTACAACCCTCGTTCGGCACGGGAGGCGCATAGTGGGTGGCGGATTTCTCCAGCGCTCTGATTGGCGCGCCCGGCGCGCGCTGCTTCGAACGTCAAAACGCTGCATATGACGGCTGCGGCGCTGGTTTGTGGAAACGTTTCCTCTTCACGATGGCTCTCGATCGTCGGCTATCAAATTAATTTGCACCCTAGCTGTAAAGTTATTGAGCCCCCGCATATACAGCACAAACAGTATGAACTGACCATTAGTAGAGCGATTAAGTCGCCGGCGATGCAATCATCCAGCAACAGCGTAGACGCACGCATGCCCCAGCGGCACCTGCTTTCGCCGTCTACTTGGTGTGTTTATGTTAGTATGAGGAGAAGACGGCACGAATTTTTTAAGTACTCCCGAACGTATACATTGAAAGGTAAAGTGTATATATTCATATCTCCCCTGCCTGTGTTCGCGCGTTCACTTCGGTATAGCACTCGCGGCAAAGATGCAGAAGCTGGTCATTAATGTTTTCATCCGAAATTACAGCCTAAACACATTTTACAACACGCCTGTTTTACTGTGAGAAAATAGGCTGCAAAGCATAAACAAACATCCCAAGCATCCTTGGCCGACCATTTACGTGTGGCCGACGTTCGGAAAATGGTCGGCAGCCTACTTAGTCGGCTAGTAAACCACGGCAAGCGGTCGGCCCGGAGGTAGCCGCCAGCCATTTCGGCAAGTAGTTCGCAGCGGCCTTTGGCCCGACTTTTTTGGCGGACTAAATGCCGGGCACGGCGCCAGGTTAATGGCAAGAGTGCGGCAATGCGCTGGCCCGACTGTTGAGGCGGTACATTGAAAAAAAGTTATGAAGAGCACGACTGCTACTTTTTTTTTAAATTTGCCTGTTACTTGGCTTTGGTTTTTCGCGATGTTATGTAATTTGCGCTTAGTATGGAACAAAATGATACATGTTATTCAGTGTAAATGTTTTGTTACATTAATTAATGCTATTGTTTGTTTAACTTGTCGCTCACATTTTTAGTGAACCTTATAGCTGTTAGTAAAATTATTTACCGAGTTCTGATAAACAGCAAGCCACAAGGTGACCGCGATTTCATGTGTAGATCATGTCATTATACTGTTTACTTATTACGAAGCGCAGCTGTAGGTGCTGTAACATCAGTTATATTTTGGCGCACAAGCTCCGTACACCCCATTTAGCCCGTATCACTCACTGAAATGCGTCCGCTATATGGCAAGGCATTTGAGTAGACGCAACTTCTCGTTGTAAGGGAGGAGAAGGCTATTGTGTAAAATAAAAGAAGCGGGCAGAAGAGAAAAAGCACACGGGGGCAGAAATTATGCCACTGGCAAGCCTTGGCCGCGGCGAACGCTCCGGCAGGCAAGCGAAGAGACAAATTCTAAAAACACTACTTCGCAGCAAGAGAAGAGAAATGCGTACACGGAGGGAGACCCGGACGAAACAAAACCGACCTCGCGCTCGGACGTTTTGAAGGAAGGGCGGAAAAGTGGGGGGAAATGGTGGGAAGGGCGGTGCAACTGTGTCACCCCCGCAGCTCGAAAGTTGGTGGCGAGCGTTCCTGACTGGGCGAGAGAAGAGATGTATACACGCCGACTTTGAAGAGAGCATGCAGTTTTGTGGTATTTGATACTATTTTTGAAGGAGCTCTTTTCGAACAAAGTTGTCTTACGATCAAATACATGAAGAAAAAAAAAAACGAAGGAAAATGATTATTGTCCAGGTTATTAATCGCATACTTTTTTTCTCAAAACAGTCTGGTAAAGCTAAGAGCCGCGAGAAAACGGGCCAGCGTCCTTGTCATTTGGTTTTGTTTCTTTGCGTGTGGCCCATTCATCCTCTTTTACGACCTGCCGGGGTGGGACGGGCAGCTCTTTTCATTTCTTTTTTTTTTCGGAAGTCGGAGGGGCGCATTTTCGCAGCTAGCGGTCCGATTCTACACCGGAAACTACCCCCCTCTCCTCCCCCGCTTCTTGTCAACAGTTCTTGGAAGACTCGGCAGCTTGTGCTCGTGGGTGCGTGCGTGCTTTCAAGTTCATTGCAGAAGTGTAGAGCGCGACCAAGAGACGATCTCGAGCGCGCGAGGACGCTGTACGTGCGAACGAAATGTTGGAAATGTAAACGCGTTTTCCAAAGTTGCGCGTTATTAGTTAAAATTACAAGACAGTCAACTTTGTTACCTTCAATAACTAGGCGCTGGACAACCAGACCTCTTTTTCATTCGCATTTATATACTGTCAGGACAAGTGACTGTAGTAGTTTTCAACCGCTGTAACCTTTCAGTAACTCCGCCAAGCCATCCTGAAGTAACGCGCTCCTCCGGCGCGTTTGGACACAAAAAATCGAAGATGCTCCGCTTTTTCTGTTTTTTTTTTGTTCCTTTTTTCTTTTTGCTCAAAGAATGGGAGTGTGGTTTAATAGGAACGAAACAGTTGATTTTTATTTATTTTATTAGTATTTTGCTTTTGTTTTACAGATTGTTTTGAATTATGGCTTCTATATTTTCTTGCTTGTTACTGTCCACTCCTGGTCCGCGAGAGACATATTTTCTCAACGCATCCTGCATATAAATATGAGTTTGAGACCCCTATGTTAGACAGAGTGATTGAAAATTAAGAATATTTATTGAGAGCTACACGAGGTACGCGCAATAAAAGAAGCTAATTGAAAAGAATTCTTTCCCGAAGCAGCTGCCGCAATTTCGGGTTTTTGTTGTGGCTTGCAGACTAATAATATGGAGAACTTTTAGTTTTAAGGCGTGAACATGTATCGGAAGTGATTAAAGCGAATTATCTGTCGTACGTACTAAGCCGAGAGATCGCTTGTAGAATAGCCCTGCATATGGAAGGAATGCTGCATAGGTCCAGAAACTTAAGACTTCTGCTTGAAAAGTACCGGGATAAGAGAGTAGAAACGATCATGACGTCATAGGCGTGAACTTCAACCATTTACATAGCAGGGAACCAAAGAAATCTTATTGATAAACATGGAAATAGCTAAGCACACTGGGACAATAAATAATGTTTCAGTAAAACAGCAAACAGTACCGAACATATAAGGTAGCGGCAAGAAATATATAATGCAGTGAGTTTCTGGTCACACGTTGTATATCAATAATGCGCAGCTGCAACAGGACTCCATCGGGAGCTCTGACCCCCTAACAAATTTCCAGACAGTCGATTGCTCGATCCTTTGTGCTCACACATATACGCGTGAGCCGCAGGCTTGCGTCTTTCAAGACAAGAACCCAGTTCAAATCACTTCGATGTACAAGTGACCTTCCTGAGGTGGATGTGCCGCGTCAACAACCTCCGGATAAAGCTTTGCTCTCCAAGAACTAACAGCTGGCTATATCTAGGTGAGACGCACTAGCATGGGGAACAGTAGACAACGGGGTCACCGAAAGAATACGATCGACCGCGTTCCTATTCTGCCAAATGATCAATCCCACGGACTTCACTACACGTTGTTCGAACGCTTCGCGCGGCCTTCCACTGTGCGACGAAAAAGCTCACGGCGCTAGGCAGCGGAATGTCCGAGGAGCCTTAGAATGTCCAAGCTGCGACGCAGTCCTTAAGGACACGTGTGTGAGACTCGACCTGACCAAAGTTGATACAGTGCGGATCAATATGCCAACTGTAAAGCCTGTTTAATTTGGTGGGGATCGAATACGCCACACTCAGTGCGCCACCGAAAGTCTCTTACAGCATGCGGGAGATTGGGTGCAACAGGCGTCTCCCACTTCGCATACCTTTGGCACATATGCATAGGGGCGCAGAATAGCAGAGCGCTTTGCAGAGATTAGATACTGCTATGGCTATCCATGCTCCGTCTACGAACATCTCCTCTAACTATGCGAACACGTGCGCCTGTTTCCCCTGACCATGCACTACAAACATCTGCCTTCTACTTCCAAGCCAGTATAAAAGTAAGGCAGCCCAACGTAATCTATGTGATCCACTAACTCGGATACCCGATAGCGCACAACAAAGGGCATAATGAAGACAAGGCGGAACCCAAATAGGCGCCACCACCTAGCTATAGTGAAAATATAATCAAAGTAGATTGACTTTGCAAGAGGAATCCACAAGAAAACACGTGCTAAGTCATGCAGGGTCGTATCATTGGGAGGCTGGATCAATAAACAATCAAGGAACACAGATGTGGGAAAGTTGGCACCTGTGTGCACTAGGCTTTATCGGAAGTTTCGCGCATACGTTAATTAGCTATAACTTTAGGATGAACAAGATGTCCGAGATTATTGAGTTAATAGTCTATCCCGACATCGGCACGAAGCCGTGTGTGACGCATGCACGTACGCACGCACGCACTTACGCACGTCTGCAGTCGCACAGAGTAAATTGTTCCACGACCTTACACAGTGGTACGATGGAATAGTTAATAATATTTGAAAGAAGGAAATAAAAATTTGGGGGACGCTCAAGCTTCCCCTTAACATTCGACGGGATACAACGCCTTCTCATTCTTCTCTCTATCTCTTTATTTCGGTGGACAACCGCAGTTAATTGTAAATTGGTTATAGGAAAGTAAAGGCGCAGCATCTGTCACAGATCCCGGTGGGAACCTGGACCGCATCTCCATATTTACTACCACATTCCGAATATTTCAGACAAAACCCGACGGTACTCAAGCGAAAACCGGGTTAGCGAGGTGGCTTTTGGACCAAATGAGCTGTAACGCTTCGCATATATACATATATGCTGCACTCTCGATAGACGAAACTCGAGTATATTGCCGACATGAGGATAAATGGAACAGCTTGGGACAAATATTTGCCCGCCTCAGTTAAAACACGGGGATTAGGAAAGCTTTATTCCTTATATATCAATATGCCGAGGCCGACTGTCTTTATCTAGAACACAAATGTGGTCCTAATAGTTTTCAAATAAAAATGAAAAGCACGCAAAGAGCCGATCGCCCGGACGATTCGCCTGTCGAACGTATACTTCCTGCGAACACAAGCATTGTGCAAGAAGTAACCTTTGGTTCTTTTGAGAAAATTCAAAGGGATTGCGTTTTGAGAATCCCGCGCAACATGACGAGGATCGATCGGCTCCTGCACCAGTGGCGGTCTACATTGTTAAATTCTTCAACGTCAGCCTCACACGCAGAAATATGGTATGAAATGCCAGAATATATATAAAGTTCCTCGAATCCCCTTTTCCCCAGCCGCGTATTCACTGCTGCTATAATATATCATTAAATAACATTGTGCATATCAAAGTAAAGTCTCCTGCAATACAGCAGGTTTCCCCTCTACGTTCCATGAGGCAGTCGGCTTAGCAGGAGAAAATTGGAAAATTCGTATCATTGAAACAGCTATTTTTATGCAACATTGAGTTATACCGCGTGCATGATATATATTGACACTATATCATTTGAGCCTGCTGATAGAATTATACATTGCGCAACAGAAGGTGAAATTAACTGTTATTTATACATATTTTGAAATAAAGCTTTAACCGCGCGCTAATTGAGCCGCGGCGGGTACGGTACACTCTGTAGTTGATTGCGAGTTGTCATGAACTTATGCTTGAATTTGTGAACTGGTAGGCGCTGATTGTCTGTTTGAAGCATACTTAATACTAAGTGCCTAAGATTTGCGCGGTAACTGCTATGAACCTACGATTGTAATTGTCCATTTTTTTTTATGGTTAAATGGTAACCTCTGAATTTAAACAACCTCATCATAAAGTTAACCTATAACGTAACCTTAAGCAAACCCACGGTAAACCGAAGAGATCACGTGCCTTTAAGGTTTATATGTTAACCGTCAATTACTTTTGCCAGTGCCCTCGAAACCTATAAATCCTAAACGCCCTTAAATTCGTTTCGCAGCCTCCGTGAGTTTACATTTCGTACGGGGTCAAGAAAAGAGGCGGTGAGCTTTTATGAGCTTTCATCCGGATCCGGTGCACTTTGCCCTGCGACCTTCTACTGATTTTCATGCATCCCTAAAACAAATGGACAAAATATATTTTTGTCAGAAACTTGCAGCAGTTACTATGTGGTTCAGTCGGTATTTACCAGCTTGAGCTCGAGGTCACGGGCTTTAGTCGAGCTGCAGAAGCCGCATTATGATGGAAACCAAACGCGAAAACGGAAATGTGGTTTGCGATTAATATGACAGCCCGAGGGGTTCTAAATAACCCACGTACTGCTTTGGGAAGTATAAATCCGCATGGACTATGTAATCTCTGCAAAAGCACTCATAATATACAGTGTTCTGCAACTTAACCGTCTTGGAAAAGTTTCCAAGACGGTTCCGATAAAATTGCTGAACACTATATACGTAGCCAGGTCTTGCTATTTTGGCTAAATGAAGCTGCAGGTGTTCTACTGCCCCACACTTCGTTTATGTGGAAGATATTCGGTTAAAAGAACATTACATACATTCACTCCAAGCCATATTTTTTTCATGCAAAGAACTACAGCCGCTGGTATCAAGACGGGGGCTCTACAGAAGCCGTAGAAAAAGGAAAAGAAAAGAAAAGAAACTACCTCGACGCTTCTTGAACGACGAGGGAGGGGGGGGGGGGGCGTGAAAAAGAAAGAAAACTGCTTCTCGCTGCGCGGGACCCGCTGCCCGCTATCGGTCCATCTCTTCTCCCTGCGGCAAAGCGGAAAGAACCACAGGGAGGCGAAAGGCATCGAGGCGCCCAACCGCGGGGGGCGACAGGAATGCCGAAGCAGAGAGAAATAGCGGCGAAAAAAAAAAAAAAGAATTGCATGCACCGCACACAGGAGACTCTCCCTGCTTTTGTAGCTTCTCTCCCCCCCCCCTCCTCCCTTCTTGAGGTCACGTGGCCAAAAGGCGGGAAAACACATCCCGCGCGAGCTAAGATGCGCGGCACCACTCAGTCGACGGCCAGCCTCCGTGAGTCCGTGTGGGCGCGCGCGATGCCTACTGCCTAATTTTATCGTCCGCTTTTATTTAGCGCAAATTCAATCTGTCTCAACCTCCTGCAGCAGTCAGCGTTTGAAAAGAACAGCCCACATATGCAGCTGATGATTGCAGCCGCTCTGTACAGATTCTTCGTGCCGAAGTTCACCAAAACATGCGTAAGTACATGATCTTTCGGTCTTGATCAGAGGAGCTTTTTGCTAGATTCGATATTATACTGAACATAATAATGTATTGTTTTGGAGCATATGTTCGTCTTGTTATATACTCCTTGCATCTTTCTTCATATATATATATATATATATATATATATATATATAATTGGTGTGGGCGCTGAACGCGCAGGAAGACTTGCTGAGCCGTTTGGAAACAAGGCTGCGGCTGGCTGCGGTGGCAGAATTGGCTCATTTTGCTGCAGTCTGGGTCCTTGGGTATCTCCTGTCCCAAAATGCTCGCCTTTTAATATGGAGGGACACTCACTATACCGATCAGGTAAGTCCAATTAGCACATATTTTGTTCAATACGACAATATACTGCAACTGTTTCTGGATCGCGTATATATGTGCGCATCTTATTACTACGTATTTTTTTTTTATTTTTATAATCGATGTGTGCGCATTTCGCTCTGATTGCGCAGGAAGACGTGCTGAGCCGACTTGGAAACGATGCTGCGGCGGTGGAATTAGCTCTTTTCGCTGCAGTCCGAGGTCCGATCTCCTCTGCCCCAAAACGCCCGTCTTTCACTTCTTCACATCGAAGTGCATGCACTGACATGTATACCGACCAGGTAAGTCAAATTATCACTGATTTTCTTCTATACGATAATGTACTGCAACTAATTATGTATTGTTTTGACATTTATGTGCATCTTGTTACTGTAAATGCATATTTTGTAATTGGTGTGCGCGCCTTGCGCTGATCGTGCAGGGAGGCGATATCAGCTGATCTGGAAACTGGCTTCGACAGTGGAAGCTCGTTTCGCCGAAGCCCGAAGTCCTTGGTCTCCTCTACACTAAAACGCTGGTCTTTCGCTGCTTCATGGCGGTGCACTTGCCGGACAGGTATTAGCGCTGATTTTGTTCTATCCGACTCACATCGATGGGACGCATGCAACCCAGTTAAATGTCAAATGCTATCACTGATATAAATATTGCAGCACCCCTCGCCATAGGAGCGATCAGAAGCTGTACTAGCATCATCGCTACTGCCAAGCAAGCTCGTGCCAGGACTGAGTACAAGATTTATGCCGTGTTTATTATTATTATTATTTTTTCTGCTGTAATGATGTATATACGTGAAAATTGATGATTGAGTGATGCGGTATGCTGGCAAGGTAAGTGAGCCAGTGCGTTCATTTTGTGGATTTTGGAATTATATATGTGATGCACACAGATCTGAGCCGTTTCACATTGATTTTGCTCTGTGCGCTTGCTTTCTGGGCAAGCAGTTGTATTTTCATCGTGCGGATTATTTCCTGGTGCTTACATGCTCATGAGGTGTTCAGCTAACTTGTTTCAAGCTTTAAAAATTTAGAACGGGTTCTATAAGCTTCTAAGAGTTGGGCTGTCTAAATAGCCGTCTTGGCTGATGAGACAATTTTTAAAATAATGCTCGGTTGTTAAATAACGAAAATAAATCAGATGACTTATCGTTAAATATCCGGTCGCTTTTGCTGTAAAAGTTCCATCTAGTTTGAGAAAATTAAGCTATATTCTACGGAATAAACTTATTGTAGGTTTCATGTAAATATCGCGGAAACTGTTTGTTCAGCCGCGTTGGAATCCCTCATACGCGCTCTATGACAAGCGCGGACACTTGGTTTTGCTAGAACTATTAAATTGCAGCATTAGCATGCAAGAACGCGCTTCGGGAGGATAAGGTTTGAGTGCGCTACGGTTGCAAATTGCAACATCATGACTCCAGCAAAACAAAGTGATCGCGCCTTTCTCGCGGATTCACGGATCCTGATTACCTATTGCGGCTTTGCGCTAATGCGTTTTCAGTAGGGTCGCATGAAGTCAAGCGCATAAAATATATTGGTGTGATAGTGCAGTTGGTGGCAGTGAGCAGACATTATTTTTTCTACCTTTTCACCCTATATTTGCCTGCAATGTAAAAGTAGGCGAAAAGGAAATGTTTAATTAAAACACTTTTCTTCATACAGCTGACCAAGATGGAACCTGCCGCAGATCCGACCAGTCGCAGACATCAAGTGATCGACAGGCTGCCAAAAGAAGGAGACCAAGCCTCAAGCCCATCTTCCATATGTGGCACACGCGCAGTCATATATCCACGCTTATTAAAAAGCAAATCGCGAGCTTTTTCTGAACGCTGTTGACAAATACATTTTTCACCAAATATTGCAGCTTTTGTTTCTTCATGGCATCAGAAAAGCTACTGCTTTTCTTGATGCATTTGTATGTGCTACCCCGTTATATATGCATGGGCCACGATATATTAAATGCATGGCATGATACCTGCACGAGGGGCGATGCCGGCCACTAACCGGCGTCGGGAAGCAACCGGCCGACGTACGGTCTTTCGTCAGCAAAATGCTAGGGCAGACGAGCGGCCGACCATTCAGTAACGCTGGCAGACGGCAGGCCCACGTGCGGCAGGTGGTCGATCACGTCGGGCCAAAAGGTCGGGCCGTAGTCGATTGCCGAAAATCGGCCGACGTTAGGTCAGTGTCAATCCCCGACGCCGGCCCTCATTCGGGTGCCGAAGGTCGGCCGGCCACTTTTCGGTCGGCGAGAAAGGTCGGCCCTACCTTTTGCCACACACTTTTTTTTGCTTGGGATGCACATCATTTGTAACATGTACAGAAGCACTGTTTTCCGTGCGGTTCTCCCCGGTGGTAGCAATTTCTTAGTGGCGTACATTTCGCCACGTAATCCTCATTTCTGGCTGCAACATACAGCTGTGGTGTTGCATATGAGATGCATTTGCACGCAGATATAGTGTCGAGGTTCATGACAGTAACAAATGTTTAAAAGAGCATGGAATTATTTGTTATGGTATCCATGTCATAGCAAATGATTCAAACAGTGCATGTTCAAATTATCTCTAAAATTCAATGTGTTTACTTCTTCAAAGACATTTAAAATAGCTGCTCAACTAGTTTATTTGTATTCAGTTTGCTTTTCAGCACTATTCATATTTGATTCAGCAGCAAGACTATGCTATTCATAATCAGTTTGGTTGGCAAAACTACAATTCGCATGCCCCCCAGTACGTAATACTAGTTTCTCCATCTCTGTGCTCAGTGCTGCCTATATTAATAAGTGCCTTCATGTCAAGTGCAGCATACACTTCCTTTTCTTGACCTATGCCATTTGGTCTTCCTAGGTTTCATGTGTGTGCACTGCTTTTGTCATTTCAGACACAGAAAGTAGCAAATGAAATCTGGCGATTGAGTGTTAACATGCAACACAGCTCAAGCTACTCAGCTGCGGCATGTACTGAAAATAATTGTTACCAATTGAGACAGCCTCTACCAGTCAAATTTCAAGTGAAATATTTGTACAGTTAGTGCTGAGCACAAATAAACAAGAATTATGGTACAATTGTGCTGCTGCTGAGGAAGAGTCCATAAAGTTTTCGAAACATTGCATGATATGAAATGACTATTCTAAGTACAAATATGTATATATTGGATGTTTTGTGTGGAATGAGTGTTTTATTCTTCTGTTGTAGTTTTATTTCACTGTTTCTCATACTTAAAAACAATACAGCTAAGAGTAAGCACTGAAAAGTCGCGTCACTGCACGACAGAGTAATAGGGCATGGCCGGAGCAATCAGTTGGGATCAAGAAATACTTAGCGCCCACTGCCTTGCATCAGCTAAGGGTCCCCACTTGTAGAGAAAAACTGTCTAAGGGCTAAATGTAAAACAGTGACCAAGTGTAATGGCATGTCACTTAGTTGCCAGGACAGCATGCAGACTTGATAGAATTTTGACTTGTCTGTGAACATGAAATACTATACTTCTATGACTAGTGTACTTACCTACCCGAGTCCTTTGCTTTGTTTACATAACTATACTGCAAGCCCATACATCAAGTTCATCGTGGAGTGAATACACAGATCCTCAATACAATTCAAAGAACAGAAACCAATTGTAGTGGCATGTAAACACAGTGCAGTTCTCCAAAAGAGTCACGACAGAACTGTACCTTGTGATATCGAATAAAATATCCCCTCTGAGAATTTCAAGAACTAGATCTAGAAGACAGAGAGCCTGAAGAGATATGGACTGATGTTTGTGATATAATACAAGAAGTTGCTACTAAGGTAGTTCCAAAGCAAATGAAATGCAAGAAAGCAAACTGGTTATCTGAAGAGGCTTTGCAAATAGCTGAGGAAAGGAGGATGGCAAAGTCATGAGGGAAAGAGAAAGATACAAGGTTCTCAGTGCGGATTTTCCGAAAATAGCAAGGAGAGATAAGAATGCCTTCCTGAACATACAGTGCCAGGCTGTTGAGGACAACCACCAATTAAGGAACACAAGAGCTCTGTATAAGACAATCAAAGATATCAAAGGAAGCTTTTGTGCTAAGCTGGGCGTGATAAAGGACAAACGAGGCAAGGACCTCACTGAAGCCTCAGAGATAAAGAAGAGGTGGCAGGAATACACAGAAGAACTGTACAAGAAGGACCCGAATGTGCAAACCCAACATAAGACGGTTGTGATTACTGATCTCGAGCCAGGCATCCTGAAGAGTGAAGTAGCCTTGCTAAGAACAAAGCTAGCGGAATTGATGGCATTCCAGCTGAGTTGCTTCAGAACTTCAACCATGACGCTGTTAACATTCTGCACACATTATGTCAGAAGATTTGGACAACCCTGCAGTGGCCACAGGATTGGAGGAGGTCAGTTTACATCCCCATTCCAAAGAAAGGCAGTGCCAAAGATTGTTCCAACTACCGCACGATCGCGCTTATTTCGCATGCTAGCAAGGTGATGTTGAAAATTCTCCAAGGAAGGCTGCAGCAGTATGTGGATCGGGAGCTTCCGGACGTGCAAGCTGGGTTTCACAAGGGCAGAGGAACTAGAGACCAAATTGCCAACCTTCGCTAGATCATGGAAAAAGCAAGAGAGTTCCGGAAACCCATCTACTTCTGCTTTATTGATTATGCGAAAGCGTTTGACTGCGTAGATCACAGCAGATTGTGGCAAGCTCTCCAAGAGATGGGAGTTCCAATTCACCTCATCTGTCTCCTCAGGAACCTGTATGAAGGGCAAGAGGCCACAGTCAGAACTGGGCATGGTCTTACTGATTAGTTTCCGATTGAGAAAGGAGTGAGGCAAGGCTGCATACTGTCGCCCTGCCTATTTACCCTATATGCAGAGTGCATCATGAGGAAGGCCGGTCTGGACGAGTCTTCAGCTGGAGTGAAGATTGCTGGAAAACGTATCAACAACCTTAGATATGCGGATGATACCACTTTATTGGCAGAAAGTGAAGTGGAACTCAAGAGACTTCTGATGCTCGTACAAGAAGAGAGTGAGAAGTTTGGGCTTAAACTGAACATTAAAAAGACAAAGATCATGGCGTCTTGCCCTATCAAGTCCTGGAGCATCAATGGACAAGAAGTGGAAGCTGTGACAGATTTTATCTTTTTGGGCTCCAAGATTACCTCGGAAGGAGACACAGCCATGAAACTAGGAGACGCCTGCTTCTGGGAAAGAGAGCAATGGTTAGCCTTGACCGCCTAGTAAAGAGCAGAGACATTAGTCTGCCAACCAAGATCCGTATAACTCGTGCTATGGTCTTTCCAGTTGTGATGTATGGATGCGAGAGTTTGACTGTGAAAAAGGCTCACCGCCGAAGAATTGACGCGTTTGAATTGTGGTGCTGGCGAAGACTCTTGAGAGTTCCTTGGACTGCCAGAAGATCAAATCAGTCGATATTGTCGACCATAAACCCTGACTGCTCATTGGAGGGTCAAATTCTAAAGTTAAAGCTCAGCTACTTTGGTCATCTGATGAGAAGAGAGGAGTCGCTGGAGAAAGATTGATGTTGGGAAAGGTTGAGGGTCGCCGGAGAAGGGGTAGGCAGCAAACGCGATGGTTAGATGGCATCCTCGAGGCACTGCAGATGAAGTTATGTGATGTTAGGAAGATAGTGAGAGACCGGAAAGCGTGGCGTGACATGGTCCATAGGGTCACGAAGAGTCAGACACGATTGAACGACTAAACTGAACTGAAAAAAATGCTGGCTATGCCCACTATCGAACCATATGAAATTATGGTTGCATTTTGTATACTTACTTATTTCATTAATCAACTGAAACTGGCAGTGTTTTTTTCCTCAATGCTACCTATGCTTAAAAACCCATCTAATGTAGCTATGTGTTTTGGATTGCTCATCTCACTGAATTTTGTGTATTTACAAGCACATATGGAGGCTTCTGGGTCATTTTACAATATCACCAAGCAGCAGGTGTACCGTAAAAAGCACATTTCATGCTTTGGTCAACCGCTGCAGGATCCTTCGTCAGGGAGTCTGTCTCTACAAAAGCATTGAATGTAAATGTATGGACCAGTGAGGCTTTACATACCTACCAGAGGATGCATGCATATGTAATAGTCATTCGCAACTCATCCATATGTGCCATTTAGTAACTCAAACAGCATCTGCCTTGCAATGGAAACATGCCACTAGGATGCTACATGTGCTGACCATTTTATGCTTGTAGTACTTGCTGTAATGCTAGTTGGTTCACACTGACCATTTGAGCGGCGCAAGGACACGATCACAGGAAAAGAAGATGGAAAGAAAGAGCGCCTTTCAATCCCTCTTCTTTTCCTGTGATCGTGTTGTTGTGCCGTTTTATTGATCATGTTATGCTGGGTTACTATTTCTTGAATGAGTAACGGCGCCCTCGCTTCACTGCCACTGGAAGGTTCTAGTCTGTGCCTGGTTCAATAGCCCTTAGTTTAGATCACCCCACCAGATTCTGCTCGCCTGAAGAGCTCATGCTGCACGATACGTCATCCTGTCCCGTGTTAGATGCGTGTAGGTTTCTATATGCATTCCTGAATTTATTTTTTTTTGTCTGTGTTTCATTGTTACTTTTTAGATGTTTCCAGGATCATGCACAAATTCCTGTGAAGTTTGCGGAAGCGTTCCTACCTGCGCTGTAGTGTGTTCATTTCCTTCTCTGCCATTGTCATTTCCCTTCATTCACTCTCCAGGCCTTTGGGCTGCGTCGAATAACATTGGCCACCACTACTGCTTCTTGTGCGCCTTGTTTTTGTGCTTTTCGTTTCCACTTGGTTCCCCTTAAAGCTGGATAGAAACTAGTCCATGCAGTTTCACACTTGGGAGATCCTGTCTGCTTTAATGCGTAGTCCCCAAGAGACGAGAGGGGGGGGGGGGGTACTGTTGTAATGCAGCAGTGATACACAGTGGTATGCACAAAATATAATAGTGATGATCGCACCTTGTAGACTAGCAGACAATGCTGTTTTGCCTTTGAGCAGTGTGGATGACTATATTGCTGGGTTCTTTTCTATCACAAATAGGTTGGTTGGTTTGTGGGGTTTAACGTCTCAAAGCAACTTAGGCTATGAGAGACGCCGTAGTGGAGGACTCTGGAAATTTTGACCACCTGGGGTTCTTTAACGTGCACTGACATCGCACAGCACACGGGCGCCTTGCTTTTCGCCTCCATCGAAAAGCTGCCGCCGAGGCCGGGATTTGATCCCGCGTCTTTGGGAACAGTAGTCGAGCGCCGTAACCACTGCGCCACCCCAACAAATTGAATAAATAGATAAGTTGGCAAAGCACTACTCTTGCTCATTCATTACAATTGTGTTTTCTTCAAGCATGCAGCCTTGTACTGTAATCTCACTTCTTCACACTTGTGCAGCGTTGCATGTGGAGACAGGCTCTGTGGAATTTTCTATACAAAGGGGTCCTTGCAATGGGTGTATACAGTGACAGCTTCATTTAGGGGGACATTATAAAAATAGCCACTGAGCTCAACAGGGAAAGAGAAGTACATTGCCTTGAGAGGACACATAACATGCTGTAAGGTGCTGTGTTCCAGAGCCTTGAAGCGCACTAAGCTTTCGGTCAGTCCGAGATTGCTAATTAGGTACATGCCGACGCAACTGCACGAATTTTCACTTGACAACCATATCTGTGGAGTACTTAGAAGCACTCCAGTGATTTTAGGTGTGTGTAACATGGCTTTTTTGAGATTTCAAGCTGTTCGTGTTGCCGGATAGTAATGCTGCATTACTCTGGTTGAAGCCAGGAAATTCAACAAAGCAAAGGATATTTTATCCAGATTTCGGCATGCTATACCATGAACAAAAAATGAATGTTGCCTGTCTGTAGCAGCAAACTTAAGCTGTTATATGCATATCCCCAGTTGTAGCATCTCGCATCTGTTACAATTATAGTGGTCTTTGAAGCCAGAAAATAAATGTTTATCCTCCCCATTCTGGTTCTCCTCAACATTTGGTTCTTGACAAGTAATTTCCATTTTCTTTCTACACTAAGCAGCAGCATTTAACATTCTCAAGAAGCATCACTTTATGCAGCTCAAGGCAATGCAAGGTAATGTGGTTGTGCGACGGGATTCTATCCGAATTATCATGCTGTAGAGGGTTGACACTATCGAACCTTCACGGTTTAGTCTCAAGGAAACTTGTGTTTGAAAATTCATCTTGCTCAGTTGCAACTCGTTATTTGAATTCGTCTTCCCCTCAGTGTGATCAAGGGCCTTGCCCTGGTAAAAGTGTGCAAGTACCTGTATATTGTTGTATCATTGCAACTGGAAGAATGTTTAGCCAAGTTGAAAAATCCTTTCAGATTGTACATTTTTTTTTTCATTCTGCACCATAATATTGCCCAATTCATTACAGTCTTATATTAGGCCTTACCATTTTTCTTAGCCATTCATTTGGTGGCATCTTGCTCTGTTGAGCTAAGGCTAGAACGACAGAAGTTGATTACACGGCATGTGCTCTATTGGGACATGAATCTCTCCTCTTGTTTTTGGCTCAGCACCAAACCCTCGGTACCCATCATAGATATGTACGCTTTTCAGAGAGACAAGAAAATTAACAGTTTTGTCGGCACACCATCATGATGCCCAGCACCCACAACATAACGATTAATCAGAACAAGACGTGGCACAGACAAGACAGGCTTGCTATAATCTAGCTATAATTGCAAGAATTATACTTCATGAAGAATCAAGCCACCGAGTGGTGCCGATGCTTCTGTAGTCACATCAGAAAGCAGACAGCGGAGATCATTTCATTAATACAAAATAGTTTCCAGAAAGGTCACATCGCACCCAAGGCTGTTTTCAGGCACAATGCACACGAGCCACAATCAATATTTATGATGGACATGTTGCAGGGAAAAAGCCGTGCATGCATGATCGCTACAGGGGGAAGAACAAACGTGACTACCTGCACAGATCGAACTTTATTTCAGCATTCAGAATGCAAGATATGTGTAGTGAGCTTTTCAAACGAATCAAATACTTGTAGGCAATTTCAACCACGAAATAATTAAGAAGTAAAAATTAAAAAAAAAAAGAAATGAATCAATGAGAGCAGGAAATCTGCAGTAAATAATAGGTGCATGTTATTGCCATTATGAAAAGCATTTTTTTTTTGCTGTTCATAAGACAATGAGGGAAATGTATATTGCAGAACAATGCCGCTGGTCAGCTGTTCACAGGATTTCATGTGACGTCTGAAGTGCTTACATGTGCAAACTGCCTGTCTTGAGAGTACAAAAGCTTATGAGATGCTATTTTCTGCATATACCTTTGGTTTTTCATTGTAATGCACTTGAAAGAACTGTGGTAGCAGCCCATTTCTTAGCAAATTCAGTCTGAAATTACCTGCTCCTTCTTATACCTCTGCGACGCGAACACTTGTGATCCTCATTAAGGTTTTCAGGAAGCATTGAAGCATCCGGTGCTGCACGGCCGTTTTGAATGACCACTGAGAAGCTTCCTTCGTGTGCGTTAGGTGACATCGAGGGTGGCGACGCCCGCTCTTTGATGTGCTTCAAAACTCAAGAGCGCTCAGAAACAGCTTCGATCCAAGCAGGCTCGGGCACGATTGCATGAGTTGAATGCAGATCGAGTTCAATGAGGATAGAAAGTGTTTGTGTGACCGTGTTACATACCTTCTACTCATTAATTCCTGCTATAAATATCCCTAAAATCTTTGCTCCTTGAGTCATACTTGAGAGTACCAGCATTCATCGCTCTCATGAAGTGTTACTGCATGCAGCTTAAGGCATGCCAGATGTAAACAAATGCCTTGTGCCATGTATTTGCACCCCAAGGTTCACACTATGCTCTGTGAGCCGCATGATAAAGCTAAAGATAAAGTCCAGGTGGTTTTCTACTGAGATCTCGGTTGCAGGTACTCTTACTCTTTATTATTATGGCTTACTGTGCGTTTTTTTTTTATGAGAATATCATAAGGACTGTCCTGCACAATGTGCAGAAAACTTCCATCCTTCTAACCTTATACTGCTCCAATGGGGAAACTGAATAACACATAAGATTGCATTTCATTTCAGATTGTGTCTGTACTTTTCTTCCTGTACCATATAACACTGCCCAATCTATTACACTTGTCCTAAAAAATCTTACACACATTCTTAGCTTTCTCAGCCATTTCTACGGTAATCGTTCCATTCACAGAACAAGAATGCGTTGTGTTTTTTTTTTCTCGGTACTAAAACTTGGTTACAAGCCCGCCGTGGTTGTGTGCCCACAACTCATACCTATATATAAAGAGGCCAAGAACACTAACAACAATGCCGTCCGCGCACGGTTGTAATGAGAGCATACGGAGTACAACGATTAATCCCAATAAACACATCTGTCAAGACATCACACGAAGCAATGATAACAAGCAACCATCGCAAACATACTTCACGAAGCATCAAGCAGCAGATTGGTGCCAGCTTCCCGACGCTTCTCCGTGCCGCCAAAATCGTTTCGCGCACGTAAAACACAGTTTTCAGAAAGGGCACTTCACACCCACGGCAGTTCTGAAGCACAGCACATACACGAAACACGATTGATATCAGTGATTGATCGCGATCACTGCACGCAGACGAATGAATGCGACTAGCACAGCTCAAAATTCATGTCAACATTCGGAAAACAAAGCGGGCGCAGTGAGCTTTTCACTCGTAACAGATATACTTGCAGGAGATTTCACCAACTTGGCAAAACAGCAGTTGTTCCGAACGCTCTCATTACAACTAATTGTCGCTGCTATGAAACTGTATACGCGCACAGGGAATTAATTCACTGCAGGGAGCTGCTTCTTGATGCTGTCCGTGAAAATCCTGCAGCAATCACAAACGGCTCCAAATAAATACGTCTAGGCACCGCAACCATGGTAGAAGAACAAATGGTAGCGTAACTCCCATAGAAGCCTGCGTGTCGAAGTGAACTAGAATATTGGGTAGTGTGCTCACAAGCGCCGCTCGAGGTGTCCCCGCCGGTGTCGACGGGGAGCGGCGGTGGGCGGTGGCGCTGCGCGCGTCTCCACGGTAGGTGCTTCGAAGCGCGCGCGCTCCACGGGTAAAAGCCAGTGCCGCGCTCGGCCGGCGTCACAGTAGCCGCGCCGACAAATTGAAATATTACCGCGACATTTGCGTGGGTTTTGCTGAAATTGTTAAGCGGACCTTGAATTGAACTTTGTATCTGCGCTGTGCACATGTTCAAACAATGTTAATGCGCTTGGCTCGTTGGGACGTTCACTTAGTGTATGTCACTCGAGCCTGCATTGTTTCACTGGAAAGAAATTATAATGCACTGCATATTCGGGGGTTATACAGTTCTTTCCATTAATGCTTAAAGTCAATAGTTATAGCTTGGGATTCATGCCAGGGATAAATGCGGAGTGAAGGAGTGTCGGCCGCAATAACTGCTTATTCACAAACACCCATGCTGCAGCACACAAAAACAAAAAGGACATGGAGATGACAGGTAGAATGAATGCATGTAATTCTGACAAAGTAAAAGGAAAGATGCATTATTTACAATTCGTGTTTTTCGCAGCACGGGAGCCGCACCACAAGGTTTTTAAACCAGCTACTGCATACATAGACATAAAGTCACTGCTTTATGAAACATGAACAGATTTGTCACCGCTGCGTATATTTATGTTCACGTATTTTGCCGCTTATTTCCTTCACTTGCTCCAGCACTTCGCAACAACGTTAGCAATGGCTTAGTTTGAGGTGTTTCGCCCGTTCTCGTTTTTCTGCCTTTTTTTGAATTAACCCCTTTCACATAGAAGTGCAGTCTGGTGACTAAATAAAACCTTATTACTTCTTCAGATCGGCCTTCTGCGTGAACGGGGCGACCAACTTCTTTATGCAGTCTATTTCTAACCATTTCCAAAACATCAAGAATACGTTCAGAATCTGTTCGTTTGGGGCCGATTCCTACTCTTCTGTTGTTACGGGTATATCGGGCAGACTAGAAAATTTTGTTTTCGAGGGCCCGTATGAGTTACAACACCAGTGGGTTTCCTCTTCCTTTGTTGTCTTTCTTTCGGTATATTTTTTGAAAGATAGGCCGGCAGATTCGGCAATAGCGTCGGTGTGGCATCGGGGGATAATGCTGGCTTCCAACGAGGGATGCGGACTTTTTCCCCCGTTCACAATATGAACATAGCCCCGTAGAACGAAACGAAGCTCGAAATGAAGCTCACAAACAGCACAGCTCCACAGCTCTCATCCAGCCGCTTGTCCGAGTGACGGAGGTTGATCTCCCACTGCTTCCTTAAAAGTCATCTTTGGGAACGCCTAGCAGGGCTATTTTTGGGCCACCTTTAGTATGCACATAGCCAGTCTTGCATTCAGGCGCGTAGCAATGGTTTTGACGACGGGCCGGCATATTTTGGTTTGGGCCTATCTGCAGTGACGCGGTAAGTTTGTTGTGCGGGTATATGTGAATGATATATGTGACCACGTGAAAGCATCCACTATATTCCTTTACGCCGATGACCCTTTACTAGTATCAGGCAAACCTAAGTTTTCATGTGCCTTGGCTAACCTTCAGGAGGCGCTATTAAATTTAATCATTGGTTTGTCTCAAACTTAATACAAATAAATGGGACCAAATCCCGACTTGTCTGTTTTCGTAGCCCGCACAAAGATGTACCAAATGTAGGTTCTATATATTTAAACCCCTCATATTGCTATTTGTGTTCTTGTCAACCTATATCTAGCGTCCCGTCGGTTACGTATCTTGGTGTACCCATATACAGTGATCTGACATGGAGTACTCAGTTGACCCACATTTGTAAGAAACTTAGAAGTGTTTCATCTTTGTTGTTTAATTTGAAAACCATGATGCCTTTTTCTATCAGAAAACTAATCGCCCATGCTCTGGGGTAGTGTTTTTAACTGCTCATTCACATGGAGTTAATAGGAGTTTGAAAAACATCGCTACAAGCGTCCTCTACATGCCACAGGAGAATTTGCCCAGCAGTGTCTTTAGAACAGCCGGTTTGCCTGCTTTTGACAATCTTTTGAACAAATTGTAGTACTAAAATATTTTTGGAGCAGTCCATACAGGCACAAAAACACGAAACCGGTACCGTTGAGACATGTTCCTCGTTATCTTAAACCGAGAGTCCGCATTCATTACGGTAAAGCAACAAGACGCTATTATATTCCAGCCATCCTCAACGATCGCTGGACGACGTATTTTCTTTGACCACCCGCAAAACATTGAGAGTTAATATGTACTGATGTTGTCAATTCATTTTTGATAGTGTGTTGTGCCAAATGTTTTTTTTTGCCTCTGATGGAGCTCTGATGGAGTTCTGATGTGGCGCGAAGATTGCAGCGGCTGCCGGTTGTCGCCGCACAAGCCCGCTTGTGGCTTCGGCGCTTCCGTATGTGTATGTTGTTCTAACTATACTAAATAAATATTGTTATTATTATTATTATTATTAGCAGTCTGCCCCAGTGAATTAACCGGTTAGTACAGGCCACATGTCCGCTTACCCCCTCATGTGCGAAAGAAAAGCACAAAGAGTTCTGATCTCCAGGCAGAACACGCATACACCGACGCACGTGGTGTAGTCAACACTCACTTTCGATGGGAGCTTAAACAAGAGCCTGAACTGGCCTTTACTGAACAAACGCTTGAAGTTACCTCCGATAAGCGCCAAAAGAACATGCGCACAGCAAAGTAACAACGAAGCCACAAATGCGCACAACGCAGTGACAAATTGAACCGGCTGACAGCGACGGGCGGAGCAAAATTCTACCGTGAAGTCTACCGTGGCGCCACCTGGTGCCGGCGCCGCGAAGCAGTCGCCTGTCGACACACGCGGGGCCTCCGCTCCCCGTAGAGCCGCCGCGGAGTGAGCACACTACCCAATATTCTAGTTCACTGTAGTGTCGACTCTGAGCGAGGATGGATGGATGGAATGGATGGATGGAATATAGGAGCGTCCCCTTTGAAACGGGGTGGTAGCAGTAGCTATCATGCTCATTGTGAACGAGGCTTTAGTTTCCCAGCGCCCCCTGCGAACTGTGAGGCACAACAAACATGTGACGTTGCTTGTGACGTCACAGTGACGTACTTTTGGCGGGGAATTTGATTGTATTTTTACTTATGAACGAAAAACAAGGCCAACAACGACGGAGGCAGAACGATGCTCGGTTAAGGCAGAAAAATGGACACCGTAACTGTTCAGCCAACTTTACTTGACATGGATTTCTACTGTCAAGTTTTAGGTTAACTGAAATGTTACGGCATCTTTAACCACCTTATCATAGCATCGTTCTGCCTCCGTCGTCGTTAGCCTAGTCTTTCGTCGCGCGTCATGTAAACGCATTCTGGGGCTTATTTCTTCGGGCACGTTTGTGAACAAGGGCCTTCAAGTGAATTCGGCAAGCACATGGATAGAACCACATGACTTGAGGCATTTCACTAAGGGCATAAATGAGTGAAGCTGTGCTGCATAGAAAGCCAGGCTTTATTAATTCACGATTACTTACATAGACGCTTCACGGCAATGAAATCTTTAAGTGTAGGAGAGCGACCACCGCTCATTCGTCACGGTCTTCATGAAATCCTCGTGATAACAAAATGACCTGAGCGTAGGTCTCCAAACGAGATGCGGTGAGATTATAAAAGGGTAAAAGATCTTGCTAACAAACAAAGTATACATATCGGCGTCAAAGAACAACAAAAACAAACGAACGGAATAACTAACGCTAGCGCTAGAACGCCAACCTGTAAGAGCTTAGGTAAGCAATTCAAATTGGGATTGCTAGTATTTAGAAGTTAATGCGTCTGAGAAGTGAAAATATCTACGATATAGCTTCGCTCCAATAAATCTCGCCCTGTTCATGATTCCGATATTTTACTCGCGTTTCATTTGCCACTGAAAGGAGTCAATGTGAGGTTACAAATTTACAACTTAAGCATTTAACATGTTCATGAGAAAGATCCCATTGACAATAGGAACATCACTGTAAAAAAAAAAATGCACGTTCAGCGAACGTTGGTGCGGTAATACGACGCAGTAAGCAAAACACGCAGCAAGGGGAGCGGAACGGAAGGCTTTGAGCAATGCGACACGCTTCTTGGGGGCAATAAAATCTCACCTTGACCGCTCAATTAAAACATGCAGCGATACGCCGCTCATGCAGACGTGTATCCGTAAAACAAGCCACCACTTTTGCGACGTGCCTGGGAGGCCGAGCCGAGCCGCCGAGCTGTGACGCAGCATTGTCCCATCGTCCGGAAATGCGCACATGCAGCGGCAATCAGTTTCTCATCGAGCACAGACAGTCTTCGCCTTGCAGTAAAGCTCTACCAAAACCAGCAGAATGAAATACTGACTGTTTGTTACAGATAACCCACTCTGTACGCAGCACGCAACGATGAACGTTGAACCGGGGCCGACGACGCACCCATTCCGCGGATGAAAAAAGCTTCGGTCTGTACAGTCTGAACCATATCTGAGCTGTCTGAGCTTTGGGCAACTACGCAGCGGATAATAAGTGGCCGAGAGAGGCCGTTAGAAACAAGTTAAAATATTATTGAAAACGTGACACGTTTTTTCTTACGCAAGAAACAAAAACTGCATTCATTCTTGAGCGCGAATATTATGTTTACTTTCTAGTTCTTTGGAGTTCTGGCAGATCTTATTTTCTGTGCGTTAGTAATTTGCCTCACAGTTCGCAGGAGCCCTCATCATCGAGTTGATGCCGCTGGCAGTAGGCAGCTGCACGCGTTTTCTTCCAAGTTGCGCGACCAGTTGTACATTGACCTTGCCGCAACTGTGTAGCAGTAGTACATCTTCCGTAGGTTTGTCGGCCACTCGTCAACTCGGTGCAGGCCAACTCAGCTGAGGGAACTGTCACTCGATGCTTGTGCACATGGCAAGCCAAACTTCCAAGTCGCTTTGAACAATCGTAATAAACGAGCAATAGCGACATGAAGTCTATCTTTCATCGACAGGCACCGTCCGCCTAGGCCTTGTTTCGCCTACGCTCGGTCGGCGGCCATCTTTGAAAAAGTAGGAGGAGCTTGCGATGCGCCTCCAGAACGCATGCGACAAAAGTTGAAGTTGACGAACTCTGTGCGGCAGCCGGGCGGAGGACGCATGCCTCCGTCCGCCCCATTGTTTCTAGGCACTATAGTTAGGACCTGGCGGATGCGTCCTCGAGCGGACGGGCGCAGCGCCCAAATAGTGACCGTACAGCGGCCTTTACTCAGATAAAGACCCCATTCTTTTGGAAACGCTCTGCCTGCCGACGGGCTTTTTGAGCATTGGCTCTGTGTCTCACTTGCGCGAGTGGCGCGTTTTTCTAAGAATCGTAAACAGTGCCATCACCATAGCAACATCGCCGTATTCATTGTGCCCGGGCAAACTAGACCGAACGCTCCACGCCCCCGGCCACAGCGGCAAAGCGCGGTAGCGGGCGATGCTAGGCAGTTATAGCATTATAGCAAAATGAACGCCGAACCAGCTTCCCTGTCGAATGCATCAACGGTTTGCCGTAGACGCCGTCGGACAATCCGCGGTATAATATCCCCCTTCACGAAGCGGAATTAGCTGGGAAGAGGACGGGACATCATGCACGTGTAAAATAAATAAAATAAGCGCAAATAAAAGAATCAAACGGGAAACCAATTCAGTGTTTTCTCTCATATATATATATATATATATATATATATATATATATATATATATATATATATATATATATATATATATATATATATAGGGCCACTGATCAGGTCAAAGTATTTGAAGAAGATATAATTAGCGAATGCTTTTTGTCTGGTTTCTCCATTGTGAACAGCGAAGCTGTAGGGCTTTCGAAACAATAGTACGTTTTCATGAAACTTTGACTTGGTCAGTGACCCTGTATATTTTTTTATGCCAACACCTGATCAGACTGCATTTCGTCGAACTCTTGATTACAGTGGTTAATCTCATTTTAGCTAAAGCTCGACATTCGGTTCAGCAGCGTTCAGCCTCATCATTTTTTTTTTAATTTTTAGTGAGGGGAGTGACGGAAATGCTGTGGCAAAACCCGATTCAACATCACATTTTTGTATTGGAGAAGCTTCACATGGCTGTTTCCTACTTGCCCATTCATCGAAAACATCCCCGGCAGCTACCGCGGTACGTTACCTTTACTATCATCACCGGAACACAACATTCGGAAAAAAAAAAGAAACGTGACTGAAACGCTGGTGATTGATTATCTTCGTCCGCCCACTATATCATTTTTTCTCCTTTTCTTTGGAGCCTGCCCTGCTTGCCCTATATAGGAACATCAGTGGGAAGGTTGAAGAGGCATGCTTGTGCATGTTCAGGTTTTCAAGTTGTACTTGGCAGACTGTCGAAACATTTCATCTGTACCAGTGGCAGGGTACAAGTATTCGTGCAATTTCTCCTAGGGAGACGCTCTTTGAAATTATATTATATTAATTTATGCAGTGTTATAGTTCCCTGCCCTACTATTCATTTTATCGTAGAAAGGGGAAGATATTTTTTCTTCTTGCCACTGAAAAAAAAAGTCTAAATTCCACACTCTCATAATATATGCTAACACCGCGAACATCTGAAGATAGCTTTGTGGCGGAGCTAAGACGAGGAATAACCAGCTCCGACAGCATTCGGGTTCGAACTGTTTTTTTTTTCGCTGCTTGCACTGAGACGCTTAGTGCCAAATTCTTCTTTGTCCAGCGCCGTGCCGTTGTTTGTGATAAAAGCGCGGCGCGAGGGGCGCTACAAGACTACAAAAAAATTTTTTTTTTCATGTCTCCGGCACGATTATATCTTGCTGAGTAAGTAGAGTAAGTAAGTAGCGCGAGAGCCTTAGCTGGCAACGTTTCGGCACACAAACAGTATGACACACTTAATTCGAGGCGATAAATAAATCTTAAAGCAAGCAAGTGTACATTTGGCAAGGGACCATTTTCAAGTAGCGCTACTGCGCATGCGCGAAGCACCTGCACCTCAGTTCGACCCGACCACTCGACCCGACTCGCCAGTGTTTACCTCTCTCGCTCGATGGAAAGGAAAGGGCAGAGGGAAAACGTTGTAGAAGCACAATACCCTCTCGTAAATACCCCTCGATTCAGGGTGTTTGTGGCGCCATCCTCGTAATTTTTCTGAACTGCGACATTTTAGTGCACATGAAATTTCATAGACGGCGCTTTTTTTATTATTAGCTGGGACACCAATCTGGTGTCCACCCGTTACAAAGGGACTAGCTAACACTATCATCATCATCATCACCATCATCATCTTGTAAAGAACTATAGTGAACTAGAAGTATTCTAGTTCACTATATAAATAACATATCTGGGTTTCAGGAACAATTGCCAGCATAAGGACATGGCTAGGGGTAGTTTATTTAGGAGCAGGACATCAATGCAGGCAAGAAAACAAGGATCTTGTTGAATGTCTCAGTGACGATATAAGCCAGTTTGGAAACGGGGCCAATATTATTCTACTGAGGGACATGAACGGCTACATCGACGGTCTGGATGGATACACGGATTGTAACGGGAAGCTAATGCTAGATTTCTGTGAACGACACGATCTAGTTATAGTAAATAGAGAAACAAAATGGTGAAGGCCAAATCACGGGGGAATTCCGCAACAGGCAGACGACCATTGACTATTGTCTAATGTCGCAGGAAATTTATAGCAAGGTCACAAAAATGGAAATAGACGAAGAAGGGGAGTGTAGTCTGGGAAGTGATCATAAACGTATTAGTCTGGAGATGGGGCCCTTGATGAAAAGAGAAATGGAACTTAGACAAAACGTAAACGCAAAATTAAACGACGATCAAATAGCGCAGATAGCAGCAGACATAGAGGAAGCAATAGAGAATAGCCCCATGGAAGACTGGGATTATGAACAGGTAGAACTACTCATAAGGAGGAAAATTCAGGAGGTTAAAGTAGCAAACCGCTGGAATGAAAAGAGGAAGCCACGGAGCTGGTGGAATAAGGAAATCAGGGTAGCTATTGATCAACGACGGGCTGCTTCAAGGGAACACCGAATGGCAAAGAAAGCACAGGTATCTCAGGAGGAAATCGACCGAAAATGGGAATCATATCGACAAAAGAAACTTCAGGTGCAGGCCCTCGTGTAAAGTAAAATAAGGCAGTTCACCGATCGCTGGATGGCTGACATACAAGATGCCTCTAGAGGCGGAGCAAAAAAATTCTGGAACCATATAAGCTGGCTAGGGAAGAAGAATCAAAGAAAGCAGGATCGGATTCAAGATAACGAGAGAAATTGTTTAAAGGGAGACAGCGCAGTGAACTGCATTACATCAGTTATAGCTGAGTCATTTAAGAGAGACGATAGGGTGATCTCCGCAAATCAGGAAGCAACACAAGGTAGCAGAATACAAAGCAGCTTACAACTGACCAATCTAAACTGGAAAAAGGCAGAAAAAAATATTCCTAAAAACACATCTACAGGAATAGATGGAATTCCGATCAAGCTGATTAATGAACTCGGTCCAAAAAGTAAGGAAACATCGTTAAAAGCTCTGGAAACAGTCATAACAAATAAGCAAATTCCGCACAGCTGGCGGCAGTGTAAAATAAATTTGATTTATAAAGGGAAAGGAGACAGGATGCACATAAGATCCTACAGGCCGATTACCATAACATCTGGTATGTACAGGTTAGCCATGCAGGCGGTGAAATTAAAGGTGCAAGCATGGGTAGAAAGTAACGAAATACTCGGAGAACTTCAGAACGGCTTTAGAAATGGTAGGCGCTTAGATGATAGCCTGTTCGTGCTTACCCAATGCATCGAAATATCTAGAGTGGAAAATAAACCTTTGTATTTGACCTTCCTGGACATAAACGGGGCGTACGACAACGTAAGCAGGGAACTCCTGTGGAACATATAAAAGAAGGTATCGGTTATGAGATAATAGAGTTCCTACAGGAAATATACCGGGATAACAAAGTAGAAATTACGTGGGAAGGGATAAGAAGTACGGAGGATGTCAAAGTATGCAAAGGATTAAGACAAGGCTGTCCTCTATCACCGGTGTTCATGCTTTATATGATAAACCTGGAACGGAGGATACAAGACAGTAGCCTAGGTTTTAACCTGTCATATAGATTAGGTGGAAAGGCGGTAGAGCAGCGCCTCCCCGGTTTGATGTATGCAGACGATATTGTGCTGCTCGCTGAGAGTCTGGAAGAATTGCAAACTCTAGTTAAGTATTGCGGAGACGAAGGGGACGCTCTATGCTTCAGTTTCAGCGCAGTTAAGTCGGGTCTGATGATTTTCAATGGCTCAACTGATCAGGGTCTTAAAATACAAGGCCATGAAATACCTAGAGTAGCAGAATATAAATATCTGGGGGTATGGGTAAACGAAGGATTGGCATACATTGGAAAGCATGAGCAATCACTTAAGGCCAAAGAGCGAAGGAATGCCGGGATAATAAAGCATAAGACATTGTGGGGATACAATAGGTATGAGGTTTTGAGGGGTATTTGGAAAGGAATTATGGTGCCCGGACTTACTTTCGGAAATGCGGTTTCATGCCTAAAATCAGAGGTACAGTCGACATTAGAAATAAATCAGAGATCCGTTGGACGATTAGCACTAGGTGCGCCCACGGCAAAACTACAAATGAGGCGGTACAGGGAGATATGGGCTGGGCATCTTTCGAAGAACGGGAAGCTCACAGTAAAATATTATATGAGGAACGCCTGAAGAAATTGAACAGTAACAGATGGGCAGCTAAAGTGTTTAAATACCTCTACTTAAAACGCGTTGGCTCACAATAGAGGAAAAGAACTAGGAAACTAACTAGTAAGTATGCTAGTCACAAGGACGGAGAAATAAAGAGCATTAAGCAACAGGTGAAAAACGCAGAAGGTAAAAATTGGATAAATTCGATGGAAAAGAAACAGTGTGGAATTATACCGAAAGTGGAAAATGCAGATCAGAAAGGAAGATTTCTTTGATAACTCAAGAGGCAGTGCCCTACTTTTTGAAGCTAGATCAGGGTGCCTTAGAACACGCAGCTACAAAAAGAAATTTAACCATTTAACCAATTGACCATGTTATACTCGAATGTAATGGTATCCATCCGGAAGTTGATACAGGCGCAATCACTGTTCCTGAAGCTCTGGGGTTTAGAGATAACAGTGGCCGGGTGAATAAACCGTTGGTGGAAACTAGCAAAAAACGACTGGAAGATTGGTGGCTTAAAAGCAGAGAAGTGACATGAAGTTAGTAATGTAGGAACCAAAATTTAATAAATAGAACGATGGTTAAGTTAACCTTTCTAAATCACTAATTAAGATATAGGGTGAAAAAATAGCATGATAGCTACTGCTACCACCCCGTTTCAAAGGGGACGCTCCTATATTCCATCCCATCCATCCCATCATACGTGGCTCTGTTATTCCACTATTATTTGCTTTTTGTACACTTTGTAGTTTATAATTGTTACCGGTTGAATAAAGGAACGAAAGCCCGAATCTTTAAGTTATATTCGCCAAAAAAAAAAAAAAAAACAAGCCATGGAGCATTTCAATCATGCTTAAAATTTTTCATGAAGAGCTCGCGCGCTTCAAGTGAACCACGAAAAAATTAGCTGAAATCAACCTGACCGTGCACATTCCACGACAGTCGTAGAACAAAACCGATGCTTATCCTCTGATAGCGAGGTGTAAAGTTTTTCCACGCGAAATTTCAGCACAGATAAAAGCTTATTACTTGAACAGTTTAGCATTTACTTTTAGCCGTTTTACAAAAAACGCTACGTTTGATCACAGATGACTTTTACACGAAATGAAGCAGACAGATGATATTTTCAGGAAAAAGCGAACTATGTACGACCTCCAACTCCGCAAAAAATCTCATCATCAGAATGCATATCTTGAAAGTTATTGTATGTATAATTACCTGTTTTATACACTTTTCACAGGCGCGTGGCTAATAAACTATGCTATACACAGTAATAAAAATGCTTAACTTTGTTCATTAACATGTAATCTCAAAAGATCTCGAACGGTGTTTTTCTAGGTGCAAAAGATTTTGCACAATTTTGCTTTTCCTGAGACAAGTAGAGCTGAAAAGCCGCTTCTTACCTTTGTGTTTTCCTTTACAGCTTAAATATCGTTGCAGCTATTTATAAACCAGATGCACCATTAGAAAGGAGAGGAAATAAACTTTACAAATATATTAAAGTCACATTTATAAACTAAACGAGTGAGGCGCAGTAGGCGTATGAATATCACCAAAAAGGTCGTCTCTTCACCGCTAGAGTGGGACCGCCACCTTAAGCTTTCACTGTGTCAAGAACAGTGAACAAATAACAGCAAAAAACAGTTGACGATCGACTTCCGTCTTGTTTATGTATACACGTTAGGCCATGGCAGGATCGCGCGGCGGCGGTGCTTGTCACTTCCGCCGCTCGAGTTCGGCCTTGGTTAGGTAAGCTATACTTCGTCTCAGAAACTGTTCGCAGCGCTGCGAAAGGCAGAGGCGACATGGTCCAATCAGGATCATACTCATTACAATAGGTAATTGTGCTCCTATGCGCGTCTGGCCCATCGAATTGGTGGGAATACAGTAAAACCACAATTATCTATTATAGTGCCCAGAGGCGGGATGCATGCGAAAAGGGCGCAGCGATGACCGCTATTTGTGAATTAGGTTTCCCTCTATTGCGAAAATAAAGCTCACACAACGGTGACAACAGCCGCTCCGTGAATCCGGAAAGCCGCATGTAGTTCTGCAGCGGGTCTATGGGGCTCTTGCATTACTCTAGACAACGTATCTGCGACCCTTAATTTCGATCTGTTCTGCATATGTGACCAAGAAATAGCGCTTCAGAGTTTACCCTCTGGGTTACCTGCGAACGTTTAGGACGAGGAACATCCCGGCTAAGCGCAGGATGGACATGAATTAAATTTTCCCAAAAGCTGTACGTATAAAATATGTGACTTCGCCCTGTTTCGGACCTTGAAATGATCGATTCCTGGGGATGTGTGCTGCTTTCCCGGGGTGTCGTGGCCAGCCTGGCGCTTACTTTTTTTTTTCTCTTACACATGCTGGGAATGAGAGTGAGTGAGTGAAAAACTTTATTTAGCTCTAGATTGGCTTGTCTTCTGCGGTTTTCAGATGGCTTCGTCCATCTTCTAAGACAAAGGTCGGTTGCCCTTAGTCCAGGGCTCCGCTGGATGCTGCTGCCAGTTGTGCTCGCCGAATCAGACCTTCTTGGTCGACTCGGCGATCGCTGGAGAGCACTCCCTCCCATTGCTCCGCACTCGGGTTTCTTATAACGGGTACCACGCTTATCCTCTGGCATGCCCACGTTATGTGGTACAGCGTGGGTGGTTCTTGGCACCAAGGGCATTTGTCAGTGTACTGTGTGGGATACATTTTGTTGAGTACGTGTAGGTTCGGGTACGAGCCCGTTTGTATCTGCCTCCACGCGACTGAGTCCTCTCTGCTAAGGGAGTTGTGTGGTGGTGGGTACCGCTTTCTGCAACCCTTGTAATGGTTTAGTATCACCGAATAATCTTGGGGTACAGGTTCGTTCCCCTCGAGGTCGCCTACGTTGGATGCTCGGTAATAAGTGTACCCTCGAGTTATCCTGTCCGCCTCTTGGTTCCCTGTTACTCCCGCGTGTGCCGGCGTCCATACTATCGTATGCTTAATTGGTTTTTTGTTTGGTTGTCGTGTTATGTGGCCCCCAGAGCGGAGTATGCGGAGCGTTCTGTGCCCGATTCTGCCGCGAAGATAGTTGCGGCATGCTGTTTGTGAGTCTGTAAGGATTGTAGAGACCGTTTAGATCGATAGCCCTCCGCTGCCGCTAGAGCAACGACCGCTTCCTCAGCCTCGACTATCGTACAGTCTTGTAGTGATGCGCTGGTGATCTCGTGTAGCGTCGATTCAATCACTGTTGTTACCACATTGCTGTTGTGCTGCCCCGCTGTTCTGGTGTATGTGGCTGCGTCCACGTATACCGTCGTTTCTCTGGGTGCTAATGTCTTTTGTAGGCATTCAGCCCTTGTCTCTCTGCGTGCTTTGTGTAGGTTGGGATCCATGTTCCTGGGTATGGGCGTTACTTTTAGTGTGTGGCGATATTCGTCCGGGATTGTTTGTGTCCTCTGTATCTCTTGAATTTGATCGGCGCGGCCCAGTTTCTTAAGCAGCTCCCTGCCAGGTGGGGTCTGCTGTAGTCTGCGCACTTGGGAGACTAGTTGTGTCTCTCTCAATTCATCGAAAGTGTTGTGTAGTCCTAGGGCTAGGAGCTTTTCGGTTGAAGTGCTGTGAGGAAGGTGGAGTGCAGTTTTGTAGGCTTTGCGTAGAATCACGTCCGCCTGTTGTACCTCACTCTTGATGCGGTTGTAGTAGGGGAGGCTGTATGTCACTCGGCTGACTACCAGGCTTCTAACCAGCTTGAGTGTATCCTCCTCTCGCATGCCATGAGGTCTGCGTGAGATGCGCGTGATCATGCGGTTCACTTGTAGAGTGGATGCCTTGAGTAGGGCGAGGGTGTGGGTACAGCGTTGGTTTGAATGTATCCACATCCCCAAAACTCTGATGAGTGTTTTTTCTGGTATCGACTTCCCCTCGAGGTAAACGTTTAGCTTTAAGTCGTCGCTAGTGGGGACTGTGCGGTTGTGTCTTCCTCTCCAAACTCTTAAGAGCTCGGATTTCTCGGTGGAGCATTCTAGCCCTCTTGTTCTGACGTAGTTCTCTACGCAGGTGGCTGCCTTTTGTAATTTCTCTTCTTTCTCTTCGAGCGAGCCTGCGTTGACCCAGATGGTGATGTCGTCGGCATACATGGCATGGTGTTTGCCGTCGATTTCTTTCAACTGTTTTGCCAAGCCAATCATGGCTATGTTGAAGAGCGCAGGAGAGATAACCGATCCTTGAGGTGTTCCTTTGTTTGGCGTAAAGAATTTGTCTGATCTGAGGTCCCCCAGGCCAATTGTTGCCGTTCTGTTTGACAGGACGGCTTTGACGTAGCCGTAGACTCTCCTCCCGCAGTTCAGGTCATGCATGCCCGTAAGGATAGCCTCGTGACTGACATTGTCAAAAAGCCCCCTTGATGTCCAATGCCATTATTATGTTCTCTCCGCTCTTGGGGACGTTCCCTAGTACTTCTTCTTTGATTTGAAGTAGTACATCCTGTGTCGATAGTTTTGCTCTGAAACCGAACATGCTGTGGGGATTCGTTGTCCTCCATGTACTGTTGTAGTCTCAGCGTCACTACTCGTTCGTACAGTTTCCCAAGGCACGATGTGAGCGAGATCGGTCTGAGGTTCTCAATTTGTAGTTTCTTGCCCGGTTTAGGAATCATGACTACTTCCGCATGCTTCCACTCCTCGGGGACGGTCTCCGCTTCCCAGTGTTTTACCCCGGTCAGATGAGCAAGTTTAGTGTCACTTTCAACGAGTGCACAGTGCACTCGCCTTTAGTGTCATTCGCATCGTGTTACACGATGAACTTTAATGACACTCGCTGCCGAACACACTCGGCGGGAAGTGAGTTTGGCGAACTCACTACACTTTAACTACACTTTGTCCGGCAGGCGAGTGTGTAGTCTCTACAACAGGGCACTTCATATTACTCATACATTTTTTGAGAATTACAATGTTTTGAAATTTTTATCGTAATTTTATGAGCGTTTCTATTAATAGGCAATGAATTTAAGCTGTCACCAACTAAAAACAATGCGTATACTTGAATAGCTACCCTCGCTCTCAGTGCTTGCGCTAAGGCGAAGGCGTTCGTCTGCTGCTGCACCTCGATAGTATGCGGTATCTCAAGCTGCATCAACGAAGTTGGAGTTATCTGTAACCCAATCTCTAGAAAGTCGTCACTTGACACGGCAGCATTTCGCTCAAGCGCCGGCCGAAGACAGCACCTTTTTTGTTCCTGCAAGCCGCCAGCTCCAAGCCAGCACCTTTACGGCGCATCCGGTCCCGCTGTCACCGGCGTCAGAAAAGTGTGCGAGAATTCGTTTTTCTCGTAAATAATAATCCCTGGAGTAAAGCAATGTCATAAATTAATCCTTCTTGGGGATCGTTGACCCGTACCGAGTCGCTAGCAGGAGTAATTGCTGCCATACAAGCAAATTTCTGCTCTCTACTTCATAGCCATCGTCGCCGGCGGCGCGGCGCAGCTCACCATTGTAGTACACGTATACGCTAGCTACGCTCCTAAGGAGTCGTCGATTTGAATTGCACATTTCTCTCATTGTTCTCATTTCTCTCAAGACAGTGCCACAAGTGAGCCATATATCCTATTAAGCTGGCCATACGAAAGCGCCGCCCACTGATACTCCGATGCGAAACAAACCATAGGCCTAGTGACGACCACGGAGGAGCGCACGGCCAAGCGCTACTTGCCCCGCGCGCTCTGCTGTTCACGGGCGCTCACGGGCGGCATTACAGCGGAAAGTTAGTAGCACCCGGTGCTGTGAACGCTGCGGACTTCTCGCCTACTTTTGTGATGCTGCGGAAACTGGGCATTTTTCGACGCTGGGTCAAGCAAACGCTGTTAAGACGTGACGATGCTGCCGTGCGTGGGTGCTGCGCAGCTGGACATTTTAGGCTGCATAGAAGCGCCGTCGAACTTGATTTCGTGTGAAAAATGCACGCTGCTCTGAATCATACAACTCGTGCACTTTTCGCGCTCGAACACTGGTGAACTCCGCTCCCTACGTAGGCGCGCTACCGGCATTTTCTCGGTTAACGATGCAAATCGAAGTCGCAAAGCTACGTTCACAATAACCGCAGCTATATATCATAAGCGAGGTTGGGTTTGCATGTAAACAGCAGTAAACATGCATGTTAGCGAAAAGCGCGTGCGACATCGCGATGCTTTTTTAGGGAAAACCGTGTACTCAAATGCACAAATAAACTAAATATTAGCTTGTGGTAATTCTGCTTGCAGTAAAATTGAATTTTAAGGTATTTTCGTTAAAACTAATTACTTTCCACATAGGGCTGCAGCATCCGCATCGGCACTGCCGTCATTTCAAAATGACACTTGATTTTGCCGTGTGACAGCGGGCACCGAAAGTGTCATTCTTCCTATGTAAGTGCACTTCGTGAAAGTGTCACTAAACTTGCCCGTGTGACTGGGGTATTTGTTGAGACAGTCGGTTAATTCAGCGACTCGGTCATCACTGAGGTTGCGGATGAGTGCGTTATTGATCTTGGCCGCACCTGCGGCCGTGTTTCTGGTTGTGTTTCGAATCGCTGCGTAGACCTCTTCTCGCGTGATGGGCCTGTCCAGGGTCTCGTTTTCTCTTCCCCGGTAGTGCTCTGCGTAAGCCGCTGGGTTTGTATCGCCGAAGCACTTAACGCGTACTTTCTCCGGGAGTTCTGAGTCTGGTCCCTCGAACTGGTGGATTAACCGGTAGATGGCCTTGTTGTTTTCTGCCTTGGTCTTGGTTGGATCTATGAGAGATTTGAGGATATGCCATGTCCTCGCTGTGCTCAATGTTCCGTTGAGGGAGTCGCTGAATTGTTGCCAATTTCGCCTTGCCAATTGCGCCGCGTACTCCTCTGCTTTCGCTGTGACTTCTGCGATCTTAAGTTTTAGTTTTCTGTTGTACTTTTGTTTCTTCCATCTCTTAGTGAGCCCGCGTGCGGCTTCCCACAGCATGAGCAGCCTGGCGTCTACCTCGGGTGTCTGCGTCGTTCGCGCGATTTCTTTGGTGTACTTGCGCTGGTTTTCCTTGAGCAGGCTTCCCCACTCTTCTATCGATTGGATCCCGTTCCCGGCGAGATTCCCGTCGCATGCCTCTCGAAAAGCGCTCCAGTCCGTGATTTTTGCCGATTCCAGCTGGCGCTTTAGTCTGTCTGAGGTTACTTGCGTTTTGAGTATGTAGTGGTCACTGCCCAGATTCTCTAACAGGTTCTCCGACACTGCCTGTTCCGCTCCCCGTATGAATGTGAGGTCGGGGCAGGTGTCGGTACTGACGCTGTTTCCGATTCTGGTTGGAGTGTCTGAGTCTGTGAGGAGGTTGTAGTCAGTGTTTTTGCTGCCTCTGCTAGTGCTTTACCTTTTGGGTTAGCTGTTTGGTATCCCCAGCTTTTGTCCATGGCATTGAAGTCTCCTAGTATGATTAGCGTGTTGTTTTTTGCGAGTTTGCGTGCGCCATGGAAAAGTTCGTGGAATTTTGCTTTCCTCTGTTTTGGAGGGCTGTATGCATTCACAATGAAGATGCTGTCCCTCTTTCTTTTCTTCTTTGGTATAATTTCTACAATCACGTGTTCTACGTCGGTGTCGGTTATCCTTGCGTGGTTTATGGCGATGAGCGCCTTACTGACTAGGGTTGCCGTTCTTCCTTTCTCTTGAGTCTCGTAACACGTATATCCTATGAGTGTTGGCGTAGTACCCGTCTCTTGAAGCGCTATGATGTCGGGTGGTGTTTGTTGTGTACGGATGTGTTGTTGGAGTAGGCACTGCTTCTTGCGGTAGCCTCTGCAGTTCCATTGCCATATGTCTAAGGTTTCTTGCTTGCCTAAGGTTTTGTTGGCCATATTTAAGCTTCCGTGTTGTCTGTGGGCGGGTTGCCGAGGGCTGCCAGCGCAGGACGGTGGTAGGCCTTTTCTCTAAAGTTCTCGGTGAACTTCTGCTTGCGGATGCTACTCCGGAGTTCTGTGACTTATAGTTGCAGTTGCTGCGTCATATGCTGCATCATTTGCTGCATTTCTGCCTTAAATTTAGTGAGATCCTCGTTGCCTGTTTTCGACGGGGCTTGGGTTTGTAATGTTTGTGGCTGCGGAGGGCTGTTTGACTTAAGGTCTCATATTGCCTTCGTGAGCTCTGCTATTTGGCGCTCTAGCTCGCTCTGCCTAGCGCGCGATAGTTGTAATCCGCGTATCAGCGCTGTTTTCTCCGCGTCCTCCTGTCTAGGTTGTTCGCGGTTGCTGTTTGTGTTTGTGGACTGTTTGTTAGTTATCCCTCCCGAGTGCGGAGCAAACCAGGGGTTTTCGGCTCCCCAGCTCACCTTGACGCCGCCGCTATTTCGGGATTGCTTCTGCTTCTTCTTGTTCTGCTATTGCTGCTGCTGGCTTCCTCCCTTGATGGCCGGGGGTGGCAGGGGCGGGAAGGACCGTGACCGGCTCCGTGACGCCCGGGATGTCGAGCGGCTCTGCGAGGTCTCCCCCTCCGAGCTGAACCACCTTGGTTTCTCGCTGCGGTCGTTCCGGCTGCGGCGTTTGCTCTCGCGTCCGCCGCCGTTGTTGCCTTGCCTCGCAGCTCCCTGGCTTTCTTCAGTCGGTCTCGACACTCCCTCGATCCGGTACCGTGGTCGCCTCCGCAGATCAGGCATCTCGGGGTACACTAATGGTCTTTTGGCGGGTTTTGCAGCCCGCAATGTTTGCAAGCCTTGGCGTCCGGTGTGGGGCACACGTCGGAGCGGTGACCTGGTTGGCAGCAAATGTAGCAGATTTGTCTTGTGGGCCGATACGGGTAGCACTTGTGCTCGGCTCCGCTGTAGATGACGTGTTTCGGTGTGATGGGTCCGTCAAAAGTGATGACGGCTGTCTTGGTCTTGCCTAGTCCTCGGGCGCTGTGGATGGTAACACCCTGTGTGCGCGTCCACAAGTCGGCTTTCAGTTCCTCCGGTGTTGTTCCTGGGTCCACTCTGTGTATCACGCCCCGCCAGGTGTCTTCCGGAACGGCCACGTAAGCGTTCACGTCGTATGAGCGTCCCTCGATCTTGAGGCTAGTGATGCGTCTCGCGAGCTGGGCGGCTTCTTCATTCGGCGTGCTCACGATTATAATATTGGATCCTGTACGGAGCCTGGTGATCAGGTCTCTTCCCTCGAACTTGTTGTTGCATGCCGTGGCTACGGCCCGGGCCACTTGGAATTGCTGGAGCGACTTGACTACAAGTCCCTTCGGTCGCAAAATAATCTTTAAATCGTTCCTGGGGAGCGGGGGCAGCCTTCGCCTGGGCTGCTGTTGCGTTCCTTTCCCGCCTTTTTTCAGCGTGCCGGCAGCTGGCGCGCCAGCTGTCGACGTAGACGCCGGGGATTCCCCTCCGAGGTCACCTTGAGCGGCGGAGGAAATTCCGGTGTTTGCGGCGGCGGCGTTCCGTCCGTTTCTTCTTTGTCGCTTCTTTTGGCGTTTGGTCAGGGCCAATTCCCAATTTACGTCATCTTTTTGGATGTCTTGCTTCTCCTGCATGGCGGAGTCCTCGATTCCCCCTACTGCCGATATCTCGGAATCGGAGATGTCGAAGTGGGCGTCGTCCATCTCTTGTGCGTCTAGCAGATTCTGGGCTATTCTGCTCGTTGATGGTTCAACATTCGGGTATTCTGCGCTGCGGGAGGCGGTTGCAGGCTGCATTGCTGTCGTTGAGTGGGCCTGGCTGTCTGCGAACGCCCGTAGTCGTGCTAAACCTACGTAGGCTTAGCGACGAACGTTTCCCGCAACAAAGTCGCCCGAACCACGTGGGACTTCAAAGTCCGGTAAAATTGCCAAAAATGGCCCTACCGTCTTGAAACCGGTGTCCGGGTAATCCAGCTTGTGAGTTCTTTCAGATCCAACCAAAAGCTGGTGGCCCACTGGGTCGAGATAGTCCGTGAGGGTTGAAATCTGCGGAGCCCATGCGACGTGTGCTGTCCTCTAGCTAAGCGTTTCACTCCATGCTGGGAATCTACGCTTCCGCCCAGGTTGATAATGCAAGCTCGCCGCCTAGCTCGGCAATCGTCCAGTTTAACTCGATCACTTCATTATAGGTGCACTGTATTTAAGCAAGTGTCAATAAGACAGACACAGCAGGTATGAAGCGTGGACTACCGTGTATCGGCTACACACTCGAGTGTCGACTTTTGTTAACACGCACTGCCCACAGCCCAAAAATGAACCACCACCATGAACTGAGCCCATTTTGGTGCATTAATGAGCAGCGAATAACTGCGACAGTGGACAGCAACATTTTATAAAAAAAAATTCCCCAGTGAATTAACAAATAACGCTTTCAAATTTCGACTCTCCAATTTCACGGAAGCGCCGCTGCCCCTGACTATTACCTGCGTTTCAAGTCAGCCCACGGCGTCGGTGGACATGTTTCTCGACCTCGGCTCGAGCAGTTCAGGTTATCTGCAACGGCATCTGGCTTCCTTGTGTGTGCCGAACCCATTTGCGACCCCAAACTCGGACATATTTGTCGAGTTTTTAAAGCTGGACAACCCTGGCACCTGCACGTTTTTCAGCATTGACGTGGTGGACCTTTATTATTCGTTGTCGCATCCTGAACTGATGAAAGGTGTCAAGTTGTGCATAACAGAGGACAATGATGAACGTTCTTTTATTGACAAATGCGGTGTGTCAGTGGGCAGTTTTCTAGAACTCTTGGCATTTTATTTATCGGCAACAGTGGTTGAATGGGAGGGAAAGTCCTTTGTTCAAGCATCCGGAGTGTCCATAGGTTCCAAGGTGGCATTGGCCAAATTTTTTTTGAGCAGCGTCTATAGAACCATTGCAAATGCAACAAATAGGTTAGGTCGAATTTTCGGTACCTCGACGATTATTTGGTGCTGAGCCGACCTCACTGCTTTCCTAGAAGCCTGGTTAATGTTCTGAAAATTTTTAATGAATGTGGACCTGAACTGAAATTGACAACCGAGGTGCCAAGCAACAATAAACTGTAGTTTTTGGATTTGACCTTGTTTAGTGAGTATAAACACGTGTGCTGGTGCTATCGTCCACGATGTGCAAAACCATTGCAAAACTTCCTGTCTGGTCATACAAAACTCATAAAGGAGGCCATTGTTGTCTCGTGCTTACAATCTGCGCTCAAGAAGTCTTGCCATGAAAGGATAAGGGACAGCATTGTAGCTCAAGCAGGGCGGTTGCGCGCCAACGGCTACCCTGCTATATTCATTGTGGGGCCCTGCACCACGTATCCGTAAGGCCCGTGCGCGCCGCGCATTAAAAGGCCGCGCCACTATCCCAATGCCCCCTGCGCGGTGCCTGTTTCCCTCTCCCCGCTCGTTCGGGGATAACCGGTCCCGCGCGAGGGGGCTATAAAGGAAGCCTCGCGCCGCCGTCGCTCTCTTCTTGGTCCCTGGCTCTTCTTGGTCCCTGGCTCGTCGCTCCTGCTTCGCTCCCGGCTCTATCCACGGAAACGACCCGCAGCCACCCGGACGACGACCCCGGACAGCCTCGACGACGCCCGCGCTTAACGTGAGATAAAAGATGTTTGTTATCCGGCCCACTGTATGTTTGTCGTACGCATCCCTCGGGCAGAGGAATCGCCCACAACTGGCACCCAACTGGGGCTGAATATGCACCCATGTGGACGATTTTTCTGCCAACGTGGCAGCGCACGGCAACACGACGGGCCGGTCCTTTGTATGTTAGGCGCGACGCCATTTTGAGTTTAGGGCTATCGTGTGTGCAGATGACACGGAGTGTAGTATAGTAGTGTTTGTACAGTGTTTTATTTTGTTTTGGGTTATGTGTGTGTTTGTTAGTGTCGGGCGGTTTGTGTTTTAATTTTTTTTGTGCATATGTTAGTTTTATGAAGTGTTTAGCCTTTGTGACTAGCCTCTTGATGCGGGCTAGGTGGTAGTCGTGCGCGTTTAGGCTCCCGGCCGGCCTTAGTTGTTGAGTGCAATGCCTCCGAGAAAAGACGTGCCAGATAGGGCCGCCGCTTCGGACGCCAGTGCGTCCGGTAGTGAGGTAAAGGACGCAGTAGAGTCTGCGCAGGTTACCGATGCGGCCGCCCTGATGAGGCAGATGAACTAAGTGTTGTCGGTGTTCACCCTTCAGCTCGGTTCGGTGGCTAGCGCCAACCAAGCCACAGCTGCAGCGGCAGTCTCGCGTCCGCGGATAAATGTAGAGGTTCCCTCCTTTTCCGGTTACACGGACGTGAAGTCAGTCCACGAGTTCTTCAAGAACTCGAGGATTATCAGACGGCACTGGGTTCCGCAGACGACGTGGTGCTAGCGCAGGTAATCCCCGTGGCACTTGTTGAGAGCGCGGCGCGGTGGAGACGCTGCCAGCCGGCCTTCCAGTCGATGGCAGACTTCACAGATCGCTTCCGCGCCGAGTTCTTGCCGCCCGATTACGAACGCCGGATGCTTGAGGAGCTAGCGTTGCGCACACAGCACCCAGAGGAGAGCCTCCTCGAGTATGTACGCGCAATGCAGGAGCTCTACAAGAGGGCAGATCCCACGGCAACCGATCTAGAACAGGTCACGCGCGTGATGAGGCAATGCCATCCGCGCTTCAAGCCGTATTTGCGGGGACGTGGTTTTGCAAACCTCTAGGCCCTAGCACAGGAAGCGAAGGTAGTACAGGCGGATTTACTCGCTGAATTGCGCTACCAGCCACCCCCCAGGCCAGCCGAATCGCTAGAGCCGCGATGCGCCTGGGCCGGAGGCCAAGACTCCGTGCCGCGCGCCAGAGGTGCAGACGTAATGACGGTAGGGCAGGAAAGGCCAGCGGAAGGCTCCGCGATTCCTCGCGCTCTTGACCCGTACGCGTTCGAGCAGCGGCGTCGAGCTGGGCTCGCCAGCGACGTCCGCACAGGCGCGGAGAGAGGGGAAAGACGTCCCCAGCCGCTTTGTGGAACGCGGCATCCCCCGACCGCGCGGCAGGTGAACGATCGGCTTTGCTGGAATTGCAACCAGCCGGGCCACGTGGCACGAGAGTGTCAAGCAAGGCGTATGCAGGGAAACGCGGACCGCCGGCGGCCATAATTGGTAACACCAGCCTCTCGCCGTCGGCGGGAGAATTTCGTGGTAGCCACGGCGGAAAATGGGAAATGTACTCCCACGCCGCGTCACCGGGCGACCGCCCCGGGGGCACAGAGGCTTTTGTCCCCATCGCCTGTAGAGCGCAAGGAATGTTGTCGCGCTCGAGCCCTTTTATGCTAGTGCGGTTAGTTGGTCAAAGCTACTCGGCACTCGTTGACACGGGCTCAACTCTGTCATTGGTCGGTGATGATGTTTTCGAGGCCTGCCGTAGATGTAACATCCGTGTCAGGCCAGCAGAAACCCCTTTGAGCTTAGCAGCAGGGACGACAAAAGCAGAAGGAGCGGTGCGTCTGGTCCTGCGTTTTGACGGCAGGAAGCGGAGGCATCGCTTCGTCTATCTGCCCGGCTTAGCCATACCAGTTATTCTGGGAAGAGATTTTCTTTCGAGCGAAGGCATTGTGCTTGACATGGGGGAGAACGGCTATCACTACAGCCCCTTCACCCCCCTCATTCCCTTTGTTAGCGCACCCAAACAGGAATGCGTCGCTGAGCGAGCGAGCGTTCACGCTTTTGTGGCAGAGGGCTCCCCCGCGACACTGAATGGTAGCCCATTAGAAGCAATTATCGCATCCTTCTCGGGAACCGGTAGTCAGCGCCGAAGGCTCGTAGAAACTTTACTCCCGTTTTCGGATTGTTTCACAGAGAAACCAGGCAGGACCGACTTGCTTCAGCACGAGATCGAAACGGGTGATGCGCGCCCTTTCAGATGTAACCCGCGGCCGTTAAGCGCACATAAGAGACAGCTTCTCGACAGCGCCCTTGACGAGATGATTGATACCGGCGTGGTGAGACCCTCACAAAGTCCCTGGGCGTCCCCAGTGGTTCTAGCGCCAAAGAAAGATGGTTCGGTCAGGCTGTGTGTTGATTATCGAAAGCTCAACTCACTGACGCCTACGGTTGCGTACCCTTTCCAGTCGATCGAGGCTGTAATGTACGCGTTAGGGAACGCAAGGTTCTTCACAGTCCTGGATGCAAGCAGAGGGTACCTGCAGATTGAGGTGGCGGAAGGTGACATTCAGAAAACCGCATTCACCTGTCACCGTGGGCTCTTCGAATTTACTCGACTCCCGTTTGGTTTGTCTAATGCACCGAGCACGTTCATGCGATTGATGGACATCGTGCTGGGCGATGCAAGGTTCAACTACGCGATGGCGTACCTCGACGACGTCGTGATATTCTCACAGTCGTTCGAAGAGCATCTCATTCACCTGAATTCCGTTCTTGAAAGAATGAGACGTGCGGGTATAACGATCAACCCAAAGAAAGTGCAGTTGGCATCAAAGAGAGTGAACCTCTTGGGATTTGTGGTTGATGATGGCACTTTGAGACCGAACGATGACAAACTGCAGGCAATTCTGAACTACCCCTGCCCGACGGACGTGAAAAGCTTGCAAAGGTTTTTGGGAATGGTTGCCTTCTACAGACAATTCATCCCTAGTTGTTCAGAGCTCGCTAGGCCATTGAACCAGCTGTTGCGGAAAGGCTCGAAGTGGGTCTGGGGCAAGGAACAGAACGACGCTTTTGTTGCCTTGGCTCTCGCGATAGCGAACACCGCTAGTTTGCTCCTCCCCGACCTGAACAAGCCGTTTGTTTTGCAGACAGATGCTAGTGATGCCTGTGTAGGAGCTGTTTTGTTGCAGGAACACGAGGGCAAGCTGCGCCCTGTCGCGTTCGCTAGCCGCACGCTCACATCGGCGGAGCGGAATTACTCCGTGACCGAAAAGGAATGCCTGGCGATAATGTTCGCATTGTCAAAGTTCGACATGTACCTAGACGGAACGGTTTTCACCGTGCAGACAGATCACCAGGCACTTTCGTGGTTAAAGAGGCTGAAAAACCCCGCAGGCAGACTCGCGAGATGGGCGCTGACGTTGCAACGTTACGCGTACGCCATTGAGTACCGCCGGGGCAGCATGAATAAGGTGGCCGATGCGTTATCGCGCGCACCGTTGAAGGCTGGCAGAAGCGCAGAAGAGGCGCAGACCAGCTTTGCTGAAAGCGGCGTCGCCGCTAGTGGAGAGGAGGAGAGGGCGGACGCGAGTGTAGCGCCCTGCGTAGTTAAAGAGAGAAAGGAGGCGGACAGAGGTGCCGCGCGGTGCTGCGACAGAGAGAAGGCGCAGCAGCTGGTGGCGGTGACTACTCGCCTGCCAAAAAGCGAGGCAGAGAGAAATCTGTCATGGGGAGTAGCGGTCAGTAGGGAAGAGCTAATTGAGGACCAGAAAGCAGACGGTCTATGCCAGCGGGTGCTGACAGAGCTTGCGAGTAGTGCAGCTTGCACCGGGAACGCTGAGGGCAAGTACGACGCGTATCTGCTGGGCGATGATGGCCTACTGTTCCGCTACATCCCCCAACTTGACGAGGAAGAGGCGATTGCATCCCCCTTCCGAGTCGTGGTCCCGAGGAAGTTGCGGAAACGATTCCTCCAGTACTTCCATGACTCAGCGCTGGCAGGCCATGGCAGCGGCAGTAAGACTTATGACAAGTTATGCCGTGTCGCGACCTGGCCAGGTATGAGAAAGGATGTGCTGGGCTACGCCCGTACATGTCCTGTTTGCCAGGTAGCCAAGCCTCGGGCGGGGAAACCTGCTGGCATGATGAAGCCGGTAGTTAGCAACTATCCGTGGCAAGTGGTCGCGTGCGATATCATGGGACCCCTCCCTCGCTCCGCGCGCGGACACCAATATATCCTGGTAATAACGGACCACTATTCCAAGTGGGTTGAGGTTTTCCCCCTTAGGAAGCTTGTGTCAGAACGGATTTGGGAGAAACTGTTGGAGACATTCACTCGTTTCGGTTTCCCTTCCGACCTGATTACAGACAATGCCTCGTATTTCACAAGCAAAGTCTTTGTTGATTCCTGTCGGGCGCTTCAAATCCGCCACAGGAAAACGAGTCCCTACCACGCTTAGAGCAACATAACCTAGAGAGTGAATCGGAATGTTAAGAGTATGCTGGTCGCGACGACCGAGCAGCACAGAGATTGGGACGCACGGCTGTCCGAACTGGCTTTCGCCACTAGAACAACCGTGAACAGGTCGGTAGGTATGACACCTGCTTACTTGAATTTTGGGAAAGATATCGCTTTTCCGCTAGAGAACGCCCTACTTGACGCGGCGGGGCCCGCGCCCCCTCCGCTTACACAGTACGGGGCAAAGCTCCGCGAGCGCCTTGAGGCAGCGCAGCGCGCGGCTCGTGAGAACCTCGATATCGCGCGCATGGAGCAAGCGGATCAGTACAACAAAGGTCGTCGTCACGTCGTTTTCAACACGGGCGACTTGGTACTGAAAAGAACGCACCCGCTTAGTAACGCAGCGCGTGGTTTCGCCGCGTCGCTAGCGCACAAGTGGGTTGGACCGTTCGAAGTTACGGCACGGACTACGCCACTCACCTACCAGCTGCGGTTGCTGGCGAGCGGTGAAACCGCTGGTCCGGTGCACGTCGCAGACTTGAAAGCTTACCACCTTCGCAAGGACGATAACTGCGAAGCGGGGGAAGCTCAAAGCGATGCAGCGATCTCCCCCAAAGTAAGGCGTACAGGTAGCAACCCGGTTCGCAACCGACGCTATAACCTAAGGCCAAGGTAGTGCACTACTTTGTCTAACGTCTTTGCTTCTTTCAGAATGCATTCTGATAAGATTTTGCAGCAGCCAGATGAACCACCGTCGCTGGGGCGGGAAACCGCACCCAGCGCATGGTTCCAGGAGGGGCCACATAAACAGGGGGTACCCCCCTAGTTTGTAGTGGTTTGTGGCCCATCATTGTGACCAGCGCGGCCATGCTGGCCGTCTTCAACGAGTCTGGATTGGAGCCCGCTGCCCAGGCCTGGAGTACGGGCCTCAGGAAGCCAGGTGTGCCCGGGGCGGAAACGCCTGCTGCAATGTGCATCCAGCACGGCGCCACGTGCAAAGGATTCAACGATGTAGAGCAGCAGCTCAGGGCCGCTGCCAGGCGTATCCGTGGCCGAGCCCAGCTGCGCTGTGACCCCGAGGATGTGGCCGCTGCTGGAGAGGGACCAGTCGGAACAGTCCCGCCATGCCTGCTGCTTCTCCCGTCACACGAACCAGCTGAGAGGGCATCTCGCCAGAGCCAGGCGACAAGCCTCCCTATTTTACGCCGACCCGGGCTCGGACATAGACATGGCCCGGCTGTTGGCGTAGCCCGGGTCGGACGCTGAGGGGGGGGGGAAGATGTGGGGCCCTGCACCACGTATCCGTAAGGCCCGTGCGCGCCGCACATTAAAAGGCCGCGCCACTATCCCAATGCCCCTGCGCGGTGCCTGTTTCCCTCTCCCCGCTCGTTCGGGGATAACCGGTCCCGCGCGAGGGGGCTATAAAGGAAGCCTCGCGCCGCCGTCGCTCTCTTCTTGGTCCCTGGCTCTTCTTGGTCCCTGGCTCGTCGCTCCTGCTTCGCTCCCGGCTCTATCCACGGAAACGACCCGCAGCCACCCGGACGACGACCCCGGACAGCCTCGACGACGCCCGCGCTTAACGTGAGATAAAAGATGTTTGTTATCCGGCCCACTGTATGTTTGTCGTACGCATCCCTCGGGCAGAGGAATCGCCCACATCATTCAGCCAAAAGCAGAAAGGAAGAAAATGGTTTGCAGTTGTTTCAAACGCACATTGCATGTCCCATGGGCTTAAAGGGCAGCTGCATCACTTTAAAAAAAAAGAGTTCGGAATACACATATATAGTTTACGACCCCCTGAACACGAATACGACGTTAAATGTAGTCATAAGTGACCGCAAACTACTTTTTAATTAGAAAAACGTGCACCAACGCCGTGGAGCGTTTTGAAAGTGGCGCTCTTGCCTCTGATTGGTGAAGCGTGCCATGACGTCAATGACGGCATGCCATTCAGTGGTAGCGGCGGTCCAAGCGATTGTACATGCACGCATGTGCTTTTCTGTGGATGTATGCCGCTGAACATGCAACGATCACGCTGCTCAGGGGAATATGATATTGAGCCGTACTTGTTCGAGCGGCTTCGGAACAAGGTGACACTGGCTGCAGCGGCGACATGACGAGCGAGGAGGCAGCGCTAACCTTTTCCCGCATGGGAAATTCACACCGGTACGTACCGCTGCGCTGCACTGCTGTATGCGCCTGTGATCCGCTCTCAATTGAACATATCTGCGTTACTCGTGCCCTAAATCTCCTGCCTGACTCGAACGAAGCAGTGTCACGTCAATGCGCTTGATGTGCCGATTGTAAACAAATGAATTCATCCAGACGAGCCGTCGCCCCAGTTTTGTTGCGTGAATTTAGTCATTTATATGCCAGCAAGAGCAGCAACAGTCATGCTCTCAGCTCCTGCAACCTCGAGTACGCATACATTTTATTCTGGCGGGATTTAGCAAATTAACGCGGGAGCGCGGTATCGACGAGAAGCCAGGCCGCTGCCTTGCTGCGCGCGCGTAATCCCATTTAGAACATCGGTAAAAATACCGAAACGCTAGGACAGCTATCGGCAGTCACGCGCTGCCATGTCGCGAGTTTAGCGCACTTCATTTAGCTGCGCCTAACATCGCGACTTCGACCACAGACATCAAGCTGCCCCGATTTCTTTTCTTAATTGGGATAGTTGTTGAAATGAGTCTAACAGTGGGTAGCTCAAAAGAAAGATGACCACAGAAGACAGGGGGACAAGACACACACTAGACTTGCGACTGAATTTTGCTCCGGAAAGAACGAGTTTATACGCATTTTTTTATATTTATCCAGGTGCAACCAAGGAAGATAAAAAAATGCATAAACGCATCCTCTTCGGAGTAAAATTCAGTTGCAAGTCTAGCGTGTGTCCTTGTTCCACTGACAGAGATATATAACGCGCCCCAGTCCGACGCGCGCGGCTAGCGCGGTCGTTCGCGTTCTCCCGGTTCAAGTTACGAAGCACGGCGCGCACTTCGTGCACTGGGTGCGGCGTTGGGGTTCCTGGCTATGCATGAGCGCGTGGAGAAGGTATGGCACTCCTCACATTCCACTAATTACCCACTCCCTCCTCTTAAAAAAAAAAAGTTCTACTCTCTGACATTACTTCTCACAGTTTTCCAGCCGCGTCAGCGGGCGCCAATGCTGAATAGTTTTACTTTCACCTGTGCCTTCATCTGCACGGCCACCCATCTGCTCCACAGAACAAAAACGCAAACAGAACATAAGAGCAATATGATGTGTTGGGCCTCTTACTTCGAGTTTTCTTCTTTTTGCGAAAGCAGCTCTTGGCGGCGGAGAGGTGCTCTTGTGTGCGAAGACAGAAGGCACAGCACCGGTTTTCAATCGCGCAGATTTGATCGGTATCCCAAAAGATCGCATCAACGACAAGCTTTGGTGATAGTCACTGTCGCGAAAATGATCTGAGCAGATCACCGACGATTTTGTAGGCTTGAAATCCTTCCTCTTGACCGCGGCAACCCACTGTGCCGATAGCTTGCGCTCCTTTGGGAATTTATGAAACGCGACATCCTCTCGGCCGCCAGTGTTCGTGCAGCCATAGGCTGCGCAGAACCACGGCATGGTCGTTCTTTTCGTGAAGAACGGTGCAAGATGCACTGAAAAAGCTTGCGGTAACGTTCGCAAGAAGAAAACAAGCGCGAGACAAGAAAAAGGTTGCACTGCGTGGCCTGCAAGCGACAGGTGGTGCACAGCCTGCTCGGGCAATAGAAGCGGAAGAGAGGTAGACGCCGTCCTTGACGTCACTACCGCCTGCCGTACTCCTGTCGTCTGCTACTGACATCCCCCCTCCAGCGCTGTGCACTGCGGAGAAGCCTGAACGCGGTAGCAACTTTAATTGATGATTACGTCACTATTTCAAAAGCTAAAGCCAAAATATTTCGTATACTTAACATACAAACCCTGCAGATTCGACCCTCAGAAGCGCATCAAATTCTAAAACCGGTGCAGCTTCCCTTTAAGAAGGTCGCCGGGAGATATTACATTGATGTGGTGTTTTCTGCCCCTAGGAAATTAAGCACAAAGTGCAAACAGGTCATGCAGAGGCAAGATGGCAAGAGGGAAGCATGTCATGCGCGTCACGTATCACCAGCGGTTACCTGCGAGGTATTCGCCGCGGGATCGACCTAGAGGTGGCGCCACCGTCGCTCCGGTAGTGTGGATCGGCAGCCGGCGGCGCTCGCGGAAACGCACGCTGCGTAGGTCCGCTTCCGAGTTTACGGAGGGTTTTTTGGCGACGAAAATGTGTCTTCTGCAGTATTTCTGCAATATTGCAGAAAAAAAAATCCAAGGATTTCGCCAATGCAGCAGAAGAAGCGCGGATTTTAGGAAAACAAAGCACGCAACCACCAGTATTCTAGATTTACTTTGCACGTTTCTTGCGCTGTACCGCGCTCACGCGCCTAATACTTAAGCCTGCCTAGACAGCTTTATTTTTTTTATCGACTTTTAAGCAGTTTGCGCGTGTCACATGCGAGTGAAACAGGCGAATTTAGTGTCAAGCTCACGCAGATACAAGGTTCGTGCTCTGACCTGCAGTACTTTAGATTGAATCGAGAAAGCCTGGTTCATTATATCGTACTTGACTCGATGATTAAGCAGGTTATAAACTGAGCATGGGCACTGTCATGTTCTGGGAAGCAATATTTCAGGCTGAAAATTTCTTTAACACTAATTATTTAGCAGGGACTAAATCTTATGCGAAGTAAAATATTAAGGTTGCTTCCAAAACAGGTGCTGGATATAAAACTATTCCGAAAGAAATGGAGGGCATCTTATCATGCGACTATAAAAATGTATTTATTCCCGAACTAAACACTGATATTTAAGCCCGCATGAAGCTGTGTTACTCCCCTTGTCAGAAACGACGAGTTTGCTCGGAAGGCAGCACTTGGGCGAAAAGGGATTATAATGATTATAATTGGCTACGAGTAAAGTATATTAATCTAGGTGTATTATGTAATATTTAGTGTAACAATTAGGGGCAGGGAAGATGTTTCCCAAACATTCGAGCATTTCTCTAAAGCAAAATTTGCTCACTACCACTTTTACGGATGCAAAGAAGCCTTCAACAGCAAAAAAAAGAAAAGAAAAGAAATGCATATTGGCCCGGGTTTAACGTATGAAAGCGGCATCGGCTATGACGGATGATTGCAGTGGCTGGTTTTGGTGTCGTTTTTTTTCATTATTAACACCACATTTGCCACATGGGATTGTTTATTGTGCAGTCAAATCCCACAGCAGAGGAGCGCCTTTTGAAACGGTTGTGATTGAATCCCCCGTTCTCGAAATCAGCAGTCGAGCGCCCTTACCATTGAGACACCGCGACAGAGGTTTAAAAGCAAAAAAAAAGAAGAAAAGTACTGACAACTCTATCGTGCATACAGAAGGCATAGCAGGCATAGAGTGGTCTGTTCAAACTGCATTCTGCTATATGAAGCAGTCTGCGGTGGCATATGTTTTAGTAGCTGTGGTATTCAAAACAGAAACGGGAATATGCGATTTCTGAGCGTTTGCATTAACTTTTATTGACGGCAGCGACCTGTTTTGCTTTGACACGGCGCTAACGACAGTACCACTTCGTATGAGACATTGCGTGTCAAAGGATCTCAAGCGCCGAAGACCGCGACTGATGATATGTCCTTTCCAAGCATGACATACTCGATGCGGACAAGTATATATATATTTTTTAAAGAAGCGTGCGGTTATAGACTGTTCATATTTATTTTGCAAGAGGCCTATAGGTAAGCAAAAGCTCACAGGAACTGCGAAACAAACAAAAACACTCCTGTACACGCCGCATGCGCGCGCGTAAATCACTGCGGGCTGGCACGCGACGCGAAAACGCATCCACACTGAGTAGGTTTCGCCGCTGAGCCGCAAGGTGGCGACTCTGCTCGATCTCGAGGCCAATAGGGGGGGTGTATCGGATTCTCTTTTCATTCGGCGCCACGTACAGCCTCGTCCACTTCTAGCTGTAACACGCTCACTGCTTTCAAAGCGTCATTGCGTCCTGCCAGGCCAAGCAATACAGATGCGTGGCAGGCCGTGTAAAGCAGCACGCCCGGGTCCCTGTGTGCTTGCATCGATTTGCATCAATATGTGCCTGCATCGGATGCGGAGTTGCTTTTAAAGCAGTGACAGTGTTATAGCTAGAAGTGGATGACCCTATACATTGGGCAGACTGGGAGGTGTGTGAATAATGAAAACACCAGAAAAAGGATGCCTTATCACACACTGTCGTTCACTGCAGAAATTGAAAATGCAAACACGAGAAATAATATGAAGAATGGAAAGCAAAAGGCCATCCTCTAGCCCAGTCCACTTTTATTGCAAAAAGTGCAAATGTACCCAGACTAGAAAAACGCGCATTTTTTTCCACAGTGATAAGGCGACACGTGAGGCAATGGAGGCCTTTCACAATCATAATCATGGCACGACTAGTATCAGCAGGCCTTCCGTTGCACTATCAGAAAAGGAAATAACATATCTTTCCGACCGCATAGCGTTTAGATAACTTCCTTGTAATGACAAGTTATTTCAAGGAATATTTATGTTTTTTGTTCTTCAATAATCTCAGATGACAGTCAGCGCTTGTTTGTGTTTCCTTCTTCGTCTTTAGTCTCGTATTGGTGCGCTGTGGGTGAAATGATTATGCAGAATAATTTAGTAGCGTTTCTGCAAGGCTTGTTTTTCAACTGCATGGCCTTGTTCTGAGACGTCTCGCATTTTTTGTGGAAACGAAAGAGCCAATTTTCCCCTTCTCTGTAAACTCGGGAATGTTGCTAGTTGACAAAGATGGCTTGGAGAGCTATCGAAAGAGTACAGTGGTTTAATACACCCCTATGAATGAAGGGGTGGAGGATTCTCCGGTGTCTCGAACCCTGCTTTGTCAGTTTGTTCAACCAAATCAACAGGTATCCAGTGTGGAACGTCCGCGATCGACTCACATGTGCGAATGTGCCCTAAATGAACAAGCCTTTTTCGTTCTAAAACAATCGAGAAATTTATATCGAGGAATTACGTTTTTGTTGGAAAACATGCTTTGGTGAGCTTTTACAGATTTCTGCAAATTAGCCAATAACCAAAATATACCTCAATACAAAAAAGCGCAATACAAAAGCGCATCTATGGCTCGATCGACGCGACTCGCACGGAGCACTCCTTTCGCCTCGCGGGCTTCATAAGTGCAAACCAACTATTATCATAAATGAAGCTCAATCATTAAAAAAAAAACAGAAATAAAAGACGAACGTATAGTACACCTATCTCCCTAGCCAGCGAGCCGGTTATGTCGCCTGCAGTGCAAGGCGAACTAGTCGACTAGCGTTTGTGCCTCTGAAGAAAAACGTCTTTCAGATTGTATACTTATTCTTTGACTGGAATATTTGCTCTGGTAACGTATCAATATAAAAACAAAACCGTATATCATGCTGCAGCCCTAAACGATGCATCAATGAGCGAACCGCTTTATTTCACTATGGTAATATTATTTTTGGATATTTAAAACATATTATAGACAATATACATAGCGGACTTACCTCGAGATGCACTTCCTACACTGTTTTCGTTCACGTGGGAAGCGCATTTCATTATAAATAGTTACTCATCGCTGACTGTCGTTTGGTCTACAGTGCAGACGTGAATAAGAAGTCTCTCGCCTTTAAGTTTCCTTCATATAAATCCGCAGCAGGTTGCCCAATCATCAAAACTGAATTCAGGCGGTATGTCGCGATGCGCCCAGGGTTACCAGATGGATTCGAGCACTCACCGCCAAAGGTGTTCAAAAAGTAGCCCAAATGTAGCCAAATGTAAAAATGTCATGTAGCCCAAAAATAGCCCAAAATAAATGTTTAAACATAAGCACAAAAATTATTACGGACAACATCACTTCCTTTCCGCTTCCTTCTGAATCGCTCATTCCGCTATTCTCTTCCTTGGATTCTACCAGCAGTTCAGTGTCTGCTCCTTTTTTTTTTTTTTGCAACATGCGAAATGTGCTTCAGTATTAGAAAGAATAATCAGAACGATGTGAAGGAAACCGAATGCTGTTAATTACATGGGTGAAAAGACTGTCGTTTCGTTTTTTTCTTTAAAGACGTGACGTCACGGGTGACACCTTTGGTCGCACAGGTTAACCTGCCTGATTCCGCAGTGTACACGCAGAAACCGGTTGTCGATAAGCGAATTTCACTGCTCTTATTGAACACGGTGAAAACGTTGGTGAAAATTCTGCATCTATTAGAAGGTTGCACCCTGCGAAAGGGTAAGGAGAGGAATTTTTATAAAATCAGCCCTTTCAAAAGGGCAGGACACGAGATATCAGAATCTACTCATTTCCTCCATCAGGTGCAGCTGTGAACGAGTTGGTTGCCTCTTGAATCCCTCGTTTAGTCATCCGCCGGGTCACCGACCCTACATCCTAGATGTAATGGGAAGGAAGAGTGCAATGATTCCGACAAAGTTAACCTTGTGCAGACATGTCTCCCATGCATGAACGCGTCAGAATGCGGGTCGAGTTGATTATTTAAGGGAAAAACCGAGTTTTGAAAAAGAAACATGTGACAGGCCCTCTACTCTCTTCCTTTGCGTGTTTTTCCTTCCCTCTTGTCGAGCTTATGTAAACCTTGCTACCCTTGTTCGCTCTTTGATCCCTGTTCATTTGTTTGGCATCCGCTTTGAGCTGCTCTCTCTGGTGTAAACAGTGGGATGTCAAAGCCCAGAGAGGAGGCGTTTTGACATCTTCCTCGCCCGATGCAAAGTTCTGTACACGCTTCCGCCTGTATTACAATTTACAATTACAATTTACAATTTACAGTCTTTCTTATCCTGTTTAGGTCCCCCTTCGTACAGTACGTTTTGACCATTGGTCCAAAAACACCTGCTCTGATGACGTAAGCCAGCAGGGGTCTATTTTTTGGGGGAAGTTCGTAGCCTCGCCATTGTACGACGCCGAGGGCTCGGACGAGGGGAGCTTTTTCTTTCAGGTGGGGGAGAAGGCGTCCGATGGTGGAAGTCGTTTTGTGTGTCGTTTGTATTCCTTCCTTTTCGAGAACACGGGTAGGGGCCAAGGTGTCAGACACACTTTCACATACGAAATGCAAATGTGTTTTTGCCGATCACACGTGCTTGGGCCAGAGGTAGAAGTTTTGTTGTTTTTGTTGAGTCTCTTCTGTTCTTTTCTGAACTCCTAAGTAGCACTACTAGCGAAAGAGATTATCTATTTTCCTTGTCCACGCTTATCTGCGAATGCCCTGTTTTCGAGTTGGTGGCGTTTGAAAGAGAGTGTGCTTGGTTGCAGCACTTCGTTTTTCTTCTTCCTTCTGCATTGTTCCGCAAGGAATAGACAGTGAGTTTATTTATTTTATTTACTTATTTATTTACAATATACTGCCGGCCCTTTGGTGGGCCCTAGCAGGAGTGGCAATAATAATATTATGCACAGCAAGAACACAATAATCATGGCAGCCAGGGGTAGAAAAATCGAAAATTTTGCACAATAATCAAATGAAATACGTCAGTGAAATCAGCAGTATAAGGGGAAAACATTTTTATTGCGAAAGCAATACTACTCGCACTTTCAAGTCGTCAGCGTAGTCCCAGCGGTAACCACGTTTGACCTTTGAACTTTAGAGAACCCCCGTAGACGACCCCAAGCTGGCAGGAGCTGCCAACTTGGGTCTCTCGTTTCACATGGGACAATTATGTCAAAATCAACCTGCTAGGACTCTAGCATTCACATTAGCCCTATAGACCACTAAGGCACGCTCATACGGCTTGGCTAAAGCAGGGCTTTATATGTGGGCTGGCAGGAGCAGCCAACTTGGGTCTCTCATTTCACATGGGACAGTTATGTTAAAATGAGCCTGCCAGGACCCTGGCATTCACGTTACCCCTATAAGATACTAAGGCACGCTCATACGGCTTGGCTAAAGCAGGGCTTTATATGTGGGCTGGCAGGAGCAGCCAACTTGGGTCTCTCATTTCGCATGGGACAGTTATGTTAAAATCAGCCTGCCAGGACCCTGGCATTCACGTTACCCCTATGGGACACTAAGGCACATTCAAACGGCTTGGTTGAAGCGGCGTTTTATATGTATGTGGGCTGGAGAAGAAGACGAAGAAGAACGCTCGGTGCACCCGCAGCTAATGCTTTCGCTCCATATTCGGTTCAGCAGCGTTGAACCCTTCTAATTTTTTTTTGTTATTTCAAACAAAAAATATTTAAAGCAGCAACCCAATAACAGCTTAGGCAAGGTAGTCAAGGCTCTATTAGAGTTGATGCTATTTGTCAGGTGAGGTGGCAGTCGGTTCCAGGCTTATATAGTACGAGGAAAAAAGCTAGCAGCGTCATGTTCTGTTCTCTTGTCCTGTTGTGCGCGCGAAATTATTCGAGGAGATGAAGGCACCATAGCTGTTTCTATTGTTTGCTAGAAACATTGACCTGAAAAAAAGTGAAATAGGTACTGAGGAGACAACATTGCAGGAATTACAAGTCGGCATGTAAGCAGAAGGAGATGTGTCACACTAGCAGAGAAGGCTGCACTCCTCATTCACATTTTCTTTCTTCCGCGAAACCCTTAGCCAGAGCTCTTCAGTGCGGATTGGCCAAAACGCTTATCTATGCCAGCAGTGTGTCCTTTTTGTAGCTTCATCCTGGGAGACAGAAAATGGCCAAACAGTGTGCACGAGCAAGTCGCAGCAGCAGGTGGAAGTATACTTCGTCTCACAAGATATCTGCAGCACTGGGAAAGGCAGAGGAGCCCTTGCAATTGTGCTCCTAAGTGCCTCTCGCCCCTGCGCACTGTAATAGAGAATTGTGCTCCTACTGTCACCCCCACCAATTTGGGGGCGAGGGGCGGGTAGGAGCACAATTGCCTGTTGTAGTGCACCTAATCCTGATTGGACCGGGTGCCTTTGCCTCTCCCAGTGCTGCAAACATCTTGTGAGAGGAAATATAGTTCTAGTGCTTACCCTTTCTTAACGCTGTAAACGCCCCCCCCCTCCCCCATCCCTCCGTGGGAAATTATGATTACGCAGATTATGAATAGCAGCTTACTGGTATCGTTCAAGAGGAAAGTATATAACAGTTGCATATTACCTATACATACCTATGGGGCTGAAACGTGGAGGCTAACAAAGAGGGTTCCACTTAAGTTAACGACAACACAGACGGCTATGGAAAGAAAAATGGCAGTGGTAACATTAAGAGATAGGAAACGCCCCCCCCCCCCCCCCCCCCCCCCCCCCCCCCAGAGTGGGTAAGATAAATAACTCAAGTCATTGACATTCTAGTGGAAATCAAGAAGTAGAAATGGGCATGGGCAGGACATGTAGTGCGAAGAGAGGATAACCGATGGTCGCTTAGGGTAAAAAATTGGGTTCTTAGGAAAGGAAAGAGTAGCAGGGGGTGGCAGAAAGTTAGGTGAGCGTATGAGATTAGACGTTCGCAGGGGTCAAGTGGATGCAGCTAGCGCAGGACCGGGTTAATTGGAGAAATATGGGAGAGGCCTTCTCTCTGCAGTGGATATAGTCAGGCTGATGATGATGATGATGCTAATAATGATAATTCAAGCAATAAATAATGCCGCGAAACCTTCAAAACTGTATTTGTTTTTTTTTAGCCGCCACTTGCGTTCGGCCTTTTCGCTCTGATTCCGGCACACATATCAATTCTGTATGCTTTGTTTGTTAATACTTGATGTCACGAGACGCGCTTTTATCAGCTTCTTTGTCGCGCAAGATGCGCCGAATTGGTCTCGAAGATTTCGGCCACTCACTAATGTTTCTACAATGTTCCAGGTTGTGCTAGTAATAAACGGCCTTTAAATTCAGCGTTGACGTGCGCGACAGGCATTCTTTGTTCGTCGACCGCTGAGCACGATTGTTGCTATCGCCGCCGCCGAATCGTTTAGTACTTTGCGGGCGCAAGTCAGCCCAATAGAGTTTCCTCCGTGCGCTCACCGACTCTTCATTTGTGTCATCGACCTTGTCACCCCCCCCCCCCCCCCCTTCGTGACAAAATGTCAAACCCTTAATGGTGAATTGGTCAACCTTCTTTTTTAATATTTCTTTTTCTGTAAAGAAGTTCAGCAACTTCCTTCAAAGTGCAGCTGGTAATGTGAAAGGCTTTTGAATGAACTGTTCAAAATTTATAAGTAATTGACCGAATTGCCTGCTATATCTGCGAAACCACAATGTTAAGTTACGTTTTTCCACAGTAGTAAAAATAGGCACTCGCCTAAGATTTGTTTGGTCTAAATATGACAATTAATTAGCTTCCTTAACTCAAATGTATTTGTGACAAACAGCGAGCTCGTTTCACTATATTTCTCTGGTGCCATATTGTCATGCTATTTTGTGATAGCCTGTAAGATATTGTTTATCTGCTCAATAAACACATTTCTAGATACCGGCTTTCCAGGCTCTCAATTAACAGACTACAATGGAAAACAGTTAATTTCAGGGGGAATAGTTTTTCCAATTTGGCACTCCAAATTGGTCAAAATGAACATGTCAATTGGTTTGAAAGAGGCTAAAAGTGTATACATGGAGTAGGCATATCAAATTATCTGGGTGATGCATCTTTCATAGGACTATATATGAAAGATGCATCAGCCAGATAATATAAATATATTTATATATAATTTATAATGATAATAACACACATATATAATATATATATATATATATATATATATATATATATATATATATATATATATATATATATATATATGTTGGACCTCACAACCTACAAGGACGCTTCCGTATAAGCTACAAAATCTTCAAGATAAATAGATATACAAAAGGATATGCCACGGTCAGCCACCACACTGGCTTCTGCAGATTTCTTTGCGATAAGGCTGTTTCGTAGAATGTCAACCTTGGATCTAAATTTTCTGTGTAAGTTCCACGGCAATTAAAAATGCCACCACTATTTTTAATAAGAACATGGAATTAATATGGCAAGAGAATGACGTGAAATAAGTGCTAATATTCAGGTAGTTATTGACCGTATTACTGCATGCAGTGCAATTAATTTCCCTTAATTCATACCAATATTGTATACATTACAGAAAATAAACTGATTAAAATTATACACTATATCTGCAATGTATTACTCACACAGTGATCAAATCCGCCAGATGGAAAGACCAAACGACAACAAGAAAATTAGTTTTAAGCTCCTTCCAATTATTGTAATAACACAAATATGCTTGGACTGCAATGAATCAGTGCGGCTTTATTTATATATATTTTTCTACATATACCTCTAATCTTCAAAACGTTCCTGTTTGAATTGGACAATTTGCTCACGATTATTCTCATGAGGTTAGCAGCTACTAAACATATACTCCATGTATTCACCGATCCTATAATTCACAGATAATTCACAGGAGGGAAGGGCAGTACTTTAAAAGCCTCGATGTAATAAACGTCGATATATATCGAAATCCTCGGTGTAATGAAACATTTTTAATTTGGTTATCACAAATTAACTTCGTGTTCATAGAATACCATATACATTTAGCTTCACTATAAGGAAGCAAATTTTGCCGCCATCTTGGAAGTAGTTCAGATTCTGCCACCAGGCTACGCCACTAATCCATGACTGAGGAACTGTACCCAGCCACTCAGCCCTCTCGACTTGCACTGCCTGAAGGCTTTTCTTGTGTTGCTGCGCGGACTTTGAAAAGTTTTTGCGGCTCCACATCAGTGTCCAGGCAGAGAAGGGGAGGACTTTTGTCCCCATCCTGCGCAGCATGGGCTGCCCCATTGAACTCCCCTCTTCACCCCACGCACCACTACTTCGAACAATACGCGCCCCGAAAATGGGACAAGAGCCTTCCCTCTTTTGTCTATACTTTGTCTCACAAGATTTTTGCAGCACAGCGAAAGGCAGAGGCACCCCAGCTGGTCCAACCAGGATCACGCGTACAATAGGCAATTGTGCTCCTAAGCGCCTCTCGCCCCCCCCCCCCCCCCCCCCCCCCCCCCAAATTGGCGGGGGTGACAGTAGGAGCACAATTCTCTATTATAGTGCGCACAGGCGAGAGGCACTTAGGAGCACAATTGAAAGGGCTCCTCTGCCTTTCGCAGTGCTGCAGATATCTTGTGAGACGAAGTATAGTTTCCGCTGTAGAGCCAGGAACCCGAATGCTCCTACCCGCCGAGCGTGGGGGGGTTGGACTGGACTGCAGCAGGCTAGCTTGACTGAACACAAATAAAACAGGGTTTCAACATGATTGCACAGTGCAGTCTTAGTACCAGTGAAAAGGAAAAGCGAATGGCATTATTTCTGCAGACTTCGTCAATGAACCTTAGTTGAAGTCGGCGCCTGTCTTGTGTTCTTTTGATCCTCGTCTTTAGGGCTGTGCAATCGAGTGATCATTAGCGAACTTTAGAATACGGCGACCCATTCCGTAAGTGGGATAGAGTAATAGCGGAACGTGCGCACTATAATAGAGAATTGTGCTCCTACTGTCACCCGCGCTATTACCCTGTCCCCCTAAGCGGTAGGGGTACCATATTCTAAACCTCCCTATTGTTGATGCCATAGATATAGTAGGGATCGGAACACTCCTTGACTGGAGTGGAAGCTGCCAGCTCTTGTGGTCAACAGAAATTTGTTTTATCAAACGTGATTACAAATGTGATAATGTAGCTATAATTAGCTGAACTTCACTCAACAGTCGCCCTCGTTTATTTTTTGTTCGTGCTTGTCCAATCTTGGAAACTAGAGCTGATAAGTTAAAATGTGCAAATAAATGAATGATTGCCAATTTTTTCCTTTTGAGATGAATCGATATTTGGAAATAGATGTGAAATCCACCAAGAGGCTATGTATCGCGCAGGAAGCCGGCATGTATTCATGTTCTCTTCGGCACTGAGGAGGCGCATTCACACTAAACTATGTGGGAAAGGGGGGAAGGGGAAAGGGGGTTGTAAAGGAAGGTTGCCAGAAGAAAGGACCTAACGGGGACAGTTTTGTAGGCGCTTATGGCGGCCACTTCCCCACTCCCAATTGGATGCTCCACAGAGTCCTCATTTTATTTATTCGCTCGCGCGTATGTACGCGCGCACGCGCGCGCGCGCGTGTGTGTGTGTGTGCGCCCGCAATTAAAGGAACACAGTATTTTCAGGCAATTAGAATAAAATTTTAACAATCAATCTCCTTGAAATATTTTTCTCCTGCAGAATTTCCCTCGACACTGAAATCTGATGTGAAAAGTAGCATGCTATGGAAGACGCTGACCTGTCCTGCTGCAGCTTCCCGTGATGACGCATGCGCTTTCTGAACCAATATATTGGGTGGACTACTGTTCATTATTAGCTTGGAGCCTGACTTTATTGTACTCATTTCACAGGGCACACACGTATGCAACAAGTATACTTTAGTATTGAGCCCGCCTTTCGGCTTCATGTGTTGGTAGTAAATAATTTCGTGATGTAGCACTTACTTGTACATTCACACATTTGGAACATGATAATCAGAGCCCAAGTTTTACTCCATGCAAGAGCGCCCATGCTTACCAAATGTTTTCCTGCAAATGCCAAACGATTAGACGCATCGATCAAATCGCGTTCTGTCAGATTTGGCATGTGCTATAATTTGTGAATTTTTCCATACCAATGCAGTACAGTGGTTTTGCTTCATGTGGTCAAACGGAAGCACGTTCTTTGTATGCTTTGAAATTCTCACATGCTTCTATGTCACGTTTGCTAACATGATCGGGCACCTTTCAGAGCACAGGAAGTCGAGTTGCTTCAAAACAAGGTTCAAATATAAAGTCAACAAATTGGGCGTTGAGACGGCGGGTGAGTGGACGCCTGGGTGACACGGTATCTACCTTACTCGAGATAATTAAGGGCCCCATTCTTTTGGAAACGCTCTGCCTGCCGACGGGCTTTTAGAGCGTTAGCTCTGTTGCTCACTTGCGCGAGTGGCGCGTTTTTCTAAGAATCGTAAACAGTACCATCACCATAGCAACATCGCCGTCTTCGTTGTGCCCGGGCAAACTAGACCGAACGCTCCACGCCCCCGGCCACAGCGGCAAAGCGCAGTAGCGGGCGATGCTATGCAGGTATAGCATTATAGCAAAAATGAACGCCGAACCAGCTTCCCTGCCGAATGCATCAACGGTTTACCGTAGACGCCGTAATGCTTCGGACAATCCGCAGTATATCCCCCTTCACGAAGCGGAATTAGCTGGGAAGAGGACGGGACATCATGCACGTATAAAATAAATAAAATAAGCGCAAATAAAAGCATCAAACGGGAAACCAATTCAGTGTTTTCTCTCATAAAAAAGATATAGTTATAGGGCCACTGATCAAGTCAAAGTATTTGAACAAGATATAAACGAATGCTTTTTGTGTGATTTATCCATTGTGAACAACGAAGCTGTAGGGCTTCCGAAACGTTAGTACGTTTTCATGAAACTTTGACTTGGTCAGTGACCCTGTATATTTTTTTATGCCATCACCTGATCAGACTGCATTTCGTCGAACTCTTGATTACAGTGGTTTCTCTCATTTGAGCTAAAGCTCGACATTCGGTTCAGCAGCGTTGAGCCTCGTCGTGTTTTTTTTTTTCCTTTTCGATTTTAGTGAAGGGAATGACGGAAACGCAGTGGCAAAACCCGATTCAACATCACATTTTTGTATTGAAGAAGCTTCACATGGCTGTTTCCTACTTGCCCATTCACCGAAAAAGTCCCCGGCAGCTACTGCGGCACGTTACCTTTACTATCATCACCGAAACACAACATTCGGAAAAAAAAAAAAAAGAAACATGACTGAAACGCTGGTGATTGATTATCTTCGGCCGCCCACTACATCATTTTTTCTCCTTTTCTTTGGAGCCTGCACTGCTTGGGCTATATAGGAACTTCAGTAGGAAGGTTGAAGAGGCATGCTTGTGCATGTTCAGGTTTTCAAGTTGCACTTGGCAGACTTTCGAAACATTTTATCTGTACCAGTAAAGTGGCAGAGAGTACAAGTACAGTGCTCTAGAATCTTGGGCAGTGTGTCGTCCGCGCCGGGGAACAATAGGAGAGCGAGGTCGCCGCCGCGATGAAAGCGCGCGTGACACCCAGGGGGCGCTGCCAGTAACAGGTGTACCAAGGGGTGCCGAGCCGAGCTCCGTTCGCTTGCATGCAAAGACGAGCGCAGACCGTCTTTGCGCGTTGATTTGAGGAATCCGTGTTTCGCCGTTCTGCATGTTCTTAACCGTTTGTTGCGCTTTCTTGGTATGTTGTTGAAACCTCGTCTGTGCTCTCCACTTGGAACATCTAAGCAATGCGTGCACTGCGACGGAAAGACTACGCGACACAAGGGACAGTGCCGGGCTGCAACAGCGGTTACAGCTTGTGCAAGGGAGTTCCTCTCTCTTCCGTGTATCCATCAACGCCGATCGCTGTGAGATTTGGTCACAGAACGTCAAGAAAGCAGACAGAGTGCTGAACGAAGCGAGCGTTGTGTGCGAGCGCTATTTTGAACAAGTTTTCATTCAGCGCACGTATAAAGCAACGGTGAACTAAAGTAGAGGCCGGTCACATACTTACTGATGACGCCGTTCCGACCATCTCTGCCGGACGCGCTTCCCGCGCGCACCAAAGTATGTTTCAAAGTCGCTGCCAAAGAAAATGAAAGTCGGGAACATTTGTGAACAGACAATTCATGCAGCGAAGCGGAGACGGTGTTTACAAGCTAGCTCATGAACAGCAGCCGACATCTGACGGCGACAGTCCCGAGGAGCCCAACAGGGGGGATTTGGCCAAGAAAAACGAATGTGCCGTCTTTGCCAAAAGTAACCAGGCTCCGTGTTTTGCTTCTCACTTGTATTAAAAGCCAATGAGGATTTCCACTTTATCACAACTAGTTAAGAAGTGAGGGCAGGTAGGTGCTCGCCTTTACATTTGAGATTTAGAGCTTCAGAAGTTTAGTATGAATCCACTACTAGATGGCTGAAAAGCAGATCTTGCAGCCTGGTTACTAAAACACCCGAAATGTGGTCAAGGATCGCCTTGCCACGCTGAGAAAAAGCTTTCCACTACGGTGCATGTGAGCTGGATGCTGCCAGAGACAGTAGCAAATTGGCCCTGAAAAAGCTGTCAAAATTGATATGTCGGCTGCAAAATCGGGTGAGGAGGCTCTTATCCAACCGCGCGGGACTCCAGTTCCCAGTGGGCCGAGTTCACCGTCTCCTGCGCAAGGGTAACTACGCCGAGCGCGTCGGAGCGGGCGCTCCCGCCTACCTGGCAGCCGTCCTCGAGTATCTGGCCGCCGAGGTGCTCGAGCTGGCCGTGGCGGATGTTTCTATAAGAGGAAAAACGTTTTTCGCAAGACATTTCAAATCCACTAGAGGCGGAGGCATTAATTGAACATGTTAATGGGCTACAGTAGTGCATACGACCAGTTGCTGGTGAGTGCTCGTCGTTCAGCGGAAATTTCTTTTCCCAGAAGTGTACGCTTGTGGTCAAAGACGGTACGGCCTACCAAGGCTCTGATTTGCATGTTGTGCCATGTTTGGAACCTGAATAAATGACTGTCTGCAGGATAACGTTCTTTGCTTGTTTTTTTTTTTTTTTTTTTGCACAACGCAAGAGCTCACTAAAACACTTTGCTATTCAGACAGGATTATAAGATTCGCGAGTTTCGAAACACCGCAGGCTTCGAATGAATTTCTTTCTGTGCAACATATTTACCCAAGTGTGTGCAATAGACTCACATAGGTTCGGAAACACGAGATGCACTCATAACACACGGGAAGTGCGACCTAAGCTGTATTTAGCTCGTGGCTAATAGCGCGCACCGCACCAATATTACAGTGAAATATTCTAGTTGCATTACAGCGCCATACAGCCGCGCAGACCATGGAACAATGCATTATGGTTGAAATGTTTAAATTCTTAAGCAAATAGGCGATCACCAAGCATTAAATATCGAATTAAGCCCACCACGCAGTGCAGATACGATGAGCCGACGCTCCGGCAGCGCAGCCAGCGGACGGCTCGCTGCGCACACCTGTTACACGAAGCGCCCCATGGCCGATGACGCAGCAGTCATCGCAAAAAGAGCCCATGCTCCGCCCTCGCACGAGACACTGCCCAATATTCTAGAGCACTGTAGTACAAGTATGCGTGCAATTTCTCCTAGGGAGACGCTCTTTGAAATTATATTATATTAATTTATGCAGTGTTATAGTTCCGTGCCCTCTACTATTCATTTTATCGTAGAAAAGGGAAGATATTTTTTCTTCTTGCCACTGAAAAAAAAGAAAAAAGTCTACATTCCACACCCTCACAATATATGCTAACACCGCGAACATCTGAAGATAGCTTTGTGGGGGCTCCCGCCGTGGTGGCGCAGTGGTTACGGCCCTCGACCACTGTTCCCAAGGACGCGGGATCGAATCCCGGCCTCGGCGGCAGCCTTTCGATGGAGGCGAAAAGGAAGGCGTCCGTGTGCTGTGCGATGTCAGTGCACGTTAAAGAACCCCAGGTGGTCGAAATTTCCGGAGTCCTCCACTACGGCGTCTCTCATAGCCTGAGTTGCTTTGGGACGCTAAACCCCACAAACCGAACCAAACCGATAGCCTTGTGGCGGAGCTAAGACGAGGAATAACCAGCTCCGACAGCGTTCGGGTTCGAACTGCTTTCTTTTTTTCGCTGCTTACACTGAGACGTTTAGTGCCAAATTCTTCTTTGTCAAGCGCCGTGCCGTTGTTTGTGATAAAAGCGCGGTGCGAGGGGCGCTCCAAGAGGGGCTTTATCCAAGACTACAAGCAACTACGACCCTGCCAACCACTTTTTTTCGTCCCTCGGCTGCGGCGGCAAAGTCAAATTTATTCACACTTTTGTAACATTTGTTTTTCCTGTCCTGCCTAAGATATGGAAAAAAAAAAACAGCAATGCAGTTGGGCTGATACCAGTAAATAAACTACACTTTAGCAGCCAATGCATTCTTTATCATGTGTGCAGAGCGAAGCAGAATTTTAGTATTTCTTTTACCGTTTGTATCTTTGTTCTGAACTCGTTAAAATCTTCGTATCATGCAGTAAATTTATGCGGCACGTAACCTCTTATCCTCATTTGATAATTTCCATAGCATCAAGTTTTATTTTTTCTTTTAGGGTTTGCATGATACCGACCCTCTAACGAGTGTAAGACTGACTCGATAATAAGAATGCAGATATTTCGCGTTGTCTGGTTGTATCTCTAGCTACTCGGTTGAAATTATGACAGCACTGTTCTTTGAATTGCTCATTCCGCTTAGTCGTTTCTGAGGAAGGAAAGAGGCCTCCTTTGTTCGTCGGTTTCCGCATGTTAGCGGCTATTCGCTTCTCGAGCGAGGCAGCCCCATGAGCAGAAAGATGCCTGCTTTTGCCAAACACAAGCATATATCATGTGTGTTACTAAAAAAGCTAGAAACGATAACGAAAGCCACTACTTGTACTGGACAAGAAACACGTTTCTTTCGCCAGGGTACAGTGTTCATTGTAGCCGGGGTGCACCTCAGCTGCACGCGCGAGAGCCTTAGCTAGCAACGTTTCGGCACACAAACAGTATGACACACTTAATTCGAGGCGATAAATAAATCTCAAAGCAAGCATGTGTACATTTGTTAAGGGACCATTTTCAAGTAGTGCTACTGCGCATGCGCGAAGCACCTGCACCTCAGTTCGACCCGACCACTCGACCCGACTCGCCAGTGTTAACCTCTCTCGCCCGATGAAAAGAAAAGGGCAGAGGGAAAACGTAGATGCACAATACCCTCTCGTAAACACCCCTCGATTCAGGGTGTTTGTGGCGCCATCCTCGTAATTTTTCTGAACTGCGACGTTATAGTGCACATAAAATTTCATAGATGGTGCTACCTACTACATTTATCATACGTGGCTTTGTTATTCCACTATTATTTGCTTTTTGTACACTTTGTAGTTGATAATTGTTAGCGGTTGAATAAAGGAACGAAAGCCCGAACCTTCAAGCTATATTCGCCAGAAACAAACAAGCCATGGAGCATTTCAATCATGCTTAAAATACTTCATGAAGAGCTCGCGCGCTTCAAGTGAACCACGAAAAAATTAGCTGAAATCACCCTGCCTCTGCACATTCCTCGAGAGTCGTAGAACAAAACCGATGCTTATCCGCTGACAGCGAGGTGTAAAGCTTTTCCACGGGAAATTTGAGCACAGATAAAAGCTTATCACTTGAACAGTTTAGCACTTACTTTTAGCCATTTTACAAAAAACGCTAAGTTTGATCACAAATAACTTTTACACTAAATGAAGCAGACAGATGATATTTTCAGGAAAAAGCGACCTATGTACGACCTCCAACTCCGTAACAAAATCTCCGCAGCAGAATGCATATCTTGAAAGTTATTGTAAGTATAATTACCTGTTTTATACACTTTTCACAGGCACGTGGGTAATAAACTATGCGATACACAGTAATAAAAATGCATAACTTTGTTCATTAACATCTAATCTGAAAACGCCTCGAACGGTTTTTTTCTAGGTGCAAAAGATTTTGCACAATTTTGCTTTTCCCGAGACAAGTAGAGCTGAAAAGCCGTTTCTTACCTTTGTGTTTTCCTTTACAGCTTAAACATCGTTGCAGCTATTTATAAACCAAATGCACCACTAAAAAGGAGAGGAAATAAACTTTACAAATATTTAAAAGTTACATTTATAAACTAAACGAGTGAGGCGCAATAGGCGTATGAATATCACCAAAAATGTCGTCTTTTCCCCGCTAGAGTGGGACCGCCACCTTAAAGCGCCTGCGCCATCTGGGGTAGTACGGGTGAGGTTTGCGAACGTAGTGTTGGCTGAATCCACTAGGCGACGCGATCAACTCCGCAGCATTACGCAGCATTAGGGTGCTTCGATGTCAGGGCGGCGCTGACATCGAGGCACGCTACGCAGCATAGAGAAAGAGTTTGGTAAAGACACGGCCGGTCTCGAGGAAGAGCGCGCGCTCTTTCTTACGGCCTTCTTAATTGCTGCGTGAACAATGGGAACATTTCTCCTCGAGTCACGCTCTCCGCCACCGCAAGGGGCGCGATCTGCTGACTGTTCGCTCCGCATCTGCTTCAGCAAACGGCTTCAGCGGCGGCGGGTGGCTTTTGCATTTTTTCGCGCTGTCGCTCGCTTGTTTCGTGGTGAGTGCAGCCCCGGAATGAAAGAACATGGAAGGTAGATACTGCAGCGGCATGTCGTTAGCGTACTACAGACGTGAACCGAGCCTATATAAAAACACTGTCGCTCAGCAAACGTTCGACAAGCATATGACATGCAGTGCGGCATGGTAGCTACTTTTGTCCATTTTAATCCGAATTTTTCCCAAGCCTGCACAAGAATAGCAAAAAAAAAAAAAATCTGATCACATCGAAGCTTTTCAAGGCTAACATGACAGCAACTCGTCTGCAACAGCAAAACAGTCTTTCAGCGCTAGATGCGAAACCATCCATACATAGCACCGAAGATGAAAATAATTTCATAAAAATGTACTGTAAGTTGCATATAGCTTGCATGATATAAAGTATTAGTATAACAGTCAAAGTAAAGACTTTAAAGTTGAGTTTTAAATGTTATTATAATTTATATATTAGCAAATGTGTTGTATTTAAACATTAATTTATTTCGCAAACACTGTTTTAATGAAATTTTACATGATATTATGCTTATTATGAAAACAATAAAGAAATGGTTTGATATTCATGACACCACTTGTGCTCGAAGTGGTAAAAAAAGGCCAATAAATGATGAAGGTGATACTCGACTGCAGTGGCTGACAAACGAGTTCACTTGCTATATCGAAAGCATCCAAGAAACTTCTATAGCGTTAAAGAAGGAAACTTTCACTGAAGAAACGTTTCAAGAAATGCTGTTCATCACGAGTCTACTGTACAATTGGTAGAATACCTCCTGGGGAAAGGTGTCGGCTCCGCCCTCATCTGGAAACTCAATATATAGTGGCCCCATTAAGGCTCTCTTAGGGAAAGTAAGGCTGATGTGCGGAGAGACGACATGCTAAATTCGAGGGCCACAACAGCGGCACTTGACCACATTGTCAAGACGGACGTTTCATCTTGGAGCAATATCAAGGCAGTTTTCGTCGATGCCAAAGAAATAATTTCTGCTCGGCCACAATCAGTAACCGAGGAAATGACGGAATTGTGATGGCATCTCCTGTCATCCCATTCCTGTCACATATTCCGGTTTAGCTTACGTCGATGGATACATCGATAAGTTAATCAGTGACTTCGGGTTTGACGCTTGCTCTATCTTTCTTGAAACTAGCGAAAGAAGCAGCCCCATGTACATTCTTCTACGAGGACAAGAATTCTAGTGGACTGCATTATCCGAAACCAGAGTTTATTGCCCTATTGGACAACGTTTTCTTAAAAAGAAAAAAAAATAATTCTGCATCTACCACACACAAATGCTCTCGAAGTACTTCAAATCCTGATTCAAGCAGGGCAATTGAGAATTCGCCATTGCTGAGTTGCCCTGATGGAACTAACTGCCTATAAGGTCCGCTTCTTTGATATCTGAAAAATTTATCTGAATCCTTCTTGTCAATTATGCCAAGAAAGTGACAGACAGGAATTACAGGCCAGCTCCCTATATGAACAAACCGGCCAGGAAGATTGAGACTGAATTTTCTAGCCGCAGGTCTCGTTTTGATGCATTGATGAATATGTATTGATGAATATGTACAATGTATAACTTCAAAGGACATTTTTTTATAGTTTGCTGCTCTTTTCAATTAGGCATAACTTTTCATGTCCATTTCCTTGATTAAAAGTTGTTGTTTATCTATGTATTAAACCGACTACGTCTGTTATACAAGTGCGTCAGTCACGAGACTAAATATACATATTCTGTCTTTCAACCGACTGATTTGTTTTGAACGAAGCTAGAACAGCTTACTCCACTAGACAACTGCAATTGTAACTATATGTGTAAATTTTGTTCCTTACTCTGGATCTGAGACGCACCATGAATTTTCGCCGGTGCCTGTTTTGCTCTAAACGAAAACAGAAGCGGTTGACAGAATCTCCAGCCAACAGTTTGCCATGCATTCACGTCAGGTCGCGCTGCACCTGCTTACAGCTTTCGAAGGAACGCTGCATAACCTGATAAATTTATTTCTGTACAAACGTTAGGGGCAAAAAATGTCGAAGTAAGGGTACCAGCTTCATTCGACTGTGCTCGGCCGCACTGACGAAGGCGCGCGCGCGCGTGAGCGGTGTTAACTATATTGTATTCCTCGTACACGATAAATTTTAGACGCTGATTACGGCGTCTTTGTATAAATCACAACGGGTGAAATGTCGGACCTTCCGGTTGCAACTGAGGCGGGCGCGGAGCGAAGAGCGAGCGCGCGTTTCCCTTGCGCGTGAACGGCGGTAGCAGAGGCGCAGCAGTGGGGCGGTGGCGACCCCACCGAGGCGCGGCGGGTGGTGGAAACAGACCCCATTGGTGTGGTGAGGCCGTAAGAGGAGAGAAGCGCGCATCCCTCGAGACCGGCCATGGTAAAGAGCGGACACTCGGAGAAAACTGGCCCCAGGATATGACGCGCGACTTGTTGCGCTGCCGCCGGTTGATGGATGGCGGCACCAGCGTGGACATGCGCGGACGCGCGCGCGACGGCACTCGCTGCTCGCTGGCGGTAGCCCGCCGGAGCAGACGACAGAAAGTTGTCGAAGGGAGCGAGCGGTTGTCAGCTCGTGCCTCGCCGCGCCTGTGCGGCGCAGACCGCATATTTTATGCGAAGCATATTAACGTAGGTTTCGGGCCTTCGCGCGACGCCCGGCGGTAGCCACCATTGACCCTGAAGTGGGGTCACGTGACATGACGTCACGTGATGACGTCACACCGGCTGCAGATGGGGCCTCATATCGCGCCGTCGGTATTCTAGAGCACTTTACCGTCGGTCGCCTCCCGGCGGTGGCCACCATTGATCTTGAAGTCAGATCACATGATGTGACGTCACGTGATGACGTCACACCGGCTGCAGATGGGGCCTCATATCGCGCCGTCGGACGTCGCCCGGCGGAGGCCTCCACGCTTCGGTTCGCGCCGTCGCGCGCGACGCAGCGGCGGCGCCACCATTGCTGCATCACGTGATATGTGACGCCACGCCGGGGATGAAGTGACGTGCAAACCAAGAGTCATGACTTTACGGACCATAAGAGTGTGTTTGTCGGGCTGCAAAGAATAACGTATGACGATTAACCGAAAACCACGTCTCCGTTACTTAGCCCCATCCACAGTGAGGCAGCTGCTTAACATGCTTCGCATCCACTGGGCTTAACCTTGATAAGCCTCCAATTTTTTGTCTCTCGTGGGCTGCTACGCGGAACAACTGTGGTTTGGAACGACGGCAAGGTGAGCGACGTTTTTTGCTGAACTACGCTGCATTTCAAGCAGTTTACGCTGACCACACCGGCCGGTGCCAATTAAGATTCGCAGCTCGTGAACAGGCGCGCCGGCTGTTCAGGTATAGAGAAGTTCAGGCGCAGTTCGTGATGCTCCTGCAGTTTTCAACCGCGGCGAGTTTTAATATGTTGTGTTCCTGCGAAACTGAGCTGCATTTCGAACAGTTTATCTTAGCGCGCTGGAGAAAGCGGCATGTGAAGGCCCCAAGGCACGCCGTTGCGCCAACATTGCGTATTAGCCGGCCGGTGCGGCCAGGCCTGACGCGGTTTGCCGAACGGCTAGTTTTCCTAAGTGTCGCGTTTAACAGGGCGACGGTAAGGGGAGAAATGTTGCTTTCTTGTCAAACTGCGCAGTATTTCAGGCAGTTTAGCTCAGTAGGGCGGCGACTGCGCTTCACAAAGTCGCGCGTGAAGGGCAAGCTAACAGGCATGACAAGGCGTGCTAGCTGGCCGCCGCGGTGACGTGACATGGCGTGAGGAGGTTTTGCGAACCGCTAGTTTTGAGTGGTGTTGCGTTTAACAGGGCAACCGCAAGGTAAGAAATGTTTCATTCTTGTCGAACTGCGAGGCATTCCGGGCAGTTTAGCTCAGCACGGCGGTCTGCTCTTCGCAAAGTCGCGTATGAAGGGCAAGCCAACACGGCGTGCTCGCCGGCCGTGGTTTTGCGCACGGCTAGTTTTGCGTGGTGTCGCGTTGCATTTAACGGGAGAACGTTAAAGTTAGAAATGTTTTATTACGCTGCAAGCTTCATTGCTTCAGCTGTTCAGTGCTTTTGAGGAATATTGTTAGTTTAGTGGCTGTTATTTCACTCACTGTAGAAATGCATTTTCAGATAGGTTCGGTTAGCCTGCATTTCCTGACCTCTACGTTGCAAGAGTAGCTTTTGTATCAATTTTACGAATGACAGCTTTTCTGTTCTGGACCATAACTGCTGCTCACCAAGTCTTCAGTACGCACCCACATGCACAGATGTGTGCGCAGTGCAGTGGCCTTACATTTCATTGCAACCTTCTGCATCATGTTCATTCCTTTTCCAACAGCACCGCATGGACGCACGGACTGTTGCCGAAGCACGGCAGATGCGACGAGTGAACGGTGTGGCCTTCCCCCCAAGCGCCAGTACTCTCTGCCCTGAACAATATAGTTACTCTTGCTAAGGTAGCCGCGACTGGGACTGTGTAGTTTATGTATATTGCCGGTTTTGTTACATATCGTTTGCCATAATTCGGAAATCAATGTTATGCTATTTTTTGTCTCCACCTAAGTGCTGTTTCTCGCCTTGTGTATTTTTATTTTTCTGTATTTTGCACATCGCCTTATGTGTGCCAAGTTTTGTCAGTGCATCCGTCTATATCTGTTGCGTCTCTTGTGTGTTTTATATCCAGCAAAATAAATGTTCATTTCCCAAAGCACTTGGCGTCCTTTCTGCAATACTGTTTTGCAAAGGCTGTGGCGCAGCTGCGTTGATGGCCAATTTAGAGAACTGGGAATCTATTTTTCATGTTGTTGTGCATGCTGGACATAAATAGAAACACTAGCAGACCGTGTAAAACCGAAATAATGCGCCAAAAGGGCAGGGAAGGGCGCAGCACATGCTAGCATTCAAATAGCGCGCCTTTCAGAAAAACCGCAAGTAGTTGCCACCGGCCGCTTGGTGCGCTACAGTCAAATGGGCCGCTGGGCCCTATGGGAGTGTCCGCTCTTTACCAATCTCTTTCTCTATGTGCGCAGTGGCGCATTAGCAGGACCAGACGGGACAAGGAGCAGCTTCCTCAGTCACGGCCTATCTCGCCGTGCCTCAGTACGTCTCCCCGTCCCCCCCCCCCCCCCAAAAAAAAAAAAAAAAGCCGTGCAAAAAAAACGCCTTCCTTCCACTTGACGACGGCAACAGGCAACGAATGCGGCGCGCCTTCTGCGCTGAAAGGAAGCCGAGCTGCAATTATCGAAGTTATTTACTCCAAAGGCTGGTAAAATTTTGGAAGGGTCGGCATATACGGCATGATAGCCGCATGTCAGCCTCATTTCCCAAATATATGGCTGAACTGAACGATTGGATGGACACGTAAGCTTCGGCTCATCTCGCTGATTGTTCACGAGCGTGCACTCTAATGTCGTATATATCACCAGTGGCGCAAATCGCGAGCGTACAGCCGCGGTCCGTGACCGTCCTTTTGATTTGGTCTGTTAGATGGAGACCGGGAGACACAGCATATGCAAATGGCTCAGCAGGATTAGATGTCAAAAAGCATATATATGTTGCAATTTTCCTAGAATAAAAAGCCATGCAACGATCTACGTGTGTTTATGTTTGAAATAAAGCCTATTTTGTTTGCAGTCAGTCTCTAATAGGGACTACCGTTAATTTAAGGTATAGTCTTGTGCTGACGCCTCGAAGCTATATATTATTCTTTGGCGCCCTTCTCAATTGCGCAGAGATGTGGCTAATGCGCGACAGTGGCATTGAGAGTGTGGCTGGCATAGGTATACCATAGGCGTGCTCACAGGAGGAGGGAGGGTGGGGGGGGGGGGGGGGAGGGTATTCTTCTCAGCGGTGCTCAAAGTCACGTTTATGGCGATGTAGTTTCTTTTGCATTTTAACGATACTGGCGGCTGAGGACCCGTGATGCAATTGAATTACAAGAACTTCTCACTTGCCACGTTTACCTACAGAAAGCCGAGGACTCAAGGAATCCGTTGTGAGAGCGCGTCGTCGCGTATATAGATATTGAAATTTTAAGTGCACGCTATTATGCTTCAGTGGCATGATGTCAAATTAAGGTTTGGTTCCTCATCATAATTTGAGCTGCGTTTTGTCCTTAGGTACTTTGGTGAGAGGGTGAGGCGTTGAGCGGTGATCGTCACACTCCTAATGAACCCTGAGCACGCCTATGGCGTTGTGTGCACGAACAAAGACAACGCCTCGTGAGCACAAAATGTCCTGCGGACGCCTTGAAATCTTAATTGATCACCTCGAAAGACATCGATGGTGTCTTTGAGAAATATTTTAGCCAAGTCGTCTGGAAGCGCTCTCAGCAAAAAAATTCTCCCCGGCGGACGCCAAGGCGCGACGGCTCCAAACCTGGCGCAGTATTGCTATCGCAATAATAATAAAAAAAAGGAGCTGCCGCATCAGACACATATTCCGCACGCGCGCTTGTAAGAGACATGAAGTGATGTGACCCATCAGCCAGTAGGCGGGCTGGTGGCGCGCGGGAAACGAATGTCATACTCTGAAAATTTGCAGTTAATCTACTCTGGTCAGTACTTAAAGTCAGGGAGGCCTCGGGGGGTATGAGACCCCATTACCAGCATTTTAGAGGGTCCTGAGACTAACGTTACTAAAACCTGGTGTGACCCCCCCCTCTTTGTTCTCAATTGTATAAGGGCTGCATGAATATGAAGCGGGCTGCAATCGTTTTAGTTTTTTTTCTGCGGTTTTCACATTTCTTTTCTGATTATTAACCCAAGAAGGGGAAGAGCGAAACAGGCTACACGCTGCTTTCTTTCTCACCCTCTTTATTTTCCTTTCCAACTGTGCTCTAACCGCTTCGTGACTTCCTCCGGTGATAGACTAATTTAAGGCCTGGCCCTGGTCCTGCCAAACGCGCCAGCTTGCGTGGCCTGCAACGATATGCATGAGGGCAGTGCAAGCCATTTGAAGGGCGAGAACCTCAAAGCCCACCGGTGCAGAAGTGCAGATTACGTACGCAGCGCTGTGTGTCATGTTACCAGTTTTAATTCAGCAAACACTACACGCAAAAAAGCCGCTATTTCACGCGGGTAATGGCGGCGTAATTGCAATGAAACAGCGAGCTGAAAACTTTATTCAGGTGCCTAAAGTCGACGGTGACATTTAAGAAAGAGCTGAAATTGCAAGATAAAAAACTAAAATAACGAACAACTTCATCAGAGACCGCAGCTCCACAATGGGAACTAGGGCACCTCGATACACGCGCCTCCCTATAATGGGACCTGCGATGGTAAGCATGGAACTGGCGATTTTCAATGGTTCAACAAGGTGCTCAAAATACAAGGTCATGAATTACCCAGACTGGCCGAATATAAATATCTCCGGGTGTACGTAAACGAAAGATTGACATACAGCACGAACAGTACGTTATACCACAGAAGGGCGAAAAGATGCCGGGATAATAGAACATAGGCTATAGTGGAGTACAACAGGTATGATGTGCTAATAGGCGATTCAGAAATGAGTTATGGCGGCAGGGCTTATTACTAGAATGCCGTTTTGGGGCTAAAGACAGCGGTACAGTCGAGATAAGAAATAAGAGAGCTTTTGGACGATTCAAACTATCGCTTTCGTAAAACTATAGGTTTCCACGGCCAAACCACAAACGAGGTGGTACAGAGAGGGGGATATGGGCTGGACATCTTTCGAAACACGGGAAGCGTGGAGTACAATATTACATGAGGAATGTGAGAATAAAATGGACAGCAAGAAGTGGGTAGCTAAAGTATTTAAATATATATGCCTAAAAAGCGTTGACTAACAATGGAGGAAAATAACTAGGAATCTATAGTAAGTTTGCAGGGCTCAAGGACTGAGAAATAAAGAGCGTTAAGCAAGAGGTGAAAAACGCAGAAGGTAAACAGTGAATAAACTGCAGGGAAAAGTAGCAGAGTGTAAAAAGATATCAAAACTGCAAAAGGCAGATCAGGGAGGGACCTTTCTTTGATAACTCAGCAGCTGTGTACTATACTTTTTGAAGCTAGATCAGGGTGCCTTAGAAGACGCAGTGTTTTAGTGAATAATCAAAAGGGAAGGAAAAGAATGCTGCCGACCGCGGGAACTGCTGTCACAATTTTGAAGCACCCGAACTGCGAGCAGCGGAAAAAGTGATATGGGGAGGATAGCGTGGAAAAGTAAAGAGGGCAGCGATAGCATGATAGGACACAGGGAGTTTTGTACGTTATTTACAAAATACAAAAAGTGGAAGAGTTTCTGTCATTCGCACACAAGTTAACAAGACAGAGAAGTGTCTCGTTGATATCTCCACCAGCTCCGCCTTGTGAAGGCGCCGCTAACGACTCTCGGAACTTCGGTGGCCCCTCGTAGCGCGGCTCAGAAGTCGGGACCTCTCTGCTAAGACTCACAAAATGCGAGTTCCTCACTCCAAGCACAGAAGCGAGGAATGCGCTTTCCTCCTTTCCGCCTCGAGAGGGGCACCTTCACGTTTCCCCCTTGTTATTTCGATTCCTTTGCGGTATTCACCCCCCCCCCCCTCCCCAGAACAAGTACATTTCTTGTTCCTTCCGTCGACCCCCTCGAAAGAGGACGTCATGTCGACAAGCGGTAGTATAAAACTTGATTTGGGAAAATGGGCTATGTTTTAATGGCGGCGTTGGCCGAGCCCTAAATCCGGGACTCCGTTGCGTTGGCTGAAATCCCTGCCTGAGCTGTCGAAAACAAGGGCCCTTGTGCCGCAAGGTTGGAGCTGGACAGAAGCCCCTCCCATTCCGCCCAAGTTCGTTTTTTTTTTTTACGAGGTATTGCATGGCTTTCTTGGCAAGCCCGTGCCAAATGGTTAAAGGTCAGCTTTCTGGCCGCAAAAGGTGCATTCAGCCGATAAAGTACCGGAACTAATTGTATGGAGTTTATCTGGGCTGTTTGAGGACAATGTTTGTAACCGCCTGAAATGGCATTCCTATGATTTATCGAGTCCTTTAGCAGAGCTGTGAGTGTTGGTCTCGTGGACGTGCTGCAGTATCTCGAGATATTTAGTGAGGGGCTGGGGGTGGTCACATAAGGGGAGTTATGAGGGAGCCCAGGAGGGGAATGCTCGGGCTACGGCGTGTGCACACTCGTTTTCCTCTCCCACTTGACGACCAGGTATAAATATTACTTCTTTGTCAGAGGGCTGATGTCTGGCTTGGGATAATATTTTACAGGCCAAGGGTGAAACCAGACTTCGCTTGTAATTTCTGTTGGCGTTTTGGCAGTCGGTAACGGTGTGTGTTGCGGCTAATGCGATCGCTGCCTCCTCCATCTGTGCGACATCTGAATTTCTAGCCGTCAGCCCCGCTACTGTATGACCTAGTGATGGAGACTGTTGTGATGCCTTTGCAGTGCATCACAGCACCGCAGCATCACAAAGAAGGCTTCTTCGTCCTTGGAGTAGTTCTTATCCATCGTCCTGGCTCGTGCGTAACATCGCGCCTCAAAATATTCGGATTACATATTGCGTGGCATGGGCCTGTTGTGGAGTTTTCACCTTCACTCATGTGGTATCTATTGTCTCTGCTGTACATGCACGCGTAGTGCTGCAAATACTAATGCCGAGCTTGATAGGACGCGCGGAAAGATTGCATTAGAAGGTGAGCCTCTACCATTTCGTCGATGGTGCGGTGGACGCCAAGTTTAAGGAGTCTGTCGGTAGACGCGGTGAGGGGTAGCCCTAGCGCCAGCGTGTAGGCCATGCGAATTATGGTGTCGAGTGGCTTGAGGTAGTAGATTGGCAGCTTGACACACGAGGTTAATTAGGTAATGCGGCTGACGATAAAGGTCTGAATCAATTACATCGTGTCGTTCTCTGCCATACCATTCTTCTTGGTCGTAACACGCGAGATCATTCTGCTGACTTCACACTACGTCCGGGGATCAGCGATAGCTGTTCCGTTGACCCTTTCGTTGCTAATGTGCAGGCCGAAGATGCTAATGGTGTCCGCTTGGGGAGTGGGTGTATCGGGGATCTTAATTTGTACCTGCTCGTTGCTGCCGCGGGGCGCGTGACTAGAAGTTGGGACTTCGTACAGCAGGTAAGTCCGCAGTCATTGACGTAGTTCTGCACAGTGTTAGCGGCAGCCTGAAGTGCATCCTCAATCTGTCCTGCGTTACCTCTTGTTGCACAAATAATGATGTCATCTGCATACAGGGCACGGAGCGTGCCTTTTATGGCATTGCATCAGTACGCTAGGTGTAGGGCCAGATTAAAAAGAAGAGCGTAGAGTACCCCTCTTTGTGGCGTGCTCCTCATGCACATGAGGATTGGGTTTGATCTTGTATCGTTCACTCTGATATGTACTTGACGATTTTGCAGGAATTACTTAGATTAGTTAAAGTTTCGGACTCCGCATTGTGTGCTTTGAAGGTTGTCCAAGATTTTTGAGTGCTGGCATACGGTGCCAACACTTTTTCTTTCTTCAAGTCGACAATCGACAGAACAGGTAATTGGTGCGTGGTAGATGCTACTGGTTTTTCGAGGCTCTTGTTGAAGTAAACAAATATTGAAATTCAGAATAAAATCAAATAAATACTTGTACGCATGGAACACAAAGACGTACTTCGAAAGATCGCCTCAATAATTGCAGCCATAATTGTCGTACGCTACCTGCAGGGCTCAGCTTTTATACCCAGGCCTTGCATTCTTCAGGCAAAAAGGAGAGGCTGTGTCCTAATATGATTGGGAAAGGGACCGATGGCTTAACTGCCGTGTAAGAAGGCGAATAAGGGCAGCAGTCAGAAGTAGCAAGCTTGAATCATTCTTTTTCACCTTTGCAACAGTTTAGAGAATACGTGCGAGCTCCTAAGAGACCAAGGAAACTCGCTGTCCTTTTTTTTCTTATTTTGTAAATAATGTACAAAGCTCCCACTGTCTTTTCTTTATATCGCTCCCATCTGTACTTCCCCTCGCTGTACTCTCTCTATCCCCTTTTCTTTCCTTCCGGGCGCAGCTCGGGTGCTTTAGATTTTAGATAGCAGTTGCCGCAGCCGGCAACTGTTTTCCTTCCTTTTTGACCATTCAATAAACCACTACCACCAACACCACGACCACCACCAAAAGTGAAAATTATGAAAGGCCCGCAAAACCACAGGGTTGCAGATATTACAGTGGTTCGTCAGTGGTGATAACTATTTAAGAGTCCGCTGTACTGCGCGAGTTGTTAGTACATCTTGCCCGCCAGCGAAAAACAATTAGGACCAACGAGTTAGAACGGGCACCCTGTTCCGTCTTTTCTTTCATTGATAATTAGTCTGTTCTGCGCTGGTTCTCTAGAGAGAGAGAGCGGATGAGAACCGGCGTATTCAGCACAGTGTGGCCGATGGTAGGTCCTCTAGATGATCATCACACTTGGCATATTGTCACGCTAATGACGACGATGAAGGATGGTGATGGTGTGGCAGAAGAGGAAGAAGAAGCGTTGGTTTCTGGGCGCCAGTAGGCTTCATCTTGTTCCGCTACATCAGCACTGTAAATAAACACCCCTTCTTATTTCATCGTAACAATATGATTTCCCTGCAAGAAAATCCCACCGTATTACTAGACCTATTCACTTTCGAACAGGCATATCCGAAAATGTGCTCAAAACAAAATATGCATACAACAGGAAAAAAAATATAAACGCGGTTGCTACTATTATTGTTCGCCCTGGCTGTTATGTACGTTCTTTCTGCTATGACATTATAGCGACAAGAAAATTATAAAACCAAACTTAGTAATAGAAAATAGATTATTCTACAAATATATGCGCTGCCCAATTTACAAAACAGGGGGTCAAATCTCGCACAATATATTCAAATACAGTAATGACCACTGATTAAATTTGGGCAGAGAAATTAAACGTTCAAAATGCCTTTTTAATGAATATTACATATAAAACAAAGAATAAGCCTAAAAAAGCAGCATCCACGCGAACGATATACTACACTTAGGTTAAGAGAGTTCAAGTATGGCGTATCTCAATCACACTGATCGAGCTCATGAACTATGGTCAGCTAGGGACAACCTTGTGTTGGCAGCGTTACTTTAGATTATGCATTAAAAAAGTGGCTGCGGTCATAACTGGCTCATTTACAGCATGCTACATATCGTCAAATTCAGATTGCAGTGCGAATTTCCCTCTCCTCTCGAAGAAGGAAATTAAGACTTAAACTGTTGTACCAAATTTACCACAACAAAACAGGCATTCGAAAGGAAATATACTTACATAGGCCACATTATGTCTCTGCTCGCACAGATCATTGTTTTAAAATTTTAGAATACAGTGCCAGAACTAACATGTATGCCAGTTCCTTTTTTGTTCGATCCATCAGTGAATGGAATCGGCTTTCAAGTCATCAAGTGTGCTCCATAAATGAAGATGTGTTTTTTTCCACTCTGTAACCCCCCTGCTGTAGCGCCCTCGGGCTAAGCGGGGTAATCATTGAATAAAGAATAAAGAATAAAGAATGTAGGGGGGAGGAGGCGGCGTTGGCCTCTCAGTATGTATATATATATATATATATATATATATATATATATATATATATATATATATATATATATATATATATATATATATATATATATATTTTTTTTTTCTTTTTTTTTGAACAGCGAACCCCCTCAATCCAGTTCTTGCGTGACCGCCTACTGGCGCTCCACGTGGCTTCTCTGCATGGCGAGGCCTAAATAGCGTATGACGCCGCTTTGCACTGCAATGAAAGCAATCTGAACTGTAACCAGATGATTCGTATTCTGCGTTCTCACTGCAGGAAACCAGCGAAAAGAAGCGACGATGAACAGATTGGTGAACACCTTTCTGGTTTATGATGCACTTTAGTTTTACGGTGATGTGGAAACACATTCAATTGTCTCTGTAGCTTGTGCCACGTCGCATTCGGCTTCCGGCTGCTATCAGCCGGATAACTCTACATATGCACTGACATTTTGTGGAGTGTGAAATTGTGAACACTAACTCATATGCGTGATCATGGCATAAGGCAGTGTTGTATTTCATAGACCTCCAGGCATTTACTCTCCTGCACGTTATTTTAGAGACATTGCTATCAGAATAATAAATTAGGAGCGCTCAAGAATGTTTAAATTATGCTGCGCAGTGGCCAGTGCTATGAATTTCGCATACGAAGATTATGGCATCGCCTTCTGTATAAGGAAACACGTTCATCGCGCTTATAGAAAAGAATGGGAAAGCTAATATTAACAAATAACAATGGTTATATTAACAAATAATTAATACCAAGTTCAATGTTAGTTCTTCAAGAAGTTCACTCGAAAGGTCGCACAGTGGTACAATCGCTCCCTGCACATGTAGGCTTTGACAAGCGCCTAAATTCTACGGCGTACGTTATAAAAGCAAATGGATATCATATTCTAAGCCCATAAAGGGAAAAACTTGTTTTTACAAGAAAGGGGACGGCAATTTTGAGAAGTAATCAAACCCACCAAGGCGAAAGCAAAAAAAATCAGAAATACTGTTCTCATTAAGGCTATTACAGCTTAAAAATATGCAGCTGCATTTGACCCAAACAATCATGAATCATGGTTTTCAATGGCTCAGAAGTGTGCATCAAGCCTCCGTTATCAAATCTGACTGTGAACGGTGAAGCTCCATTGTTTCCGGCACACAACTTCTCCATCTTAAAGGAGTATAGACACGTACATTATCGGGATTATTGCTTTACTCGATCCTCCATGCTCCAAAACAAAGGGACTGTAGTTCAAAAAACCTCAGCACAGCTCAGTTAATTAATTATCAGCGCATTTATCGAGACCAGTTTCGGTTTCATGCTCTCCGAGCACGGGCGCGGGATGACGTCAAAGATACGGATGGATGGATGGAATATAGGAGCGTCCCCTTTGAAACAGGGTGGTAGCAGTAGCTATCATGCTAATTTTTCTCACTATATCTTAATTATTGATTTAGAATGGTTAAATAAAACCATCATTCTATTTATTAAATTTTGTTCCTATATTACTAACAAATACGAAATCGCCACAATAGCGCCTCCTGCTGGCAAGACTTGTGATGACGTGAGCACACATTCTTCTGACGCCCTCGGGTAGTGTTTGTCGTCTGCTTGCGATCGCACGTGGACCGAAATGTCGTCGTTAAGCAGCGCTTCAAACTCCGATTCCGGAATTATTTCGGGCGATGACGCGGATGTCGGCGACATTGCGAGACACTTTGACCCGTTCGCCAGTGACTCAAGCGAAGACGCAGAAAGCAACAGCAGCGACGAAAGCTTGGAGCGTTGGCGTGTTGGAAATGTCAACTGGTCAGCCATCTTGTACCGATTACTTCTTCGAAACAGGCCGTCAAGTACGGCACATTTTTATTCCTTTAGCACGTACTGTGAATGTTGTAGGTCAAGGAGACAACAAAGTCTGCATACGTACTTTTTTGCCAGTTAGGCGCACAATATTGTAGAGCATGCTACAGCTTCGAAAATGGCCACCCTAGCAAATGTTTAACTACCGCCGCAAGCATGCTGTGTGGTTTGCTCATGCTCAAGCGGTTTTAAAATATAGGCTGTGTTTATCTCGTGAATACAGACATTAATACGTACAAAGCTATCAGTAAAAGATCTCATGCCAGTAGCATTTTGATTGACTTTTTTTTTTCTTTTTAGGTGCCAGTGCGGCCACTGCCGCGCTATGGATACGGCGGTAGAATCGATATGCTGCCGCGAAATTCCGTGCGTGGTCGCCTTAGTGCCCGAAGGAGCCGACTGCGTAACAGAACACCGCACTTTCGGGGTAGCGTGCCTCGATATCGCCGCCGTGGAGGTCGCTTATTATGGCCTGGCGGAAGTTCGGCCAGGTATCGTGCAGGCGATAGACATCCACAGGTAACGTAAAACTGGCTGCACGCGGCACGTATTTGGCGTCAGCAATATCGGGAGCACACTGACTCGATTTTCATTGTGTGAACGAGGGAAGGGGGGGGGGGGTTATAGGTAGGGACACCCTGCCCCTTTGGTTGCGGTGTCTCTGCAGAGTGCAAAATGGCTTTCGATAGCTATTTTTGAGTATCTTACCTGTTCCCATTTCCATGGGCACTTTTTCTGTTGTGCAAAAAAAAAAATTGCATAACGCGAACCTATTGCAACGAATGCTTTTATTCATTAGTATTTTTTTTAAACCATATTGCTTGGCTTTCGAGAAATGCAATTGACATATAGGACATATAGTATAGCGATATAATTGCCTGGAAGAAATTCACATGCTTCATATTAATGAAAAGCATTTTCTTGCTTGGTATATATTTTGTGGCTATCTTTTTCTTATATAGTTGATGTAATGTAGATTTAGATGTACATTTTTTTTTTCAACAAATGACGAGCATGCTTGTTTTGGTTTGTAGTTTTCTGTAAGCATGCTTTTTCATCAGTCTCTTCTTGAGTATTCTGAAATAAATAAATCAATGCACAGTATTAGCATACATTGCTCAGCCAAATGATAGTGTCCACTTTTCAGCCGCTACAGGTACACAGCATACCGGCAGTTCGTGCGGTGGGTGGGGCACTGCCTTGGAAGAAACAACCGGACTGTCCTGCCGAGCTGTGTGGTTAGGACCATACGCGACACATTCCCTTCAGAACAATACTGAGGCTTTAGGTAACCCGAGTATTAAAGAAAAATTTCCAAACGAAAATGACTCACTTTTATTCAGATGCAGTGTACTTGAATAGAACACAGTACTCATAGAAGCAGGAACACACGTGGAATTTACAAAGAAAAATAACAAAAAAACATTCAATGAAACTTTGCATGCAAATCTTTGTGATTCATCGCTGTGGCTGTACAAGAAGCAAAAGCATGGTGCCATACAAGCTCATGCCACTTTTTCCTTCAGTTGTATTGGACTATATACCAAAGCAGTTACATGTGAAAACTAACCACAGGAAAATAGAGCACCCGCGATTGCTGAAAACACCTGCATGAGCTAAGTACATGATCACAGTACTCATACGCTTGCAGGCAGTACGACCGCAAGGTTAGTGGATGCTCCGAATTGTAAACCTGCCGCTAACACAACAATATGGGAGGCGGTACCGAGCACACACAACTGGCACACCTCATTCAGAGCAGCATACATCATGGATAGAAATAGCCGAAACAATTGGAAAGAGATTACACAATGAAACTGCAGAGGGCTCTCGGGAAATCAAGACAAAATTATTTTACGACAAGCTGCATTCATGGGCGTTCTTGATACAGAAACATAATAAGTTATATTCAATAACAGGACAAATAGGGTACCAGTGTCCATCTATCCCTGATAAACGAGCAAGAGCAGAGACCGAAATGCCAGGAAAAGTTGCAGCCTATATTAGGGCCAACATTCCCCAAACGCCACTTGACTTGAGTAAGTGGTGCAACACTCAGCAGGAAGTAGTTGCTGTACTCACGAATCCAAACAAAACGCCCCTGATATTAGTCTCTTGTATGCGTGTCCAAGAAACACAGTACTTAATCTTGGATGGGTTAAGCATATTCGTCATTCATACCCTGGAATTGCAATACTAATCGGTGGAGATTTTAACGCTCTGCACACTGTATGGGGATATGATTATGATTCTAAAAGGCGTGATCAAGTTCACACTGCCTTCACAGAAATGGAATTTACACTTCTAAATCATCCAGGAGTCGCAACACTACCTGCAACACAAACACACTCACCAGACGGTACAGTGGAGATGATTGCTAAAACAGGAATCACATCACCATTTACCAAACTGGAGCTATTGGCTGCTATAGAAGAAACGAATGGTAAAACTGCACCTGGACATGATGATGTTCCTTATGAATTCTTCGAGAATTTAGAAGGAACCGCAGTTGACAGCTTGTTGGATGTGGTAAATGAGGTATGGTAAGGAGGAGAGATTCCACTCGGCTGGAAACACTCGGTGGTGGTCCCGATACCAAAGGCTGGGAAACCTCCCACAAGCCTAGAATCTTTGCGGCCTATCTCGCTAACACCCACAATTTGGAAGATTTATGAAAAGATGACAGCCACCCACCTGTCATGGTGGTTGGAAAGTAATCAAAAATACATGCTTGGCACAGAAAATGGACTGGCTATGCTGGCTGAAGAGGTCATACAAATGTCGCCTTATAGCCACCTTGTACACACTGTAGTGACTAGCGACGTGGCGAAGACATACGACAGCGTGTTACATGCCAAGATTCTTAGAAACATGGAATGTACGGGCTTTCCGTTACAGCTCACAAAAGCAGTACATAATCTGCTTAAGGACAGGACATTTTCTATGTGGATAAACAAAAAATGAATTTGCAATTAGTACATCTCGAACAGAGGCGTGCCACAAGGGTCAGAGGTAGCACCTTTGCTATTCAATATGGCACTGATCCTTCTTAGCAGGGGGTGCTATGAATTCCTGGCTCCGCTGGACAGGCGGACATTGGAAATTGACCCTGGCAACGTTTAACGCTAGAACCCTAGCTAGTGAAGCTAGTTTAGCAGTGCTGTTAGAGGAACTAGAGGGTATGAAATGGGATGTCATAGGGCTTAGTGAGGTTAGGAGGTCGAATGAGGTATATACTGTACTGAAGGATGGGCATGTACTGTGTTATCAAGGTTTACCGGAGAGGCGAGAACTAGTAGGTTTTCTTGTCAATAAGTAGATAGCAGGTAATATAGATGAATTCTATAGTATTAATGAGGGTGGCAGGCATCGTAATTAGGCTTAATAAGCAGTAATAAGTATGACGATGTAGAATCGGCAATGCGAAAAGCAAAGACGCAGTATATTGTACTAATGGGTGACTTCAATGCCAAGATAGGGGAAAAGCAGGCAGGAGACCAGGCAGTATAGGTGACTATGGCATTGGTTCTAGGAATAGCAGGGGGGAGTTTCTAGCTGAGTTTGAAAGAGCGCAATAACTTAAGAATCATGAATATCTTCTTCAGCAAACGAAAGAACCAGAAATAGACATAGAAAAGTCCTAACGGGGAGAGTAAAAATGAAATTGACTTCATACTGTGTTCAACCCCCGCCATTATGCAAGATGTAGAGGTAATCGGGAAAGTGCGATGCAGTGACCACAGGATGGTGAAGTCCCGAATTAGCCCAGATCTGAAGAAGGAACGCAACAGATTAGTAAGGAAGAAATCCATCAACGAATTAGCTGTGAGGGGGAGGGCAGAAGAGTTCAGGATCTCGCTACAGAATAGATATTCAGCTCTAACAGAGGATGGCGACATTACCCTAGAAGCAATGAACAATAATTTCAGAGATATCATTACTGACTGCGCTGTAGAAGTAGGCGGTAGGATAGTTAGAGATGATACCGGTAAGCTGGTTAAGAAAATGTAAGATTTGATTAAGAAACGCCAGAGTATGAAAGCTTCCAATCCAACAGACCAGATAAAATTGGCAGAGATATCAAAGTTAATCAATAAGCGCAAAGTGGCCGATATAAGGAACTATAACATGGAGAAAATTGAGCATGCTGTAAAGAACGGAGGAAGCCTTAAAGCGGTGAAGAAAAAATTAGGCATAGGCAAAAATCAGATGTATGCGCTAAGGGACAAGGCGGGCAATGTCATCACGAATATGGACAAGATAGTCAAAGTAGCTGAGGAGTTCTATACTGATCTCTACAGTAGCCAAAGTAGTCAGGACCGTAATGAGATTGGTGGTAGGGAGAAACAGTCAAACGTTCCACCAGTGACGAAGGACGAGGTTAAGAAAGCAATAGAAACTATGAAAAGAGGGGAAGCAGCTGGAGAGGATAACTATAGATTTGTTGAAAGATGGGGGGGGGGATGCTAGAAAAACTGGCCACCCTGTATACGCAGTGCCTGGTGTCGTCGACAGTACCGGAACCATGGAACAACGCAAATATTATCCTGATTCATAAGAAAGGGGACGCTAAGGACCCTAAAAATTAGACATATCAGCTTACTGTTACGTATAAGGTATTTACTAAGGTAATCGCTAATAGAATAGGACAACCTTAGACTGCAATCAAGCAAAGGATCAAGGAGGTTTTCGGAAGCGGTACTCTACTATTGATCATATCCATACCATCAACCAGGTGATAGAAAAATGCTCGGAATATAAGCAGCGCTTATACATAGCATTCATTTATTAAGAAAAAGCATTTGACTCAGTAGAAACCTCGGCGGTGATGCAGGCATTGCGAAATCAGGGGGTAGACAAGCCGTACATGAAAGTGCTGGAAGATATAGTGGCTGCACAGCAACCATAATTCTGCATAACGAAACTAATAAAATTACCATCAAGAAAGATGTTAGGCAAGGAGACACGATCTCCCCAGTACTATTCACAGCTTGCTTAGAGGAAGTATTCAGAGACTTGCAATGGGAGCAGTTAGGGATAAGGGTAGATGGAGAATACCTCAGTAATCTGCGATTTGCTGATGAGATTGCCTTGCTAAGCAACTCGGGGGATGAACTGCAAATGATGATTGATGGCCTAGACACGAAAGGTAGAAAGGTAGGCTTAAAAATCAATATGCAGAAGACTAAGGTAATGTTCAACAGCCTCGGGAAGGAACAGCAGTTAACGTTAGGTAGCGAAGCACTGGAAGTAGTAGGCGAATGTCTACTTAGAACAGGTAGTAACCGCAGATCCGGACCATGAAAAGGAAATAACAAGAAGAATAAGATTGGGATGGAGTGCATTTGGCAAGCACTCGCAGATTATGACTAGCAGCTTACCGGTATCCCTCAAGGGAGAGTATACAACAGTTGCATCTTACCTGTACTCACCTATGGGGCTGAAACGTGGAGGCTAACCAAGAGGGTTCTACATAAGTTGAGGACAACCCAGAGGGCTATGGAACGAAAAATGGTAGGGGTAACATTAAGAGATAGGAAGCATGCAGAGTGGGTCAGAGAAATAACTCAGATTACTGACATTCTAGTGGAAATCAAGAAGAAGAATGGGCATGGGCAGGACATGTAGTGCGATGAGATGATAACCGATGGTCGCTTAGGGTAACAAACTGGATTCCAAGGGAAGGAAAGCGTAGCATGGGGCGGCAGAAAGTTAGGTGGGCGGATGAGGTTAAGAAGTTTGCAGGGGTCAAGTGGATGCAGCTAGCACAGAATCGGGTTAATTGGAGAAAAATGGGAGAGGCCTTCGCCCTGCAGTTGGTATAGTTAGGCTGATGATGATAATGATGATGATCCCATTGGCGTGGAAATTAGTTGAAATATCAGAAGTGCGGTTCATGATATACACAGATGATGTCATGATTTGGTCTGCTCATAAACAACTTGAGAGACAAAAGCTACATCTGCAAGTGGCTTTACATACCATAGATGAGTACGGCCAAGATGCAGGTCTGGAATTGTCACCTCAAAGTCCAGCTACATTCATGTTATAAACGAGAATGGAAGAAAATAGTTGGCAACGCAATGAGTCACCCTAAAGACTGAAAATCAGGCATTGCAAGAGGTTGATGAATTCAGAGTTCTTGGCCTAGAAATTCACAAATCCGGCAAAGAAACACAATGGCTCCATAAGATGAAAAAAGTAGCTGCGACTTCCTTAAACTTGATCAAACACATTTTGTCCAGGAGAGGAGGAGCTCGAGCGGACATGGCAAGACGTCTTGTACAATTGGTGTTACAGCCGAGGATACTATATCAGGCACAATTGCAAAGACTCACGAGGTGGCAATAGGCGGAATTGAAAATAAATAGAAATGCAATGCGCACAACCACGGCTTTACCAAAATTTACCCCTATTCCTGTTCTCCAAGCATTTGTACAGCTGAATATGTCGACAGAATTAATTGAACAACGAGAGGCAACAAGGAATATGAAGCGAAAGTATGTTATGCCCATAGCATCCTTGTATGATGAAGTGGCAGTGCAAACACCAACAATGGCTGACCTCCCTCAATCTTCGGCCCAGTCACACAACTGCCTCACACTTTCATAACGCTGAAAGGCATGGAATGTCCGTTGCTCAGTGGAATGGCAAGCCTCTCTACTACGCGCTGACGAAAAAAAAAGAGAAGGAGGGCACCTTTAGTGAGGCCAGGTGCTTTAAAAGGGGAATTAAGAGTGAATGTACTCAAGAGTGCTAACGTAGTGCATTTTGTGGTTCTTTCCTTCTTTCTCCGAAAAAGGCGAAGTCATTGTTAAAATGAGAAATGCAACAGAAAGCGTTAAAAAGAAAATGAGCCCGGAGACGCCCATCGTCTCCCAGCTCCAAAAACCATTTCGCGCTCAATATTTCCTGTTTGTATGGCATCACTGCGTGTTGGTAACTTTGCAGTCTGAATACAGAAGTCAGCTTGCACCTTTTGGGGGAAACGAGAGGACAAAAGTTAAATGTTGAGAATGCAAAGTAAAAGGCTTTCACCTATGCATATATGGCATATGAAGGGCTCTGCTTGGGACCTAACAAGTACAACGTATGGTCTCATACTGGGGAATCACCTGTCTTAAGCTGCTTGCTCAGTGAATTTCCTCGCTACTTACACGTGCTAGTGTTTCTGCGTTTTTCGGAAATATGTGCTTTTGAAGTGATCTTTTGCTGAATTGTCAATCGTGGGGCACGATCGCTGCGTCCAAGTGTTAAAAAAAGAAAAAAAAGCCACATCACTCGCATCGCGTGGCTAGGTGCAGAGCAAACTTGGCTTTGAAGCAAATCATGAGGACTGAACAGATAGGAAGGAAGTTGCGATTTGGTGCCTAAAACAAGGGAGGGGGGGGAGCCGTGCCTCTGCACCGGGTGCGGGTGACCCTAGCGACACCACTGGGTAAAAGAGTGGTCTAGCTAGCAACATACTTTGGCACATATGGCTGCCTCTGAAAGGGGCATGCACTTGCTATCAGGAGTGTATGGTAAAATTGTGTCCATTCTAGGGAATGGCTGATGCCCATAAAGAAGGAAGAGAAAAGTAAATGCCGGAGAATTGCAAGTAGCTGCTGGCAACTATCGGGCATATAGTTACTTTGTAAAGATGGTTGTCTCAGAAAGCTAAAGGTGATATTTGCTGCAGTGTTTAGCGAGGTGGAAATGGCGCTGATAATGGACGCAAGCCACTTTCCGCTGCTCCACAGGTATATCAGTTATGGTAAGAGTCGAAGTGAGGATCTGCTGCTAAGGGACATACCACAGCTTTGGGAAACCAAAATGTGGGCCTCACAGTAGGTGTATAGGCTGGTCATAAAATGTTAGAACTGCGGTGTAGGGCACAGGAGCAATGAAAGGAACGAGGTGAGGAGCATGAGCTCCATCGTATTATTCTTGAATGGCCCACTGCAACACCAGCACCAGGTGAGAGGCTGTCATTACACAGGGACACCCTAATACATAGCCGGCATGCAACTTTGTCCCTAATAGACTGCTTGATCTGGCTATGTGAGGCATAGAAAAAACTTCAACATAAGCATTCCCGTGTCATTATTTCAATTCACTGCAACGTGCCTGCTAGCTTCATAGAACGACAATAAACAATATATCAGTAATTACACTTTAACTTTTCATGCACAGAGTGACCTAAACCTACTTTTGACATCTGGGCTATCATTTGGTCATTTAAACTGAAGCATTAAAAGAAAATATAATTAACTTATAGGTTGTTTAGCAATAATAGAAGCGTATCATGTGGTGAACCGCGTACACTAGCAAGATGCTATGCATCATTACAGAAAAGAAAACATATGCAACTAAAGTTAGGTGTCTGCATTCCTTTTAACTGAAGCCGACATTATCATCGTCTGCAAAGAAGGTTCACTCAGATGTGCTAGGCATTGGGCGGTCATGCAGTTCATAACGTGACCTGCACACTTCCACGAGATCTGATATGTTGATGACCTCATAAGCACTTGTGAGGGGAGGTGGCAGGGACAAGGTTCACTCAGATGTGCTAGGCATTTGGCGGTCATGTTGTTCATAACGTGACCTGCGCGCTTCCACGAGATCCGATATGTTGACGACCTCATAAGCACTTGTGCGGGGAGGTGGCGGGGACAGCAGCCTGGCTGTTTGAGTCCATTTCTTCCTGCACAGCACAGAGGAGGCGACCCACATACCCTGCAAGAGCACATAAAGACACAAATGTTTTGAGCAAGCAGAATAAAATGGAAGCATAAACCAATTAGTCAGTCTTACAGTTACTTCCTTTACTGGCTTCGTGTCGCACAATGAATTATCAATTAATGATCACGGCCCCTCCAGATATTGTGCGCACTAGCCAACTAGGCTAGAGTTGAAAAGCATCACAGCCTCCTGGGTCATTTTTACCTCAGCATCGAAATGACAGCCAAAACCTGCTTGCAAAAAAAGATTACATCCCGCATAATGACCTGTGAGGGAGAAAAGGTGTGCATTCCTTTGTTGGCGAGCATGGATATAGAGAACAATGCTATCTGATAGTTACTGAAGTTAACCTAGTTAAACTTGCACAATAAGTTACTAGCATGTTCAGTTAGGTTTCGGGTTGTGTTGAGGCTATGTACAGACCATGAGTGATGCCACTGAGGAAGGCTCCAGATTATTCTTCAATCACAAAAAAATAATTAATCTGGTGCATTTTATGCGCACTGAACTGATATTGCACAGCGGAGAGGCATTTTAATTTCTTTTATTTTAAAGTGCAGCTGTCTTCAACGCGATATAATCCTTCAGTATCAGGCCCCATTAGACAAAACAACTGTACTCACTATCTTTGCCAATTTTCCAACCTTCTGCTAGTGCACAATAATGTGTACAATGAAAGGAAGTGTAATATGTAATACTTTTATAAAACAGTTATATTATTCAAGCATGGCAAACTGAGAAGAAATGCTCTACAAACCATAAGTAGGGGCTTCCTTGATGGGGCACACGGTGACCTCCCCTTTCCTCGCTTTTGGATACCTCCGCTGCCATCGCCGCTCTCCACTTTTTGTCACCGAGTGACTGTTGCCAGCATTCTCATTATGATGTAGAGCCGACAGGGCAGTCCTATAAAGTGTCATATAATGCACCGTTGTCTAAGTTCCAAGCGGAGACAGGGCAACAACATATAATTACAAATGAAATGGTAACATTGAGAGAAAAAAGAACAAAAGGAAGAAAATATAAGCAAAAACATGCATATTTTTCATCCTGTTCTTTTGACCAAGCTGCTTGTTTTATTGTTATTGCTGTGGCATGAAAATTGTCACCAACAAAGTTTTTAGGCACAAGCCTCTTAGAACCATGACACTGCTAAGGCCATTTTGGCAAGGTTGCTTGATGGAGCCACAACACCCACACCTGAAAATATGCACAATGAAAACTGCATTAAAGCAACTCATGCAGACCGTAAAGTGCAGGATATAAATCAGGATGCACTGTAAACAGAGGCATCCGATTCACAGTAAAATTCAATTTTTTAGGGCTTTCTAGAGGTTTGTTTAGCTTTGGCTCAATCGGAATTCCGTGGCCTGCTCGTGGAACTGTAGCAGCACTCTGTAGAAAATGAAAGCACCAGATGCCACTTAATGTTTTGGGGACCTCTTGAATAACATGAGGGAAGGGGGGGGGGGCTCATGTTATTCAAGAGGTCCCCAACACATTCATGGCTGAGAACTGCATTAGACCATCTCCATCAATATGTCCCTAACCAAACCTAATAATACTAAACACTTGCCTGAAAAATAAAGTGATGTGTAAGGAAGCTGAACTTGCAGCATACACCAACCATGAGTGTTACAGGTGACAAAGACAAGATGCAGAAAGAAACAAAACATGTTTCAAAAAGGAAACTAATGGTTTAAACACTAAGAAAACTATTGGTTAGAGAATAGCCTCCTTCATTTCACTGCAATAAATACTTTTCCCTTTAAGAGAGCCAGCAGTTATTTTTGCCCAACTTTTTCAGAGTGCCTACTGCATTAAGGGGACATATGTGGCCCGCTTTCTTAGCACTTCTAATTGGTGTGGCAGGTTTGAAATAGTGCAGAGAGCATTCTTTTGCTATAAATCATGAGGCCACAGTTGGAACTGTAATAATTACAAAGAATTCATGTTAGCCAAGGCTTGAAAGGCAGCTGGACCTTGATTGAGCAGACCCACCTTGCTTGCATTCCATGATATGAAAAGGCATAAGCCTATGGTGCAAACCGGTTTATGACTGCATGAAACGATTCCACACCAAATGTTTGCTGGTGGGGTGACAACTGCCGAATGTCATTCAGGAGACGCTTGCAGTTCAAGAGGCGGCAAAGTTTGTTGAATGCATCTGAGTCTGAAACAATATATGCAATAATAACAAGACAGATCTGAGTACCAAGAAACTGCAAGGAAGCTTGCATTACCACAAAAACAAGCTAAATGTCTGTTTTCATAACTGAGTGGTTTGCCTCTGCATAGGTTCATTTATGACTGTAAAGGGTACACTTTTGCTCAGATAAAATACAAGAAATGCTCAATGCATATTAAGACTTCAACACAATGACATGCAATAA